>NC_140589.1:1257211305-1258524639 GCF_964204655.1 Triturus cristatus | reverse complement strand
GGTGTAGCAAGGTGCTACGAGGAGAATGGTTTTGATTTCTCCTAATTTTTTCCTCTTTCAATGCATGCTGCATTCCACAGCATACATTGAAATAGGAAAATGCCTTTACTGATTGTTTTTGTGCAGGAAGGTGTGCCTTCCTGCACAAAAACAATCTCCACACGACACAGACTTCCTTGCACCATGGTGCAAGGGTGCCTGTGTCACAGCATGGCTGCAGTTTATGCAGCAGTGCAGAGGGAAGCACAGAGTTGCAACATATTCATGTACATAGGTCACATCCCTGTGCTTCGGAAGTGCCACAGTGCAGCTAAAGAGCTTACGGTGTCACGCTGCAGTACTTCCTCATAAATCTTCACCTATAAATTCACCATACACTAATTCATTCTTTCAGTCAATCACGCTGTATACATATATTCAACCAAACTTTCACACATTACCTTGCAATTATAGTTCTTTCTTTAACCAGATAAGGTAGTTCTGATAAGAACTTTTTTTTTCTTTTGTATTTAAAAAAAAAAAAAAAAAAAAAAAATTGTATTTATGTTTTTTTCAAAAAATGAACAAAAAAAAAAACTAATAAAACAGGAAGCATTTGGAATGACTTATTCCAAAAACAAAAAAACAAAAAAATTAACGATGGTTGCATTGTGCAGCACAAACTGCATCGACCGACTGCTCACTGAAGCATACAAGTTTCTTTCACTTCACGCAGTGTTGCTCGAGAAAGGCAAATTCTGGCCTAATGTCCATTGCAGGTGTTTCTGAGGACGCTCCAGATGTACTTGCCACAGCAGGTGAAGGGTTCAAAGCAGCTCGCCTCATTTCCTCCCGAGCAAGATTGAGAGGATGTGTAGTCCGGAGATGCTTGTACATAGAAGCAGTGCCACAAGAGTATTTTTTTCACTGCCTCTTGACAGGACTCGGTCACAAATTTTGCACGTCACCTTTCTCGCATTTACTTTCTTCTCTCCAGGTGGAAAAGTGAAGAATTTCCACACAACAGATTCCGGCCTGTGGACGTAGTGCCTCCTGCAAGAATTCGTCAGAAGATACTTCCTGCTGCTGCTGCTGTCCAGATGCCATTTTTGTTTGATATTTTTTGAAAAACACCAAAAAAAACAAGCAAAAAGGGTTCTTGTAGGAAAAGAGATGTCTCTCTAAAGATGCTCCAACAAGAATGATTAAAATGGGTGGGGTCCTTCAATAGTTACAGTGGGAAATGTTATGAACCAATGAAATTGAGGCCACATGGGATCCGCGCACTCTGCGCTCACGAAGCACGCACCCGACGCGACTTAACGAAAATATATTTAAAAATAATGTATGTTTATTGTAAGTACAAATATATTGTTTTTATGAATATCTTAGAAAGTCTCTTGCCCTAATATGCATATTAAACACACATACATATTTTAGAACATACATTTTTTTTGCGGGAGCTGCGCGCCCCAGCACGTATATGACGTCACGCGGGAACCGTCACCGCACAAGCGTCGCGTACCATAATGCGCATGTGTACCAAATGCACGGGAGCAGGAGTTGCTGACTGCTCGGATACCAATCGCGCACATCACATAATATTAAATGTATATGATGTAACTGAAACACGCAGCCGTCGCACACCATATGCGGATCCTTCACAACCTTTCTAAAATGGCGGCTAGAATCCTAACACCCGTGTTGTGAGCACACTGGGTGCGCAACTCTGAAAACATTTTGGGAAAAAAAATTAAAAAAGAAAATAGTATAAATATATTACAATAAATAAATAAAACAAAAAAATTAAACAATATTTCAGTGGTAATTTTTTTTGCGATTTTCAGAATATATAATGTTATTTAATGAATAAAATATTTATAAATAAACAGTTGAACTGTAGAAAATCAGTACAAAAAAATAGGTATAACTACTATTACACTTAAAAATTAGCATTTAAAAAACCTTTGAAATTCACTGAAAAAACCATAGGTTTCAGGGATGTTATAGTTAGCTGGACATTTCACTCGTACAAAACCATAGAAATTCCTCAGTTATAGTTAGTTCTGCTAACTATAACTCGCGAGCCCGCAATGCACTGCTGATGATGTCACATATTACATCATTCATGACATGGTCAGTGACATCACTGATGACATCAACCACGTGACAATCTGATACACCTCATCATACTCTAGTATAACCTTTCATCACTCACTGTAAAATACAGAGTACCATATTGGAAACCATTGACATACCAATACCAGTTACTACATACCCACTCACTGATTCCTAAGTTTACACACACAAGTACACATTCAACAACAGAATCACTTATACATGCAGTCACTAATTAATAGAACACTATCAAATGCACTTGCACATATATAGACATATCGACATTGACACATCAGCATTGACACATTGACACATCAGCAGTGATCTTAGTCCGTTATGCAGTCATCTTACTCACTCATGAAAAAAATTGAATCACACTTACATTAACTCACTTACACAATTATACACACAACACCTCATTTATTAAAAAAACTCAGTTAAAATGTTAAAAAAATCAACCACCATTACAATTATACACTCATTCATATAGTTACTCTCACAATCACTGATTTTTATATATACATCAACTCTCACATACAATGCCATAATGCGCTTACAAGGCTTCCACATTTTTAAAATGGAAGTGCATACAATAAATATAGAAAACAGACTGTCTTTAAAATTGCATTATGCAAAATAGCAGCTCAATATCATAATATTAAAATCTTTTTGATCATAACAATGCAGACCATGTGCAAATAAGCATATATATAATATTTTGTATAAATACAATAAATATATACTGCACATCAATAAAACCATTCATCAGTTTGTTTTTGCCTGTGACTACTCAATGCTTCTTTCTGAATGTTTAATACATTTGTGCATATCCTATAGGCAGAGTAATGCTGGATTCATGTTTGGTCAGCATTTACAATATTGCTTTGGAGATGTACTGTCCTAGTGGGCTTATGCCCAGCTGCTAAGCCATATATAAAGTGCAAAGCAATTTCTCAATATTAATTCATGCTAGTGTATACCCTGTGATTTAGCGAGTTTGGCCAACGCTATTAAAGTGACAGTGCAGAAATGAATGTTATATAGTGTTCTATTTTCAATGTACCACAGTGCTGGTACCGGTACCATAGGGCAAGTTAGGTCCTGTGGTACTAGCAGTTTCGTACTGAAGGATACACCAATCAAAATGTTTATTTTTTATATGTGTTTATGGAACAGGGTCCATTTGGAACCCTGATCTTACATGGTCCTTAGGGTCAGTGTGTGCTGCCAAGTGTTGGATGGAATGCATGAACCTGTCTCAGCCTCTGGCATTTACTCGCGCCACATCCCAGTCCGTCGTTATTTTGCACACCTTAGTTTTCATATACTTTAGTGTGACACCTGGAAGGTTGGGCACTGAGTCTTGATGGTACTAGATTCTGCAGCAAACCCTTGCAGTGCTCAGCTAAAGGAAATGCACAGCAGGGTTTGACCATACATCAAGTTGATTGCAGGACAGCAACCTGCTGTGTATGGATCAAGTCTCCTTGCAGGGCGTGGAGAGGTAGTCGACTGTTGAGTTAGGTAAATGGAATAACCAGAAAATTGGCTTTGTGGTTAAACCCTACAGCTGATTGACATGCTTTGTAGGGTTTGGGAACATCAGTGAGGGCAGGAGCTGGCTACAGAGCAGGCTCTGTAGATAACTCCCACTATGTACATCCAAATACCAAGTGCAGTCCCCACTCATGGGCCCAAATTTTGCTGCAGATTGCTAAAGGTCATAAGCAGCACATGTTAGAGGGTCACAGAGGCAGCTGGACCAACAGGTATAACAGAAGAGAAAGCTACCACAAAAATGTTGTATGGAAAGTGTCAGATAAAAACACTCTTTGAAAGTACACAAATTCAAAAAAGTCTTACTGTTCAGGCTTATCCAAAGACTGAGCATTTTCGCTCTCTGCAGTCAACTTTGCATGGTTTTGGAGCAATACTAGTTCTTCTGGCTGAGCTCTCTGAAATAAATAAAAAAAGCAAAAAGTAATGTCGACTGGTCATGGGCAATGAGAAACAATTTAGCAGTATTGACTACTAAATCACATTTCTTTGCACTTATTCAATATTTCCCAGAATATTGAGAAATATTGTTGATGGAGCTGAAATTACACTAAAAGAACCTTGTTCACAGGTGAATGGTAACAAGCACTTCAACCTTTTGACAACATGGAGCCCAAGATAATGTTGTCTGAAGGGCTGCATAATTAACAGCATCTTCACAAATACAATTTCCACTGGTGTCCCTTCTGTATAGGACAACTATCACATTTGCTGAAGAGAAAAGAAAATGATAAAAAAAGTTCTCCAGGCAGTGAAAGAAAATTCAAAGTGCATCAGGGACCTTCAACATGCAATTCCTGCCTTTTGGATCAATTTTCAAGATTTACATAGTAGTGGAGTGAAGATGCTCCTGCAATGCAAACTTAAACCATTTTGTGGGAAATATATCTGCATCATAACATCTGTCTGCAGCCTGTGCATTGGAGGTTCTGTCTCTACCACAACCTTGGTTTAATGGTCCTTAAAATGTCCATCAGCCCATGCTCAATTTGAGGTATGTTTGCTGGTGTAACCCACTTGAACTTATTTTTAAGGACCCGCACTTAGAGAGAAAAAAACAGAAAAGGAGGAAATAAGACTGGAAAGCATTGACAAGTGGAGAAGTAAAGGATGAAAAATACATGCAAGGATGAGGCAGGATGGGTCTAGTGATGGCTAAAAGCAGCATGAGGTGGAATTAAAATTACACAGCCTTGGTATTCAGTACCCACACCCTGGCCCTTAGATTGCACCGCCATGGCAGTCTGGGCAAACCTTCACCCATGGCACTTATTCTTTATTAAATTAAGCATTGCCCATAGGTATTTATGAAGATAAACCCAAAGATCGTAGACCTTCACACAAATTTGAGTCTGCTCAAATCTTCTGTTCCCTATACTCCTCAATTCATTATTTACTATACAGTATTTTATTTTTCATAGCCCATGACTGTAAATGATCCTCCTCACAAACTTAACGGAGCTGTCCACCAAATAAATTGTGAGATACGTAGAGGAAAAAAAAGGAACAAATGTTCCTTTTTTAAAAAGGCCCCTCACTCACCAACCTAGTTGGTGACATGCTTCTTCATAGGGGTCCCACCCGAATGCCACCGGGGTGTGCTTCAACGCTGGACTACAGCGGAGCAGGTTTTTTACGCAACAATAGTGCTAGTGAGTTTAAAAATGTCTTCATTGTACTCCCTAAAGTTTAATATGGAGCAATAAGACCTTTGTAAGGATCCTCACGTCTCCGTGCAGGGTGTCTCCCCAGGTAGGAAGGCGGGAAGGCTTGGTATGGTTTGATGGCTGTGTGACTATAACCAGCACCCCCCCCCAGTTTCCATGGGGCAAGACAGTTGTTAGTCTCTAAATTTTTACCTTTCACAGAAGGCTGAAAGGTTGTCATACTGTAAGTATACGGCATGGTTCATGTGTGACCCAGGGACGGGTGTATCTTAACGTGTGCATACCTCTCGGGTCCTTACATAGGTCCCGAAGAAAACCTAGTAATATCTTTGAAACGTTGAAACATGTAGACCACCACTTTATACAGATACCTTAGGTCAATTTAACCTGTTTAGGTATCTCACCTTGCTTTTAATCTCGTCTTATTGCTCCATATTAAACTTTAGGGAGTACAATAAAGAAATTTTTAAACTCACTATCTCACTCACTTGCACTATTGTTGCGTTAAAAACCTGCTCCTCTGTAATCAGGCGTTGAAGCACACCCGGGTGGCATTCGGCTGCTCGGGTGGGACCCCTATGATGAAGCATATCACCAACTAGGTTGGTGAGTAAGGGGTCTTAAAAAAAAAAAAAAAAGGAACAATGTTTCCCTTTTTCTCCCTTAGATATCTCGTTTTCTTTTTTCCTCAGGGTGTACTCCATTTGCTGATTGTACTCATCTAAACGGGACTGGAAGTATTCCCTATGAAAAAATAACCCTTTCTCTCCATTTGTTGAATAGACCGAATACATTGGCCTATAACTTTTAGGTGACCCCCTGTCGCCTTTTTAAAAGTCATCACTGTCGTAGAAAAGGACCAGGACTCTGGAATCTTATTATATAGGGAAATATTAAATAGATTTGTCAGCAGCAGTCCCCACAGATTAAAGTCACATTTAAAAAGGTCCTTGGGGATCCAGTCAGGGCCCTGAACCTTACCTCCAATGCTTGCTACGTTGGCCATTTCAACTTCCTGGATGGTAAATTGCAACAGGATTAGGAGAACAAGAAACTGATGCAATGCTTCCTCACATACTCGATTGTTCTCAAGATAATATATGCTAGTAAAATGCTTAATCCATCCTGTCCAGAAATATTACTGTTCAGGCTGGAATTCAGGGGGCCTTGTCACTGGAATAGTCGATTTACTATTCTCAAAAACACCTTACTGTTATTTTGTGCAGCAGTCAATTCAAGCGTTTTCCAATCCTTGTAGAATAATACATGCTTCCTTTCTATAATAGTCAATTAATAAATCTTCCTAGCCTCTCGGATTGCCCCTATATCCCTAAGAGACCCAGCTAACACTTTTCAAATGACGGTTTGCTGCTTAGCAGTTCCCAAACCAGCAAGGATGGTCAGACACAGGTTTCGGGGGTTTCAATCATGAATTCTTAATAATAACACACAATGGTTGATGGCATTGGAATAACTCATCCGCTGGCCCCTTGTTTTAACAGGCCAAATAAATTGAGAGGTTCTTTTACAGTAAACCATTTAACACAGCTGCAGCATATTTGAGATGCCACACTACCCTTAAGCCGTCATTAGTGTGTTTACTAATGCAGTCATATGTTGACGGTCTTTTATCCCCGTCCAACGGGAGGGCTCCTTTAACTAGTAAAACATTATGGTCACTCTATTGGGTTTCTACCACATCACCACATAAACCTCACTGCAAATAGCTTTTAGAAGCAAATAGTCAATGATGAATGCTTGCCCCTCACCTCTATATGTTGGCTTGCCCAGACAGCACCCCTGGAAATAGTTCACCATCTCTACAACATCCATTTAGGGAACAGACACTCAATTACAAGCCCCTAGCGTCCCACACTGCAGTATTCAAGCCAGAGCTTCGAGAACCTAATTCTACAGATTTGCATCCCATCTTTTACTAAAGTCTCCACAAATTAAAATCCACGGTTCGGATGCATAATCCTTACTTAAAGGGTTCAGGGCTGTAATGAATTCAACTACCTCATGAAATAAACCTATGTAGGATTTAAAAAAACCCTTACAGTCTCAAATTGACAAAGCCAGATATGACGGGCTACCCGTATTCACAATCGTCACAGTGAGTCTGAGATGGAGCTTAACTCAAATGGCAAGACCACCTTTAGGTCTACCATGAAGGGAAGTAACGGCCTTACAGGAAAACACAAGACACCATTGCATACTGTAGGCGATACCGCCCAAGTTTCCTGAAGAACAATAACACTGTTATTAAAGAAAAGCCAATCAGAGTTGGAAATCTTGCTTTTAAGCCCAGCTACATTCCAGCTAATCAAAGCAAAACAATTGTGGCTACGTATTTCTTCCTCATACTGCTACCCCACTAGAATACCAACAAACCGGGTGTTATTAGATATTGACAGATTAGTATTAACTGTGGTGGCCATAGTAACAGAGGTGGTAGTAAACATAACACTGTCCTTTGGCTGATCATCCACACCTTGATGCACCAGAATCTTACTCTAGGTCTAGTGCATAAATCCATCTACTGTTGGCCCATGAGCTGTCTATCCTGAACATCAAGATTCGCTAAAGGAGCAAATCGATTACTATACCCTAGATTATTATTATCATGGATTGAGCAAATTGGCGGGCCCAGAGGTAGTACGACATCTCTCGGAATTGGGAGGCCTGGAAAAAAAAGAAAAAACACGAGGAAGAATACAAACAGCATTGTCCTTAACCAAGGGTTGGGAAAGCCAACACAGGATTTTCACCACGATCATTGGGTACCTAAAATTAACAATACAATCCCTTTCGATGGACTTGCAGGAGGGACCAACCCAAGCTACCCAATGAACCATTAAAATGTTTTTATAATCTTACACATTAAAATTTGAGTGTTTAACCAACCAATGGCATGGCTTATTTTGAAGCTGAATAGAAGACTCCTGAGAGGGATTTAATATTGAGGGAGCACATGCCAAAACAACAATATAAGGACAGCAAGCAGGTGGGAGGTTGATCACGGAAGGCTGGGAGGGCCTTATTGAGGATTGGATATCGCTTTATATATTAGGCAATACTCACAAGGGTGCAGTGAGACTAGGTAAGCTGGATAAATGAGCAGTAATGTCTAGGAGCTTATCAGACTGTAAAAACGTTCCTGATCTCTGTGACCTTTTTCCTTTGTTGGTACACTAGTGTTATCACCCCCCGGGGGGTCAACTATGCACAAATATCCTAGACCCCCTTATAATGCCTTATGCTGTTCTTTACATACAGTTAAACCGTACCAGACTACTGCCTCCAGTTTAGCTAGGCTCTCTTACGGAATTGAAACACTCATTCAGAATTGCTGAAAATGTTTAAATCACAATGTCCCAAGCAAAGTCCTGTATATCTCCAGTGAAATTTCTGACACCCATGTCTGACAAATAGGAGAAGGAAATGGAGAAGCTGAGTCTAGAATTTGCCTGGACTTCCGCTTGCATTTTACGTACAGTGGGAGTGGTGGTAATGATACAACTAAAACATCCTCCTTAGGCTTAGATACATCAAGACTCGCTAACACAACTCTGTGAGCTGAGGTCACAGCAACAGAGCTGTCTATATCAAATGGTTTAGACCTCACATCTTCATTATCCCTTAAACCAGCAGTACATATGAGCTACTCCTGTGCACCACAACGACAAACGCATCTCTCCTAAATCAATCTCATTAGAAATGATGCTTACTGCTCTTGCCAAAAAGGAGTCAATTGTAGTGGGGTTTCCCATTGCTGAGACCATACTGCGGGTGACCTTTTTTCCCCATTGTGCTATGCTTCTGATGCCCCACTTTAATCTCCCTTGAATTACAGCTTTTCCTTTGGGTCTAAATCACAAGGCCAAAAGAGGGAGCCTAGCCTCAGTCTGGCCCAGACAGGCCCTCTCTTGGCATGGTGTGGGCCCGGGCGCGACCCACATTTCCCGTTCAGCAGGACACCTCTGATGTATTTATGTTGCTCCTGTGCCTGGAAATTGCCTGTGCATCTTGAAAGGCTGGGTGATGCATGTCCCACCCCAGCTGACTGGCAAACAAAGGCTTCAGCTGAAGGATGAGGCTTCCATTCAGCGAGATGCCTCTGATATTATTATGGCGTTCCTTCACCTGGAAATGGCCTGTGCACCTTGGAGCACTGGGTGACTTAGTCCCACCCCAGCAGACCGGCAAAGAAGGCTGCGGCTGAAGGACGAGGCAAAAGGTGGAATTAAAATTACACAGCCTTGATATTCAGCACCCACACCCTATCCCTTAGATTTCACCGGCGGTGGCCATCTGGACAAACCTTCACCCCTGGCACTTATTCTTTTACAAATTAAGCATTGCCCATAGGTATTTATGAAGATAAACCCAAAGATCGAAGACCTTCACACAAATTTGAGTCTGCTCAAATCTTCTGTTCCTACACTCTTTGATTAATTAATAACTATACAAAGGCGAGTGAAGAATATACAGGCGGAAATTGCAGAAAAGATCAGAGTTCAGTTCTTTTATATTAGGCTGCACTCTCTTTGCAAACCATTTTAAAAAGATTGAGGGAAACAAGCTCTTGATCTGATTTTTTTAAATTCACATTTCACCTTGAATGATCAAACTTACATTCAATACAAAGCCGGTGAATGTAGGTTTACTGGTATATTATAAATTTGTCCCAAAGGATTCTATAGCCTCAGAGAGCATAGACATTCTTCAAAATAGAAATATTTGAGAACATGCATTTCAGATGAACTAGACAAATCTCAAGGGCTTTAAACATGTTCAGCATTAAAAAAAAAAGAAGATGTGAGATGGATGCGGCCTAACAGCTAGGGCAGTTGACCTTGGAACTGGGGAACCGGGTTTGAGTCTCGGCAGGGATGCTCAACAGCCTGTGATTCTGGGTAAATCACTCAAACTCAACATTCCTAATAAAAAATGAATGTGTCCGTCTGTAACGCAACTGGTGCTCATGTAAAGCGCTCTGATACCTTCGGGACTAGTTCGCACTATATACAACTCCCCCCCCCCCCCCCCCCCCAAAAAAAAAAGAAGGATGGGGACCTCTGAATGCCTATGTGAGCCAACCCCTCCCCCGCAACATTGTTCTTATGTTGCCTTCCTTGTAAACAAAAGATGGTCAAGCAGCAAAGATTATCTGGACTTCATTAAATTCCACACTGTTGTTCTCAGACATATCTTTTTGCCCCAAAGAGATTGATCAATCCTCTCAAAAAGTGGAGATGTCAATAGAGTTATAGTATTTCCATTAAAGAAGGGGATTGTGGTTAAGTATCTTGCTGTATTAGTTGGGTCTCCACATCTTAAATGGTTTAAAGGCCATGTTTGATGGTGGTGTATACAGTTAATGTGAGGTGTCCCAATTTTAACTGAGTGTGGGGCAAAGTATTTAAGATTCCCTGTTGCAGCGGACTCGGGGACACATTAGGAGTTAGAATAGCTACCTCTGCTACAGCTTCAAAATCCGAAATTTCAGTGGAGCTGCTTCTTTGAGCAGTTAGAAGGGAGACCGCCTAGGTTGGAGTTCACACCATACGAAAAAATAGGAAGTGGTGCTTGCTATCAGCCCAGAATGAAAGAAAATATAGGATACCTGTATTAAATTGGGTTTTTTGATTAAGGGGCCAGAAGTGGGTGATAAATTCTACTTAAGCTACAACCACTATCCTTGTCCGGGTGAACCACAAAAGTCACTCAATTATTCTGTGCTTAACTCTTTGTTAGCTTGGCACAAAAGCAGTCAAGCTTAACTGAGAGGCACAGCTGTGTTAATGGTAGCCCATTCACAGTGAGATGCTTGCATTTGAAAGACTCTGCCATTTCACCCACTAGTGGGGTTATCCTGTGACTGCTACAGCAGGGGTCTCCAACCTTTTCTGTAATGAGAACTACTGAGCAGTGAAAATCATTGTGAGCTCCTGAAGGCCAAGCCACTTGCACAGTGTTCCTAGACACTCCCACACCCAGCATCATAGACTTTGTCCCTAATGTCCACAGAACCAGATATTGTGGTTTGACTAGGGGCACTATGATAGGACTGCCATGTGCATCAGTGAGAGCATGGTCTGTGGGGATGTATGAACATGTGTGTATAAACATGGCTGTTTACAGGGTACTTCTTTTGTATCTGTACAGATTTTTCAGCCTGTGTGTGTGAGGTACATAACCAAAAATTAGATGCATTACTTCCTGAGATAGCACCAAGTCAAAGGTCCTGCAATGTCACTTCCTTTGAATGCATGGGGTGTCCGAAGGGCAGGTGATTTCACTTCCTCTAATGTCACCAGGTCAAAGTGCGTGTGAGGTCACTTTGTGACATCATTGGGGTGGGTCAAAGTTCATGTGCTGTCACTTCCTGTAAAATCAGGTAGGGTTAATATGGCATGTGATGACACTTCCACTAACCCAGGCATTTTGATGAATTGATGTCAATGCTCAGAAAATTATATGACTACAGGTTTTACAAGATTCATACAAGGGAGCAGGAAAGACTGCCTTTCTGGTGAGAGAGATGGGAAGACTTTGGGAGAACCTAGCCAGCAGTGTAACTTGGTTCTAGGAGCCAAAGCAATAGCATAGCCATAAACAATTGATAATCTGGCAACAAAAGTTATACATTTTTAAACATGAAACATTCAAGAATACCCAATACCCACATGCCCTGACAGTTGCTACGAGTTAACCAAAAGTGTCAGTTTGTCACGTTCTCCATTCATATATTAATTATATTATTATTAAATGTGAAGCAAGATTATTATTTTTGTATATTGCCCATACACAAGTGAGATTTTTGTACAGCGCAGACCCTGTAATGAACTGCTCCCTCACACCGGATGGTTTAATTAAATGATGTATATTGAATCACACAATTCGGTCACATTGGGAAGCTGGGATTTGAGTCCAGGATTGCACTGTGTACAGTTCGTAGACTAGAGGGATAGTTCCTTCTCTCTTCCATCTAGCATGAAAGGTCAGTGATTTACGTTGTTACCCAATTATTGATACTTAACTAGTGTTAGTGTGTCAGCAACTGGGCCAGGCCCAGGTCACCAATTTTCAGAGGGGTGCATGGACCTGTCTGCTTTAAAGTCCTGTAGGCATCATCAGCATACTTCTTACTCTACTCCAATGATTAAGACTATCCTGCTTTTAATCTTTACCTGCTGCAGCTGCTGTTTTACACCCCATTAACCCCCTTCCTACCTCTCCATCTCCCAGTCACCCCCTGCTGACACACCCCAACACTGGCAACAACTTGACATCAGCGCGCTTGAGCTACGCGGTGATTAAATCAGCATATATTTGGGGGAAGTGCCGAGAAGTTTGTGCTCGAAGATCAGTTACATCTTTCATGTGTGCATGACCTGTAAACACAAAATAGATCACCTGCTACCTTATTCAGCAGATTCTGGAAGGGTGACAAGTTTCTCTCCACCCAGGGCACTCTCTGGGCAAGGGCCTGCTCTGTCTGTAACCGTTCTAACTTCACAAGTGTCTCTAAGAAGAACTGTAACCCAAGAGGCCAACTTGTAGGGGGCTCTGAGACTGTTTTTTTCATAATTATTTAATTGCAGTGATTGAGGTGTTGAGCTCTCCCAAAATACTTTCTCTCAACTATGCCAGACCTAACATTTACATATTAAAGTAGCATCTCCTGTCTTCACCTACTTTGCAGTATTGCCTAGCTTGACAAATCAATGAAATTTTAAGAGAAGTTCAAAATCTCGGTGACCCCAATTAAATACTTAACACAAAAAGGTCTTAACCCCCACAGGAATTGATCCTCGGGTTACAGGGCTTCAAGGAGATTGAGGTGATGTACAGCATGTCTTCAGAGAAACATGCTGTCTACCACAGTTTAATCTCAAATTTCCACTTTAAAAGCTGTGGGGAATATGGTCCCCTATGTCTTCCCCAATTCCAAATACTTTCCCTCAAGTTGCAAAAACAAAGAAATGGCATAAGGGTGAAGGGTAGATAAGCACCCCCCACCTCCAGGTGCCCCAAAAAAAAAAAGTTTCTGAGATACTTCTGCCAGAGCCAGCACAGCCAGACTATGAGGTACCATAATACTCCTGCAGGAGCCGCAACTCAAGCTTCAGCACATATAGTAGTGTATGAAGTTCAATGTGGAAGGTACCTCTTCAGTGCACCTCCACTTTCTGGTGTTCAACTGGCAAGAATACTGTGGTCTAAGATGTTGTGCATTTCCGAGATATCAAATTAATACTTTTTCCATTCCACTGCTAAAGTTCATCTTGCAAAAGTTGCAAGTTATGCTTTTCATGGATACCTCCTATTCAATAGACGAAAACTCCCACATGATAGACTGGGTTGACCTCTCCTCCTCCTTTCTGAGGCTCTGGATGTACACACTGGGCTCCTCTTAATGCCATAATAAATTCAGAGTGTTGTTACTCCCACCAAAATGAGAACATGCCAGAAAGGAAATATACAACAGAGTGCACTGGATGTGAATTCCCGATCTGAAATGAAAGTCACAAGACCAGAACTTCTTCCAGAAAAATGAAGGCAGTTTTCACTCCTAAAATTAGAAAATGCTTTACTGAGTTGCAGATATCGTGGTGCAATTTCCAGTTACTGCAACACCCAAAAAATGCAGAAATTACACAAAAAGCTGCAAAACATCTAGCTCCTCTCCACATGTGAGAAAATTTCTAGGCTACAAGATTAAATGAAATGGTGCTATCATAGTTAACACTTTATTTAACTTCCAGGTACCGCAGTACTCCAAGGGGATCTGGAACAGGGAGTAAAAGGCCAGTAAGATTCCCGCTGCACTGTGATTGGCTCTATGGGTCCTGCTGGAGTAACAGTTCCTAAGGTAGGTCAAAAAAAGAAAAACAAGTAGACATATGTATGACCACACAGGAGACACTACTTGGAAAACAAACCCACACATTTAAGAAACCACCTCAACTGTTTTTCAGACCACCATTACTAGATTGGTGTCCAAGAGAGTCATTTGGTGAAAACGCAATCCAAGCCCATCATAGCCTCAGACAAAAGCCATACGCAGTGCATGACTAGGGTTACAGGTCACACTTCGCTCAGTAAACAACTGGTAAACTTCAGTTTTTTTTAAATATTAGTTTTGATCTTATTTCAACACTTAACAGTTTAGAGATTGAGTATATGTGTGTACATACATATATATATGTATCCAAACAAATTTTGAAAAGACTCCAAGGGGAAAAGGAAAAAGCAGCACAGCCAGGTATTAGCAGCTCGGTGAGTTTTATTTAGTCAAAGTGAACCATTAGTGCATAGCAAAGACCAACGCGTTTCGGCTGGAGCCTTCAACAGGGTTATAGAGTTTGTGTATAGACAGCTTTTTTAAAAGGAAAATTCCCTCCAAAATCAACTTCTCAATCTAAAGGTATATATACATATTTTTACCCATTTCTATTTTTCAGTACATTTTTACTTTTTTGTGTGTTACTTTTCAATCATAAAATATAGTTCAGCTTGTGTGCCACACAAATTTAACTTCTAAACAGTAGGAACCTCCTCCTGATTATCAGGAACCGATATGCGAGTACATACATATACACACACACATACACGTACACACAGACATATATAGACACATATAGACACAAACACATGTACACACAAACATGTAGACAAACATGTACACACACATGCATACACATACCTACATGCACACATATAGATACATATAGACATGAATACACATATAGATACATACATATATATAACAAACGTTAAAGCTTAGTTATAGTTAGGAAAACTTACTTTCCCTATACAAACCAAGTTTAAACTACACAAACTTTAAACATTCAACTTTCATTTACAGTTTAAAATTATTATAAGGCGCGGACCTCATTACACACTTTTCAGCTCACTAACCAGAGTGCACCAACTATAATTCACCGCGCTATCATGCACTACTGTGTTGTGAAAATAATGTCATTTGAGAAGTAATTAGTGTTGTTATGAATGTTATGATTTCACATGCTGTAAGTGATGTAGCATGCAAGGGTATAAACAGTGCATGGAAAAGGCATAGTTAATGTAGTTCAGTAACTGAGGTAAAAAGACTGTTCGAATGTGTGTAACATTAATTTGAAGGTGGTGCGAATATTATAAATTGAAGTTATAATTGTACAATTTTTAATGTTTGTATATGTTTAAATGAGTTTGTATAGAAAGAAGACAAGGTATTTCTAACTATAAATTATCATTAACCTTTGTGTTTTCCATTGTATGTTAATAGTTTTTTTTTAAAATAAAAATGTGTTTAAAATTACGGTGTGGAGTGTCATTGATTGGAGCGTCGTAGAGCCAACTGTCAGAGTTGAGTTTCGTAGAGTGGAATAGAGTGGAGTAAAGTGTTACAGAGTAGTGGCGTGGAGTGCCTTATCATGGAGTGGAGTATCGTAGAGTGGGGTGGCACATTATACAGTGGAACAGTGTGTTGAAAAGTAGAACTGAGTTATATAGTGGAGCATCGTCGACTGTAGTGTCATGAAATGGAGGATGGTGTCATTGAGTAGAGTGGCATGGAGTATAGGAGAGTCTTGTAGAGTGTAGTGGCACAGAGTGGAGTTCAGTGGAGCAGTGTTGCATAGCTCATTGTTGAGTGTAGTGTTGTGTAGTAGAGTGGCAGAGAGTCTTGTACAGTGTAGTATCATTTGTGACAACACAGTACCTGGTAGAGCGGCAAGTTATATAGTTAGTGTTGTCTGGTTAGAGAGCTGAAAAGAGGGTGTAACATGGCTCACTATTTATATTATTTTGAAGGTGGGGGATAAATTGTAAATAAAATTTATAACTAAACCTATAAAATACATTTGCGTAGTTAAAAGTTAAAGGTAAAATTAAAATAATTTTATACTTAAAATTTAGCATTTAAAAAACCTTAGAAATTCACTGAAAAAAACACAGGTTTCAGGGAGATTATAGTTAGGCTGACATTTCACTCATACAAAACCAAAAATTCGGCCGTTCTAGATAGTTGAGCTAATTATAACTTGTGCCCCTGCAAGGCACTGCTGATGACATCACATATTACATTACTCATGACATGGTCAGTGACATCACTGATGACATATCAAATTACATCACAGTTTACATCATCCACCTGATAATCTTATGCACCTCCTCACACCCTAATATAACCTTTGATACACCCACTACAGACTACCATTTTTGAAACCATAGACACACCAATACCAGTTACTACATACCCACTCACTGATTCCTAGATCTACACCCACATCCACTCATTCACCCATACAGTCACTCATCAATACAGCACTATCAGACACTCAGTCAATCAAAAAAATCCATCACAATGCCATTTACACACCTATACAGTTATACACACACCACCTCATTTATACTAACACATACTTATTGTCCTATACAATCACAGACAAGCACACACTCATCCATACCACCACTCTTACAATCACTCTCACATAGTCGTTTATAGTCCAACACTCATATACTGCCTTTCACATATGTAGTTACTCACATGTGTACCACTGAGACATCTAAACACTCACCAATATACTTATAAACACACTCACCCACCCATACTACCCCTTCACAGATGCACTCTTGAACCCATACACCCACTCACACATCTATGCACAGTCACACACCCCCCACTCACCCACACAGATACTCAGACAACAAATCAATTACCCATATAGACACGCATGTAGCTATTCACCAACCCATGGAGCAGCTTACACACCGACTGACAGACTGATAGACATTCAAACAGTTAAGTCACTAACCCATGTATTCAGTAAGAGACGTTTAATCACTCACTTGTACAGTCAGACATGCAGCTGCTAATTAATCCATTCAGACACTCATACACGCACTCATTCTTTAATACACCTTGGCGTATATATATATATATATATTCACTTAAAAAAACCATAGGTTTCACACATGTTATACTTAGGTGGATATTTCACTCGTAAAAAACCAATGAAATTCCCCCGTTATAGTTAGTTCAGATAACTATAACTCGCGCACCCGCAATCCTGCTCATGACGTCACATATTACATCACTCATGACATCACTGATGACATCATCCATGTGATAGAGTGGCGGTCGCGCGAGTTATAGTTATCTGAAATAACTATAACGGGGGAATTTCATTGGTTTTTTACGAGTGAAATATCCACCTAACTATAACGTGTGTGAAACCTATGGTTTTTTAAGTGAATTTGTAAGGTTTTTTAAATGCTAATTCCTAACTATAACGTGTGTGAAACCTATGATTTTTTTCAGTGAATTTGTACGTTTTTTTAAATGCTAAGTTATGTATGCATTTTTTATATATCTATTTTACAATAAATTACGTATTAGAAATTATTTTTTATTTTTTTTGATTTTTCACTATGCGCGCAACCCCGCGATTTTTTTTAAAAAAAATTAAAATGTTTTTTTCTGCCTTCGGGGTCCTTCAGGGACCCCCTGACAAAGGCTAGGGGGGTCAGGAACTCTCTACCCTGCCCCCTTTTCACGTTCGCCATCTTCCTTTTTCACTCTCGCACTGAAAACAAACAATATGGCGGACGACACTTCCTGATTTCGACCGATTCGAACGTTGACTAACATGTAACCACCAATAAGAATTACGCTCGCGCACGTTAGTGTGCTCGCACAGTGCGCACACGGTGCGCGCAAGGTGCGCGGCTATAGATATGTATGTGCTTTTAAATGCAATTTTCTCAGGAACTACTGAACAGATTGACTCCATATATGCAAAAGGCACATCCCTGACCTGAGGACTACCTCTCTGCCAAATTTCAAGTAATTCTGTTCAGCCGTTCGGGCTGTACCTTAGACTAAGGGTCCTATGGGAAAATGCATGGGGAAAACGCGTTTTGGGACCCCCCTTTTTTCTCGGCCCCCGCTTGACGAATCCCCCCCCCCCCCCCCCCCCCGAGACTTTCAGGGTAGGAGCTGAGCGGAGCGCCCCATTAGTTTTGAAAATTTCCGGAAGATTCGTCAACCGGCACCAAAGTTATTCAAAATAAAATTTTCAGATTTCCTATGGAAACACGGTCCTAACTATATACTGGCGACCGCCAGTAGATTATATATATATATTTGTTTATTCACTGAAAAAACCATAGGTTTCAGGTCTGATTAATTTAGGAATTAGCATTTAAAAAACCTTAGAAATTCACAGGAAAAAAACAAAGGTTTTAGGGGTTTTCTAGTTAGCTGGACATTTCACTTGAACAAAACCATTGAAATTCCTCTGTTAAAGATAGCTGTACTAATTACATCTTGCACGCCCGAAATCCACTGCTGATGATGTCACATATTACATCATTCATGACATGGTCAGTGACATCACTGATGACACTTATATACCCATTTATTCTTCCATCGACCTTGAGATATACATATATAAAACATATGTAATTTTCAGAAGAACACACATTTACTGGATGATGTCATCAGTGATGTCATGAGTGATGTCCCTGACCATGTCATGAGTGATGTAATATGTGACATCAGAAGTGCATTGCGGGCGCACGAGTTCTAGTTAGCAGAACTAACTATAACAGGGGAATTTCCCTGGTTTTGTACGAGTGAAAAGTCCAGCTAACTATAAAGCCCCTGAAACCAATGGTTTTTTCAGCGAATTTCTAAGGTTTTTTTAAATGCTAATTCCCAACTATAACGTGCATGAAACCTATGGTTTTCTCAGTGAATTTCAAAGGTTTTTTAAATGCTAATTTCTAACTATGCCTACAGAGATAGGACATGTGAAGAAAGAAGAAAAAACGCACAGAAAGAAAAAAAAGAAATGCAGAAAGAAGAAACAGAAGTCCTCAAAGACGCAGAAAAGTGCAGGAAGAAGGAGAACGTGCAGAAAGAATAAACAGAAGAGCAGAAAGAAGCCTTGTTGCAAAATCATCCTGTACCCTCAACTTTTTCAGACGGATACTGGTGGTAACCGAGTCTGACTAACCAGTCCTAGAGCCAGTGCTATGTTAAAAGACACTCAGAATACAGTGAAAACACCTACATACACTAGGGAACACTATGCGTTGGGGTCCCCCTGTGATCAGCATGACCTCCTCTGTAAGCCCCTAGTATATAATAGGGCAGGGAATTAAAACTACCTCTTAAAACGCGCCTCAGGGAGTGTTTGCACACGTCACCTCAGGCCCCGTCCCCTTCCTTCACCACTGTGTAAACGCGCCCTGTGACTGTTCTAAGTTGAGAGATTAAGTTCCCTTGAATCCTAAGGGTCCCTAGGGTCAAACTAGCCCACTAGGTAACTCCACTAAGCGCCACAGAGCTGCGTTGCATAGAGGTGTAAAAAGGGGCATGGCCTCAGAACACCTGTCTGCATTGCAGCTCCCTGGCGCATACTGGAGATACCTGTTGGGCTAGTTGGCCCTCAGGGACCCTCAGTATTGAAGGGGAATGAATTCCCCAACTTACAACTGGCCAGGGGGCACGTTTGCAGAGTGCTGCAAGGAGGGGACATGGCCTCCGGCGTGATGCCGGTCTTTTATTTATTTTATTTTTTTAAGAAGGAGGGCTGTGTGGCCCTACTTTTTCTAATGTACTGGCCCTGGGGACCCCATCCCCCAGGGCCTGCACCCTAATTTTTTTTGTTGAAAAAAAATACATTTGGCCCTCCCAAGGCCTTAATCGGCCCCGGGGAGCCCAACCCCCGGGTCCTGGCCTTTTTTTTTTTTTTATTCTTTAGGAGGGGGCTGCATTGCCCCCCTCAGGCCACTTATTAAAAAAATATAAATTTATAGAAGCACCTAGGACATGCTGGACAAACCGTATGTACCTATCACCATGACGATTTGCGTGATATTCATTAAAAGGCGACTATGCATAGAATGAATCCACATGGAATGTATTTACACCACTAGTGAAGCTCTGACATGTCTGACACCCTACCGTGCCTAATCCCGGCGCCCCCGCCGGTGGATACTCTCCAAGTAGACACCCTTGTCGTTTATTTATACAAACATGGGTAGCTATTGACGGGCACATTTAATATACACGCACACCAAGCCATTCAAAGGGGATTCAACCAAAATTTGACCAAACTATGCAAGAAACCCCCCTCACGGTTAATAAAACACACATCCACCGCCGGATGTGTAATACTTTTTATTTCACTCTCTGGAAAGGAGACGAACCTCACTTGAGAGTCACAGCATGCTCCTGGCTGAGCCCAATGCGGTGTTACACCATCCAGTGCCCGCCGAGTGCCTCACACCTGTGTCTTGTATTCCACTAGCTGGTGCGTATGCTATGACACTCTCTAGCCCATGTGCACTGTAACACCACCCCGTGAATATGCCATGCCACACTTGCCTTCGCACGGGTTATATTGCCCCATCTAACGTGCCTTACCTCGATGCCTATGTTATAACGCACAGCGCTATGCCATACATATTACAATCTGGGATCCATATCTTTGTCACAGTGCATATGCAACGTTACACTCCCCAGCACATATTTTATATTACAACTTTAGAGACTAGCTAGGTTACACAACACTGCCCTGTGCATATTACACTCCAAGGCGCATATCGCATAGCACGCGCTAGTGCCTGTGCTATCTCGCGCTCTCCAATGAATCTGTCACTGCGCACAACGTATTGCATATTATATTTCATGCCCTGGTTCATCTTATATCACACTTTTTGGTGCATAGTTTATACCATATACTATATCTAGTTTTCATTTTCAATCGTGCTCTCAGGACTATGTTCTATATAACACTGCGTCCACCTACCCTTTTCATGGGCATTACATTTTGCGATGGGGGGTGGAGGGTCAGGGGGTGTTTCTGCCAAGTGAGCCCGGAGTCACAGTCACAAACGTCCTCTTCTTCCTGAATAAAAGTGAGATTATGCTGCATACTTGCTCATATTTTAAGTAGTTCGCACAGACACATTTTAAAAACAATAATGTTCCCAATACCCACCTTCTCTGAACTGTTAGCTTGCTGCCCCATCCACCTCCTCCCTATCCTCTTGTGTGAATCCATGGACTAGCCTCCTCCCTCCTGCCATGCATGGTCTGATGTGCTGCCACTGCCCTCCATTTAGCATGATGTACCAGTCAACTCCTCCTGCCCTCCATTGCCCAATTCTTTGGCCCATCATTGACCTCCTGCTTAGCCTCTGTGCTTAGCTTGCTGCCCCTATTCTCCTTCCCCCTGCTCTCCGATGTCTTTGTGCATGCCCCTGCTCCATCCTTTTTGCCCACCATGTTCCATGGACCTGCCACTCCTATCTATAGTGTTCTGTTGAGCTGCCACTCCCTTCCCACCTGGCTAGCATTGTCAGAGGACTGTAACCTGTCCCTGCCACCTCCACCCTGCCTGTCCACATGCCATGCCCCTATCCCCTTCCTCCTGTCCTCCATGGTCCATTATACTGCCACACCCTTCTGCCCTCCCTGGTCTGTTGTGCTGCAACTGCTCCTCCTGCCTGCCCAGCGCGTTCTGTTGTGAGGCCCCTTCCCCTGAACTCTCTTGTCTGTGCCCAGGTCCTGACCCTTCCTTCTATCCTCCATGCTCTTTGTGCATGCCCCTGCACCCTCCTTCTTGCCCATCATAGCTATTGTGCTGCCACTAACCCTCCCGCTTGCCATGCATGGTCTTCTGTGCTGCCATGGCCCCTCCCACCTTCCCTGTGTGGTCAGCTAGCTGCTCCTGACCCCCTCCCACCTTCCCTCCATGGTCTGTGTGTATGCCATCATAGTTTCATTGTTGCTCTCCATGGTGTGTCTTGTTTCTAGTGCCCATCCTGCCTGACCTCCATGGTCATCTTGCTGCTCCTGCCCTGCCCCCTTGCCCCCAGCCCTCTGTTTCCATGTGCAGACCCCTATTCCCGCACTCCTGGCTCGTCTGTTCCATTGTAATGCCCCTGATCCGTCCCTCCTGCCCTTTATGGTCTGTTATGCTGCAGCATTCTCTCCTGTCTGTCCATTATGGTCAGCTAGCTACCGTTGCCTCTTTCCACTCTGTCCTCTGTTGTCCATGTGCATGGTCCTGTCCCCTCCCTATTGCTTTCTATGGATTGTTGTGCTGCACTCCCGTCCCGCATGCGCTGTGCGGTGTATTGTGCTGCTGCAAACCCTGATGCCTGCCCTGTAGGGTCAGTTTGGTGCACCTCTCCATGTTCCTCCTGTCCTCTGTTATCCGAGTCCATGTCCCTACCCCAATTCCTCCTGCCTACCATGATCCAATGTACCATACTTGCGAACATTTTGAACTTGGTAAGAGGAAGATTTTGAAAAAAAACTGGGGTACTGATTTTCCCCTTTGAGTTACATTGAGAAAGAGGAGATTGTAGACAGGAGACAGATCAAACAAAGCCCATTTGAGCTTAAAAACATTGGACGTTTCCTGGCTGAAACGGGTCTGTTGGCATGTATGGTTGTACTACCACTGCCTCTTCCTTCTGCCCACAATGGTCTATTATATTGCCACAGCCTCTCTTGCCAGTCCTGTATTATTGGTTTGTTGCCCCTGCCCACTGCCCTCCATAGTCTGTTGTGCTGCCACTGCCTTTCCTACCTGCCCAGTGTGGTCAGATTGTTGCCTTTGCACTCTCCTACCTGCCTTCAATTTTCAGAGTCTGTGCCCCTGGCCTCTGCCTCTCAACAGTATCCCAATGAACAACTAGATTGCTAACATTCTATATTTATTACAAAAGTGTGGAACACCTGACGTCATCTTGATGCAATCAAAACTGTAATACCTAGAGTATTTCCTTTAGAAATTACATATATGAGAGGGTCTTATTTGTATCAAAATTATGGTTAGTGAGTTTTCAAATAGCGACAAAGAACTTTTAAATTATTTGTAATCTTTATGTTTTTTATCCAGTTGACCACTTGCTTAAATGTTGCACCTAGGGGAGAGGATGTGGTGTTACTTCCAGAGCTGCAGACTTTGCAGCTGGGGAACCAGGTTGGAGTTTATGCTTCAGCTCAACATTCTGTGATTCTGCTCAAATCACTTAATCTCCCCATGTCTACAACCAAAATGAGTTTGATCTTGTGTGATGTAACCAATGCTCATGTAAAGCACTCCAATACCCGACAAGTCTGCACTATATAAAACTGCAAATACACAAAAATAAGTGTTTTGCACACTTCTGTCATTGGGCTACATCTGGGTGATATTTGAGCTACATTTGGGCTCTTTTGTCTCTGGTGGCCATCTTGGGAGATTTATTTGTTATGAAGTTTCCTAATTTCCTCATTTACTGCAGTCTCCTCAGTAGGAAATACTTTGTTTTTTTACTTTGATTCCATCAAGAAGGCATTCAGATTTGTCACACATTTGCCATAAATTCAGAATGTTAGCACTCTAGTTGCTTATTAGATCACTGTAGTAAAGCTACTGCTCACCAGGGAAGTCTGCTGCTGGTATTGAAAGTGCATGTTTCAGTCTGCATATCAGATTTTTTTAATGAAATAGAAGAGGATTTGAGAAGTCACTCAAAATGTGCCCTAATTTTTCTTTCTGCAGCACTAATCATACTTTCTATGGCAATATGAACCCCCTCATTTTGTTCCTTTTTAAATTAAAAGTTTTAAGAGTTACCACTTTATTCCAAACAAGATGGCTTCAGGTGTGCCATACGTTTGTCATAAGTAGGACTGTTAGCGCTCTAGTTGTTCTTTAGAACACTCTGGTAAGCTGCAGTAGAACACAAAGGAATAAACTGACAGTCTCTGCCCTTGTTGGATGTACATGTTTTACTGAGAATGTCAGACGTCATTCTCACATGACTGAGAAAGATAATGTGAATTTACAGAAAATATGCTCTCAGTTTAGCTTATAGATCACCTTCCAAACCTCTGTGGGAAAAGCATGAGAAAATAGTTCTCTAAAACATGGTTCATGATATCACAGCAGAAGGCTTTTTCACATGGTAAAATCACCTTAGAACACACCACAATTCCTAAAATGAGTATGGTACCATCAACAAATGATTTATAATGTAACTAAAGTCTAAAACCTTCTATTAACTGCAATGCTTTTTAATGAGGTGCTATCATGTATATTGGTCTCAAGATGGCTGCCAACACTTCTTGGATGAAGTGCTGACAGCCAATCAGATCTCACGATGAGCAGTGTGGTTAGGCTCCGCCCAGATATATATGTGATTTTACTTTTGATTTTCTCAGCAACTACTGAACGGATTTACACCATTTAAGCAAAATGCACAACTCTGAACTGAGGACTATCTCTTTGCCACATTTGGTGTAATTCCGTTCAGCACTTCGGGCTGTAGCTGCGTCAACAGGTCCTACGGGAAAATGCATGGGGAAAACGTGTTTTGGGACCCCCCTTTTCTCTCGGCCCCCGCATGACGGATCACCGTGAAATTTTCAGGATAGGAGCGGACCGGAGCTGGCCAACATTTTGGAAACTTTCGCGAAGATTCATCAATCGACACCAACGTTATTCCAAATAGAATGTTGCGGATTTCCTATGGAAAATAGGTCCTAACTATAACTACCTACTGGCGACTGCCAGTAGGTAATATATTATATATATATATATATATATATATATACATATATACACATTTATCGCTACCAAGTTGCACCAGAAGCCAAGGCACTCGTAGGCGGGTGCTGTAACGCGGTGGTGCCTGCGTTCAAAATCAACGCTACCAACAAAGTCCACACTCTCGGACAGAGTACAGCACTCAGGGAGTATTCCGTAGATTTGTTTATTCAGCAACAAACAAAAGACAGACGCGTTTCAGGTTATCCTTCTTCAGTGTCTAGTTGCGCTAGCCGCGCGAGAACTTTTTAAATTCAAAAGGCCATCGACGTCACTTCCCCCACCCGTACAGCTAATGCAATATTATCTATCACATGGCGGCCATCTTAACAGGGTGAAGTTAACGTACCAACTTATATGGATAAACACATTTCCTTGTTTATCGCTCGACATTCAAGAATTAAATCAACAACGTCAAGACTGCACAATTGTTACTCATCGTGAATGCAATCAAAATATGATTAACTAAACATATTGTAAATATCACTTGACAATTGTGTGTCATAGAAAGCTACAAATGTTCATAAAATTGAGCCGTGGATCGGCGTGCATATTGTAGCAAAACCTCATATTGTACAATTAATACCTTTATGTATTAGATGATTCATTAAATAGTTCATTAAACAATCAGAGCCGTGTATCAGCCTAAGCATCTTATGGTTAAGAATATCCAATAAAATCTATAAGGCTATACCCTCATTACTGTTAGAAAGAGTCATAACATGCTCAGTGGAAACACATATGGGTGACACAAATTGTTCTTACCCCTTATAGTCCCTGAGCTTCATGAGTAACAAAGAGGGAAGACGAAAAAAGAAGAAAAGAAGACAATTATGTTTATAGAATCTCCCCGATTACCTCCCCAAATGCACAGCTAATTCCTCTCCGCTATTCAGCCCAAAGGGTGTTTTGGTGTGCAAATCAATAATGTAGCGGGATTCAAGTCTCCGCAAGCGTTGCACTCTATCCCCACCCCTTGGATTAATACATACACAGTCCAAACCAAAGTACTGTAACAGTTCCCTGTTGCTGTTATGTTTGAGGGCGAAATGAATGGCTACAGGGTAGTTACTGTCTTTATTCATAATCGCGCGCTGGTGTTCCAAGATGCGCATCTTTACACTATGAATAGTGCTGCCAATATACTTAAGTCCACAGGGACACAATAGGCAGTAAACTACATGAGTGGTGGTGCAGGTGATAAATGTATCTATGGGTTTAGGTCTTTTTATCCCATCAATTGTGTAGCTCAGGGTTCTTTTACTGTTACAACAAGCTTTACATTTCCCACATGGGAAAAAACCTTTCATATCTTTCAGAACACCTTTAGAGTGACTTACAGGTGGTAGGTAGCTCTGAACCAGTTTATCCCTCAAAGACCGTGATTTACGGAAAGTAATCAATGGCACTGCCGGGATATCTTTACCCATTACGGAATCGGTTTGCAATATATGCCAATTCCTTTTCATTATTCTCCTCAAAGTGTTTGCATCGTCTGAGAAAGTTGTTATCATCCGCAGTTTGCTACCTTCTAGGTTAGTACTTTTTTTGCTGTTAGGTTGGATGTCATTACGGATCAACAGATCCTTCCTCTTGATCTTGTTGACTCTCACTAATGCTGCATTAAGAACTTCCTGGCTATAGCCCCTGTTTAGAAATCTTGTCACACAATTTGAAGCAGCAGACACAAAATCGGCCTCTCTGGAGCAATTTCGTTTGAGCCGGAGAAGTTCCCCATAGGGTATACTGTTTATCAGCTTGGGGGGGTGATTGCTACTGCCATGTAAGATTGAATTACCGGCATTGGGTTTCCGATATAATTCGGTTCCAAGGTTACCATCCCTCACCTGCACCTTCAGATCTAGATAGTTGACTTCCGTGGTGCTAATTTCATATGTGAACCCAAGATTAAGATTGTTATTGTTGAGTTCAGAAATGAAATTCTCAGCTTGTTCAATTGAGCCTCTCCAAATTATAAAAAGATCGTCGATGTAACGATGCCACACAACTATGTGTTCGGCCCATTTTTGTCTTTCGTCACTAAGGGCCACCTGCTCCTCCCACCAACCTACAAAAAGATTCGCATAGCTGGGGGCGAAGCAGGTGCCCATAGCTGTTCCAGAGATTTGTTTAAACAATTGCCCCTGAAATAAGAAAATGTTATTATGGAGACAAAATTCGATGAATTCTAGCAGCATGATACTGTGTTCTGCGAACTTGAGGGGCCTTTTATTTAGGAAGTATCGCATTGCCATTATACCCTGATGATGATCTATACAGGTGTATAGGCTAGTAATATCCATAGCAATTAGTTTAAAGGTAGGTTCCCAGTGAATGTCCATCAGATGAAGAATAAAATCTTTAGTGTCCTTAACATATGACTTGAGTTGTATGACAAATGGATGAAGAAAACTGTCTATATAAATGGACATGTTCTCTGCCAAGCTGCCCTTTGAAGAGACTATCGGTCTCCCAGGTGGATCAACTTTGTCTTTTTGTATTTTCGGTAATTGGTAGAACGTAGGTGTGACTGGTTCATTGTTACGTAAAAAGAGAAATTCATTAATATCAAGCAAACCTAGATTGTGCCATTTAGCAATCAGGGCATGATACTGGGTGATACTAGTTTGGTACAGTTCTTTGTTGGTTTTTTCATAGAACTTGGTGTCATTCAACTGCCGGTAAGATTCTCGACAATATTGTTCTCTTGTAAGTAACACTACGTTACCACCTTTGTCCGAAGGTTTACAAATAATATTTTCATCCATACCCAAATTTTTAAGGATCACTTCTTGTTCATGGGTTAAGTTCCTCTGTTGTTTCGGTGTACAGGAAGAAGTCTTGATTCTGAATTTCTGAAGATCATGAAGCACTGCATCGGAAAACGAGTCTATGGCATCGTATGGCATTTGTGGGTTGAAAATGGAGGGAGGCTTAAAGGTGGTTGAAGGTGTTTCTTGTTCAATCCCTGCCCGGTGTACTCTCAGGACTAAATCCTCACTCTGTGTGGTTGCGGTTGCTTCTTCTGCCCGTAATTCTTCCAGCAATTCAATTGTATGCAGATCCTGGACCGTTAAGACATCTGTTACCTTCTGCCTAGGTTTGTGCTTCAGTCTTCTTGCTTCAGTTATGGAAGGTTTTAATTTGAAATATTTCTGTAATTTGATTTTGCGGACAAATTTGAATAAGTCGATGCGCGTCTGCGCGTATTCTAAGCGATCGCTCGGGCAGAATGATAGTCCTAGTTTCAGGGCTGCCTCTTCAGCTTCGCTTAATACACGTGGCGTGAGGTTAATGATGGTCAGATCATTTGTTTCTTCTACCACCGTTTTCCCCTGTTGCTGCGCTTCGCTCGAGATGCGCCCCTGCCTCTTCTTTTTCTACATTTGTAGCTTTCTATGACACACAATTGTCAAGTGATATTTACAATATGTTTAGTTAATCATATTTTGATTGCATTCACGACGAGTAACAATTGTGCAGTCTTGACGTTGTTGATTTAATTCTTGAATGTCGAGCGATAAACAAGGAAATGTGTTTATCCATATAAGTTGGTACGTTAACTTCACCCTGTTAAGATGGCCGCCATGTGATAGATAATATTGCATTAGCTGTACGGGTGGGGGAAGTGACATCGATGGCCTTTTGAATTTAAAAAGTTCTCGCGCGGCTAGCGCAACTAGACACTGAAGAAGGATAACATGAAACGCGTCTGTCTTTTGTTTGTTGCTGAATAAACAAATCTACGGAATACTCCCTGAGTGCTGTACTCTGTCCGAGAGTGTGGACTTTGTTGGTAGCGTTGATATATATATACATATACATACACACACACACACAGTTATAGTTAGGGTTCCCCAAAGTGGGGAATTCATCATATTTTTGCCCCTTAACCTTGCACACATTTGGCGAACCTCTGTAGACCTAGTGCACCAGTTAGATTGGTTCTAGGATTCACATGGTTGGTCAAGGAGGTCCAAATGCATTTTATATGAACATTTTGTATTCAATGTAGAGCAAAAACGGTCAGTGAGTTTTTAATGAAAATTTGCAGGAGTGAAGATTATCGTGTGCAGTTGATCCTTTTTGTGGTTGTGACTAAAAAGGGCAAGTAGTTTTTTATTTTTTTTTAGAGTGAACAGCATTTTAAACTTAATGATAACTGTTGGCTCTATAGTTTCGAGATAGTACTGTGGTGAATAGCCATGGCAAGTCATTCTCGGAGTGGATAACGACCAAAAATTGCAGGCAGCCATGTTGGTCTAAGGCCACTCTGCCGGTGTTCTAGTTTAAGGCCTTAAATACGGGTAAGTACTAGGTTTCATATCTGTGCTATACCTATTACCACTTAATTTAGTTGGTAATATGTGGAGAAATATAGTTTTCCATATATGGTAAAATAATATTATGGAATACCAAGGTACTAAGTAGTACCGCAGTACCTTAGAAAATGACCAAAAATATATGTAATAAAAATAGAACACTGTAATATACAATATGTCACAAATATAATGTCCTAGATTGCCTCTAAACATTTTTACACATTGTGTCAAAAAAAATCTATGCATTGCTGCGGTAATACCTTCAAATTATAGAGTTTGTTAGAAAAAATATAGTATTTTGTTAAAAAACAAAACAAAAATGTGTGTGCTAGGTACTACCACAGTACTGCATAAACTTGTTAAGTAAAAATATAGAAAATTATTTCAAAATGTCCATGCCTATTTCCACTCTAGGAAAATGGTAATAGCTTGAGAACAATCATAAAATCTACCTCAGGAACAATCATAAAAGCTACCACTTATATATGTTTAAGGGCCTAAGCTGCAACAATCCAAAAGTTTGCAAAAAGGATTATGGCTGCCTTTTAAATTTGTGTAGGCAGATATTAGACAATTATACACTGGCTTGTTATCGGTACGCACTATGATACACAGCTAGCTTACAGTTGTATACCATAGCAGAATATATCAATAGGGGACAATATCAGATCAGATTGCATTACCCTTGCACTACACAGTGTTGCAAAGGGCAACACAATACTTCTGTAACATTTACCAAACTATGCAAAGCCACTATGCATCACCCTGCTATTATATATTTATATATTACCTACTGAAGGTTGCCAGTAGGTAGTTCTAGTTAGGACCATGTTTCCATAGGAAAATCATTTTTTGACTTTCCTATAACTTAGGCGCAGTTTGATCTATCTTCATGAAAGTTTCCCTAACAAGTGTGAAGGTAGGTTCTGATTGTCATGGAGAGTTTGGGGGTGATCGGAGAAGTGGTGACCCAGAATTAGGTGTGTGAAATAAAGGTGGGTTTTTAATGTTAATTTCCATAGGAACATTTAGCCACACCTACAGCCCGAACGGACTTACACCTAATTTGGCAGGGCGGTAGATGTTGGTCAAGGAAGTGCCTTTTCCCTATTGGTTCAGTAATTTTTGAGAAATTAAAGACAAAAACCATAGTGATATCTCTAACCACTTATATTTCGCAGTGGTTTTGAGATAACTCGCAAATGCACATGCAAACAGGAATGCTCCGATTGGCTGGATGCAACCTGTACAGAAAGTTATGGCCCCGTTTTATCTACCTGGAATGGTTCCCGGGGTGAATGCCCACGTAAGGGGTCAGGGTGGAGATACTCTGACGCCATGGTTGTCTAAAATAGTTTTTGTTTTATCACGCATGATATCCGCAACGATGCCGTTACTACCAGGGCGACTCCCCTTGTACCATCACAGGGACATCATGACTATCGATGTCGTCGCAAATATTGGTGGAAATATTTTTTTAAAAATCATTGAATTATTAATATGCATTGTTATAGAGATATTGGGATTCTGATAAATGTTTTATAGAGTAATTTATATAGTGAGTTATCTACTGTGATGGTTAGAAATAAATTTAGTTTTCATTTTTCAATGTGTTGGTGGTAATTGAATGTCTGCTTTTGTTTCCTTTTTCGAAACGTATCCGGGGGATCACGATTACCAACGTCATCAAGATCTCTGGAGTCAGTGAAATATAACATAGGTTTTACAGATTTTTTTTTATAAAAACACTCTAGAGAAAACTGGACTTTAGAGAATACTGTAAGAAACCCCATGTATGTAAAATACTGTAATGTGTGTGTATATATGAATTTCAGACTTTATGAAAAAGGCCCAATTGTCGCAGTTAACGATGTCATCGCGATGGACCGAATAACCGCCAAAATACATCATAGGTCTGAAAGATGTTTTTTAAATTAACTTTGTAGAAAAACATGAGTTTAAACATGCTTTGAAAGAGGTATGTATATAGTAATATGTGTAGTGCAATGTAGGCCTGGGCGGTGAGCTTTACTCCGTTCGCAGAATTTGTGAAGTTTTTTTGCACTCCGCGGAGCTTGCGGAGTGCAGAAAACACACTTCGCTATGAGCAGGGGAGTTTTTTCTCCGCTCCTGAACGGTAAGTTTGCTATCTCGAGCGGTAAGTTCACGAGCACGAGCTGCCACTCGGTTCGAATTTCTACCTGAGCGCCAGGAATACCAGCACAAACTGCAGTTCGCACTGCACTCCGCCACTCGCTGTGTTTTTTTGTAACTTCGTGGAGTTCCGCGTAGCTAAACTCTGCTAACTACGCCCAGGTCTATGTTCAGAATGGATTTTTTTTTTTTTTACATATTTTTGGATGTGTTGGTGGTCATTGAATATGTGCTTTTGTTTCCCTTCTCGTGGAATACATGCGAGTATCGCAACGTCACTAAGATCCCCAAAAACTGAAAAAAGGATCATTTTATAGAAAATTAATAATATTTTGGGTACTAAGGTGGCTATGAATTGAGCGTTTGTCTTGCTTGTGTTTATATGGCCACTACACAAGACTAGATGCAGAGTTTCAGGTTACTTAAACACCCTGTTCCCTACATCTGTAAAGTGCACGCCATCATTTCTACAAATTCCATGCATGTTAAAACACAGATTGTGGTTATAGATACAGCCCATGTGATAGTCTCTGAGGAATGCAGAAACAGTTTTGTTCACATGTTTCCTGGCTTTGTCAATCCGTGGACAGAATTGGTTGGACCGCTCCCATTTCTGTCTTTGGCATATGTTAGAGTACACCAAGACAGTGTGAGGGCAAAGCATCATCAATTCATTAGGATTTTCAGTCCTACTCCAGTTAACGTGCCCAAGTCATGGCCACCACAGTGCGCAATCATGAGGAAGGTTACAGGGACATTATAGTTAGTAATAAGCATTTACAAACCTTAAAAATTAACTGAAAAAAACAAAGTTACAGGGCTGGTATAGTAAGGAAATAGAATTTTAAAAAACCTTAGAAATTCACTGAAAAAAAACCCGAAAGTTACAGGGACGTTATAGTTAGGCTCAGATTTCTCACACCCAAAACCAGGAAAATTCAGCAATTATAGGTAGCTGAGCTAATTGGTGAGGGTACGAGAGTGGGATCCACTATATAACAAAATATACAGGACACTTCTCAGTTGGTGTAAACAGATAAGCAGCACCAGGCCTTATGGGTAAAGTCTGCTCCAGTCCCTCCACACCTTGAACATCAATACTCTGCTCTCAGTTTAAGCTGAAAAGATAAAGGGGTATATGGTAGATTGGATACAGAAACTTCATGGACAGTAATCTAAGTCGGCCATTGGGGAAAACATGTTCTATCTGGCTGCAAAAGCATGTGCATTCTTTATCCGAGATTGTGACTCCCACGTCTGCTTCCTGCTGTGTTTTTGCTCAGGAGATGATTCCATACTGGTATAAAGTTTGCTCACTAGATGTCTGGAGAGATGGGCAGAGTGCAACAGAGCCAGGGTTTTAGAGCTAGGGCGTTTCTTAGGCAAAGTAGGGTATTTATATTTGCGTAGCGCTTTAAGCCTGTAGCATGTAAATGCATCAAGAGCAAAATAATTGTCTCGGGCGGATAGGACCTCAATCTAGAAATGTACCCCCGGGAAGAGGTCAGTCATCTGGGTAATGTGCCTTGTCACTTGAGAGCGGTCATGGGGAAATGGGTGAAAGGTTGTTCCAATGCATAGTGAATGCGGTGACCCAAGCTAGCTGCATCGCAGAGGTTGAGTTAATTTCAGATCTAGGGCTACTGGGAACAAAACCAATCAAAGTGGATAATGCTGTGGGATGCACAATATCCTGCTCTATTGCTCCGTGGGCCACATATGGGGGTGGGAGTAGCCAGAAGTGTGCAAAGTGCATTTGGGCACAGTGATAGTAAAGCTCAAAGTCTGGTGCCGCCAGCCCCCCTATCATTTGGGTCAGCACCTCCCAACTAATGCAAGGTTGCTTACCTGCCCAAATCACCGCCACCAGGTGCAAACTAAGTGCCTTAAAGAAATTCTGAGATAGTGGAATGGGGATGTTGTTGAAGCGATATAGGAGCCTGGGAAGTATGACCATCTTTTTGAGGGCCATCAGGAATAGCGGCAGACAGGTGTATTTGAAAAGCGCACAATTACCCGAAGGTGTCCTGGCGCTGAATAACAGATGTTTATTGTTACCCAACTCAATGGTATTCATTTTATCGACCTCAAATGGATGAAAGGCTGAGTGGACCTGCCGGGACTTTAACCTGTGACCATGAGGTCGAACACAGGCCCCTGCATTGGCTGCTTTAGTCCACTGAGCCACCAGACCCGGGTGTATTCCTCTATTTTGGTCATGACCACTCCATATTTCTCAAAGAGAACTACAGTTTTGTTGCTGCTAATCCAGATGGCCAAGTACCTCAGAAATGTAGATGTCTAGGGCATGGGGAAATCCAGCTCACTCATGTATAGCTGGTGTCAGAGGAAAAATAATGGATTCCAGTTTATTACGATATTAGACGCTTTAAAGAGCGTGAATTCCCTGATGACTTGAGTGAGGTTCTGGGCCAGGTCATTGAGGTATAAAGTAATGTCATCTGCATAAAGGCACACCAGTATATTCTGGGGTAAATACAAAAGGGAAAGCAAGTGTGGACTGCGCACACCAGTATGATGGGCATTTGTAAATTTGTTGCGCGCTGTATGGGGTATCACCCTCTGGTCAAAGGGTGTAAAGAAACTGAAAGAACAGCACCACCTGTATAGGGGGCGTCCCCCATAGCACAGCTGTGTCCCATGAGCAGTGTGGGTAGAAAACGATGTATGTTGTTCTGGTCAAAAGATGATTTGCGCAGAAATGATGAGAGCATAAAGATGTTTTAATGTGCATGAATCTTTGTTGATATTGTGTTCTTGATATCAGTATAAGATTACACATCCTAATTTGATACATTATAAGTGATCAAATCCCAATGCATTTCAGCCTATCGGAGCTATGTAAATAGATGCATCGTTTTCTACCCACACTGCTCGTGGGTCGCCCCCTGTAAAGGTGGCGCTGTTCTTTCAGTAAACACAAAAGGCCCCGGTGGTCATGTACTTGGCAAATTACACACACCAGGGGTTCTGAGACTAAAGCACAGAGCAGCGGTCAAAGTGGGCATCCCTGGCTTGTGCCTCTACCTATGGGGAAGGGTTCAGAGTAGTCTGTTCAATCTGATTCTAGTGAAGGGGCCAGAGTAAAACAGTCTTATTAGGTTTAAGAATGTTTTCGGAAGACCTAGTCTGGCTAACTCTGCAAAGAGGTACCCCACTCCAAGGAGTCAAAGGCTTTATTGGTGTCCATAGAAACAGCCACTCATGGTCCTGTTGGAGCTGATGCAGTAGGGTGAAAAGCCTGCCAAGGTTATGCAATGTGAATCGTTCCAGAACACAACCGGCCTTTTCTGGCAGCACCAGATCCAGAAGGAGCAGTATTAGATGAGTTGCAGGGATTTTTTGCCAGTATCTTCGCAACTATATTAATAAGAGAGTGGACGGTAAGAGTCCAAAGAGGATGGTGATGTTCTGAGCTTCAAAAGAGGAAATGGGGAGAACTCCAAGTTGCAGTGCCTCCTCGTACATGTGGAACAGTCTAGGGATACAGAGTTGGTTTTTATTATTCATGCACCATCTTCTCTGATAAATAACCATAGTTTTTATGCAGAAATGATTCAATCTTGCTATTGGCTAATGGAACTCACACCACGGCACAGTTGACTACCCTGTACATGATAGTTGCTCTTCAGACCAATGGGGCCTCCTATCAGAAGCATGGCAGATAAGAAAAGAAGACGCAAACTTTATTTGATGTCATATTGACCAGCCACTGAACTAATGCACACTGTATCATACTTCTTCAAGTAGCTAAAACAAGTTCCCAGAAAATATATTAAGAATCCACCATAGGCAACATGGATTTATTTACATTTGTAAACGATTGCTTATTTGGAAAGTTATTCTTGCTAACCAGCTATCTGCTTACAAGCATGAAAGCTGCCAGCCAGTCAACCAAAGTATTTTACTCCACTATCCTGTGCTCACTGATTGCCAATTCCAAATATTGGGGGTAACCATGAATACGCTGACAATGTTTCAATCTGTTAGCCCCCAAATGAGTGTTTTATTGTTCCATGACAACATCTTAATACATCTTAGGAGCAAATTTGTGTGAGTTTTAAGAAAACATACTGTTTCAAAATTGGTACACATGGAGGAGAGAAACTCAATTTTTAATATTGTCAGCAGACTAACAATGGCTTTATTGTCCATGGAACCACACCTCACTGCTTTAACTATATGTGATCTTGATGAAAGGGCTGTTGTGATCTTAACACTGGCATAACACGCATGTTGGAGTTCATGTTTTAAAATACTTGTGTGTACTTTGAACATTTTGATTACTATAGTTCTAAAATTGTAACTGCTATTGCAATTTTTTTTAATTAATCTCACAAATAAAGACTTACTTGTAGTAATGGATTTACTTGTAGTTCAGCATACCCTTTTTACTAAAAGTGAGAAATTGCTTCTTTGTCACTCAAATGTCTTCAATAAGAGCACACAAGGAATCTAAACTAATCTCTATCCGAAAGCAGTGTCTTGTGGAAGTTCTAGAGGCAGAGATGAGTTGGCAAACAAAGTGGACCTACTTGCATTACAGGATTTCCAGAAGTGGGTACCATTTCCGCTCTTGATAAGACATTGACAGCCTTACAACAGTCTGTATATATATTTTTTCCATTTAATGGCTGGGTTTGTTATTCATTTCTGAAGTCTGATCTTTATTCAGCACAAGAAACACTTTAGATTAGGCTAATCTTTTGGACTCCAACTAATACTAAACCAAACTGGACTCTAACCTGTGGGTCAATTTTTGTGCAACCTACTGCATGAGCCCAGAAAACTGTCTGTTCCAACAACTATTTCAAAGACTGTCTAACAGATGTTAACCCAATTTATAAATCATTCAGAGCCTTGAAGATAAAAAAATTAATTAATTGCCTACCTAGAACTTAAATTAGCTAATCTATACGGAGGCCATTTTATAGCTAGAGTGTTTCGATTCTCTCTACTGCTTGCTCTGATGCTCATTTAAGGGCTTTTCTCTAAAAGAAGTTTCAAAAATTGAAGTAAATCACACTTTGAAAATGCTAAAAAAAATACAAAACTCTTGATTAAAGTGGAAATACCAATCTTTGGTCCAAGCATAGTCCGATATTTGCACCGATTGGTTCATTGAAATTCGACTGTTTACGTCCCTAAGTTATGGTAAGCTAATCATTCATTTAAACGTTTATTCTTATTTTTGCCTATGACCCATTGGTATTTTCCAACATACTGCATATATGTAGTAATTATTCTTTGTTTTTTAAAAAATTGTTGTTAAAATCTCCACTTATCACACTTCTCAATGGAACGTTTGGAAGTTTCTCAATTTAAGATTGAATAGGTTGGTTTAATTTTCTAGGTATCTTTCCCTGATTTTACTGCTGTGATAATGAGTGATTATTAAAGTATGTGCTTAACTATCACTTGGGATTAATTTAATCAAAACTTCTAGTTTAAATTCAAAATCATCAGATACTACCTTTTCTGAACAACCGCTAGCTACTTTGATTAATATGTGCAGGTGCCCTATTGCTCTACCCTGGTTTACTTCAGTGGCCTAACCTTAAAGTATTCAAAACGATCAACAACTATTTTGCCCATCCTCTTAATCTCTTGCAGGGGGGAACAAAGTTATCCTAGAATAAACTGGCTCCAGATCTTCTAATGTTTACTAAAATCCAATATTTTTAAAATGTCAGTTAGCAGGGGCTGTTTTTTCTGAGTGATTCATGCAAATGGTCTACACGCCTTTGTTTCTACAGATAATATTAAAAAAGCTACTAATCCCTTTTCAATTTAACAATGGGCATTCTTTTCAGCTTTTCCCTACATTTGTACAGTTCTGTTGGTAATTTTGTTTGAACAGAAATTGAAAGTTCTCTTCATCAGTTCTCTGGATCAGGTTTAGTGATGAGGTTAACATGACCGAACATGTGCGCAATGATTTTAGGCCAACCGAGCGGAAGCCTGATATACATAGCAGGTAGACGCAGCCAAAGATTTTACCTTCTGACGTCTTTCATAAAACGGTATTGCTGAAAAGACTCTTCGGCCTATTAGCGAACCTCAGTCAGTGTGATAATGGACAGTTTCTGAATGGGATCAACACTTGAGACCTGGAAGCTATACCTAGATATTGATACTTAGTACAGTAGCTCAAATATCCTACAAGAATTAGGAATTAAGACTAGCAAACAAAAATTGCAAAAATAAAAATCACAATAAACCTAAAATATTATTATCCTATGCAGCATCTCACTTGTGTTTTCATTAGATTTTCACTCATTTCCATTTTCTCTCCTTCACGGTCCCCTTTGAGATTGCCTCTGAACCCTACTTTTTACTCTTACTGTTATTTTCATTGTGATTTCATGTAATTTCCTATCTATTTGTTTCTCATCCACTCGTTCAGCTGTCCTAGTATCGTCTTTAAACTTTCTTTTATTTCATATCTCAACCCTTGGGTGTATGCTTTCTACCAGTTTCTTTCCCTCCAAACTGCTTCATCAGTTATTTTGTTTCTTCAACTACTTTTAGCTTAATGCTCCTGAAATCTTTTTCTATTTTTATGCCACTGCTTTCGCTTTGCAACAGTGAGACACATGAGAGATCCAGGCACAGTAAAGAGGTGATGGTCAGGGTGAGACTGGCATGGCTATATGTCAAAAGTCAGGTTTGCTTTGGTCCATCTTGCAAAAGAATAAATCTGCTTATGTTAATATTGAGCAATACGATGTTGATGTACACTGGGATATATGTGCGTATAAAAACAAACTTGCGTCTGTTGTATTTACCTGATGTGACCTCCTCCTCAACCCAGAGTAAGAAATTCGTGGCTAGGCAGGCCCTGCGACCCAGGCTTCATGCAAATAATTGGCAGATCACTGGTGGTGGGGGCGGACACGTAACCCTTTGACAGAACGTGCAAACAGGAAAACCCAGATCAATCTCACAGATAGGCAGCAACACAACAAAGGTCCTAGGAGATTGGCCCCTATAAAACATGTTTGGCCGGAGGGGCGTGAATCCTCAAAAACACCATCAAGTCATATACTACACTAATACCCTCATTACGATGGCAGGTGGACCGCCACCGAAAGGTCGTCAGTGGCAGTTGTATAAAAAGAAGTCCTAAACCGACATGCTTCGAGACATTCTTCAGACCCCGACTCCTGCCTGATCTCCAGGCCACTGCATTTAAGCAAACAGTTACTGCTTTGCCAAATGCTTCTTGATTTTCATTTTTTCAAAAGGTAAATTCATAACAAGCAACATCTAATTACTAGCAGCAGCAGTACACTGAAGGATATGGCTCAGTAGAGCTTACTACGTAAAATAATAAGTGCAGGGTGTAAAAGTTTTGCTTATAGCCCACAGCCACTGCTACCAAATGACAGTTGCTGAATACCAAGGCTGCATAGTTTGGATTCCACCTCCCACCTTTTTCACCCCTCACCCCTTTATCTCACTCTTGCAGGTTATTTTTCATTCCCACTTCCTCTCCTTGTCACTGTTTCACATTTTCTCCCGTTTTTGTTCTCTTGATGTGGGTGACAGTCATTTGAAAAAAATAATAATTACTGTTTACCAAAAACAAGTGCCGATGGACCACATCTGGAACCAATGGATCAGCTTAAGCACTGTAGCTCAGGATTTAATGCAATAGGATCCTTCCAAATTCATCCACTCAGTACTTCAATTCAACGATTTTAATGGGTAAAAAATACTGGGTAAAAAAAACACTGTCATGGCCTTATTTCTCAAACGTAACCTTTATTCTCGTGGGGCTTGGAGCCAAGCACTCAACTAGTTCTTTAGCTGCTCCAATTAAATAGAAAAGTGGCATTTAACCATCCAATGAAACACTTCTTTTAGGTTGAGTTGAAAGTAAAATACTTAATAGGATAATCCTAATATAAATGTACTGAATAGCGCTTTGCTCTCCTTGTTGATTTCTAATCAACTTTAAAATTATATATATATACTGACGAGTCATGTGTACACTGTTAAAAAAATAGCATAACATACATCACTCACATTTTCAAAGAGGGCTCGAAGGGATTCCAGATCAACCACAGATTCATCGCAATTCAAAACCGCTGTACAAACATAAAATCATAAAAACTTGTTAGAAAATGAAATCAGTAAGCTCTCAGTGGACCGTGATCCATAAGTCAGGGAGTCTTTAAAGGGAAAGTACCACACTACAAAAGATTTGAAACACATGAGTAGTTCAATTCCCACCTAACTGGTTTTGTTGAGTATTGAATTGCTGACAACATAAAAGCAAAAAGGGCTGTGGGGTAGCGGGAGGGGTAGAGATGAGGACCTTGTGAAATTGTCCACTTTTCCCATGCCTTAAAACGTCCCTGGCGTATCCACAATAAAATGTTTTAAGCTAAATTAAGGTATTTCCCTAAGAAGTGGAAGAGCTTAAATAACGAAACAACAAAACCGCATATGATTTGTTTATAGTTAAACTTTTGCGCTTTGTGGACCAACATTAAGAGCATCATTTCTACGATTGTTTCTATTTCAAATATTTTATGCACTCACCTTATTCAAAACTTTAAAAGCATTATACTCTAAAGAATAATTATGTTTTCATGGCATATGAAGTTAAATCATTTCCAATGGAAAATATTCAATTGGTTTATCTCATCATTGCTGAGAATTGGAATATTAAAAACAGAAGAGTGGATCTTTTGTAATCTTCTCCAAGTAAATCCAACTTGAATACTATATGTAGTGGTCACCTGTAGGTGACAACATTAACAATGCATTGCGGTATGATCCTGTTTGTAATTGTTATTTTATTCCATACGCTTTTGTCCAACAATGATAAGGTCTTCTGTAATTTAATATTGCATGTTTTTTCATGCCCATTCTATTTATTTTAATTAAATATGTTTAACTTGAAAAACATTCATGCAAATGTCATGCCTCTCGTCATGCACCAATCAAAAGCCTATAATTTTGCATCTCAGACGGAACTCTCTTCATTTGGTGTATGCAAAAGCTATAGAAGATATGCAAAGTCAGAAATAATTCTGATTGGTGATCATCGTCTAAATATTTATTGGTCTTTTTGGCTACCTTAATTTCGTAGATGTGTATTTCATGTATGATTTTTGGCATTTCTACAATACAAAGATCCAGAAAATTGTCCTGGTAGCAGTGACAAACTTTCTAAAGCTCTCCACACTATGTATGCTTGAGCAATCTCTCAAGCCATATTACATTCTGTAACCTCATCACCCTAACTGGAGAAATTAAAAAAAGGTAGTAACCAAATCACAGTTCCAGTAAAAAGGGAGCTGTTTCTCCATCCAAAGGGAGCCTTACTGGGTGTGAAACTATTTCTGACAAAGTGGGTTCAGTTATGTCATGATTTACTTTTTCTATTGGACTGTCCAGCTGCTGAGCTCTTAGGGAACTATTGACTACACAAAATAACGCTTCTTTAAAGACTAAGGATCCCCGATGGCTGCTCCTCGATAGAATGCAGCTTAGTGAAAGAAGCAGTTACCATCACTTTCTGTTTGGTGAACTTACAACTAGTGTCTCCGTACTCTGGGGCCTATTACTATGTCTGGCGGATTACCACCGACAGGCTGTCGGTGGCGGTCCATCCGACAATCAACTCAACAGTCCAACCTCCACATTATGATGCCAGTGAGACTGCTGTTGCCTGGGGGAAAGACCAACAACAGACAAGATCGGAGATCCTATTGGGGCATCGGTCGGACAGATAATACCAAATGGTGGTGGTGCCTGCTCAGGCACTGCTCGGGATTATGTTGTCCATTTGCGACAACCTTTACATCATGGCCTTTCAAACATGGAAAAGCTACCGGAAAGTGACTTTGGGGGGCCCTAGCAGGGTCCCCGTCCCTCCACAGCCTCTGCTATGAGGCCTGAGGGGCACCTGTGGTGCCTCCCCAAAACATCCATGCACTGTGTGGCAGGCACCTCATGAGGTCTGCCACACGGTGCATGGATGTTTTAAAAGTGTATTTTTTCCAATGCAGCTTGTACTGCAGCCCGCACCACAAGCCACAATAGAAAAAATGCATCATATTATGGAAGCAGGACCGATTACTCCATTTCCGCTACAATGTGGGTCTGATGCTCGTCTGACCAACAACGTAATAGGCCCCTCTTTTTCACTGCATATGAAAAACAGCAGTGTTAGTGGTACAGGGTACAAACACTAACTAAATCAAATACCTTTGTCAACAGTGTAACTTGGTGTATGACACTTTTTCCAAACTTTGGAATATGGGCTAGAATAGAAGTACAATTTCAGGAACATTTAAATAAAGCATTTCAGTTGCTCCTCATTTGGAAAAGAAACAAAGTAAATCAATTACCAAGCTAATAATGTAGCAACTGTTTGGAAGAACCAAAACTATTAAAGCTATTGCTGCAAAAAAAAACAATTGGATCAAACGACTGCTTGCAATTAGCTTTGGAAGAGTCTCTAAATGATTTGCTTACCATGCTGAATATCGTTTATATCTAGATGAAGGCTGGACATCAATATGCCAACTGCTTGGGATCTTTTAGAGTTTAGTAGTTTTACAACCTGCATAAAAAACATTCATTAATTTAAAAGCAAGTAGGGTACACTTACATGTGCTCATTTTGTAAGCTTCTCATTTACATCAAATGCACTTCCAATGAAAGAGCTGAATTAGCAAACACTAGGTCAAGATCCAATAAACTGTCACCGGTTATAGCCACATTACCAGTAGCCATTTTAATTTTGAGAAGGCTGGTAAAGTGAGTTAACAACCTCATCAGGATTATGACATTCGCTGATCGGGTGTGTTTCAAACGGATACACCACCTGCTCAGTGGACTCTCAAAGAGAAATACTTGAGAAAAATTAGGAATAAACAAGGGAATCTGGTTCAGAACCTCCAGCTCCCTCATATTCCTTATAGTTAAAGGAGGCTACAGGTTCCCACTAGGGCATTAGCAGTTCTTAATTTGTTAAAAGTGCCTCGGACCTTGTCAGGGGGCCACCTCTGCTTCCACCGCTCACTGTCAGCTCTGTCAATTAAAGTAATAACACAATTACTAACCATAACACAGGTATAAGTGTGACAATTCCAGCTCCCAAGCTATAAGAATGGCTTTGGCCGCAGGTATTAGTCATTTTTAATATATACTGAACTAATAAACAACTGTTTTGCTGGTCTCTAAATTAGACAAACAGAATCATCATGTAGCAGATTGTCATCAATGAGGATGTTGACAATTAAGTGTCGGTGACGAGCACCAGAAACAATTGGCTCAAATTAAGCACTGGGCATTGGTAGCGCATTCTCCAGAATTATGGATCTCCCACTATTGGTAGCTCTGGGGGCCTAAGACCTGCTCGGACACAGGGGTACTAAGAAAGAACCTCCTAATGTTACGTAAAAAACATTTTAGTGTAGTTGTTACATGTTCTATTTTTAGACTTAATAGATAAGGTAATTGCTTCATGAATGTGCTGGAAAGTGATTTGCATAATATTCCTTTATTTAAAAAAAATATGAAGAGATGCCATTGTTGAAAAACGAACACTTGCATATCTGTAAGGTGCAGAGCATAAACTCTACGTGCCAGGAGGTGCATCAGGGCTCCTGCAGCATGGGAGCTCATTCCTGTTCGTTTGACTGCGGGGGGAGACTACCACTATCCCCAGCCTGCCCAGCGACTCCGATGCCGCCAAAGCTGCAATCTGCGCACCAGGACAAGCATAAAGCTTGGCCAAGGCTCCCGCAGCGTGGGAAGCATGCAGGCATGCCCGGGCCACGTACGGGCCAATGTTAAACAACAAATATAAATCAATTGATGAGGGCAAAACCAAAATCGCCGCCTTTTATACTAAATGTCCTCCAGGCTCCCAAGTAGAGAACCCAACAGCAAAGGGCCTGACAGAGGTAATAATTGAACCCTCATTAAGTACACCAGATATCATTTCCCCCTCCAACACGCGCTCCATAACCAAAGTGCACCAACTGTGCCAAACAGAACCGAGAGAGGCAGAGTCGGACGCCTATTGCATGTTCTAACTGGTACTCCCCTCTAGCTTTGGATACAGTACCAGACATCGACACTATGCAAATACCCACTCAGTTACCCAATATAAATATGCAGCCACAACAACCTCACAGCACACAAGGAAAAGCTAGCGAAACATGTCCGCTACAAGTGTCAGCAATACAGGTCAATAGTTCGCAAACCAATGAAAGTACACATTTGATAGCCAACCATTTCCAGAAATTAGACACACGAACATAAGAGGTCACCAACCTAAGGGAAATAGGTACCCTATCTAGTTATAATGGTACAGTTAGGGAACCTGCTCTAGATGAACCATGTGCATGTCATAAGAGGATCCAGATTGACTCCCGAGCTCCTGTAATCAACAACTCGAGACTGCAAGATTAAAGAAAAAAAAGATAGAAAAATCGGAGGACCCTGGAACTGATACACAACAAGTGGGTTTAAGATCAGCCTCATTATGCAAAAACATTGAGGATAGGCACAGATGGGAAAACAGAACGAACCACAGCTATGGAAGAGCAAGACCTGGAAGTGGGAATGAGTGCACAGAGGGAGCGCAGAGGGATAGCACCTAAAAAAAATATCCAATCTAACACAAACAGGGGGGACATACCAACTGGCAAAGAATGGGCAGGGAAAGTCCAGCATGGGAGCAGGATCATTATGCCACGCAGTACACGAGAAATCCACAGTCTAGCCATACAGAGCACTGGCAGACACATAGGAAAACTGGTAGCCTCAAACAATTGGGCTGGGAAGTGTTTATGACAAACATCCCCAAGCTTAGTCTCTCTTCATATAGGGAGGACGAAGAAGCGCTGAAAAATAAAGTAATACACTGGATCCGACACAAGCGCAACTGCCTATCTGAAATACACTCAGATACACTGGAGGTGGCGCGTTTAACTAGTAAAAATTCAACCCTTGACACCACATTTCTTACATTAAAAACAAAAAATATAGCTGATGGGTTAGTAGCACTTGATTTGAGAATAGGACCACTCTCTAGTAGCCCGATGAGATTTATCTCACCCAATGAAGAACTTCAATTGATCCTATTATTAATCAATACAATATTCTAGAAGATAGGGGAGAAATAGAGGTAGACCATGTCCCTGATGGCTCCCAATAGACGGTGAATGGCAGGAGTATGTCAACCATAGTGAATTCTGCTTGATGCAAGAAACTTGGGCATAGGAAACCCCACATAAGCTTGGGTATAAAACATTTAATATCAGTGCCACCCCCTCATTAAGAGCCAGACCCTCGGGTGGTCTTGTTATATGCGTAAAAATCACCTGAAATGTTGAAGCAACTCGGCTGGAAATTCCAACATAAGATATACTGGGGATAAAGGTATTAACACATGACAACGCTGAAATTTATATAGTAAATGTTTACAATAGACAGAGTCTATCCAGTAAGGAATCCCCAGTTATAGAGTTGCTAGACAAGTTTTCAACTACAATTGACTCTAGAGCAGTAGTAATTGTGGGAGAGACTAACTGAAAAACGTTTCCGGTAGTGTGACTGGATGCTATTTTTTAAGAAGCGGACATGACAAATAATATTCCTTCCTTCGAAGCTGGCCCTACAGTGACCTGCACAGTTGCAGTCTCACAACTTATTAGATTGGTTTCAGGATAGGGACTCTGGGCTTGTAATGGTAGGCTGCTGTCGGATAGACCGAGTGCCCCTACATTTAATAGGGCAACTACTAAGAGTAGTATTGATTATATAATGGTAATGGCTAGCTTTTGGTCTAATCTGTATAATCTAAAAGTCAAAACGAGAGACGATAGTGACCATTACCCATTGTGCTCAACACTAGCAGGCTCCCTCCTCGAACCTACAAATTGGAGAAATAATGTTAACTCCAATTCAACCTATAAATAGTAAAAACCATAGAGCACTGAATTGGCCATCAATAGTGGGTAAAGACGAAGTTATGACAAGGATCTATAATACCTTCTCAGATGTCATCGTCCCTTACATTGAACATCCTATTCCAGAAATTCCTATAGTGCAGATCCACCACATAATGACAAATAAACTAGAGTAGAACTTGAGTAAAATCCCCAGAGAGAACGAGGTGCGGAATGCAGCTACATGCCCCTCAGCCAACCAGTGGTATAATAGTGAGAGCTGCAAAGCAAAGAGTGAGCTAATATTGGCAGTGAAGTCTACAGATGTCAAGACACTAAGTGACAAAGGATCCAAGTACAAAAGATTACTAACACAAACAAAGAGACTGGGATGATGGCGTCTGGACCACACCGATCACAGCCAAACTTAAGGATCATGTGGGCTTCTGGAGATTCATAGCCAAGGGTAACAAAACGGGAGAAGTAGTATTGATCTCTTCTTGGACTCCGGTACCTGGGTCAACCATTTCTCAAAACTGTATTCAGGGATTACTACCGAATCATCACTCAACCAGCAAAGAAATACAACAAGCCCCGTAGTGATTTCCAAATTGGGAACACTAACATACCATATTTGAGCATAGAGGAAACCTTGGCAGCTATTGATGCAGTAAACTTCGGGAAAGCTCCAGGCACGATAAAATTCCGGGTGACCCCCTGAAACATGATAAAGCTGTTTGGGGGCCGTACACCAATCTTCTCTGTAAAGCTGTGGCGGCAGGTGCCCCACTACCAGAGTTTTAGAAAGGGTCCGAAATTAATCAAATTTTTAAAAAGGGTGATAGTCAAGATCCTGCAAGTTACCAGCCTACAAGTCTAATTGATACCCTAACAGAAGATTTATGCTAAGCAGGTTTTATCAAATCTAAATGACTTGATAGAGGGAAATAATATTTTATCTTAGTACCAGGCTCAGTTTAGACCTAGCACTAGTACAATTGATCATGCCTTCAGACTCCTTTGCATGGAATGGAAATACACTATTTTAAAGAAAGGCCATCTCTACATAGCTTTTATAGATTTGAAGGCCGCCTTTGACCTTTTCCCCAGAGATTTCCTCTGGAGCTCCCTAGAAAACCAAGGTGCACCAGAGGATCTCCTTGCACAGATGAGATTACAAGAAGATAACCATGCGAAAACTAGATGCGGACCTAGGGGAGAACTCACCAAGCCAATCCCCATAAGGAGGGGGTGTAAGACAGGGGTGTGTTCGGGCACCAACCCTCTTCTCACTATAGGTAAACGATGCCCCAAAAGATCTCCTGGGGTGTAGACATGATTCACCGAAGTTAGGAGGTGTGTCAGTACCGGCCCTTTTATTTGTGGATGATACTATTTTATTATCACAAACTCCTAAGGGACTTCAAAATCTATTAGATTCATTCAGTGACTACTGCGACATGAAGGGCTCTGAAAAACTCTCAAGAAGGAGGAATGGGGAACCCAATTGACCCTTGGAGGCTTGGGCAATTAGTAGATCAACAGGTAAACGTTGCTACAAGGAATCCTTTCTTCTACTCTTTCTCATGTGTTATGAAGTCATCTACAATAAGCTCTGAGCAGTAGCTTACATTGAGTTATTAAAAAAAAAAAAAGAAAATCCTTATTTTAACATGAACAGATCTTTGAAAGACTGCAAAGGAACAAAACACAAAACGGGTGTATACTTCTTGAAACACAAAGTTATGTTGAGAAAAGAAACATATTGAAGGGTACATAAAATACTGCATATATAAACACAATGACCGAGATTTGAAAGTTTGTTGTTGCTGCTCCTCTCTCATTGACACTTATGTGGTCACCCATTTCATACACTACATACATAAAGACATTTTTACTAATTCTATAGAAAACAATTCCTCTAGTGAGAAATATCACAAAGAAAATGGGTGCAGTTGTCGACGTTTTGGTCTATGTAGTGAAGACATCTGCTAGACCATCTTCAGGATGGTATTTTCATATGTTGAAGGACCCTGGCAAAGCTGCGCAGGTGACTATATAGGATTGATTTGAGGGCTATTAGATGTGGTCTGATCCGTTGAATATGTTTCAATGATGCTGACCCCATGTGCAGTGGATTATCAAGCTGAGCAGTGCCAGTTTTTGAACACTCAATGAAGTGATTGGCCATGTTGGAATTAATAACATTACTCTTATGGTGGACCGTTGGGAGGAACTATTGCCCTGTATGCTTTCCATCTCAATATCATTGAAACGTATTCACCGGACCAGACTACATCTAACAGCCCTCAAATCAATCATATATAGTCAGCTGCATAGCTTTCCCAGGGTCATTCAACATATGAAAATACCGTCCTGAGGATCGTCTAGCAGAAGTCTTCACTACATAGACCGAAACATCGACAAATGCACCCATTTTCTTTGTGATTTTTCTCACTAGATTAAATGTTTTCTGTATAATTAATTAACATTTCTTTATGTATGTAGTGTATGAAATGGGTGACCACATAAATGTCAATGAGATAGGAGCAGCAACAACAAAACTTTCAAATCTCGGTCACTGTGTGTTTATATGTGCAGTATTTCATGTACCCTTCAAAATGTTTATTTTCTCAACAGAAATTTGTGTTTCAAGAAGTATACACCCGTTTTGTGGTTTGATCCTTTGCAGTCTTTCATAGATCTGTTCATGTTAAAATAAGGAAATCTTTTTTTGAAATAACTCAATGTAAGCTACTACTCAGAGCTTATTGCAGATGACTTCATAAAACATGAGACCGAGTAGAATAAACAATCCCTGGTAGGCACTTTTACCTGTTGAAATAAACTCTGGAAAAACAAAATATATGGCAGTTAAACTGCATAAATCATTCAAGAAGAACATTACTGTCCAAACACAGAAGCTGGAATTTGTGCCGAATTTCAACTACTTAGGTATCACACTTGACACCAAATTGACCTGGTACTCACATCTACAAAAAAAGTAAGGCCATTCTCCTCCAAAATTCCTTGCCCATACTAAAAAAACATCAGAATAGTATTACCGAGCCAGTGTCTCCTGCACTTGAAGTGTACAAAAACAGAGCACAATCCGCAACTCTCTATGGTGCAGAACTTTGGGGGGCTACTTGCAGGAACATGTTTGTGAGGGAAGAAAACAAGTTTTTAGGACGCTGCTACGTCTTCCTGTATGCACTCCCATTATCCCAATCACCATTGATTTGAATATAAAGGTCATGGATCACCAGGCTATACGGAGACTGCTGTTATAATGGGTATGTTTGTGGACCACTGTAGAACTTGCAAGCTACAAAGAAGGGCTGGAAGAGATCTTAAAGTTTGACCAGTGTGCTAGCCTTCAATGGGTCAAGCATGTGCACATATGGTTTTGCAAGCTTGGGTTGAACCATTATTGGGAAGCACCCACCTTATTAACACCATCCTCAAATAAAAATCCTGAAAACCACATTTTGGGCATATATGCAAAATAGTGTCTCCCATAGTTCAGATATTGGTAGGTTGACATTCCAGTTCCTCCTCACAAAACCATTTGTCCTATGAGCAATATCTGGATGAAGTCCAACCTCAACTGGCAAAATCTTTGTACATGAAGTTTCGCTATGGTGTTCGGCAAGTACAATCTAACACAGCAAAATTGAGTCTAAATAATGGACTATAATGATGTCTACTGTCGCCTATGCAAACCAAATGCACCAGAAAATGATCATACTATTTTTCTGCCCAGTATATGCCATCCCCAGGCGAAAATGGATCAGGTCCATTTGTCGGAACTTGGCAATTAGGTCTTGCACCGACGCAACAAGGATCCTGAAAACCGATACCTCACAGAAAATAGTTTTTAGTGTTAGCAGATACTTGTTTGCCGTCAGTTTATTAAGGAAAGAAATAGGCATGACATTTTAATGTTACAAATCTTCATGTGCTGCTTTAAGAATTTATATGCACTTTTCTTGCATTTGCACTTTATTCTTTGCCCAGTATTTATGCAGAAAGCTCCAGATACCCATATGCATCATCTAATACACTCTATATATTGCTTAAAGTACCTATATGAACTTGTAAATCTTTTGCACCTTATTCCTTGTCTAGAGTCTGTCTAGAAAGCTCTAAATATTTATATGCACTCTTCCAGCACTTTCACCCTTTTAGTACTTTGCCCGGAATTTATATTTCCCTCTATATTCTAATGTACTTAATAGTAAGCCTAGCATTTTTTATCACATTTTATCTGACTTAGAGTAATTGGTTTTATACTGTAAAGGCAACATTTTATCAAGTACAACTGCCCTAGGGCATACTAAGGAAACAAGCATTTAAATTGTGTATACCTAAAATGTATGAACTGTTTTTATCTTGTATCTTTTATGTTTTTTTTAAAGCGAATAAAGATTTATGAATGGAGTAACCGAGAGGTACAGATTAAGACTTTTTATAGGCTAAGATTTCTCAGCCAAGCATTTTGTACAAAACACTTACCAGTTGAGTAGTCACGGATTAAAACAGGATTTCCATGTCTTTGACCAAGTTCATGAGTATGATATCTTTTTGGGAAAACTGATCTGACAGCGTCCGAAAATGATGAAGTCAGTACAGGGTTCCCGCTCTGTGATATACACTCTCATGGCAAACAAAGTCTTGGGACCAAGCTTTACCGATCTACCCTTATTTTTATGCCACACTGGGTGTTGGTCAAGTAAAAGTCTATGGATCTCCTATTATCAGCAGCGGCTCCTCCGCTAAGGTGGAAGAGTGCTGACCCCACTGCTTTTTGAGCAATACAAAAGGATAAATAAAATAACAAAATATCATCATTTTTTTTTTCCATACTGAGGCAGCTTTACGGGGTGGGGCTGGGCTGTTGTCACAGCCAGCTGGGGGAGGAGTAGTTGGTGCACTGAAGTGCACATGACTATTTGGCAAGCTATCTTGAGCCTGCCAAACAGTCATGCGCACTTCGCATGTTCTCAAACTGGCTGTATTTCACAGCCTGGGTTGAGAACATGTACAGGCTCTCACCCACTGTCTTAACGCCGAACCAGGCCTCTGACCAATCACGATGCTGTTGTCATGCTGGTGACCGCAGCTTCATGATTGGTTTAGGAGAGTTTGAGCCTTTGTGCATCCGTGCGTCAACAGAAGAGGACAGAGGAGAGGTGGTGGCCAGCAGCCAGGTAAGTGAAATTTTATGTTTTTTCACCCCCCCCATCCACCTGTTCTATTCCGTGGCAGCCCCAGGTATGTTTTTGGTGAAAAGGTTTCTTTGACTGCTAATTCGGTTTGCAATTTTCTGCCCGTCTTCTATATTAATTATTTAGCTTCCCTAGGTTCAGGTACTCTGGCAGTTGGACTCTTTATAACTATGACTGAGGATAGAGTACGGGGGGCTTTAATACAGATACTGAGGTGGAGCTTGGTCTGCTCCAATATATGCTGAACTGATATCATGCTATTTTATGAAAAAATGTAAGATACCTGCACTACAGGTTTAGTATTTTTTATCTGCCAACATCCGAGAGTTGTGCGAACCAGAGAGAGAGTCCACTTAGTGTGGCAGTGAGGAAAGGAGACAGAATCCAGCGCTGTAGCGGAACAAAACATGGCAGGCAAAGAGCACGCCGAAGGATATGCGCTGGAAGGGAGTGTGCGGGGGACGGAATGGAACTGCAGTACTCCCAAAAATAACCATGCTGAAATTCAGATGGTGAATATGCAATAATGATGCTTTTAAGTTATGTTTTTATCTTGTCATACTTAGTCTGTGTTCAGAGACAAAGGTGAAAGGTCAGGTTATGTCATCTAACAAATTGCTGCTTATTGGAAAGGTGTTATTTACTTTTATTTCGCTAACTGCAAAGAGAGATCATTTTATATAAGTGACCTTGGTGACAATTGTACTGGAGTTGCAGGAAATGAAATTAACTGCTACAGGATGTCAGTTTTTCTTCTTACCTTTAGATAACTTTAAATGAACTATACATGTTTATAAACATATTAGCAAATAGGGAAGCATAAATAAAGCACTTGTTTTGTAATTCTGAAGTGTGATGGAAATGAAGATTTTAATAGGACCACAACAAATCCATATTCGGCAGCCATTTCAACATAAAATTGATCTTTGTATAGGACGGTGTGCTACCTCATCATTGCTCCAAAGTGCAACTGCAGCTACATACTACACCCTTATCACTCTCCTGCTGTATGGGCATGGCACATTTGCCTCACTTGTTTTTCATGTGACGCTTGGAATTTTCACCATTCCTAAGACTTCAGTGATGCAACATTGATGGCAGCACCCCCACTGTGAAAATTGTTCCAGCACCACGGACCAGAGGGAGCAGGCATGGGGGATCAAAGGCTCTAATGTAGGGAGCAAGGCATCTGAAGGACGAATGGTATTGCGAGAGATTAACGACCTGCCCTTACCTTCCCTCGTTCTGCAACCACGAGTAACACAAGAGAGGAGAGCTTCTAAGGGCCTAAAAAAAAAAACAGACAAGGAAGAAGAGCAAAGCACCCATAATTGAGAATGGCTAGGCTGCAAGAGGAATCAAATACAGCCTGGGATGTGAACACAACACAAGGCTCAACTTCAGAGAGAAGTTGATAAGTAAACAGAAAAAGTAATGTGAAAGGAAATTTTAAAAAGTAAAGACGGGGACTGGCCTGCAAATTGAACACAACAGTCCCAACCTCTGAGGCATGAGAAGAACATGAATATAAGGAAAAAGTTGTATAAGTAAATAAAAAAATAATAGCGGGGTTGTGAATAGCGGAACAGATGAAGGTAGACAAATTTAACACATACCTGAAGAGAACACTGAACTACAACTACAGAAAGGTAGCACATTAAAACACATGCTCTTTTTAGATGTGACATGTAATCGCATATTTAAGCATCCAGTACAACAAACAAAACACTACTTGCAATTCTCTCTTGCTGAACTACTGAGGCAGATTTTTTTTTAAAACAGCTGAAAATCTTAGGATTGGATTGGATTGTATACAAACAGCAACAATGTGGTGCCAAATATTAAAGGGAAAAAGATGCATATAAAGGCACTAAGCACATAATACAAGGACAGCCATTGGCTGTGCCCAACTTTCCTGGACTACTCGTTTATTTTTAAACTTTTTTTTTTACAAGTACCTCAAAACTCTTGCAGAACCTGTAATACAAGCATTCACCTCACAGAAGCTTTCATGGTTAGGGCTCCCAGTTTTATAGTATTTATTTTAATTAACATTTCTCTCTGTATTTATCCACATTTTTTTGGGGCCATATAATTGGCATCCATCTATATTTATTTTATGTTTTGAGAATAAGTGGAATCATAAAATGGTATATTTCCACATTTATTTGATTGATAAACATGTACTCCTACTTTGAGGAGTGTCGTGTTTTAGAAAATTAAGCAGCCAAATATCACAAAACACTACACCAACAGGTAAAAACTAGCATTATATGCAAATATATGTTAACATATGCCTATATTTAAGGGAATCTGATTAGTTTTTTAAATCCTCATTGTGTCTATCTCCTTAGCAGTTGGTCTGGAATTCATGAATGACAACAAGGAGAGTCATTTATACAAAGTACAATTTTCTGTATTTTTCCACTTTTAAAAATAAATACAGACAGGAAATAGATAGTTTTCGGTCTGCATTTATTTGTATAAACCCGTAAAAACTGAAAACTAGAAGCCTTATTTATGGTACCGTGATTTCTTGGGATGGATGTTTGCAAAGTTGGTCCTGCAAAAGTTCTATGGTACCTCTCAGGAGATGTATGATCATACCATGGTACTCTCAGCACACAAAAAAAAAACCAACACATTTATATTTCTGTGGGTTCCCTCCGGGTCTCACCGCACCCCCAATGACCCAGTGCCAAGGGGGATCCTGCCACTTGTGGCTTTTAAAAATTATTTTGGGATACGGGACAGAGTCTTGCAATGATCACCTCAACATTTTCTAGAGATGCTGCACTAGGCTCATATGATTGTGAGGTTCTGCAGTACCCCATTGGCGGAAAGGGGGAAGTCTCCCTCAGTCAATGGAATTAGAGTATTATTTTAAATGTTGGTAGCATGGGACACCTTCTGTACATAAATGTTTAGATATTACTAACTTCTCTTGGAGAAGAAGCCCATCATGAATGCCCCCAAGCACCCCTTTAAATGAAAATTCCTCAAACTATTGAAAGGATTTACACCACATAATGAAAAACACATTTTGAGTTTAATTCCAACTTTGAAAAAAATGGTTTAATTCCAATCAACCTCTCTTTGGGATCTGAGATCAAAGTTTCTAATGGAAATTAAACTTGTTTTGTAACGCTGCCCATCTTTTCTTGGACCTCGCTTGACAGATTGGCTCGCCATGGAAAATTTTGCCTCAAAGTGAAAACTTTCTGGGGAAATGTTCATGCAGATTCGTCAAACGGCACCAAATAAAAATAAAAAAAAATGAGTCTTTCCTATGCAAAGACAGACCTAACTATAACACTGGTGCTAGTGCAGTTGGAAAGTTCACACAATTGCACCATGGGACTAGTAGTCCATTTGCATATTAACATTCGTCTTGTGATGCCACTTACCTATTTCAGGTATTATTTAAAAGAATTTGAAGTGGCATCACAAGACGAATGTTAATATGCAAATGGACTACTAGTCCCATGGTGCAATTGTGTGAACTTTCCAACTCACCTGCGGGATATTAAAATGAATTTAAAAAAGCCGACCAGCAGCCGCACATTTCATTTTAGATGCTGCTTGCCTGTGATCAAGAGCTAATGAGCTTGAAACGCGTTAGGCATCAATTAATTGCAACAGTACGTGCCAGCCTACCTGCCATCAGATTTAACTTTGGTTACTCGGTGTGGAGTGCGCTCCGTTTGTGGACACTTGTGGACCTTAATGTTGAACGGCAGTCCAGCCGTTGGAGCTGCACGACCGCCTTGGATGTATGGTGGGCCCCAGCTTCGTGGACGACGAGGCGCTGGGGAACACTGAGAGATGTTATATGCAGGGACACTGGGTCATGGAACTGTTTGACCTATTTCAGGTATTATTTAAAAGAATTTGAAGTGGCATCACAAGACGAATGTTAATATGCAAATGGACTACTAGTCCCATGGTGCAATTGTGTGAACTTTCCAACTCACCTGCGGGATATTAAAATGAATTTAAAAAAGCCGACCAGCAGCCGCACATTTCATTTTAGATGCTGCTTGCCTGTGATCAAGAGCTAATGAGCTTGAAACGCCTTAGGCATCAATTAATTGCAACAGTACGTGCCAGCCTACCTGCCATCAGATTTAACTTTGGTTACTCGGTGTGGAGTGCGCTCCGTTTGTGGACACTTGTGGACCTTAATGTTGAACGGCAGTCCAGCCGTTGGAGCTGCACCACCGCCTTGGATGTATGGCGGGCCCCAGCTTCGTGGACGACGAGGCGCTGGGGAACACAGAGATGTTATATGCAGGGACACTGGGTCATGGAACTGTTTGACCTATTTCAGGTATTATTTAAAAGAATTTGAAGTGGCATCACAAGACGAATGTTAATATGCAAATGGACTACTAGTCCCATGGTGCAATTGTGTGAACTTTCCAACTCACCTGCGGGATATTAAAATGAATTTAAAAAAGCCGACCAGCAGCCGCACATTTCATTTTAGATGCTGCTTGCCTGTGATCAAAAGCTAATGAGCTTGAAACGCGTTAGGCATCAATTAATTGCAACAGTACGTGCCAGCCTACCTGCCATCAGATTTAACTTTGGTTACTCGGTGTGGAGTGCGCTCCGTTTGTGGACACTTGTGGACCTTAATGTTGAACGGCAGTCCGGCCGTTGGAGCTGCACCACCGCCTTGGATGTATGGCGGGCCCCAGCTTCGTGGACGACGAGGCGCTGGGGAACACTAAGAGATGTTATATGCAGGGACACTGGGTCATGGAACTGTTTGACCTATTTCAGGTATTATTTAAAAGAATTTGAAGTGGCATCACAAGACGAATGTTAATATGCAAATGGACTACTAGTCCCATGGTGCAATTGTGTGAACTTTCCAACTCACCTGCGGGATATTAAAATGAATTTAAAAAAGCCGACCAGCAGCCGCACATTTCATTTTAGATGCTGCTTGCCTGTGATCAAGAGCTAATGAGCTTGAAACGCGTTAGGCATCAATTAATTGCAACAGTACGTGCCAGCCTACCTGCCATCAGATTTAACTTTGGTTACTCGGTGTGGAGTGCGCTCCGTTTGTGGAGACTTGTGGACCTTAATGTTGAACGGCAGTCCAGCCGTTGGAGCTGCACCACCGCCTTGGATGTATGGCGGGCCCCAGCTTCGTGGACGACGAGGCGCTGGGGAACACAGAGATGTTATATGCAGGGACACTGGGTCATGGAACTGTTTGACCTATTTCAGGTATTATTTAAAAGAATTTGAAGTGGCATCACAAGACGAATGTTAATATGCAAATGGACTACTAGTCCCATGGTGCAATTGTGTGAACTTTCCAACTCACCTGCGGGATATTAAAATGAATTTAAAAAAGCCGACCAGCAGCCGCACATTTCATTTTAGATGCTGCTTGCCTGTGATCAAGAGCTAATGAGCTTGAAACGCGTTAGGCATCAATTAATTGCAACAGTACGTGCCAGCCTACCTGCCATCAGATTTAACTTTGGTTACTCGGTGTGGAGTGCGCTCCGTTTGTGGACACTTGTGGACCTTAATGTTGAACGGCAGTCCAGCCGTTGGAGCTGCACCACCGCCTTGGATGTATGGCGGGCCCCAGCTTCGTGGACGACGAGGCGCTGGGGAACACAGAGATGTTATATGCAGGGACACTGGGTCATGGAACTGTTTGACCTATTTCAGGTATTATTTAAAAGAATTTGAAGTGGCATCACAAGACGAATGTTAATATGCAAATGGACTACTAGTCCCATGGTGCAATTGTGTGAACTTTCCAACTCACCTGCGGGATATTAAAATGAATTTAAAAAAGCCGACCAGCAGCCGCACATTTCATTTTAGATGCTGCTTGCCTGTGATCAAGAGCTAATGAGCTTGAAACGCGTTAGGCATCAATTAATTGCAACAGTACGTGCCAGCCTACCTGCCATCAGATTTAACTTCGGTTACTCGGTGTGGAGTGCGCTCCGTTTGTGGACCCTTGTGGACCTTTATATATATATATATATATATATATATATATATATATATATAAAGTCGAACAGAGTTGCCCCCAGTAGAAAAAAGCCTCAACAGGTAGATTGTAATCCTTTCAAATTTATTCACGCTGGCTGCACAACAAAGGACCATTTCATGAGTGATGTAATATGTGACGTCATCAGCAGTGCATTGCGGGCGCGCAAGTTATAGTTAGCTGAACTAACTATAATGGGGGAATTTCAATGGTTTTGTACGAGTGAAAAGTGCAGCTAACTATAACGCCCCTGAAACCTACGTTTTTTTCAGTGAATTTCTAAGGTTTTTTTAAATGCTAATTTCTAACTATGGCTACAGAGATAGGACATGTGAAGAAAGAAGAAAAAAACGCACAGAAAGGAGAAAAAAAAAAGAAATGCAGAAATAAGCAACAGAAGTCCTCAAAGACGTAGAAAAGTGCAGGAAGAAGGATAACGTGCAGAAAGAACAAACCGAGGAGCAGAAAGAAACCTTGTTGCAAAATCATCCTGTACCCTCAACTTTTTCAGACTAACCAGTCCTAGAGCCAGTGCTATGTTAAAAGACACTCAGAATACAGTGAAAACACCTACATACACTAGGGAACACTATGCATTGGAGTCCCCCTGTGATTAGCATGACCTCCTCTGTAAGCCCCTAGTAAATAATAGGGCAGGGGTTTAAAACTACCTCTTAAAATGCGCCCCATCCCCCAGGGCCTGCACCCTAATTGTTTTATTATTTTAAAAATGTATATATTTATAGAAACACGTAGGACATGCTGGACAAACCGTATGTACCTATCACCATGACGATTTGCGTGATATTCATTAAAAGGCGACTATGCATACAATGAATCCATGTGGAATGTATTTACACCGCTAGTGAAGCTCTGACGTGTTTGACACCCTACCATGCCTAATTCTGCTGCCCCCGCCGGTGGGTACTCTCCAAGTAGACACCCTTGTCGTTTATTTATACAAACATGGGTAGCTATTGACGGGCACATTTAATACACAAACGCACCAAGCCATTTAAAGGGGATTCGACAAAAATTCGACCAAACTATGCAAGAAACCCCCCTCACGGTTAATAAAACACACATCCACCGCCGGATGTGTAATACTTTTTATTTTACTCTCTGTAAAGGAGACGAACCTCACTTGAGAGTCACAGCGTGCTCCTGGCTGAGCCCAATGCTGTGTTACACCCACCAGTGCCCGCCGAGTGCCACACACCTCTGTGTTGTATTCCACCAGCTAGTGCATATGCTATGACTCTCTAGCCCATGTGCACTGTAACACCACCCCGTGAATGTCATGCCACACTTGCCTTCGCACGGGTTATATTGCCCCATCTAACGTGGCTTCCTCGATGCCTATGTTATAACGCCCAGCGCTATGCCATACATATTACATTCTGGGATCCATATCTTTGTCACAGTGCATATGCAACGTTACACTCCCCAGCACATATTTTATGTTACAACTTTAGAGACTAGTTAGGTTACACAACACTGCCCTGTGCATATTACACTCCAAGGCGCATATCGCATAGCACGCGCTACTGCCTGTGCTATCTCGCGCTCTGCAATGAATCTGTCATTGCGCAAAATGTATTGCATATTATATTTCACGCCCCGGTTCATCTTGTATCACACTTTTTGGTGCATAGTTTATACCATATACTATATCTAGTTTTCATTTTCAATCGTTCTCTCAGGACTATGTTATATATAACACTGCGTCCACCTACCCTTTTCACGGGCATTACATTTTGAGATGGGGTGGAGGGTCAGGGGTTTTTTCTGCCAAGTGAGCCCGGAGTCACAGTCACAAACGTCCTCTTCTTCCTGAATAAAAGTGAGATTATGCTGCATACTTGCTCATATTTTAAGTAGTTCGCACAGACACATTTTAAAAACAATAAAGTTCCCAATACCCACCTTCTCTGAAAAGTTAGCTTGCTGCCCCATCCACCTCCTCCCTATCCTCTGTTGTCTGAATCCATGGACTAGCCTCCTCCCTCCTGCCATGCATGGTCTGATGTGCTGCCACTGCCCTCCATTTAGCATGATGTACCAGTACACTCCTCCTGCCCTCCATTGCCCAATTCTATGGCCCTTTATTGACCTCCTGCTTAGCCTCTGTGCTTAACATGCTGCCCCTATTCTACTTCCCCCTGCCCTCCGATGTCTTTGTGCATGTCCCTGCTCCATCCTTTTTGCCCACCATGTTCCATGGACCTGCCACTCCTATCTACTCTGAGTGTTCTGTTGAGCTGCCACTCCCCTCCCACCTGCCTAGCATTGTCAGATGACTGTAACCTGTCCATGCCACCTCCACCCTGCCTGTCCACATGCCATGCCCCTATCCGCTTCCTCCTGTCCTCCATGGTCCATTTTACTGCCACACCCTTCTGCCCTCCCTGGTCTGTTGTGCTGCAACTGCACCTCCTGCCTGCCCCGCGCGGTCTGTTTTGAGGCCTCTTCCCCTGAGCTCTCTTGTCTGTGCCCAGGTCCTGACCCTCCCTTCTATCCTCCATGGTCCTTTGTGCATACCCCTGCACCCTCCTTCTTGCTCATCATAGCCATTGTGCTTCCACTAACCCTCCCGCTTGCCATGCATGGTCTTCTGTGCTGTTATTGGCCCCTCTCACCTTACCTGTGTGGTCAGCTAGCTGCCCCTGACCGCCTCCCACCTTCCCTCAATGGTCTGTGTGTATGCCATCATAGTCTCACTGTTGCTCTCCATGGTGTGTCTTGTTTCTAGTGCCCATCCTGCCTGACCTCCATGGTCATCTTGCTGCTCCTGCCCTGCCCCCCTTGCTCCCAGCCCTCTGTTTCCATGTGCAGACCCCTATTCCCTCCCGGCTTGTCTGTTCCATTGTAATGCCCCTGATCCATCCCTCCTGCCCTTTATGGTCTGTTATGCTGCAGCTTTCTCTCCTGTCTGTCCATTATGGTCAGCTAGTTACCATTGCCTCTTTCCCCTCTGTTCTCTGTTGTCCATGTGCATGGTCCTGTCCCCTCCCTATTGCTTTCTATGGATTGTTGTGCTGCATTCCCGCCCCGCATGCCCTGTGTGGTGTATTGTGCTGCTGCAAACCCTGATGCCTGTCCTGTAGGGTCAGTTTGGTGCACCTCTCCATGTCCCTTCTGTCCTCTGTTATCCGAGTCCATGTCCCTACCCCAATTCCTCCTGCCTACTATGATCCAATGTACCATACTTGCGAACATTTTGAACTTGGTAAGAGGGAGATTTTGAAAATAAACTGGGGTATTGATTTTCCCCTTTGAGTTACATTGAAAAAGAGGAGATTGTAGACAGGAGACAGATCAAATAAAGCCCATTTGAGCTTAAAAACGTTGGACGTTTCCAGGCTGAAACGGGTCTGTTGGCATGTATGGTTGTACTACCACTGCCTCTTCCTTTTGCCCACAATGGTCTATTATATTGGCACAGCCTATGTTGCCAGTCCTGTATTCTTGGTTTGTTGCCCCTGCCCCCCTTTCCACTGCCCTCCATAGTCTGTTGTACTGCCACTGCCTTTCCTACCTGCCCAGTGTGGTCAAATTGTTGCCTCTGCACTCTCCTACCTGCCTTCAATTTTCAGAGTCTGTGCCCCTGGACTCTGCCTCTCAACAGTATCCCAATGAACAACTAGATTACTAAAATTCTATATTTATTACAAAAGTGTGGAACGCCGGACGTCATCTTGATGTAATCAAAACTGTAATACCTAGAGTATTTCCTTTAGAAATTACATATATGAGAGGGTCTTATTTGTATCAAAATTATGGTTAGTGCTCTAAAAAACTAAAATGAGGACATATTTTCTGAGTTTTCAAATAGCGACAAAGAACTTTTAAATTATTTGTAATCTTAGTTTTTTTATCCAGTTGACCACTTGATTAAATGTTGCACCTAGGGGAGAGGATGTGCTGTTACTTCCAGAGCTGCAGACTTTGCAGCTGGGGAACCAGGTTGGAGTTTCTGCTTCAGCTCAACATTCTGTGATTCTGCTCAAATCACTTAATCTCCCCATGATTACAACCAAAATGAATTTGATCTTGTGTGATGTAACCAATGCTCGTGTAAAGCACTCCAATACCTGACAAGTCTGCACTATATAAAACTGCAAATACACAAAAAATAAGTGTTTTGCACACTTCTGTCATTGGGCTACATCTGGGTGATATTTGAGCTACATTTGGGCTCTTTTGTCTCTGGTGGCCATCTTGGGAGATTTATTTGTTATGAAGTTTCCTAATTTCCTTATTTACTGCAGTCTCCTCAGTAGGAAATACTTTCAGTTTTTTACTTTGATTCCATCAAGAAGGCATTCAGATGTGTCACACATTTGCCATAAATTCAGAATGTTAGCACTCTAGTTGCTTATAAGATCACTGTAGTAAAGCTACTGCTCACCAGGGAAGTCTGCTGCTGGTATTGAAAGTGCATGTTTCAGTCTGCATGTCAGAATTTTTTAATGAAATAGAAGAGGATTTGACGAGTCATTCAAAATGTGCCCTAATTTTTCTTTCTGCAGCACTAATCATACTTTCTATGGCAAAATGAACCCCCTCATTTTGTTCGTTTTAAATTAAATGTTTTAAGAGTTACCACTTTATTCCAATCAAGATGGCTTCAGGTGTGCAATACGTTTGTCATAAGTAGGACTGTTAGCGCTCTAGTTGTTCTTTAGAACACTCTGGGAAGCTGCAGTAGAACACAAAGGAATCAACTGACAATCTCTGCCCTTGTGGGATGTACATGTTTTACTGAGAATGTCAGACTTCATTCTCACATGACTGAGAAAGATAATGTGAATTTACAGACAATATGCTCTCAGTTTAGCTTATAGATCACCTTCCACACCTATGTGGGAAAAGCATGAGAAAATAGTTTTCTATCAAACATGATTCATGATATCACAGCAGAAGGCTTTTTCACATGGTAAAATCACCTTAGAACACACCACAATTCCTAAAATGAGTTTGGTACCATCAGCAAATGATTTATAATGGAACTAAAGTCTTAAAACCTTCTATTAACTGCAATGCTTTTTAATGAGGTGCTATCATGTATATTGGTCCCAAGATGGCTGCCAACACTTCTTGGATGAAGTACTGACAGCCAATCAGATTTCACGATGAGATGTGTGGTTAGGCTCCGCCCAGATATATCTATCTTTTTAACTCTAATTTTCTCAGGAACTACTGAACGGTTTTACACCATTTAAGCAAAAGGCACGAGTCTGAACTGAGGACTACCTCTTTGCCAAATTTGGTGTAATTCCGTTCAGCAGTTCGGGCTGTAGCTGCGTCAACAGGTCCTATGGGAAAATGCATGGGGAAAATGCATTTTGGGACCACCCTTTTTTCTCAGCCCCCGCTTGCCGAATCACCGTGAAATTTTCAGGATCGGACCGGACCGGACCTGGCCAAAAGTTTGTAAAATTTCGCGAAGATTCGTCAATCGGCACCAACATTATTCCAAATAGAATGTTGCGGATTTCCTATGGAAAATAGGTCCTGACTATAACTACCTACTGGCGACTGCATACCTATATAAATATAAATGCATGCATACATATATGCATACATATGCATGTTCTGTACATGAAAGTTGAAAAACACATACAAGCAAAGCTAAAAAGCCACCTAATTGCAAACAGAATTGCTTTAACTTAAACGAGGGCGAGACATCTTGCATTTTCAATGCTGGTTTACTTTGGATCCATCAAGAAGGTATTCAGATGTGTCACACATTTGCCATAAATTCTGAATGGTAGCACTCTAGTTGCTCATTAGATCACTGTGCTAAAGCTACTGCTCGCCAGGGAAGTCTGCTGCTGGTATTCAAAGTGCATGTTTCCGTCTGCATGTCAGAATTTTTAAATGAAATAGAAGAGGATTTGAGAAGTCAAAAATGTTCCCTAATTTTTCTTTCTGAAGCACTAATCACAATTTCTATGGCAAAATGAACCCCCTCATTTTGTACCTTTGCAAAATATATGTTTTAAGTGTTACCACTTTATTCCAATCAAGACGGCTTCAGGTGTGCCATACTTTTGTCATAAGTAAGACTGTTAGCGCTCTAGTTGTTCTTTAGAACACTCTGGGACATTCTGTCATTGGGCTATACTTGGGCTATATCTGGGTGATATTTGTGCTACATTTGGGCTCTTTTGTCTCTGGTGGCCATCTTGGGAGACTTATTTTTTATGAAGTTTCCTAATTTCCTCATTCTACAGTCTCCTCAGAAGGAATACTTGCAGGTTTTTACTTTGATTTCATCAAGAAGGCATTCAGATGTGTCACACATTTGCAATACATCCGGAATGTTAGCACTTTAGTTGCTTATTAGATCACTGTAGTAAAGCTACTGCTCACCAGGGAAGTTTGCTGCTTGTTTTGAAAGTGCATGTTTCAGTCTGCATGTCAGAAGTTTTTTAATGAAATAGAAGAGTATTTGAGAAGTCACTCAAAATGTGCCCTAATTTTACTTTTTTCAGCACTAATCATAATTTCTATGGCAAAATGAACCCCCTCATGGTGTTCCTTTTAAATTAAACTACTCACTCTCAACTACTCACTCGCTACTACTCTCCGCTACTCCCTCTACTCTCTATTACTCATCCTCTACGCTCTACCTGTCTCTTTTACTCATCCTCTACTCTCTACCCCTCTACCTCTCTACCCGCACACATATGCACATATATCTATGCATATGCATTTATATACATGAATATATATAAATATATATATATATATATATATATATACACACACACATATACATACATATACATATATATACATATATATATATATTATCTACTGGCGGTCGCCAGTAGATAGTTATAGCTAGGACCGAGTTCCCATGGGAAATCTGAAAATTCTATTTTGGATAACTTTGGCACCGGTTGACTTATGTTCGTGAAATTTTCAAAACTAATGGGGCGCTCCGCTCAGCTCCTACCCTGAAAGTCTCGGGGTGATTAGTCAAGCGGGGGCTGAGAAAAAAGGGGGGTCCCAAAACGCATTTTCCCCATGTATTTTCCGATAGGACCTTTAGTCGAAGGTACAGCCCGAACGGCTGAACAGAATTACTTGAAATTTGGCAAAGAGGTAGTCCTCAGGTCAGGCATGTGCCTTTTGCATATATGGTGTCAGTCTGTTCCGTAGTTCCAGAGAAAATTGCTGTTAAAAGTACATAAATATCTATATGCGCGCACGGTGCTCGCACGGGGCACGCACCAAATGTCCGCGAGCGTAATTCTGATTGGCGGTTAGATGTCAGTCAACATTCCAATCGGTCGAAATCAGGAAGTGTCGGACGCCATTTTGTGTGTGACAGTGAAAAAGAAAGGTGGAGAATGTGAACAGGGGGCAGGGTAGAGAGTTCCTGACCCCCTAGCCTTTGTCAGGGGGTCCCTGAAGGACCCCAAAGGGTGAAAAAAATATTTTATTTTTTTTCAAAAAATCGCGGGGTGCGCGCACGGTGCGCGCACCCCCAGCCACCATTTTGAGTTTTAGAGGCAGAAGAGAGCTAAAAACACAAGTGGAGAACGTGAAAAGGGGGCAGGGTAGAGAGTCCCTGACCCCCTAGGCCTTCTCAGGGGGGCCATGAAAGACCCCTAAGGTCCCAAAAAAAAATAACGTGAAAAACCCTTAAAAAAAAAAAAAAAAAAAAACACATTTTAAACTGTTTATAAGTTTATAGAAGATATTAACTATGCTGTTCAACTTTATCCAAATTCAAAAAAAAAAAAAAGAGCTGAGCCATTCCATATTACAGGATACAGTCAATCTATAACTATATACTTAGGTATTTTATTGTAAAATAAATATATAAAAAATATAATACATACGTTATAGTTAGAAATTAGCATTTAAAAAACCTTGCAAATTCACTTAAAAAAAACATAGGTTTCACACACGTTATAGTTGGGAACTAGCATTTAAAAAACCTTGCAAATTCACTGAAAAAACCATAGATTTCACACACGTTCTAGTTAGCTGGACATTTCACTCTTACAAAACCATTGACATTCCCCCGTTCTAGTTAGTTCAGCTAGCTATAACTCGCGCGACCGCAATCCACTGCTGATGACATCACATCATTCATGACATGGTCAGTGACATCACATTTATGGATAGCCAAAGAAAGCCCTGCTCCACGAGGAAAAGAGCACGCACGAAGAATGTGGAGTTCAAAGGCATTTTATTGCATGGAATTGCCTCTGACCCGGCAACACAGATAGACTCTTTTTGGCTGTCACAGCAGCCTTCCTGATGCATTTTAATGTAATACCAACACACAACGTCTATTGTGTGACTGTGGTGTGTTGAGGAGATAACATTTCATGAGGCTGACCCTTTAATTGGTGTGGAGACCATTGGGAGTTTTACTGGAAATCCCGCTTAAAAAGAAAAAAAGGATATCTATTACATGCCAAGTTACATGCCAATAGTGCAACTGCCTTGCTGATACAATATGCCATACAATGTGTATTATGAGGCTTGAATGCACCTCGTACTCCGTATTTGACAGTCAGCGGGACTACCATTCCCATATTGCCCCTATTTGATCACATCCACTCCTCTGAGCGAACATACTTCATTCCATTGGCATTGAAGGTAAATAAACCGTCTAGTTTGACATCTAACAGTAACCTTCACAACGAAGAGGAAAATCGGCAAAGTTCAAAGCCTAACGGAGAGATAATAATGTTGTCACTGCTTCGCCAACGTCATCCAGCTACTGGCTCAAAACTGGATTCCCTTTAGTACAAGGATGTGAAATGCAACATCCTAGTGCTGCAAATGTCAATCTCCAGATGTTAATACCACAAGCTATCCATGCATTTTAGACACTGTGCTGGGTCGGGGGAGAAACCTGGTAAAAAAACCATATGCCAAGCAAACCTCACCATTGTAGTGTCACTGAAACGGTGCCCAGTCACCAGGTATCCGCCGGTCCAAAGCGTGAGGCATTTCGGGCCAGTGGAAAGCAAGGACCCAGCGCTGAATGCCGTAAGACCTCCCCGCGTCAGGATCTCCGCCTCTCGCACTGCTGTCATCCATTATTCCTCTTTGCAGCGGACTTCCTGGGGGCTAACCAGCTTAGCACTACCATGCTCCTTACTCCCAACTGCGGTCAACTGAGAAGCCCAAAGACAACTGGTGGCGCGTGGACAGTGCCAACCGCCAGCACTGAAAATTATCCAAAGAAAACCCTGCTCCACGAGGGAGAGCACGCACACGAAGAAAGCGGAGTTCAAAGGCATTTTATTGCATGGAATCTCCTCTGACCCGGCAACACAGATGCGTTTTGGCTGTTACAGCAGCCTTCCTGATGCATTTTGGCTGTCACAGGAGCCTTCCTCAATCTGGTAAGGGTCATATTTTCTAAAACTTTTATACCATGTCAAAATCATAGACAACATCTTTTACTTACAAATTTAAAAAAGATACATACATTGCAAATGTGCATGCAGGTACTTTCACGTGAAATGCATTTAGTAGCGCAGGTGGTCACAAAAACGGTTTAAAAAAGTTGATAATCAAAAAATGCATTATGCATAGTGTAATAATTTACACCCTTCGTCAGCATAATGCGTCAACGGACACCCACATTCTACCGGTAATATAAACATTTGACCATTGTATCTACGATTTATCTCTAAAAATGAATTTGAGACAACATACTAATTTTGTGACTTGATCATAGAACATTGCGCCGAACAATTTTAATGTATCACTCTAAAACACTAACTGTATTGTGTGACTGTGGTGTGTTGAGATAAAATTTGATGCGGCTGACCCTTTAATTGGCGTGGAAACCATTGGGAGTTTTACTGGAAATCCCGCTTATAAAGAAAAAAAGGATATCTATTACATGCCAAGTTACATGGCAATAGCGCAACTGCCTTGCTGACAATATGCCATGCAATGTGTATTAGGAGGCTTGAATGCAGCCCGTACTCAGCATTTGACAGTCAGCAGGACCACCATTCCCATAATGCCCCTATCTGATCATATCCAGTCCACTGAGCAGACATACTTCATTTCATAGGCATTGAAGGTAAATAAATCGTCTAGATGGACATCTAACCATAACCTCCGCAATGAAAAGGAAAATCGGCAAAGTTCAAAGCCTAAAGGAGAGTTAATAATGTTGATATATATATCCAAAAAGCCACGCTGCGGCTTCCGGAGTGCAGGATATACATACACACACACACACATTATCTACTGGCGGTCACCAGTAGATAGTTATAGTTAGGACCTAGTTTCCACAAGAAAACCGTTTTTTCTTTTCCCAATAACTTTGGCGCCGGTTGACGAATCTTCACAGAATTTGCATAACTAGAGGGGTGGTAAGCGGGGGGAGTCGAGAAAAAAGGGGAGTCCCAAAACGTGTTTTCTTCATGTTATTTTCCATAGGAAACTTTAGATACGGCTACAGCCCTAACTGCTGAACAGAATTACACAAAATTTGGCAAAAAGGTAGCCCTTAGTTCAGAAAGAGCCCTTTTTTTGTTAAATGGTGTAAATCCGTTCAGTAGTTGCTGAGAAAAATAAAAAAATTAAAGTTTTGATATTTAGAGGCGTGGAGGATCTGCGGATCCACGCGGTGAATCCGGGCACCCTCCCGACCACGAGCTTTATTCTAATTGGCTGTCAACACTCCAAACCAGGAAGTGTTGGCAGCCATAACAGGGAAACAAAGGTGAGAAAGAAGAAAAGTGGGCAGGGTAGAAACACCCTGACCCCCTAGGCCTGCCCAAGGGGTCCCACAAGGACTACCAGGGCCAAAAAAAGCATTTTTTTTAAATGGTGAAATTCATGCACCCAGCGCGAATTTCGAATGAAAATAAAAAAATTTTAAAAAGCGCGGCCTCCCGTGCTTCGTTATTTTATAGTCCCGGGGGCGTGTAATATTGTAATTGCGGGGGCCCAGGGAGTCTCTCGCAGCCCCGGGGACTGACATCCCCCGGGGCTAGTTTTCTATTTTTTTTTAAATAACCTGTGGGGGGGGCTCGAGCCCCCCCACTTGCCCTGGGGACCGCCACCTCCCCAGGGGACTAAGTATTTAAACAGGGGGTCCGTAATGGACCCCCAAGCCCCGGGAACCACCACCTCCCCGGGGCTTTGCCAAAGTTGGGAGGGGGGCCATGCGGCCCTCTTCCAAGAGCCCTTGATGGCCCTGGGGACCGCCACCCCCCAGACCCGGCTCCTGCAGTGTCCCTGGGTACCCACCCCCGGGACACTGCTGTTTGCAATGACCGGGCAGGAGCCGCGCGGCTCCCGCTCTATCATTGCAAACTGGTTTGCTTCATTGAAGCGAGAGCAGGGAAACCTGCTCTCGCTTCAATGAAGCAAAGCAAAATTGCTTTGCCACTGGGAGCTGCATGTCAGCAGCTCCCCATGTGGAAAAGCAATGCCGGCTCATGCAGGACGTGGAGAGCCGGCGGAACTGTGGGGGCATTGGGGCTCCCCCACAGTCCCCAACCAAATGGTTAGGCCCCGGGGCGAATATAAATTAATGGTAGGGGCCGGTTTTTATCGTAAATTTTGAAGTTACAACCCTAGCACGGCGCTCAGCATGGCCCCCTGGTGTGAATGCGAGAGGTGCGCAGTTCCCAGCGCGGCCCCCTGTTGTGAACATGAGGGGTGCGCAGCTCCCTACACAGCCCCTGGTGTGAGTGCAAGGGGTGCGTGGCTCCCAACATGGCCCCCTGGTATGAAAGCAATGGGTGCGCGGCTCCAAACGCGGCTCCCTGGTGTGAACACAAGGGGTGCGTGGCTCCCAGCGTGGCCCTGGTGTGAATGCGCTGGGTGAGTGACTCCCATAAAAAATATTTAAGATTTTTTTATTTTTAACTTAGGTTATATGTTAAGATATTGGGTGGCTCTAAAAAGAGCCCTTGGGTTTATTGGGAGATTTTTGTAGCTACATGTAAGTGCTGATGCAGACTCTTAAGTTGTTGAGAAGGAGTCCGTTTCCCTTATCTGTAAAATGGTTAATTTTGTCCCACCACCAAGCATCGCTATGATCGTCATGTTTTATAAGCCCTAACGAGTGCCCACAGCGCGCGCACGGTGAAAAACCTGAAAAAAAAAATAATAAATACATAACTTAGCATTTAAAAAACTGTACAAATTCACTTAAAAAACCATAGGTTTCACATACGTTATAGTTAGGAATTAGCATTTAAAAAACCTTGCAAATTCACTTAAAGAACCATAGGTTTCACACATGTTATAGTTAACTGGACATTTCCCTCGTAAAAAACCAATGAAATTCCCCCGTTATAGTTAGTGCAGTCAACTATAACTCACGCGACCGCATTTCTCTGCTGATGACTTCAGATATTACATCACTGATTACATACGTGTCTTTCTGAAAAATAAATATTTGTAATATATGTATAGCTAAAGATTAATGGAAGAAGACATGGGTAAATAGGTATCTAAATACTGTGATGTAATATCTGACGTCATCAGCAGAGGATTGCGGTCGCGTGAGTTATAGTTGCCTGCACTAACTATAACGGGGGAATTTCATTGGTTTTTTACGAGGGAAATGTCCAGCTAACTATAACATGTGTGAAACCTATGGTTTTTTAAGTGAATATATATATATATATATATATATATTTTCCTATTTTTTTTTTTTTAACAGATATTGTTCATCATCATCAAGAGAAACTTACCTTGACTAAAAAGCAAAAAAAAGAGGAAACAACAAAAAAAGGACTATTCTTTGAAGAAAACACACCAGCAAGAATTGGATGAACAACATGTGGGAAAAAAGAAAGTCTTGCGGTAAGAGAACAAAAGAATTTATTTAAAAACTTTCAAAGGCTAGAAACAGTGTGTATAAGGTGGAAAGTAGAAAGAATGTCTCAACAACAAAGAATAAAAAGAAAAAAGGAGAAATTAACGGGAAATTTCGTTCTAAAAAACCAATGTATGGTAAAAGGAGAAATAATCAATTTGATGAAATAAGGAAAATAATGTTTTACAATAGAGTGGTCTTTAATTTGTTAAAAGATGTGAAGAAATATAAACAAAAAAAAAATCTGCATTTTATAAAAAGAAGAAACATATTGAAACTGTTGTTGAAAAGGCTTTTGACTTAAAAAGGAAATTATTCATTTTAGTTTTAAACAGAATTCGATCATTAGATAAACCAATACATTTTATGAAGGCCAAAAGTAAAAAGGAGAGAGTAATTAACAGAACTAACTTTTGTGATATTTGTTTGGGTGAATGGAAACACAGTTCAAGTTCAGAGCCTTTTTTTAGTGAAGAGAGCTATTTTCAAACCAATACTTTATTGCATGCAGTTGATACCTCTGGTCTTTCTTAGGAGGTTAAAAATGGTTGTCCAATTGAAAAAGAAAAGATGGTTCCCAGAAATGAAGTGATAGCTGATGAAGTTCTAGGGAGACCTACTAAAGCCCCAGTGTATACTTGGGATTGTAGTAGTATATGCAGTATACAACAGGAATCTATTGATATTTCATGGAATTTCGTACGAGAGTATAGCAAAAAAAAGTGTTAAACAAAAGATTAACATGTTGCAAGGACTAGATCCTTGCAGAGTGAGAAAAAATACTGGTTTGTAAGGTCATTCTCTGGCTTGTCTTTCTAGAAAGTATGTCAAAGTGTTTTTAGAATGTTAGCAGTACATCATTCTCAAATGCGGAAGTTAGTCAGAAGATTGTATTACACAAAAAGTCCAGCAATATTTTTACATGACTTAAACAGTGCTCTTTTGCATGGGTCAGTATCCGATGTAAAAAAAGTTAGTGATGAAATAGAGTTTTGTTACTTTGTAGAGTAGACCAAGAGAGACATTGAAAGAAGTAGGTGTTGAAGAAAATATGGAAAATAGTAGTACAGAGAAGTTTGATGAAGAAATTACAAAGTTTAAGGTAATTTCGTGTGAAAGGCCAAATTATACTTGTATTTGTTGTCGACGAACTCACTATAAAAAAATCAGACTAGGAATGTTGATCTGTATTTAAAAAGTGAAAGAGAAAATAATGATAAGTGGAAGGAATGTGCAACTTATTTGTTGGTAGAGGATTGCTTTGATTTGGGTACTGATCAGTGTATTTGTAAATATTGTTATAACAAATTAGAGGATAATAAAATGCATGCTAGAGCTGTCCATAATAATTGGAGTTGGTAGCTATTCCTCCAGAACTGATAGATTTAAACACGTATGAGTCTATTCTGATTCAATCTGTGCACCCATTTCAGGCTATTGTTTGTATGGAGCCTAAAACAGGTAAATTGCCTCCCACAGATTTACAGAGGATTAAAAGGAAAAGTTGTATGTTTAGCTCTAGATTTAAAGAAAAATATTGAAACTATTGGTGTAGAGAAAGAAGAAAGTGAACCACTAATTATTCTAGTTAATGGTGTTCCTACTAAGAGTAAGAAAATCTGGCAGGAATTAGTGGATGTCAGGAAAGTGCAAAAGGCAACATTGTATCTTATAAAAAAAACAATGATTACTACAAAAATGTGTATGTGGAAGAAGAAGAAATACTTTTAGGAGATGATAGTGAAATATCAAGTGGTCAAATTGAGAAAGTGGAGATGTCCAAAACTGAAGAAATGTATGAACATTATAGTGTACATCCTTTACATTCAACAGACGTGATGGGGAATACTATTGAATTATTCCAAATGAAGAAAGCAAAGGGAACTCCCATGAGTGTATGGGGAAAAAAGTTTGGAAGCTCATTTTCCCCAGCTGTTTCCAACTGGAAAAGTTGGACTATATGATGAACGATCAGTACAGATTCCTGCATCAGAATATAGGACAACAAGATTGTAGGCAGAAGATCCAAGATTGACAATGTATCCCATATATATTTCATCTTTTGTTTGAGAGAGACTTGTCTGGACTTTCATATGCTGTCAACCACATATTAAAAACATGAGTACATCTTCAAAATGTTTCTGCAAAGGAATTTATGGAAAAAGTACATCAGAGAGATGATCTTTTAGAATCTCAACTGATTAATTTGATGGCATGTCAGCGTGGTAATAATGAGTATTGGTATCGTCATCATGGAGAACTTAAATGCATGCTAAGTAACGTAGGCACTCCTACATGGTTTGTTACCCTAATCTGTGCTGAATACGCATGGGAATATTTACTTCAATTTGTTCGAGAAGTAAATTCAAATATTAAAAACATTGAATTCAAGACTCCTGGAGAATTGTGTTCTTTGGATCCTGTAAATGTATGCAGATATTTCAATCATAGGTTTGAAGCTATGAGGTCTTATCTGCAATAAAAAGAATCCTCCTCTTGGAGAAGTAATTGATTTCTTTTGGAGAAAGGAGTATCAAGCTAGAGGTGCTCCTCATATACATATGCTTTTATGGATCAAGGATGCACCCAAATTTGGAACCGATTCGGATTAGACTTTTATCTTTTATTGAAGATTATGTTACATGTACTATACCAAAAACAAGGGAAGAAAACACCTTAAGGCAACAAGTGTTATAGTTTCAAACTCATCTATGTGGCAAATATTGTCAACGGAAATACAAGTCGAAGGAAATGTTTTATACCAAATGTCGTTTTGTATTTCCACGTCCAGTAATATCCAAAGGCAGAGTAAACAGTTTCATGTCAGCAGTGAGACATACCATCACTAGAAAATCTCCCAAAAATACTTACAATTTGAAAAGAAGTGAAGAATCAAAGTATATTAATGATTATAATCCAGTTATTCTCTCAATGTGGAATGCTAATATGGATATCCAATATGTTGAGGATAATTCCATTGCTGTTGCTCGGTATGCAACATCATACATAACAAACTCAGAAAAGACGGAGTTCAAAAAAATGTAGGAAGGAATTTCCCAAGAGAAGAGTCTTACTAAGAAATTGAACAGCTTTAGTTTGAAGATGCTGTCCCATCGAGAGATTGGAGCGTACGAATGCTCAGATCGGTTGTCCTCTGCAAGTTTATATTCAAAGTCAAGAGTAATTATTTGGGTTAGTCTAGGTCTTGCTGCACCGCGAAATCGAGTACCTAAATCTATTCAAGAAATCGAATATTTAGCATTAAATGAACTGGAAAGCAGAGAAATTGTTAAAACAAACATGTTGGATACATACTATCCAAATAGAAGTCCTCCCCTTGAGAACATGTGTCTCTATGAAGTGCTGCAACATTACAGTTTTAAGAGAAATACTACAGAGAACATAAATGAAGAAAAATATGCAGTGATTGGTTCAGAAGGATGTTTGGTGAAACATGGTAAAGGAAATCTGATTAATCACAGAAAATGGAGTTGTGATACTCCTGATAAGAGAATTTTACTATTTAGCACTTTTGCAACTCTTCAAGCCTTGGCGTACGGAACTGGAATTACTTGAATATTTTCAGTGCTATGAAGATTCTTTCAATGCATGTAAAGATAGCATTGAATGCACCGTTTTTGCAAATTATCTCAAAATGTTGAATGAAGAAATTGATCAAGAAGCTACTATTACAGCTGAGATTGCTAGAGACAGTTCAAGACAGTCAAAGTTCTGCTTCACTGAGTCAAGATTCACTAGGACAACCAATTCTTGAAAATGAAGCAACAATTGCTATGACTGACGTGGAAACAGCAATGCATCAAGCTCAAGAAGACATTATGGACTTAGGAAACTAGGAAGAACAACTGAATATTGAACAGAAAGATATATATCAGCAAGTGAAACAACAGATCGACCATGGTTTTCTTCATGAAATAAAAGAATGCACATCATTTCAACCTATCCATATGTATGTCAGGGGTCAAGCTGGCACAGGAAAAGGTTTCTTAAAGTTTTGACCAGTTACCTACAGAAAACAACTGACTCACATTTGTCTTGTGTTGTGTTGTAACTGCTCCAACTGGGTTGGCAGCACACAACATTAAAGGAATTACATTACATTGTTTACTAATGCTACCTGTAGAGCATGAAAATAAATTGGAATATCACAAGCTATCTGGAGAAGCTTGTTATGAAGTTTCAAGAGTGCTAAAGAAAATGAAACTTCTGATTATTGATGAGGTGAGCATGGTCTCAAACTTAATGCTTGCCTTTGTGCATTTAAGAATGCAGCAATTTTTAAAAACGGAGTACGAGGTCTTATTTGGAGGAAAACATGTGATAGTTTTTGGTGATCTACTGCAACTTACTCCTGTAAAAGGTCAACCAGTATTTAAAACGTTTGTGCATGAAGACACTAGAAAGTCTTTGGGAAGTGTTGGACATGTTAACATTTGGTCATATTTTGAATACAAAGAACTTATAAAAAATATGCGACAGGCAAGTGATGAAGATTATGGAACCATTTTTCAAGATATAAGAATTGGAGTATTGACAGAACATGGAAAACAAGCTTTGCAAAGTCGGCTACTTACAAACTTGTTTCCAAATGAAAATATAGTTCCTGAAAAAATATACAATAAAATTGCAGGAAATAAATCTATAATCTGCCTAATGCCAACACTGCAAGAGTGTTCTACATTCAATGAAGAACTTTTAAAGCTTGAAATTGAACAAATAATAAAAATGGAAGCCATTGATAAGATAGAGCCTGAAGGAATTACTAATATTTTGACGGAAAAATTAAGAACAAAATTGGATTCTTTGCAAAAATCTATATCTAAAACTGCTGGTTTATAAAAGAATTTATATTTATGTGTAAACTGTCGGGTTATTTTACGGCGTAATTTGGATGTGGAAAAAGGTTTAGTAAATGGAGCAATGGTAAAAATTGTTGATTGTTTCTTATCAAAAAAGATGGAATTGAATTTTTGAAAATCAAATTTGATCAGATTGCTGAAGTAAAACAAATTGCTTGTTCTGTTAGTTTTTTGCTTGTTAAAGATTTGTATGTTCGTAGAAAACAGTTTCCTCTTTCTTTGGCGTATACGGTGACTATTCATAAATCTCAAAGTTTAAGTGTAGACAGTGCTTTGGTAAACACTGGAAGTACTGTATTTAAAAAGGGAATGGCATATGTGGCTTTGTCCCGAGTCGGAACTTTGTCTGGATTGCATTTGATTGATTTTGATGAGGGAAAGATTAGTGCAGATGGAAATTGTGTAGGAGAGTATAATTGGTTAAGGAGACTGTATGCTCCCAATATAGGTGAATATCCTGTATATGAAAAGCGTGTAGTGGGTCGAAAACGAAGATATGAGAATATCTGTAGTGAATTTGAAAATGAGAAAAAAAAATATCAAGATCATGTTGAGATTGCAAACAAAAAGAAAAAGGACACTATTGAAGAGATTGTAGGATATCAGTTAGAAAATAGTTCAGGTATCAACTGCTATGCTAATGTAGTGGTGAATGTTGTATTTTTTCTAGAAAATCTCAACAGCAAATTATGGAGAATCAAGAAAAAAGGTTTTGTTCCTTGTTGCATTCTATTTTTGAAAAATTGTCAACTGATAAAAGTAAAATGCAAAGTGTTTCTGATATTCAGAATCTTCTGGATATATGTTCTGGTTCTTCACAATTTACACAGAATGTGCAACAAGATGCTCAGGAATTTCTAATGTACATGCCTGCAGTATTGGAAGATAAAGGAATAGAAATTGAAAATCTGTTTGGACTTCATTATAGATGGGAACATGAATGTGAAAATTGTACATTTACTTCCACCGCTAACAGACACTGAAAGATTCAATAGATTTGACAATAGCAGATTGTAAAACAGTGTCTTTCAACTAATTAGTTAAATCAGCTAATCAAACCATGGAGAGTAGCCAATGCAAATCAGAAATGTTATCAACATTATTTCTACAAAGATTTGGACAATATAAAATTTTAATAATGCAACGTTGTAGAGCAGATGGAAGAAAATTGGAAACTAATAAAAAATGTTGTAGCAAGACAACTATCAATCAATCAATTTATCTTTATTTGGTTTTCATATGATGATAGAAAAAACCATAAAAGCACAATTTACAACAATAATTAAAAACAATTGTTCTATCTTATACATTAAATTTAAAAATTCATTTCAGATAATTTCATAACGTCGTTATTAAGCACTGCAAACAAGCAGGGCCTTTAAGAAAACGAATATATAATTTAAAAAAGGGAATTAAAAACGTAATCGCAATGCAGAATTCATAGTAAGACATTCTTCAGATACTTTCTATGCCTAATACTAGTTTTCAAGAATTGTGCTATATTTCTCATAAAACATTCTGCATCTAAAAGTTGCAGTGCAATATAGGCTGGGCGACATTGTCTCATGCCCCAAATTTGTAAAATAGGTTTGATCCATTTTTTTCTTTATAGAATTTACAGAACAGGGCCACGTGCATCGACGTTTGGGGCGAGACCTCGCCACAGGAGCAATTTGATAGATTTTTGGCCCAATCATTCATTTTAGGGAAGCTGACCAAGCGATGGAATACATCTAGCCTAAAGCATGTTAGCACAAATCTATCGTGCCCACTTAAAATAAACATTAGATAATAATGCAATCTAGCCTTGGCATCCAACTTGAAGTTACTTTGTACTGTTCGCTTGTTTGCCTCTGCGGCAAATCTAAGCTCCTCCATGTGGCACATACATTGTTTTTTAAATATTTTCCTGGGGATTAAAGCTAACAATGCGGGATTTTTATAATAATTTAGTAAACCCAAATCAGCGAGGAAATTTTTTACATACTTGAGCCACCCAATCTTTAGAACATTCTCAAGGCCTAAACTATCTTTCAAAAACCTCCCAGTTAAATGATGTTTTTGGGGACGACCAGATGCGATGCCATAATAAGGCCGGTTGGGCTTTTATTATGTCTGTGATGTAGGAATCCCCAATTCTGTGTGGCACAGAAATGTGGAGGTGCCTGTGGGATTGCCAATAAATATCTTAAAAAGGCATTCTCAACTTTCTGAAGTTCATTCACATCACCATATCCCCAGACTCCTGCCCTATATGTCGCTGTGCTGACAATTTAGCTTGATATATTTGGAGCATTTACGTTGGAGGCCTCTTGCCCAACCTCTGCGAGAAGTTCACCAGAGTCGTCGTTGTCTTCATAAAAAGTAACTTTCTGGCTTTTATTGCTTGATGCCATGAGCCCTTATTATCATTTAGGATACCTAGTTAAGGGTATGTTTTAGTAGGCTCCACCTTTGTATTTTCTATATAGATATCCTTCAGTTTGCTTCCACCTGTCACACAACTCACTATAATAGTTGTGTTGATGTTTATTTTTAAATCTAAATTTACCATATATTTGTAATAGGTATTAAGGGCGCGTTGTAACCCCAACGATGTCCAAGCCATAATTACGGCATCGTCCGCATAGAGTAGAACAGGTATTGGGCGTTTCTGCAACAGTGGCAAGTCCCGGCACCCTTCCAACATGGCTTGTTCCAGGCCGTTTGTATAGAGTGTAAAAAGGAAGGGTGCCAGGACACAGCCCTGCCTAACCCCCCCTTCAACTTTAAACGACCCGGTACACTTCGCATTAATACCAAACGGTTCCCTAGCAGTCGCGTTTCCATAAAGTTATCTTAAGAAGTTAATTATGGGGATATCCACACCCATTGCTTCCAGAGTTCTCCATAATTTAACATGGCTTACACAGTCGAACGCGGCTGTTAGGTCAACGAAGGCCATATACAATTTTCCCCCTTTCACGTTTATGTATTTTCCCATAAGAAGGGTCAAATTAAGGCCTTGCGCAATAGTACCCAATCCTTCCCTGAATCTGAATTGGAGATCCGATTATACATTATTGTCCTCTGCCCACTGTTGGAGACGGTTGAGGACTATGCGACCTGCCACTTTACCGAATGAATCTAACAATGAGACGGGGCGATAACAGGCCGGGTTCCGTCGGTCTCCCTTCTTAAATATTGGAACCAAAATAGATTCCGACCATGATTCGATAAGTCCAGCTGTGCAGGAAGCTTCTAACACCCTTGTTAATATTGGAGTGCATAGCTCCATGTTGTGCTTGAAGAGGTCAGGTTGAACTCAGTCAGGGCCCGGAGCCTTTCCCCCTTTACTAGCCCTTAGTGCAAGCTCAACCTCAGCTAAGGTGACATCAAGGGCTATAGGAAAGTCTATCTAGCGGGGACAGGGACTGATGTTAGCTATACCTGTTATTGCGTAGTTCTCCTCATTGTGCAAGCCAAAGATCTGAGAGAAATGTTCCACCAAGTATTTTTCATCTATTGCGATTTCTACAGACGGTGTATCTCCTGTTGCTGAAAGAAATGGGGATTTAACCACTCGCCAGAAGACGATGCTGTCCTTATTGATACTGGCTTTGTGTAGCTCTTCCCAGGACTCTTTTTTTAGTTCACCTTTTCTTAATTTCACAGCCCGATTATAGGCCTTTCTGAGCTGTCTAATCGCCAGTCTATCCCTGTCCTTTTTGTGTAATGCAGATTTTAAATCGGTATCTGCTTTTGTACAATTCTTGTTGAACCAACCCTTATGCTTATCATTCCTCTGTTTCAATTGAACTTTCAGTGATTCCTTAATGTCATTAGTTATTTCCACATAGCTTTTTAAGACTTCATGATGTGGAGTAGAAGAGTCTAAGTACTTCATACTGAAAGTTAGAGATTTTTTGACCACCACTTCTGTAAACTCATGTGGTTCAATTTTGTTCCATTTTAGGGAATACCCATTTACTTTGTTGATTTCCAAATTTTTTGGCCCATACACCCTCTTATTCTCACTTCTGCCAGTTTTATACGGACAGGATAATGAGACACTCATTGGAAAATGATCACTGATAGCGCTTCGATGCATGCCAAAGTTCAAGAGGCAGGAGGCATACCCGTTTGAGATTAAAATGAAATCTAGGATTGTACTTGCTCCTCTGCCATTAAAAGTCTGTGTGGAATTGGTGGGTAAACCTATTTCCAAAACAAATAAAATCTCGTTTAGACAGTCGACGTTGATTGTGTGGGTGAAATGGGGTAGGTTACTATTACTCTCATCAATCAGGCCACATGTTAAATTATTATTTTTTTGTATACAAGGGAAGATTGAAGTCCCCCCCCCTCCCCAGATGAGGGAAACATTTTGAATACAGTTATTCTGAATTTGTAGCAGGGCATTTCTAAGTTGTTTTAAGACATCCACCAAGTATTCCTTCTGTACATTGTTGTAAAAATGAACCAATACATACATATCTTGCCTATTCATATTGAGGGTTATTATTTGATATTTAGGTTCTGACTTTACAAAAGATATTTCATTTATCGTCAACAAGTCTGAAAACATATACTGTCAGAACCCCCTTAGCCCTCCCAAAGATGGACGGAATAGCTGGGGTATGATAGGTCTTATATCCCTCAATATGGATTTCAAAGGCAGCCCATGTCGCTTGAAAACAGAGGACATTACATTTCCCCTCAAAATCACGCCATATATAATTGGTCAGTTTCGACCGTAGACCCGATATGTTCCAAAATCAAATTATAAAATTATAAGACTAGCTTTGTTAGTGGTAGATACCCGTTTGATATTGACTGTAGTGGGCCTGGGTTGATGTACAACAAGACTAGGACTTACTATTGGCCCGCTGCTGGCCAAGTTGTCATCTGTACTCATGGTCTGTGTTCTAGTAGATAATCATTTTCTAAGTGTGGTCCGTACAAGCTAGATTTCGGAATAGGGCCTGCACAGTATAATCCGAGGGGGATGTATCCTACTGAGTTCTTTAACTGCATTTCCTGTGTCTGGGCCAGTCAATCTATCTCTTCCAAACTCGAGAGCATAGTAAACAGATTCTCAATCGGTAGATTGTAAATGTAATTTTGCCGTGCCTCAATGTTTCTGGTAGTATCACCTCTCTCTACCCTAAAGGGTGGTTGACAGAAAAAGCCCAATGGCAGTGTGTTAATCCCTCTTGTTGACAGAGTTGTTTCCTGCAAACCAGAAGATATTTTCCACCAGCAGGGGTGTTTTAAACGTTAAAACCACGCAATCCCCCGGTAGAGTTTTTCTACTTTTGCCTACCCACTGGACTTTCCGGGCCATCTTAAACTCAATAAAGAGTTCTTCAGTGAACCCGACCTTCATGCTTAGCCAGTGTAATGCTTTATTTCTAAGCGTTTCCCTGGTTTCATTTTCTGAAATGCCCAGTTTAGGTACGTTTGCAAGAATGACTGTATACGGTGTTGCTGCTGGGGGTAGGTCTAGTTGTTTGCCTCTACTGAGATGGTCATTATGTGCTTCTGGATGTAATATCCCAGGTTGCGACACTGTCTTGATTGTAGGTAGAATAATTAGGCCTGCGCTCTAAGGTTTTATCTGTACTTCTACCCCTTTTCTCTATGATGTTAAGAGGGTGACCAGTCGTGTTAGATTGGTAAGTGTCTGAGTTGGGCACTCAGGTTTTTTTTTCCAGGGGAGTTACTCTCACTGGAGGTTACAGCGTCTCTTCTTTGAGCAAAGTGAGAATGAGTAATTAACGAGTCAGCAATCCTACTTGTTTCCCGGTTATCATTACTCCCCTTGCTAAGATCACTGGGTGTATGTTTTTCGTTACTTCCCCTGTGTAGGTAGTTGGTCAAGGAGACTTCTATTGAAAATATTCTTTCTCCCATTTTATCCAGCGAAACTTGCAAATAGAGATTTAATCTTTTGACCAGGGCTGTTAGATGTTTTTTAAATCGTAACCATGGAAATCGGTATATCCATGGGTTTCTTCTTTAGATTTCCAGGAGCATTTTCTTATTCCCGTTCTTTTTTTCCCCTGCTTAGTTTGTTTTGGGATATTAGAGGCCAGACTCTTAGTTATTTTTGCATAATCTATCCTTCGTGCTCATCCTTCCTTTTTTCTATTATGGTTCGATTTTTTTTCTTTTTCTGTGAAGGTTGTGAAAAAGAGTCAGAGTCACTAAGTATTATTTCATCGGATACATTTTGAATGCAACTGTTCCGAGGTGAACTGCCCTTTAGTCTCTGCCCTGTAACCTCTGGTGTCGGTGTCTCTAGCTGGTTCGGGAATAGGACCAGTCGTGCCTGCCACTATTGACTCTTCTACTAAAGATATTTTTTGGTCTAGTGCCCCTATCGCTCCGGTAAGGTAACTCAGTAAAGTTTGTTGTACATCACCCACAGGCTTTTTTACTGTTGGGTGTTGTGCGTTTGGCAACTTTCTTTTCCCCATTATTATTTCCTTTTCAGACTATGCAATCTATACAATAAATGGATTTCTCCTTTCCCCCACCAGCCTCCTTTCCCCCACCAGCCCCCTGGGGCTTGCAGTCCTGGGCAGTCAGCGATAGCAAGTGTAGAAAGTGTGGAAGGAACCAGCAATAGCTGCGATTGGAGCGTGTCGGAGGTGGCAGCAGGAAAAAGAATAACCGGGCGTGATGTCACGGATCATGTCATGAATGGTGTAATATAACACATCAGCAGTGCATGGTTGGGGCGCGAGTTATAGTTAGCTCAACTAACTATAACGGGGAATTTCTATGGTTTTGTAAGAGGGAAATGTCCAACTAACTAGAACACCCCTGAAACCTATGTTTTTTTCAGTGAATTTCTAAGGTTTTTTAAATGCTAATTTCGAACTATAACGGGCCCGACAACCTATGGTTTTTTCAGTGAATTTCAAAGGTTTTTTAAATGCTAATTCCTAACTATAGCGTCTCTGAAACCTATGGTTTTTTCAGTGAATATACACACACACGCACACACTTTTTTACCCAGCTTAGTTCACAAGTAACAGCCGATACTCATAGGCGGGTGCCCGGTCTCTTTAGGGTGAGCTCATATCAGTACGATTACTGTCCAATGGATCAAATATTTTCTAAAATGAACGATATTTGGGCAGTCATTTTATACTGTTCTTGGTCACAGTTGTACATATCCTTAATTATGGTTAAAATAATAAATCACTGTGTGACAAAAAATTGACATAACTTTGCCCAATCACGGCCTGAATTGGCCTATATATTCAATCAATTATTGACTGGTCAAATATGTGCCACATGATTTTGCTATTGTGTTAACCAATATTACATCGCAAGATTTGCCAGAATTAAAAATAAAGTCACTGCACCATTTGACACTGAAGATTAGTTATATTAAAGCAATACAATTCTCCCAGATGTGATGCCAGCTCCTCATTGCTATTAAGGGCAATGGGTATTTCGGTCTGAAGGTCTATTATATACTTCGAATCTAGCCTCCTTAATTTTTAAATCCTATCTCCTCCTCTTTCCCCCAGGCATATTAGGCCAAGGCAGAATTATCTTAGTAGAGTCCTATTGATGTTGTGATGTAATTCGGAATGTCAGGCCACGGGATAAGTGGCGTCTGTTTGTTAAGGCCCATATGTTCTCTAAAACACACTTTTTTGCATTCTTTATGTATTGCTTATTGCATAGTTTAGAACTACCTACTGGCAGTCACCAGTAGGTAGTTATAGTTAGGAAGTAGTTTCCATAGGAGAAGTGCTTTTTATTTTGCTAATAACTATAGAGCCGTATGACAAATCTTTACGGAATTTTCAAAACTAGTTTGCCCATCACTTCCGCTGCAGTCTTGAACGTGTCATCAAGCGGGCAGAGATAAAAGGGGAGTCCCTGAAATTAGTTTTCCTCAAGCAATTTTCCATAGAGATTTAGAGATTTTAGACAATTTCAGCCTAAATAGCTGAATGGAATTACACCAAATTTGGCAGCAAGCTAGATCTTGATCCAGAAAAAGTGTTTTGTAATTTGGTGTACATCTGTTCAGTAGTTTTGGAGTTATAAAAGAAAAAGGATTTATATATATCTAGAGACGTGGCTCTGCGGATTCATGCATCAACAGTATGGAGCTGATAGAGGCATCTGTGTGGGACCCCTCGTGGGGAAGAAATAGTGAAAAAACGTTTGCACATGTGAGCACCTACGGATCCGCTGGGCCACTGTGCATGGTCCCTGTGTGAATTTGCAGCACAGACGTGCACACACCCACACAACCACTCACAAACCCTTTCACAGACCCAGAGAACCACTCCCACATCCATTCACAGATGCAGAGAACCACTCACACACCCACTCACAGACCCACACAGGCACTCATACACCCAGTCACAGAACATCCATACAGCCATACACACCCAGATAGCCACTTTCCCTCCCATTCACGCATCCATAGAGCAAAACCACTGACACCACCACTCAAACACTACTCAGACCTACAGAGCCACTTACACACCCACTCACACCCACCACACACTCACATGCCTACTTACACACCTACAAGACCACACACACACACATTCACACACAAATGCAGCCACTCACAGACCCGGTCACACATCTGTTCAGCCTCTCACACCCATCCAGTCATGGATACATCCACTCAGACCCTGATAACCACTCGCACACCCATGCAGAGACCCAGAAAACCACTTGCACACTAATTTACACACTCATATAGCCAATCACACACCCAGTCATGCATCCATACAGCCACTCACACACCTACTCATAGACCCACACAAGCACTCACACCCACACAAGCAGTAACATCCCCATACAGCCACTCACACACCCACTCACAGACCCAGAAACTACTCTCACACCCATTTACTCACTCATGCAGCTACTCCCAAACCCACTTACAGACCGACAGAACCTCTTATACATCCATTCACAGACCCACATAGGCATTCACACACCTACTCACAAACCCATGTACACACATACTGCTAGTGACACACCAACCCACAGACCCACACAGCCACCCAGGGGCCCACAGGTTGCCTGCCTTTGGGGGTTTGGCCACAGGGCCTGGTTGAAGGCCAGGCTTTGTGGCCAAATCCCCCCACTGCATAGGGTTGGTTGCATGCACGGGGTTTCCCGCAGGTCAGGGGGCCATGCATAGAGTCGGATGGATATAGGTATGATAAACATTACTTTACATTACTTTACATTACAAAAACCCTAGAAATTCACTGAAAAAACAAAGGTTACAGGGATGTAACAGTTCGGAAATAGGAATAAAAAGAAATTCACTGAAAAATAACACAGGTTACAGGGATGTTATAGTTAGAGAATAGATTAAAAACAAACATACAAATTCCATAAAAAACAAAGGTTACAGAGATGGTCTAGCTATGTTCAGATTTTAAACACATAAAACCATAGAAATTCCACAGTTATAGTTATCTCAAGAAATTAACTCGAGCCCTCGCCATGCACTGCTAATTACCCCATATATTACATCAGTCATGACATCTTCTATGACATCATTGATAATATCACTGCAATATTTGCGATAAAATTATTGATGAAAAAACTGTGCATGGTGGGGGTGCCACTTAGTGACCTTAGGGCATGAGTTATAGTTTCTGGAGATAACTTTAACTGCTGAATTTCAATGGTTTTATGTGTGTAAAATCTGCACATAACTAGAACAAGATATCTATATATAGATCCTTTTAAATTGGTCTGTTGTGGGTGCTCTTGATGCTAGTGCTCGCTTGAGGTCAGACCACCTCTTGTCTTTGTAAGCTAAGAAAAGTGGCACTCCGAAGCATTTTTATAACCGTTTTATATACACAGATACCAGGCCAACACGTTTGGACTATTCAGTCACCTCTATCTGTTTTGAAGTTTAAAACTTTACTAATCAGGCACATTTTTAAGGAAAATTAAGTGCATCATGAATTAGCATGCTGGTTGCTGGACTTTAGATGCGAATACTACAATCTGATTTTATTATTGTATTAATATATGTTTTATGAGTGAATTGTTTTAATGTATTTTAAAATGTGCTTTTATGGTCTTACATTGGACCGAATACAAATCTTCGCTTACTTTCCTATTGGCCCCCAGGTGGGCCATGTCCCGGGGTATTGTTCTATTAAGGGAGGGGGGTGTATGTCCCCCACCTCCTGGGGCTCATTGATGACAACAGGGACAACACCTGGTGGCCTATGGCTCTTCTTTATAAAGGACGGGGTAACCCAATATGGTCAAGGACCTGGGTAATGTATATTACAAAAAACAGTGGTCCTGGACCTATATTTTTTGAATGAATTAATCAAATTGCTTCGTATTTTATGGTTCAGTTAACCATAACATTAGATGAATTAATACAGTAAAAGGAAGAAAAACGACCTGAAAAAGAATTCATCATGTATTTATTCAATGATATATTGGAAAAATGCCATCCATGTGATATTTAAGCAAATGAATTAATCAAAAAAGAGAGGTTGCACCAGAAGGGATGTGCAGTGGAAAGGAGAGGGTGCTCAAGTGTAAGGAAATCAGAGGAAAGAATACTTCAACATTTTATCTGAAATTAATATGTCAGGGCAAGGGAGCACGGTTACAAGTCACCGTCTTAACTGGTCTGTCCCAATGTCATTCATATAGTCTTTGGCTGTTGTTCAAACACAGAAATCAATTCTGATTCAGCACATTGAAGAGGATATTTCGGGTACAGACTGAATTCAAAGGGGGGCGTCGACGTTTCGATCCGACTTGCGACCATAAGGGAATTTAACAGCCTCGGTCTTGCGGATCTTCATCAGGACTAGGCCTGGGCAACCTAAAAGGCAATTGGCGCCGATTAGTAGGTCGTTGCATTAAAGGAGTTTCTTAAAAACAATAAAAGGTTTATAGGGGCTCACCTATCAATTATAGGCGATGGGAGAATTCATGGTTCATACTTGGAGTCCAGTAGAATGAATATAGTCAACCTTAAAAGACAAATTTGATCAATGTGGGATCAGTTAAATTAACTTTCTAAATAATTCTGGATACAGAGAATTAAATTGATTAATTACCTTGACAATAAATGTCCAAAAGTGAACCACCAGAGGTTTCAAGGGACAAATCCAGCAAACTGTGTGAACAAAGAGGGAGCTTGGTTGTAGCCTCTGTGCAAATTAAATGGTACAGTTTAAAAACGTTAAACACACTACCACAGCGACCCATTATGTCTAGTAGCTAGCGCTCTAAAGCTGGAAAAGGGGCCTAAAACTCATAGCGTTCGGCTTTAGTAGAAAACAAGCTAAATTGGTCAAATAAGGCCGGTGTACTACGTCTCACAGCGGTGGAATTGTATCCGATGCAAGTGAGAATTGAGCGCATTAATTATCACGGCCGCGTCTATGATAATAGTCCCGCGATGGGCTGGGGAGAGGGGAGTCTAGGAATAACTTACTGTTCAAGAGTAAAGTTTAAGCGGTCAACTGGGGTTCCGTAGATTGTTTAGAAACAGCGCGCGTCGTCAGTACGCGGTCGTCACTGTGGAGTCAGGCACGAATGAAAGCAGGAGGGGAACGGTGCGCACGTTAAATATAACGTTACCGGCAGCGTCAGGCAGTACGTGACCGGTATGGGTGTAAGAAGGGAGGAAAGACTTCCGAAAGGATAGCGAATGACACAGCAAAAGGCAGCAAGATGTATACAATTACATACAAACTTAATCGCAGTGTTACAGCCGCACAGACAATGTTAAAAATATGAAAGACCTGAGCAAACAATATTAGACCGACCACAGTATTACAATTACATGAGGGCCATAAGAATGGAACAATTAAAAACAGACAACAATTCAATACATGGTAGACATCAGAGCCCTAATGTCTAACCCAGCCAGATGGAGTGTAAGGGGATACAATTAAATTAAATTAGTAGTTCGGGAGCATGGAGACCTGTCTACTGATCTCCTCAAACTCGTTAAGGCCTCGGGTTACTGTGTTAAGAGAGTGTATCCATTTACACTCGCGTTTATTGAGTGTTATACTGAAGTCTCCCCCTCTGGGGTTGGGGCTAACCTTTTCTATGACCCACCATTGAAGGCTGTTGGCTGCATGGTCGAATAGTGTAAAATGTTCCACTAGAGGGGCACCCTGTACTTTGCAGCGAATACGGCTACAGTGTTGTAGTATGCGGCATTTTACTTTTTGTATTGTTTGCCCAACATAGATAAACCCACAGGGGCATTGGATAACATAAATCACCCCGCTCGTATTACAATTACTGTGTTCCTTTAAGCTGTACGTGCACCCATTGTAAGTGAAATCAGTTATTTCTTTTGACATAGAGCAGGCCTTGCAGCTACCACACTTATGATGGCCATGGATGGGTGGGAGACCCCATAGAGTTGTCTGTGTATCAATCCTGGGAGTGTCTAACATGGATTTTACCACATTGTCCCTAATATTTTTGGCTTTTTTGAAAGCATGTAGGGGGAGTGGTATGTTTTTTAACTCATCGGAAACCAGGTGCCAGTGTTTATTGATTACCTTCTTAATGGCGTTACTCTTTGTATTAAAGGTAGTGACACAAACCAGGCGTTCGTCGTTATTCTCCATTTTGACCTTTGGGCTCAGCAGAAGGTCCCTGGGATTGAGCCAAGCCCGCTTACGTGCCTTTTTTAGTAATCTGACTGGGTAACCTCGTTCACTTAGTCTGGCAAATAGACCCGCCGACTCCTCAAAGAAGTCCTCTTTTTTAGAGCAGTTTCTCCTAAGTCTAAGGAACTGGCCAAAAGGCAGATTGTCTCGTAAATTACGTGGATGGTGACTTGTGTATCTCAACAGGGTGTTCCGTTCACTGGTTTTTCTATACAGACCAGTGTGCAATTTGTCTGATTGTGCATTTATGGTAATGTCCAAGAAATTGATAGTCGCCCTGTTGAAGTCAAGGGTAAACTGAATGTCGGGGGAGCAGGTGTTAAGCCAATGATGAAAAGCAATCAGTTGTGCTTCGTCCCCTTTCCAAATCATAAGGACGTCGTCTATATAACGACGCCACAACATGATGCAATCTCTGTGTTGGTTGTAGTCATTGAGAACATAGCATCGTTCATATTCATGCATGTATATGATTGCTAGATTTGGAGCGAAGCTAGCGCCCATAGCCACGCCTTTTGTTTGCAGGTAGTAGTCACCCTGGAATGTAAAAAAGTTTCGTGTCATGGCAATTCTTAAAAGCTCAATAATGAATTCAGTAGGAACCCTGTGTGGTGTTGTACGGTTGTTCAGTACTGACTCAATACATGTAAGGGCGGTGTCCTGTGGGATATTCGTGTACAATGATGTTATATCCATTGTAACCAAGATATTAGTCGTGGGGTCATGAGGACGCCCATCAACTAGCTGAATTGTTTGCATCGTGTCTCTTAAATATGTGGATGTGTCTTCAGCGATAGGTTTTAAGAACACGTCAACGTATTTGCAAAGCGGCTCCAGGATGGAGCCACAACCAGAAATTATCGGTCTGCCAGGTGGACACTCCATCCGCTTATGTATTTTGGGAAGAGTATAGATGGTTGGTGTGCGGGGGTGTTTATTATTAAGGTAATCATACTCAGGTTTTTTGAGGATACCTAGCTCCAAAGCCTCTTGTGTGGTACGTCTGATTATGTTAGTGATTTCTAAGGTGGGGTCCCTCCTCAGTTTTTTATAGTTTCCTACCACAGACAATTGTGCGAGAATCTCTTTCTTGTAATCCTCCACATTTTGCACCACAATTGCACCACCCTTGTCAGCTGGTTTTATGACTATTTTGGTGTTTGTTTTAAGGGAATCCAAACCTTCCCGTTCCGATTTGCTGATGTTGTACTTGACATATTGTCGATTCGACAATATTTTATCCACATCCCTCAATACCACCTGTTCAAAGGCTATAAGTTTGTGGGATAGTAGATGAGTCGGGGGGTTGAATTTCGAAGGAGGTCTTAATCCACTACCAGAGAAAATTGGGTTAAATGGAATTTTTTGGAAATAGTGCTTCAGTCTAATCTTCCTAAAGAATTGGTGAAGTTCTACTTTGAGATTAAAGTCATTAGGTAGGTTGGTTGGTACAAAAGAGAGACCTTTTTGCAGAACCATTTGCTCATTGGGTTTTAAAGCATAGGAGGAGAGGTTAACTACAGGGTTAACTGGTTCATAAATTACCATCTGTAGTGCTGACGGCGTGTCTGTATCTCTCCGTGGTTTTCCTGATGGAATTGTACCTGTTTGTTTTGTCTCCCTCTGCCTCTGTTCCACCCTTGATTCCTGTTCCCCCTGGATCTGCCCCAGGGGCGTGCGTGGCCTCGCTGTCCCCACCATTGGTCCTCTACTAAAAAAGGGGTCGTTGGGGCCTGCTGCTCAGCGTATGCTTGGCCTGAGGTGGATGCGGATGTGGATGTACTGGGGCCTGGCCTTTCAATGTCGCTATCCGAACCACTTCCTAGTGATGATCCAGAGAAGGTGGTGTACCTCCTATAGCCGCCTCTCCCTCTACTCGAGAAGGTACCCTGATGTTCTCTCGTGTAGTAACCTTCCTGTAGGTATGGATACGTGTTTTTCTTTTCATAGAATTTGATGTCTCTGGCTACCTTATCTAATTTGGTGGCCTGGGTGTAGATGTCAAAATCACGTATTGTTTTTTCTAACCTTTCTAGAGCCTCTTTGGCATTAACAAGGGCTCTATCTTCTGAGATCTCTTTTTTAAGATCAAAGATCTCTTTGGTCAGACGTTCCACTTCCTCAACAGCTGTTTCAATCCCCAACACCATCCAATGTCTAGAACAATTGTTGGACACAAAACTAAAATTTTCTTTAAATTTAGGGTTGTCTAAGAAAATTGCTGGCTCGTTCCTAATTTGCAAACCCACTGGTATCACATTGGTTTGCAAATATTTGGTCAAAGTGTGTCCGTGAAGTCTGGTTCTAATAAGTTTCTTCTCAAGTCTCTCTAACTTTGATATCTTTTCATTCAGTGTCAAATCTATGCTCGGGCTTGCTCCACCCAGGAAAGTGCCACCTCCCTGTGCCTGCAGGAGCTTTTCAATGTAATCCTCACTATAGGATAAGGTTTCTTTGTCAGACATAATACATTCAATCAAAAGCAACAATGATTTCTGACAAAATCACAAAGCAATAAATCTTTCAATGGAAAACACAATCAAGTAATAAACAAATTGAACATTTATCGAACAAAAAACCCTCGCAGGACTTGCCTGCACAAAGGTGATCTTTATAAAGGACGGGGTAACCCAATATGGTCAAGGACCTGGGTAATGTATATTACAAAAAACAGTGGTCCTGGACCTATATTTTTTGAATGAATTAATCAAATTGCTTCGTATTTTATGGTTCAGTTAACCATAACATTAGATGAATTAATACAGTAAAAGGAAGAAAAACGACCTGAAAAAGAATTCATCATGTATTTCGTCAATGATATATTGGAAAAATGCCATCCATGTGATATTTAAGCAAATGAATTAATCAAAAAAGAGAGGTTGCACCAGAAGGGATGTGCAGTGGAAAGGAGAGGGTGCTCAAGTGTAAGGAAATCAGAGGAAAGAATACTTCAACATTTTATCTGAAATTAATATGTCAGGGCAAGGGAGCACGGTTACAAGTCACCGTCTTAACTGGTCTGTCCCAATGTCATTCATATAGTCTTTGGCTGTTGTTCAAACACAGAAATCAATTCTGATTCAGCACATTGAAGAGGATATTTCGGGTACAGACTGAATTCAAAGGGGGGCGTCGACGTTTCGATCCGACTTGCGACCATAAGGGAATTTAACAGCCTCGGTCTTGCGGATCTTCATCAGGACTAGGCCTGGGCAACCTAAAAGGCAATTGGCGCCGATTAGTAGGTCGTTGCATTAAAGGAGTTTCTTAAAAACAATAAAAGGTTTATAGGGGCTCACCTATCAATTATAGGCGATGGGAGAATTCATGGTTCATACTTGGAGTCCAGTAGAATGAATATAGTCAACCTTAAAAGACAAATTTGATCAATGTGGGATCAGTTAAATTAACTTTCTAACTAATTCTGGATACAGAGAATTAAATTGATTAATTACCTTGACAATAAATGTCCAAAAGTGAACCACCAGAGGTTTCAAGGGACAAATCCAGCAAACTGTGTGAACAAAGAGGGAGCTTGGTTGTAGCCTCTGTGCAAATTAAATGGTACAGTTTAAAAACGTTAAACACACTACCACAGCGACCCATTATGTCTAGTAGCTAGCGCTCTAAAGCTGGAAAAGGGGCCTAAAACTCATAGCGTTCGGCTTTAGTAGAAAACAAGCTAAATTGGTCAAATAAGGCCGGTGTACTACGTCTCACAGCGGTGGAATTGTATCCGATGCAAGTGAGAATTGAGCGCATTAATTATCACGGCCGCGTCTATGATAATAGTCCCGCGATGGGCTGGGGAGAGGGGAGTCTAGGAATAACTTACTGTTCAAGAGTAAAGTTTAAGCGGTCAACTGGGGTTCCGTAGATTGTTTAGAAACAGCGCGCGTCGTCAGTACGCGGTCGTCACTGTGGAGTCAGGCACGAATGAAAGCAGGAGGGGAACGGTGCGCACGTTAAATATAACGTTACCGGCAGCGTCAGGCAGTACGTGACCGGTATGGGTGTAAGAAGGGAGGAAAGACTTCCGAAAGGATAGCGAATGACACAGCAAAAGGCAGCAAGATGTATACAATTACATACAAACTTAATCGCAGTGTTACAGCCGCACAGACAATGTTAAAAATATGAAAGACCTGAGCAAACAATATTAGACCGACCACAGTATTACAATTACATGAGGGCCATAAGAATGGAACAATTAAAAACAGACAACAATTCAATACATGGTAGACATCAGAGCCCTAATGTCTAACCCAGCCAGATGGAGTGTAAGGGGATACAATTAAATTAAATTAGTAGTTCGGGAGCATGGAGACCTGTCTACTGATCTCCTCAAACTCGTTAAGGCCTCGGGTTACTGTGTTAAGAGAGTGTATCCATTTACACTCGCGTTTATTGAGTGTTATACTGAAGTCTCCCCCTCTGGGGTTGGGGCTAACCTTTTCTATGACCCACCATTGAAGGCTGTTGGCTGCATGGTCGAATAGTGTAAAATGTTCCACTAGAGGGGCACCCTGTACTTTGCAGCGAATACGGCTACAGTGTTGTAGTATGCGGCATTTTACTTTTTGTATTGTTTGCCCAACATAGATAAACCCACAGGGGCATTGGATAACATAAATCACCCCGCTCGTATTACAATTACTGTGTTCCTTTAAGCTGTACGTGCACCCATTGTAAGTGAAATCAGTTATTTCTTTTGACATAGAGCAGGCCTTGCAGCTACCACACTTATGATGGCCATGGATGGGTGGGAGACCCCATAGAGTTGTCTGTGTATCAATCCTGGGAGTGTCTAACATGGATTTTACCACATTGTTTTTTTTCTTCCTTTTACTGTATTAATTCATCTAATGTTATGGTTAACTGAACCATAAAATACGAAGCAATTTGATTAATTCATTCAAAAAATATAGGTCCAGGACCACTGTTTTTTGTAATATGGCCTATGGCTCTTGGCAGACCCCCACACCCACGAACCAAGCCTGAAACATCGGCATCATACTCTACTCCTCCCCCTCCATGACACAACATGTCATCGCCGTCGCCTTCAGCTGTTTCAACACCCTCTCAATCCTCTGAAAGACCTTCAAGCGGATCCCCCCACTGAGTCTAGGAAGGCCATCACCCAGGCAGCAGACTGGACTACGGAAACACCTATGCTGGGACCAACAAGTCTCTACTCCGCAAGCTCCAGACCATTCAGAACACCGCAGCCAGACTCGTCCTCTGCATTCCTCAACATGAATGCACCACCCAGCACCTATGGAGCCTCCACTGGCTCACCATTGAGAAGAGAGTCACTTCCAAGATACTCACCCACGCCTACAAATGCCTCCATAACACTGGACCCCAATACCTCAATGAGAGGATCTCCTTCCACATACCCAAGAGAAACCTCCAATCTGCCGACCTTGCCCTAACCCCACGCATCCGCAGAGCCAGAACAGGTAGATGAACCTTCTACTTCATCGCAGCAAAGACCTGGAAGGAGCTCCCGCTCAACACCAGATGGACCCCCTCCTTGAACATCTTCAGGAAGACGCTCAAGACCTGGCTTTTTGAATGATCGGGAGCAACGCACCCACCCCAGTGCCTCGAGGCCCTCACGGGTGAGTAGCGTGCTTACAATTCCCCTGATTGATATGTCTCTTTTTTTTTTTTATACTCTTTTTAAAATATTTTTATTTATGCAGTTTGGATATAAGGGAGAACAGAAAAAGAAATATTTGACAGCGTTACAGATATTCTTACACTTCACATAACAATCAAAGAGAAGGTCAGAGCGGCAAGATAAATAAACATTTTACAATACTTTGTTTTCTCCCTCTCACGGTCTCGCCGCGATCCAATCAGAGGTGGGGGACCAAATAGATTTACCAATATCCCCGGTTTTCTTCCCCTTCTGAGCATACAGAGATAACTCAATATTATGTATGCCCAATAATCTGGACATCCATATTTGAAAGGAGGGAGCATTTGTATCCTTCCAACCTGAGGAGATTAAAACCCGAAGTACAGCTGCAGAAATGAAAACCAGGGCTTCCTCAGGTTTTCCAAGATTTAACCTATTGTCTGTTCCCAATACCATCAGAGAAGGGGATAGATCGATCTTCTGACCTAGTAATTCCTCCCAGAATTTAACTATCTCTCCCTGAATAACTGCTAACGAGCCACAATTAAAAAACATATGCAATAGATCTGCATGCCCCATATTACATCTGGGACATCGGTCATCTTCCCTAACCCCCATGCGAAAAGCTTTGCAGGGGTATAATTAAGGTCAAACAAAGTCTTGTAATGCTGAGCCCTCAGATTCGTAGAGCGAAAAACTTTTTTATTCATAAAGAGAGCCTTATCCAAATCAGCATCAGGGTTCCCTAATTTTAATGCGAGAGAATGTTCAGTTTTCTCCATATCATCTTGTATTTCACCTAATAAGGATATATAGATAGTTTTGATTTTCAGACCCCCTTTCACCAGCATATCTATCAAGGGTGATTCTACCATGAGTGGCAACCTCGGTCTTAAAGCCTTTATTGCACTTACTAATTGAACATAAGAGAGCCAATTACTTGAAGGAATACCAGCTCTACACTGGAGGACATCGAACCCCCTTATCCCGTCTTCCCCCACTATATCCCCTAGCGTCCTAATTCCCAAATCCTTCCAAACCCAAAGATTTCTATCTAAACCCATCCTACGAAATAGACTAGAATTGCAGAGATAGAGATACATGTTTATCTTAGGGATTTTGCAGAGTCTAGATGCAGCCCTCCAAACCGCCCATACCCCTTCCAAGATCTTAAAACGGGCCCTTTTGTAATATCTACGATCGATTTCACACATCAGGAGACCTAATGCTTTTCTCCCAATTAGTAGCTCATAGATTGAGGGTGGCGACTGAGTATCCTTATCTACTGAGTTATAACCTGGCTGTGGCTGAAAAAGGATGGACATTTGAGTTAACAAACATACCCAATGATAAAGCCTCAGATTTGGTAGGGTCAGCCCACCCCTTTCCCTCGGAAGTGAGAGTAGATTCGTAGAACGCCTAATTTTCCCATACTGCCATATAAACCTTATGAAAATTGACTCCAAGTTTTTAATTACTTTCTCCTCAATTAAAGGGGTATAGCGCGAAACATATATAAAATCTTAGGGAACATCGTCATCTTGAGAACATTGACCCTCCCGATCAATGATAGATGTAAAACATCAATTCTCTTCAGATCAGCCTCTATAGATTTGCCTAATGGAACACAATTCTCCGCTACTATCTTATCAATTGACGCATTAATTCTAACCCCCAGATAGCTTGCAGAGTCCACAAATCTAGAGTCTGATTTAACAATATTTTGAGTACATATGATTTGCGTTTTGGATTCATTTAACAAATACCCAGATTGACGACCATACATTTTAGCCAATTGAGCGATGGCCACAAGTGCCTCTTGAGGGTTAGTAGTAATCACTGCCAGATCGTCTGCATACGCCATAATCTTGCTTTCGTAACCATTACACACCACGGGACTTATCATTGGGCTCTCTAATATCTTCCGAATGAGTGGGTCAATGTAGAGGGCAAAGAGGATTGGGGAACATGGGCACCCTTGACGCGTACCTCTATTTATATAGATTTTATCCGAACTCTCCCCCATAACCACGATCCGCGCCGCTGGATCGATATACATCGCTCTAAGCGCTTTAATACATTTCTCACCAAATCCTCTCCCAATTAAAATCCGCCAGAGAAAATTCCAAGCCACTCGAACAAAAGCTTTCTCCGCGTCGAGCAGGATCATAGCCATCCCTCCCCCCACCACCGCCTGAGCATCGAACAAAGCTATTGCCCTCCTAATATGGTCCGTAGTACCTCGCCCAGGTATAAACCCATGCTGCCATGGGGAGACCAGATCGCCAATGATCCTGCTCAACCTCTTAGCGCAAATTTTAGAATATAATTTTGTGTCCGCATTAATTAGCGAGATGGGACGATAAGATCCCAGTTTCTCACTAGGCTTCCCTTTTTTATGAAATACAACTATATTGGTTTCCCTCCATGACTCTGGGACCACTCCTGTACCAATTATACCGTTAAAAAGATCAATGAGAAGCAGGGTGATCTCATTTTCCAAACATTTATAAACCTCCAAAGGGATCCCGTCAGGGCCCGCTGCCTTACCCATAGCTAACTCATGCAGGGCAGCCGAGATATCACTCCTATTAATATCCCTCTCCAACTCTTCCATTACGGAGTCTCCTGCACAAGGGCCATTATCGACAACCTTTTCGCTCTGGGGGTCATCTAGTTTCTCCTCGGTATAGAGATTTTGATAAAAATTCTTGAAAACCTGTAGGATTTCTTTGGCATCTGAATATTCTATCCCATTTTCTTCTATCTTAGAGATAATGTTCTTTGCTTTCCCCTGCTTGATTTGAAGAGCAAGAATTCTACCTGCCTGTTCACTTGTTTCGTAGCGTTTAGCCCTAGATGATTGATATTCAGACATCGCCCTCTGCGTTACCAGCTTTTGTAGTTCTGCTCTAGCTACCAACATTATCCTATAACTCTCGTGATATGTCTCAAAGCAGTGCCGGTTCCTGCATGCAGGGAAAGCGGCTCTCCCAAGGTCCCCAACATTTAAAAACTGGGTGCCCTGGGTAGGACGAGGGTACCCACATTACAGGCCGGGCCCTGGGGGATGGGGTTCCAGAAATTGTCCAGATATAAAAAAAAACAAAAAAAAAGGAAAAAGGCTGGGCCCAAGGGGATGAGTCATCGGGGCCAAAATCAGCCTGTGGAGGGGGGCCACGCAGCCCCCTTCCCCATTCTTAACATGCATGGCCTCCTTCCCTTTAAAGACAAAAAAAAAAGTTTGTCAACTCGCTGAGGCCCATACAAACGTGGCTCCTGGTGTGCTGCTGGTTGGGAGATGAAGTCCCCTTGGCTGTTGAGGGTCCTCAGGGGCAAACAAGACCTCCTGGTTCCTCCAGTAAGCCCCACAAGGTGGGATTGCCGAGAGGTGTGCAGAGGCCATGCCCCTTTTCTTCACCACTCTGCAAACATGCCTCCTTGCACACTGCTGGTGGGGGGGGGATGAGGTAACCATGCCTCCTGAGGGCCTCAGGACTAAAGTGGACTTCTTTCCTCAAGCAGCAGTGCGCCAGGAGGCATGTTGCAGAGTGGTGGAGAAAGGGGGCGTGTCCTCCGAAGACCTCTGAGCAATCCTGCTGTGGGGGACTTACTGGAGTTAACAAGAGGGATAGTTGGCCCCTAAGGACATCCTTGGGAGCCAACTACCCTTCCTGTTAACTCTAGTAAGTCCCACACAGCTGGATTGCTAAGAGGTCTTCGGAGGCCACGACCCCTTTCTCTAATACTCTGCAGATTCACCATCATTGACAGCTTCACCAAAACCTTGTCCATCACTCCCTGGTGATGCAGACTCCATGGAAACAGCCTACTTCCTTGTCCCTCTGAACTCTACCTTCTATACTTTTCTTCACAATTCCTTCTAAGTCTAAAGGTAAGCCAATCCACCTCGTGTCCCGGTCTCGTGCAACCAGATACCCATGGTTGGCACTTTGATCTTTCTGGCATTATTTATTGTTAAAATCTTTACAAATGTTTAACTCCAAATCTACTGATTGGATTCATTTCATTTTGGTGTATTTTTATTTATTTTATGATTTATCTTATCTTTCCAAATTGGTTTGCGATTCTTGTGTTGTGTTTTCACTTTATTAAGATTTATGTGCTGCATAAATTCTTTACACATTACATCAGTTAAGCCTGAATACTTTGGTATCAAGCTACTGGAGGGTTAATCACAGGTTAGTTTTGTGACTTTTGTGATTCACCCTGACAAGAAATGTAATGGTTACTTGAGGAGGATTTTCACCCGTTCACCCAAGGGATTTCACTCACACTGGGGTAGTAAGCATGGTTCTAAGGTTGTATGCCATTACACTCATCTCACAAATGAGTCAAGTATATTTTACCAAACAATAGAGGGCTGTCCATATAGCCTGGCAGAAAGTGTATTTTCAGTGGCAAATGCATACCGGTCAATCTTTTGACTCAAAATTTAAGAAAGTGATCCAGTGAAGGTGAACAGAGTACAAACTATTTTTGGAAGGTTTTCATGGTTTAGAGGGGGTGACCCCATGAACGCATATAAAGGCATTTTGTGAGATGGGTGAATAAAAGTAAAGAGAAGGTAACGTCCATGCAAGGAGGATGACTTGACATATGCTACATGGTAAAAATAGGTTTATTGGCACTTGATTGGGGGATAGAAAATAGGGCACAGGTAGCATGTTTAATTCCTTCAAGTACACAAACCTCATGGGATGATGTCACAATGACTGGATGTGGTCAGTGATGTTGTTAAACATTTTATGATTGATGAAGTTTGTGAGGTCATAAGCAGTGGATAACAGGGGCAAAGATTATAGTGAACGCATTTATTGTTTTTTAAACATTCGTTTTCATATCTCATTTCGAAACCTGACATCACCTTAATCTTCAGCTTCCTTTTTTTGCGTGAATTTCTAGGGATTTTTTCACCATAACATGAGTCTTATTACCATACCTAAACAAAGTCACTTTAACCTTTGTTTTTTTTATGAGGTTTTTTTATAATGCAAGTTAAGATCCAACTATACTGTAATGTCATTGTTTTATTTTCCAGTGAACTTGCCGAAGATGCGCCAAAGGCAAACACGTTTGGGCCCGTCCTCGCCCGACCGGGACCAGTGGCCATGACCCCGGGTCCAACTAAGATAGAGACTTAGATACTCTGCTAAACAACTACTAGAGTACCGCTTGAGTTATCCTGCTAACTGTACCACGATTAACCTAGATGAAACCCCCTACTTGTGCTTACACTGCGAGCTCTCCTATTCTAGTATAATACACACTGATTATAGTGGTAGAGCCCAAGTTAAAAATAGTGAATCAGGGACTTCCATCGACACGGATCTACAGGAAAATACCAAGCTCAAAAACACACCTGTATTGAATAAGGACTTTACTTTCTATACCATTAATTGCCGTTCACTCCCGTAACACAAAGCGGATGTTTTTGATCTTCTACCTAATAGTCAGCCAGATGCTGTCTTTCTTACAGAGACCTGGCTACACGATAATTCAGGTCCTGATGTAGCTGCAGCGCTTCTAGAAAGGACCGGAAACTAAAGATAGGTGGGGGCATTGCTTTATTTATAAAAGGCACTTTGAATGTAAATTTGAGGATCTACCTACCACCGATTGTGAAGCTTCATTATTTAAAATCACACCTACACCCAAGTTCACCTTTACGGGTATACTAGTTTATCGTCTCCCTGGCCCAGCCAGACCATGGGCATATTCCTTCCCTCACCCAATAACCCTCTATTTTCAGAATGCCACCAATTTTACTATTCTGGGTGATCTGAATCTCCATCTAGATGACCCTGCATGTACTAAAAGCGCTGCATTCAGTGGCAATCTTGAAGCAATGAATATCCAACTCCGCAATTCAGGTTCGACTCATGTAGCAGGTCACCTGCTCGACCCTATCTTTTCAAACCTGCCCGATGTCTGCTGCCCTCCGGTTCTCCCCTTGTGCTGGTTGGATCATTTTGCGGTCTCCTTACTGATGAAAGTCGCTCCTTGCCCCCCCCCGGCAGCCTTGACGGGTACTAAGTCAAAGTCAGAAACTGGGCAAAGCTCGATGTTGGAGCTTTAAACAATTCTCTAGCCAACAGCACACCAGCTATCAAACAGATGGCAATTGCGGATCTTGTGACAATCAAAAGCTGGATTTTACAATCAGTAGATCCCTGCCTTCCTTTATCCAACAAATGGTTTAGCAATCATCGTCCACCAGCCGGTTTACTGAGAGGCTCAAGAATGTAAAACTCTAGAAAGAATGGAGAAAACACTATATGCCTAATGCTAAATTGGCCTATAAAAAGGCCATAAGGGACTACCATACTATTTGCTGAACAGCTCGAGCGGAGTATGTTTCTCTCAAAATATCTCAAGCTCAGAAATTCTCCAAGACCCTGTTCAAGGTGGTTAAAGAACTATCCGGGTCGGAAAATCAGACTACCCCCTCTTGTCCTAAATTAAATCAAATGTGAAGATCTGGCCCACTACTTTGTGAGAAAAGTCGAAATAATATATTCTGCACTATCCAGTGACAATCTGTTAAATACCTTACACCCGTCTGTTACCACCCCTAATGCAACTAATGCCATGGTGTTGGAGACTGATAGAAATACTAAATCCATCAACAAACTGGAAGCGTGGTCCCTCTTGGAAGTGAGCTCTTCCAACCAGCTTCTGGCAAGCATTAAATCTGGCTCCCCTTGTGACGTACTTCCAATCTCAGTGTTGAAACAGCTTGAGTCTCCTATACTTGTGCTAATAATGGATCTCCTCAATGCCTCCTTACAGGAGGGTGTGGTACCTCCAGAATGGAAACATGCGATGGCACTCCCTCTTTTAAAGAAGGCCAACGCGGATCCTACTAAGCCATCTAATTTTCGCCCTACTTCACTGCTCCCAGCTTTTTCCAAAATTCTTGAAAAAGATGTGAATTCCCAGTTGTCCTCTTTTGTTGAGTCCCAGAACTTCCTTCACGTTTCCCAAGTGGGCTTTAGAACTGGGTTCTCCACTTAATCTACTCTGCTAGGAGTCACCGAAATGCTGCAACACTGACTGGATCTTGGTGACACGGTGGCCCTTATTTTACTGGACCTGAACACCGCATTTGATACGGTGTCTCACACTATTTTGTTGAGAGCTCTGCAATCCTTGGGTCTTGAGGGCTTAGCTCTTCAATAGCTCCACTCCATTCTCACTAACCTCATGTTTCAGATTCTCTCTTCACAGCCAGCTCTAAACCCCATCTGTCCCCTTATGGAGTGCCACAAGGCTCTGTGTTGAGTCCTTTGTTGTTTAATGTTTACTTTCACCCACTGGCAGATGTTGTCCCCATTTTCCTATGCTGATGACACGCAGATAATATTTTCCCTTTCTTCATCTAAAGAATCTGAATCATTGGCTCTCCAGTCTGGTTTGAGTCAAATTGTGTCTTGGATGCAAAATAACCTACCCAAACTTCACGGAGGAAAAACTTAAGTTATGATTTTAGGGAAGCAACAAGGTATCTGGGGCCCCTAACACTGATCCCCTGAAATGGGTGCCCTACCTTGGCCTGTTCATCAGCTTCGTAAACTGGGCGTTATCATCGGCGACCATTTGTCAATGAAACAAGTCACTAAGGTGGCGTCAACTTGTTTCACCATTCTTAAATGGTTAAAGAAAATTCTTTAGACACTACCACCTTTCACTCAGAGAACAGTAGTCCAGACCTTTGTCACATCTGGGCTAGACTATGGCAATGTTCTCTATTTGGGCACTAATAAAGCTGCAATACAAAGGCTGCAGGGGGTGCAAAATGCGGCTGCCAGGCTGCTCTGCCATGACCATAAGACTGCACCTATCTCTGGCTTCCTTCGTGATCTTCATTGGCTAAAGTGGAGAAAGCCCGGAGCTATATGTTCAAAATCAAAACTTGTCTGTCTCCACAATATCTGCAGTATTTAGCCCAATCCTAGTTACCCTCACACCCCCTGCGTTCCGCCGTACAGTCTAAGTTTACTGTCCCCAGAATCAACTTTATGCGAATGCGTGGTCAGTCCTTCTCTTACTTAAAACACCCCTTGGAACTCTCCCCATTTCATTACGAAAGGAAACCGTTTATGAGAGATTTCATAAATGTTTGAAAACATGGCTGTTTAATGTTTTTTGTTCCTTTTTTCCACCTATCAGGCTGGCGCCGGGAAACCCCTCGGGGTAGCAGTGCGCCCTATAAATTTAAAATAACATAACATTTATCATATTCTACATTTAAGGCATATAACTCATTTAGATAATGAGCCTCACTGCAGATGGCACGAGGCCACATGTAGTAAGAGATGAGGCAAAAGACCTGGTCTCAGACCAAACTTTGTGCACAACACTGAATTTATCCAACTTAAATAGACAAGATCTGGTTAAAAGTAGACAGGAATGCACAGTTAGCTTGGTATATTCTGTGTGTTTTTTGTATAGAGTTTTCATTTCTGTTCTTAATTTTTTGCATTTATCACAGTTTTAGTATAAGTTTCTTTAAACTAACTTTAAAATGTTATTATCAACATGATTTATTTTTCCGTAAAGAAGTTGTGTTTTGTGTGAAGATGATCTTCCATGCCCTTGGAAAATATTATATTAGTTTACCCAAAGGCCACAACTTGAAGGAACGTGCCTGCAGTAAGATACAAAAATGCTGCAACTTCTAGCCTCTTATCCCAGTGATGAAATGGCACCTCCCCTGGATATGTCTCCTATCCTTCAACCGCTCAACTCTTTTGCATCTCTGCATGCGTTATGCAGTTAGGATGTGTGAGAATGTGGTTAGTTGGACCGGGCCCTGCCTGCAGGGTCACCACAGATTATTTTTGCCTTCCTTTTCTGAACCAGGTTTGGTTCCCATAGGAACCCTGTGCACTGTACCCCCGCTAGCCAGTGGTAAAGTGTTTGTGCTTTCCCCTCCAACCATGGTAGAATTGGCCTACACCTGATGGGTACATTTAATTTACGTATAAGTCCCTAGTACATGTACCCAGGGACTGTAAATTATATTGTACTAGTGGGAAGCAGGACTCCTTGTGCCACAACTAAAGTAGCCCCATTATACAGGGCTCAGGTCAGCCACTAAAACGGTACTACAGGCTGCAAACTCCTATTTTAACTTAGAAAAAAATAAACCTTTTGCCTGGCTTAAACCTTTTAATACATAGAAGTCACCCCTAAGATTGGCTCCGAACCTCATAAATAGGGTGCATGGAATTTAAGAAGCAGGGCATTTGTACTTACATTTTACATGTCTTGGCAAAAAATATTTTAAAAATAGTTTCACTGTATTTAGGCCATCTCTCCTTTAAACTAAAAACCAGGTTACCTTATTACAGTTAAGTGATAACTTAAGTTTGGGAATAGGTAGGGAAATCCTTCCACCCATGAATTTTTATCGAAATTTTTTTTTACCATTAAAGAGGATTTTAAGTTACTATTCTGAAAATGGCACTTTTAGAAAGTTGGCATTTTCTGCCTAAACAGAATATGTACCTTGCCAGTGACCAGGCTCACATGACTGTGGAATGGCTCTCAGGTTGGGTGTTCTGTATTCTTACCAGACAAGGGGACAAAAAGTGCTTGGGTGTAGAGGGAGTGTGTCTTCCCAACAGGAGCCAAACCTAGGAGAAACATAGGAAATTACCAGAAACAGTTTTGGCTGACCTCCTGTTTGCGCTACAGTGACACTAGCTTCCAGAGGCCTCCCTGCAACTGCCCAGCAACATCTGAACCTGCCCGAGTCTGCTGTTGGCCTCTCCAGGATTGAGTCCTGATCCAGAAGATGTACCTTGTTCTTTCCCCCCCCACCCCCCAGGCAGAGACCCTTCACTGACATCAGAGCGTACTGCCTCAAATCTACCGAAATCTGCACTCCAGGTGAAAATTGAGAAGTTGGAGGCATTTTGCGTGTGCAATGGTCACTGCTTCTCAAGCCAAAGCTAAGTTCCACCAGAACATTGCACTTCATGCAAAACGGCAATGCCATGTCAACTGCCAATGCAAAACGCCAGCCCCAACCGCCCATCCAGCCAACATTGACCTCCATGCAGCCAATGCAAAGCTCTACCCGAGAATCCTAACTTGGCGAGTCAGAAGATTAACACTTCACCAGGAACCTGGTCCCTGTACATGACCTCGATTCCATGCCATCAGCCTGATCTTGTGATGAACTCAGTCTAGCGTGACTAGATAACGGCAAGTGGCACTTTGCAGTTCTTGGTTCTATTTTTACCTGAAACTATAAAGATCTATAACTCCGATTTGAGTTACTGGAATTGTATTGTTTTGGTATCATTTTATCCAATACATTTTGCTTTATTTTTCTAAATTGGTTTGTGATTTTTCTTGTGTTGTTTTCCCACTTTATTACTGTTTGTGTACTGCATAAATACTTAATATATTGCCTCCAAGTTGAGCTGGACTGCTTTAGTGCAATGCTATCAGAGAGCTCAGCACATGTTTATTTTGTGATTTTTGTGATTCACCCCGACCAGGATTATTTGATTCATTGAGCGAGTTCCAACTCCCCTCAACTAATAACCCACATTTTTGCATAGATTATTCTTTGAAGCGGATGGTAGGTCTCTTCAAGTAATAATGGCACAATCCTTTACTAGGTTCATTTAGGTGTCAGCAAATTAAACCTGAGCTCAACCTTTGGTAGCTGTGACACAGTAGACAGGCTTAATTTAGGAGAAACAAATACCACTCAAGTTTATAAATATAGAATATGTTTTAATCTTTAAATGGAGACCAGAAAGAAAAATCTGATGTAGGAAATTGGAGATATGATTTTTCAAAAGGTTAGATGTTTCTAGTACCAAAAAGTGCAAAGCGACAACCACGGGTGACTGTGCTAAAGCGGGTCAAAGTCTCAAGTTAAGGCTTATCGCAATAGAGCATGGGTCAGATACAGGGAGCGGGTTTATCCCACTTGCACATTTACTGTCACCTAGTCTTTTTTTCTGTCAAGAAGTCTAATTGGCAAGGTAGTCGGCGGGTCGAGCTGCAAGTTGGATCTGAAGAAGGACTTGTCGTTGGTCGGTAGGAGTTCAGGACTTGTGTCAGCCTCTGCATTGGTGAAAAGTTAGAGGCTCTTGTTGTCAATGGTGATAAAGAGTCTGAGCGGGTATAGTCCAAAGTCTGTGCCCTGGAAGGCCATGTTAGTTGTTGGCTGAAAGCAGCACAGTGTTACATTCAAAATCAAAATTAATTCAGCAAACTAGCAAGTTGAATCTCATGGCAATTTGATGCCAGTAGCTGTAGCTCTGTGGCAGTCCAATGGTAGCCATTGATTCTATATGTAAGAGTTTTGGAAATTTTTATATCCAGTCTTGAAGTTTTGATGAGGATAAGAGTGCACAAACACATACCAAGGTTCCAGGAGCTTTTGGGCATCACTTGGAAGTTAGGACTCAATCTCCCAGAAGCTGTCAGCAGGGTCCAAGACAAATCCAGCTGGAACTGGTCAACTCGCTCAGCAGAATCTTGGCCATCTTGCAGCTTGTGTGCTCCTGGGGTTTAACAGGAGACTAGCCAACTAGTCTATTTTGGGTTTAAGTGAGAGCAGGTCCAGACCTTGGGAGATTCCTGCCACAGATTACAGTAAGTGCAGTCCTCTTTCTGAAGTCCAAAGGGTTCAGCAAGTGCAGTCCTTCGGTCTTCTTCAGGCCCGCAGTGTCTGAAAAAGGTAGCCACAAGTGCCACTGTACCCCACTGATTCCACCAGAATACTGTCCAGCTTTTCTTGCATGGAGCCCCTGCTTGCACAAAGCACAAATAACATCCTGCACTGGCCAGCTGCAAGTGCCACACCACTGATTTTTCTTAGGCCTCAGTAGTTGTGGTGCTGCAGAATTTGACAAAATGACTTATCATTTTCTGATGCTGGACCTGTGATGGGCCTGGTGGAAAGTGTGATTGGTGTCTCTTGGAGTCCATCTTTGGCTGAGGCCATAATGGAGAGGGATTCTATTTCCCGCAGACCACCTCTCTAAAATACCACTCTGGTAATGGTGGTGAGGAAAAACATTTGAGGCTGTACCTCAAAGCAGTCAGCTTAGTTTTTGATTAGTGTTTGCTGAGTGGCCAATCAGATGGCTGCTTTTGTTTCAGATGTCCCATAGATCTTGTGGTATTTCAGCAGGACCCACAGAGTCAATGAGGGAGGGCTGTATCACTATCGCCTGGAATTTACTTCTCTTTTTCCTCATCCCACAAGCTTTTTCCATATTTGTGGTGGACTTACCAAATGTAATGCAAACCCAGTGCAAAAAGTTGGGGTTAGCTTTCTAATGCAAATGAACATTTATGTTGTAAAGTTGGTGAAAATAATGTGAACTACAGCTATGATCTACTTTGCAACAAGGGAGCTTTCAAAAGGTGGTCCAGGGGCACTTCTATGCAATCACCCATGGGTTCTGTCACAAAAGGTTATCTATTAATATTGTTAGAGAGGAATCTGTGCCACAATCTTTCGCATCCTTCAAGCATGCATATAAACTGAGCAAGTTTAAAAGTGAACCAAATTTTTCCAACTTGCGCATGTGATACCCACATTTGTATGTGAGCTGTAAGATTCATCATTAAAGCATAGTTTTAGTAATAGCAGGCCCCTTCCCAATGCTAAACTTATGATTGACAGAATGCACACACTCAAAGTATGGTGCAACGGTGTGTACTGGCAGACGGCAATGTATAATGTGTCACAGTAGGAAAAGAGTGCCACATGTTAGATGCTGCAGTGTTTTTTAGTTTTTTTTTGGTGCTAATTTCCCCCGTCCCTAGTTTTCCCCAGGTACAGCCATGCTAGCTTCCACCCCATGGTGCCATTTTGCCATGCAAGCTTCTGCAAGGTAATGTGCAGTGTCACAAGACCATGGGGTGGAAGAATCAATACAGACTTCTGTGAGAGTACCAAGGTACCTCACGGTAGGGCCGCACTGCCTTCTGCTGGAGTACCACAGCAGCCATGGAACCCCAAAAATATTTTCATCTCTAAGGGAGGGAGGACCTTATTTTTCCACCTTATGCACTTTACAAAGACGTTCAGGACCTGGACACAGAGTCTGAGTGCTGTAGTGGTGGCTGCAGCATTTTGTTCAAAAGTTGCAGTCAGCCAATCAGATTGCTCAGTACAGTACTGAAATGACCCACTGGAAAAGGTCCATTGGCCAATAAGAAGGCCCTTTTTTTTCTTGTTACATTTTCATTATTGATAGACTCCCGCAGGACCCACAGTCCACATATACCCAACTTTTTAACCCATTTATGATCAACACAATACCCTATTTAAATGCAAATTTCTCAAAAACGGTTGGACAGATTAAATCAAAGCATAAAAACCTTACTTTGAATAAAAAGTTATTTTTGCCAAATTTGGTTCTGTCATTTTTTCTGTATCACAAAGCAAAGTTTCCTATGAAAATGAACATAGGAAATCGATTTTGAGGTCCTAATTTTTCATGGCCCCCTGCTTGACAAATCACACATTTTTCCATGACGGAGTCAAAGTGGATGAACTTTTGTTTTGGAAAGCTTCATGCAGATTCAATTTGGAGCAGCGTAATTTTGATTCCACCCTTAGATACTGTAGGAGTGCATTATAATCATGTGTGGTCAGCACTCAAATATATTCTGCGTATTTAATGTTGCTAAGAAAAGATGGGGTATTGTATATTTAAAGTACTTCACATGAAAACGAATGAGATTTATAAATGGCGTGCCTAGAAACGCGACTAATAGAAATTCCTGCAATACTTGTATATTAATATTTTAAGCTATAGTTTATAGCGTGTCTCACTGATCTGTATGTGCAGACTAATATTTAGAAATGTATACATGTAGCAAGAAATTGTATTCATATTGGTGTATTTTAAATTACATCTTTTACGTAATTATTTGCAATTTTGTTCATTCATTAGGAAACTGCATTTGCTATGAGTTTGGCAATGTGCACATATTTGTAACCCTGTGCACCATTAAGTTAACATGATTCTGCGGCCTCAAGTATGGTTTCAGCACAAGCTCATGTTTAAGTCTAACATTTAGCCTTCAATGTAGAATGTGTTTGCTGGCATTTTTGTTTTACTGCAGGTGTGGACAAAGCTTCATTATTTAGTAAAGGAAGGTTTGTGCTTAAGTAAGATAGTGAGTTATGTGAAGACGGATTTTGGCAAAGAAAAACCGGGTAATGAGTAACGAGTTCCCATGGAGGAGGAGAAGAATGGCAGAGGATGTATAAACTAGCAACTTCTCAATGTGGGAAAGGTGGTACCAGTGCCAATTCGTGCCTGAATTGTGGAAAGTTACCAGAGCTGATCACGTGATTTACCTTGAATGCAGACTAATCTCTTATGCTGTAACTTAGTGAGGGTCAGAGAGACGTCTTAGGACTTCATGAGGTACAGACCTCTCCTGCTTTGTGCGGCTTCATGCTTCATGACCCTTGGTTGGAGTTTCTTCTACTGAAGGCTGATAGCTGACACCTTTATATTATCTATTCTTACTCAATGTTTTAGTTTATGGTGGTCTCTTTTAAGGTAGTGTAGGGATAGATATTGTGATCATGCTTACCTTTGATCGTTAAGTTGCATCAATTGATTATCAGTTATTTTTCCTTATAACTTGTTTTGTTCTAACCGAATAAGTTCTATGTTTTTTTCTTACACAGGGTAAATCTCTTTTGGAGATTTGGACTTATTCTGTTTGTCCTATATTCCTATACTGTAATGCTGAGACTGATTTTTATCCATCTATTTCTGAATTTATAATCAAACCTCCATAATCTCAATTTTAGTCGTCCAGTAGTTATTTTGTAACCAAATTGGATATACTGTAATGAGATTTAATGGTGATTGTTTTCTCCCTCTTACCTCTCAAGCAGTTAAAAAGACCATCTTATTAAGTAGGGATGTTTAAGTAGCCCGGGCTCTCAAAGTTGGCAGTTTTCCTTTCTCTCAGTTTCAAAAAGTTACAAAGGTTTATCTATATGTGAAAAGCCCTTATCAATGTTGAGCACCAATAGAATATGCCACTTACCTTGCATAGACCGGAATAACCTTCCTCTCTCCCCTCACCACTTTCCATAATTTCCACGCCACAGGATTCATTACAGCTCTGATCTGAACAGTTGTCATTCCCTCCTCCCAGACCTTAGAGGAAAGATCATAGACTTTTTCACTCTAATAAGGCTGAACATAAGCACACAGCGTAGACTCATATCATGAAGACTCCATACCAAAGTAAACTGTTTGCTTTAATTTCCTAGGTCCATGGAATGAGACATTACATCACGCAGAAGAAAACACTATCCTATCTAGCCACCACAGCAGCAAGCAGCGGCCATCCAAGATGCACTTCTGTGTCTTAGACTTGTTCTGTGCAAGATGAAAATTAATATGTAGAATAGTCAGTAGCGGCAGGTCCCACATGATTTTGAACACGTCACAGACAGAAATCAAGACTTCTGTACTAACAAATAAAATAAATAAAGGATAAAAAATGCAGAGTAGGAAATCTTGCACACAAATAGCCAAGTGCGAAGATCTGTGTCTGCCAAAGAATATACTAGGACCAACTAAGTGAGCTTGTTTCATGCACCTTAGGTATGTTCCTTGGCGGAAGCTCAAACTGGCCACTTTAGCTGTTCGCCCCTTGCCGGGACCAAGACCAAGCCTGGAGAAGAATGAGAGCCTGGAGAAGGACTACAGCTTCCTGCGCGCCCTGCAGCACCGCGAGCATGCCGCCAATGCTGCCACTCGTCCAAGCGCCATGAGACACCTACAAAACCCCTCAGGCGCCTGGGTCAAGGGCGGGCCCACCTGTGCCCATTCGAGACCGGTCGAGGCTGGGCTGGGCCACCCCTCTTTGAAGCAGTATCTAGAATCAGTGAAATCACGGGTGAGTGCCCCATCGTCTATTAATCAACTTTACTGGGATCACCCTACATTTACACCAACGTAGGCCCACCATGAACAGCCATTATGGGAAAACGTTCCATGCTACCGCCAGCATGCCCGTTAACAGCTAGTATCGACAGCATGCTTGAGAGGGCGGTCAGTATTGTCCTGGGCGAAATAGAACTCACGGAGCGGTGCATGTCCCTGGATATTGAGGACCGGGCGGCCATTTCAAATGTTAGAGGTACTTTAGCAGACTGTATTTAAAACCCACCTTTGCCCCTGCCCTAGGGATTGAAACTGACAAATCTCCTACTGCTCAATTATGTCCAGCGCAAGCGGGCTGGACATAATTGAAACAGCCAAGTTACAGTTGGTCATTAATACTGCCATACCTGTAGGAATCCCTGCTGCCAAACGGAAGAGGAAGGCTGGGAAACCTACCTGCACTAAAAGGATGCAACCCACCTGCACCACCCCCACACGAACCCGTCTCTCAGCCTGGATATAGCCATCTCTAATTAATGATAATCCAGAAATTTCTAGCTCTCCTGTGACAACACTGAACACGAAGCTGAGCTGCTCAACCAGTACACAGACTGAGGCAACACCTTGTCTTGAGAGTTGTGGGGACACGGTCGCCAACGTCGTTGCCACTCTAGTGAATAAACAATTTAATGAACTCTTAGAGAAGAAACTTGCCCCACTGAAGGCTTGCATAGGTAACTTGGCTTTACTTATAGGGGGGGCCGGACACTCAGCAGGGAATGTACAAATGTCCACCACTGCAAAGGGAGGAGGTGGGGGTAGTAAGGGGTAATAATGAGCATACCAAATTGTGTAATACATGGAGCCCAACCCCCTACTGTTAGAGTTATCACTTATGCATGTAATCCATGTGTATCACCAGACCAAACTCTGCCTCGCCCCCAATCGAACCCTGGCATTGCATCTACTGGTAATTACACTACCACCCCACACACTGTTTTCATTCAGGAGAATGCAAATGGTCCAAGTAGACCTAATGGAATAGATCAGAACCCATTGATCAGTAGCTCGAGTAGTAAAGCTTCAGCCACCCTAAACTGTAATTCCCCGGCAGCTAACTAAGATGTCTCGAGTCTGCCACCTGCTGCGTGTCCCTACGGGGTGGTTTTGGCAGGGGTTCCAACATTAAAAAGGGATCAGCACGAGTCATGGGCTCATTTACGTAATAAATGTGCAGATTGGTTATCAAGGTATAGGAGGTTCCATGTATCTGAGATGAAGGACATTATTATGGTACGTAGAGTTGAATGGGCTGGCGCATCTACAAAGAACATCGAAGGGGACTGCATTGTAATTAATTTTCACAGGCCAGCCTTGGTGAGATACTTATTAAGGGGCTGTGAGCCTGTAACATCTAAGAGCACCAATATATGTTCACTACCCCTTGGTTATTTTTACAAACCAAACCACAGGCCCTGTCCTAACGTGACCCCTATAACTCTCACTTTTAATAGGTTTCAGATACATTCTGGATTGGACATCCAAGATTGACTACCACCTCTTGCGGCAGCACCTGTCCCTGCAATCAGAAAATGTTTGTTCCATTCCAACCATTACGGACAATGCTAGGACAAAGGTACTTTCTTGGCACATAGCTGGCCTAAGGTCAAAAAAGGGTGACATCTCCTGGGAATATTTCCTAGCCACACACCACATCATTGCTCTACAAGAAACATAGGAGTCAACTGACCATTTCTATTTGGATGGTTTTATATTGTTTTGTAAATGTGCTACTCCTTCAAACATGGGCAGAGTCAGGGTTTTTTTTTTTATTGTTCAGACTTAAATTTTCTTATAGTGCCAAGCTGATTGATTCCTGTTCGCCCAATGTGCTAGCTGTGGAATAGTCAGGAAAGAATTGACCAACTTTGCTAGTTGTAAACTTTTATAATTCCTTCACTAGAACCCACAAGACCAAGCATCTTTCAGCACTAGAATTTTTTTGGGGAAGTTATGGGGAAGAAACTTAAGCCTACTATGACACATTAATTCTGGGGGACTTTAATTGTCGTAATTGTCCCCTTAATTGTTTAGCAATGCTGGAGGAGAAAGATGGCCTGCAGGAGCAAAATCACTTTGAACATACTCCGTCGGCACTTTCTTAGGAGGCCTCCTATCAGCCTATAACTAGAACTGCTTACAACAATCAGATAGGTCAGCACTGGTAACTACCTATGTGGTAATCAAACAATGGAAATGGTGAGGCACACTATTTTTCTTCGCAAAAGTTAAAATAACAGTTGTATCCAGTTAATAGACTTTGGTGCAAGTGGCTAACGCCCTCTGACCATAGGGCGTAGGAACTGAATAAATGTAAAAAAGCACTGGGTGAGCCCCACCCAGTGTCCCCTCGTTGCACTCCTAGGGGTTCAAGAACCTCATTTAAAATTCAAGTTTGACGAAATATTTTTCTGATTTCTGTTGGTTTATCATCTTCTTTTCAACCACAAAGTTATCCAGCACATGTGAATTTGGCAATATTATTCAATGCAACATTTCTTTGAAGCAATTAGACTCGGCGTTACTGTATTCCCAATGCATTTCGGGAAGATCCCTTCATCAGGGAATTATTTCTCTGGAAAGAATAAAACTAAAAATCAAGTGCTGAACTCCATTATAATGCATAAGCATACAGTTTCTTTAAGGGCTTCCATGTGAAAAGGATATGTCAGAGACAACAGGGTGCACAATAGTCCTGAGTGTGAATAAAAGGCAAAAGGAATGCAACCCAAATCAAACACGCTTGCCTGTGATCAAAGGATTAAGAAAAACTTTTTAAAAAACGATGTGCGACGACATGAACAAGTGCAATCCCAAGCACGCATATTCAAAACCAACATGAGAACCAGACATCGTCAATCGGTAAAAAAGGTGCATCGATCACAAGTATCCGACTCGAAGTGAAATTGGTGTGGTGATTACAGCAACCATAAACAAGAAAGTGCTCCGTTTCGTCAACAACGTGGAAAAACCTACCTAGTAACAGCCGTGAATTGGTGAAAGTTAGGGGTCTGTCTCTGCAGCCCAAAATTCAAATATAATCTGGTACTAGGAGCAAAAAATTGAAACTTTGTTATAACTATTTTAAAAGAATTAAAATGCCATAAATCTATAACACCGTTCAATAATCGGTGTGGCTTACCAAGTAGGTGAATGAAGTGTAAAGCCCGGTTAAGCCTGAACGCTGGAGCGAACGACTTCTGTGACTTCCACAAACGAAACACAGAGGTCTTATGGGTAATCTTCGCTAGTCAGGCAAACAACAAAAATAGAACAGAGAAGAAAAACCGACGTCATATGTAAAAGTACAGTGGAAACGGCAACCAATGTGGTGTATGAAAAAAAATATGAAAGGTGCAGGTGCTAAAAAAGCCCGAAATCTGCAAGTTGGAGATTAGAAAAAACAGACTCCATACGTAAAAGTGCAGTGTAAACGGCAAACAAATGTTGTGTATGAAGGGTGTGAGGAAGAAATTTAATTGGCGCAGGTGCTATAGAAGCCCGAAATATGTAAATGGGAGATATGAAGAAGAATTCTAAAATGCATCACAAAAAGGGCAATATTAGTCATCAGATAATCAAAACAATCAATGCCAATATTGACAATCATTTTACAGGAAAAAACTATATTCCATATGGTCATTAAGACCCTTCGGTTGGCATGAGTCCATTTTTTTTATCCAAATCAGTTCTTGCTGTAAAAAACATTTTCTGTTGTCTACTCCTTCTAGGAGAGGAACCACTTCCAATACCAAGAATCTTAGTTGATTTCAAATTTGTTCTTATGAGGTGACTTCTTGATGAGAATCTAGATACAAAAACCGGTCTATTGCTTGTGTCAACTTGTTATTGCTCATAAGTAATTGATTCTTCTCCTTGTGTTCAACTCTGTTTATAGCACTTTCCAATACTATAGCAGGATATTTCCTTTCCTTAAATCTGGTGATTAATACGTTTTTGTTGACTTTCGAAATTCTCACTGTTGGATGTGATTCTTTTGGCTCTCAAGAAATGAGAGTATGGTAAATGTTTTTCTAAAGAAACTTGATGACAACTATTGTAGTGTAAAGTATTGTTCCTGTCAGTGCTTTTTACGTACAAGTTTCCAATTTGCTACCCTGTCTGGATACAAGTACATCCAAGAATGGTAATTGGTTCAGATCGATATTGTTGGTGAATTTTATACGGTTTTGGTCCCTTCCATATCAAGATGATATCATCGATGTACCTCCAGTATGCCATCAAATTTGCACACCAATTGTTGGATAAAATATTGTCCATTTCAAAGCGGTGCATGTAAAGATTAGCATAGCAAGGTGCTGCGCAGTTGTCCATGGAAGTTCCGGACAGTTGTTGATAATATTCATTATTCCATCGGAAATAGCTGTGAAATAAAGTGAATTTGAGTAATTCCAAGAGAAATACCTTCAGACCTTCGTTGATTGGATGATTTAGTCGAAAACATTTCCACTGCTTCAATACCCTGTTGGTGAGGAATAGATGTGTATAAGGAACAAACATTGATGGTGCATAACATGATAAGTATCTTCATCCAATTGTATGTTTTTGATTTTGGTAACAAAAAAAAACAAAAAAAAAATCAGTGGTGTCACGTAGGTAAGTAGACATGTTCTGGACCAGTGGTTGCAAGTGTCGATCGAGATATTTCCCCGTAGATTCATGAATGGTGTTTATTGTGGAAACAATTGGTCGGAACGGTGGCCTTTGTAGATTTTTATGTATTTTGGGTAGCATGTATATCGTAGAACTTCTAGGATGGTCAAGCAGCAAGTATTTTTTTTTTATCATTTTCTGTGATTATACCCATTTCACATGCTCTCCCTACGATAGATTGTAGAATTTTTTTTAACTCTTCTGTTGGATTGTGAGGTAATTTCAAATAAATTGATTAATCATGCACATGTTCCTCCACGCTTTGCTTGTAGAATGAGGAGTCTAGAATCACTAGAGCGCCTCCCTTGTCGGTTTTACAGCAAGTAATGTTGGAATTGTTAGCTATGCTGTGAATGGCCGGTCTCGCTTTGGTGGTTAGATTGGAGACTTTGGGGTTGGGTTTTATGTGTATTTCTTGAAGTTCTTTGAGAATGATGGTTTCATAGGAGTCTAGGATTTTATGACTCAAGGGTGCCATGAAGGTACTTTTCTTTTTAAGGCCCATGGTGGTATCCTGACTAGTGGGTGTTTGAACGGTGACAACATTCTTGAAAAAGTGCTTTAGAAGTAAGTTACTCATAAATGTAAACACCGCAATCTCGGTTTCTAAATCATTTGAATGGTGAGTGGGTACAAAAGATGTACCTTTTTGCAGTGTATTTATCTGAAAGTTAATCAATGTGGTATTTGAGATATTGATAATCAACCTTGACTCAGAGTTGACTTGGCTATTGGTTGATCCTTGTTTTTTACTGCCTTTTCCCCTCCGGGTTCGACGCTTATAGTTTGGTTTTTCTCTAACAAATGAGCACCTGTAGCGGAGCTAGTTGATGGTGTGGTGCTGTTGTCTGGTGCGTTGGTGTCTTTGCTAAGACTGTCTCTGTTGGATCCCCGTTTGTTAATGGGCTCATTAGATGTTGAACTCTCACCATCAATGGACCTGTTGAAAAATTGACGTTTTTGCCTACGTTGGGCATAAATATCTGCCAAACTATAGACTTTGCAAGTTTATAGTCTATTGTATCTCTTATATTTTCTTATTTTTCTTTCGTTGATTTCTTTAGCATAACTGTCAAGTTGTTTGTTAATGTCATTCAAAACTGTATCTAATTCATCAGCAGAGAGTTTGGTATTTAAATTTCTTTTGATTTGATAGATTTCCTTCTCTAGATCTTCAATGACTTTCGCTAATTCGTCAACAATCAGTAAGATTAAGTCAAGCGAGCATTTATTAAGGATTGCGTACCAGCGTTCGGTAAACTTCGTATTATTCTTGCATAAAGTTGACTTAAGTGAAATTCTTAATCTCCTTGGAATCCTTTGTGCTCTGTGCTACCTAATTAAGGTGCTTGCATGTAGACGTTGGTTTATTTCCCATTTTGTGATGTATAACAATTGTTTTATCATACTCTGTGTGGACGTTGGACTTGAAGTTGAGGGATCAGCTTCTTGAATTAAAGAATAGATGCGGTTGGTTTCCTCAAGTGAAAATCCAAATGTTTCAGTCTACCTATGAGGGCCATGGTAGTCAAAGTATAATTGATCATATTCTGCTATCCTCTCCATTAACATCGGCCGTAAAGAACCTTAGTGTCCCCTGGAATTGCTTTAGCGACAATCCTTTAATATTGGATCTTCACCTCCAGGCTGCCCTCAAGGGAAGGGTCATGAGTCAAGTCACTAATATAAACATTAGTCTCAAAGACCAATCACGCAGATTGAGGTGGGATAGGCTCACTTCGAGGGCTTTATTGATAACCTGTATACTACTTGTGCCTCGGAGTTCCAAGTGTGTTTAGATCAAGAATTAATTACTTAACAGGTTGTCTTTAATTTATCTACTACAACCAGAGTAAGGTGCCCAAAACTGAAAAGGTGTTTTGACAATACCTGTGTGGCTAGCCATAAGGATCTCACACAGGCCCTCAAGCAAAAACCAAGGGACACAATATTAGTCAAGAACAGTAAGAAGGCTTCTAAACTTGCAGTTCAGTGGAGGAAAGAACAGTTAAGGGAGCTGTCCTGGGAGGAGCTTAACCAAGTCAGTGTGCTGACTAATAGCTCTAAATGTTGGTCTGTTAACAGTCCTCTCCTCTCTGACACTCCAAACTCCAGTAGAGATTGCTTAGTCCGCGCAGAGAAATGGGTCCAGCACTTTGGTAATATCTGTAGTGATGCCAACTTAGGGGATACAATGGGACAAACCGTTCCAGGATTAATAAGTTCCTCCCTTTACTTTAATATAGATGAGGTCTATAAAGCTATCATTTCAATCTCAAGTGGAAAGGTGCCTGGCCCTGATGGGGTACCGGCTGACCTTCACAAGGCAGACCCAAAAGTCTGGGCTAAGATTTTAACACATGTCTTTAATGCAGCTTGTGTGTCCGGTTTTCCATCATTATGGGCAAAGATGGTTATAATCCCCATTTTTAAAAAGGACGCTAGGGATGACTTGGCATGTTATAGATCCATCTCGCTTCTTGATTCTGCAGCTAAAATTATGGGTAAAGTAGTCATGAATCGCCAACCAGCCTGGCTTGATCATGCTAACATCGTCTGACCTCCAATATGGTTTCAGGCAGGGAAAGGGACCTTGGATCATTGCCTCAATCTTCACTTGGTGATTAGGAAGTGTACTGTTGCCAAGGAGGGGTGGGGGGGGATTACACCTGGCTTTTATGGACCTAACCTCAGCTTTTGAGCTTGTTAATAGGTCTATGTTGCGGTTGATCCTGCATGATCTTGGCCTAGATGTTGACCTGATCTCCTTTCTGGCTACTGCCCATGATAACACATTGGCTGCGGTACGCTTTAATAAAGATGGGAGCTTGACAGACTGAGGGGTCCGGCAGGGATGCATATTGGCTCCCTTGCTGTTTACCCTCTACATCAACAAACTGGGGGACTCCTTAACATCCTGTTGTAAAGATATACCAAGAGCTGGCACCAAGATGATACCTGCACTTCTGTACGCTGATAACGTGGTTTTAGAGTCCAGAACAGCAAGGGGGCTGCAACTACTTTTAAACTGTTTTATAGATTCTTTGGATTTAATCACCAATTAAAAAAAATTGCATGCCATGACCATACGCTCCCGGAAGGCGGCCAAAGCCAAATCTTAATGTAAGGGGGCCGAGTTAACTAAAGTGTCCACGTTCCCATACCTAGGGGCACTTTTCGATGACCAAGGTTCTTGCTGAGCGCAGCGTGCCCTAAAAAAGAATGCTTAAGCCAGATCTGCGGGGGATTTTGCAGAAAGAATAGGGTCAAAGCCGTTTCCCGCGCTTCTGAATGTCTATAATGCGAAGTGAATACCTGTGGCCACCTATGGTAGTGACATCTGGGGCTATAAGGATGTGAAGGGAATTCAAGGGGCTGAGAACAATTTTATGCGCAAATGCCTCTGTCCCTGTTGCTACCCCGATTTTTAAATTTACATGAGGAACTGAGAGTGGGCTACATTGCGAACCAGATTGCGGTTGCGCTGCACTTACGTTGGCTGAGAATCTGGGCTCAACCGACCCCAAATTTAAATCAACTCATTATTCTAGACTGTATAGCACTAGAGAAGGCCTTACACATCTCCTGGCTGAAATATATTAAGGATCAGACTGAGAATCTTAGTTGCCCCGGTTTGTTTCTGACCCCCACCCCCCTGGGCAAGACCGCTTTTAAACAGCAGTTTTTAGACAGGCGCCAAGGTCTAAGGGAGGAGAATGAATTCATTAAACCCTCAGTGAGAAAGTTTGTTACACTGAGCCTGGGCCAGCAGATGCAACCATATCTATCTTATGTAAACCAAGCTTACCATCTTTTTGTCTTGACGAGATTCCGATTGAATATGGTTCCCTGGTTACTGGCATTTCCCAAAGGCTATTCCAAACCGAATTCATTAAAACCCTGTCCTTGTGACAACCTCTCTGAGCAAGATACTCTCCATCTAACGTTTTTCTGCGCTCACTACGAATCCCTGCGCAGGAAGTTCATCCTCCCCCTGCTCAGAGGTTGCAAATTTGTTCAAGTGAGACTGGCTCTGATTTATCTACAAATGTTAGCCTCACCTTCAGTCTTTGTGGCAAGTTTCCTAATTGGGGCCAACAGACTTAGAAATAGGCTGCCGTCCAGCTAGCCATCCTGGATACCTTGGCAGTGTAATCATGTTCTTCTGATTCATGCAATATAATTATCATCATCATCAAGAAAACTTTATTGCGATTGTTTAAAATCATAAAAGTACAGTCTTAAAAACACAATTTCCATGATAAAATACATAGTCCAGTCAATTTGGGAGTACAAAAATACCAAATAGATAATAATCAAAATAACAATGTGGTTTTACAATATACTAACCATGCTTGACACCAAGATATCAATAAGTGATTTTGCTAGTTAGTTTCCTGCGAATTAACCACATTGAAAACAAAAACTTGGTAACTGAAACCACAATAAGTGAGTTGGTATCACTTCTCAATATCCTGAAAAAATCAAGATAGCTCCTAATGCCCAAATTTAAACATAACTGGATGATCCATTTTTTCCGAATACCGGCATAAGCCGGACAAAAGAGCACAACATGAATCATGGTTTCCTGTTCAATCGAACAACCGGGGCATACACGATGTAGTCCGCCCGCCCATCGATCGGTGAATGAATATAGGGGAAGGGTTCCGTATCTGAACTGTACATATAACTTCTTTGCTAAGGTTGGCTGAATAGCATCAAGTTCAGATACAAAAGCGTAATGTGGCTTAAAGTCAAAAAAAGCATCAGTCAGGCTTGATGGTTTGGCCAAGCTGTAAGCTTTCATTAAATAATAATTTTTGAGTATTGTAGCAAGAGATTTCTTGGTAATGCCTGGAGTTGAATATTCTGGGTTAACCCAGAGGTGTGCCAGACCAATCTGATTGAATGTCTGCCTAACGTACTGGAGCCAGGGGATCTGGTCGGCTCCTAGTGTACCCAAGATTACTTTCAGTTCATCTCTATAGCATGCCAACTCGGTGGTACTCCAGATCCTCCTCCAATACATCAATGGCCTTGATGCAGCAACCTCTGAAATGGGGCGAATATTTTTCGCTCTTACATGCATCACGGATCTCCTGAGGCGCTCACTGGGAGCAACGTCACCTGCCTCACTGTACTTTTAATTCGGAACCCTGCGTGTTCCTGAGACTGCGCTCTCCTTCATTTTTAAAGTTCCTTACCTGCACGCGCTCCGAGCGCCTCCCGCTGATTGCTCTTCTCCATTGCCGGCCTGGCCATTGGAGCGGGGACAGGCGAGGTCACCATCTTGGGCTGCTCTGGGGTTGGCGGTGCAGTCTTTTGGTCCCTCCCCCCCTGGCAAGTATATCCGTTTCACGGCAACACCAACGCCCAGCTCTTACTTGCATCACGGATCTCCCGAGGTGCTCACTGGGAGCAACGTCACCTGCCTCACTGTACTTTTAATTCGGAACCCTGCGTGTTCCTGAGACAGCGCTCTGGACTCTGCGCTCTCCTTCATTTTTAAAGTTCCTTACCTGCACGCGCTCCGAGCGCCTCCCGCTGATTGCTCTTCTCCATTGCCGGCCTGGCCATTGGAGCGGGGACGGGCGAGGTCGCCATCTTGGGCTGCTCTGGGGTTGGCGGTGCAGTCTTTGGTCCCTCCCTCCCCTGCCACGCCCACACTGTGTTGCTCTATTTTATGGCATCTACTTTCCGGCGGCGCAGCGGACGTGCGCAGCGGGCGCGGCGAAGGCATGCCGAAGTTGCGCCTAAGTTAAGCCCGTCTGCGCCCGTCCGCGACGGGCCGGGACCAGGGGCCATAGATTCTGCTTCATTGCTGGCCTACTCTGTTGCTCAACTGCTCTCTTATTCAGTTAATGTATCACTTCCTTTACCTGTGCTGCAGCACCTTCACTTTCTTGGTATTTCGGCACCTCCTGTTCTATCTGCGTCTCCTGCTTCGCTCATCCGTCCCTTTTCTTTGACGGGTTCTCTCCCTGCCACTCATTCTCCCTCCCCTTCTCACATTGCCTCTGCCTATGTTCTTAATACCCGCTCGGCTGGAAAGCACCAACTGGAATTGTTCAATCTCTTGCACACCGAATCCCCTGATTTTCTGTTTCTTACCGAAACCTGGTTTACGTCTGATTCACTCCCTGACGTCTTGGCCATCCTCCCCGATTCCTACTATGCCCTCCGGGCGGATCGCCCTGATGGCAAGATTGGTGGGGGGGGTGGCAATGATTGTTCGCTCCAGTCTACAGTTTCAGCTTCTACTCCATTTCTCCATACCCGGAGTGGATTTTTTGGTGACTCGTTCAGTTAACCTTTTAGCCCCCCTCACGGTCGTTCTTTTGTATCGTCCCCCTCAGTACATGCCCCTGTTCGTTGCCGCCCTCCAGGAACTCCTCGCCACACTTGTGGTTAATAACTCCTCGGTTATCCTGTTGGGCGACTTCAATTTTTGGCCGGGCGATCCTAAAGAGGATCTGCCTTCCATAGATTTCTCGGCTACTCTCCAGTGTAGCAACTTTTTGACCCACGTTACTGTCCCTACCCACGACCAGGGTCATATACTTGACCAAATTTGGTCATCATGTTGCAAGATTCTCCCTCCTAGTGTTCTTCCCTGCACTTGGTCTGATCACTTTCTTATCTCTTTCTCTATCAATCTTGGCGTCCCTGACAAAGTTTCCTTACCTAAAAACATGGTTGTACGTAACTGGAACCGGGTTGACTTGAACTCCCTTTCTCTTTCTCTTGTTTCTTCTACCCCTGATCTTACTGAACTTTCTCTTGATTCTCAAGCTGGAGCGATCAACTCCTGGCTGTCTTCATCCTGCGATCGGGTTGCTCCTCTCAGGAAAACTAAGGCCATCCGTCCTCATGATGCACACAAATGGTTCAATACTGACCTTAAAGTCCTTAAATTGGACCTTAGACGCTCTGAGCGACATTGGAGACGTAACTACTGCCCCATCCTCCGGGCTAAATACAAACGCCTCTTAAATGAATACAAGAGAGCCGTTCTCTCGGCCAAAACCAAGTATTTCTCTGAAAAAGTCGCCCTTTCTGCCAACAAATCCAAGGAGATTTTCTCTTTGGTTCATGACTTGGCAACTTCAGATCGCGCCAATTCTAGTCTTATTCCCTCTCAGGCCCTATGTTCTTCACTTAACGACTACTTCATTGAGAAGATCGTTAAGATTAAATCTAACATTCCTTCTGTACCCTCTCCTTCTTCCTTTTTTGTCCCTTCTGTGTCCTCTTCTTCTTTCGACTCTTTTCCCCCACTTTCTCTTGACTCATTTTTTGCTTTGCTCACCAATGTCAAGTCTGGTTCTCCGGCCGACTGTGCCCTGGCTCGTATTCTGAGAGCACTATTTACCAATTGCCCCACTCCTTTCTTTTCTTAATGCCTCCCTTTCCCTGGGCCTGGTCCCCTCATCTTTTAAATCTGCTATTGTTTTGCCTATCCTTAAAAAGCCTGGCCTAGATTTTTCCCTTCCTTCCAACTTTAGGCCCATTTCCCTTCTCCCCTATTTGGCTAAGATTCTGGAGAGTTATGTTACCTCCTGTCTCCACTTATATTGAGGAGAACCACCTCCTGGCCTCTCATCAAGCGGGCTTTCGCCCGGGCCACTCTGCGGAGTCGGTGGTTCTCGCAGTTCTTGATGAACTGAAATCAAAGGCCGATTCCTCCCTTCCCCAAGCTTTGGTCCTCCTCGATTTGTCCGCTGCGTTTGACACGGTGGACCATTCCATCCTTCTCGGCCGTGTCAGCGCAGCGGGCATTCGGAGCTCTGCTTTTTCCTGGCTCACCTCCTTTCTTACGGGACGCTCTCAAGCGGTTCACCTATCTGGCTTTTCTGCCCCCACTCGTCTGGTCTCCTGTGGGGTTCCTCAGGGCTCTTCTCTTTCCCCTCTTCTTTTCAATCTCTATATCTATCCTCTTATCACTTCTCTTCTTGATCTGGGGGTCTCCGTGTATAATTACGCGGATGACCTCCAGCTCGTTTTTGATCTATCCTCTTCTTCTTTGTCCCTTTCTAAATTTCGCTCTACCCTGGTCTTCATTTCCGAGTGGATGAGCCTCAATCATCTTAAACTTAACCCGGACAAGACCGAGCTGGTCTTGACGGGTGGTCCATCTAGCCCTTGGTCTTCTGCCTTCTGGCCTTCTTCCTTCGGCCCCCCCTGCACCTGTTTCTTCTGTTAGAACCTTGGGTATTAGGATTAGTCATGACCTTTCCATGCATGCCCAAGTCAGCTCTGTCATATCCTCTTGTTTTTTATCCCTTCGGCTTATCCGAAAACTCTCTCGCTTTTTCTCTTCCGATGCCCTCAAAATTATTATCATGGCCCTGATTACTTCCCGCCTTGACTACGGGAACAGCCTGTATGTGGGCATACCAGCCTACGAAATACGCCGCCTACAAGCCATTCAGAACCAGGCTGCCCGTCTCATTTTTCACCTCCCCAAAACTCATCACATCACTCCTGTACTTAAGTCCCTTCACTGGCTCCCTGTTCATCAGAGATCTCTTTTCAAATTGGGCTGTCTTGCTTTTCGGGCTCACGCCCGCTCTGCTCCTGCTTTTATCTGTTCTCTCATTTCTTCTCATGCCCCTACTCGCACTCTTCGCTCTTCCACTTTGGCCCTTCTTAAGGTCTCCCGCTTCAGTAAGTCTAGAACGGGAGGTACCAGATTTTCTGTTCTGGCCCCCCGTTTCTGGAATAGTCTTCCCCTCTCCATGCGTTCCATCCCTATTTATTCTCACTTCCGCACAGCGTTGAAAACTTTTTTGTTTTCTCAGGCCTACTCCTGTCAATTCCTCTGGGTTGTTTACTTTGTTTGATGTTCAGAGCTCTCAGCGCCAGGAAGCCGCTTGGCCACAGTGCGCTTTATTAAATTCTTTATTCATTCATTCAAATCCAACCTCAATGGTATAAGCGGTATATTATTTGGAAGGGTTAGGATTTTCCTGATGAAATTATTTTCAGTACTGACCATATCTTTTGTAGAAGTATGGCCCCATAGTTCTGCCCCATAAAGTGTCGAGGACCTGGATTGCACAGTATAAATTTCGAGAGGGGCACTTATAATTTTTGAACTGCATTTTTTATGGACTTTAAGGATGCCCCCTATAGCCTGGGTAAGTTTTAACCTTGCCTTAAGCTTTTGAGGAGCCTATCCCATTTTATCATTCAAGGTCAAACCTAGATACTCAAAAGTAGAAACTCGATCCAAGGGGATACCTTGCATCATGGGATGTGGATAATTGGAAGATTTTACATTAAAGGCCATATATTTTGTTTTGTCTATGTTGACCACCAGATTCCTTTTATTGCAGAAGTTGGTAAACTGGTTCAACACCCGCTGAATGCCCATCGGCGATTTTGACAACAGCAGGGTGTCGTCTGCAAACATAAGTGCAGGATATCTTCGAGAAGCCAATTTAGGGGCATCAATATCTGTAGTTGCCAGGAAGTTCATCAATGAGCCCGTTGAGAAAGAGCGAAAACAAAGTTGGAGCAAGGACACAGCCCTGACGGACACCCTTCTCTACTGGAAAGGGGCCGGTCAGATGACCATGTTTTCCATAACGAACTCTGGCATATGTCCCTTCGTGGAGAATCTTCAGTTGGTAGCATAGATATGGTGGAACCCCCATGGATAACAATAGATTCCAAAGCGGATTACAGTCCACCATATCAAATGCAGATTTCAAATCCACGAAGGTCAAGTATAGGCTACCCCCCTCCAATGTAACGTGTTTCCAGTAAAGGATCTGCAGCCTAAATAATTGGTCCATAGTTGATATTTTGGATCTAAATCCCGCTTGAAGTGGGGTTAAGATGTTATTCTCCTCGATCCAGTTCTGCAACCGTTGCAGGAGAAGTCTCGAGTAGATTTTCTGGCTCACGTCAATAAGGCTTATAGGCCGGTAATTACCTGGATCAAGGGGGGATCCCTTGTTAAAAATAGGGATTATTTCCGCACCCGTCCAGGTAGATGGAACCGGTAAGCCTTGCAGAATAGCATTAAAAAAATTAGGAAATAAGGTGCCCAAACAGGCCGTTCATCTCTATAGAAGTCCCCAGGGATCCTGTCTAACCCAGGGGCCTTATTTAATTGTAGATTATCCAGTGCCAAACCCACTTCCTTTATCGTCCAAGGAGGGGCATCCCAGGATGGGTCTCTCCTAGTTGTATTAATGGAGTAAAGATTTTTAAAATGCGATGCCCATGCATCTTCGGAAACATTGGGGTCAATCGTGGTTTTACCCTCCGATTTCCCCGTGTGAACAAGGTTCCAAAAGGACCTTGAATCTTTTGCCATAAGGGCTGTTCTGATAGCAACCAATCTTCCCTCTTCCCACTCAGTTTTGGCACTGAGGATTATCTTCCTATAGGCCCACCTTGCTTCCAGAATATGTGGCCGATTGCCTGCCTTAATGGCCTGTAGTAGTTCACATTTAGCTACCCTACAGCCCTTTGTAAACCAGGGATTTGTTTTCCCCTGCTTCTTTGGGTTTTCTGAACCTATTTTATAGAAAAAGCCAGACAGTATTTCAACATGGTCCTTATGAATTTTGGCCAGGTCCATGGTTCCACCGGCCACAGAGTTATTAACTTCCATCGTAAACACCCTTTCAAGGAGAGGGAGAATATTTTGGTACATACTGGCAATAACTGAATCAGACTGTTTTACAGTAAGCCAGCGTATCCGCTTCCCCCCTTGTATGACTCTTGTATTCCCAACTGGAAGAATTTCTTTATCTGACCCTCCATTCAACAATTGAAAATTCAGGTCTACTATCAAGGGATCATGGTCACTCTCCGTGCGCCTAATTATTTTAAAATCCATCACTTTGGGCCACAAATCTAAGTTAACCAAAAGGTAATCTATCACAGATTCGTGTCCCATTCCCCTATATGTTGGCTGCCCCGGCATATCCCCGCTGAAGCGACCATTGCACGCTCTCAAAGAGAATGAGTAGGTGAGAGAGGTGAGTTGAAGGACCAGGGGAGTCCAGCGTTTAACTATGTACATGCTGGTGGGTGGAATAGATCTGGCCTCATCTTCCTCGTATGTAATTGAGGTTTCTCCACTCAGGGGCTCGAAATGGCAATTGAAGTCACCTCCAATCATCAAGACGACATCATCTGGGAGAGATTCCAGAAGGGATGACAAGGACTTGAGAGTAGATGAAGTACCATCCCGACAAGTAGAACGCGAATAGATGTTGATAAGCGCAATCTTAGGGGTCTTCCTGTGGGACATAAGAATACATAATATGTCTCTACTATTGGTTTCTACTCTTAATCTTAAAGCCAAGGTATGTGCCCACCCAGACACACAAACCCCCCTGAGGGTCTGCCTATTGGACCTTTTAGGGCTGGTTCCATAAATGTAGTGTACCCCAGTCTATGTATAAGTTCCACTGACCACGTTTCCTGCAATAGGCAGATCCCATAGAGATCAATGAAGGAACACCACTCTGGGTTGTCAATATTGGAAGCCACACCCGCGATGTTACAACTAAGGATTTTAAGACTTCTATCAAAATGGAACAGATCTTTTGCGGGGTTAGTCTGAGTGGGTAGAATATCAATAACTACCGGTAGATTATTGGGTATATCCTCCCGAACTAAAGATTGTATGGCATCATCCCTCCTAATACTTAGGCCAGAAGATGGATCCCAAGATTCTAAACCCGTAGGTGAAATCACCATTGGGACTCCCCGACCACCTTTGTCTCTATTCTCATCAAAAGGTGAGATGGAGGGTAAATGATGACTACCTAGCGTCCTTAGTCATTCCACCTCGTCCAAGGGACTATACCTATTGGTAACCGGAAAGCCTAAAACTTCATTACCAATCCTCCTACCCCGCGTGCCGTCGACAAGTTGCCCTAAATCATAATGGTTACGGAGCGGTGCAAGGGGCCTTAGACAGGGAAAGGAGGGTTTATTGGGAGGAGAATAAAAGTAACTTAAGTTAAATGTTTTGATGTTGGAAGTTACATTATCAAAAATAGGACTACATACATGATCAACTACCTCAGAATTTTTAAAGTTGACGATAACACAGTCACCTCCCACATCCTTTGGTTTATGGCCCACCCAACCAACTCTCCTGACAAACAGAATAGGTGAACATACATTCCTAGGCAATGGTCTGTTGACATTCAACCAGTACATTACTTCGTTTTTAAGTTCCTGGAATGTTTCATGCCTCTTAGTAGCCAGTTTGGAAAACCTGTCAAAACGACCACATAGGGGGCACTTTCTGGAGGGAGGTCAATACGTGGAAAATCCAAGGAAGAGGGGACCTCATCAAGAGGCTCTAGATAATGATTGTTTGTTGATAATATACTATCAGACACATTTGTAGCTTTAAGCGAAGGTATCCCCCGCCGTAAACTTGGCTGAGGATTACATGGTGCTCCTGGTTGCTGGATCTGTCGAATTTCAGGTGATTTTTGTAAGGTTATAGGAAGACCAGAAGTTTTATCTTGATTTTGGCATGAGTGTGAACAAACTTTCAGGTCCTGTGTGAATTTAAGATTTTTATCCATAGCAGCCTCCAGTTTAGCCAACCTATTCTCAATTGCGATTAATCTATGCTCAAGCGGTTGTACAGCTGATATTAGCGCTGTAGACATTTTTCCAAGTAACAGGTCGATATCAGGTGACTGTAGAACTATATCTAGGGGTGTTCGCTCTGTGTTTGTTGACTGGGAAGGAACTAGAGCTGCAGGCAAGGAGAGATCCAAGGAATCAGAATTTGGTTTCTTTAGTTTGTATTTCCTGCCTCTTGGTGAAATGCCGGTTCGTTTGCTTTTAGGGATAGTTCCTTCTTCCCGAACTGGAATTACAGGCAAGGTGGGAGGAACCTGTTCAGGGTCTGTTGTACTTGGTGCCAAATCAATAAAAGCTTTAACGGGGGCAATAGTTTGGGTTGCTAAAGAAGAATAGCCACTTTGTAAGCTCGAGGTAGCAGGAATGGAAGCAAGTACAACAGGGGAGCGACTATGCGCAATTGAACCCAGTGAAGAGCGTTTGGAAGGGACCGGTTCCATAGACAACCGTTGCTCGGTGATCTCTATTTCATGTTCGAGTATTGAAAAGCCCTTACGATAAATTTATCGAGCGTTCCCGCAACATGATCTGTGGTAGTAAGTTTCGTGCCCCTTTTGTTCGCCATTGTTCGCCAACAAAATAAGCAAGGTTTAAAAGTACTCACGAAATATTGTGAAAGTAATAGAGTGGGTCCGGTCCGGTCTCTCTCTGGCGCGAACGGGCAAAAACGGGCCCGCCCTTGGCCCGGTCTTCGCCCGGCACGCGTCCCGCGATGCGGTAAGGTAGCCCAGTAATATCCGGAGGTCAGAGGGCTGTCAGCCCAGATAACGATGCACCAAGTCCACTCCTACGACCGGCACCTGTTCCATCCCCAACTCGCAACAAGTGTCTGTGTAAAACCTTCTTTAGTCGGGTGCAGCTGGCCAGGACAGAGGGAGCTTTTCCCCCCTATCTACTTATATATCCATATCTTTTTTTAGAACGAGTCCAGGAGAGACCTGTAGCAATATAATTATAACAAGATAGTATAGCTTATTAAGTTGCGGCCACTCTGGAAAGTGAATGTAGGGCTACTCTACAATGTAATGTTGTAGTCTTTATCACTACTAGGACAAATTCTGTTGTAATAGGATGTCTTTTTATTCAAGTACATCCTTTTTATGAATTTTGTGATGACATCTGTTTTAGACTGAGTGTTTGCCGGGATGAATTGTGTTTTAACAGGATGTCATTTTAATGATGTGTATCCTTTATGAATTTTGTGATGACATGGGTTTTAGATTATTTGTCCCCTTGTGCCCTGGAGAAACTGTTAAATTAACTTTTGTATATGCTTGCACATAACCATCCAAAAGGCTGAGGACTGTTCTCTTGCTTAAATTGTTTTCATGGTTCTCAATTTTACTTCAACATGATCTCTGTATAGGTTTTAATGGTATATAGATTGTTTTGTTGTGTACTTTTTTTTACGGTTTTAATCAACCAAATGAAGTGGATATGACTGACTGAATATACTAGGACCAACTAAGTGAGCTTTTTTTATGCACCTTAGGTTTGTTCCTTGTCCTCTCAAGACTGTTAAAGTAAGTTAGGCCATCATAAATAGTAGGATGCAATGAACTATGAATTGTGTTAGATAGAAATTATTCATCAGACATTGGGATGAATAAAACAATCATTTGGGATATGCTGGATGACAATGAGTTAATAGCCCCATGGATGCCCATACACCCAAGGGACAAGGAATAGACTTCTGCCTCATTGTGCACGGGACTAGTTTCCACATGGTCTATTTCCTGGTAACCATGGCAATCTTTAATTTGATCTCCATCTATGAAATTCTAGAAGATGGGAGCTTAGATCACTCTTCAGTACTACTAATCCTGGGATATTGCACCAATACCCAAAAGATAAAAAAGGAATATTAGTAGATAAGGGATGCTAAATGATTAGGCATTATTGAGAGATACCATCTTAACAAAAAAATCTATTCAAATCCCACAAACAATGTAGTAAGCATATAAAACATTTTTCATAGGCGTAATGAGGTACTTAACCTTACATAAAGACAGGTCTCAACAAGCTCAGAATATACACGAGCAAGAAAGTAAATCACTGGTGAAGGAAATTACCATTGTTTGTGTTGGGTAACTCCAGATTTTTGTCTTAACTCTCTGTTGGCTTTAGAACTTCGCATGCTTTATCCCTAATGAACATTAGAAAGTGTCTGTGTTCCTTCTTTCAACATAAGGAAATTGGTATGATTCTAATGGTCATAGTTAATTTGCATACAAGTCCCTAGTATGTAGTACCAAGTGTACCCAGAACCTGTAAGTTAAATGTCATTAGTGGACTGCAACCCCTATTGCAACATCGGTTACAGTGAGAATGTAAAACATGACATCAGGATTTCCTTGTAGGCTGACTAACCTAGCTTTGAAACTGCTATTCGACCACTCAAAATAAACCCTATTGATGGGTCTAAACTTTCCCTTTAAATATGAATAGGTCACCTGTAAGTATGCTTTACTGCCCATAAGGCAAAGGACATGGTATTTACAAACAGGACATATAGATATTTAGTGTTAACCATGCCCTTACACTTAGTAGGTCCCCAAAAGCTATTTTCACTGTAGCAATGCTGGTTGTTCCATCGGAAAACAGTGGGGTGCAATATTAAATGTACTGCTGCTTTCTCTGGCCAAGAAACGACTACAAATTTAATCCCAGACTCTTTGTGAGGTAAAAGTACTTTTACCTCTCTGCCTAAGACCCCCTGGAGGTTAATGGTAATTTGAGTTAGCTTCCAACTGCAGCCCTCTGAGCGCTCAACCCAGAATGAGATATTAAGACAGGTCCCAGAGAAGAAGACAAAGGCCTGGGTGTAGGAGCTTTTTCTGTTCTGTCAGGATGACCATTTGGTGCATGCCCAGGAACCTAATTTATTTGCAAAGGGCCCCTTCCCTTTCACATGCAGATGTCAGCTGGTGGATGGGCATGGGCCCCTTTTATTTCCCCCAGTCAGCTAGGCTCCAATAACCATGTGGAGGAGCGGTCACAGAATTGGTGGGCACAGAAATGGGGTAGCTCATTTCTCTGGCACAGCTCAGAAGCTATACACAGCCTGTGCACAAGTGGGTGGGGAGTAGTAATTTTCTGGGATTTAGGCAAGGAGGTGAAATGTGTGATTGTTTGCTTGGGGATGGATAAGAAATGCTACAAAGTGGGCAAGGTACCTACCGACAAAACAATAGCATTAAAAATAAATTGCTCATATCTATATTTAAAAAAATCAAAACTTCTGAAGGAAAAACACATTTTACATAAAAAATTAAATACACATTTATCTCAATATTTTCAACAAAGTAACAAACAATACCATTACCTTCAATATTTTCTCTCATGATATTCTTGACAAATGTTTCCCACAATAATCTAAATGATAATAAATTATATTCCCGAGTCGATCTTAAGGTGCATTACCCATTGAGGGCTGTTTGGGATGCAGGCATATGTAGGCACTCTTGACTTGCACACCGTGACATTATGCATAAACAAGGAGCAGTACTTTGGAGAAGAGTATTCCCTCCGTCTTTTCAAACAGATTGTGCTTTAAAACAAAAGGACATTTTCTAGGTGTGTTAATGCCAATGGGTGTATTAAAAGAGAATGTTTCTTCAATGTGCCTATAAATTCACACACAACAGTATTATTACAGTGCCACAGTACTGTAGTAGCCCCGAGTTAAACAACATTACCAGTGCAGGTTGTAGCAGAGCTCTTTACAAGAAAAGCAAAAAAGAAAAATTCCTGAAACCCAGAAGAAATATGGAAGCCAAAGTAAGACAAATGCTTAATCTGGGTGGGCTGGGTGGGTCTGACAATATATGGGGGGGGGGGGGGGGGGGGAGAGACAGATATTAGAAACTGTCCTAGACGAGCAGGTAACAGACATGATAGAACTCAACAGGAAGTTGAGCACAAGTGACTGCTCAGTCAGGTTGAGTATGATGTGGCAGTGCATAAAAGATTGTGGACACTGGATTTAGTGTCCCAAACAGTGAGTAAATAAACCCGAACATAGGGGCCAAAGTGTGCCTCAAAATAAAAACCTTGCAAATGGACAAAGTGACATGAAATTATAGATTTAGTCAAAAGAGACAATTCACTTAAAATGATAAACAAAACACAACAGGAAACAAATATGATTTGCATAAATTCTAAGAAATGAACTAACTTAAATGTGAGAAAAGACTAGAGGGGTGCATTTAAGATATCATGGTCTGATTCAATGAAAATGCATAGTTCAAATAGAAGACAAAACCACTTTTCAAGGATAAACATTTTAAGATAAATGCCACACATTAGAAATATACACACATGTATACATACATATATACACCTATATATAAAACAAATACCCTTTCAGGCATAGAGTGACAAATAAATTATGCAAAAAAGAAGCAGACAACTCTGGGTAGTTATCAAGTTTAGGTGGAAATCAGCTCCTGTATAGAGCACTCAACATCAGTGACACTCTAGATCTGCTCAGCTCAGGTGAGCAGATCTATAGTGTCGCTGGTGTTGAGTGCTCTATACAGGAGCTGCATTCCACCAAAACTTGAGAACTACCCAGAGTTCTCGGCTTCTTTTTTGTGCGTGTGTGTATATATATACACATATATATATATATATATAATCTACTGGCGGTCGCCAGTAGATAGTTATAGTTAGGACCGTGATTCCATAGGAAATCTGAAAATTCTATTTTGAATAACTTTGGCGCCGGTTGACGAATCCTCGGGAAATTTTCAAAACTAATGGGGCGCTCCGCTCAGCTACTACCCTGAAAGTCTCGGGATGATTCGTCAAGCGGGGGCTGAGAAAAAAGGGGGGTCCCAAAACGCGTTTTCCCCATGCATTTTCCCATAGGACCTTTAGTCGAAGGTACAGCCCGAACGGCTGAACAGAATTACTTGAAATTTGGCAAAGAGGTAGTCCTCAGGTCAGGCATGTGCCTTTTGCATATATGGTGTCAATCTGTTCAGTAGTTCCTGAGAAAATTGCATTTAAAAGTACATAAATATCTATAAGCGCGCACCCTAATGTGCACAAGCGCAATTCTGATTGGTGGTTACAGGTCAGTCAACATTCGAATCGGTCGAAATCAGGAAGTGTCGGCCGCCATTTTTTGTGTTTGGTGTGTGACAGTAAAAAAGAAAGGTGGAGAACGTGAAAAGGTGGCAGGGTAGAGAGTTCCTGACCCCCTAGCCTTTGTCAGGGGGTCCCTGAAGGACATTTTATTTTTTTTTCAAAAATTTGCACCGTGAAAAACATTAAAAAAAAATAAAAACATTTTAAACGAGCCATTCCATATTACAGGATACAGTCAATCTATAACTATATACATAGGTAGTTTATTGTAAAATAAATATATAAAAAATATAATACTACATACATAACCTAGCATTTAAAAAACCTTACAAATTCACTTAAAAAACCATAGGTTTCACACACGTTATAGTTAGGAATTAGCATTTAAAAAACCTTGCAAATTCACTTAAAAAACCATAGGTTTCACACATGTTATAGTTAGCTGGACATTTCACTCGTAAAAAACCAATGAAATTCCCCGTTATAGTTAGTTCGGATAACTATAACTCGCGCGACCGCCACTCCATCACAAGGATGATGTCATCAGTGATGTCATGAGTGATGCCACTGACCACGTCATGAGTGATGTAATATGTGACGTCATGAGTGATGTAATATGTGACGTCATGAGTGATGTAATATGTGACGTCATGAGTGATGTAATATGTGACGTCATGAGTGATGTAATATGTGACGTCATGAGCAGTGGATTGAGGTCGCGCGAGTTATAGTTATCTGAACTAACTATAACGGGGGAATTTCATTGGTTTTTTACATGTGAAATGTCCAGCTAACTATAACATGTGTGAAACCTATGGTTTAAGTGAATATATATATATATATTTTCACTGAAAAAAAAAAAAACGTTACAGGGAAGTTAGCGGATTAACATTAGACATTCACTTAAAAAACAAAGGTTACATGGACGTTATAGTTATGAAAGAGAAAAAAAAAAAGAACCTATGAAATTCATTGAAAAAAAACAAAGCTTACAGAGGCGTTCTAGTTATGCCCAGATTTCACTCGTACAAGACCATAGAAATTCAGCAGTTATAGTTACCTGAGCTAACTATAACTTATGCCTCTGCAATGCACTGTTTATACCTCACATATTACATCACTCATGACATGGTTAGTGACATCACTCATGACTACACTGATGACATCAATCAGTAAGTGTACTTTAAGAGTTTATGAGTGTTAAACATAATTTCTAAACTACTAGAAAAGTTTAACTAGTATACTAGGTGTACTACCAACAAGTAATACTACTTTTAGCATATATGTGAATTGCTGTGTGGATCCATGTGCAAGTGTGTTTCTGTGTGGCTTTATGGGTGTGTGAGTGGGTGTATAAGTGTGGGTGTATAAGTGTGTGTGTGTGTGTGTGTAGCTGTGTGGGTGAGTGAGTGGCTGTACTGGTGAGTGAGTGGGTGTCAGTGGATGTATGGGTGAGTGGTTGCGAGAGTGACTGGGTGGCCAGGTGGGTTGGTGGTGTCTGAATGGCTGCATGAATGAGTGACTGGATGTGTAAATGTACTGTATGGGTGTGTGTGGCTCTGAGTGGGAGTTTGGTTAAGTGAATTAGTGTGTGAGTGGTTGTATTGGAGAGCATGTGTATGAATGGCTGTATGGGTGAGTGAACGGATGTGTGACTACTTGTATGGATATGTGAATGGGTGCGCAAATTGTTTTGGGGGTGTGAATGAGTGTGATTGGTTGTATGGGTGAGTGGCTGTGCTGAATGGATGTATGGGCGAGTGTTGTTGTGTGAGTGACTGTATGGGTGAGTGAGTGGTTGTGTGAGTGGCTATATAAGTGAGTGTGTGTGAGTGGCAATATGGTGAGTGAGTCGATGTAGAAATACTTTTACGAGTCTGGGAATGGTTATGTGAGTGGGTGTATGAGAGGTTGTATGGGGGTGTAAGTGGGTGTGTGAGTGCTTCTGTCAATGTTGCCATTTGAGATATCAGTTATGTTGCTGACCATGTCATGAGTGATGTAGTATGTGAGGTCATAAGCAGTGCATTGTGGGGCATAATTTATACTTCGCTCAGGTAACTATAACTGCTGAATTTCTATGGGTTTTTTACAAGTGAAATCTGAGCGCAACTATAACATTGATGTACCCTTTGGTTTTTTCAGTTAATTTTTAAGGTTATTTTTAACTTCACTTCTTAACTAAAATGTCTCTGTGATCTTTGTTTTTTTAAAGTGAATTTCCTTGGCATTTTAATTCCATATTGTAACTAGTGTAGAAAGGGTCTGGGGCCTCCCATGGCAGCATTCCAGCTGTGTGGTACTTACTAGAGACAACAAGAGAGGTTCTTGGCCCCCCAAGGACCCTCAGCATCCAAAGGGTCTTCATTCTCCAACAAGTAGTGTGCCAAAAGGTGCGTTTGCACAGTGGTAGAGAAAGGAGGTGGGCCTCAGATGAAATCTCAGCAATCCAGTTGTGTGGGACTTACTGGAGGTAACGTGGGGTTATTGGCCCCAACGACCCTCAGGATCCAAGGGGACTTAATCCCCCACCCAGTAGTGCACCAGGAGGCGTATTCGCAGAGTGGTGGAGAAAGGGGGCAGAGCCTCCCCCGAGCACTCCAAAATCACACGGTATAGGACTTATAGGAGGTAACAAGAGGGGTTGTTGCCCCCCCACAAGGACCCTCAGCATCTATGGAGACTTAACCCCCCCAAACAGTAGTGTGCCAGCAGGTGTGTTTGCATAGGGGTGGAGAAAGGCGGTGGGGCCTTGAATCACCTCTCAGCAATTCCACTGTGTGGGTCTTACTGGAGGTAAAAAATAGGGGGGGTTTGACCCCAAGGACCAAGGCCAAGGGGACTTCACATCCCACCAAGTTGTGCGCCAAGAGGACCCGCGTTGCAGAGTGGTTGAGAAAGGGGGTGGGGCCTATGATGACTTCCCCAGGGCCGGCATTTTTTTGTTGTTTATTTATTAGGGGAGGGGACCGTGTGGTCCCCTATATACACACACATACATACACACACACACACACATATATATATATATCACTCCGGCCCAGCCACATTTAGAAATGAGGAAAGGGGTCGCATAGCCCCCTCCCCTGGCCAATTTTGGCCGCAGGGATCCCATCCCCTGGGCCTGGCCATTCGTTATTAGTCGTTATCACACCTTGGATTAGACACGAGACACAGAGCGGCAGTGGGTTAAATCTAAAATCGAAATGGACCACAAACCTTTCTCCAGATAATTAATGCGATATGTATTTTGAAAATGCATGTAGGGACTTGAATAATATTCCCAAAGGGCACATTTCCAAAAAACTGCATGTACTGATAATCTCACACCCAAGGAAAGGAATGCATTGAAGACACTGAAGGGAGAGGATTCCTTGATCATTAGAGATCAAGACAAAGAAGGATGCGTGGTACTAATGAACAAAACAGACTAACAATGAGGACTTAAATGTGCATTTTTAGTTAGGCCTCAAGCGTCTATTAAGCTGTGAGAAAGAGTAAAGAGAAAAAGGCTTTATTTAAAACACTTTGCCTAGCACCAGCAACTTGCTTAAAATGCGCTGATTATAATCCATGTTCATTCAGCTTCCCCACCCCATGATAGGTCATTTACCTTAATGCAATTAGACTTGTGATTGTTATAACAAATAATGATTTATGTATGCTTCATCTGAATATTATTGCTAGTTTGCCTTTGCATCACTGACAAGCCTTTGTCTTCACACAAACTCAAAGCGCATCTTTAGCTTAGCTAAGAAGGTTCTCATGAGAACTTTCCTCCATGTGACAGAGTCCTTAAACACTGTATTAACGTAAATGGTTACCGTAGGAATCAGGAGGAGAGACATTGGAAGTTGATGACACCATTAGAGGAGTGGTTTCCATTGGTTCAGAAGAGTCTAAATCTAATAGGTTTGATACAATATTTGGGATTTCAGATTGAGTGTTCCTAGCTCATTATCAGAAGCGGTAGGAGCATGAGAAGCAGATGCGAGCAAGAGCCCAGCAGGCCAGATACAAGACTTAGAGACCCAGATCCATCATCCATGCCTTTCGACTCTTCTCCTGGAGAGTTGATCCTTTATTTGTTACCAACAGCTAATGCTAAAGGTGACTTATTTTATTGTACATAGGACCCAGTTTGGCTAATGCTACTGCAGAAATCATTCTATTATTGATGGCTGCTACTGCAGCTGTAGGAAACTCTATGGCGTTTCCAAAATGACTCCTTATGAGAAGAAGTTCTTCTATTCTCACTTTGCTCTTTTACAAAAGGAACTCCTTATGGGTTCTAGTTAGAATAGGTAGGTCATTTAACTAGTTTAGTGATGCATTCCTTTATGGAACACTGTGTATTGATTTATGTTGTCACTAATCAATCTTTCATTGATATTTCTGTGAACCAACCAATTTGAATAAAATTGACAAATACTACTAATCCTTTATAATAAATAAAGGTGTTGAAAGCGTTACCAACTTATCTTTGACAACCTTTAAACTAATTGTTGATATATGCATAGTTTATGTTTCATTCTAGCTTTGTTCTTATACAGGGGCAAAGGTCCATTGACCTTGTCAAGAGCCATCAGGATTTCCCATGGATGAATTCTAAGTTGGGTGCTAAATCTTGAAACCATACTTGGAATGTCCACAGGCTCCTACACTATGTATCACAATGCTAAAGGTAACCTATACATTATCTTGGTCACCATCATGGCCTTGTACTGTTTGGAAAATAGCCATTGAATGAGATTTGTGATAAAAGTTCCAAACTAAAAAATTAAAAAAGGAAAGCAAATTGGGACTGTTGTACCCCGTATTATGTATCATAGCAGTGAAACAGAAAAACACTTGTTTGATACTACCTTCTACAAGAAATTATCAAGTGATCCTTCGAATTACACTCAATCTTAGATGCACTCTGATCTTAATGGTGATATGCAGATATTCCGATCAAGTGGGAGGACTCCAATTTTTTAAAGATTTCACATTATTGCAGTGCTGTGTTTGTTGCCACCAAAGGTACATCAGTCCTTTTGTTAGACCGGTTCTGGGAACAAGGTGTGTTTAATGGAGAATGCATCATCTTAACACCACCCATGTGTATTTTTATAGGTTAAACCCTACTCTTCTATGTATGGGATCCCAAGTAGGTGTTAAAGAGGACTATGGATTTCCATTGGATTCTAGGATATTTATTTGCTACAATGAAATGGTCTAACTTTACAGAAGTAGGAAGTTTAAAGCAGTGCTTCATTTATGCCAGTGGTTGCAGCTGGTTGACATCGGCACTCCTTTTAGGTGATAGGGTCAGACTTTGAACAGGAGCATGGAAGAAGAGGATTAAAGAAGGAAGCGAAAGCTAGAAAAGCAATGACACTTGGAGAAAGAAAATATGCCAAGAACTCTCATTAGTAAGATAATGAGAAGACTTGTAGGGTGGTGAAAGAAAGGCATGCAGTGAACTCAATAGGCATCCTTAGTATACAGTAACCACACCAAGGCGCTGAGCTAAAATATTTTTTTCTAAATTAACTATTGGCTAGAAAATGCACTGAGGAAAATGGTATACTATGACTGATTGATTATTATACTCCAGATGGTGGTCTCAAATAGCTCACACAAAGTTGAAGCTAATAATGGGTGTTGGTTTTATCAAATTTTTGCTTTTTTGTCCAGAGTGGTGGGTCTGCCGATCTATGGAATCGCCATAGGATTTCTTCTTTGCACATACCTATGCAAATTTAGTGATCGGGCACTGGCAAAAAACTGGTCTTGGATGGGTCAATGAAGGAATTTAGCAAATGTGTAGTTCTCAGGATCAAAGAGACAGATAATCTCTCGTTTATGTGGGATGGCAAAGACCATGTGAAGTACATCTGTGTGTGCTTTGGCAATAGTGATCGCAAGCCAACATTGATTGTGAAAACAAAACCTTAGTCTATTAGAACATTTTAATGTTGAGAGCTCCACTAAAGAAAACGAAGTGTCTCTGGGCCGATAATGGCTGGTACAGAGAGTCTGTCCAACACTAATATCTGCCTTTCTGTTTCTGCCTTTTGAATTTAGATTTTTCTACCCTCTGTGTATAGAATGTGCTAATAGAACTATAGCCTTTTTACCTTGGGCTACACCAGTTGGTAAAGGTCCTCCCTATTGTTAAAAGCCCATGCCGCATAAATCTTGTTCAGGGTCTTTGGCACGAGCTATAGCCCTCAGCAGCAGATTATAATGCTGAATTATAAAAGGCAAGAGAATACAGAGTTTGTATTAAGCACAATTAACAGTATTTTACATTTTAAAATTGCTCACCTATCATTAATTTAATCCTCAATACTATTCACATTAATGAATGGTAGAACTAAACAGAATTGCTCAAAGAATTAAAGTGATCGATCAAATGCCTGATTGTTTCCAGATATTAGGCTATTCACCCTATGTGATATTAGGATTTTAAGAGTAAAAGGTTTTATAGAAGCAAAATATTTAATTTCTGCAAGACAATTCCAACCCCATCATATCAAATACATTTTGCATTACAATTAGCAGTTATCTATAAGAAGAGCATCAGCATAAAGTTTGCATATGCTATAGGATGATTTTGAACTTGGAGTAAATACTGCATTGATGTATAGGTACCGTTGTGTGCAGTCACTTATATAGATAGAATACCCGTTATCTGGCAACCAACTCCTCACATGTTTTTCCATGTCTGTCACGTTATGACTCATGCTTAACAGCTAAGACTCAAAATACGGTAGCATCAGTGATTCCATCTATGTGGTGTGTGAATGCGTACCACTGTATTTCAAGATATTGACAGTACAATTTACAACAACAAAAACCAGACTATCACATTTACAAGCGTTTTAAAACAATTAGGCAGGTGAATGAAAAATATTTAGTAACTGTACAAAATCAGGATAACAAAGCAGGCTAGACTGGTTTATGTTTTTAAAGATGCCCATAACCTAAAAAAGAGGTAAAAGGGAATCATGAGTTGCCAATTATTTTGAGCATGAACGTATTGCCAGTCTGTTGGAAAAAGCTACATTTAAGTCACAGCACTAGTATCCTGTGACAGGATATTTGCTTAGGAGATTTTTAGCAGCTAGACATCTGAACTGTGTGAGAAACTGGATATATATTCTTCTCAATGGGTTATATTGAAAACTAATTTGATGCCTGGTCTATGTTATTTGTTTTATTTTTAATCGTGGAGGCGGTAGTCAGACAAGAGTAAGAGGGGTGATAGGACTACAATTTTACAAGTAACTGATCCTGGATGGGCAGTAACTAATTCCAAAAATCAACGGTTTCTGAATTGGGTGCTTCTCATTCTATGAAATTTCCAGTTGTATTCTAAAGTCACTGTAGTTTGCCTACACAATGTACAACAACATTTTTAATATATAATATAAAGAAGTACATACTTGTTTAGAATTTGTTGTAGTGGTGACATCAGGTATTGGTTTCTTCAACTCCTTTGCAGCCATTTTACAGAACAAGACTTCCAACTCAAGTAAATCTAGGTCTAGCTCATCAATATTTTCCCACACAACGGGATTACTGGAATCTCTAGAGTGAAATAAACCACAATATGAATGATATGGCATAAAACAGCCTTACACTTTCACAAATAAAAAACTTACTACAAGTTCAACAGGTAGAGACACCTGTTTTTCCTGCAAATTATATTTCAATTAACAAAATGTGATCCACAAGTCCTAATAGTAGTTTGTGAACCATAAAATAAGTGAATTTGGGTGTTGAAATTTTTTTACATTTAAGAAATAAGTAATATGAAGAATTTTGAATCCTCTCAATTGCAATCTGTAAAAAGGAGTTACAGTGAAAAAAACAAGCTCAGCTTTACAAATTACATTTAATACAATGCTGAAGAAGATACATTACATTAAATGTTAAATATATGTGTAAGATTTAGGAATATAAAGAATGAAAAACCATAATCTTCCCCAAAATTGACAGCTTAAGCAAAGAAAGAACAGTGTTCTTTCTTGTCAAATCGAAGCACACCAGATGTGTGCAGAAATCATTTTGACATCTTAAAAAATAACAAATATACTTAAGGGCAGATGAGACAATCATATTTGAATTGCGGAAAGAGAGGTCAAAGTGCATTATATGTGCAAATAATTCCAATAAAGTATCAGTAACATTGAGAACAATAACTTTCAGAATTGCATTATCCACTTCCCATAGTTTAATTAAAAAATTAAGAGGCCAATCAGTGTTTGAAAGTTCAATTTTCAATGCTAATACAAAAAATATTCAATTAATTGGTTCAATATTTATATTGTTCCCAGCCCTATACAAGTTTGAAATAAGGCTACCAGGAAACAACCCGTAACATTACACATATCCTCTTGCATTGACATAAAATAAAGGTCTACTTTTGTTCCAAGAAAGTTTTACTGAGCTTTCCATAGCACAAAAAAATACCCCATCCCACCCTCATCCCATTAACCCCCATATAACAACTTTGCAGGTACAATGGTATACACAACAGTGGCACTGCAGAGAAATAATCATCTTACGCATTTAGACTTAGGAGGATAAAACATTCAGGGAAAAAGGGACTCTTCCACTACAATGCTCATCAGAATGACCTTATATATCTAGGACATCCATAGACCAGGCCCTTGCTTGATATAGCCTACAGGATTATGTCACTGTAAATATGTCACTGTAAATGAAATTTGTGGTTCATATTGTCAATACTCAATGTTGGTTTCTCAATGTCGTTCAGTGTCCATAGCTTGCCCGCCCATTCCTGCACAGATAGGACAATTTAGGTCTTCCATAGTAGTGCCACATGTTTTGCTTTCAGTAACATTGTTTAATTTCTCCAATCCACCTTAGATAGGCTCACCATTTCCACAGGCTTGAGGCCCAGTATTGTAGAAGCAGGGTTGAGCTTCACTGGCCAAAGTCCTGTAGCTGGCTCAGTCACACAAGTGCCTTTAAAGCAATTAATCATACACCACAAAAATGTATCTAATAATCTGCTTGCTTTGCCATGTCAAGCAACATATCTGGAGGGAAGTTTAAAAAAAGTCAATCAACTTTGCTTTTTCTCTACAACCCAATCCAACTCATCCACTGTGTACTCTAAAGTACTCTGGTCTGATTCAAATGCTTCTTTGATCACCTGTATAATGGCCTGACTATGAGGCTCAACCAGTCACCTGTGTCCTAAATCTAGGCTTTTGTCTCAATGGTGATTCACTGAACTCTACAGGTCAGTGTCTTGCGTCTAGGATATCACCCAGCAAATCATTTAAATTTCTCTCAGTATTCAAACTCAAAACAAATCCATTCAACTCCTGCAACATACAGACACCTTGGATATCCTTGTCCAAACCAAAGTAGAGTGCACCCTGGGCCAGCTGCACATATATAGTCAATAAAATGAATCTATAGGAAATAAATCTAAAACTAAAATAACGACCTGTGAATTATACAGGATAAGAGAGAAAAAAAGTTTAGGAGGGATCCAGGAAGTTGGACTTCACCCCTTTATACTACCACTAGTCAAAAGTATTTCTGACAATGGCTCCTGAAGTTATCAATTATTTTGCATATAAATAGGTCTTCTGTTCTCATCTTCACCATCTTCAGGATTAATGCAAAACTCACAAGCTCTTTGGCGTAGGCTATCCTTAAATTAAAGAGCCATGTTTCTACTAACATTCTCCTATGGACAACATGCCTTTCAAGCTAAATTGGGCTACTTCTAGCTGAGCTCCAATGCAAAATCTACAGGAAAGGCACTTTCCAATTTCCACCAAAAACACACAGTGCACATGGAAGTTAGCCTACACATTCAAGAACTGGCACTTAAGGCAGTCTTCCTTAAGTACTACAGAATTAGACATGCATCAGCTGAAAATCTGAAATATCCCTTAAGCATTGCAATTGCTGACAACATTGGCAGAAAATTACATACAGTCATAGAAGATTTGGAAGTAACTACTGAATGGTGGAGAGATTTGTCAAAATCAACATTGAAGTGAGGAGAGGTTGTTTTTTTAAAGCAAGGACTTGTCTCATGAGCTTCTGCACAGTCTAGCAAAGCCAGCAACATCCATGGCAAATACAAGGAAAAAAATACATGCGAGGTTTAAGGGGGCAAGCTGGTCCAATATTATCCGGGTATGATTCCAGTTGTTCCAAATCAAAATATATAGAAGACACTGGCCAGGACATGCACAGAAATCACATCAATGCAGACTGTGCACATACCATCAGCAGACTGATTCAAACCTCCTTTGTTGTTGCCAAGGAGTCAAAGGCGAGCGATGAAAGCTTCTGAAACTTGCTTTTTAAGAAAAGAAAAAGGGGGCATCTCGACATGCAAAGATGGACTGAGCTGCAGTTTAAATACTGACATTCCAGAGTGTTTGCATTTTGCAAAGTTTTTAAGTATAAAGTTTATAAACTGAATGCTGCTGGAGCACCCAGTAACAATATGGATTGGGGTTGGACTATTCCTTCTGTCTCCTTCGAACCTCACACTGTGGCTGAGCAGAGTGACATAATGAGGAGTGGCCAAAGTAATAGGAGAAGCCCACGTGATTAATGTACTCTGACAGACCCCAACACCACCTCACTGCCCAACACTAAAGATGAGATGTGGGACACATTCTTCTGCACGGTCCCAAACCCCAAATCAGCATACTTCCCCAGAATCCACACATCAGAAGTAGGCTCCTGTCAAAGAGGGTTGGGGATCCAGACGGAGTGTTTGAGAATACTTTAGCCCAGAAGTTCTCTCCAACAATGCATTTGTACTACTTATCTTGAGAGGTCCCAGTGTTATCTTTAGATAATATCTGTCGGGGTGGCCAAGCTCTCAACACGCTCGCTGCACTCAGTGGAATTTGGCTGAGTTTTTCAGCAACTCTGTGGAATTCTGCAGAGAAACTCTGTGAGCTCTGCTCAGGACTAATTTGCACCAGTAGAATTAACAGAAACCCTTCATGTGTGGGGAAGGTGATAAGCATCACCTCTCCGAGCTCTTGGCTGAGTGCCACTACCCGGCACCATCCTATTATACTGCCACCATTGCCCCAAAGCTGAATGAAAAAATCTACATTTGAAAGTTAAGGCAAAGCAATTAAATTGACCGGTACCTGCATTATTTAGCTGTTGACGGAGGCTGCAAGGGAAAACTAAGATGGCAGCCACCAGCAGCAGATACGTCTAAGCTGATAGCCAGGCAAGCAAAGCTTCACAAACGTCGACACTGCGGGATGGACTACCCTTTTTAAACCTGGAGGAGCTGAGGGACCTGCCTGGTGGTAAGCCGTCCCGCGTCTGCAGAGCGGTGCATGGGCGGAACTTCCAGCCTGGAAAGCTGGCCCGATCAGACACCGCAGGGATGTTCAGGAAGTGGCTGCCAGCTGTGAGAGAGAAGTGAGCCTCTTGTGCACATAGTCCCAGGACCATGCTGCTGGGCCATGGGGGTCGCCCTGAGGGAACGGCATAATGCAAGTGGCGGGGCTGCCTTGCTGCCCCCCCTGGCAAAACAGAGACAAGGCCTGATTGATACAGGTTGAGCCTGAGCACTATAAAGGAGTGCAACCTATAGTACAGCATGGACCTACACAGGGGGAGTAAGCATGCCCAGGCCATTGCAGCAGAGGCAACCATCATACACGAACTAGTTGCAAAAATATGAGTAAGAAACAGACAGACCAGGGCGGCAGAGAATTCCCCAGCACATGATACCAGGGGAAATCAGCATGGAGCGGTCCTAGAGACATTGTGTTAAGACACTGATGCACACATAAGAACTGAATTGGAGACTCCCTAAATAGAAAGAACATGATATCGGGGGGTACATTTCATGACTTTCCTCCTGGTACAAGAGCTGTAACTCATTATGAAGCATCCATTACTGTGCCTGGAGTCTGAAAGGGAAGAATTCTTCTGTTTTGCACTACATATCAGAGAATAGTGGGCAGGCATTTCAAATGAAAAAATCTGTCTATCGATTAACAGTATGCTGCCACCATGACTTGACTCATGGAAGATGACCCTGCTGGTTTGTCCCGGACCACAGTAACGCCCCTGTGACTACACAAGACCCCATGCTTATCGTTATCAAGGATACCAGATAAGCCCTAGAAATCAAAATAGATACTGTGGTAGTAGCTATTGGCATACTAGGCGATGATCAATGCAAGATGGTTGAAAAAAATCTCTACTTATGAAAAAGGTATTGGAGAGCTGGGACCGGCTACAGGAGCAATAACTGTTCAAATACTAGAGATAGAGGAAAGGAACAGAACATTGGAATATAGGGACGAAATGAGGGTTTGGCTCAAAGGAATAATATACAAATAATAGGCCTACCGGTGCGAATTGAAGGGACAGACATTATGAATGCATTTCTGGAAACTTGGATAAGAGAGAAAATTGCACTAGAGGGACTGTCTCCCTTCTTTGCCCTGGAAGGAGCACATAGGGTCCCTCCCGGCTTGGCCTCCAACAGCAGGGGTGCCACCTTGACCTGTGGTGGCCAAACTGTTGCATTACTGTGACCTGGATCATATCCTAAGCAGGCAGGCAAAAAAACAGACCTACCCACTGAAAACAGAAGTGTGCTTCTGTTTCCAAACTTAACCATGCTGGTGCTGAAACTGTGGGCATCATTCCAAGTGGTTAAAAAACTACTCTGGCTGATTAATTTGAAATATGCAATTCAGTTTCCAGCAAAACTCAGCCTAGTAACAAGTGCCGGCACCAAATTCTTCAGACTCGCAAGAAGTGTAGGACTGGATCGAAACACAGGCCCAGAGTACCAGATCCCCAACAGCATGTATGGCGATCACAGCTGTCATAAGGCCGGAAGACAGCTAAACAGCACTGTCTCACCCAGGGCCAACTACAGCAGGACAGAATGTGCAGTGGCCACGGTGGCTACCACCAACTGCTCTGGGAATGGACAACATTGCATCATGGTTTTTTGCTATACTGCAGGGGAAGGGATCCAGAATTACTTCAGACAATGCAGGTACTGCCACATCAGCACTGTCCAAATGGGACTCCTTTAAAATGTTGATCAAAGGGCAGTGCATCGCGAATATAGTGCGAGTTCGCGGTACACTGGTAGACGAAATTGACACTCATGATGTGATACTAAGAGAAGTAGAGAAAGATAGGCCTGGGAAACTAGACCTGCAAAACAAGCTATTAGAAGAGAAGGATGTGGCATCCTAAGGTTCTGTACTTGTTCCCAGGTGTTAGAGAATGTTATGATGTAAGTACGGTCTTTAATCCGTTAGAGCCTGGCTTGTACTCGAGTAACAGCTTGTCTGTGGATGGGATCCTTTTCCTGGAATAAACCTACATTCATTAATCCATACTGCGTTTGCTGGATTCTTACACTTGGCGACAGAGGATGGCTCTACTCTTCTGGGAAGGATCTCAACACTACTATGATAATTTTCTTCTAGGAAAGTAATCTGCTTCATGCATATTTAAGGTACTGTGTGTTTAATCCTTATTGAAATAGTCAGACTTTCCTATGTTAAACTAGGAGCAAGGAATGGAGTTTATATCTTAAATCTCCATCTTCATTATTCAAGCAAGTGTCATCTGTAATTACTATAAACTGAGAGACACTCACCGGAGGCTTTTGTTTAAAATTAGAACATCTCTGGAGGAATTTGCTTAAGACGGGCGCTTCGTGAGCTTTAACCTATTCACTTCCTCCCATTGCCACGCTTTACTGTTGACACTGTTGCTCTACTTATGAGGTGCCTATTTGTTTTTATTTTCCCCTAGAATTTTTGTGCAGTGTGTGGGGGGTCTGATCGCATTTCCTCACCTATATTATTTTTATGTTCCTTCAAGCGTTGTGTATTTTGGGCTCCCTGGACAGCGGTGTCGCTCGCGACTGGGAAGCATCTTTTAAATTCAAAACAATTGTTGGAATGGCTTGCATTCCTACCTGTCTCGATGCGGATCGAGTGTGATTGCGCCATAAGACTCCAAACGCCTTTGACGGACAAGCGCGTCTTCATCATCATGTGATGTGCGTCTTGTCTTTGACGTCTTGACGCTTCCCACGCAAACGCAGACTATGTGGTGGCCATTTTTGATATGCCTGTTGCCTGGATACCAGTAACTAGTATTTACACCTTGCGTGTAATCTCAGTGACACGCACACTCAAAAACAAGAAAATTAATGAAAGGTTCTGCGTGCCACATCAGTGACATGCTCACTTTGTAATAATTCAAATGCATTTTGTTCAGTGACACGCACACTTAAGCAGAAGGAAATTGTTTGCATGTCATTTCAGTGACACGCACACTTAAAATTGCACACTGCATGTCATTCCACTTCAGGGACATGCACACTTGGAATAATTACACACGTGTTTCATGCATATGCTTTATTTTTTTTGTTTTATTAAAAAAAATAAAAGAGGAAGAATTTTGTGTGCCTCATCAGTGGCACACACTTCGTTTTACCTTGTGTGCCACTTCAGTGACACGCACACTTTATTTATGATATTTTGAATGCTGCTTAAGATACACTCTCAGCTCAAAGTCAGCAATTTTTGGTAAAATCCTGCGTTTCATTACAGTGACTTAGTTTACCTTCACACGCTCTTTCCACGTTTAATGACTATGTGCTAATATTCTCACCTAACTACAACTTTTACATTCCTACAGTTTTATTGTGGAAGGAATATTCATTACAAAAATATGCAAAATGTAACTGCACCCCCTTTCTTTTTGTCATCACCTGGAGATCCAAAAATGGCGTAATGTGTTTGAACGATATGCTAGAGTGTGTGATTCTTCCTTGATCGCGGAAAGGAAGACAACCTTATTATTACATTGCCTAGGATCCGAGGGCCAGGAAGTTTTTGATCATCTTCATGAAATTCAAGATCGGGACCTCAATGAATACGAAATATGCATAGCTAAATTAGACAAGCACTATCTGCCAAAGGTCAGTACCATCCTTGAAAGGTATCATTTTGGTCGTAGATCTCAATTAGATGACAAAACAATTGAAAATTATGTAACCTCCCTCAGGAAATTAGCCTCTAGAAAAATAGCAAAAGGATGAACCATCTTTGGAAGATGTGATTGTCACTGCAAAAAGAATTGAACATTCTCTTAAATGTGTTGAGGTGATAAAGATGGTGAGAAAAAAGATAAAAACACTGTACAAGTTATTAAACAAGCTTCAAAAGAGTGTAAATAACAAAGAACTTAAAAACAAAAGAACATTTCCAGAGAAAAATACTGGTTTTAATTGGTCTCAAGTAAAATGTTTCCGCTGTAGATAGATGGGTCATCTGGCAAATGACAAGCAAAGCCCAGGTTGGAAAGCCACCTGCAATAAATGTAAAAGGAAACAATATTTTTCTGTTGCGTGCAGGGTTAAAACTTACAAAGGAAAGGTTAGTGAAATATATCGTGATGGAGATAATTCATATGAATTTTTTGACCCAGTTGATTGTGGTCAGATTAAAGTATAAGTTGTTCAAAATGAAGAGAGTAAAAAATTGCCCAACTGATGAGATTTTGGTTGAATGTAAACCAATGAATGTTCTTTTTAACTCCGGTGCCAAGATCACCATAGTTTCAAAGGAATTTTATCTGAAAGAAGTTAAAGACAAAATCAAGGTCTTTTATCCCGATATTAAGCCTTTTGCGTATGGGGGAGAGCCAATTAAATTGTTTGGTTATTTCTGGGGATTACGTGATTATAAAAAAAGATTAACCAATGCTAAAATATACATTTCACAAAAAGGTGACAGTATATTAAGCTGATTTCACCAGAGGGATCTTGGGGTAATCTTAGACCCGAATGCATCACCACCCATTAAGTTGAAAGTGAACTTTAACACTAAGTCAATTGCGGCTACTGATCGTGATCCAGCTAAAGAGTTTATACAAATGTTGAGACAAAAATTTTCTAAGGTGTTTTGTGAAACATTAGGTTGTCTGCAAAACTATGTTCATCACATTCGCTTGATAGATGGTGCTAAACCTGTGTGCTGCAAAGTACGCAATGTTCCTGTAGCAGGCAGAGAGCAAGTGCAGAGAGAATTAGAACGCCTCAAAAACGATTGTATCATTGAGGAAGTTGAAGCAACTCAATGGCTTGCTCCAGTTGTAGCTGCTAAAAATGCTGATTGCTCTCTTCGTCTATGTGTGGACCTTAGGGAATTGAACAAGCATGTGGTGGTGGACCGGTACCCTCTACCGAAAATTGCGGACATGTTAATGCTGTTAAAAGGGGCAAGGGTGTTTAGCACCATCGATCTTAAATCTGGGTATCATCAGATTAGGTTAGACGAGAAATCAAAGGATTTAACAGCATTTGTTACTCTTTTTGGTACTTACCGTTTTGTCAGACTTCCTTTTGGTTTGGTCTCAGTGGCCTCTGTCTTCCAGAGGGCATTGGAGAATGTTTTGAAGGGACTTCCTGGTGTCAGAATATATCAGGATGATATATTAATTTTTGGATTAGATAACAAGGAACACAACATGAGTGTTGAATGTTTTGAGCAGACTTGATGAATTCAATTTAACTGTTAAAATTGAAAAATGCAAGTTCAGAAGAGATTCTATTGACTATCTTGGTCACTCAATTTGCCGAAAGAAGATCTAGTTGTAGCCATACAGAAAATGCACTCTCCCACCAATAAAGAAGAATTAATGTGTTTTTTAGGAATGGCGGAAAATTATAGCAAGTTTATTCAAGGTTTTGCCTCTTTGTGTGTTGGTATGAAAGCTTTGTTGTCAAAGGGGTGTGAATTTGTATGGGACGTAAAATGTGAACGAGAATTTTGCATTCTTTAGGAGAAGTTGATTTCAGCACCTAAGTTAAGTAGTTTTGACCCAGAGAAGAGATCTGTCTTAATAACTGATGCCAGCCTGAAAGGCCTGGGAGCTGTTCTTCTACAAAAAGACCAAGGACATGATGAAGTAATTTTGTTTTTGTCAAGGAGTTTGAGAGGATCTGAATTGCTATATTCAGTAGTAGAGAGGGAAGCTCTTGCAGTTTATTGGTCGGTGAAGAAACTTAAGAATCTTTTGTGGGGAGGTGTTTTTGAAGTTAGAACTGATCACAAACCCTTATGTGAGATTTTTTTTAAAAGGGCATTGATGTGGTTTCCAGTAAAATAACCAAATGGGGTGTGGCCCTGCAAGATTATAATTTTGACATAAGATATTTACCCGGTGAGTAGAATAAAGTGGCAGATGCTTTATCTCGCCTGGTTGATAGAAATGATGAGTGCCCTGCAGACGAGAGTGAACAAGATGAAAAAATGAGGGTAGAATCATTGACAGAGATAGGTGGGAAAAAGCTTTACATGCAGATAAAGAATTGTTAAAAGTCTTGGAGTGTATCAATGCAGGTTGGAAAACCAGACCAGACAAGGAGAAGAACAGTTGGAAAAGTTTTGGCATGCGAGGGATTAACTCTCAAAACAATGTGGTTGACTTGTCAGGGGCATGAGGCTTATTCCTCCAGTTTCTCTTAGAGAAGAGCTTGTTTCGTTGGCGCACGTTGGTCATCCGGGAATTTCTACGACTAAGGAAAGATTAAGATTGTCTTTTAGGTGGCCAGGTATGGACTTGCAGGTAGAACAGAATGTTAGGGATTGTATGCAATGTGTATTGAGCGAGAGGGTAGCTAAACCAAAAGTGCAACCCATGGTCATAAGAGACCGACCTGAAGGTCCATGGAAGGAAGTTGGATTGGACATAGTTGGTCCTATTAGATCTTCTGCCTCGGAGTGCTATGTACTTGTTCTTGTTGATTTTTTTTCAAGGTGGCCAGAAATAGCAATATCACGGGGAATTGAAACTAAACATATAAAAGTGTTTTTAGAGAAAATTATTGCTAGACAAGGCATAACCAACACAATTCTTACAGATAATGGTGTACAGTTGGTTTCTAAGGAAATGGAAGAGTTTCTATCTAGGCATGGCATTAGGCACAAGAAATGTTCATTATACCACAGAGACCAATGGCATGGTTGAACGGTTTAATCGTGTGCTCAAAGAAACTATTGAAATGGCTAAATCAGCAGGTTTAGATTGGCGTAGAGAAGTTTTCAAAAAAGTTTAAATTTGTAGGTTATCTCCCCATGCAGTAACTAAAAGGACTCCGTTTGAGTTGTTCAGAGGTAGGTGTGTGAACACTTTGGTGACACCCTCTTGGGTCAATGACATGCAACCTGACCGACATGCTGAGAATGAAAGGAGTGATTGGAGATTGGCTGAAATCAAAAGAATAGAAGCTAGAAAAGAACTTCATGAAATTAAGAAAAGAGTAAAAAAAAAAAAAAAGTGAAAGTGGGGGGGATTAGGTTCTGATCAAGAATCCCTGTAAGAAGAGTTCTGCTGATGCATTTTTGAAACCCATTCAGATCATCAAGATTTTTAATAATGCCGTCAAGACTTCTGACCACCGCATTTGGAACTTAAACAGGGTGGTGGTGGTCAGAAAAGACTGTTTGCAGATCTAAGGAGTCTTCTGGAGAGTTGGGTCCCACCTCTAATGATCCAGGTGTCATTCGGAAGTCCTCGAGAGTGTCATCTCCAAGTTATTTAAAGGATTTTGTTAAGTAGATATACTTGTTATAATTAACCTCTTAAATTTGCTCTTTGAATTTCTTTTCCCTTTGTTGTGATAATTTTAACTCTCTATTTTGTTTCTTGTTTTTAAAGAGGGGAGATGTGTGGCTACCTAAGGTTCTGTACTTGTTGCCAGGTGTAAGAGAATGTTATTATGTAAGTAGGGTCTTTTATCAGTTAGAGCCTGGCTTGTACCTGAGTAACAGCTTGTCTGTGGAAGGGATCCTTTTCGTGGAATAAACCTACATTTATTAATCCATACTGCGTTTGCTGGATTCTTACAAAAGAGAAACTGGCAGAATAAGGATGGGTGTCTCTGGTGCTTTGATTATAAAAAGATCCATAAGAAGCAAGTTTAGCCACTAAATTTAAATTTTACAGCTGAATGGATGCTACAGTTGCGGAGACTAGCATCTGATTTTAAGCATCCATAACTCATTTACTGTACTGTATTAATTTTATAAAATGTTTTTATTTCTTTTAACTGAACACAGAGTAACTAAACAGTACATTGTTTTTATATCATGTAATGGTTTTCATTAACTGAATCATGACCAAATAAAACTATAACTCACTGTATAAGGAGTAGATGTTGAAAACGCATGCGGAGCGAGAAATCAGGGACACTGCTGGCATGGTTAGCTAACTCCAATAAATGAGGCACGCAAACACTGGAAATAAATACAGCGGAGGCAGAGTCTATAGACAGGAAGACAAACTTATGCATTTTGACATTATTATACTGAATTTTATGCTGGAAATTGTTGATACAATCTCGCCAACATCCACATCTTTTTACATCCATTGCCCTTGCCAACACTTACTGTAAAGGCAAGAGAAACTGGGTAGTGAAATAACACCACAAGACATCACAGCAGCAATCAAGGGCATATCCACGAGAAAAGTTCCCGGTGCTGTCTGGCCACTGGGAGAATTCTACGTTTCTTACATGGACCACCTAGCTCTGCCGCTAGCGGAGGTTTAGAGAGCAGCAAAACAAAGTTACTCCTCACCCGCTTCGACTGATGAGACGCTGATAATCCCCTTAAGCCTGATCAAGCCCACTATAATGGTAAGGCATTGAGACTACTGTCCATGTTAAATGTTGATAACAAGATACGAAGCAGTGTGTTCGTGACAAGTGCATTGCCCTATATGCCAGGGCTCACACACAGATCAGGTGCGTTTTATATTTGGCCAAAATAAGGCAATAAATATATGGCTACTGATAACCATTCTGCTAGGTGCCCTAATCATTGCCACATATGCCCTAGTTATGACTTTCCATGTCGAAAAAGAATTTGAGAGCCTAGACTGGACTTGCCTCTATGCGCGATGAAAATAAATGGGAAGAGGACCCAGGTTTATTAAATGGACAGAGCGACTATATTCTAAACCAACAGCAAGAGTTAAAATTGTTGGAGTGATATCTGACAACTAGAGTGGCGAGAGGCATTCGGCAGGGGAGCCCGTTGTCCCCGCTATTAGTTGCAATAGCAGTGAAGACATTGGCGGGTAGGGCATGGATGGGCATGCATCACGATGGTTTGACCAGCTATAGAATACTGCACCTTATCGTACGATATGCTGCTGTTTTAAATGATAAACGCTCAGACTCCAGTAACGCAATACAATTCCTTGATAAATTTGGGACTACTAGGCCTGAGAATAAACTGGCACAAGGCCAGCCTGTTTTCGATGCGCCCATCCCTGAATTAGACCCAAAACACCCAGGGAAGGGCATGGGAACCCACATCGATTAAAAACTTCTGAGTCAAAACCGTATCCTAAATTGAAGAAGACACCATTGGAACTGCCATAATATAAAATAATGTGTATTTGTAAAGCACATGTTTATCCTGAAGGGTGTCTTGGAGCTGAAAAACACGTTTGTTACCCAACTCAATGGTACGCATTTTATCAACCTCTGAAGGATGAAAGGCTGAGTGAACCCACAGGGATTTTAACCTGTGGCCATGAGGACAAACACAGGCCCCTACAGTGGACGCATTAGTCCACAAAGCCACCAGATCCGGCTTTCCTAGGAGCAACAATAACCTTTCCCTTCAGTAGCTGGGAGTATGGTGGTTGACAAGATCGTGGCAATAAAAGATAGTGACACTAATCAGACTCCTATATAAATAGAGATTTTTTTAGCACGCTACCTGTAATAGTCCCCAGAACAAATTTCGGGATCTAGACTTGTTACTTATCGATTTAATATGGGGAACAAATAAAATAATGATAACATTCACTGAACTACAAAGCTTGGAGACAGAGGGAGGGCTAGTGCCTCAAACTTTGAGACAAACTACTTGGTGCTGTAACTGCAATTGGTGACGAAGTGGGAACATGCTAATAGGGCGGAGATACCACAGAACAATCCTAATGTGTCGCAACAGCAGTGGCTAGTAAAATATGATACCAAAATCCTACAGCGTAGTATCAGAGACATACAAAGTAAAGGCAGTTGTCAAACAATGCTGGCCCTGCGGTCTACAAAAGACCAACATGAAGAATCCCTGCTCACCAGTTTATGTGTACAGCAAGACATTGAAAACCTTGGTGATCTGTTTAGAACAGGAAAAATCACTGTCTGCTGACCAATTGTGGACCAACATTGACATACTGGCATGACACTTAATATATGGGGCAATAGTGTCGGCTATTTGGCACAAGTGGCCAGGGGAACCAGGAGAGTGTAAATTGCATTAGGGTTTCCATCTCCTCTATACCGCCACGGTCGACACTAGGGCTGTTTCGGGCCTCTATTGAGCACTCAAAACTGAAATACATGCCTCCCTAGCTGTACTAAAGGACAGATGTGAGACAGATGTGGGAATGTCCATTACAGATGCGGACTGGGGAAGAATATGTGAAAGGACGCTGAACGTCTCTAGAAATGCACAATTTAAACTTCTTGATTTTTATTTCTTACCTAGGGCATACCTCACACCAGGAAAAATTAAATTCTTCTTGCAAGCCCAAGGCACAGGTCCTAGATGCGGGACTATTGAAGCAGAAAAATTCCATGTAGTCTGAGGTTGCCCACAGCTAACCACATACTGGAAAGAAGTTATCGCACTAGTCAATGATGTCACAGATCGTACTATTTCTGAGACCCCAGTGGTGGGTCGGCTGAGTCTCTACCCGCATGCAGCCAAACAAGATAATGACCAAATTTATCGATCTTGCCTAGATTCTAGCCTAGAGACAGATCACATTTAAAAGGAAGTCAACAATACGCCCATAATGGATAGGTGGGGAGGGTAACTGCTTAGATGGGCAGGATACAAATGCATCAACCTCCTCAGAGAAGCAAAGAAAGGCAAGAGTTCCTTGGAGGCTGCTAGAGCATGGAACGATGTGGTGGCAGAACTCTTAGCAGACCATGCCACAGTCAGTCACTCTGCCCTATGGGACTAAAAGACTATTGCACCAGGGGGGCGTGGCCAAGATGGCGAGGAGCTCCATACCAGCCAAGCCCTATAATCCTGAACACCATAAATGCACATGTGTCTCATTGTGGAAAAGTGAGCCCCGGTGCAGGGGAGGTGATCCGATCCAGTGGGGGTGGCCACAGAGGCCCCTGAAGAGGATTGTGAGCACTCTTGGCCGCGGCTCAGATCCTGAGCATGGTGCCTAGTACGGCGTAGCGGTGACTGTGTAGCGAAACCAGGCTGCAGGAACACTGACAACAGCCAGCGATGAGCGAAGAATCGTGCTAGCAACGAGGCGTTGCTTGAAGAGATCCGGAAGAAGCGCATGACTGCCACAGAGTGGCGACCCATCGTGGAACAAGCAGATGTCAAATGAGGCGGCCCGGCCTGTGGGATAAGCAGTGGTACGGCTACAGAGTGAAACGAGTTCACACGATCTAGAAGCTGACAGACAAGTGGACCCTGAAAGAGGTGAGCCCTGCGGTCGAAGTGGAGTCCCAGGGGCGCTGGGACTGACCGTGTAGAAGCGTGACTCACATAGTAGGGGAGAGTCCCATAAGAGATACGTGCATAGACTGAAGGGAATGGGAGAGCCAATCACTATGGACATCCTACAACTACCTGAGGGGCATTGAAAGAACCGAAGGCTCCAGAGGACCTCCACAATCACGGAAGCGATCATGGCAAAGAACGGTGACAGCTGAGAGCAAAGGAGTAGGTTATCGTGACAAAGTGGGTGGGCAAGGCCAAGGCCCGCTGGCAGAAATGAAAAACTCGGCCACAGAGAGGGGTCGCTGACCCACTGTATCATACCCACAGAGACAGTGCAGCACCAGGGGGGAACAACCCCAGATCAGGCTGCAAACTGCGCTAGAACTGCCTCCTAATGAGCCAAGTCCTACCGCCCTGCACACTTACAGTTGCTAAGAACTGTAGGAAGAACCTCTAGTAGGGAAGACGTCACAAAAGCATGAACTTAAGACCGGAGCAGTTGACTTCCGCACCAGCAATTCATAAGTGTGGAACACGGATCACATGGGACACACCTGGGGAGGCACTCACCCGGCATTAGTCACAGACCGTATCCAGAAGTTACAAGGTGGTCAAAGTAACACAACAGACACCTGAGGTCCAAAGGGGGGGGGAGGGGGGATTATTGGTGGCACCCCTGAAACTACCCCCGAAGTGAAGACACAGAACTGAGGCACCAGGAAACCCCTGCAACTGAGTACAGGAGACGGCTCAAATACAGGTCTACCCAGGAAGACAACATGGGTAAATCAAAGCTTTACCAAGGGAGTGGTTCACTAGAAAGAGTGTACCCCTCTCAAGTGACCGGACACTTACGAACGGAAGCAACCGAAGGTCAAGACCAATCAATCCACCTGGATAAAATACTAGCACCAATCACTGACACAAAGGCTACCCTACAACAGAACATAGGAACTGTATCAGTTGGTCAAGGCCTGTTGCAAGCAGAACACCACAAACTTGTGGATCAGAAGAAAGGTGGAACTGACAGTAGAAGAGCTAGTGCCGGAGCACAAGACGACGCTACATCAACTAACCGACCTCCCTGCCAGGGTGGCGACTTTAGAGAGAAGGGCTGAAGAGGTAGAAGATCAGAATCGGCGAAACAATATCAGGGTGGTAGGAATACCAGAAGGGGCAGAAGGCACGGACATGGTCACGTACCTAAAAACACGTCTCCGACAAACAGTGACACAGGAAGTACTTGTGTACTTCTTTGCGCTTGAAAGGGCTCATAGGGTCCGGTCACGGCCTCTGGCACCTGGCCTACCTCTGCGCCCAGCTGTGGCACAATTGCTATATTACAGGGATCGGGATGCTATAATACAAAATTCCCGTAATCATATAAAATTGCCAATAATAAAGTGTCTGTTTTTCCAGATTTCATGTCAAAAGTCCAAGCACAACATGCCTCCTTCCTGGAAATTAAGAAAGCCTTACAGAAATTAGGCAAACAGTACTCACAGCAGCATCCAGCCAAACTCAAATTGCAAAATTGATGGCCAAACACATTTTTACAAATCCCCAGAAGAAGCATGGGACTGGCTGGAAATGTGCAAAACAGGTGAACAATCACAATTTCAACAGAAAAGTGAGAAGGCAGGCCCCAAACCACAACATGGATGACTCAGGAGATCAACATGCAGACTACTGGTGCAGAATCCTACCTCATCACAAATGGCACAAGAACGTCGCACAGCACTGCAGGCAGTGGCAGAGATCATGTCGCCCTTTGAAGGAGACAGGGACAACTGTCTCCACTGACCACAAAATGGAAGTCTGAGGTGAGAAGTACTGTTAATTGGGACTATTGGGAGGAATAGGAAGAATGGAACCGATTGGCGGGAGCACTGCTGAGGTTAATGGTGGAGGATAGGTAACGGGGACTTTTTTTGAGACCTGAAAGGCACTGCGGTAGAGAACACTGGCTTTGATGCCTGATTGGGAATATAAAATAAACTGAGGGGGCTCAGCGCAAATGGAATGGCTATAGTGATATAAACTTAAGCCTGGGCAGGGCTGACTAGCTCCACTGGAATTGCCAACCACACTCCCAACTGAATTGACGCCCACACGTACATGGCGAGAGTAATCTATTTTCCTTATTTTTTACTAATGTTACATGTTTGGGCAGCAAGTCATTGAGACACTGCACAAGGGAGGGGGGAGTTATTTATAAAGTTTAGTGATTGCCCTGTTGGGCTACTATCAATATGGTATGAGAGGGAAGGGGGTGGGGAAGGGGAGGAGACACCAAACTACAGCAAGATGGGTATAGTTCTCATTGCGTGAATTCCCCAACAGTTTAAAATGCTGACATGTAACATCCGCGGACTGGGATCCAGAGTTAAGCGCCGAAAAATACATTGCTACATTAATAGAAGAGGTGCATACTTTGGTATGATGCAAGAAACCCACCTGACAGCAGAAGAGGGGGACTAAGCTATGACAAAAGTGGCACAGACAAGTGTATGTAACTTCTTACTCCGCCTTCTCTAGAGGGGCTTAGATTTGGATAGGAGCCGGCACCCCATTCATGACGTTCCACCCGCCCCCTTTATATAGTACAGTAGCTGCTAAGCTAGCGAGGGAATTTAAGAGTTGGTTGACACAGTGGAAATTCAATGACATCTGGAGATTACAACATGAACAGACACAAGGCTATTCCTATTGTTCGCACCTGTATAATCTACACACACGACTGGACTTGTTTATATGCACAGACACACAGAATACTTAGGTTGCACCTTCTCGGATCATAATTTCCTCCTTCTCTGCTACTAACCGCTAGCGGAACCTACAGCCACAATGAAGTGGCGCCTTGACCCAAACTTGTTTACAGATGACTACTTCAGACAATCATTAGAAGACAAGATTGCAGAATACTTCAGACACAAATCAGGACTCGACCGCCTGTAGAGTCACAGAATGGGAGGCGTTCAAGGTGGTAAAAAGGGGTCACTGTTTGAATGCCACAGTGGGGTTGAGAAAAGAATTGGAGAAGGATATAATCTACCTGGAGGCACTGCTATATGAACAGGGGGGGGCTACCTATCGGCCGATAAGAACACCCACACGCAGCTAGAAAACACAACGCGGGAATATAAATCGGGCACTAGGGCAGCTGCGAACACTAGACATACGTGAGTATCATACTAAAGTGCATGAGGAGGGGGAAAAGCAGGCAGATTATTTGCATGGCTAGTACAACCAGAAAGCAGGGGAACACCATTATCACAAATTGTGATGGAAAAAGGGGAAATGTTATACCTCCCTAATAATATCAACAATGAGTTCCGTGCGCATTATAAAACCTAGTACAAACCCGCCGATTCTGTAGATAGAAGATCTAGAGGCTTTCTTAACTCCATTGCCGCTAAGGGCTTTAGACTCAGGACCAAAGCAGGAGCTAGGGGAGCCAGTGAAAGCCCATGAAATACAAGAGGATATCCGAGAAATGGCCACCGGGAAGATGCCGGGACCGGATGGATTGCCGGAAGAATTTTATTCACTAATAGAACAGACATTAGCCCCCCAAGTTAGAGGCACTATATGCAGAAGCGTGGCAGAACAACTTACTACCGACATCTACCAGAGTTTAGTTGATGATACCCCTCCTGAAAACAAAAACAGTAGGAGCAAGAGTATATGAGTTTAGACCTCTTTTGATGCTAAACATTGAATTTAAAATCCTGAGAAAGGTCTTGGCAAGACAAATATTACCACACGACATCACTCATACACAATGACCAGAGTGGGTTCATACAGTTAAGAGCCACATCGGCCAATATCCGAAGGTTTTCCAATGTCCTACACCATCCCGATAGAGTCCACTACCTTGATGCACTTAGGTCAGTGGACCTGGAGACGGCCTTTGATTCTGTGAGGGGGGATTTTCTCTGTGTCGCAATGACCAAAATGAGACTAGTAGAAAAATGGGTAAAATGGGTCAATATACTGAACCCTCACCCCACAGCATGGGTCAAAACCAGGGGGGGGTGATCTCAGGACAGTATGACATCTTTAGGGTCACCAGGCAAGGGTGCCCTCCGTCTCCCCTATTGTTCACCCTCGATATTCAACTCCTGACAGAGTTGTTCAGACAGATAGGAAGATCACATGGAATGCTATTGGGGGATCGAGAGCATATCATTTCGATCTACGAAGATGACATTGTTATATCTAGGGCAGGGGACGAGAGGTGTGACATGGGCGGTGGAACTTCAAGACAAATGTGCAGCACTAGCGGGCCCAAGATTGAACAAAACCAAAACTTATGTTTTCCGAGTGATAGAAGGGACTGAATGCCCAGCTGACCTTCCCGTGGGCCTCAATTGGGCTCCACATTCTTTCAAATATCTAGGAATCCAGGTGTAGCATTACTTAGTAAACCTAAAAGAGGGCAATTGAAAACCAATATTGCAGTCCTTTGGTAAAAAGATTCTCTTCTGGCGTCCCTTAAAACATGCCCATGATGGCCAGAGTGGCGCTGACCAAAATGATTATGCTACCACGTCTGTTATACTAGTTTGTAAACTTGCCGGTACATATCCCAGCATCATGGTTTTCGAAATTAAATCAAATGGCACGCAAATTGATGTGGGATGGTGGATGGCATAAGGTCTCGCTGGCCATCCTGCATCGAGTTCCAGAGGAGGGGGCGCCTAGGAGTCCCAGACTGAGCTGTACTACCTTGCGGTGCAGCTGCAGTGGATGGCTAAATGGGTGGACAGACAACACCTTGAGCTATTAATGAATAGGACCCACAAATCTGCCCAGAGAGGACTTGTAGCTAAACTCATATACCCGACTGTTGAGGTCCCACACCCAGGAGTGCTTCTACAAGGGGCGCAATACTGCTGGAAGAGGTGCCAAAGACACACAGCTGGTCAGATGCTTTATGCCCCGGGCCTGCCCTTGGTTGGGATCCCGCGAGGATACCGCCTACACTTTTCCAGAGTCCCAATTGACAAACGGGACTGAGACCAGAGTCAGGACAGTAGACGACCTATATCAAGAAAACCAATTGATCCCATTTGAGGAATTTCCTAGACCAATATGGCTGCCAGGATGCCAATTTCTCACCTACCACTGATTGGTGAAGGCATTTAAAGAGCTGTGGGGTGCAGCTCAGAGGGAAGCACAAATATACAACACCCTGCAGGTCCCGACCATGCTCGGTTCTGCGAACCACCTAATAAAATGGCACGATAGAGCTTTAAAGGGATAGTAAGAACACTGCTAGGGAGGGTCAGGACTAGGTGGAATGAAGCACTGGGGAGAGCGTTTGAATATAGAGAGTAGACTAACTACTTCGAAGTGCAAAGAAAATCTCTAGAAACACTGTACTATAACACATTCCGTTCAATTACATACATATGGTCTACCTCACCCCACATCGCCTTAATGTCATCTATGGAGGAGGAACACTGGAATACCCCAGATGTGGTCAGCAGGATGCTGAATTTATACACATGACCTGGAGTTGTACGGTAATGTGAGAATACTGGGATGCAGTACTAGCCCAAATAAACGCTACATTGCCAGGAACCTGCCAAATACAGTGGGGAGATGTCTTTTGCCACTTTTTCTAAGACCAAAGGCTAAAATAGTGGGCTCACTGTTTATAGATCTGGCACTAGTCCTGGCAAGCAGACGGGAGGCCATGGCTTGGAAAACCCTGAGGGGTCCTAGAGTGAAAAAATGGGAACAATTTACAATTACTTGAGAGCAAATGTGAGCCGTGAGACTCGGTAGCTCTATGATTCGCGGGGAAGGGGAGGGGGGCGAATATCAACACATTTTACTGTAATGATTTTAATAATTGTACGGTCAATAAACTTTACTTACTTACACTGGCATGGGACACCAGATGGAACTGAAGTTTAGTGGGGGAGGGGGGGGGGGAATTTAAACTTTGGTTTACTAGTCAATATTAGTGATGCAGACAGCAGGGATACTGGTGGGGCGTTGGGAAGCAATGTATAGGCTGTAGTCGCCCATGTTTAATGGTGGAGGAGGTTTCTCACCTAATTGTAATTTCCATATTTTTGACCCACGACTAGATGGACAATGACAGATACACACTGTGAATGTTTTAATATGAAAATGTCAAAAAAAATTGTTTGCACAATATAAAAATCCCTTCACGTGGGGTGGCAAGGTAACAACCTGAACATAAAACACTTAAGATGAGCTGGAACATGAGGTGAACTTACCAGCACCTTGGAATACATGCAATTTAAGTGCTAGAAATAATCTGCCTGCACCTGGTAAGACCAGAACCGGACTAAGGAGGAGCAGCGAGGACAACACATACGAAGAGTGGCAGAAGCCCTGGCACGGTGGGAAAAAGACTGAATAAAAACAAAAGGACAGCACCCACTCTGCAAAATGGTGACACTAAAGACAACCAAGGTCCTGATAATTAGCAAGAGCTTTCCCCCACAAGCTACAAGTGGAGAAAGCATGTTAGAACCACTAGGTCACATGGAAAGCACTTTAGAAGCGCACAGGTTTTTGATCAAATTCTGCAAGCAATTACACACCAGAAGAACACAGGAAATTAAAATAAACTCTTGCAATGGACTTGAGACTCCTGTGTGTGAATGAGATACAGAAAGTACTATCATTACTTAAAACAAGCATGAAGCAGTTACATAAAGCCAAGGGCTGCTGCAGATGTCAAATTGCAGATAGCAAGGTGCCTAGGATCCCGGACTGTTGTGGAAATAGTGCACATTTTCCAAGACTTCACTGCAACTGTTCAGAAACAGGAACGCTCCCTCCTTGAAATAAAATGTCAGAGTCAATTCAACCATAAGTATGTCCTAATACAGCCAGCAAAACTGAAAGTAATAAAAGATGACAAACATTACTTCCGTAGTACTGTGGAGGTGTGGTTCTGTGGAGTCAAAGGGGTCCCTACCACAGTAAAGAGACTTAAACCATACAACTTGCATAGAAAATGCTGCAATAGGAAGAGAAATATGCACCATCATCCCAGCTAACCAATGAAGACGCAAACACAAGATGGGGCCGACTGGTTGCGGACATTCAATAACATTGAAACATGCAAGTACTGCCCTCGAACAGGGTCTGAGATGCTACTGGACCTAATGTGAAGATACCAAAGATGTGGTCGAGAAAGGGAGGACTAGTCACAACAAAGCTGACTGTCATCACCTAGCACAAAAATTTAAGTACAAATGGATCTAGAAAAAACACTTTGTGATTGTAGACGGTATGTAGAAAAAATGGGGACTGAAGGAGTCAACTCTCAAAACGCACCCTCAAAGGAATAGTAAAGACCAGCGAGAACACGATAGATCTAATTGTTACATAGGAATGCAATTTGTAATGGGGAGGTAATACACCCGTAACTGAGGAGAGGGGGTTGGAAAATGTTTTTCAACTGTTACCAATCACACATGCCCCAGAAAGCTTAATGAAGCAGATATGCTTTCATGGTTTAGATTGGGGGTCAGAAATATATGTGATGAACCCACCACCAGGGCTTTTGCACACCATAGTCACTTATTAAAGAGGTCAGACAAATCTAGACTCCTGATAAGGAGTCTAGGATGTATGGCCTTTCCCACTAAAATGAGGCACTTTTACATACCTTTAATCAAAAGACACATTAAGACAGCTCAGCAAAATACAGAAGTGATGAAGTTAGTGAGAACAATGACCTCGGCATACATCAGAGCTGCGCTGACATAGTATACACCCGGAATTCCGCAAAATATAAATACTTTACGTAATGAAACTGAAGGCAGGCATGTCATCATAGAGGTAATATTAGACGAAGACTCGTTAAACACGGGTAGCAAATATGCAATCAGTCAATTCCAGCACACATTAAACCCTAAAATACTACAAAACGCACAAACTAGGAGTTTCGGCAGGGGCAATTACATTCATGATGCTTTCAAAGTCACCACAGCACAACAAGTTTCAATGTATGACTGCAGCAAAGGCACTTCCACAATATTTGGTGAGAAACGCATTTGGACTTCCAGGAGTACTCACACGTACACCAGCTTTAGAGAAGACTGGATAGGTTTCTGGATGCAGCAAAGATGGTAAGGAAGATCCTTCATTCAGAAAGCCTTAGCACCATGTAATCTGACCAAAAGCCCTCTGATGTTGGTCCTAGATTGGAAAAGATTCCTGCCTGTAATTCTTATTTAGCGATTGTGAACAGAGACTTTATTTGAAACCAGATTCAGAACAATGACTTCTAATGGTCTCTGCACCACAGAGAGAATGATGGCTCCTCAAGCACGCTGATTGAATTGGATAGCCTTTAAGATGGTTTTAAGGAGAGCATGTATTAAAACATATGGGGGCGGAGGGGGGGGGGGAATAGAGACTTAATCGTGCAATTTAGAGCAATGAATCCAAGAAAGAGAAAACTCCTCAACAGGCAGAGTCTCGATGGAACAACTGGATAAAAAATGCACTGAACAAACAGAGGTATTGGAAATCCAAGTGCGGGCAAGCCTGAGGATTAGTCCATTATGGTTTCAAAACATTAACACACAACTTACAGACTTCGTCCTTGGTAAATCCTGATGGCTTTAAGCAAGGTCAATGAACCTTTGCCACAGTGATGTGAATGGAGCTAGAATAAAACATAAGGCATATATCATTGACAATTGGAATTTTAGACAGTCAATGATGAGTGGTTTTGAAAGGTTTTCCACACCTTTATTTATCTTAAAGATTAGGATGGTTTTGTAATTTTATTCAAATAAGTCAAGTTACAAAAATCAATAAAGAAATCGATTAGGAACAGCATAAATCAAAACATGTATTCCATAAAGGAAAATGTTACTAAACTAACCAAGGGACATTTTCTACTCTAAAAAGAGCCCATGCAGGGGGCGTGGCCAAGATGGCGGGGTGAGCGGACGCTTCCTCCCGTAGCTCCTCCGGCCCGGCCAAGCTTGAGCCCTTTTCTTACGCTTTTCTCCCCCCGCTGAGGCTCAGCGTGTGAGAGGAGTGCGGCGGAGCACCTGGCGCGCACGTTGTTGTCGCTTTGGTTCGGATCGCCTCGAGGGAAGTCCCCCAAAAGTCCGATCGAGTTCGGGGAGCGACGGAGGGCCTGGGAGGCGGAGCGCATCGGAGTGCTGTCCGGGCGCCTCGGCTGGGCCTGGTGCTGAAAGCTGCGATCTGGAGGAAGTCTGACCCGTCGCTCGACGGAGGGTGAAGGAGCTCTGCGAGCCGGGACCTGGCAGTGCGGAAGACTTAGGACGGGTGCTTTGGCACTCAGACTTGTGTCGGCGACACTTCGCACTGTGTGGGCCCCTGCCCCTTGGCCGAGGTACGGCGGACTCCCTGTTGGGGTCGGCCCATCTGGGCCCTTGCGTGTGACAGACTGAAACCGGCGGTGGAACCTATCTGATTGCTGTGCGTTTAGGGGGCCCCGGTGGTGTCGCCGGGCCTGGTCTTTCTGGCCTGCCCCGCCCGGCCGCCATTTTGTCCCCGAGGGATCAGTGGTGTTGGCCTTCACCGGAGCCCTTGCTGGTGGATGTATGTGACCGTCGCTGCTGCCGGGCTGACTCTATGAGGGACGTGCTGATGAGGAGCCCCCCACTGTAGCTTCCATTGCTGTCGCGGATGGGCACCCGCGGCTGGCGGTGACCGGACTGGACCGCCATCTTGTCGCCTGTGACGCAGCGATTCTGCTTGCGGGGGGACCCCCACGTCGAGCGCTTGCCAGCGGCTGGGCATCCCTGGGGCAGCTGGACCTGTGCCCACCCGTCGACCGCAGTGTTTGCGATGACTGGAAGAGGCAGCTCGAAGAAGGGGGACCGCACCCTGCCGGACATGCTTGGCAGGGCCCAGCAACTGCGGGACAGAACACAGTCCTCGCCGGGGTCCTCCCGGGCCTCGGCGGATGTGACTGGGGGGGAGCCACCGGTCACGAGGTCCTTTATGGAAGAACTGTTTAGCTCCCTCAAAGAGGACTTCCAGACACTGAAGCGGGAAGTGGCCAGCGAGGTCCGAGAAGTGCGCAGGGAAGTGGAGGGCCTTGGCGAGCGCGTGGAAACGGTGGAGACGGAGGCCCAACGCCGGGATGAGGAGATAGTCCCATCTTCAACAGGACGTTCTCCGCCTCCGGGAGCAATGTGTTGAGCTCCAGGCCCACTCTGAGGACCTGGAGAACAGGTCACGGAGGAACAACATTCGAGTGCGTGGTGTGCCGTCCGCAAACGAGGGGTCCGATCTGGGGGGCTACCTGCGGGACCTGTTCCGAGAGATCCTGGGGGAAGCTGCGGACTTCCCTATTCGCATTGATAGGGCACATAGGGTTGGCCGGCAGCGCCAGTCATCGGCACCTCCACCGGATATTTTGGCTTTCCTGCCCGACTTCCCGCTGAAGGAACGCATCATGACTGAGGCCCGCAGGAAACAGCCCCTGACTTTCCGGGAGCGGCCGGTGGTGCTTTATCAGGACCTCTCCGCCATCACGCTGCAGAAACGCAGGTCCTTCAGGATTGCCACAGACTTTTTGCGCGAACACGAGACGCCGTACTCTTGGGGACATCCCTTCCGCCTGATCTTCCGGTGGAATGGGGTGCTACATCAGCTACACTCCTTGCAGGACATTTGTGGGGTCCTGGGGCTTACGGCGGCGGAGGAGGAAGGGGCCACACCGTCGTGGAGGCCCTCGGAGAGACGGAGCCGGCGGAGGTCGACGAGGCGACGATCGGCGGCCAGCGCAGGGCGTCCTGGTTCCCCTACCATCAGGGCGGACATGGCCGACGCTTTGAGGGCGACGGCCAGGGACTCGGCCGGCTCCGCCGGCGTGGCCTTGACGGCCTAACACTCACTCCGGGGGGAGATGCCTCTAGCTTCTTTAAATGCTGGGTATGGGGCGGGGGGGGGTCGGGGGGGAGCGGATGGAGGTGAGTGGCTGGACGTCCACTTCGTTTTTCTCTACGGACTTGCCCGTTTTGGGGCTTGACTGGGACAATGGGGTGTTTGAGTTTGCGTTTGGCTAGTTGCCAGGGTTGTGTTTTGGGTGGGTGTAGGGGTTGTTCTGGGGTTGGGGAGGTTCCGTCCGATGTCGTCCATGCCCACGCTTGGTCTGTTTTGGCTTGTCCCGCGCAGCTGCCCCGCGCGCCCCACCCGCTGATCCCCTGCCCATTGCACGGCGTTCCTGATCCCCGAGAGGAATGTCGGCCCTAAAGGTAGTGACCCTTAATGTTCAGGGTCTGAATAACCCTGTGAAGCGCAGAGCGATCTTATCTTTGCTGGAGGGGACGCAGGCAGACATTTGCCTCTTGCAGGAGACCCACTTATTGTCCCGGGATTGCCATAGGCTGCGCTCTGCTAAGTTCCCTACCCAGTTCTTCTCCTCGGCAGCGAACAAGACGGCGGGGGTAGCCATTCTTCTAGCGAGCTCCTTTAGGGGGGAGGTTTTGTATAAGTGTGCTGAACAGAAGGGGAGGCTTCTTGCGTATCGCATGCGCTTAGGAGGCATAGCGTTTACAGTCGGTTCCGTTTATAGCCCAAATGACCACCAAGAGCGTTTCCTGGACTCCGTGTTGGTGGATGTCACTGCTTCTCCCGACCGCCATGTCATTTTGGGGGGAGACCTTAATATTGTCTTCGATTCTGTGATGGACAGATCGGCGCAGCGCTTCCCGCAGACAGGGGAACTGTCCCAGGCTGGGAAGGCCCGGATTGCGGAAATGGACTTACACGACCTTTGGCGCTCCATGCACCCCACTGATAGGGATTACTCTTACTTTTCACACGCACACCGAACCTACTCATGCCTGGACTATCTTCTGGTGAGTGGACCGATGTGCGCCGCCGCCACGGCGGCGGACATTGGGGTCCTGACCCTGTCTGACCATTCCCCAGTCGCCGGCGTTTTCAAGTGGCCGGCGGCCTCCCCCTCTAGGGGGGTGTGGCGCCTTCGGGATACCCTTTTACACCAAAAGTCTGTAGTGAAGCGCATTGGGGAGGTCATCCAGGATTACCTAACTCACAATAGCAACACCGACACTTCACAAGCGACACAGTGGGCGGCATTGAAGGCAGTCCTCCGGGGGGAATTTATTTCCATCTCCTCAGCCGACAATAGGGAGCGGCAACGGAAAAGGGACGAGCTGACCGTTCAGGTCCGGGAGCTTGAGCAGGTCCACCGCCGCACGGGGGCGCCAAGGGTGTGGAGGCAGTTGAAGGCTGCGAGGAAGCTCCTGTCGGCACTGGATCTTGATAGGGCGGAGTATGCCGCCTTGCGCTTGAAACATGCCTTCTACACTGGGGGGGACAAATGTGGTAAGCTCCTAGCACACCGGCTCCGGGTCACGCAGCAGCGTAGCGTCGTGAGGGAACTGGTGGGTACGGATGGGGTGGTCGTCTCCGGAGACGCAGAGGTAGCGGAATCTCTCCGCGGCTTCTACGAGGCGCTGTATGCTGAGGAGCCTCCTCGCCGCTGGATGCCGAAGGCTATTTGGAGTCGGTGACCCTTCCGGTGCTGGATCCTGCCCAGGCGGACCACCTGGAGCGGGATATCCATGTTGAGGAAGTGATTTCCGCTATCGCGCGGCTGAAGCATGGTAAGGCCCCGGGCCCGGACGGGTACACGTCTCTGTTTTACAAGACTTTTTGCACGGCTGTGGCCCCTGTCCTTACTCGGCTATTTAATTCCTTCTCCGAACCGGGAGCCATCCCACCGGATCTCCTGAGGGCGACGGTCTCGGTAATCCCGAAACCTGGGAAGGACCGGGCCTTCTGCGGTTCGTATCGACCCATCTCGCTCTTAAATGTCGACCTCAAGTTGTATACGGGGATTCTAGCGTCCAGGCTGGGTCCACACCTCCCCGGATTGGTGGAGGCGGACCAGGCCGGCTTTGTACCCGGCAGACAGACGGTTGACAATACCAAGCGGGTGACGCATGTTCTGGAGAAGGCCTCGCGGATCCCGGGGGAGCGAATGTTGCTGTCCGTTGATGCAGAGAATGCCTTCGACAGAGTTCACTGGCCGTATCTCGAGCTGGTTCTCAAGAAATTGGGAATCGGTGATAAGTTCCGAACCATGGTATTCAACTGTTATAAGCATCCTTCAGCGTCGGTGCGGGTCAACGGGTGTAGCTCCGGGGGATTTGCTATCGAACGCGGCACGAGGCAGGGCTGCCCCCTCTCGCCGCTTTTGTTTGCCCTCTACATGGAGCCGTTTGCTCAGAGGATTCGCAACAACCCGGATGCTATTGGGGTCCAGATGGGCCAGTATGTCCACACGGTTAGTCTCTATGCGGACGATGTCCTGTTGACCTTGGACGACCCTAGGAGGTCGCTGCCTGCTTGCCTCCAGGAACTGGACGCCTTTGCACGTGTGGCCGGCTTCAAAATGAATATGAGCAAGTCGGTGGCGTTAGACGTATCCCTGGCTGCGGACACCAGGAGGGACCTTCAGCGACTCTTCCCCATGCAGTGGTCCTCGTCCACGGTGCCATACCTGGGGATTCTGCTGGCGCCCACATTACCGGAGATGGTTACGGCCAATTATACCTCCCTCAGCAGGAAGATCAAGGAGGAGCTTGGCCGCTGGAGCAAGGGCCGACTGTCCTGGCTGGGGCGAATCGCGGCAGTTAAGATGACGGTGTTGCCCCAGATACTGTATCTTTTCCGGGCCCTACCTCTCCAGCCCCCGGTGGGCTGGATACGACACATGCAGGCTGACATCTCCCGCTTTGTCTGGCAGGGCCGCAAGCCACGGATGAAGAGGGTCCTCTCCACGCTTGCTCCGGAGGCGGGGGGTCTCGGTATTCCGGACCTCCGTAAGTACTTTCAGGCGGCACAGCTGCGATATCTGGTGGAGTGGAGCAGGTGGGAGTCCGACAAACACTGGCTCTTTCAAGACCAGGCAGTGGCGGGCCGCACCTTACAAGAGGTTCCATTCTTGCGCCGCGCGCATCGCCCCCCTAACCTTTACGCCTCTTTTGTTACGCGGGTCCCCCTGAGGGTGTGGGATGCAGTCTGTGAGGCTCGGGGCCTCACCACCTTCCCTTCGCCGTTCACACCCATAGTGGGCAACCCGGACTTCTCCCCAGGGATGGAGCCGGGAGTCTTTTCCCATTGGGTGCAGGCGGGCTGCAGGGTGCTCTTCCAGATCTATGGACCGGAGGGCGTGATTCCTTTTCAGCAACTTCGCTAGGAATTCGGCCTGACGGAGCTGGACAGATTGCGCTACATGCAGGTTCGGCATTGGGCCCTCCAGGCCCAGGTGCGTGACACCGCTGCTCGTCAAATTACACCGTATGAGAGGTGGCTGGCTACCCGGACCTCCGACGCTAAGCTAATTACCGATCTGTACAAGTACCTACAACCCCCGCCGTCTCACTATTATAACCCGGGGAGGGAGCGCTGGCACAGAGAATTGGGTAGGACACTCAGCCACAAGGAATGGGACAAAATTGCGTATCGGGCGCGGCACTCTGCATATCATACGGGCCTTACGGAGACCTTTACTAAGGTGTCCACTTATTGGTACTACACCCCGGAGAGACTGTATGAAATGCATAAACACACTGACAAGGGGTGCTGGCGGGGCTGCGGGCAGGAGGGTACCCTCTCACACATTCTTTGGGATTGCCCCGTGCTGACCATTTACTGGAAGGAAGTTTTGGACGAGGTGGATCAGCACTTTGAGATAGAGCTGCCGCGCTTCCCGGCGTATGTCCTGCTGGGCCTCCCCAATGACCTAATGTACCCACTGAAGTCCCGCAGGGGTAGGCAGATCGCGATTGCGCTGGGGTCTGCGGTCCAGAACATCCTTATCCACTGGCGCACCGCCACTGTCCCCTCCATCACGGGTTGGTTGCATAGGCTCTGGCATGTGCTGGGAATGGAGAAGTTGTCGCTTACGGTGGCGGGGGAGATCGACCAATTTGAAGAGCTGTGGCAACCCTTTCTAGCGCTGCTGTCCACCGAATTCCGGGAGCTCACCTGTCCAAGGTATCTTAGGCTTCTTAGGCTGACGCCGCCGGTGATCCCGGCGGACTAGATCACATGTGAGACGGGGTCCTCGGGGGGGGGGGGGGGGTGCGGGGCTTTTTGGGGCAGATAAATCTGGCGCAGGACCATAGGACGGGGGGGTTGGGGTATTGTTTTTTTTCCCTCCTTTCTTTACTGGGGGGATGGGGGATGGGGGGGGTGGATTGTGCTTCGTTGAGTTGCTGCTGGCTTTCATTGCTCAGTTTTGGGGTGTTGGAAATGCACGCAGGGATCCCACAGATTGCATTTCTTGCCTTTCATTTACTGTGCTTTTCCTCTGGACCACCGAGCTCTCCTTCGCCAACCCTCTTGAGTTGCACTTTTTTCTTTTACTGTATTATATGTACCCTAACCTCCTATCCCCCTCCCCCATGGTTTGTTTTGCTTCAATAAAACGTTTTAAACATAAAAAGAGCCCATGAAGAGTTCCTTTCAGGAAAAGAGCAAAGTGAGAATAAAACAGAACTTGCCATAAAGAGTCGTTTTAGAAACTCGCCAAGATCCCCAGAGTTGCAGTGGCAACCGTCAGTCTCAAGTTCTCTGCAGTAGCACTGATCCAAAAGAAAAGATTTAGGTATAGAAATTACATCATCTATAGAAGTAGCTGTCGGTTAACAGAGCAAACTCTCTAGGAAAATTGCAAGGCAAGGATGATGGGTCTATCTGCACAGATTTCGGGCTTCTCCAAAGCTGCATCTAAACTAACTAGCTAGGAGAACCCATTAATATAAACTGATAAATATTGTAGCACACATTAGGTGTTGATTTTTCCAGTCCAATAATATTATCTCATCTGATGGGGTCATCAAGCTTCTGATGTCCCTTCCCTAGGTATCGACAGTAGGCGTTTATGCTGGTACATTAGTATAATATTATTGCAAAGGTTGTTACAGGGAGAACCTTCTTACCTAAGCCAAAGGATACTCTAGGTTTTATATAGCATTATAATGTGAGCAAATTTTCCTGCGTGACATTTCTAAGTGAAAACATTTCTGTAGCAGCTTTTAAACGCATTCTAAAGGTGCAGTTCTAACTTTTGTTTAGAAGTCGAATGTCCATTTTTAACTAATTTCTTCAACTAGGATGAATAAATTATAAAGAATATATTGCCAGACAACATTCAGAGGGTAAAATTCTGGCCTGGCTACTAAAATCCCAAAACTATATATAACCAATCTGTGCAATACGTGTGAACAACCAGGTGATACACAACACACAAGCTGACATAAGTCTTTCACAGAATTTTACGTACATCTTTATACAGTACCAGCAACATTGGGTATGGCCGAACTAGAATCATTCCTAGGACACATACTGTTAGAGTTGACCTTATCTATAGGGTCATCCCCAAATTCTTGGCCTTCACGCTCCCGTTTTCTGAACCAGTTTTTGTTGGCTTTACGACTCTCCTAACTTTACCACTGCTAACCAGTTCAAAGTTGTTGTTCTCCTCCTTCAAACATAGTAAAATGAGCTTACTCCCAATTGGCCTATTTAGTTTGCTTGTAGGACCCTAGGAAAGTGGTATAACATGTATCCAGCACCTGTCAATTAAATGCTACTAGTGGGTTGCAGCACTGAATGTGCCACCCCCTTAAGTAGCCTTTTAAACATGTGTCAGCCTGTGTGTGCAGTTTTAAACTGTCATTTCGACCTGGCAAAATAAACTTTGTCAGGCCCAAACCTTCTTTTCTAATACATGCAAGTCACCCCTAAAGCCCTACACAGCCCAGAGGGCAGAGTCTTTAAAACATTGGACAAACACTTTAGTTTTACATTTCCTGGTAGAAAAACTCAATTTTTTTTTTTTACTAATGCAAGGCCTACCTCTCCAATAGGATAACATTGGGTTACCTTATTACATTTAATAAGTGATAACTTTCACTTGGAATCAGGTAGACAGGTCAAGTTTAGTGTCTAAAGAATTGCAATTAAAAGCCATCTTCAATTGTAAAGTCTGATTTTTAGTCACAACTCTGAAAACGCCACTTTTAGAAAGGTGGCATTTTCTTTTCCTGACCATGTGGTGCCTACAGCCTGTTCCTAGATCACATGATGAATTGTAGCAGGCAGTTGGTCTTTCTTTAGTGGTCCCAAACAGTGAGACAAAGGAAAGTTAGGTGTTGGCAGGATGGACCATCTCTGACTCAATATGGGGAATTTTTTATTTTATTTATTTTGAAAGTTTTATATAGCGCGAACAAGACTCTTGCGAGTAACAGAGTGCTTTACAGGTCATAGGTGCAGATCTGAAAGTCATAAAGATTAAGTTAAACAGAGGGACAACTGACGATATGAAAACATCATACGTCAAACAAAATACAGAAAACCGCTACAGAGCTCATGTGAATTTAGCCATGAGAATCGCTTTCACTTCTTTTTTGAATGCGGCAGAAGAAGGGTTCATTCTTGTTTCACTGGGTAAGGCATTCCAGAACCTAGGAGCCGTACCAGAAAAGGTTTGGTTATAGTTTTTTTTTTTTGGTAAATCTTTGTAGTATCATAAGAAGAGTCTTGGCACTCCTGGAGGCTCTGTTGCCCGAAGAGAGCACCAGCTTCTGAGCTAGGTAGTGGGGGGCATTATGGTGGAGAGCCTTGTGAGTCATACAAGCGATTTTCAGATGAATTCTGGCTTCAAACGGAAGCCAGTTGAGTGTTTTCAAGTCTGGTGAAATGTGGGAGTTTCTCTTTGAGCCAGTGATGAGTCTCGCAGCAGAGTTGATCATGGGGCTGTCGATGCAGGATTTTTAGCGCGTCGTCTAGAATATGTGTCATAGCAGATTCAGTGCTATGATCTGCTCGGAAGCATGATTGAAACTGGTCAAGTAGGTTGAATTGAACAATGTGGTTGTTCAGCTGTGAGTTAACGCATTTTTCCAGGAGTTTGGCCAGCATTGGGATGTTGGAGATCGGGCGATAGTTGTTTGGGTCCGAAGGGTCAGCTGTAGGTTTCTTAATGATCGGTGAGACCTGATCTGTTTTCAGGCTGTCCGGGATGGATCCTTGAAGAAGGGACAAGTTGATGATCTTAGTCCAGAGGGGTAGAACTAGGGGAATTAAGTCTTTTAGGTAATTAGCCGGTAGCGGGTCTATGAAATGATTGGAGGGTTTCAGAGAAGTTAGCGTCTTTAATATGTGATCTTCACTGCAAGTGTTAAAGTGGGACCAAGTTGCGTTTTTTAGTTTAAATTTTGGGAGGTCATTTTCTTGAGCCTCTGCCATGGGCAGAGCTGGGTTCTTTTTCCGGTCTGCAATGTCTAAGAGGTCTTTTCTTTGGTCTGATTTAATGGATTCCGTCTTGGTCACGAAGAAGGCGGCAAATTCGTCACAGTTGGGAAGAGAGGGTGGGATCATGTTAGGGAGATTGGGAGGGTTTATTGGTCTGAGCTTTGATAAGATCGAAAAGCTTTTTGGGGCGGTTCCTGGTCCGGTCTAGTTGTGATCTGAAGAAGACGGTTTTCGCTTTTCTGATCTTCCTAAAGTAAGCGTTTCTGGAGAATCTGACAAGCTTGAGGTGATGAGTAGAGGGGTCAGCTCTCCAACGACGTTCCAATAATCTGAGAGAGCATCTATCATCATTTACTCTCCCATCGTACCAGGGTTTTGACTCTTTTGTTGAAGTACTTTTCAGTTGAAGCGGGGCAATATTGTCAAGTAGGTTGTTCATGGACTGGAAGTAGTGACTGGTCAGCTCCTGAACATCCTTGAGGTCTTCGGGGGGGGGGGGTGGAGAAGGTTAGAATTAACTGATGATATAAGGTTAGAGCCGGCGTTTTTCAGGTTTCTCTTCCAGGTCTTAGTTCTCAAGGGTTGTGTTGGGCGTCGTTTAATCGTTTCCAAGATTTGGAAAGAAATGACATGATGGTCAGACCAGTCGCAAGGGAGAATCGAGACAAGTTGAGTGGCGCCAGCTTTGGAAATTATTAGGTCTAGAGTGGCACCTTTGTCGTGTGTCGGGCTGTTACATATTTGGATAAGATTGAGGTCAGCGAGGAAAGCTTTGAGGCAGTTTACCCCTGGGTCGTTCACATCATCCCAGTGTAGGTTGAAGTCACCCAAGAAGATTTGCTTATTTTGTTGGTTGTCATTTGACGTTTGAATGTCCATGAGGTGTTCTATGAATGTTAGGTTGTCTCCGGGCGGGTGGTAGAAGGTGTGTAGAGAGCAAATTTGTTTGTTGTTATTGGCTATGTTTAAGCAAAGATATTCGCAGGAGGTTACCATAGGGGCATTAGAGATGGAAACTGTAAGGCTGATCTGGTGAATGCAGGCTAACCCACCTCCTGGTCTGTCAGCTCTGTCTAGTCTGGTGATGTCATAGTTAGGGGGTAGCAGGATGTCCATGATGGGGGTAGACGTTTCCTTTAACCAGGTTTCCGTCAGGATCAGAATGTCTGGTTCGTTAGCAATAAGTAGGTCAGCTATATCAGCTGCGTGTCTAGACGCGGATCTGCAGTTCAGCAGGATACAGCTTAGATTCTGCTTGATGGATGCTATGGATGGTTCACTTGTGAGGGGTATCCGAGTAAGGTTATTTTCAACAATACCTCTGGTGTTGTATCTGGTGGGTCTGTATGAGTTGGTAGGTATAGCAGGTATTCGGGAGTCTGTGTGTACAATAGCTGGAAGTCCAGCGTTATGTGTAGGGTGCGGTGGCTCATAAGAGTGAAGGAGCGCTTTTAATTCTGAGTCAGATAGATGGTTTAACATCCTGAATGGGCACGAGATGTCATTCGGGTATGGGACAGTGCTCCAGCTTGGAGGCCCCCTAGCCTGGGAGCATGCACGAATGAGCCGTCACCTACCACACTTGCACATCCAGTAGGCTATGTGAGAGCACTCTCACAAAGGGTTTGACTCTGGTCTGTTGTGACCCCAGAAAGGCAGGGGGCAGGGAGGCAGGGAATTGCAAGCACATCTGCAAGTGGAAACCTCTAGAGGGTTCTCCTACTTCAAAATGGGAACCAAGTATAAATATTGGACCTCAGACCCCAATTCTTCAGTACACATCAGGACCTGTAGAAGACTCAGAAGGAGGACTGTTGTGCTGCTTTGCTGCAAGGACTACTACTCTGCTGCTCTGCTGTGCTCCCCTCTTGCCTGAGTGAGAAGGACTGGACCTACATCCCAAACCCAGGAACACCAGACTGACCCCAAGGGATAGTTAGCTGGCTTTCTGATAAGAAGCTTTGGGGACAGAACAGGCTTCCGCCATCATGAATCTAGCACCTAGACTCTGCCAGCTGCGAATCCTCCTCCTTCCAAGTGGTGCCACCCCAGTCCTGGACCCTTTGGAAGTGAGCCTGGAGATGCTCCGCAAGGCCAGACTCTGGTCCGAGCATGGATTTACGGTACTCCTCTGCAGCAGGCCTGCACTCCATTGTGGTCGGCCTGAACTTGTAACTTTGTCCTGGTCTACCATAACCAAATATCCACAGTTGGCGTTTTGTGCTTTTTGCTGCAATTTTCACTTAAATCTCAAAAATTGTATATCTTTGGTTCTACAGAATTGATTTTTGTCATTCTAATCTTAAATAGGCCTGAGCAGAGCTTGCAGAGTTTCACTCAACGGAATTCTGCGGTGTTCCTGAAAAAGTCCGTAGAGTTCTGCAGGCGGGCGGAGCACAGTCTTGAGCGCTGAAAACACAACAGACATCATCGGACATGAAGCGCATCAAAGAACTTAAATGTTATTTAAGTCTATTTATCCAGGAGGATGCCAGTAGTTAGCTGTAGCCTCTGTTCCTTATAGAGCCTGTGAATGTCGGAGTTTAACCTCTTGCGTGCTCATGACGAGCTCAGCTCGTCATGAGTCACAGTGGAGCTGTGCTCTTGACGAGCTGAGCTCGTCATAACGGCCACGGCCCGCCACGCGCGATTAATTCCCCGCCTGTACGGGAGAATTAATCAGTGGGCGGGGTCGTGACAAGCTCAGCTCGTCATGAGCACAGCTCCACTGTGAGTCATGACGAGCTAAGCTTCTCACGAGCACAGCAGCGCCGCAGCCCCCCCGCACCGTGGAGGAATTACCCCCACAGGGAAGGAGTTAAATTCCTTGGCACATTAAATAAAGCTAGACCCACTTATTTGCTAAAACTTGTTTTACAGTGTGGTGAAGGATTAAGTATGCTGGACATTGGACTCCGACGCAGCTCTGGCCTTAATACCCAGTAGGGTCCTTGATCTCGCTCTGTAAAATAGGGATTTCTTCACCACTTAATGATATTGAGAAATTCAGATAGGCCCATCTTGACATGCAATACATCAGGGGCTTGAGTCTACACAGCGGTCTAATTGTGCTGCTGTAGTAATGCATAAAGTGCTTCTTTTAAAGTCCAACACTGTGCCATGTGATGCATGCACTACAGCCAGCCAAAACAACAATATGTAGCCGACGTTACAAAGACATTTAGCCAGATTAATTTTTCATATCGCTCTGAAATATGATACCAAAGGAAATAAACAGGGTGCGCTTTTACAAGCACACCTCCTGAAATACTGTTCGGGATCAATCAAAAAGGCCCCCACAAAAGTCTGCGCCATGGTAGAGTGAGTCCAATACCTACATTTCAGGTACCCTAATTGCGCAGACTTTGAATTTTACAAAAGTTACACATGCACACTGGGCTCGACATTTGCAGTGTCCTTTAGCGCGCTGCATATATACAGAGCGTTTCATTGCGCCCCCACGCTGTGCCCCACAACCTCTCAGATGCCCAGATGTCCAGATTCACCACATAGTCCCTCAAGATTAAGGAGGAATTTGGCACAACGACCACACCCGACTCAAACACCATGGTGACGCTTCAGGGCCCCATCACCACACCATTCGGTTTAAAATTACAGGCACTGGTGCAAAACGAGCTCAACCAGCCCATGAAAAACTGCCTAAGTCAACCCTGCCCACAAAAGGACGGGGACATTATCAAAGCAAACAATTGCCTGGATTACCAAACTGCATTTTTTAAGGGTGGTGCTGGTAAACTCTGCCCTAGCCGTCAGAGTTTTTGCCGAACTCCACGCTCCAAGCGGGGTATGGAGTTTCAAAACTCTAACTCCTCCAGCAGCGTAGAGTTTGCCACCCACCCTTAGTCTTAAATAAAAATAAAAAAATTGACTACTTTTTTTTTTATTGGTGTGAAATTTTTCATGTTGTGTTTCACTTTATTACTGTTTGAAGTGCTGCATAAATAATTTACACATTGCCTCCAAGTTGAGCCTGACTGAGTTTGTGACAATCTACTATAGGGTTAAGCACAAGTTAATTTGGGTATTTGCTTGTGGCTTTTAATGTCCAGGACTGTGGTTGCTGCTTGCGTAGAGTTTTATTGCCATCAACTAGCAACTTAATTTTTTTTTTTAAACATAACTTACCCACATTACGCAACTAGACAGAAATTTAGGACAGACCCAGTACACAATATTAAATCATATTGGTCAATGAATATGTAGCTAAATTAAAACCACTAAGAAGTGGACATCCTCCCAGTGGAATTGTCTGCCACCTTCAAGACCAAACTTGCCCTTGTTTAAATATAGTGTACAAGCACACAAAAACATAGGCACCTTACCAAATTCAATAAAGCAGGCTAGAACAGTAATCCTTCACAAACAAGGCAGAGATGCTCTTGATGGGAGGTCCTATTGCCCGCTATCCTCATTAAACTCGGATTACACGATCCTAGAAAAAATAATCACCAATAGATTAATCAGTACCTTGGCCCAAACCTAGGCAGACCCAAATGGGAATATACCCTGGAGAACACATTAGGAAATGTGAGAATATTATTGTACGTGATGGGCAGGATCCAGGTGAGGGACTGGTATCAATGAGACTTCCTCGCTCACATGAAAGCCTTAAGTAGTCTGCTCTATCCTGACCTTTTGGTATTACTCAAAAGGAAGGGTATGGGGGAAGGAAATAAAATGGGTTAGGCTGCTTTATGCAAATCTATATGTTAGGGCACACATTGCATCAGTGATTTAAACACAATGCTAAATAAGGAATGGCACCAGACCGGTATGTACCCTCTCACCACTACGATTTGCACTTGGCACAGAACAATTGGCCTGCCTGTTTAGGGGTGATGGCTGTGGAGTATACACAGAACAAATAGATATCATATGATCACCTTGTATGCAGATCATGTACAACTATGCTAGAGGGATCCTGAGACATGCATTCCAGGATAATGTCCACATTGGGATACACATGGACAAGTGTCCGGTTTAAATATTAGTTTATCAAAATCGTGTCTCTATCCATTCACAAGGAAAGCGGGTCCAAAAAAAGACACAACCACCGACCAATCAGCTGTGTTGGGAGGCACACACCTTTAAAAACTTGAGGACAATTATCTACCACAATGTGGAAAGGTTAACATCTGGAAATTGGGGCAAAGCAGCGACGGTCTACCAGTGTATCCTTTTCTAGTGTACGCTACTCCTTTACCCAATGGGTAGATTAATTATTAACAAGTTACTTACCTTCAGTAATGCTCTTTCTGGTAGAAACTATCTAAATGCAAATTTCTCACCTTTTGAATAACCCCCAGGCATCAGACTGTATCTGGAAACTTGACCAGTGTGTGTTCTGGTAGGTGGCACTGTGCGGCTCCACACCGACAGTTCTGCTACAAAAGTTACATGTGGGGCAGGTGCCATTTCAACATGCTGTTATTTTGAGGCTGTCCGCTCCTCCAGAAGCAGAGCCCCAGTAGTAAATTGTTGTTGATCAGTGCGCAGATTTCTAGGTTTAGGATATTAATTGATAGACTCCAATTAACAGAACGGGAAGAAAGGGAGGGTCAGTGAGGAATTTGCGGTTAGAGGTCTCCATCAGAACAAATTAATTGCCTTTGGTAACGCTCTTTTGGGGAGAAACTAACTGCAGATTCCTCACCTTTTGAATAGATACCAAAGCATTACTTATTTGGAGAGGAGTCTGAATGAACTCAAACCTAAATATCTTTTAGGACCAGGTCAGTGAAATTCCCCTCTCAGCGAACCTGGCAGTCCAGACAGTAGAGCTTGGTGAATGTATGGAGTGACGGCCACATATCTGCCTGGCAGATGTACAGAACAGGAACTCCATGTGCCAACCCAGTGGTAGCAGTTTGGCCCTTGTGATATGAGCTGGCAGGCCTTTCAGAGGCAGGTTTTTAGCCAATGTGTATTGGATCTTGATGCAGATCATAATCCAGCGGGAGCTGGTCCTTATGGGCAGGGCCTTGCCTTTTTTCATCGCAAAAATTGCGACAAAAAACTGACTACAAGGTGTTCTCGGATACAATTGACGTAAAAAGCTCAGAGTTCTTTTGGGTTACAAGCAATTGAGTCTCTCCTCCTCAGAGGTGTGAGGTGAAGAAATGAATGCCAGTAAGGTGATATTTTGATGAACATGAAATGCATTATCACAACTTTTAGTAAGAAGAATACTTGTGTTCACAGGACTAGGTTGTATGATAAGGTATTGTACTGCACTGATGTTATGGCAACGAAGAACACGGTCTTGAGGATGAGAAGCCACAAAGGACAGTTGTGACAGTGGCTCAAAGGAAGTGCACATCAAATATGTGAGGAACAAGTTAAAAGTCTCATTGTAGCATGGCAAAGTGAGAAGAAGGAAACAGATGATGTAACAGTTTCAAAAAATGCATCACAAGAGAAAACTTAAATAACGAGGGGTCATCGGTCAACCTGATAAAGGCCAAGAGCAGAAAGGTACTTTTTGACTGTGCCCAGTTAAAAGGTACTAGGTCTCCAGAACAAAGGAGAGAACAAAACAATAGATCACTACCAGAAGCGGGGTTGGGAGGAGAAGGAAGGGGGGGGCAATCTATTGTGGGCCCACACGAAGGCACACATTTTTTCCAACGGCAGGTGTATACTGGCCTCTTCCAAACCACCATCGACCACCTCTGGAGTGGGGTTAAAGGTGTTTTGCTGGGCCCAGTTGGTCCTGATCCTCAGAGTTCTGGGCAGAATAGGTATCAGTGGGAAGGCATAAAAGGAGACCAGAGTTCTACCCAAGGCTAAATAAGTCACCTAGCGAGGGATGCCTTAGAAACTCTAATGTGCAGAACTGCTGATATTGCATGTTCTCAGTGCGGGCAAATAAATCAAGCCAAGGTTCTTCCCATTCATGGGCCAGACCTTGCACCACCTCCAGGTGAGACTGCCACTAGCAATCTGATAGGCATCGATGGCTGAGCCTGTCTGCCCTGGCATTCAAAGACCCTTCCAATTAGTTCCTTGATGGTCCAACCATTTACAGAGGTGCAGTTCCTCCTGGCACAGGGTCCAGGACCCCACCCTGCCCCATTTTTTGCAATACCACATGACGGTGAGGTCTGTAACCACTTTTAACACCCTCTCCTTGTTGAATGAACAGAAGGCTTTTATTGCCAAGCGGATTGCCCCCAGCTCCAAAAGGTTGATTTGAAGCTGGGACTCGACTGGGTAATACAGGCCTCTGACCTCAACCTCTCCCCAGTGGCAACCTCATTCCAGATGTGACATCAGTCACCACTGTTTGCTCTGGGTGAGGTAGGTAGAGGAGTCTGTTTACGACCCAGTGTTAACGAACCCAAAAGACGATCGGAGATTTGCCGTAGTCTGGAGGTGGGGGACAATTGCTTGGGGCAAACCTGATTTGAACAGCCAGTAGTCAAGGTGAGAGAAAACTAGGACATCCAATGAGGTGCTACCACCACTGCCATCACTTTTGTGAACACCAGAGGGGCACAAGTAAGACCAAAGAAAAGCATAGTGAAATGAAAATACTCCTGTCCCACCATAAACCACAGGTAGTACTGATGGGCCCACAGGGTGGGGATATGGGAATAGGAGTTCAGGAGGTACAACGCCGCAATGCAGTGTCGAGGGCGGAGGGCAGAAAAAAAACAGGGCTAGGGTGAGCATTTTGAATTTGTTTTTCTGGAGAAAGACGTTGATAGGGCACATGTCAAAAATAGGACAAAGGACTCAGTCCTTCTTAGGCACTAAAAAGTAGATGGAAAAACAGCCACAACCCACCTATGGCAAAAGCCCTCTCAGGATAGCCTCTGACAAAAAGAGCACTTCCACCGTAAGACTGACCGATAGTCTCCATAAGTTGCTCTTGGGATGGTGGAAGCTGTGGCAAAGTGGAAATTAAAGGTAGTGTACCCCTTCTGAACAATTTGCAGGACCCACCAGTCTGATGTTTTCGCCTGCCAAACCAGTAAGAATCATTGAAACCTGCCTCCAACCAGGTGGGCGTATTTCACGAAGGTCATCCTAAAAAGGGTGGTGGGTGCCACAGCCATGAAACTGCTGACCACCTTGATTAGGTAGAAGTGGCTGTCAGTATAGTACCCCAGGAGAGGATGTGAAAGGAATGGTAGGATTGTAGTAGCTGGCGTGGTGAGGCAGACAAGCCCAAGGAGCATGCTGTTGTCCTGCTCGCTTTGGGGGCAAGGCAGATTCACTTCTGGAGCGCTTCAACGAGGAGAGTCCCAACAAAAAGCATATCCATAAGGGATGACTGAACATCGCCTGAAAACATTTTGACTGCAGCCGGACGTGGTGACAGATGACACTAGCACCATGACTTGATCAATTTTATCCAGGTCACAGCACATTGTAAACTTGGCACTGCCACTGCCATCTTGTACTGCTTGGGTTATTGCAGAGCGAAGGTCTTCCGGGATATCTGGGAGGAAAGAATCCCAATGGACCTGGAAATTGCAGCCCAGCAGACAACTGGCATTTACCAACCAGAAGGCCAAACTAGTGGGAGAGAAAAGAACCTTCACAAAGGTTTTGACTTTCTTGGACTTTATTTCTGGGGAAGTAGTCGGGAAAGTATTTGTTTTCATCGGACTCACGGATGTCTGCACTATCAAGCTCTCATGAGAGGGGTGCTCAGACAAAAGGAAGGGCGCTAGGGACAGGTCAGTGACAGCTTGCGATTTGGCACTTTACAGGGGGCGGGGGGCAGAGCAAGATTTGGCCCAGGCACCTAAGATGTCTGCGTGCCTCATTGAAGGGTAGCAGGGCCTCAATTTTGGTTTGCCCCTGCTGGAGAACGTCGATCAGGACATTATTTTTGGCCTCTTAAGTGGGTAGCTGTAGGTTGAGAGCTTCAGCAGACCTCAACATTACCTTTGCAAAGGAGGAACTTCCTTCAGTGACAGGACCTGGGAGGTGAAGTAAGGCCAGGGTCAGGAGAAGTGTCAAGAGCACTGGCATCTTGGAGGTCATCATACCAGTTTATTTCAGTGTAGGGATGGGCAGTTTCATCTACTGCATCAATCATTATCAGAGTATGTCCCAAACAGATGTTATGTGTCATACGGTACTCCAAATAGGCTTGAGTTGATCCCTAACCCTTCACCTACATTTACTGTACCATTACACTACATGAAAGGTTTTGGTATTTAACTGGTACCTAGTTAAGCGCTACATAAATGTCGTGTGGTTTTTCTGAAAACTAGCCTCTTTAATTATGCATGAGGACTCTCAGAATAACAGCAGGATTACCATCTTCTGCATAATAACTATATAAAAGGCACAGCAGCAGTGGCAAAACACCAACGCCGGAGGGACTTCACTCCTTTACAACAGGAGCGTGAGTGACCTAAAATTATCAACGACACATATGCCGAATTAGGTGGAGATAATTTGGGAGCTAGAGCAATAAAACCTTAACTCATGGGTGGTCCTGAAAAGGACAACACCAAGTAAGCACCTCGTTCTTCCAAGAAGAAATAGGGCAATAAGATACAAAAGAATAGAAAGAATAGGTCACAATCCAGGGGTGGGTCTCCTCAACAGGAGCACTCCGAAAGGAGGTACAACCTTAGGAATCGTGATAACATTAAAAAAAACGACATGTATCAGGATACTGATACATGTTCCTTTTGTTCCTTTCAGGGTTCATCAAAAAGCTCAGAGAGGGAAGGACAGTCCGAACACAGACAAGAAGAACGGACAAAGTCCAGAGAGACACAGCGTACTTTGGACTAGAATATCAAAAAAGAAGATCAACCAAAATCAAAACCGCAATTTAAAAAAAGGTGGTAGCAGGTCTTAAAGTTAGATATGCCCAGAATTCTGAGGACTCAAACTTCTGAATACTCGTTATTTAAAATAACACTCCAAATGGAGGGGGACAAATCGAGGAAAATTGAAAGTCTCTATTGGGAGAACCTGACTTATGGCTATGACATACTTTAGGCTGAAAAAGATAGGCCTTCTAAGATGGTTATGGAGTGCCCAAAGCGAAACAGTAATTTTACCTGCTTTTTCCAACCTCGTCGCAATATATGTAAAACATTCATCCGTGCAGTTGTGGGCGGTAGCACTTGCTCCTGCATTACATCGCAACAATGGAGGGTGGGATGCTGAGTCACCTCAACAAGTAATCCCAGTAAAACTACTCCAACTCCATAGCGACAGTACCCTATTAAACATGATGTGAAGAAACAGGTCAGGGAGATCTTAGATCAACTTGAATACCAGGGTGTAATAGAAACTTGTTCCTCTTCAATGAATTATCCTTGGTTTCCTGTAATGAAACCCAATAATTCATACCATCTAGTCTTAGACTACAGACATCTGAAAACTTGCACAAAGACATTTGCAGTACAGAACGCACACAGTGCAGCATTGATGAATAACATTGTGCCTGAGGGCAGATATTTAACAGCATTCTCAGCTCTCCGCGTCAATTTGGTCGACTTCACCAAGGGTATAAGAATAGCCCGGGGTTGTTCTTGACTAGGGTAACAGTTATTTCAAAATTTTGAGGAAAACCCATTGTCCTATCTGGATGACATTTATCTGATGAGGTTTTAAAGGATCATTTGATCAGGGTGAGCAACATAGTTTTGGGGTATGCCTTTGAGGGCTAAAAATGTAACTTTAAAAAAAAAAAACGAAAATAGCCCAACTCAATGTCTTATTTTTGGGATACGAGTTATCAAGTGAAGGAAAAAGCCTAGTAGCTAACTTTTTAGAAAAGTGTGCGCTGCTCCAAACTCCACAAACTTTGAAAAACGTACAATCCATATTGGGATTCCGAAATTTTGGTAGAACATACAATTTAGATTATGCAGAAAAAGTAAAACCTTTCTAAGATTTATTCAGACCTGATTTTTCAATTAGACATTGGACACAGGAACGCACAGATATCCTATGTTACTTACAAGCTGACATGACAGCTTTAAAACACCTACACACACATGTAAATACCACAAATCTGATGAATCGTGTAATCGTGGGTCAATCAGGATCCACTTACCTAACTTTCAATGAAGGAGAAACAGTGCTCATAGCATACAAATCACACTTGTACACAAACGATGAAATGCATTTTGCGTCTACAGAAAAAAATCCGACAGCACTACAGTTCACTGAAGTTAGAGAAAGAGCACAGGCTCAGGGGAAATTAATCATGGTCGTGACTCCAGTACCAACCTTAGAGGCTGTTATAAAAGCTAGTGTTCCAAACACAAAAGCACTACATCCACGATGGATACAATGGGCCAATTCTTTCACTGCAACAGATGTAGACTACAAATTTGATTCTACATTAAAAACACAAGCATTTCTGCAATATGAACAAGAATATCCCCTCCCAAATGAAATTATTCCTCTAGATCAGTATGAATACATTATTTACACTGACAGTTCTGCTCAGCCTGCCATAGGTAGTAAACAACAATACAGCGCAGCTTGTATGGTTGTAAAAGGCAGTATGCAGTAAGGCAAATTCCATCCTGGCAGAACGAGAACACAGTCTGAGACTGCACGGCACAGCTGGCAGAATTAAAAGCTTTATTACTGGCATTAATTAATACGGATCTGGAATTACCCACACTTTTAGTGTGCGATTCATTTGACTATATCCAATCTTACAATGAATATCTTCACTACTAGGGTCAGAATGGGTTTAAACACTCAAAATGTTGCACAATAAAGCACAAACTGCTTGGGGAACAAGTGGCAGGGTTGAATAAAGCCGCTGAGTCACCAACGTGATGGCGTTCACGTCAAAGGGAATTCATTAGCTGATAAAGCTGCAAAGGGGGCAGTATGAACTGCTGCCATAGCTGCAATCACTCGTTCTAGTACAAGGATAGACGGAAGCACAATGGTAGCGGTCATTGCTTCATGCAAAAAACAGCACAGCCTTGCCGAAATGCTTTCCACTCAAGTACTCCTACAAGTTAGATGCAAAAAACATTTTGTATGCTCAACTTCCAGGAGTGGGGGATAGAGTAACACCAAACATGGATCGTAGATTGGGTTGAATTCTAGCTGCACACAAGGGTCTGAGCTCTGCACATGCAGGGATTATCACCACAGTTTCTTTACTGAAACACTATTAGTGGCCAGGTTTAATGAAACAGACGAAAGCATTTGTCCTTAAGTGCAACTTCTGTCAGTAGCTGAAGGATTCCATCATAGCACGTCCAGCACAAACACCACTAATAATCTCAGACAGACCTCTTGCTTGTGTCCATTTGGACCACTGCGGCCCCTTAAAATCTAATGAGGCTTACAAGTATATCTTGGTGGCAGTGAATTTATGCTCTAGATTCATGTGGGTTTGGCATCAGCGCTCAGCTGACACCAGTACTGTTATAAAAGATTTGCGAGTCTGTATAGAAACAAACAGGTGGCATATTATAGTCTGACCGTGGCCCCGAGTTTAGCTCTAAGACTTACATGGAAGCCATGGGAAGTTTGGGAGTTGCATTATGGTACTCCTCTCTGTACCATCTCGAAGGAAATTCGGTTGTGGAGAGGAAAAACTGGGACATAAAGCAAGGGTATTAGGTTTGGGTGGTAGTTGGGTCAATAACCTATAAGGGATCCAGAGGGCACTGAACAACATGCCAAGAAGTTCCCTAAGAGATAAGACCCCTTATACAGTCCTATTTGGGACAAGAATGTGGGTACCTGAGAGTGTGGCAGCACAGTGGCGGATGAAAAACCATTTGACATCAATAAACGTTTGGCTGTTTTATAGGAACTCAATGAATTCCAGGCATTACAAAGCAACATCCCAGTAAAACGCACCGCCAGTGGCTAAGTAAAATCAGTAACCGCAAGACCTGCTTGGATCCCAAAATTTGGGGATCTGGTCAGAGAAAGGTTTGTGGACAAGAAAGAATTTGGGCTATCTTACAAAATGCCTGTACCTGTGCTGGCTGTCGTAGGAACAAGCCTACTTCCGCCTCTTGCAGGAAAAAAATGAAAAGAGATTCATCTCCACTGATCCAATCAAACCACACTATGTGGCCGATACGGATTAGCATGCTACTTGGGCTCCTGGGTAGCCGCCAATCTACCATACAGGAGGTTCAGACAGAAAGACTGGTAACATTTGAAGATTCTACTCTACGAAGTAATGGAATTACCAACAATGGCATGGAACTCATTCCTACTGAAATTGAACAACAAAATTCTAATGAAACATATCAATTCGGCCTAATACTGACATCTACATCAATATGCCTCTACAAAAGACATCTGAAAGTTCAACAAAACCTTCTAAGCAATCAAAGATAGATTGAACTGCATCTGGCTACTTCATCAATTGACACTTTTTCTCAGGATCCAAGTGAACCAGAGTCACCTCCAGTTTCTCGCAAAAACAACTTCATGATTTAAAATTTTTTCTGATAAAGACATAGCTGTTTTCACCATGGCTACAGCTCTTGATAATAACTGGAATACTGGTTTACTATTCTGGATAGGCTTGGTGGCTGTCTTTTCCTTACCTGTGAATGGACACTATCTCCCTGAACGCTCTGCAGTATCAAAAGTGAACTTGGTATTGAAACCTCATACGTCATCTCATCGTGAACAGAGACTTGTCCTATTTGAACATTACAGCAGTTACAGTTTCTGCCGGAATAGATTGGGATAGAGTTTTATATGATGTATTTAGTCCCACTGAACTTTTAAAAATACCACATGTTTTCAAAATGTCTTTAAATGATATCACCTCAAGTACATATACTGACAGTTGGGATTTTGAAACTGTTAAAAATATGTTGTCTGATTTAGAACGGTCAGCAGCATTTTCGAAAAATGAAATGTTTGTTGGCTCATCTGATTTTGATACCATATACTGTTACCAACATTATGGGCAATACTTTCTGCATAAAACAAGCACACCACATGATATTTTCACATACCACCAATGGGAACATTGTCCGACACCACCAAAAGGTAGTTCACAAACATTTGCACAAAATGCTGCTTATTTTTCTGGGTTTAATACATCAGATCCACGCTCATATTATAAGCTTGCACCTACATCTGCGAAGAAAAATATGCTCACTAACACAAAATAGAAATATTCTGCGTCCTTCATTGCCTGTCTGATTTTATGTCAATGGTGTCTTTCCATAAGTCGAAACCCTGTTCAATCTGGGGTACTAAGGAATGGCAGGTTCAGGGAACTGAGGCACTATTTAGAGCATGCCTTATACCACAAGACAGGATTTTACTGAACGACACTGTGCAACAGACTTCCTGTCTTGGTTTAGCCAAGATTAATTACCTCAATACACCACGTATTCCCTCTCTAACCCACTTTGAGGGATGGTGAAAACTATACAGAAAATGGCATGGGAGCACTGGATGACATCTTGCATGATGTTTCATACAATTCAACCAACCTCAATTGGAAGGGATGGTTAGTTTGGTCTATTGACACAAATAGGTATCAGTCAAGATTCAAGAGTACTACCGAAGAGTTTAGTATCCATAGGCCCTACTCACGCTATGTACAACGACAACATACAGGGGGGTGACATCATACACTGTTGGTAAGTTATGCTTAGATTGGCTAAGAACCTCAACACAGTCACAGGTGAAACAACACTTGTCCATACGATCAGATGACGTGGAGCTTAGGGATTCTTTTACTAGGTCCCCAAAAGCCACGTCAGAAATGCTTCTTATATGCTGTTTATAATGGAATTTGGAAAATCTCTCAACAGGAAGCTGCGGAGAGGTTGTGTGAGATTGACAGAATTAACTTGGAAAAGGCTTTGGCTGTGGTTGACAATGGCATTACCACACTAACATCCAGGATTGATTCACTGGGCAACATTGTATCTTCTGCTATAGATATAATTGAACAAGAACTGTCCATCTTACAACATGGACAATCACAGTTACGTTCTATTATGTTATTAAACTGGACACTAAAATCACTGCGTTCTGGTTATGTGCCCGGACAATATAGCAATAGTACGTCTGTTCTATGCATATCATTTGACAAAAAGACAGACAACAATTGCAAAAAAGGGACGTGAAATATACAATGCTGTGCATTGAAAGATTATACCAATTACCTTTCACCGTGGCAGAGTCACCGTCCACAGAATGGTTAATTCATAGCCATATAACATTGCCAGTTACAACTTTCCACTTCCAATATTGCCTAGAACACCACCAGGTAGGCAGGTATGAAGCAATGGGCAGGGAATTCATCCATGAATCTTGGGAATTACTGTATAGATTTCGATTCAGGGATGGGGACACTGAAGTGTTTCTCAGCAGTACAGACTGCAAAAATTATTTGAGTGGATATCTAATTTGCCAGGATATCATGCTTCACGGGGCCTATAATGGTCCAGTAGCTAACTTATCCTGTCATTTGAAGAGTTCCCCAGCTGCCGTGATTTTTCCAGTGTTCAGGCTGCTCTCAAATGGGAGTTACTTAATTCTGAATGATCAAGATTGTTGTGGGATGCTTCAATACATCACATATCTTGTTACTATAGGTTCCATGGTTACTTGTTGTATAAAAGCATTGTTTCCACCGACCCACACAGTCCGGGAGGCACCGTTATGGTCTTCATTGAATGTTTGCTTTATATGGTTTGATACTCTGAGCCGAATGAAAGCCATGCTTTTACAGAAAGATGTGCCCTTATCCTCAGCCCTAGAAACTTTTGATCTCAGCTGAGATACAGGCACTGGTATGAACAAACTGCCCTATCCATTTTGGAGAAATAGTACAACGTATCTTTAACATGTTTGATACAAAGGGCATAGTACACCTATTTAAGATCAAAGGTTCTGGACTGTTAAGCAGGTTTCAGACAGTCTTTGGAGTGATTCCAGCCTTCATACACTCAGATTTTGGAAGCATTTTTGGAGGGCTTCCGCTGATCCTGCTACTAATAGTGAGTATCCTGATTTTTATTTTATGCAATGCAATGGACGTCCCAGTCACCAAGGAAATGGAAAAAGCGCTCTTGGAGCGACATTACCATGTTCGCAGGGTACTACATCTTGGCAAACCTCAACTTTGGAAGCTCAGAATCTTGGTTCTGATCATTTTGACCACTCTGGATTGACTGTTTTGCCTGTCCTCCACTGCTTGCTCTGCGGCTACGAACGCATTTTGGACCTCTGTCAGTTGTGCCACCAGACGTGGATGCATTGCTTGACCCGTTAACGGCCCACGTACTGCAGTGTCCCCAGCGTATTCCAATGTTGATGTCTGCATTCTTGGAGCCTCCGCTCCTGTTGGATCCGATACCGGCTCTACTACAGGCATGCAGGCTTTGGATGTTACAAATGCTTCCCCAGCATCTTCTGTGGGAACTGAGGAAGATCATCTTTGCTCAATTTGACCTGATTTGTGAGGTGTTACAGGGACCGCTGTCTGCGAAAGCAAGCAGGAGTGATGTTGCACCTCCCACACAGGACACAAACATTTGGATCTCCAAATGCTGGAAAAAATTTGCCCATTTTCCAAAATAGCCTAAATTAGAATTTTAAACAAAAAAATGTTTTTCCTTTTTTACGGCGCACCATGGCTTTCAGATGAGCTTAGTGGCTCAGACTATATACATGAACATATTTTAAAGGACTTTTAGATACATTTTTATAGAGTATGAATTTTTTGAAATGGTAAATAAACCTTTTGACAATGTTTAGTGCTTGATTAGAAGGAAATTCCCTTTTTCGTATGTCGTCCGGTCAGATGACGAGTGGGTGTTATGTATACCCCAATATAGGCCTGAGTAAATACCAAACCCTTCACCTACATTTACTGTACCATTACACTACAGAACTGGTTTTGGTATTGACCTTTTACCTAGTTAAGCGCTGCATAAATGTTGTGCGGTTTTCCCTGAAAATTAGCCTCATTAATTATGCATGAGGATTCTCAGCATCACAGCATGATTACCATCTTCTGTATAATAACTATGTATAAATGTCATCCCTTCCGTCATCCTCGGTTGACATGGCACAGCAAGGTAGAATCCCTTGAGGGTACCTTTTGGGTATGTATAAACCATGTCCTTGCTGGGACAGGCTGAGGTGAAAGACTTCCATGCTAACACACTGACACGAGACGCTGAGGCTTCTGCACGCAGACACTCCATCTTGCAGTGGTCTGACAACCCTCACGGGGTGTCCATCTTGAGACCAAGACGGGGTCCCACAGTCTCTCACTTCAGTTAATGGGGTTGGCTTCAGCCTAGGGGAATTCTTGGCTCACACCCACATACATGCTTTGTACACTTGGGTGCATCTAATTAGGGTTGCATCGTAGGAGTATGCATTATCATTGTCATGTAATTATATGCTTACATATATTCATTGTTTTAGCACTATGGTAGAAATCTCCCATTCATTTACTGTTAGTGCTTCTAATCATTTTTATAAGTTTCTTTCTTATGGTTGTTTCAGCACACCTATTTTACACTAGAATGACGCTGCGTTTATTCTGTGTATCGCTCTGAGATAAAGTTAGCACGAGTGACTGAGCGAAAAGTTCTGTACTGTTTCCACGATCCCGGATGGTACAGTTGTCATGTTCGATAGTTGCCGGGAACTATTCTCTCCTTGGTAAAATGAGTTTACAGTGGCACTGGGAGCTAGCTGGTATACAGGCAAACATACCCAGTAGGGGTGTTAGGAATCCGTTTGGACATCAATCCCACAGTTTATGTTGCCTAAATGGGCAGATTCTAAATAGTTTTAAAGTAACTACACGATACAGACCATTGTTAGACCCGTCAGCCTTAGGGTGGTCTTCCCCCAAATTTTATGCCTTCCTCCTCCATTTTTACTGAACAAGATTTTGCTGGCCTTAGGACTCTGAGCACTTTACCACTTCTGACCAGTGGTCAAGTGCATGTGCTCACTCCTTAAAACATAGAAACATTTTCTTATCCCCAATTGGCATATTTAATATACTTGTAAGTCCCTAGTAAAGTCGTACTACATGTACCTAGGGCCTGTAAATTGAATGCTACATATATTTCACTCCTAGGGTAGGCACACAATAGCCCACAGAGCAGCATGCAGTATATAAAAAAGTGGGACAGGTATTTTTTTAATTTTTACATGTCCTGGCAGTGAAACTCTCAAATTTGTTTTACACTACTGCAAAGCCTACCTCTCCCATAGGATGCCCTCACCCCTAAGGCCCTACACAGTCCAGAGGGCAGGGTGCATAGTCTTTAAAACACTGGACAATCACTATAGTTTTACATTTCCTGGTAGCAAAAACACCTCCTTTCGTTTTTCACTACTGCAAGGCCTACCTCTCCAATAGGATAACATTAGAGTTACCTTATTACATTTAATAAGGTTTAATTTCCAAATCGGAGCAGGTGACCAGTTCATGTTTGGAGTCTTAGGAATTATAATGAAAATGCCTCTCTTATAGTACAGTTGGATTTTAAATTACAGTTTTAAAAATGCCACTTCTACAAAGCTCAAAATAATTTTTTAAAAAATTAGCTGACAATTTATCAGGCTACCAACAATTTAAGCAGGCTCCGATCAAACCAGCGAGTAAGATTGTCTATTTCATTTAATTATTAGTTTTCTTTCATTTCATTTTATGAATTCACAGGACAGGTAGCGAATACACTTCGCAATTTACATAACTTCCAGACAAAATTTAAACAATAACACCAAATAACTAACAATCAATGGGAATTCTTTCCAGTCAAAAAAAAAAGCAAAAGGTAACCGACGAAAACAATTTTCTAGAAAACAAACTAAGGTTACCAAACAACGGGGGTAAAGACATTTCTAGCAACAGATGATTTACACTGTAGGTACATTATTTCCACCGGTCGCAACACATATTTCTATCGGAACTCTTACCCTGATGGTGAAATATGCCGAAGTGTTTCAAATCCCAATTTATTTCAGGGGATTCTCCTCAGGGCTGTGACTGGATTCTGTAACACCAATAGGAAAAAAATAAATTGTTTGACAAACCATTGCCCACCTTCTCACTTTTCCTATATTCGCTCTTAAGAAAAAATAGAATTATATGTACCTCGTTTAGAACTTGGAAAGCCCTTCAAAGTTGTGGGAAAGATTGCGGGTATGTTTTCCTGAAAGAACGAGGACACTCAATCATTACCGGCCACCGTCATATAATGTGTCTATTTAGTGCTCAACAAGATTATGACAGGTTCTACTTACTTGCAGAAAAATACCATTAACTCTAGCACAACCGCCACTCCTGCGTGAAGTTGGTGTGCTATTTTAAAGGTACTTCAGTGGCGTTTTTAATGTTTCACCTGCCATCGGATACGTGAGTTTTATTCTGGTGTAAAAAGAAAGACTTGGGCTTTACAAGAGTTCAAACAAACGCTTGCATCATTTCTTTTGTATTAAATGTAAGACTTACTTTCCAGTTTCAATTGCTGTTGCCAGCGAATGCTTGCAAAGGCAGTTTAAGATTCGTAGTTTTGGTTATTTTCAAGAGCGGTTGTGGATTTCGAGTTAGTGATCTGCAAGATTAAACAAGAACACGAACAGAGGCGTTAGCTAATTAGACGTCTTCTTCATACGCTTTCAATTGAATAACAATTTTCAAACACGATAACTCACTCGTGCTTCACTAAGCGGTCGTCAATCATTCTTCCTGCTTTCGGTTTGCTTTGTGGAACGCTGTCAATTCGGCTGCACTCAATTACGCTTAAAAGGACTTCCTGTTCAATGACCTTAGTCAGTGGGACTGTTGAGCGAAGAATGCTGGATCTTGTAGTGTTTCTATGAAACGTGTAGGCCCTTTCACATTCTAGCAGCCTAATCACAATTCTTTATTACGCAGTTGTTAAGGAGCAGTGATTTAGAGGAGTAGTTGAAATTAGTCCTTTCTTTATACTAAGTACTTGATATTTCAGATATTTCATTCAGGCCCGATATAGCACTATTGAACTGGAGGATGAGGTAGGCTTATTTTTGTAATAAGGTTCTTTCTGTATCTCCGCCTCTTGACATCTGTTTTACCACCCAAAGGACTGTCCATTTAATATCCTTTTCACTATGGTTGGCTTGTATAAAATGACTAACCATAGGGGCACGTTCTAGATCCATGTTTGATGATTAGCAATCGGATTTCTTGGTTAGTCTTGCAGATATACAGTTTGCCACAAGGGCATGTCATCCCATAAATGACATTCTTCGTTTTGCAATTTCAAAAAGACTTGTGAATCCATTTAATGGTGTTGTGCTCAAATATAGACCCTTCACAAGTTGTTTCACATGACACAGTTACCACATTTGTGGTGGCCTTTGATTGATTTTAGATTCCAAAGGGAACATATAGGTCATGTTTTTTTTTTTTATTGCTGAGGTGTAATCAGCCCCCATCAATTGTTGGCCAATGTTCCTTTCTTTCCTCATGGCGAAAAGTGGTCTTCCAAACGGGCATTCTAGATTTTGAAGCAGGTGCCACATTTTTCAAATGATTTGGCAGAATTGATTTGTGTGTGGACCAAAGGTCGATACACACACCATTTTTGTCATGGGCTCCTTGACTTTCTTAGATAAAAGACATTCTCTCCGTGTGTACCAGGCGCTCCGTTTTGCGTGCCTAAGCAGTTTTTTGGGGTAACCTCTTAATTGCTCACACATGGCTGTCACATGGGCTTCAAAGTCATCCATCGGTGATCAGTTTCGTCTGATCCTTAGTAGCTGGCCATACGGCAAATTGTCCCTCAGGGACCGGGGATGTGAATTTATATAATGAAGGATCATGTTTCTGCCAGTTGATTTACAACGTAGAGTTGTCCTTAGTTCATTATTTATAGGTCTTACCTCCACAGCTAGGAACGTAAGAGAAGCCTTACTCTAAGGCACAGTGAATTTTATGTCTGAGTGTCTCGTATTGAGCCAATCAAAAAAATGCATTAAAGTTGATTCAGGGCCATCCCAGAGGCACCAGATGTCGTTGATGTAACGGTACCGCTTCAAAAGATGTTTGAAGGGATTATTTTCATAAACAAAATTATATTCCTTGAGGCCAAATATTCTAGTTTCAAGGCCCTGGGTAAGGATCTGCTTGATGGCTTCCTGTATCTCTCGGGTGGGGTCATCTTTGACATTCCGATACCAGACATTCTGGACCTGCTCAATTCCTTCTTTGAGGTACATCTCCTTTGCCCAAAGGACTAAAGCACCCCCTTGTCGGCCAGCTTTATCACAATTGAAGTATCCTGCCTGAGGTCCATCAAGGCCTTACCTTGTTGGGGCGATAAAGCTGGCCAACAAGAGGGGTGCATTAGTCCTTTGGCCAAAGGAAATGTACCTTAAAGAAGGACTTAAGCAAGTCCAGAATAATGTCTGGTATCGGAACGTCAAAGATTACCCCACCCAAGAGATACAGGAAGCCATTAAGCTGATCCTTACCCAGGGCCTCGAACATTGAATATTTGGCCCCAAGGAATATAATTTTCTGAACAAAAAGTATCCCAGAACACCAGTGATGTATGTTTTACCAAAGATTCACAAGCAGCTAATGGATCCACCAGTAAGACCTATAGTTTCCAGCTGTGACTCACTATTGGAGCCAATTTCCAAATATGTGGATATTTTCCTGAAACCTTTTCTTCAGCAAGTTACCTTGCATCTGAGAGATAAGATAGATTTTATCAACAAGATAGAGGGTCCCCATTTTGATTCTAGTAATCAGCTGCTTGTTTCGTTTGACGTTGTGTCGTTGAAGAGGCACTTGAAGCACTTGAAACATACCTTGACACTCGTGAACACCCACAGCAGGTAACCACCGAGTTTATCCTTCAGCTTGAGTCAGTGGCACTAAAAAAGAACTACTTTAAGTTTGATGACAAATTTTACATCTACACCAATGGGACTGCCATAAGTTGTCCCTTTGCCCTGGAGATGGCAGTCCTTTACATCGCCAGGTTCAAGGATACATTTGTTTATAAAAATAATCCCTTCAAACAACATCTTTTGAAGTGGTATCATTACATTAATAACATCTGGTGCCTCTGGGATGGCCCTAAATCAACTTTAATGCATTTTTTTGATTGGCTCAATATGAGACACTCAGACAAAATTCACTGTGACTAAGAGTAAGACTTCTCTTACGTTCCTAGATGTGGAGGTAAGAACTATAAATAATAAACTAAGGACAACTCAACATCGTAAATCAACTGACAGAAACACAATCCTTCATTATAAAAGTTCCAATACCTGGTCCCTGAGGGACAATTTGCCGTATGGCCAGCTACTAAGGATCAGACGAAACTGCTCACGGATGGATGACTTTGAAGCCCATGCGACAGCCTTGTGTGAGCAAGTAAGGGAAAGAGGTAACCCCAAAAAACTGCTTAAGCACGCAAAATGGAGGGCCTGGTACACACCGAGAAAATCTCTTATCCAAGTAATTAAAGGAGCCCATTACCAAAATGGTGTGCGTATCAACCTTTGGTGCACACACAAATCAATTCCACCAAATCATTTTAAAAAACTGGCACCCGCTTCAAGATCTAGAATGCCCGTTTGAAAGCCCACTTTTCGCCATGAGGAAAGAAACTAGCATTGGCTAACAATTGGTGATGAATGATTGCACCTCAGCCACAAAAGAAACAGGACCTACCTTCCCATTGGAATCTAAAACCAATCGAAGGCCACCACAATTGTGGTAACTGTGTGTCATCATCAAATGGATTCACAAGTCCTTTTCAAAATGCAAAATGAAGAATGTCATTTATGGGATTACATGCCCTTGAGGCAAACTGTATATCGGCAAGACTAACCAAGAAATCCAATTGCAAATAGTCAAATATCGATCTAGAATTCGCACAAAAGTCCCTATGGTTATCCATTTTATACAACCCAACCGTAGTGAAAAAGATATTAAATAGTCAGTCCTTTGAGTAGTAAAATAGATGTCAAGAGGCGGAGATACAGAAAGAACCCTATTACAAAAAGAAGCCTACCTCATCCTCAAGTTCAATTGTGCTATATCGGGCCTGAATGAAATGTTTGAAATATCAAGAAATTTGTATAGAAAAAGGACTAATTTCAAGTACTCATCTAAGTCACTGCTCATGAACGACAGCGTAATAAAGAATTGTGATTAGGCTGCTAGTATGTCAAAGTGCCAACACGTTTCATAGAAACACTGCAAGATCCAGCATCTTTCGCTCAACAGCCCCACTGACTAAAGACATGGAACAGGAAGTCCTTTTAAGTGTAATTATGTGCAGCCGAATTGACAGCATTCCACAAAGCAGACGCAAAGCAGAAAGAATGATTGATGACCGCTTAGGGAAGCACAAGTGAGTTATTGTGTTTGAAACTTTGTATTCAATTGAAAGCGTATGAAGAAGATGCGTTATCAGCTTATGCCTCTGTTCGTGTTTAATCTTGCAGATAACTAACTCGAAATCCACAACCGCTCTTGAAAATAACCAACATTACGAATCTTCTCAAACTGCCTCTGCGAGCATCCGCTGGCAACAGCAATTCAAACCGGAAAGTAAGTCTAACATTGAATACAAAAAAAATTATCCAAGTGTTCGTTGTTTGAACTCTCAAAGCCTAAGTCTTTCTTTTTACACCAGAAAAAAACTCATGTGTTCGCTGGCAGGTGAAACATTAAAAACGCCACTGAAGTACCTTAAAAATAGCACACCAACTTCACGCAGGAGTGGCGGTTGTGCTAGAGTTAACGGAGTTTTCCTGCAAGTAAGTGGAACCTGTCATAATCTCATTGATCACTAAATGGACACATTATATGACAGTGGCCGGCAGTGATCGATTGTCCTTGTTCTTTCAGGAAAACATACCCACAATCTCTCCCACAACTTTGAAGGGCTTTCCAAGTTCTAAACGAGGTACATATAATTCTGTTTTTTCTTAAGAGTGAATATAGGAAAAGTGAGAATGTGGGCAAAGGTTTGTCAAACAAAATATCTTTTCTATTGGTTTTACAGAATCCAGTCATAGCCCTGAGGACAATGCCCCGAAATAAATTGGGATTCAAAACGCGTTGGCATATTTTACCATCAGGGGAAGAGTTCCAATAGAAATGTGTAGCGACCAAGAGAAATAATGTACTTAAAGTGTACATCCTCTGTTGCTAGAAATGTCTTTCTCCCAGTTGGTTGGTAACCTTAGTTTGTTTTCTTGAAAATGGTTTTCGTGGGTTACCCGTTGCTTGATTTTTTGACTGAAAATAATTCCAATTGATTGTTATTTGGTTTAATTGTTTCAATTTTGTCTGGATGTTATGTAAATTGAGAAGTGTATTCGCTATCGGTCCTGTGAATTCATAAAATTAAATGAATGAAAATTAATTAAATGAAATAGACCATCTTACTCGCGAGTTTGGTCGGAGCCTGCTTAAATTGTTGGCAGCCTAATGAATTGTCAGCTAGATTTTTGGGATTATTTTGTATTTACTGGCCCTATCTAGCTCTGTGACGAAGGGCCCACCCCTTGTATAACTTTTAGAAAGTTGGCATTTTTGCTGCCTCAGCCATTTAGAACCTGAAGCGTGTCCCTGGGCCACATGACAATGTAGTTGACTAGTGAGCTTTTTGCATTCCTCCTAGACAGCGACACACTAGAAAGCTTAGATGTGCCTGGATGGGTCATCACTAGCAAAATGGGATGGCAGAGCTGGGCACAGCCATACTTACACTTGAATAGACTGTGTCCTGCCTCCACACAAAGAGCTGCATACCCAATATATATATTCTGAAGCAAGGACGGGTAAGGTAGGTTGCCTGGGCTTCACAAGAAGACCTCTAAAAGCTTCTCCCTCCTTCTAGATGAAAGGCACCAGGTACAAATATTGGACCTCAATCACCAACTCCAGTACGCTTCTAGACCTGTGGCTACTCGGACAGGAAGGCCCACTGTACTACTGAAAGGACTGCCCCTCTGCTGGACTGCTGATCTGAAGGAACTGCAGTCATGCTTTGCTGACCTGCTGCCCTCTTGCCTGGGTGAGGAGGACCGGACCTACATCTGTTAAACCCAGGATCCCAAAGGGTTCCGCAGCGCTAGTTCGGACTAGAGCCTCAGGGACAGAAGGCTGGCACCTGAACTCTGCCATTTGTGAATCCTACCTGGCCAAATGATGCCACTCCAGTCCTGGACACTACAAAGAGTTCCTGATGGTGCCCTACCAGTCCATCTGGGGGCCCAGCAGAACTGATGCATCCCCTCTGCTGCATGGCGCAATCCCAAGCAGAACTGATTCATTGCCTCGCTGCAAGGATTCTCCAACACAAAGGGCCCAGCAACCTGAATCCTGCATCAGAAGTCCTGTCTGTAAGAAGCTTGCCGAATGCAGGCCCTCGCATCTCTCATCAAAGGCAGCCTCGATGACTATGCAGGTTCCTGCATCGCAGCTTCACAGCTCCTTGGAACTGATGCATCGCCTCAGCTGCGTGACGCATACTCGGCGTAAAACTTCGCAATACTCCGCCACCAGGACCCAAGGTATTTTTTTTAGTGGCCTTAACTTGGTCCCTGTAGCCTGTCCAAGCTTCATTATGGTCGATCCATACTTGTGACTTTGTCCTGGTCGGGCACAAACATACCTACAGTTGGCGCTTAATGCTTTTGACAATTTCCACAGAAATCATTAATCCTGTATATTCTTTCTACAGACTGGATTTTTGTTGTTTTGGTCTTGCTTTATTTATTCAAATTTTCTCTATTTTCCGAACCTTGTGTGGGATCATTATCTGTTGAGTTTTAAGTGAATCACAGTCTGATGTGTTGCACAAATATTTTACACATTGACTCCAAGCTAAACTGGACTGCTCTGTGCCAAACTACCAGAGGGATGAGCACAAGTTAATTTGGGATTTGTGACTACACTGGTAAATATTGCAGTTGCTGCTTGAGTGGAGTTTCACCCCTCTCAAACATTAATCAAATATCTTACAAAATGCAATGTGTAAGGCCTACTGTGCATTGATGGGGCAGTAAGAGGCTTGAAAGGAGGTAGTTGAAGATAAACAGAAACTGGATGCAGCCTTGTCGAGGTCAGAGTTGCGCCATCTGTGAGCCAGAGAACACAAGGGTTATGTCTAGACTTCTGGCATTAATGGACTCAACATGCTGGGAACTGGCTTGCAGCCAGAGTTGGGGTCCAGCAAAGGCGACCAAGAGTCCAATAGGCGCTGTGGGCAAACCCAGCTGTGGTATCCCAGATGGAGAATCTCAGCTCCTTGGGGTCTGCAGGTAAACCAAAGGGAGTTTGAATCGATCCAAAGAGTTGGAGCATGGCCTCGCTGAACTCTTGGTTCTGCCTTGGTGTCACTGACGACTCTGGGAACTCTGGTTGTGCCAATGTTGATAGACTTCAGCAAAGAGCTTGAGAAGATGGGGATGCCCTCACATTTATAAGTTGTATGAGAGTAGCGGGAAGAAGCAGAGTCCTACTTGGATTTTTTATGCTATTCCCTCAACTTACCCGCAGATTTTCAGCACAACTATGACTGACCTTAGGATCGACTTCTTGAATGGGACACACAGACCTTTTAACTTAAATCAATTCTGACGTAGATTCTTCGGATGCTTGACAACATGTTTTCACCTTGTGGTCCTATGTGGCCTTCAGTTCATCGACACACAGTCATTGCAGGCCTTAGAGTTGTGACTCAACCCCAGGAAATTGTGATGAGAATACTGCCACACACATTGGTTGAGGCAGTCATTACAAAGTTTAAACTCTGTCATCTTGGGGAAGATGTGTCCCTTGCACATTAAATGGGCAAATGAGACTCCAGAAGCGGTAGCTCCTAATTTGCACCTGGTGGTGTGGAAATAAAGGAACGGACATTGTGCTTAGGTGGTGCATATATAGTAGGGGTGGGCAGTAAACTCCACTCCATGGACGGAGTTTTGCCACTCCGCCTGGAATGCTGAGTTCAGCAAAAAACTCTGTCAACCCACTGGCAGAGCGGAGTTTACCAGCGTGCTCACCCCTTGTCTGTAGAAACAAATTGTGGCAACGATAGGGGTTCTTGGCCCCAAATGACACTCAGCAGCCTAGGGGACTTCATCCCCCAACCAGTAGTGTGCCAGGAAGGTTCTTTGTAGAGTGGTTGAGAAATGGGGCGGGTCCTCCGAAGAGTTCTCAGCAATCCTGCTATGGGTGACATGCTTGTGGCAATAATCGTGGTTCTTGGCCCCAAACGACCCTCAACAGCCAAGGATACTTCATCCCTCAAACAGTTGTGCACTAGTAGGCCCCTTTGCAGAGTGGTTGAGAAAGGAGGTGGTTCCTCTGACAAGGTCTCAGCAATCCTGGTGTGGGGAAGTTAGGAGCCAGACCTCCGACCTCCTGGTCAGGGAACTCTGCTCTCTCCTCGCTCTGCTCCATCATTGCGCCGCTGCCTTCCAGCACCTCTCCTCCCTCAGGTAAGTGTTGAGGACCTCCTCCACCCACAGGCTCCTGCCTACGCCTCATCCCTGGTGGTCCAGTGGGAGAGCCTTGCTCTTCTGCTGGTCCGCTCAGCCAGCCTTCTCCGTTTGTCTGTTTTTCTCAGTCTTTTCTGTCTATCTGGTTCTTTTCTGTTTATTGTACCTGTTCTCTGTCTATATGTTGCTCTTTTTTGTGCCTGTTGCGCACTTGTGTCCATTTTCTCTCCCCTTTTCCCGCAGCTGCTGCCCTTGCGGCCCATCCCCCTGCCGGTTCCTGCTCCCACCTACCAGCTGTGCTTCCACTCCATACCTTACTTAATGGCAGCCGCTATGCGGCCTTGCCGTAGGCACACCAAAGGTGTGCCAAAGTCATGCCCGTCTGCTCCCGTCCAGCGACAGGTACCCTGGTTCTCCGACCCCCTCCATCGCTTCGACTCCGCTGCCCTCCACGCACTCAACCCCAGAAGTAATATCTGCCAGCTGTCAATGCCGAACACCGCCCACGGGCAGTTTTCCTGCTGACACTGCTGCCAAACCTTCACCAACCTTCGATACCCCACAGCCACCACCCACCCTCCGGACACCAGCGCACCCGAACCCCTAAGCTGCATCCTCCTCAAGGTAACCCTCCCTGCAAAAACACCACAGAGATCTGGGAGCTCCTCAACACCCTCTCGCCAGACATCGCCTTCCTCACAGAAACCTAGACTAACTCCACCTCAACCCCTAGAGATCAACTGCGGAGTACCCCAAGGATCATTGCTCAGACCCACGATCTTTAACATCTGCATGGCCCCCCCCGTCGCCATCATCATCAGACAGCATGGACTCAACATAGTATGCTACGCCAACGACACCCAGCTCATCCTCTCCCTCACGAAGCAACCAGACACCACCAGACTCAGCTTCCAGGAAGGAATGAAGGACGTCGAACCCTGAATGAGCAGCAGCTGTCTGAAGCTCAACTGGGAGAAGACAGAAGTCCCTGTCCTCTGACCCACCCCCTCAGTGTGGGACAACACCTGGTGGCCCACTTCCCTCTGCAACCCCCCACTCCCATAGACCACGCCTGGAACCTCTGCATCATTTTCAACTCCTCCCTCTCCATGACCGGATAGATCAACGCCGTCTCCTCCACATGCTTCAAAACCCTCCGCATCCTTCGCAAGACCTTCAAGTGGATCCCCCTAAATCCAGAAAGACCGTTACCCAAACACTCATAACAAGCAGACTGGACTACTGGAATGCCCTATATGCCGGAATTAACAAATCCCTGCTCCTAAAACTCCAGACAATCCTGGGGCGCTAGGTGGCGCACGTCCAAGATGGCCACACACCCATGAGGCTCTGGACGCTTGGCGCTCAAATCCATCATTTATCCTGCTTTCTGCCTTTGGTATTAAAGTCATAAAACTTTCCAGCTGCCCTCTACACATTCCGCTGTCTGCGGAGAAGAAAAAAAAATAAAAATAAAATAAATCACCACTTCTGCAGCCCCGTGGACCTGATTGCGGGTCGCTACACACTGCGACCGTTACTGCTGTTGCTTCCGCTGCTGCTCCCGCTGGAGGTCAGATCGGCTGGAGTGGCTAATCGAGCCCCGCAGCTCTACACATGTGGCTAGGCCCCATCGCGGCCTGGTGCGGATCGGAGCCCCGCCGTAGGCCTGATCATCTTCCCTGCTGTTTGCTGGATCATGGCGCAGCTGATGCCTCCCCTGGGCCCGCCCGCTCCACCGTTTGAGGAACTGGGGTGCAGATTGTGACAGCGGTGACATGCTGTGGCACATACGCGGCGGTCTCTCCCTGCGCCTCCCAGCTCCGGGAGTACCGCTTTGCGTGTTCTGCATTCTAGCGCCCTGACTCCTGCGGGTTGGGTTGCGGCCTCTTCTCCTGTTGCACCATGCCTGTGGCCGCTGCACCTCCTCCCATTGCGAGACTGCCTCTATAGCCTCCGACGGCCATTGACTTTTGTGTGTGTTGCTGCCGTCCCACACTTTGACTCTCCCACTGCTGGCCCGCGCTTCCCTACGTGCACCGACGACCTGGGTCTGGAGCCTCCTTGCTATTGACTCCTGCGTCTACACACGCTTGATTGGCGCTGCCCTCCGGACCTTGGTGAGTGTTCGGGCATTCGTGAGTGTGTCTGGAGACCCATTGCTCTCATTCTTCCGCTGCCACATCCTTGTCTGCGTCCTGCTTGCTGCTCCTGCGAGGACACTGCGCCCATCATCCGGGGACCTTTCCTTACTGTGTACTTCGTCATGTTGAATGGTTGACTGCAGTTATCTTTTGCTGGATGATGGCCCTCTCCTCCTAGATACTGCCCAGCTGCGCCTTGCCTTCGTGGCTTTTGGCCCTCTCCTCCTGCGCTGACCCATGTGTCCACACCTCTACTTGGCCTCTCGCTGTGCACTATCTCCTCACTTAGACTGTGTGGGAACTTGTGCGTCTGGTGAGCTGCAATGGGAAAGCCGGATGGTCACCAGCCCGGACTAACATTCGACGCCCTGAAAAAAGCAGCGACGAGATCAGCCTCTGCGGAACCTACCTCTGCTGTCATGGAACACGCGCAGCCCTCTACACAAGCTTCTGAGAATTACATTAAGTCCCTACTGCTGGCTGTGCAGCACAGTATCTTGGACTGGTCTGGAAAAATGGACACCATGAATAATCGTTTAGATTTCTTGGTGTAAAAAGTGGATAAGCACGATGGCCAGCTGAAGGAGGCGGAGCAGCGTACATCTGAGAACGAGGACGCCACTGCCCGTATGCAGACACAGATGGCGCAGATGGATAAGTTGCTAAAGGAGATTGTGGCCAAGAACGAGGACATAGAAGCCAGGAGCCGCCGCAACAATGTCCGCATTCTAGGCATCCCTGAAAGTACGAACACTGGGCGTATGGAGGACTACATAGAGCGCCTCCTAAGAAGCACTTTTGGAGACTGCTCCTTCTCAACGCACTTGGTGGTTGAACGCGCGCATCGCTCACTCGGCCCACGACTCCCGCCCGGTGAGGCCCCTCGGCCTATCATCGCACGCCTTCTCAACTACAGGGATTATGATGTGGCGCTCCAGAAGGCCCGTGAGTTGAAACCACTGCAGTTTGAGGGCAATCCCTTCACCATCTACCCAGATTTTACATTAGCAGTGCAGGAGGCACGCCGGAAATTCCTCGCTGTCAAGCAGAAACTTCGCAAGGCCCAAATTGAATATGCGTTACTATATCCTGCGAGGCTTCGTATCGCGCGTAATGGCAAGCATGTTTTCTGCACCAACCCGCAACAGGTAGACGACTTTTTGAAAACCATCGCACGGCGCTCTCCACGATATGATCACGACGCCAGACCATCATCCTCGCCCAGTGGCTAGGCAGGAGCAGCCGTTTCCTCATCACGGTTTCATCCATCCAGGGCTGATCCCGCGCATCATGGCACTATTCTACGCTACGCTGAAACACTTCCACTTGAGGCACAACTCTGTGGGCAGCTACCACTCATGTCGATCGTCTTGGACTAGATAGACGCTCCTGATCTGAATCATGGACAGATAAGTGACCAACAGCCTTCATTTACTGACTTTAGTTCTCACTATGTTTCTGTATCAATTGCCACGTTCCAGGTAGAACTTTGGGTATTGTTACTTTGGAGACAATGCATTGATGTCAATTATGATAGGAGGGACATACTGGACTAGACACTGGATCCATCGCCTTAGCATACGCCAGACACATACACCTCGATATACTTGTCATAATGTGCTGCGACACTTTACCTTACGACATCAGCGACCTTATCTACCAATAATACATATGCTACACGAATGCAGACAAATCCACTTTGCATTAAACTAATAACATGGAACATCAGGGGCCTGTGCGATCCTCGCAAGCGACAACAGATCCTAGCCTACTTAGATAGACACCACATACAAATGCCCATGCTCCAGGAAACGCACATGGACCCTAGGTGTCCATCATGCTTTGGCTCGAGATGGGCCTCTGTGTGGGCGTTCTCATCAAACCACATACTCACGAGGCATGCTTCTTTTAATTAAAAGAAAAACACCGTTCATATTGGAGGGCACATATAGCGACCCCTCTAGTCGCAGCGGTCTACTCTGGGGTACCCTAGTCACACAATCTGTCATGGTCCTAATTCGGATGATCCTGGGCACTTCACAACGCTAAGGGGACACATACTAAAAATTGGCTCTACACATGTCATATGGGGTGGGGACCTTAATACTGTACTCTGCCCTTCTATGGATCGCTCCAATCCCCAGCCACAACACTATACACATGTAAATGTAAATGTTGTAGACTTGTAAAGCGCACAGCTGCCCCAGCAACGGGGCATCCCAGCGCTGTAGACCGCTGGGGAACCCGTCCTGGCTATCCCTGTGAGATGGTCTCTTTCTGGGTATCTCCAAGGTGAAACCAGGCATCCCCGGCGTCTGTTTGGGGCCGTTGTAGAGATGAGGCAAGCTTAATGCCCAGAGTTGCCGAGTGTGTTCCTGGTTAGAGTAGGTACCGAGGCGAGAATTATCGAGTCCGTTTTGACCCTGGTCCACAACCCTGCCGCGTCGGGAATTGAACCCTGGTCCCTGGTCGATTCTCTGCTTACGGGTCTGCCGCCTCTAACCAGTGAGCCACACCTCTCCACAATGCTTTAGGATGCCCTCTCTGGGTTGCTCACCGAACATGGTCTCGTGGACGTCTGGAGTCACGTACACCCTGCCATTAAAGAAGGCACTTACTACACAACTGGACATGCAACATGGTCTAGGCTGGATTACTGGCTGTGCTCCCGCAGTGTGGCCCCATGGATCAAAACAGCTACTCACCTGGCACGCACTTACTCGGACGATGCGCCTGTGTGCCTTGAATTGTTGCCTGCTAGTGCTGTTGTCACCCCCCGCTGCTGGAGGCTCATGCCGGAGGCATTATTAGATGCTGTGTTCCAAGCAGAACTGGGGGAAGAGATTGAAGACTTCTTCACTAGGAACAAAGTCCCGGTCGATGATGTAGGTCTCCTTTGGGAGGCGTTCAAAGTTATGGTTAGGGTCATTTGCATCTCCAAGAGTTTTGGGGTGCTTCGAGACATTAGAGGGCACCTAAAGCGTCTCGAACTTGAACTCAAACAACTTGAAGCTGATGTGGGCTGCTGACTCTGGCGCCGTGCGCCGCACTCCGTGAGAAGCTCACAGACTATACTGACACTGCGAATCGGGAGGCAAAGTTTAGGGGCAAATATTTCACTGTCCGCAATTATGGAGAGGGTGAGAGACCTGGCCGAGCGCTTGCTAGTGCTATCAAAACACCCCAGTTTTCGAACTAGGTCCTGGACGTGGTGGGCAATGACGGTATACGGTATAGTGACAGCCTAGACATCCTACAAATATTTACTGAGTACTATTCGGAACAATACAGCTAACATACAACCCCCCCTTGATTTCTCTCCCTATTGCAAAGACATAACGCTGGGATGGCTCGGGAACTCAACGCAAATTCCTCATGGCGCCCTTTGAGGATGATGAGTTGCGCAAGGTCATCATGCAGATGGCATCAAGGAAGGCGACCGGCACTGATGGGCTTCCCATCGATTTTTATAAAATGTACATTAACCAATTACTTCCCGTACTCAAGGAGGTCTTCCTCGAGGCCCACGAGACATTAACTTTGCCTAGCTCCATGAGGGAAGCGATTATTACGTCACAGCTGAAGCCTGGCAAACCAGCTGATCGGTGCGAGTCTTATAGGCCGCTTTCCCTAATCAATACGGATGCCAAAATCCTTGCGAAACTGGTGGCAAATCGACTTCGCCTACTGATGGACAAGCTGGTGCTCCCGGATCAAGCTGGGTTCATACCAGGCAGAGCTACGTCCCATAATCTCAGGACCCTCTTCTCTATCTTACAGACAGTGGACCCAACACTGCGACTGATAGCGGCATTTCTAGATGCCTTAAAGGCTTTTGATTCAGTAAAATAGGACTACATGTTCACTGTTTTACAATGCGTGGGCCTTCCTGTTAGCTTCATAACTTGGATTCAGCTTTTGTATACCTCGCCCACTGCGAAAGTCCTAATTACCGGACATACGTCTTCCTCCGTCTCACTCGCTTTTGGCACGCATCGGGGGTGTCCACTCTCGCCCCTTTTATTTGCCCTCCTCATGGAGCCCCTAGCTGCTAATTAGACAGCATTATAGTCACGTGGGCCTCCGTTGCCTCCTCTGCCCGGTACTCATATCCCTATATGCAGATGATGTGACCCTATATGTCAAGGGCCCACAGTGCAATCTTAAATCACTGCTACGCGAGTTCGTCAAATTTGGGGGACAATCCGGAACCCACATTAACTGGTCCAAATCACAGATATTTACACTTAACAGTTCAGTCACTCCCTTTGACACGGACTTCCCGCTCGAGTGGTGCGAGGGCGATGCTAAATACCAGAGGATCCGCGTGACGATGGACCGGGACGACTTAATGCGACTTAACTATGGCTGTGCAATGGAGCATATTACGGGCTGCATCACTCTATGGATTGCCCTCCCCCCAACCATGGCCGGGTGCATCTCCCTTATAAAAATGGTGATACTTCCCAAGTTTTTATATCTTTTTTAAAACATTCCTTATGACCCGGGACGGCTTTTTTTACCACCCTACGATCAGAACCGATTCGACTTGTGTGGGGTGGAAAACAGCCACGCATACAGTGGAACATGTTGGTTCGTCCCCACTCCCAAGGCGGCTTTGATATTCCTAACTTCGAGCTCTACTATCTATGTGCCCAGGCTCACTACGCCCACTATTGGTTTCATCCACCACGATACACATCCCATGTGGCCACCGAACACTGGCTCGCGAACCCCATCCCGTTGGAAGGCGTCGTCCTTGCTCCCACTAAGCCTTGTGACCGCGCTCCTAACACCGTGGACTGTACGCTCATGGCCTGGTCTCGCATCCTGAGTCGCATGCATGCACCCAGTCTCTACTCCTCTCCTTCCTCTCACATACCATCCAGGAATATCGCTACTACAAGAAGGGCTCTTCAAAAACACTGCGCGTAAACAAAACATTCTCTGTTGGGGGGGTGGGACCTATACAGTAATGGCAAAGTCCGCACCCTTCAACAAAGGTGCCCTGATCCCCCGCCAACCACTATGGAAACGTTTTTATACGCTCGCCTTCACCATGGCATTAAAGCGAACAGCACTGTTTTCCCTTCCAAACCTGCTATATTTGCCCATTTACACATGGTACTGCAGGCCCCCCACTGCTTCACACTTGGTGTCCACACTTTATCACAACTTATACGGCGGCACTGAGTAGCCTCTGTGCCCGGCACGGGCTAAGGGGTCGGCTGAACTAGGCCAAGAACTCACAGATGAGCAACGGCTCCATTGTTGTAAGCAAACGGAATTGATCTAGACCAATAGCAGACTCCGTATCATACATTATAGATTTTTACACCGCAGCTATTAAACCCCAGTCGCACTACACAAATTTGGGTTGCGAGATACACATAGGTGCGACAGATGCAAAATGGAACATGCTGATTTTCTACACCTCGCCTGGGACTGTCCAGATATCCAACCCTATTGGACCACCGTCCTTACAGCCCTGGACTCTATAGTTTCACTGTCTCTCTCGAGATCTCCACTGTTAGCTCTCTTAAGATATACTGAACAACTTCCTGTCAAGCATCGTAAGTTTGTTTCCTTTTGTCTTGTTCTTGCTAAACGGCCCATAGCCTGTCGTTGGGGTAGGGGGTCGGGCACCCAAATTGAAGGACTGGCTGTCGGACATGATCCTTTGGCCAGACCAACTTTGCGTTTATGCTGAATTGCTCCCCTGTTCCTCCCGGCCTCAAGACATTTGGGGTCCACTGCAGACATATTTGTTGGAGAACCCCTACACGGACGCTGCCTAGTTTATAAGATAATCATTCATTCCCTAGGCCTTTACCCACCATGGAGCACTCTGTTCCTCCCTCTCGCTGCTCCTGTCAGACAATAACTGCCGTCTCATATACTGTTAGAGCCCCTGACATGCTTGCTCTGTTGCAGTCTGTAATGGCAAATGTATGATGTTCTGATTGTTCCTTGAATTATTGTAACTCTACAGTAGTATAGATTGGTCCTCACTGTCAACATCTGTACTTGTCGAGTTACACCCATGTGTCCCGCATGTCTTTTTGCTATGTCCTCCCAATTGCCCCAGCTATGTCTCCTTTACGGATATTGTGCTCTGATTGTTTGTTCCTTGACTGAGAAAAATTTCAATAAATAGAGTTTAAAAAAAAAATCTCCAGACAATTCAGAACACCGCCGCCAGACTCGTCCTCGGCATCCCACGACATCACCAAGCACCTACAAGACCTCCACTGGCTCCCTGTCGAGCAGAGAGTAACCTTCAAGCTACTCACGCACGCCTACAAATCCCTTCACAACACCGGACTCCAATAACTGAATGAAAGTCTCCTTCCACGTACCCAAGGGAAACCTCTGCTCCACCAACCTCGCCCTCGCCAAAACCCTGCGCATCCGCAGAGCCAGAGCAGGCAAAAAAGCCTACTCCTACATCACAGCTAAAACCTGGAACGAACTCCCGCTAAACATCAGACGTTTCCCCACTCTGCACACCTTCAGGAACAGCCTTGAAACCTGGCTCTTTGGCTGAATCCGGAGATGCACGCTCCCCATCCCCCCCCCCCAGCACCTTGAGACTCTCACGGATGAGTAGTGCGCATCACAAATCCATGATTGATTGGTTGAGCTGTGAGAACAAAAGGGGGTTCTTGGCCCCCCCAACGATCCTCTGCAGCCAAGGGGGCTTCATTAAGGGTGGCCAGGCAATACTCCACCTGCACACAGAACCCTTCAGAATTTGGCAGAGTTTTTGGGCAACTCCGTGGAGCAAAACTCTGCGAGCTCCACCTAGGCCTAATATACAAGCCCCACATATAATTTCCAGAACAGCGTCAGTGCAGAACTGCACTGCCCCACTTACCAGCATGCAGAGGTGCTGCTAGGTGAGGAATCTGTGGTTCGACATCTCTATCAGAATGCTATAATTATTATACTTCCTAGGCTTCTAAGTTTTTTTTTCTGCACTACCAGCGGTATTACACAAACCCTTCTTTACGGATTCACATAGGATACTGGTGGTACATATGTGAGATACCAGACGAAAGTAGCACTGGGCATGCTGCAAAGAACTTTGGAAAAGGATGCATAGGGAGCACCAAACTACATACAAGCCAAAGCCTTCAGCATTCTAGTACTCTAACCTTGCAGCCCATAAAGGATTAATCCGCAGAAAGGGGAAAAAAAATGAAGAAGAAAAAATCTGAACTTCCGGAAAGCAGTTGATATGGAAGTCCCTCCGCTCAATAGGCAGACATCTCAGCACAGAACCTAAAGCAAAATAATATACCAACGCCATTGATAAAGCATCCAACAGAAGTAGAATGCCTTTTAAGATAAAGCACTGCAGCAAAATAATATACCAACGCCATTGATAAAGCATCCAACAGAAGTAGAATGCCTTTCAAGATAATAAAGCACTGCATTAACCCTCTGCTGGACCCACATATTCCTCACTCCCCGGAAACGTGCAAGGCCATCAAACTCTTCTTCAGTGAAAAAATGCAGAATATCCAACAGCATACTTAAGACACCCAGCCTGCTTCAATTCTTAGACCCATCCCTTCCCGTAGAATCCTGCAATGGTCAGCATACAAAAACCCATCTCTCTAACATCATACAGACATGCTTAACTCCCTCCAAGCTGCTAATGAAGAGAAGTCTTACCATCGCAATGGGCATGCTATCTCATCCTGGTAAATGCATCTCTCAGCCAAGGCATCTTCTCAGCAGCTCTCAAGACAGGCAAGGTCCTCCCACTACTAAAGAAGCCTTCACTATACCCTGATGACACCACCTACCATTCAAAAACCAAAGGAAATGATGGACGGAGTGTTGAACATTGCAAGCACTCACCCCCAGTCAACTGATCTGGGTTTAATCCATCACCATTCTTTAGCCCACTCTGCCACCCCAGTTCAGACATGGCCATATGCAAATCACTCAGACCCTGTGCCTCATGGGAACAGTCCAGCCCGAACTGCCAAGCCATGTCTTCCCTGGACCGGAAACAAGCTTCCTAGGACCGGTTTCTGGCATTTCAGCTGTCTTCAGCCAGGCTTGCTTGTATCCAGTGGCAAAGTGAGCAAGGGACTCACGTCTGAGCATACCCTGCCAACTTATGGCGAACAAAGCAAAAATCAAAGGAAATGATGGACGGAGTGTTGAACATTGCAAGCACTCACCCCCAGTCAACTGATCTGGGTTTAATCCATCACCATTCTTTAGCCCACTCTGCCACCCCAGTTCAGACATGGCCATATGCAAATCAGTCTGACCCTGTGCCTCATGGGAACAGTCCAGCCCGAACTGCCAAGCCATGTCTTCCCTGGACCGGAAACAAGCTTCCTAGGACCGGTTTCTGGCATTTCAGCTGTCTTCAGCCAGGCTTGCTTGTATCCAGTGGCAAAGTGAGCAAGGGACTCACGTCTGAGCATACCCTGCCAACTTATGGCGAACAAAGCAAAAACCAAAGGAAATGATGGACGGAGTGTTGAACATTGCAAGCACTCACCCCCAGTCAACTGATCTGGGTTTAATCCATCACCATTCTTTAGCCCACTCTGCCACCCCAGTTCAGACATGGCCATATGCAAATCAGTCTGACCCTGTGCCTCATGGGAACAGTCCAGCCCGAACTGCCAAGCCATGTCTTCCCTGGACCGGAAACAAGCTTCCTAGGACCGGTTTCTGGCATTTCAGCTGTCTTCAGCCAGGCTTGCTTGTATCCAGTGGCAAAGTGAGCAAGGGACTCACGTCTGAGCATACCCTGCCAACTTATGGCGAACAAAGCAAAAACCAAAGGAAATGATGGACGGAGTGTTGAACATTGCAAGCACTCACCCCCAGTCAACTGATCTGGGTTTAATCCATCACCATTCTTTAGCCCAATCTGCCACCCCAGTTCAGACATGGCCATATGCAAATCAGTCTGACCCTGTGCCTCATGGGAACAGTCCAGCCCGAACTGCCAAGCCATGTCTTCCCTGGACCGGAAACAAGCTTCCTAGGACCGGTTTCTGGCATTTCAGCTGTCTTCAGCCAGGCTTGCTTGTATCCAGTGGCAAAGTGAGCAAGGGACTCACGTCTGAGCATACCCTGCCAACTTATGGCGAACAAAGCAAAAACATATGGCCATGTCTGAACTGGGGTGGCAGAGTGGGCTATAGAACGGTGATGGATTAAACCCAGATCAGTTGACTGGGGGTGAGTGCTTGCAATGTTCAACACTCCGTCCATCATTTCCTTTGGTTTTTGCTTTGTTCGCCATAAGTTGGCAGGGTATGCTCAGACGTGAGTCCCTTGCTCACTTTGCCACTGGATTCAAGCAAGCCTGGCTGAAGACGGCTGAAATGCCAGAAACCGGTCCTAGGAAGCTTGTTTCCGGTCCAGGGAAGACATGGCTTGGCAGTTCGGGCTGGACTGTTCCCATGAGGCACAGGGTCAGACTGATTTGCATATGGCCATGTCTGAACTGGGGTGGCAGAGTGGGCTAAAGAACGGTGATGGATTAAACCCAGATCAGTTGACTGGGGGTGAGTGCTTGCAATGTTCAACACTCCGTCCATCATTTCCTTTGGTTTTTGCTTTGTTCGCCATTAGTTGGCAGGGTATGCTCAGACGTGAGTCCCTTGCTCACTTTGCCACTGGATTCAAGCAAGCCTGGCTGAAGACGGCTGAAATGCCAGAAACCGGTCCTAGGAAGCTTGTTTCCGGTCCAGGGAAGACATGGCTTGGCAGTTCGGGCTGGACTGTTCCCATGAGGCACAGGGTCAGACTGATTTGCATATGGCCATGTCTGAACTGGGGTGGCAGAGTGGGCTAAAGAACGGTGATGGATTAAACCCAGATCAGTTGACTGGGGGTGAGTGCTTGCAATGTTCAACACTCCGTCCATCATTTCCTTTGGTTTTTGCTTTGTTCGCCATAAGTTGGCAGGGTATGCTCAGACGTGAGTCCCTTGCTCACTTTGCCACTGGATTCAAGCAAGCCTGGCTGAAGACAGCTGAAATGCCAGAAACCGGTCCTAGGAAGCTTGTTTCCGGTCCAGGGAAGACATGGCTTGGCAGTTCGGGCTGGACTGTTCCCATGAGGCACAGGGTCAGACTGATTTGCATATGGCCATGTCTGAACTGGGGTGGCAGAGTGGGCTAAAGAACGGTGATGGATTAAACCCAGATCAGTTGACTGGGGGTGAGTGCTTGCAATGTTCAACACTCCGTCCATCATTTCCTTTGGTTTTTACCACCTACCATTCATCAGCAATATCATTGAAAAGGGAGTCTATGTCCAAGTCCAAGATCATATCAAAGCTAAACAACTCCTGCCCGACTACAAATCTGGCTTCACATGCATCAGCGCGGAGACTGCAATCATACATATCAAACTATGCCCTCTTGTGCTCTACTCACAGATAACTATCTTGATAATACTATGCACAGTCGCAATGGTTAAGGGTTCTTAGTGACGGCAGAAAGAAAGGCTGATATGGACACAGACTGCTGTATTTCCAATATTGCTTCTATATATCAAACAATTTATTAATTTGTACATAACGGAATAAACCGGATAGTACTAGTTGTCCCCAGTGAAATCTGAACCAAAAGTAAAGGAAAAACTTTTAAAAATTGGTGACAAATGTGACTTGGTGTCCATAGCAAACGACCATAAGCAATTATACAATGATCACAGCCACTGTGTACAATGATCAGGGCTTTTTGAATTGGTTAGTTTTGATAAGTTTGACAACGTTTCTACCCTTGAACACAATACAGGGTCTCTTCAGGACCTATGGGTGCAGGGACATCTAGGATTTAAGAGAAAAAGAACGCCACTTAGAATACTACAAGTGACTTTGTTACTGGTGGAGAATTCAAGAGGCCATATGGTACCTGAAATGCGATTGCGCAGCCACGTGAAGTGTGTGATACACCGGTTGAGTGAAAGAAGAAATAAAAGATACTCACAAGGGACCCGGCCGGGTACTACACGAGTGAGAAAGAACAAAAAAAAGGAAGGGTAAGCATGGAGAGACAGTGGTGCATTAACTCATAGAGGCCCTTGCGACGGATAACTTAACCCTTTGTGTGTATCGGGGTGACAACCAATTGGATGCAGGGCACAGTCAATGCTGAAGGATGAAGAGAATGGTGCGCTCTGCCTGTTTTGGGAGCTTGGAGATCTCTGAACAATGTAGAGACCCACTGTCAAAAGCGAGAACTAGAGCTCAGCGAGTTAGCACGAGCAGGGTAATTGTCAAAGGCTTGGGGGGGGGGGGGGGGGGGGGTAACTGAACACGTGGTGCAGTAGCGACTGAGTATGTAAGTCGGTTAAATGACATGGGTACCGAATCGTGCCTTCGTGTCCAGGTATCTTCCGTAAATGTAGAAATTAGGTGGTCAGAATGGCCGGTCATAATGTGCAGCCAAAGAATGACATAGCTACAGGCCCGGTTCGAGCGGGTGGGCCGGGTGGGCCAGGCCCACCCAAACAGGAGCCTTGGCCCTCGCAGTGAGGGCTTGAAGGCAGGCGTGGAAAGCACAGGTCGTGTGTGTCAGCCCGGGCCGAGACAGCTTCCCAGGCGCGCACACACACAGCCACTTTTTAGAGATTATCGCACCCGCACCAGAGTACTTCACAGGTCTTTAAAAGACCATTTACATGTTAATGAGGCTTTGTTTAATTTTTTTCACCCCTTCATCTCCACATGGCAAAAGGCGGCAAATCCTTTCTTTGGCAACGGTAACCTTTGCCTACTGTTCTGCTGCGTGGATATTTCTTTTTCTATGCAACTCGGGAGAAAAGAAGTTTGTTTATTCGTATTCACCTTTCCTGGCCCCTGCAGCTGCTTACCACATCAGTCTGTGACACAATGTTTGACTAATGGAGTAGGTCAGAGAATGTGTTACTATTTGTTTTTCTTTTTAAAATCTGCACAGGCCCAGCAGGACACATACTTCGTGTGTGCTTCATTTAAACAGTTTTTATCATTATCATGGCCGATGCAGGACAACAATAATACAGGATGCCCAGATAACGCTGGTGATAAATGATCCTGCTGGAGAGCAATAATTTCTCAGTTAGTAGTTTTTAAATGCAGGTGAACTGTATTTTATGTGGAAGCGCAGTGCGTTACTGCCTTTGTCACAGAGATCCTTGTGCTACTTGTAGTTCAGAAGTTACAATCCTAACATAGGAGAGTGACCAATGAACTGTCATCAAAGAGCTGCATACAAACATGAATGGTATAGTTAGAAATTCGCTTTTTTTGTTTTGTGATATAGTTAGAACTTCCCCAGTCTTTCATTATTCTAATGTTGCTAAAATGAGTATGATTGGGCAGATATACATTTTTATCAGTAAAGCCAACCCCTAACCACTGGAGTACTCTTTAAATCCTGAGTTTGTGCTTCTCCAGACCAAACCCTCTTGAAATATACTGCCCACCAGTATGGATGACATGTGATACCTACACCTTGTAATCCTCATTGGCTTAAGTGACATTCCCTGTAGACTGATTTACATACTTGTATGATTCATAGTCTCTGTATAATGTGTGGTTGGTGTAAAGTTCTGACACACACTACACTGATATGAGTAGCGCTATACAACAAATGAAATGCATATGAGAGAGGGGCTACGTAAAGATGAGGGGCACTGTTGGAGGGTGGCAGTGAGGGAATCCGAGGAGGAGGTAGTGGGAGGGGCTATGGAGCGATGCCGGGCACTGTTGGAGGGTGGCAGTAAGGGAATCTGAGGAAGAGGTTATGGGGTAAAGGGGGGAGCTAGGGAGAGATGAGGGGCACTGCTGGAGGGTGTTAGTGAGGGAGTCTGAGGAGGAGGTCATGAGGTGGATGGGCTACAGAGAGGTGAGGGGCACTGGTTGAGGGTGGCAGTGAGGGAATCCGAGGAGGAGGTCATGAGGGGTAGGGGCTATGGGGAGATGAGGGGCACTTGTGGCGTGTGGCAGTGAGAGAATCTGAGGAGGAGGTCAATAGGGGGGGCATGGAGGGATGAGGGGCACTGTTGGAAGGTGGTAGTAAAAGTATTTACGGAGAAAGGTTTTTAGTGCGGCCCGGTCATGGCCTTTCTGTTTTTGTTTATTTAATTAGCAATCGGGTCATAAGGGCTACTGTGGAACATACTTTAAAGTGCTGCTAATTATATTTACTGCTATATTCAATCTTTTAAGTTTGAAGGTTATTTTACTAATGTTTTTACCGGGAAAAATGAAAGTGGAGCACGATGGTGCCTGATATGGGGCTGGGGCCCAAGGTCAGCTGTGAGAAAAGGTGCACTGGAGAGGAGTAGTGGATAATCAAGCCTGTATGGGAGTGCGTTGCAGAGTCTGGGATCAGGTAGAGGTAGTAATGAAGAGGGATTCTCCCTGAAGGCTCGCACAGAGGAACCCGAGAAGCATCACTTGCCTGACACTTCCACCTCAGAAACCTCCTCTTCCCATCAAAGGAACATTACATGGAAAAAAACCTTTTTGAGAGGGATAATATTTTGAAAGATTTGGAAAAGAGTGGGTTTTACTGGGCCTTGTGAGACTAAGAAGAGATAAAGGAGGGCCCTGAAGCAGGCCTGGCCAGACATATATGCGCAAATCGAGCCCGCAGTGGCCCACCCAAATGCACCCTTGGCCCACCCAAATAACAATTCCTGGAGCCGGGCCTGCATAGCTATAAGTGGTTGATCTAGCTCTATGGGTGTGATGGTAGTCATGCAGTCAAGCAGCGCGTACCGTGCCACACTCTATTGGAAGTAGGGGACGAGTGCCTGTGCCTCCCTGATGGATTACTAATAAATAGGAGTGTAACTGTGAAAGCATCGCTGGTTAGCTGGGCGGTGGTGCTCTGTTGAAACCAACTGTGTGTTGTCTGAATATGGGAGCGTTTTTTGGTGCCGTGAACACCTGCTCAATGATTAACAGACGTGCTATTGAGGAGCTGGGCTACGCGAATTCAAATGCAAGAAGCCCTCAGTGTATGTGCATAATTAATGAGAAATTCCGTGCTGCTGCTCTGGATAATTGTATACACAGTTTAAAAAGTGGCCACTGGGGGAAGTCCTTACCTTATAATTGAATTTCGGAGATCTAGTGTGTGTCCATGCATCGCAAACCGGTAGAACAGACTAATCCATCTACCAAGGTACAATGACACCGGGCACTCTACAGCGCGGTGATTAAATAGGCCGCATGTACGTCAAGGACCCAGTTGCCGGCAGGCATCACTAGTGATTGCCGCCTGTGGATGGGACCAAGTATTCTGTGCTCCAGTAGAAAGGAAGAAAAGACCGATGTAGGACAATAAAATAATGGTGAAGAAGAGGAGAAAAATATATATGCGCAATCAAAAAAAGTGGCAGGTACGCGACGAATTGCACAGAGTATCGAATAAAAAGTAGGCTAGTCCCAGGCCAGGTTAAATAAAAATAAAATGAAATAAAACAGGCCTGTACATAGAATATTGTGGACACAGTTGCTGGCAGGATACTTGTGGCCAGTGTTTAGGTCTTCATAACTTCATGAGGGGTACATATTTCTGCCATCGTGACCAGGGGTATTAGTTCATAAGTACCCTCTGGTTTGACAACTGTATAACATTACGGCTTCATAACAAGGTTAAAACTGAAAGAGGTGCTTGGTAGCATATATATGCTGCTTTTGTGTGGCATACCTGTCTGACGGGCGTGTTGCAAATTGCACGAGTACACAGATACCATACCAACATTATATATATATATATATATATATATATATATATATCCTACTGGCGGTCGCCAGTAGGTAGTTATAGTTAGGACCACGTTTCCATAGGAAAACCGCAACATTCTATTTTGAATAACTTTGGCGCCGGTCGACGCATCCTCGTGAATTTTTCAAAATAGGTGGGGCGCTACGCTCCGCTCCTACCCTGAAAGTCTCGGGGGGATTCGTCAAGCGGGGGCTGAGATAAAAGGGGGGTCCCAAAACGCGTTTTTCCCATGCATTTTTCCATAGGACCTTTAGACACAGCTACAGCCCGAACGGCTGAACAGAATTACTTGAAATTTGGCAGAGAGGTAGCCCTCAGGTCAAGGAAGTGCCTTTTGTAGGTCTGGTGTAAATCTGTTCAGTAGGTCCTGAGAAAATAGCATTTAAAATCAATATATATATCTGTGGCAGCTTACGGTGCGCTTACCGTGCGCTTACGGTAAGCTTACCGTACGCGTACGGTGACGTGCGCGAGCGCGATTCTGATTGGCTGTTAGATCTTAGTAAACATTCGAATCGGTCGAAACCAGGAAGCGGCGGCCGCCATTTTGTGTGTTTCACTCAGAAAAAAAAGGGTGATAACTTGAAAAGGGGGCAAGGAAGAGAGTTACAGACCCCCTAACATTTGAAAGGGGGTCAAAGAAGGACAGAAAAGTACAAAAAAAACATTTATTAATTTTTAAAAAAATCGCGGGGTACGCGTACGGTAAGCTTACGGTAAGCTTACCGTACGCGTACGGTAGAAAAAAAAAATAAAAAGAGAAATAAAATTCAGATTTAAGTGTTTAGATATTAGGGGGCTCTAAAAAGAGCCGTTGTGTTTATAAAGTGATTTTTTAGTGGTACCTACAAGTAAGTACCGATGCAGAGTCTAAGGTTCAAGAGGAAGACTCTGTTTCCTTCATCATTGAAGTGCACACCATCTCCTCTATAAATGTCTTGCATGTCGTAACGCAAGTTGTTGTGGTAAATGGAACCCATACCATAGTCTCGGAGGAAAGCAGAAACAGATTTGTTGACGTGCTTTCTTGCTTTGTCAATCTGTGGACAGAAATGATTGGACCAGTTCCATTTTTGCCTTTGGCATATGTTAGAAAACACAAAGGCAGTTTTAGGGAAAAGTGAAAACAGTTGTGCAAAGGTCTCCTTCATAAGCATTTCCAGACCTACCCCAGTCAAAGTGCCTAGGTCATTGCCACCACAGTGCACTATTATGAGGTCAGGGTGTTGGATTTGCATGAAGGATTTCACCAATGGCATCAATTGGTGCCACTTTAACCCTCTCTGACCAATCCATTTAATGTCTACATTTGGTAAAGCAAGGTCTCTCACCATATCTGTTTTCTCTGCATACTTTTCACTCCAGAAGACATAGCTGTGCCCTACAATCCACACTGTGAACATCTTCAAAGGAGAACTGGATGCACTCAGGAGGTGTAATTCAGTAGAATGGTAAAAAGAAATGAAAGACAGTTTGGAAATGGAGGCATACATATTTTTATTTTTTTTTAACCGATTGGCTGTTTCATACCATTCTAGAATAAAAACTAGGCTGTATGTGTAAATTTATAGAAGCATGTTTTGTATTGGTACAGAAAAATGTGTTACCAAATAACAGTACTATGGATTTGCTGTTAGGTTTGAAAAGTCAAGCACTCCTGCTCTTTGGAAATGAAACATTGTTTGGTGAACTTCTGACCTGACTCTACACAGCAGTGTTTCAAGAGCTGTTGCTATGGTAGCAGGCAGAAGTCAAGTTGGGGGAAGGGTACTAGGCAGAAGTCAAGTTGGGGGAAGGGTACTTTTGGAAAAGGGTTGGTTTTCAACCAATAGAAATGTGTGATTACATTTGAAAAAAAGGGGGAAGCACTGAGATTTGAAACTTACATGTATATGTGTGGAAAAAGAGAGGGAAACTTTGCCATTATCTGGTTCTGCTGAGAGGAGAGAGGTGTAGAGAACAGAGATCCTGGCTCTGATAATCTGCTGTTTGAGTGCCACATTTCTTTTACAATTAACTAATTTTAAAGGTGAGTTTAGAGTTTGAGAGGGGATGTATATGGTAAATTAAGAAATGAATAATAGAATTGGAATTCCTTTTGTTGAAGTTGTGTTTATTATTTTCTGTTTTGGGAGAAATTTAAATGTGAGGAACATGTAAAATAATATGGACTATGTTTTCACGAAAATTTAAGGTGTACTGGTAAAAATAAGGAATACTTTAAGGGTTTGAGGTTGCACTCAGTAATGCAAATACATTCAGCATCAGTGAGGCTGGTTGCCCTTGCTGGAGTGTAGTGAGTCACCCAGGTTACACATGTTGCTGGTCTCAGAAAGCTGTTTGGTATTGCTCTGGTGATTTTACATTTGCATTAGATGGAAAGGGGGAGCCATTTTTTTGTATGCAGAAGCAGACTCTTAGCACACAGCCAGCTGGTTATCCTGTGGAATCATGCACAGTATTCACAACCGAGTGGGGTTTGAGGTTTCAGTCAGTAATGCAAATACATTCAGCATCACTAAGGCTGGTTGCCCTTGCTGGAGTGTAGTCAGTCACCCAGGTTACACATGGTGCTGGTCTGAAAAAGCAGTTTGGACATGTGCTTTTTTAAGAATCTGAAAAGTGGATTCAAAATATGTCAGTCTGTAAAAGTGTTTATCACTTGCCAAAAAAAAGAGTAGTAAGTGTGCTTTCAAATTGGCAAAGAAATTTCGTTTTGTGACTAATGTGAAAACATGACTCTGTGTGTAAATAGGAATTACAGGCAGAGATTTATTGCGTATTGCTCTGGTGATTTTACATTTGTATTAGATGGAAAGGGGGAGCCATTTTTTTGTATGCAGAAGCAGACTCTTAGCACACAGCCAGCTGGTTATCCTGTGGAATCATGCATAGTATTCACAACCGAGTGGGGTTTGAGGTTTCAGTCAGTAATGCAAATACATTCAGCATCACTAAGGCTGGTTGCCCTTGCTGGAGTGTAGTCAGTCACCCAGGTTACACATGGTGCTGGTCTGAAAAAGCAGTATTTTTTTAGAATATTATGCATTTCTATAATCTTATGTTTAAGTTAAACGAGATTCTGGGCTTTTTTTATACAATCTTTGAGATTGTTATTTTTTTTTTGCCCGCTGTTAAATGATGAATGCAATTGCTTTCACAATTTATAGTGAAATGCAATATATTCTGAAAACAGCAAAAAAAAGGCAAAACATTTTTTGGGAAAACATGTAAATACATGTACTGTGTAATATATTGATTTATTAAATATTAATACTTTTTTCTTTTTTTTCAGATTGTGAAAGAAAATTTTCAAAAAAAACCAACCATTTTTTCAAGTAATTTCAATTACATTTTAATTAAAAATTAAATTGTTGGGTGGGACAGGTAACTGAGAAATTAGAAAGTCTCTTTCTTCCACTTTATCTCAAAAAGATTTTTAGTATTTAGTTATTAATTCCTCAAGGATCTTGAGATGTGGTAATTGATTTTTAGTGTTTTTAAAAAAAAAAAAAATATGCTTACCGTACGCGTACGGTAAAAAAAAAAAAAAAACAAGTTTTAAAGAAAAAATAAAAAAAAGTTGAGAGGTAAGGTTGGCTCTTAAAAGAGCCGTTGTGTTCATGCAGGGACAGAGGAAAGGAAGTATGGGAACATTAGCTGGTTGGACATTTGTGCTGATCTATTCTGTTGTTAATGAGGGAAACACTGGTCTCCCTATGAACAATTAGATCATGGCAAAATGAACACCGCATAGTAACCCTACCAAACCGAGGGTTCATTTCCAGAGGTTCAGAAAAAGGTGAATGTGCCCCCACAGATGAAGGGCTCTGCTGAGCTTCCGAAGGAGGACTCGGCTGAGCTGCTGTGGATGTGCTTGCTCGACTTACTGAAGGGTTGCCCCTAGTATGTCGTGCATGTGTCCTAGGATGCACATCCTCAAGGTGTCTCAACATAGTGTGATTCCCAAAGGAATACTTCTTGTTGGGATTACCTCGCGAAAGTACACGCTGGCACAGCTTGCAAGTCACCAAGGCAGCATTGACTTTTTTCTCACCCTCTGGAAAACTGAAATACTCCCATATGAAAGAGCCCTTCTGTTTCCTCCTTCTCTGCCTGATGGTGGTGCTGCTAGCCTCACTCTCAGCAGAAGAGTGCTGTTCTGCCATCGTATCACAAAGACAAGTCAGCTCCTTCTCCTAAGGGATCACAAGCAGAAATGAGGGGAATGGGTGTGGTGTAGGAGAGTTCCAGAACTGAAAGTAGTTTCAACCAATCAAAAGTTGTGTTTCATGATCACATGACCCACCGTGCGCGTACGTTACGCTTACGGTGCGCTTACGGTGCGCTTACGGTGCGCTTACGGTAAAAGTGCGCATGCGCGTAAAAAAGACACGCGCTCGCGCGCATGCGCAAAACAGTCACTCTACAACACTTCCGCGTAACGTGCGCGTGTAGCGTACACGCCTACGCGCCCCACGCACAGTACGCGCGGCTACGCAAATTGCGTAACTATACGCAGAGTAAATAAATTACAAACATTGCGTAAACCGTACGCTTACCGTACGCTTACCGTACGCGCACTAAAAAAAAAAAAAATATATATTTTCTATGTTATACTAATATATCTTACCTGTTTGGTAAAAAAAAAAAAGAGAAAACTTGATATATTGCATATTTTTTTAAAAAAAACAGTGTTTTAAGAGAATAAAAAGGTAAAAAAAAACTTGTTTTTTTAAAAAAAAAACACATTTAAGATAAGAATTTATAATAAAAAAATCATACAAAATCAATAAAAAAAAATATGGGAATCACATATGTTATAGGTAAGAATTAGCATTTAAAAAAACATACAAATTCACTGAAAAAACCATGGGTTTCACACAAGTTATAGTTAGAAATTAGCATTTAAAAAACCTTGCAAATTCACTGAAAAAACCATAGGTTTCACACACGTTATAGTTAGCTGGACATTTCACTCGTAAAAAACCAATGAAATGTTCCCGTTATAGTTAGTTAAGCTAACTATAACTCACGCGCCCGCAATGCACTGCTGATGACGTCACATATTACATCACTCATGACATGGTCAGTGACATCACTCATGACATCACTGATGACATCTCAAATGACATCACTGATGACATCACTGATGACATCATCCATGTGATGGAGTGGCAGATCTCCTCTCACCCTCCTCTCACCCTAATATAACCTTTGATACACACATTCAAAAATAGAGACTGAAATTTTCAAAAAAATGGACATACCAATACCAATTACAACAACCTCTTCAATAATTCTAAGAACCACATAAACATCCACTCATTCACCAACAGTCCTGTACAGTCACTCATTCGTGTACTCACACATATGTACTCATACACCAATACATCCTGTTACACAATGCCACTCATCCACAGAGTTACTGACACACATAGTCACTCATGAAAAAAAGAAAGAAACATACATTTACTTGCATATACAGTTATACACACACCACCACACTTACTTCTACAGAAACTTACACATACTTAGTCTTTTAAACAATCACTTATAGAAACACATACTTATTCATACAGGAACTCTTTCAATCTCTCACTCTCACATATACTCACTTATATACACCAATAGTCACATATACTAGTTTAAAACATATGTAGTTACTCATAAAGACACTATTGAGACAGTCATTCACTCACTAACACACCCATGCACACACTCATCCACCCATACAGTCCTGCACATATGCTGTCTTCAACACATACAAACAGTGAGTCACTCATTCATGCACCTATGCACTACGTAATACCCCCACCGAACCATACAGACACTCACTGATACTCAAAAACCAACTAATAACCTATATAGACACTCATGTAGCTACTCACCAACCCATGCAGCCACTTATACACAAAGTGAGAGACTGATACAGATATTTACATATTTAAACATTACTCACTAAGCCATGTATTCACTAAGATACACTTAATCAGTCAGTTACACAATCAATTTTTCAAAAACAAATCATCCATTTAGACTTATATACCCATTTATTCTTCCATCGACCTTGAGATATACATATATAAAACATATTTAATTTTCAGAAAAACAGACATTCACTGGATGATGTCATCGGTGATGTCATCAGTGATGTCATTTGAGATGTCATCAGTGATGTCATGAGTGATGTCATGAGTGATGTCAGTGACCATGTCATGAGTGATGTAATATGTGACGTCATCAGCAGTGCATTGCGGGCGCGCGAGTTATAGTTAGCTTAACTAACTATAACGGGAAAATTTCATTGGTTTTTTACGAGTGAAATGTCCAGCTAACTATAACGTGTGTGAAACCTATGGTTTTTTCAATTAATTTGCAAGGTTTTTTAAATGCTAATCCCCAACTATAACATGTGTGAAACCTATGGTTTTTTCAGTGAATATATATATATATATATTTCACTGAAAAAACCATGGGTTTCACACACGTTATAGTTAGGAATTAGTATTTAAAAAACCTTAGAAATTCAATGAAAAAACCAAAGGTTTCACACATGTTATAGTTAGCTGGACATTTCACTCGTAAAAAACCAATGAAATTCCCCCGTTATAGTTAGTTCAGCTAACTATAACTCGCGCGCCCGCAATGCACTACTGATGACGTCACATATTACATCACTCATGACATGGTCACTGACATCACTCATGACATCACTGATGACATCATCCAGTGAATGTGTGTTTTTCTGAAAATTAAATATGTTTTATATATGTATATCTCAAGGTCAATGGAAGAATAAATGGGTATATAAGTGTCTAAATGGATGCTTTGTTTTTGAAAAATTTATTGTGTAACTGACTGATTAAGTGTATCATAGTGAATACATGGCTTACTGAGTAATGTTTAAATATGAAAATATCTGTATCAGTCTCTCACTTTGTGTATAAGTGGCTGCATGGGTTGGTGAGTAGCTTCATGGCTGTCTATATAGGTTATTAGTTGTTTTTTTGAGTATCAGTCTGAGTGTCTGTATGGTTCGGTGGGGGGTATTACGTAGTGCATAGGTGCATGAATGAGTGATTCACTCTTTGTATGTGTTGAAGACCGCATGTGTGCAGGACTGTATGGGTGGATAAGTGTGTGTATGGGTGTGTTAGTGAGTGAATGACTGTCTCAATAGTGTCTTTATGAGTAACTACACTCTGGTCTATTTGCTAACCACCGGCTCACCTGTCATCTATCTGGACCCTGTTTACTCCTCGGCGCACCCGCTTCGAGGGCGCCCCTTCGCCCGTCTCGTGGAGGAGACTTCACCCGACTCACCCGACTCCTGTGAGGAACATTGTGGAAGAAAAGCGGCTTTTGGCGTGTTGTAGCAGCAGGGCTGCGAGCGTGCGGGGACTTCAATTCCCAGAAGTCCCTGCAAGACCGTCGGAGAGCTTCCGGTCCGCTCTCCCTGCTGGCCCGCCCCCCGCCCTCCTGAGGCTTCAAAATACCAGTTTGTAGATAGCCGAGTGGGTCACTCTGGTCTATTTGCTAACCACCGGCTCACCTGTCATCTATCTGGACCCTGTTTACTCCTCGGTGCACCCGCTTCGCGGGCGCCCCTTCGCCCGTCTCGTGGAGGAGACTTCACCCGACTCACCCGACTCCTGTGAGGAACATTGTGGAAGAAAAGCGGCTTTTGGCGTGTTGTAGCAGCAGGGCTGCGAGCGTGCGGGGACTTCAATTCCCAGAAGTCCCTGCAAGACCGTCGGAGAGCTTCCGGTCCGCTCTCCCTGCTGGCCCGCCCCCCGCCCTCCTGAGGCTTCAAAATACCAGTTTGTAGATAGCCGAGTGGGTCACTCTGGTCTATTTGCTAACCACCGGCTCACCTGTCATCTATCTGGACCCTGTTTACTCCTCGGCGCACCCGCTTCGCGGGCGCCCCTTCGCCCGTCTCGTGGAGGAGACTTCACCCGACTCACCCGACTCCTGTGAGGAACATTGTGGAAGAAAAGCGGCTTTTGGCGTGTTGTAGCAGCAGGGCTGCGAGCGTGCGGGGACTTCAATTCCCAGAAGTCCCTGCAAGACCGTCGGAGAGCTTCCGGTCCGCTCTCCCTGCTGGCCCGCCCCCCGCCCTCCTGAGGCTTCAAAATACCAGTTTGTAGATAGCCGAGTGGGTCACTCTGGTCTATTTGCTAACCACCGGCTCACCTGTCATCTATCTGGACCCTGTTTACTCCTCGGTGCACCCGCTTCGCGGGCGCCCCTTCGCCCGTCTCGTGGAGGAGACTTCACCCGACTCACCCGACTCCTGTGAGGAACATTGTGGAAGAAAAGCGGCTTTTGGCGTGTTGTAGCAGCAGGGCTGCGAGCGTGCGGGGACTTCAATTCCCAGAAGTCCCTGCAAGACCGTCGGAGAGCTTCCGGTCCGCTCTCCCTGCTGGCCCGCCCCCCGCCCTCCTGAGGCTTCAAAATACCAGTTTGTAGATAGCCGAGTGGGTCACTCTGGTCTATTTGCTAACCACCGGCTCACCTGTCATCTATCTGGACCCTGTTTACTCCTCGGCGCACCCGCTTCGCGGGCGCCCCTTCGCCCGTCTCGTGGAGGAGACTTCACCCGACTCACCCGACTCCTGTGAGGAACATTGTGGAAGAAAAGTGGCTTTTGGCGTGTTGTAGCAGCAGGGCTGCGAGCGTGCGGGGACTTCAATTCCCAGAAGTCCCTGCAAGACCGTCGGAGAGCTTCCGGTCCGCTCTCCCTGCTGGCCCGCCCCCCGCCCTCCTGAGGCTTCAAAATACCAGTTTGTAGATAGCCGAGTGGGTCACTCTGGTCTATTTGCTAACCACCGGCTCACCTGTCATCTATCTGGACCCTGTTTACTCCTCGGCGCACCCGCTTCGCGGGCGCCCCTTCGCCCGTCTCGTGGAGGAGACTTCACCCGACTCACCCGACTCCTGTGAGGAACATTGTGGAAGAAAAGTGGCTTTTGGCGTGTTGTAGCAGCAGGGCTGCGAGCGTGCGGGGACTTCAATTCCCAGAAGTCCCTGCAAGACCGTCGGAGAGCTTCCGGTCCGCTCTCCCTGCTGGCCCGCCCCCCGCCCTCCTGAGGCTTCAAAATTCCATCCCACTCCCGCAGCGCGGGACGCAGCCTGGACGAAGACCGGACAAAGAGCGGGCCGTTTGTGGCCGTTCGTGGGCGGCTGTGGTCGGGGCGGGCCCCCTCCCTAATTCGAGCGGATTTGACCAGGCCACATACCCAGCCGGTATTGTGAGTACATGCACCTTTGCCAACCGGTGTCCTGTCTACATAACATTGGTTGCCCATATCTTGAGTATAAACATTGTAGTGTGTGCTGGACATTTTTAGTGATATTAATCCTCCTGTCATATTCGGAGGTTTATCTGTTTCCTATTCTGTGAGTTTGATCGCCTGTTTGTTTATTCCTCAAAGTGTGACCTCCTTAAGGTCTGGCAGGAAGGTGGCCAGGAACAGCGTAGGGGGTCAGGTTACAGGGACCCTTGACAATTTTATTACTAGAGCTGCTCGTGTTCTTGAACACGAAATTTTGTTAACGGAAAAAAGACTGTCCCTAGAACTTTCGGCCAAAAGATCATCCCTTGGCAACATCATGTTGGCTGTCTCGCCTGAAAACAGTCAACCTCAAATTCCTTCCACTTTGTCTGGTGATACTTTAAATGTACTGCCGGACACCCTTGACCATTGCCCGTTGGTGGATATTCAGGAGATAACTAGTATCCCTGATACCAGTAGTGATCAAACAACTGACAGTACTGATATCCCGCAACCTACCACTGACCAGCAAATGATCCAGGTTCCCAAGCCCAGGCACATTCCAAGTAAAAGGAAACGTACGGGAGCACCCCCTAAGGGGAAACGAGCTAAAATCCCCAAAGCGTCCAATCCACACAAATCTGCACCTACAAGCGAAGTTCAAATTCCTGCCATGTCTGCTAGTTTACATTTGGCATCTGGTGGATTGAAGTCCCCGTTCCCTCCCCCTGTTCAATCCAACGCAGACTCTTTTACCTTCGATCTTCTCAAGCCTATAGAGAAGTTATTTAAATCACTACTCCTCCCTTTATTAGAGCGAGTTACGCGTCTAGCCTCCTCACTTGAGAAGCTAGAGGGTATGGTATCTGCTAACACGTCCCTGCTAGAGAAGATTGCAGTGTCTTCTGTAGACCATGCCACCTCCTCTAACAATGACATTGTAGATAAATCTAGGCCTGCCTCCACTGCCCATACACCTTTGGATGGAGTACTACCTAGCATCCCGACACACAATGTCCAGGCGGTGGACGTTCCATGTCCTCAGGCTAACATTGAGGTCCTGAGAGAAACCAATTGTAATACCAACCCTGAGGCAGCTGTTTCATATCAAAACTTTCCGTCTATCAATCTCCCACCTGAGTCGCAGCCATATACCATTATATTGTTAGATGTACCCCGGCTTCCCCAGTCAAAGTCTGAGTGTCACAGCGACCTAAAGAATAAAGTCTCACACTGGCTAAATACCAACAGGCCATTACCGATTGGTCTACGGACCGAAATAATGACTGTCCGCAGGGTATGTTGGTTGGGCAATAGAGTCAAACAGGTGCAGGGTGACTGTGTGATCATAAATTTTCGCGACCCGAGGGTTGTCAGGCATATCTGTTCCTTTTCCAATACCCAGAGAGGGACTGGCATTTCTACAGTGGATCTGTCATACTTTTTTCCACACAAATCCACTGTTACTACACGTGATATGTCCTATGTCTGGGAAAGGGTTAACAGGCCTTCCTACCATCAGTTAAGGCCGGATTTCCATCTCCCCTTGTCAAACTTCTACACACCCTTGAGCCCATTAGATGGGGTTGACTGACAGTTACCCCACCTGGTGGACTCGAATAACTTGTGGGAAGTTTGTTCTTGTTCTAGTTTAGTTAACCCAGTGCAAGCAGGGAGTAGGTGTTCCCGGGGGGCCCAAGTTGGCTTGGTACAGATGTCTCCCAGTACTTTGTTTTCCCATCCATCTAGTCCGTCTCTCCCCCCCATTGATCCTTCCCTAACTGATAGCGAGACTAGGGGCCCCATTAATATCGATACTACCCTAACATCTGTAGTACCATGCACTCTGTCACTTAGTTCTATGCCCCTGACCCTGGTTTCGTGGAATGTTGCGGGCCTTGGTACCAGGGTATCCTCTGAAGAATGGGTAGGCTGGGTCGACACCCATGACATCCTGGTCTTCCAGGAGACATGGGCTGTGGACCCGATCTATCTCTCAGGGTATGTGAATTTTTCTAAGGGGGCCATTCGTGGCACTAGGGGCCGACCGTCTGGTGGGCTCTGTATCTGGGTTAAGCAATCCCTTGGGTATTCAATCAAGGAAATAGCTATTGATAGCCCTGACCTACTAATTATTTCCTTGCAACATGATAATGATCCTGTAGTCCTAATTGTAAACGTTTATAACAGAGGCCTCCCCGGGGGACGGGGCACAAATACCTTTTTATTATTAGATGGGTTTCTTGACACTATTGACATGCATACAAATATTTTGATTGTGGGTGATCTAAATTGCTGTTTTGAACCTCTGCTGTCCACTCTAGACTCATTAACCGGGGAAGTAGATGTAATTTTAAATATTCCTTCCCTCGATCTCCCACCTATTAAGAGGTGGACAGAGTCAGCCACACAGTGGATGGGACTATGTATGGAGCGGGGATTCAGGGCCGCCAATGGGAGGACTGCCTCTGACAGGGGTGGAAAGATGACTTTCTCAGACGGCCGTCGTTGTAGCAGCAGAATTGATTATGCCCTAGTTAAAATCGAGTTCTGGTTCACTCTAAGTGATATGGCGATATTAGACCGCCCGGAGAGTGACCACAATCCGTTGGTTTTAAGTCTTTTACTCTGCCCAGCCCAGAGAGCCAAACCCACAGAAACAGTCACTGCGGAAGCCGTTTTAACTAATGACCAACGGCGGGTACGTTGGGACAAAGTTGCAATGGATGCTGAATTATTGCACAGGATTAGCTCCATGGTATCCGGTGCTCTGGTGGACATTCAGTCTCTTCAGAACACCGAGGATGTGACTGGTAAAGCAACATGCATACATGATCATCTTTTCACTGGCCTTAAATCCTTGTTTTTAAAAACTTGTCAGGCCAAGAAATCCATAACTCCAAAACCATCGTCCTGGTATAATAAAACTTGCCGAGAATCTTATTGCAAATTAAAATCTGCCATTGCTAATAAAGATCTAGATAATGTCAGATTGGCCAGGATAAACTATAAAAAGGCAAAGGCCAAGGCCAAACAGGAGTGGGATAACGATCACTGGAACAACCTCTTGGCTGTCAGTAAACACCGGAACCTAACCCTCTTCTGGCATACTGTTAAGTGGGGTAACAGCCAGAATAGCCAGGTCCCTTCTAATCATGTCCCCCCGGAAGCCTGGGTGACCCACTTTGAATCCCAATTTTCAGACCCCAAAGTTGTCGAGGAGCTAGCCCCAGTTATTACGGGGGACCCTTCCCTCCCCATAACTTTAACTTTTGACTGCGCTGAGGTCAAACAGGCTTTAAGTAAGGTTTCAAGTGGCAAGGCGCCGGGCATGGACTGTGTTCCTGCAGATCTCTTTAAATCTGATACAGTGAACTGGGTGCCCTACATCGCACACTTTGCCAATGCCGTAGCCAGAGGGGCAGATATTCCCGATTCTTGGGGGGGGGCTGAGATTCTCCCCATTTTCAAAAAAGGTGATCGCTCATGCCCGGGGAACTACCGCCCAATTAGTCTTATTGACTCGGTCCAGAAAATTATCGCTAGAATGATCTTGGCACGAACCCAGGCTTGGATTGAGCAGGAGGACATCATCTCTCCTCTCCAAGCCGGTTTTAGACCGTGTACTAGTACCATCGACCAGGCATTCAAATTCCAACTGATCGTCTGGAAAACGGTCTATTTGTGTGGCGGTACCCTATATGCTGCCTTTGTAGATCTCCGGTCAGCATTTGACCTAGTCAATAGAACTAAACTTTGGAGTGTACTGGCGGAGCTAGGGCTTCCTCCAGCCCTTCTGAATATCATCATTAGGCTCCACGACAACAACTACGCACAAGTCCGCTGGGGAAAACAGGGCCAGGTTACTGGACGGTTCAGGGTCAATCGGGGTGTCAGGCAGGGATGTGTACTTGCTCCCACTTTGTTTTTATTGTTTATCAACAGTGTTGTTAAGTACTACTCCAATACATCGACGGACGCTCCCACGCTTGGAGGTATCAAAATCCCACTCCTTATGTTCGCTGATGACACCCTACTTCTCTCTCAGACCCTATCAGGACTACAGGCGGCACTTAATGTCTTTACGCATTTCTGTTCCGATTTTGACCTGGCGGTTAACGTGTCCAAAACCAAATACATGGTTTTTAATAAAGGGAGAGGCATAAAGGGACATGTTTTTATGGACAAAGCTCTGCTTGAGCGTACACACGTTATGACCTATCTTGGGGTAGTTTTTGAAAATAAGCTGGACTGGAGGCCGCAAATTGATGTTCTATCTCTAAAATTTGCCCAGCTTTCTGGCTGCCTAGTTAAAGAACATAAGCAATCAAAGTCGAGAATGATGGGCCCCCCCATTAAAATCTTTAATGCGAGGATAAACTCTGCGATCCTCTATGGTGCTGAGCTCTGGGGTTTTGCAGATCTTTCTCCTTTGGTTAAGGCACAATACAAATTTTTTAGATTACTTACGGGCCTTCCATGTTCCACTCCAGTTAAACCCCTCCTGCTGGACCTTGGCTGTCATTCGTTTGAAGACATCGCGAGGTTTAAGCCACTGGCCTTCTGGAGGCGTTTATGGACAGTCCCCGAGCTGGACCTCTATGCAAAGGCCTTCCTTGATGTGCGCTCTATTCTAGGGGCTGGCAACATTCCTTGGTTCAAACAGACCAGGCAGCTCCTGGAATCTATGGGATTGGCCAACTTATGGATTGACCCGGCTAACAATCCCTTTCCCTCTAAGAAAGACTTCAAGAGTCTCTACTGGTCTATGGTGCAGCAGAAACATATTAATACAGTTACTGCAGAGTCCTTGACGGGAAGGTTCCTGGCCCAAAAAAGAACCCCATTCCTCGAGGCATACTGGGATACCATCACCAGACCTTGTGATAGGAAACTTTATCATCAATTTAGGGTAGGCACACTTCAGACCAACTCTTTCACCAAAAAGTGGAAGGGTATGTCTAGTGACTCATGTAAAAGTTGCCCTGACTGTATTGATTCTGTTGGTCATATTTTCTTTGCATGTCCTGCCTATGCTGCACCCCGAGCTAAATGGCTCAAGCCTTTATGTCGATCATTGGGCACTAGGCAAGGGTCAGAAGCCCTTGATATGTTGAGATTTGAGCCCAGTGAATATGTTGCTATTGCTGTTGCTAAGTTCTTGGCCTGGGTTTGGTTTATTAGAAACAAGAGGCATTAAGACATTGGCCCATTCTTAACCATTTTGATTATGTTTCTTTTTAAAACCGTGTCCTTTAAAATATGTATTTTTATTTTTTAAATGCTTTGTAAATGTCTTTTATGATGAAATGCATCGACAATAAAGACTAATGAAATGAGTAACTACATATGTTTTAAACTAGTATATGTGACTATTGGTGTATATAAGTGAGTATATGTGAGAGTGAGAGATTGAAAGAGTTCCTGTATGAATAAGTATGTGTTTCTATAAGTGATTGTTTATAAGACTAAGTATGTGTAAGTTTCCGTAGAAGTAAGTGTGGTGGTGTGTGTATAACTGTATAAGCTAATAAATGTATGTTTGTTTCTTTATTAGCATGAGTGAGTATGTGTGAGTAACTCTATGGATGAGTGGCATTGTGTAACAGGATGTATAGGTGTATGAGTACATATGATGAGTGAGTACATGTATGAGTGACTGTATAGGACTGTTGGTGAATGAGTGGATGTGTATGTGGATCTTAGAATTACTTAAGAGGTTCTTGTAACTGGTATTGGTATGTCCATTGTTTTGAAAATTTTAGTCTCTATTTTTGAATGTGTGTATCAAAGGTTATATTAGGGGAAGAGGAGGTCTGCCACTCTATCACAAGGATGATGTCATCAGTGATGTCATCAGTGATGTCATTTGAGATATCAACAGTGATGTCATGAGTGATGTCAGTGACCATGTCATGAGTGATGTAATATGTGACGTCATCAGTAGTGCATTGCGGGGGCACGAGTTATAGTTAGCTGAACTAACTATAACAGGGGAATTTCTAGGGTTTTGTACGAGTGAAAAGTCCAGCTAACAATAACGCCCCTGAAGCCTTTGGTTTTTTCAGTGAATTTCAAAGGTTTTTTAAATGCTAACTTATCTCTGAAGATATCATGTTTAATGATTTTGATTGGATTTCTATATTTTTCAAATTCAGTGTGTCAATTTCATTAATTATCTTTTTTTAAATACTTTATCACCATTTTTTAAACTTATTTTTTCAATTAATTCTTTTAAAAATTAAAAAATATTATTTGAACTTAATGGGTTTTTCAAACTTTTTTTATATTGTTCAAAATATTTTTTTAACTCTATGTTCAAAACGGTATTTTATATATTGTTTTCAATGTTTGTGGATCCGCAGACCCTATGCGCACCGTTCTCGATCCCTACGCATGGTATGCGTCGGGTACGTGGTTAGTGCGCGATTCCAATGCGACTCCCAGCCTATACGTGACACGTTTGATGTACGTAACGCGACGTTTACGCGCATCCGCGATGCGTCATCTGTGTCTATAACGCGGTGGGTGCGCGGATCCCGCAAAGTATTTAACATTTTAAAAAAACATATGTATGTATTTCATGTGAATATTAATTGAAGACAAACTCTAAACTAGTCTCAAAACTAATATATTTTTACATCTAATCCTATAATCTTTTTTCATTCAATTTTGCGGATGCGCGCTGGGTGCGTGCTGCGTACGCGGATCCCATGTGACCTGCACAAAAAACGATTTAATTGGTTTATTACACTTCCTCTTCTAACTATTGAAAGACTCCACCCATTTCAATCATTCTTCTTTGACCTTCTTTGGAGCACCATCTCTTGGGAGAGAAGAAGATTTTTGAGACTAAGTTTACACTTAGCTCTAACTTTTTTCAACCAAAAATGGCTTCAGGGCAGCAGGCATCACCTGCATCACCTCATACTTCTGAGGATGAAGTTTTGGCGGAGGCACCACCCAAAGAACGTTTTTCTTCAGTGGTTTGGAAATTTTTTACTTTTCCCGAGGGGCAGAATAAGACCAATGCCACCTTGGTCACGTGCAAGATTTGCAAAAGAGTCCTGTCGCGAGGGGATCCTAACAAGAAATACTCTTGCGGCACAGCAAGTATGATGAAGCACATGAGGACCCTTCATCCAAATAATCTTGCACGCGAAGAGTGCCGACGGATGAGAAACACTCCTGCGCCACCCACCTCATCGCAGCCGAGCACATCAAGAGTGCATCCATCAGCCCAAACCTTGGACAACCGTCCTCAATTTCAATTTTTAAAAGTGCTCTGCGACTTTGTGCTATGGTGAGCAGTCGATCGATCTGATCTGCCGCCGCCAAGAAAGTCACATTTGCTAGTTTTTTGTTTTTTTATTGTTCCCTGAAGTTCATTGTTTGGTTTCTCCTGTTTTTTTTGCAAAAAAACGGTTTAGAAAACCCCAAAAAAATTATAAAAGAAGAAGAAAAAAAAAAAAGTTCTTATAAGAACTAACTTTCCTGGTTTAAAAAAAGAGCTAAATTTCTTTTAGTGTTCGTTCAGATGAATGTATGTGTAGTACGTAATTGACTGAATGAATGCATTAGTAGCATATGGTGAATGTATAGGTGCAGAAGTATGAGGAAGTGCTGCAGCATCACACAGTAACCTCTTTAACTGCAGTGTGCTGTAGTACTTCCGAAGCACAGGGATGCAACATATGTACATAAATATGTTGCAAATCTATGCTTCTGTCTGCACGGCTGCTTAAACTGCAGCCATGTGTTGACACAGGCACCCTTGCACCGTAGTGCAAGGATATCTGTGTCATGTGCGGTTTGTTTTTCTGCAGGAAGACACACCTTCCTGCACAAAAACAATGAGAAAATGCATTTTTCTCCTTCAATGTATGCTGAACATTTCAGCATGCATTGAAGATATAAAAATGTGGAGAAATGAAATCAATTCTCCTTGTTGTGCTTTCCTACACCAATTTTAGAATGGTGCACCATTCACACACATCGAGATTTATGATTTCTGATAAATATAGACATGTGTCTTGTTCTAGGAGTATTCAGTGCAATCATGCACAACAACACTTATAGAACACCCTATAAATGCAAAGTGGTCTGCATGATGAGGTTGTATTTACATGGAGTAAAAAAAGTGCACAGAGTGCCTTTTCCTCTCTTGTAAATATGAAACAGTATCTTACACAACTATGTTACAAAAAGTGACATATTTCCGTTTTTAAAATTCCTTGCGAATGATAAAAGTAAGCACAGAGTTTTGTCTGCAAAGATGTTCAAAGAAGAATGATTGAAATAATTGCGGTCCTTCAATAGCTAAAATAGGAAATAACAAGAACCCCTCAAATCTCTTTTTTTGCAGGTCACATGATATCCGATTATGGTCAGATTTCAAATCTACATAGGTATAAACAGTGTTTTTAGAAATATGTTTCCACTTTGTAGCTTCTTGCAGACCTTCTCATTCTGCATATTGAGACTTAGTTAAACTTAACTTCAACTTCACAGTAATAAAAAACGCTATAAATTTTTTTCACATTTTCATTCAAATCTAAATTTTAAAAAATTGCTTATTTTAAAATTTCGATCTGTGAAAGAAAAGAAAAAAAAATTAAAACATGTAATACATTTTTTACAACACGACAATTTCCACAAAGTAACTTGTTTGCCTTTTTTGCTGTTCGCAGAATATATTGAATTTCACTAGAAATAGTGATTTCATTCGTACTCATCACTTAACAGCGGGCAAAAAAAAAAAACAATCAGAAAGATTATTTAAAAAAAACATACTATTGTCAGTAAAATACCAGAAAATACAAATCATACATATATGAAATGCTTACAGATTACAAAATTTTATAACTTTAACTTATAAAAACTGTAAATGTTGCCACATTAAAATAATCACCGAATAAATGACCACCAAAAAGTCCATAATTCAAAAATATACCTATCCTTGAGGCCAAATGTTATTTTTGCACTTCTTTATGTAAATTGTCCAATGGTAGTCCTATTAAATTATAATAATACATTCCTCAGAGAGTGAATTATCTTCCTAAAACTTTGGCTTTAAAAATATTAGGTAGGAATTTGGCAATTCACTAGGCAAACGTTGTTTGAAAACCAACTGGGCATCATTACAAAGTGTACAGCCTTTGTCACATTTTAGATAGGCAGTGTAATGTTCAGATGAGGTGGAAGGACCATCATGGAAAATTATTGCAATTGCTACAAAAGTCCTTCCTGATATTGATAGTTGTGCTGCTACAAATTGTTTTATTAAAGTATCCAATTTTCTTCCGTCAGCTGTACAACGTTGCATCATTAAAATTATGTATTTTCCATATTTTGTTAAGAATAATGTGGATAAAATTTCTGACTTACATTGGCTACACTCCATGTTTTGATTTGCACCTTTAACTAATTTATTGAAAGACACTGATTTACAGTCTGGTAATGTTAAATACAGAAATGTCTCAGTGTCTACATTGGTGCTACATGTTTACATGCAATTTTCACAATCATGTTCCCATTTGTAAGAAAGGCCAAAAATATTTTCTATTTCTACACCTTCATTTTCAAAAATGGTAAGCATATACATTAAAAATTCCTGAGCATCTTGTTGGATAGTTTGTGTAAATTGTGTAGAAACAGAACACACATCCAAAAGATTACGAACATCTGCAACAGATTGTATTTTATTTCTATCTGTTGTCAATGTTTCATAAACAGAATGCAACAGAGAACAAAATCTTTTTTGCAGATTCTCCATGATTTGTTCTTGCAAACCTTCAAGATAAAAAACAACATTGACCACTACATTAGAGTAGCAGTTGACACCAGAACTATTTTCAAACTGATAACCAACAATCTCTCCAACAGTGTCCAATTTATTTTTACCTGCAATCACAACATTATCTTGTTCTTTTCTTGATACCTTCAGAACAGATATTCTCTAACCTTCTTTTTTGACCAACCATATGCTTTTCAAATACAGGATATTGACCTAAATTTGGAGCATACACCCTTCTTAACCTATTATACTCTTTTACACAGTTTGCATCTGCAGTAACCTTTGTCTCATCAAAATCAATCAAAAACAAACCAGATAATGTTCTGACTCGCGACAAAGCAACATATGCCATACCCTCTTTAAATATGGTAGATCCAATGTTCACCAATGCACTGTCTACACTTAATCCTTGAGATTTATGAATAGTCACTGCATATGCCAGAGAAAATGGAAATTGTTTCCTACGGACATATACATCTTTAACAAGCGAAAAATGAACTGAACGATCAATTTCTTTAACCTCATCAATCTGATCAAATTTAATTTTTAAAAATTCAATTCCTTCTTTTTTCTGATAATTCACAAAATCCACCACTTTGCCCATTGCATCATTAACTAAACCTTTCTCTACATCCAAAGTATGCCTTAAAATTACCCAACAGTTTACACACGCATACAGTGTCTTTTCCAAACCAGCAGTTTTAGATATTTTTTTTTCCCCAAACAATCCAGTTTTGATCTCAACTTACCCGTCAAAATAGTGATTCCTTCATGTAGTATTTTATCGATGGCTTCCATTTTTACAATTTCTTAATTTTCCAATTTTAATAATTCTTCGTTGAATATTGAACACTCAGGCAGTGTTGGCATTAAGCAAATCACTGACTTATTTTTAGCAATTTCCACGTACACTTTCATAGGTCAGAAGACATTGCAAAGTAATCGACTCTCCAAAGCTTCTTTCCCTGGTTTTGAAAGAATTCCAATTCTTATATCTTGAAGAATACTTCCATATTCAGCATCATTTGCCTGTTGCATATTTGTTGTCAGTTCTTTGTATTCAAAATTACTCCAAATGTTCACATTACCAACACTGCCAAGAGACTTTTTGGTATCTTCATGGGCAAGTGTTTTAAATACCGGTTGTCCTTTAACCGGTGTCAGTTGCAGTAGATCTCCAAAAACTGACGTGTTTTCCTCCAAATAACACGTCATACTCCGTTTTAAGAATTTGCTGCATTCTTAAATGCACAAAGGCAAGCATCAAGTTTGAAACCATGCTCACCTCATCAATAATGAGAAGTTTCATTTTCTTCAGGACTCATGAAACTTCACAACAAGCTTCTCCAGATAGCTTGTGGTATTCCAATTTGTTCTCATGCTCTACTGGCAGCATTAGTAAACGATGTAAAGTCATTCCTTTAATGTTATGTGCTGCCAACCCAGTTGGAGCAGTGACAACACAAGACAAATGCGACTCAGTTGTTTTTTGCAGATAACTTGTAATTACTTTAATTAAGAAACTCTTTCCTGTTCCAGCTTGACCACTCACATACATTCGGATAGGTTGAAATGATGTACATGAGCACACTCTCTTTTCATGAAGTAATCCATGGTCAATCTGCTCTTTCACTTGCTGATATATTTGTTTCTGTTAACATTTAGTTGCTCTTCCAAGTTTCCTAACTGTATTGCATCTTCTTGTGCTTGATACATTGCTGTTTCCACCTCATTCATTGCAATTGCTGCTTCGTTTTCAGCAATTGGTTGTCCTAGTGGATCTTGACTCCGTGCAGCAGAACTTTGACTGTCCTGAGAACTGTCTCTAGCAATCTCAGCTGCAATTATAGCTTCTTGATCAATTTCATCATTCAACATTTTGACATAATTTGCGAAAGCACTGCATTGTATGCTATCTTTAGAAGCATTAAATGAATCTTCATAGCTGGGAAAATCTCCAAGTAATTCCAGTTCAGAACGCCATGGTTTGAACATTTGCAAAAGGACTAAATAGTAAAATTCCCTTTTGTCACCAGTGTCGCAACTCAGTTTCCTGTGATTAATTAAATTGCCTTTCCTTTGTTTCACCAAACATCCTTCAGAACCAATCACTCCATATTTTCCATCGTTGATGTTCTCTGTAATATTCTGTTTAAAAGTGTAGTTTTGCAGCACTTCATAGAGACACATGTTCTCAAGATGATGACTTCTATTTGGATAGAATGTGTCCAACATATTGGTTTTCAAAATATCTGTAATTTCAGGATCATTTTCTGCTAAATATTCAATTTCTTGAACAGATTTCAGTACCCGATTTCGCATTCCTGCAAGACCTAGACTCACCCAAATGATTCTTCTACTTTTGGAATATAGACTTGCAGATGATAACCGATCTGAACATTCATATGCTCCAATTTCACGATGCGATAACATCTTCAAACTGAAACTGTATAATTTCTTACTTAGAGTCTTCTCCTGAGAAATCTCTTCCCATATTTCTTTCAATTCAGTCTTTTTTGATTTAGTAATGTAAGACGTTACATATCGAGCAACAGCAATGGAATTGTCCACAACATACTGAATATCCAGGTTAGCGTTCCACATGGATAAAATAACTGGATTGTAGGCATTTATGTATTTTGATTCTTCGCTTCTTCTTAAGTTGTAGGTGTTTTTCGGAGACTTTCTTGTGATGGTATGTCGTACAGCTGACATAAAACAGTTCACTATTCCTTTGGATAATACAGGACGTGGAAATCCAAAACGACATTTGGTATAGAACTTATCCTTTGACTTGTACTTTCGTCGACAGTATTTTCCACACCTGTGGCTTTGAAATCGTAAGACTTGTTGTTTTAAGTTTTTCTCTTCTCTGCTATTTGTTAGATCACATGTAGCATAATCTTCAATGAAAGACAAAACAGTTTCATCTGAATCTGTTCCAAATTTGGGGGCGTCCTTGACCCATAACAACATATGTATGTGAGGAGCACCTCTTGCTTGATACTCCTTTCTCCAAAAGAAATCCACAACTTCTCCAAGAGGAAGATTCTTTTTATTGCAGATGAAATACATCATAGCTTCAAATCTATGATTGAAATATCTGCATACATTGACAGGATCCAAAGAGCACAATTCTCCAGGTGTCTTGTATTCAATATTTTTTATATTGGAATTTGCCTCTCGAAGAAATTAAAGTAAATCATCCCAAGCATACTCCGCACAGCTTAGTGTAACAAACCATGTAGGAGTTCCCAAGTTCCATAGCATACATTTCAGTTCTCCATGTCGACGGTACCAATATTCATTAGTCTCACGCTGACATGCCATCAGATTAATCAACTGAGATTCTAAATGATCATCTCTCTGATGCACTTTATCCATACAATCCTTTGCAGTTATATTTTGAAGATGCATTCCAGTTTTTAAAATGCGATTTACTGCATATGAAAGTCCAGACAAGTCACTTTCAAACAGAAGATGAAACATATAAGGGATACATTGTCGAAATCTTGGATCTTCTGCATATAATCTTGTTGTCCAATATTCAGATGCAGGAATCTGCACAGGACGTTCATCATATCGTCCACCTTTTCCTGTTGGAAACAACTGCGGGAAACAACGAGTTTCCAAGCTCTCTTCCCATACACTCATGGGACTTCCTGTTGATTTTTTCATTTGAAACAACTCAATTGTATTCCCCATCACCTCTTTGGAATGAAGTGGATGTACACTGTAATGTTCATAGATCTCTTCACATCTGGACATGTCCACTTTTTCAATTTGTCCACTTAATGTTTCACTATCTTCTGCTAAATCTATTTCTTCTTCTCCAACAAACACATTTCTATAGTACTCATTATTTTTAACAGATACAATGATGCCTTTTGCACTTTTCCAACATCCACTAACTCTTGCCAGATTTTCTTATTCTTAGTAGGAACACCATTAACTAGAATGACTATTGGCTCATTTTCTGCATGTTCAACACCAATAGTTTCAATGTTTTTCCTTAAATCTAATGGTAAATACACAACTCTTCCTTTCAATCCTCTTTGCAACGCTGATGGAGGTAATTTACTTGTTTTGGGTTCCATACGAACAATAGCCTGAAACGGGTGAACACATTGTATCAGAATAGACTCATACGTATTTAAATCTATCAGCTCTGGAGGAATAGCAACCAACTCTAGATTATTATGAACAGCTCTAGCAGGCATTTTATTCTCAACTAATTTGTTATAACAATATTTGCAAATACGCTGCTCAGATCCCAAATCAAAACAATACTCTACCAACAAATAAGTTGCAAATTCCATCCACTTATCATTATCTTCTATTTCACTTTTTAAATACAGATTGACACCCCTAGTCTGATTTTTATAGTGACTTCGCCGACAACAAATACAAGAAACATTTGGTCTTTCACCTGAAATTCCCTTAAACTTTGTGATTTCATCCTCAAATTTTCCTGTAATTACAGGTTCTACATGGTCTTCAACATTTTGTTCTACTAATGTGTCAGTTTCTTCACTCTCTTGCTGAGGCCCAAAGTAACAAAACTCAATATCCTCACAGACCTGCTTCACATCTGAAACTGACCCACGTAAAAGAGCACTGTTCAACTCACTTAACTTTAGTGCTGGACTTTTTGTATAATACAACCTTCCCACTAACTTCCGCATTTGAGTATGATGTACTGCCAGCATTCTGAAATGGTGAAAAACACTTTCACAAACTTTCCTAGAAAGACAAGCCAGAGAATGACCTTGCAAACCAGTATGTTTTCTCACTCTACAAGGGTCTAGTCCTTGCAACACCTTAATCTTTTGTTTTACACTTTGTTTAGTATAGGCTAGTAAAAAATGACATATTTTTCAATAGATTCCTGTCGTACACTACAAACACTACTGCAATCCCAAGTGTACACAGGGTTTTTAGCACGTCTCCCTAAAACTTCATCAGCTATCACTTCTTCAGCATTTCTTTCAACCATTTTCTCTTTCTCCATTGGACAACCATCACCAACCTCATAACCTCTACCACTGGTGTCAACTGCATACAACAATTTTTCACTCCGTGAATAACTCTTCATTAAAAAAAGGCTCAACTAGAACTGTGTTTCCATTCTCCCAAAAAAATATCACAATTTTTTTTTTTTTATTAATAACGCTTTTCCTCCTACTTTTGGCCTCCATTACATATATTGGTTTATCTAGTGACCGAATTCTGTTGAACACTAAAATAAACAGTTTCCATTTTTACTTCAATAGCCTTTTCCACAATGCTTTCTTTTTATAAAATAAAGCTCTCTTTTTATATTTCTTCACATCTTTCAGCAAATTATGCACTACTCTCTTGTAAAATGTATTTTTGCGTAATTCCTTATACTGATTTTGTCTTTTTACCATACTTTATCTCCTTTGACTGAACATTTGCTTATTTACCTTTCCTCTTATTTTGAATTTTTTTCTTACTTGAAAAATTCTCAGAAGTTGCAGCATTATCTACATTCTGTTTGCTCCTACAAACATTTTTAATAAATTGCTTCGTGATCTTACCAGAAGATTTTTTCCTTTTAGCCACATTATCTTGTTCATTCAATCCTTGTGGTTGATGTTTCTTCAAATAATCCTCCGGTCTCTGTTCTTTATCTTTTTTTTCTGGCATAATTTCTCCATTTTAACGTTGAAAAACAGTATCTGCAAAAAAGAATCACAAATACATGTATATTAATAACTTTCAAATTTACAGTATTCCATTACTGTACAAACACATTTTATATAAAAACTGACTAAGAAACTATAGCCCTGAACCACAAGTGTGACTATGGTTAAAACACTACATACATAGGGAATACTACTTTGAAGCAGTTCATGCCCTAAAGCCTACCTCACTAAAAGACTAAATGCGAACTGACTGAATGAATACAGTACTAAAAGGGAGACACACTGGGTCAGTAACAGGGTGTTTGCTAGAAGTGTATGAATACTAACTGGGGAATTGAAGGTGTGAAAGACAACTGTGTAGCTGATTAGAGGACTGAATGCATACTGGATAGGCATTTAAAGCAGTCTATGTGATAAGGCCTGGCTCACTGCATGAGTACTTGGGTACTGACTGAATGATTAGAGTACAGCAAGGAGAGTACCTGGGTGAATTTATAAGTGGTAGGCTTTTGGCGCAGGGAATGGATTAGTACTTGGTATTGAATGGGTCACTAGAAGAGTGCAAAGGGAGTGACAGGATGTTTGCTGGACTATATGGATACTGACTAGGGAATTGAAAGTGTGAAAGACAAGTGTCTAGGTGGTTAGAAGACTGCATGCATAGTGCATAGGGTTTTGAAGCGGTCCATGTGCTAAGGCCTGGCTCAGTGCATGAATACTCAGGCAGTGACTGAATCATTAGAGTACTGGAAAGAGAGTGTCTTGGTGAATTTATAAGTGTTTGGGTTTTGGCACAGTAAATGGATTAGTACATGGTGCTGAATGGGTCACTAGAGGACTGCAAAGGGAGTGACAGGGTGTTTTCTGGAAGTGTATGGATACGGACTAGGGAATTGAAGGTGTGAAAAACAACTGTGTAGGTGGTTAGAGAACTACATGCATACTGCATAGACATTTGAAGCAGTCTATTTGGTAATGAATGGTTCACAACATAAGTACTTAGAAACTGACTAAATCATTACACTACTTCTAGGACAGTGCCTGGGTAAAACTTTTAAATTTTCAGTTCTGGTGCAGTGAAGACAATACTACATGGTGCTGCACTTTAGTGTCAAAGCATGACTCATTTTATCAATGCATAAGCAAACACTGGCTTCTAATGCTACTAAAACTTGACAACATAACAGGTTTAAAAACACTTATCTGCCACCAAATACACAATGTTACCAAATGCTTCTCTCACAGTGGTTACCAAATGCACACAGACGCACAGTGTGATTCTAGACAAGCACCACTATCCCTAGGAGTTTACCAAAACTCATTCACTACAGTGGAAGTGGTAAGGGAACTGCACCCAATGTGCATATTTCAAAAGTGCACTTTTGTGTCAAAGCCTGACTCATTTAATCAACGCATAAGCAAATACTGGCTTCTAATGCTACTAAAACTTGACAACATGACAGGTTTTAAAAGAGTTATCTATCAGCAAATACAAGATGTTTTAAAAGAGTTATCTGTCAGCAAATACAAGATGTTACTAAATGCTTCTCTCACAGTGGTTCCCAAATGCACACAGGCTCTCTGTGTGATTCTAGACAAACAACACTATCCCTTGCACTGTACCAAAACACATTTCTTCATCTACAAGGAGTACTACATTTTAGTGCAGAAACATAACTCATTTCACAAATTCATAAACAATGACTGGTTTCCAATTCTACCAAAATATTAAAACTGCATAGTTATCTGTCTACAAACACATGAAAAAAACAAATCCTTATCACAGAATGGTTTCTACATGCACACACACTGTCAATAAGATTGTAGAGAAAAAAAAGTACTCTCTACACTTTAGCAGAAGAAATACATTAGTCTGATTAAAATAAAAATAGTCTACATGCATCCCCTCACAATTAAATAACTCACCTTTCAAGTTGTTTTGTAGATTAAGAAGTACATCAGTCACACACCAGATTTTCTTATACAGAATCTCTGCACTGTGCACCTGTCAGCAGAACCAAAGAATGGCAAAGTTTCCCTCTCATTTTCCACACATATACATGTAAACATCAAATCACATTCCTTCCCACATAAATTCAAAAGCAAACACACATTTCTATTGGTTAAACATTCCAACCCTTTCCAAATGACAAACTTCAACCCTTCCCCCAATCTGCCTTCTGCCTGTTACCATGGAAACAGGTCATGGAACACTGTACTGAGCACACAGGTCACAAGTTCAGCACACACAATGTTGCTAATCAAGACAGCAAGTGTGCTTGACTTCTCAACATATCAGCTTATCATATATAATGTTCCTTACAATCAGTTTTTGTTGACCAATAAGAATCATGCGTTTAAAAAACCGAAATATGCACCCTACCTTTCAGTGTAGAAGGTTGTCAAACAACCAATGATTTCTTGTCTTTTTTCAAAATTGCATCTTAGCCACCATTTTACAAACATCTTACTTTCCAAACTGCCATTTCATTTACAGAGACCATCTGAGTGCATCCAGACCTCATTACAAGATGCTTAGTGTGTGGATTGTGGGACACAGCTACATGTTCTGGAGCCAAAGGTATGCAGAAAACAATGGCATTCACAAAGACCTAGGTTTGCCAAATGTAGACATTAAATGGATTGGGAAGAGAGGGTTAAAGTGGCATCAATTGATGCCATTGGTGAAATCCTTCATGCAAATCCAACACCCTGACCTCATAATAGTGCACTGTGGTGGCAATGACCTAGGCACTTTGACTGGGGTAGGTCTGGAAATGCTTACGAAGGACACCTTTGCAGAACTGATTTCACTTTTCCCTAAAACTGCCTTTGTGTATTCTAACATATGCCAAAGGCAGAAATGGAACTGGTCCGATCATTTTTGTCCACAGATTGAGAAAGCTAGGAAACATGTGAATAAATCTGTTTCTGCTTTTCTCCGAGACTACAGAATGGGGTCCATTTACAATAACAATCTGCGCTTTCATATGCAAGAGATGTATAGGAGAGATGGAGTACATTTTACTGATGAAGGAAACAGTCTTCCTCAACAACTTTAGACTCTGTATAGGTACTTACTTATAAGTACCAAAAACTCTCAATGAACACAATGGCTCTTTTTAGAGCCACTCAAGAACAAAACACCTAATCTTTATCTCCCAACAATTTCATTTTTTTTCACTTGGATCCGCGAACCCACCGCGAGAGAATCCGTGCATCCATCGCGATAGGATGCGCGCACCGTGCGCGCATTCCGCCGTTATTATAAAAAAAAAGGGGGGCCCCTGGGTGTCCTTCTGGGACCCCCTAAGCACCTCTAGAGGGTCAGAGTATTTCCACTCTGCCCCCTTTATATGTTTCACACTTTTTCCCCTTGCTTCTTCAGCCTCGCTTCTACCGAGGCAGAAAATGGCCGCCAACAGTTCCTGGTTTCGAATGTAGAGAGACACTCGACAGCCAATTAGCATTCAGTGCGCGATCGGGAGGGTGCGCGCTCGGTTCGGGGAGGGTGCGCGTACGGTGCGTGTACGGTCCGCGGATCCTCCCCGGCCATAGATATATATGTACTTTTAACTCTAATTTTCTCAGGAACTACTGAACGGATTCACACCATTTATGCAAAAGGCACGAGTCTGAACTGAGGACTACTTCTGCCAAATTTGGTGTCATTCCGTTCAGCGGTTCGGGCTGTAGCTTCGACAACAGATCCTATGGGGAAAACGCGTTTTGGGACCCCCCCTTTTTTCTCGGCTCCCGCTTGACAAATCACCACAAAACTTTCAGGGTCGGAGCGGAGCTGGCCAAAAGTTTGGAAAATTTTGCGAGGATTCCTCAACCGGCGCCAGACTTATTGGGAATAGAATGTTGCGGATTTCCTATGGAAAATAGGTCCTAACTATAACTACCTACTGGCGACCGCCAGTAGGTAATATATATATATATATATCTATATGTAAAACAGGAGCTCGTAAGACCGCTATATAAGGGAGCAACTGCTTAGCACATTCATACAATAACAGGAGAAAATACAGCGATTATACAAGTATGCTAGATAGATTGGAATATACTTTCATTATTTACTGTAGGTCCTTATATACAACAGAGTTAGCCTAAAAATTGCATTCAGTGCTAGAGCAAGTTAATCATTTGTGCAGCGAAACAATTGGTTGAATGAATAAGCCCCTTTAGCAAAGGTCTTTATATCACATTGTGTGGAGGTCACTAGTGCTGGCATCGGTCATCCAGGCCCACACAGTTCTAGGGTAACAATGTAGTGACAAATCCGCACCATTCTTCTGCAGAATTAAGACCTTGGGCTATAGAGTTAGTCTTTTCAATCAAACGGCATTCCAGACATTGTAGGATGTGCGACAAGTCACCTCCTCTTGGAGGTATGTTAGCTCTATCACCTGCCATTTAATGTCGTCAGCTGTGTGATTGAATTCAAAGAAATGGGCTACTAAAGGGGCATTCAAGACCGACCGTCGTATGCGGCTTCTGTGTTGGCCAATGCGCGCCTTGATAGGTTGTTGTGTTTGCCCAATATGAGGCAAGTCGCATGGGCACCATATACAGTAGACCACATTACGTGTATTACAGTTGGAGAAGAATCGTAAGTTGTACCTCAAATCTGCGTGTTCGAAACTTCTGGTGTTGAAAGTGAGAGGACACACAATGAAGTCCCCACACCTGTGGTGTCCTAGTACTTCAGGTAAATTCCAGGTAGATTGTAAGGTATTGGTTTTGCATGGACTTCCTCCGTAGAGGAGCGAATCAGATGGTCTTTGATGTTTTTGACTCTCTTGAAGGCACACATTGGTGTTTCAATTGATGAATCAATGCTCCTTATTATGTGCCAGTTCTTCATGATCATGTTGCGGATTTTGTTGGAATGTATCCCAATTGTGACACAGATTAGTCTGCTGATAGGGGTTTTTCTTTGGTTTTTAATAGCTCCTCCCTTGGACAGAACCAGGCCCTTTTCAATGATTTCCTAACTATTCTGTTGGGATATCTTCTTGCCAATAATTTGGATTTCAGTATCACAGCTTCTGCCATATAGTCCTCTTTGTGCGTGCAGTTCCTGCGCAATCGCAGGAACTGACCGAATGGGAGCCCGTCTCATAAGGCTCTTGGATGTTGACTTTGGTAGGCTAAGAGGGTGTGCCCTACTTGTGCTAACTCGATGAGCTCTAGTTCTACCTTTTGATAGTGGGTCTCTACATTGTTCACAAAGATCTCCAAGCTCCCAAAACAGGCGGAGCGCACGATTCTCTTCATCCTTCAGCATTGACTGCGCCCTGCATCCAATTGGTTGTCAGCCATTCACCCCGATACAAACAAAGGGGTAAGTTATCCGTCGCAAGGGCCTCTATTAGTTAATGCACCACTGTGTCTCCATGCTTACCCTTCTTTTTTTCTTTTTTCTTCCTCACTCGTGTAGTACCCGGCCGGGTCCCTTGTGAGTATCTTATTTCTTCTTTCACTCAACCGGTGTATCACACCTTTCACGTGGCTGCGCAATCACATTTCAGGTACTATATGGCCTATTGCATTCTCCACCAGTAACAAAGTCACTTGTAGTATTCTAAGTGACGTTCTTTTTCACTTAAATCATAGCTGTCCCTACACCCATAGGTCCTGAAGAGACCCTGTATTGTGTTCAAGGGTCAAAACGGATTTCGACAACTCATCAAAACGAACCAATTCAATCAGCCCTGATCATTGTACACAGTGGCTGTGATCATTGTATAATTGCTTATGGTCGTTTTCTATGGAAACCAAGTCACATTTGTCACCAACTCAAAAGTTTGTCCTTTACTTTTGGTTCCGATTTCACTGGGGACACCTAGTACTATCAGGTTTCTTCCTTTATGTACAAATTGATACATTGTTTGATATATAAAAGCAATATTGGAAATACAGCAGTCTGTGTCCATGCCAGCCTTTCTTTCTGTCGTCACTAAGAACCCTTAACCATTGCGATTGTGCACAGTATTATCAAGATAGTTTTTTTCAATGTTCCGCAGGAACCGCTGTTTCTGGTACAAACCTATTACCCTGGTTCCTAGCGAGTAGGGTCTCCTTTGTCCTGGTTTTCTACTCCCAGATAACGGCATCAAGATTCACCAATATGCTGATAATATTCAACTCTACTTGAAAATCTCATTTGCTTCAGACTCCCAACACCTCAAACACTGCTTGTATATCCAGACCTGGATGTCAAACGTCTACCTAAACCTCGAGGAAGATAGAATTCCTGTTACTGTGCAAAAACAATCAACAAGATACAGTAAATACTTGGCTCAATAACATGAACCATGACAACTTCAAAACAAAACTTTACAGATGCCCAAACACTTATTCACCGTACTCTCAACCCACATCCTCAAGGTACATCTTGCTTATAAAACAAAAAAAAGACAGTCAGCTTGTAGCAGATCTCTTTTCTAAATCAACACCAACTGTTTCTTCCAGAAAGTGACTTCAGAATGCTGTTCAAGTCCCCATACTCCGACATCTGGATGGTGGTAATGGCCTCCCTTACAGCACCCTGGCACCCCCGAATTAAGTCTCATCCAGGGCCTGACGAGATAGATGATCACATCACCGCCAGTCTGATAAAACTCCAAAGCCCCCTCCCCCTCTTGCCAGCAGGTACCAGCTTCCAAACCAGCCTCATCATTTACAAAGCTATCACAGTTGGCACTCGCGCTTATTTTGCAGACAACCTCACCATCTCTGGTGGATCTCAGCACATCCGCAGCCAGGACACCATCAGACCGCAGATTAAGAAGTGATAAAAAGCAAGAAAATAGGCCTTTTCTATTTATGGACCCAGGATTTGAAACAATATCCCTGTATCTATCAGGACTGATCCAGTGCTGCTCCAATTTAGAAAAGCATTGAAGACACACCTCTTTGAAGAACACTACATCACAATGCATTAATTCTCCACAGCCCAGTTTCCACTCATCTCACTAGTATTTGACCATGTACAGCAAACCGCTGCCTTTTGGCTAGGTCTATGCAATATATTTCTATAATTGACATATCTACAAACTGTTTTTCTGCCCAGCTACAAAGGCCGATCCAATGGTTTAACACCAACCGAGAAAGGCTCAACGTGGAGGAATGCTCCACTGGCTCCTTCCAATTGGTCATTATGGCTAACATGAAATGGACAGTAAATCACCCCAAACACCTAAAAACCTCTTGGTATTGCTACTGACAACACAGCTATTTAGGAGGGCTCACACAATATGCATCGGATAGGTCACTGTGGTGTTATAATAGAGATCAGTAACTAATGAGAATGATATACACAATAATATTGGCTTATCTCTGATTGGCATATTAAATTTACTTTTAAGTCACAAGTTAAGTGACTCATGGCTTCTAAATTAAATGCTACTGGTGGGCCTGCAGCACTGGTTGTGCCACCCACTTAAGTAGCCCTTTAAACATGTGTCAGACAGCCATTGTAGAGTCTGTATGCAGTTGTAAGCTGCCATTTCTACCTGGCAAAATAAACCTTTTGCCAGGCCCAAACCTTCCATTTTAATACCTATAGCTCACCCCTAGGGTAGACCCTGGACAGCCCAGAAGGCAAGGTGAAATGTATTTAAAAGGTAGGACATGTACTTTTAAGTTTTACATGTCCTGGTAGTGAAAAACTCAAATTCATGTTTCACTTCTGTAACACCCATCTCTCTCATAGGATTGCATTGGAGTGGACCTATTACATAAGCGTAATTTACAAATGGGTAGGGATAACCAGTTCGTGTTTGGTGTCTATGGAATCACAATTTAATATTGCAACTTATGGTGAAGTCCGATTTTAAACTGCAATTTTGATCAATGCCAATTTTGAAAAGTTGCCATTTTCTTGCCATACCTACACATAGACATGTGACCAGAGACAGGCTACTGGCACTAAATGGCTGACCGTTGAGCTTTGTGTATCCCTTCTAGACAGCCACACACAATATGGAGATTAGGTGTGCCTGGATAGCCATTACTGGCAGGATGGTTGGGAGGAGCTTGACACAGCCCCACTTACACCTGAATAGGATATGTCCTGCCTCCACACAAAGGACTATATACTCCCTGTAGTTTGTCTGGAGCCAAAGCAGGATGCCTGGGGACTTCAAAGGGAAACCTATCAAAGCTTGTCCCCACTTCAACGGCACAACTGGGTATAAATACTGGATCTCTGACACCAACTCTTCATGGATGCTCTGCCAGGAAGTAGGGCTGCTGTGCTGCTGAAAGGACTGCTGTTCTAAAGGAACATATGCTTGTTGTGCCGACGTGCTGCCCTACGGTGTGGGAAAGAAGAACTGGGCCTGCAACTTAATTTTTGACCCCAGAGTGACTCCAAGGGTTACTCTGCTGGCTTCCTGATATGAGCCCCAGTGAAATAAAAGTCTCCCCTTCAGCTTGGATCCCGCTGCAGCAAGTTCTAGACCCCCAAGTGGTGCCCTTAAGGTCCTGGACCCTTGGTGTAGCTCAGTGGTAGATACCAGGCAGCCTGCTATAAGAAGGTTCAGTAAAATTTAAGTTTTGCATGCCTGCTGCATATTACAGTGATGGCACAGTAACCCCGACGCCTGCTGACTTGCTTTGCTTACAGCGGAGGTTCTTGTCAATTTTTGTCCCCACCTGAACATAGTTTAAAAATCTTCCTCCTGTTGTGATCTTACATGCCAGGTAGTAAACACTTACCATGCACCTGTGAAAAAGTTAGGTTATTCATCTTGCTGGTGTATAATCGTACTACACAGCGGAAAAACCGTAGGAAGAAATGCTGATACTTAAAAAGGTTTGTAAGAGAAAGTGACGTTGCACAACATCTGGCTTTCCAGATCTTGAGGAGTTGTTTCTCCATATAATTATTAAACCAAGGTGTTGTGATTGCCACTGTAATTTGATTGAAATGTACTTAGCCTGTTTTCAAATATGTACATTCACCTTTAGGAAGGATCAGGACCAGTAAATTAAAAAGAAAAAACAAGTCAATGAATATACTTCCCAGTTGCCTTTTGGTTGGACGGTGCAGAGGCTTTATATTTAAAAAAAAAAAAATGGAACACTATAAGAGTCTTCAAAAAATGAAAGCTACATTTGTAAAGAGGACTGGAATTCAAATATATAACTATGGATCACTGTCGCACCCATATGGTTGTCAGAGCTGACAATCTTATTTGGATAATTCTTTAGAATTTCGCCCCAATTGCAAACGCTGCAGCTTTGATATGGGGTTCGCATCCGCAAGAAGTAATGTTCCTGAGGACCTTTCTAAATTGCTAGACCCTAGACTGTTTGAGGCATGAAGTGCTCTTATTACTATATATTGCTTTAACATAATATAAGTTCAATGATCATTACATTTCCATATTAAGGATAAGCAACAGACTACATGTTGTATAGTTTAAAAAGCTTACCTTCTATCACCAAGTAAAATTCTTGTCCAGTAGAGAGTTTTCATTGGTCGACGTGGCTTAATTGGCTTTTTCCTAAATCCACTTATCTGCTGCATCCCAAGTGCAGGCATAGATCCTGGCCAGGGAGGAGCCAGAGACCCACTGCCTGGTGTAGGGCATGTTGCCAAGTTGAAAGCAGATGCAGGTAATGGCACAGTGTCTGAACCGGGGAACAATGGAGCAAAGGGTGGCACGCAACTGTGCCCTAGCAGAGGCAGCGGTTGTGGAATAATAGAATGCGGAGGAAAAGGTGGAATTGCATTACCAGCACCTGGCAAAGGTGGGCAAGGAGGGGGAAGACAACCCCCAGATTCTGGCAGAGGTGGGCAAGGAGGAGGAGGGCTTACTCCAGAGCCTGGCAAAGGTGGGCAAGGAAGGGGAAGAAAACCCTCAGATTCTGGCAGAGGTGGGCAAGGAGGAGGTTGGCTTACCCCATAGCCTGTAAAAGGTGGGCAAGGAGGTGGAAGAAAACCTCTAGATTCTGGCAGAGGTGGGCAAGGAGGAGGGCGGACTCCAGAGCCTGGCAAAGGTGGGCAAGGAGGGGGAAGAAAACCTCCAGATTCTGGCAGAGGTGGGCAAGGAGGAGGTGGGCTTACCCCATAGCTTGTAAAAGGTGGGCAAGGAGGTGGAAGAAAACATCTAGATTCTGGCAGAGGTGGGCAAGGAGGAGGGCGGACTCCAGAGCCTGGCAAAGGTGGGCAAGGAGGTGGAAGAAAACCTCTAGATTCTGGCAGAGGTGGGCAAGGAGGAGGGCTGACTCCATAGCCTGGCAAAGGTGGGCAAGGAGGTGGAAGAAAACCTCTAGATTCTGGCAAAGGTGGGCAAGGAGGAGGAGGAGGGCTGACACCGGAGTCTGCCAAGGGTGGACAAGGAGGTGGAAGAGAAACCTTTGAAACTGGCAAAGATTGGCAAGGAGGGGGAAGAAAACCTCCAGATTCTGGCAAAGGTGGGCAAGTAGGAGGGCTGACTCCATAGCCTGGCAAAGGTGGGCAAGGAGGTGGAATAAAACCTCTAGATTCTGGCAAAGGTGGGCAAGGAGGAGGGCGGACTCCAGAGCCTGGCAAAGGTGGGCAAGGAGGGGGAAGAAAACCCTCAGATTCTGGCAGTGGTGGGCAAGGAGGAGGTGGGCTTACCCCATAGCCTGTCAAAGGTGGGCAAGGAGGTGGAAGAAAACCTCTAGATTCTGGCAGAGGTGGGCAAGGAGGAGGGCTGACTCCATAGCCTGGCAAAGGTGGGCAAGGAGGTGGAAGAAAACCTCTAGATTCTGGCAAAGGTGGGCAAGGGGGAGGAGGAGGGCTGACACCAGAGTCTGCCAAGGGTGGACAAGGAGGTGGAAGAGAAACCTTTGAAACTGGCAAAGATTGGCAAGGAGGGGGAAGAAAACCTCCGGATTCTGGCAAAGGTGGGCAAAGAGGAGGGCTGACTCCATAGCCTGGCAAAGGTGGGCAAGGAGGTGGAAGAAAACCTCTAGATTCTGGCAAAGGTGGGCAAGGAGGAGGGCGGACTCCAGAGCCTGGCAAAGGTGGGCAAGGAGGGGGAAGAAAACCTCTAGATTCTGGCAAAGATGGGCAAGGAGGAGGGCGGACTCCAGAGCCTGGCAAAGGTGGGCAAGGAGGGGGAAGAAAACCCTCAGATTCTGGCAGTGGTGGGCAAGGAGGAGGTGGGCTTACCCCATAGCCTGTCAAAGGTGGGCAAGGAGGTGGAAGAAAACCTCTAGATTCTGGCAGAGGTGGGCAAGGAGGAGGGCTGACTCCATAGCCTGGCAAAGGTGGGCAAGGAGGTGGAAGAAAACCTCTAGATTCTGGCAAAGGTGGGCAAGGAGGAGGAGGAGGAGGGCTGACACCGGAGTCTGCCAAGGGTGGACAAGGAGGTGGAAGAGAAACCTTTGAAACTGGCAAAGATTGGCAAGGAGGGGGAAGAAAACCTCCAGATTCTGGCAAAGGTGGGCAAGGAGGAGGGCTGACTCCATAGCCTGGCAAAGGTGGGCAAGGAGGTGGAGGAAAACCTCTAGATTCTGGCAAAGGGGGGCAAGGAGGAGGAGGAGGAGGAGGGCTGATGCCGGAGTCTGCCAAGGGTGGACAAGGAGGTGGAAGCGAAACCTTTGAATCTCGCACAGGTGGGCAAGGAGGAGTAGGAGGGCTGACCCCAGAGCCTGGAAAAGTTGGGCATGGAGGAGGAGGAGGGCTGACGCCGGAGTCTGCCAAGGGTGGACAAGGAGGTGGAAGCGAAACCTTTGAATCTCGCAAAGGTGGGCAAGGAGGAGTAGGAGGGCTGACCCCAGAGCCTGGAAAAGGTGGGCAAGGAGGGGGAAGATACATTCTTGAAATTGGTAAAGATGGGAAGGGAGGAGGAGTACCAACTCCAGAGTCTGTCAAAGGGGGAGGAGGGGGACAGGGTACCCTACAACCTGGAAAAGGCTGGCTGGTAAGAGGAGGCACGGTTGCATAGCCCGGCAAAGGCGGACAGGGAGGGGGAAGTGGAATTTCGCTATCTTTCAAAGGAGGATGAAGAGGAGGATGTGCAGGAGCTGTAGTATGTGGAAGTGGCACACACATCGCAGAATGTAGGGGTGGAAAAGATGGAACTCCTTTAGCAGGCAAAGTCTGTGGAGAGGATGTGCTACATTTACCATATGACGTATGAGGGGAGTTAATATCCAGGTCTTTAAGTTCCAGTCCAAGCATTGGTGGCAAAGTCTGCATGTTTGCTCCACTTAAAGCCGAAGACGACGTCACAAATGATACTGGAGATGAAAATAAATCCTCTGCTTCTGACCCAGCTGGCCGTTTGCACACGGGAACATTTTTAATGGCGTCCACGAGGCGACACTGATCTTGCGGCAATGAAGTCTGTTTGGGGGATAAAACTATGGTTATTTCAGAGCAACTCATAAGTCGAGTTTTTGAATGAAGAGTTTGAATTTCAAAATGGCACTCTGGACCGAAGTCTCCTTGAAACAAAGTTGGCGACTGCGTCAGTTCATCAGCAGAAAGCCCATTGTGCGGCACACATTTTTTGGTTGGGCTCATTGGCACAGTGTTTGTTTGTGTTGTGCTTTCGTTCGGTGTATCACAGTCAACGCTGAGAATTTTAGCATCCCACAGGTCCGAGCTCTGTGTCCTCTCACCCTGAGTTCTCAGTTCTCTTGTGGCCTGCACTGAAACTACAGGCACGGACTGCATTTTCAGTTGTTTTATGTGTCTTCGGAGATTCTGGATAGTGTGCCCCATCGTTTTCAATCCTTTTGAATATTCGTCTTTTAATCGGGCATATTTCCATTCATAGTTTTCCTTAAGAAGAAAAGAAACATTGTCACACACATCACTATATAACCCTTCTCCAATGATAGAAGTGCTATATCTAAAATGACCAACACCAGAAGGTACACAACACAACATGACTGCAAAGCCCCATTAATATAGGTTGAGAATCACCTTGCTAGCAGCTTGACTACGTTCTGAGGACCTTACTTTATATAACCAGCTTCTTGGCGAGTGATAGTAGTTCTTTGGAAGATGCTGCAAGGTGGTGTACATTGGTTGAGTTTGATAATTTATTTGAAAGACAACATTTCACATGTGGGAATTCCTTATACTAGCAGGCAATGGGCAACACTTGATTGCCCCAACATGCACGTTATTACATACGGTGTTTGCTGCTCTTCTAGCTTCCAGTCAACCACAATTCAGGAATTCTATAACATTGTTTTAGTGAATTCTTGATTTGAACGTTTGTATGGTCTGAAATTTTAAAGCATGCAGGTCACATTTCTTCCCCTATCACCATGGACAATTTATTATACACACAAAAATCCAGCTCCTCTCTCCGGCAATGAAAGAATAGATCTACAATTTATACCAACTGTAAGGTAGTTGAATAGGACCTGCAAACTTAAAAAAACAAATTTCACTGTGTGAGAGGCGGGGGTTAAAGTGATGTGGTCTGGGTGTCTTTAACCCGCCACTCTCACCAACTACGATAGAAATGCTTTTACCCGAGTGCAAGTCTACTCTCAGACTCCACCTTTTCGATCCAACAAACCGAAGCTTCTGCGGGTACTGCTGATGTTAGAGGGAAGATTGTATAACCCCTGATAGATATCAGCTGTGGAGAGCCTTTACACTGGAGCTGGAAACCCACTATACACAAGGGTTTCCAGTTCACTTCTCCTACCAGGTCATTAGCTCTTCACTGGGAGATCGTGTGAGCAAAGCTGATATTGTGCAACACACAGTCACATAGTTTGGGTTCGGCAGGGTAATAAAAGGAGCAAATATATGTGCTGTCTGTGACAGCCCTTTTGTATGCACTGAGAGATGAAGTAATCAGTTGAGAAAGGGCATGATGTAGTCTGTGGCAAGGAGAGGTGGCTCTGCTGGATTTAGAAAAATAATATTATAACTGGCCAAAAGGTGCTAGGCATAGGTGTCAGCACCACAGACACACATCAATGAACATACAATTTGGCTCGTATTGCTTTGAAAATTAATAATTTGTAAAAATGTAAATTCCATTTTGAAATCCTTTGTGGATGGTGCGTTCAGGTCAGCTGGACCGAATGTTAAAACAGAAGCCCTCATTACAAGTTTTTTAGTAATCATGATTCTATGTTATTTTTGTTATGCTATTTTTATTTATACCGCACACAGCTGCCCCAGCAAAGGGGCGTCCTGGCGCTTTGAGAAGGTGAACACAACACAGCACCAAAAGCGGACAAAAGGAGACGAGACACAACAGATGAGCTAAACAAATAAAAAGGTCTTGATAGCCCGTCTAAACTGAAGGAGCTCATCGATGGCCCGAATTTGTGGAGGAAGAGAATTTCACCAACTCGCTGCCAGGACTCGAAAGGAGCGGCCACCAATTCTGCTCAACTTAAAACGCGGGACCACTGCTAAGTTCTGGCCTAGCGATCTAAGAGTGCGAGAGGGGACATAGGGGAGCAGCAATTTCTCTAAGATTTGTGGGGGAGTACCCTTTAGGATTTTAAATGCAAAGAAGAGAACCTTAAATCTAATCCTCTGCTGCACAGGGAGCCAATGGAGAGAGCGCAGAGTATTGGACACCGAGCATCGCCTAGGCAGACCTGTCACCAATCGGGCCGCAGCGTTTTGAACCCGCTGGAGCCGCAGAGATTCTGACTGGTTTATCCTCGCCAGTAGGGAGCTGGCATAGTCCAGCCTGGACAGCACTGATGCTTGGACCACCAGCTGTCTTGTGGGTGCATCAAAGAACTTGAGGATGGGTCGAAGACCTCTGATGATGCCATAACAAGAAGCCGCCACCTTCTTGGTATGACAGATGAAACTCAGAGAAGGATCAAGCCACACCCCCAAGTTTATCTCTGCCGCTGGGAGGGGAGTCACACCCAACTCCGAAGGCCACCAGTTGTCATCCCACAAAGCCACCTGTTTACCAACCACCATAATCTCCGTCTTCTTGGTGTTTAACTGGAGACAGGTGGAATTCATCCAGTTAGCCACTTCCCGCAGACCATCACAGAACCTGGGAGCCTCCAGGTATGGGTCCCCATTCAGTGTGACCGCCAGCTGCGTGTCATCTGTGTAAATGACCATGGTCAGGCCCCACCGCTTGACGACTGCAGCCAACGGTCTCACAAACAGATTGAAAAGGGTGGGACTCAGTGAGGACCCCTGTGGGACTCCCTGGTCTAGCGGGTAGGATGACGACTTACCGGGCGGGATCGCCACCTGGAATGACCTATCCATAAGGAAGGAACAAAACCAGTGCAAGGCGGAGCCAGAAACGCCCACCTCCTCAAGACGCCGAATCAGAATCCCGTGCAAGACCGTGTCGAAGGCGGCATTAAGATCTAATAACAGTAGTGCCGCCGTCCGACCGGAATCCAGCACGGAACGCAGATGCTAGACCATCGAGAGAAGGGCCGTCTCCGTGCTGTGACCCGCACGGAACCCGTTCTGGGTAGGGTCGAGAATGTTAAGCCTACCAAGATGGTCTGTAAGAGTGGCATTCACATGGGACTCCGCTATTTTCGTGGCCCAAGGGAGAAGGGAGATAGGGCGGTAGCTTTCAGGTTTAAGGGGGTTAAGGGTCGCCTTCTTCAGAATTGGCGTGACTACTGCCTGCTTCCATCTAACGGGAACCACTCCAGAAGAGAGAGACAGGTTGATCAAGGACAGCACCGGGGTACGGCAAACCGGTGCCAGGGTCTTGAGTTGGGCCGGTTTCAGCGGGTCTGCCGGAGATCCAGACTTGATTTTGGCGCTGAGAAAGTCAAACACCTCCTGAGATAAGGGGGGTAAGATGGAAAGACATTCCCCCTCACCTAAGGTGCGACCAACCTGCTCTAGCATTAGGGAACCCGTTGGGAAAGTGCGATAGATGGCTTGCACTTTTTCATGGAAGAAAGAGGCCAAACCCTCACAATGTGAGTCCGAGCATATTTCCACTGCAGTTGCTCTCTTCGCCATCAAGTCCTTTAATACTTTAAAAATAAGTTTCGATGGATTGGCAGAGTTCTGAAACTGTTGAGCATAAAAGGAAGCGCGAGTTTGACACACTGCCCTGTGATAAATCTTGACCTTGGCCAGATAACATATTTTCAGATCTGGGTCGTACGACTTCCTCCATAATCTTTCGGCCTGTCTACAGGCCCTCTTAAGAGATGCCAAGGAAGTGTCATACCAAGGGCTCGGCTCCTTCCGGTGATACTTGGACCAACACATAGGAATCAGAGAGTCGAGGGCACCAGATATCCACTCACAGAAGGAGTCGTATCCACAATCAACCTCGGTGAGCGGACCTAAAGGAACCTTCTCGAGCTTATGGTAAAAGTCCTCCAGTCTTAATTTGTTCCAGAGTCGTTTAAGAACAAGTCTATCCTGAGATAGAAAAGGAGAGTCAGACAAAAAGCATGCTGTTTTCACCAGCATGTGGTCTGTCCAAACCAACTGGGAGGAACCAAGAACTCTGAATCCTTCTAGATTTGTGAAGAACGGGTCAAGAATATGACCACCTTTATGTGTGGGGAAAGTAATCATCTGCGAGAGCTGTAGAGCCTCAAGATCCGCCAGAAAGCTCCTAATAGAGGGTAAAGAAGGGCAGTCCAAATGGAGATTAAGATCTCCCACAACATTAAAATTTGCACATCCTAGTGCCTCTATGCTAATATACTCAGGAAGAGCAGCCCTAAAAACAGAGTCACAGCCCGGAGACCGGTAAATTAATAGCCCAGAGAAGGTAAACTGGTGACTAAACGCTATTTTAAATAGGGCACCCTCACACCCCAAAAGTTCAGCGGCTTTCCACTTGCAGGGATAACACAGTTTGGTGGCCATCGCAATACCTCCACCTCTAGTCGTCAGATTTAAAGTGAAAATAGCATACTCTGGGGGAAAGGCTAGGTTAATTATCGAGGAGTTAGAGTCCTGGAGCCACGTTTCCGTCAGAAAGAGCACATCCAGCGAACCATCAATAAGAAGGTCGTAAACCTCCTGATGGTGCTTTACCACAGATCTGACGTTTAAGCTCCAGATACTCAGGTCCCGTTGTCCTACCCTCTTTATAACAGGCCCCAAGGGGCGTATAAGAGAGGGGGATTCCAATGACCAAGCACCACACCTACAATGATATGGGCCACACAGCGGGACTACAGGCGAAAACTCGCAGGGTGTACATCGGTCCCGAAGGGCCAGTAGATCGGCCCTACTATAAGTTCTCAAAGGTATAGTCATGATGGCCAGGTCCAGGGTTCTGCCGCGAGCCGCGCTTCCTTAGCGCGGACGGGCGCAGACGGGCAGGACTCTGGCACGACTCAGTCACAGCGAAGGTACGCCCACTGCACGTACCCGCTGCGCGTTGGAGGGAGCTTTAAATAGGCGTCCCTCCACTCAGCCGGAGCGCTAGACCGCTCGTCAGCAACACCCACCCAGAGTGACCACCACTCCAAGATGGCGCCCAAAGCCAATCCCACCCCAGAGACCGGACCCGCCAAAACAGCGGTGAAGGAACCGATTAGTGTGCAGGTGAGGGGGTTACAATAAATCCTATTAAAATCAGGGCAAAATACAACTAAGAAGAACACAAATAGTTATAAGGGTAGCTTTAAAAATGATAGCGCGGTATTGAGGCGCATAGCGCGATGCAAAGCGCGAATACCTTTTTCTGCCTTAATTTGAAAAACAAGTTACAGAGAATTAAAACACTTTGGGTTCCCAAGGACACATTTGACCTATCACAACTAGACAGATTTTGCCTTTAGAAAAGTGCAAGAAATGAGTCAAATGTGAAAAATCTATGAGCAAACACCAATGTACAGGGTTATTCTCCATTCCAGGGTCCAACATTTGAAATGGTGGGGTAATACTGCACCTGTTGCTTCCTGTAATCCACAGAAATAGGAAATCCTGGTAGTATCGCCACATCAGTTTGTGAGAAAATTCTAGCACAGGCCATATTGTTTAAGTAAAGGCAAGCTGTGAAGGCTTTCTTCTATTGGAGAGGGGCATATATCATTGTGTTGCCCGAATGTAGTTCAGTAATACGTGGCTAAACCTAGCCAAAAAATACTTGGCCTGGAAGTGCAAGGGGGTGATGAATGGGTTGCCAAGTCACCCAAGTTATTCAGGAAGGAGTTGGGCTCTTTGGAAGGTTTAGCGCACTGCATAATTCACAAAGAAGTTGTTTCCCCTAAAGTGCACAATGTACCCTTTGTGTTAAGAGGGCCATTGAAAGAAGAGCTGCAGAGACTTTGTGATGCAAAAGTAATTGAGTCTATAGAAGCATCAGAACGGCTAAGCCCAATAGTGATTGCAAGAAACCCCGCAGGGAAGATTTGGATGGGTGTGGACCTTACAGATATAAACAGCTGCATTTGGGTTGACCGGCTCACGTTACCCTGCATCGGTGAGATGCTTGCAGGGGTAAAAGGAGGTAAATATTACCACATTAGATCTTATTATTCAAATCTTTATTCGGCTATAAAGTATCCATAAAAGCACAAAGCAATATATCACAGGGTTAAATACTTAAAACATTACATATAAAAACCAACTGAATTAAGGCGTACAAAAGGAATTTTTGCAATATAAAAACAGTGCAATGAATCATCTTAAATTTTGCCACATTAGATCTATCAAGTGCCTACCATCAGGTGCCATTACACAAGGAGCCTTGACATGTTATATTCATCACACCCGAAGGAGCATTTCAATTCCTTCACATGTCTTTAAGTTTGGCTTTGGCCTCTGCTGTTTTTCAGAGTGTGATGGAAGGGGTGTTGAAGGATATGGTGAATACTTTAGTGTTCTAGGGCCATGTGTGTGTCTGGGGGGGGGGGAAGAATCGACATGACCATGGCTGTTGATGGAAGTTTACAAGAGAATGCAGGATGCAGAAATAACTATTGGTTTCGAAAAATTTAAATTTGGTGAGAGGGAGGTGGAATATCTTGGCCACGTATTGAATCACAGGGGGACTAAACCTAAGCCACTGAAGGGGCTCCTTCTCAGCAAGACTTTTCTAGATCTTGTGGAGTACAACGCCAAATTTGTGAACCATTTTTCTGAGAGGGTACATGTGCTAAGAGTTGATGAAAAAGGGTGTGAAATTTCTGTGCTCAGGAGTGTGTCAGAAACCATTTGACATGGTAAAGGGGTAAATTGCTAATGCAGTTACTTTACAGCCATTTGATCCCAAAGATAGGAAAATTGTTGTGGCTGAATCCAGCAGCTATGGTTTAGGTGCAGCATTAATACAGGAGCATGATGGTAGTGGCATTTGCGCAACGTAAATTGATGGGTACGGAGAGTGCTTACTCCACTGTGGGAAAGAATGCCCTAGCATGTTGGTGGGGAGTGCAGCATTTCAGGATATTTGTGTGGGGGGCATTTCCGGATATTTGTGTGGGGGCAGAAACTTTGAACAGATCATGGACCTTTCATAGAGTTGTTCTCCACAGCTGGTGCTGGCAGGGCCACACCTTGCATTGCAAAATGGTTTTTTGCCTTCAAGAGTTTCAGTCCACATTGGAATATGTTCCATGGGTGGAAAATGTCAATGCTGACTGCATGTCTAGATTACCGTTGCAGGATGTGGTGGTAGAAGCAGAGAAAGATTGGGTTGTGGCAGAAGTCTCAGATGTGAGTAAAACCATTGGTAAAGCTGAATGGAAGGAAGCAGTACCGCACGATTCATTGTTGGTTATGTTGATGAGTGTGTTGCCTCATTCACAGCAGTGGAAACTGGTGCATGATCTGGAACATATGGAGTGAGATGTCGGTGGTTGATGGAGTTGTGAAAAGGGGCGATAGGTTGGTAGTGCTTGCGAGTTTGCAGAAGAGTTTGTTGGAGTTATAGCATGAAGGACATGGCCGCATGTCTGCCATGAAGAGAAGGGCACATGCTGATTTTTGGTGGCCAGAAACAGCATGGAAAATTGAATTGTTTGTCAAAGAGTGCATTCCTTGCACATGTAGTGACAAATCCCATTGGGTCCAGGAATCACAAATTAGACCTGTGCCATTGCCCGATCAGCATGGGGAAAAGTAGCGATTTATATCTATGGACCATTTTAGTGTTTAGGTACAAGTGAAAGGTTCGCTGTTGTGATGGTGGATTATTTTTCAAAATGGCTGAAAGTGGCATTTATGAGTGAGGGGAAGACTAGTAGTGTAATTGCTTTTTGTGAGGATTTATTTTGGGTAGAAAGATGTCAGACTGAAGTAGTGAGCGACAATGCTCTACAATTTATATTGGAAGCATTTGGTGGTTTTCTGGAGAAGTGGGGTATAAAACACTAGTACTCCACTATATCATCCAAGGGGTAATCGTTTAGTGGAACGCTTCAACCATGTATTGGGTGACTGTCCAGTTAGCTTTGTCTACTAATTTGTGGTGGAGATCACAGGTAAAGAACATGCTGTGGAACTATAGAACCACTCCACATACTGTCAAAGGAGCATCAACATTTAGTCTTTTGAGGGAAAGAGTACCTTGTACTGTGGTCAAACCTGCCTGGATGGTAAAATATAGAAAATCCAAGATGGATTATGCTAAAATGAGGAAGAGAGTGGAGAAGTAGCAGGCCAATAGATGTAGAAGATTTAATGTCAGGAAGGTTTGTGAAAGCAGATGAGATTGTTAAGGTATGCTAGGCCAGTGTTTTGTAGTTCCTGGACTTCTGCAACGATCGTGCCGCTATTTAAAATGGGGTAATCGCTTGTTCCCAAAGTGTTATCGTCCTATATTACTTATTGACAGTATGGTAAAAAGTATTAGCAGAATCATTTATGACCGCTTAGCTAACTGGGCAGTGGATAAGGGCATCCTCTCACCCTTCCAATTTGGTTTCAGCTCGAAATTAGGCACAAATGAACAGTGTCTGAACCTAGCTTTAATAATCTCTAAATATACAAATGCCAGGCATTTTCCCATATATCTCGCTTTTATGGATCTACCCACTGCTTCTGACTTAGTGGACAGAACCAAGCTTTGGATAATGTTTGACCAAGGAGTGGATCCCTCATTGATAATTTTTTTATTTTCTCTACACTCAGATCTGTCAGCCAGAGTGTGCTTAAAGTCTTTGGTGAGCTTTCTGCTGCCTTTCCCTTGAGGAGCAGAGTGCGGCAGGGTTGTATATTGGCTCTGCTTTTATTCATACTATATATAAATAGACTAACAGCCCACTTAACTTCCCCGCCCTTCAGACATTCCTAGAATAGCAGGCACCTCAATTCCCGCGTTGCTCTATGCCGACGACGCAGTACTCTTTGTCCTAACCCCAACCCACTGAGGCTAAGGGTGGAGATTTTCTCCTCTTTGTCAGACCTGAACCTGAAAATCAACTATACAAAATCGCACATCATGACCTGCGGACCATGGAAGATGAGGCTGAGTAAAATCAACCTAAATGAGCAAGACCTAATGGCCATGGATAACCTTTGTTACCTAGGCTTAACCGTTGGTTCTTCAGGATCTTGGAATTTCCATCTGGCACAAGCCAGGCAAAGGCTTTGTAGAACTGCAAGGGCGGTCTACAATCTTTTAAGAGCAGAGACTAGAGGGTCTGTTCTTCCTCCCCTGAATGTATATAACTCTTCGTGCACCAGTGCTGCCACTTATGGAGCGGGTGTCTGAGGTTTTAACATGTGTGCTGGCCCCCAGTCTGAGAAAAAAAAGCTTTTTTTGGCGGCGGATGTGTTTACCACCTACTGTTTTATTATACAATCTAAATTGAATCAGGCCTATATATCAGACAGAGTACACATGGCATTACTCTTACTATGGGTCAGTGTGTGGATAAGCCCATCGGTAAAATTATGCAGGGACATACTGGATTGTCTTGTGCCCAAAAGTGCCCTTTTGATCCCTTCGTTAAGCTATATTCAGACCAATTTCTGAACCTTGGGCCTATCTGCCTGGTTTTCTGAACCCAATAGTATTGCTGAATGTGCAAAGGCAGAGTTGAAAGTAGCATATATGGAATACAGTGCAGATCTAAGAACGAACACTGAGTTGGCAAAATCCTCAGTTTTAACCTATCACAGATCTTTACTACCTGGTCTACCTCCCGTGTACCTGTCCTCAGATCTTACAAGATGGGAGAGATCACTACTTTTCCATTTCAGGGCAGGATCCATTTATTGGTCACTGTTTAAAAATAAAACAACAACTTGTTATTACTGATAATTCAGCCTCACTCTGCCCCTGTAATAATCAATCTGCACAATCACTTTTGCACTTAGTTTTTTTTAAATGTGTATAGTTCTGCACGCAAGCACTTTATTCAGCCTTTGCTTCGCAAATCAGGCTTGCGACAGTGTAGAGTACACTTACAGTTTTTAAGCTCACATAAAATTTCTCATTCCATGTGTGCTTTTTTAAAAGCTGTTATTCGGGTTAGGAAAACTATGGATGGCTAATTTTACATGTATTGGCCCCCCTATATCGTTAGACAGCACTAGATTGAGGCGGTCCTTTCTTTTTTTGTTAGTATCAGCTAGGGGCACATGGCGGACCCCAATAGTGTTTTTTGTTCTCCTATCTGGCATGATAATTGTACGACTGTGAGCGTGCCTACGACCGTGTCTGTGTTTTTGTGTTTCTTTTTAAACTTTGTCTTATGAATAATTCAGCGACCAAAATTGTGCTGATGCAACTGCATTTTTAAGTGTTTTTAAATCAATGGATATCTGGATTTTTATTATTGCTATATTGTGGAATTTGTGTTTAATATCATGCGCTTTTATGATCTATTCTACTTGACCTAATAAATAATTTTGAATTCAGTGTCTTGAAGGTGTGGGTGAGGAGTTTGAATTGTGCTAGTTTGTAAATGGGGAGCCAGAAGAGCTCCTTCAGATGTGTTGGGATTAGAGTGATTCTGGCTGCCAAGTTCTGAATGATCTGCAGCCTCATGGCGAGGTCTTGTTGATTCTAGTTACCCTTATTGGATCTTTACTCTTTTGGTGACATTTTGTTCATTAAAACAGTCTCCATTTTCATAAATTGGAGTGAGAGTTTTATTGTGTTGTGTTTTTAACTTTAACTGTTTTGGTACTTCAAAATGCTTCAAATTTTCTTAAGTAAGCAGGTCTACGCTGAGCCATTATTACCAGGAGTTGAGTTCGGGTTTAAATTACTGAAACCTTTACTGGACCTAATGAATTCTGTCATTACTTGTTGTGGACTACCATCCAGCGCAACTGATAATCCACTTTCTCTCGCATGCATAAGACACCAATGAGCTAGAGTCAACATGCAATCAAGATTTGAGCTACTATTCAAGAAACCATCTGTGCAATCTAAAAATGATACTGAACATAGATTTATCACTACATACAATGAGCACCATAACATAGTCAGACAATCCCTATTGAGGCATTGGCATATCCTCCAAAAAGATCCACTGATTGGACAGGAGATTAGCCTGAAACCCTCTATTATATACTACCAGTCCAAATCCATCAGGGACATTTTAGTAAAAAAATCAAGTCACTCACAGTAGTTTGTTGAGACCCAATAAAGGCTTTAAGAAATGCAGTAAATGCAAAGCCTGTTCACATGGAGTTAACATCACAGAACTCAGAACAGAAATTAAAGATAAAATACCGATCCAGAAAGCATTAAATTGTAAGTCAGAATATGCTGTATACATGCTTCGGTATGTTCAACCAAGTAATGAACTCTTTGAGAGAAGGAGACAGAGAAACTTTACTTAGGCAATTGGAATGCAGCTCCATCTTGAGAATAGGAACCAGGGGACCCCATGGCTTGAATACTGACTAGGATATGTACATGTATTTGTAACATCGATTAGACAATGTTAGTCCATGTGTTTTAATTATTTTATTGCTGCACGATAAGAGTGCTTTGTTTTTTGTATTCATACTGACACTGGTTTTTTATATCTTTCCGCGGGCATGAATTAGAGTGTGTAAACTGACAATTGAGATTTGTATGGAATGCAGAAGAGCCAAGATATCTTTTTTTCAAAATCACTTGATTTGTATTTTCTAAATAGGATACAGTATGCCCAATGGGGCAAGATTCCAGCACTGCTTGATCTGTGTTGAGACTTATGAAAATATCTTGTACATTGGTTCACTGTTGCTTTATGATTATTAAGTGCCTCAGGTTCTCCTTAGATCCAGTATTTAGTAATTAAACATCCTGGCATTTGACAAATAATTTTGCCCACTGGGGTAACAGCCGGCAATTATTGAATTGGTACCAGTATATATAGATGTCAGAGCCAAGAGCACAGAAAGACTACCAGTCACAATAAAATGTATTAGTATACACAATTCAATTGCGTGGATTAGGTTCCAATATGGCCACCACAACTGGATCAGCTATTGGTCTATTTTCAGTGTCGAAAAAGATGTAAATAGGAAGCTCTTTTGTGCGCAGGCGTCGTGACAAAGCCTATGGAGGCCGAAACGGGTCTGACGATGTACACATTTTTCTGCCATGCCCCCCCCCCCCGTGCCTTGATATCCTCACGGTGTGAGTAGCGCACTTTATAAACCCGATTGATTGACTAAACCCTACTTGGAGTGCCGTTCTGCACAGTATTTTTCACCAGGCTTCTGGGCATCATTACCATATTATGGCAGCATAAAAAGTGACCCTATTAAGGAACATCCTCAGAGAGGAGGTTGAGCTATTACTCCTGAAGTTATGAACACCAATATTGCTTTCAAAACAAGATTCTTCCACAGAGCCAACATAGTACGATACAGCTAATTTCTAAGACGTAAAGGCCACACTCTGCCTGCTAAAGGCGATCCATTCATCACTTGACATTGTCTTGCCACTGGCCAGTGTACCAATAGATTTGACTGGAGTCCATAATAATGGAATGCTGAAGGATGTGGCCAGGGAATGAAGTCTAGTAAAGGAAGCTGAGGAAAAGATCAATTTTTCAAAACTGAAGCTTAGTGCTTTAATTCGTACTGATCAACTTTCCATGCTCACAATAGAGAAGGTGAGCATTGTGGTTGCCCTACCAGAAATGTTAAAAGACTGTTGGCAAGATAACTGGAAACCTAATTATGATCTGAAATATTAAGCACAATCCCGATGAGTTAGCAATAAGAAGCAGGCAAAGGGTTACAGGGAAAGGGTTCACAGGTGAACACATGGCAATAACAAGGCAGTTGAAGAGTGGTAAGTGAAGTGAACAAGTTTCAGCTGGCACCTGAAGATGTATGGCTTCATTTGACTCAACTGCTCCATTTCCCTACAGCAGAGATATGTGAATGCTGTGATCTGAAAAAATCATGATTTTAAACTTCATTGTATGACATTTACTTAACTGGGGTCTATATGGGACTACACAAAATCAAGTTATTGTAATGAACCAAGGATGTCATTCAGATGAGGGTGAATGATACACAAAATGTCACTTCGGGTTTAAGAGAGATAATTGTAATGGATAAGATACTAATGGGGGTAAAACGCATGCTCCATTTGAAGCCCTTTTAATGGATCAATTTTGATGAGGAAAAACAGGCTAGTCACACAGCTCCATCGCCCACAACCTGGAGGCCGGCTAGCGTTGTTGCAAAATAATAATAATAATGCACATTTGTAAAGCGCGAACAATTACCTGTAAGGGTCTCTAGGCGCTGGGGGCCGTCGGGAAGATTAAGAAAGCTATTGCCCAGAGTCACATGGTGCTGGGCTAATCTGCCGCCAGCGCTGGGGATCGAACCGTGATCCCCAGATTCCGGAGTCAGTCGCCCTGGCCGAGGCACCACACCTCTTTCACAAAAAGGTAGACAACAAAGGACCATAACGTGAAACATCCCACCCCTCAAATGCCCTCCCTTCCTGTACACTCATTCTAAAAGATAGCTTATATGACACCACAGTATCTCACTGCCATTAGACCCCAAGGCTATTGATCCTCGATGCAGTACGGTTAGTCTGCTGTACAGTTGGCAAAGGCCCTCTGAATCTCTCAGCCTCTCAGCTGAATGCCTCAGCTAGAGTTTTATTGGGCATTCCAAAATTTAGCTCTGTCTCTAGACATTTGGACCAACTGCATTGGCTTCCGGTCGTAAGTCGCACGAAATTCAAGGCCCTTTGTATTGTCTACAAGGCAATAAACAATATGGGACCTAAATTTCTTAGGAGTTCACTTAAGCCTTTATCAACCTCCAGAACGCTTCGTTCCAATACTGCTCATCTGCTTCATATACCCAGAACAAGGAAAGTTAACTGGGGAGACAGATGTTTCACCATCGCAGCTGCAAAACTATGGAACTCCCTTCCTTTTAATATAAAATCCAGTCCAACGCTGATTATCTTTAGAAAGCAGCTAAAGACATGGCTGTTTTCTCAACGGCATGATTATTCATAAATCACTCTAAAACTGCTTCAGAGATTTACTTTACTGGTATCAGATATAGTTCTCAGCGCCGAGACACCTATGGGTAATTGCAGCGCTTTAAAAATCGCATAAATAAATAAATAAATCAGTGAAGGGGGAATCAAATGGAATAGTTTGAGGTATTTGGGGCATCTCCGCTCATTAAATTTCAATGAAAAGAAATTAACCCCATCGCTGCTAGGCCTTCTCCCCGTGTGCTAAGCCTTTTTTTGGCTATCTAGAGTAATTCGCACTAAGGCCCCTGTAAATATTTGTCTACATAAGGTATCCACACCAAATATGCGTCCTTTTCTTCTTTATTGGGGGGGGGAAAAAATGGGGGGAAAGTGCTGCAGAAGAACAAGTGTTTTTTTTATCTGCAAATGGCATCAACAAAGGGTTTGCGGTGCTAAAATCTCCATTGTGCCTGCTTTCAGAACAGACAGACTTGTCAGAAAACCAAAATGTGCTACAGCTTTGGCATTTTACAGGGCAATAGCCTATTTTTCCTATTTTTTGTGCTTTCAGCCTCCTTCCAGTTAGTGGTAGAAATTGGTGTGAAATCAATAATGGAACTTGGAAAACTATACATTTCTGAAAAGTAGACAATTCTGAATTCAGCAATGGGTCATTTGGGTAGATTCTAAAGGTGTTCCAATAATAAAATAAAAATCTGAAATAGAAAAAGATTGAAATGGAGTTGAAAAAAACCCAGCCATTTGTGCCTACATTTTCACCTGTAACTTCTAAGTATGGCAGATGGTTAAAAGCAATATACCGTTACGTTTGCTGGGCCCTTCTGGTTGCAGGGATATACAGGACTTTTAGGTTCATCAAGAACCCGAGGTACCCAGAGCCAATAACTGAGCTGGGCCTTGCAATGTTTTTTTTTTATATTGCCCCGGATATACAGCAATTCATTTGTTAAAATATAAAAAGTGAAAAATGGGTATCAAGGAAGCCTATGTATTTACAAAATGGGAACACAATTTAGGTTTTGAAGGAGTGGTTATTTGCACATCTACGAATTTGTTTGTACCCATACTAGCATGTGAATTAGAGGGCATTTTTCAAAATGACATTTTTCTTTTTTTTACACATTGTTTTACATTTGGAAGGCAGAAATGCATAAAAATTCAATTGGTAATAAAACTTGTTCTACTATTCTGTGTTCCCCAAGTCATCTGATAAAAATGGTACCTCACTTGTGTGGATAGGCCTAGTGCCCGTGACAGGAAACGGCCCAAATCGTCACGTGGACACATCACATTATTCCATTGAAAACGGACCCTTTTTTTGCAATGTGCATGGCTGTGTATTTGGGGCCCTAGCTCAGGCTGCTCTTAGTGTAATATAGCAAACCTGTATATGTTTGAAAACTAGACACCCAGGGGAGTCCAGAATAGGGTGACTTGTGTGGCTCTCACCAGGTTCTGTTACCCAGAATCCCTTGCAAAGCACAAACGTTGTAAAAAAAAAAAAAAAAAACATTTTCCTCACATTTCTGTGATGGAATGTTCTGGAATCTACAGAGAGCCACAAACTGCCATGCACCAAGCATTCCTCCAAGTCTCCCAATAAAAATGGTACCTCACTTGTATGGGTAGACCTAGTGTCCGCAACAGGAAATGGCCCAAAATGTACTGTGGAGACGTCAAAATTATCGATCACAAAAAAGACTTAGTTTTGCAAGGGAGTCACCTGTGTTTTTGGTCCTTGGCTAGACGGGCATTTAGGGAAACCTACCAAACCCAGACATTTCGGAAAACTAGACACCCGGGGGAGTCAAGGGAGGAGTGGCTTGCATGGATCTCCCAAAGTTTGCCTACCCAAACCCCTGCAAACTAGGGGTGGGCGGAATTTGCGGAATTAACCTTCGCAAATTATCGCGAAAATGTTTAAAATTATCGCAAACAAGCGGAAATATCGCGAAGATGCGGAAGTTTTTTTCCGGCATGTTCGCGAGATTTTCTGCATGGTTGCGGGTCGCCAACTTACCCATGTGGTTGCTTGCGGGCGCGGCCATCTTGTTTTGAGTTGTTCTCGCGGTGCATGATCGCGAGAAGAAAGACAGGATCGCGCGACGCATGACGTCACTGCGGGCGCGAACTGTCGCGAGACAGCGCAAATGGCTAAAAACAATACAACATCTCATGGAGAACGCGACCGGATCAAGAAAACTTGTCGGCGAACGCAGGGATTCAGGTAAGGCGATCGCGCGCGCGCGAGAATGTATTATTTTACAGCGCGAGCAAGAAACAAATTATCGCCAAGCTGCGGAAACCGGAATTTTTGACATTTTCGCGCTCTCCGCGGAACGCGAAAATGTCAAATTATCGCAATTTCCGCGAACGGAACGAAATTTTTGCCCAGGCCTACTGCAAACCTCAAATTTAGCTTAAAAAAATAAATAAAACACATTTTCCTTACATTTATGTCTGGGATCACTCTCGACACAAATTTACTACCACACAGCGCTTCCTTGTTCTCCCCCTAAAAATGATGCCTCACTTATGTGGGCGTCCAATACAGAGTCAGCCTTAAAACGCATATAAAAAATATAGCGCTTTGAGATCGCTGTGCTATCCTCTCAAGCTCTGTTTTTGGCCCTTCCCAGTCGCAGGCCCTTGGCCCACCCACACAAATGAGGTATCATTTTACTCTGGAAACTGAGGGAAATGCAGTGTGGTAGGAAATTCATGCCGGTGTGGTGATCCCAAACAAATGTGAGAAAATTGTGGTTTTTAGCTAAATGTGAGGTTTGCAGGGAATTCTGGGAAATAAAAGTGGGGGGATCCCATTTTTGGGGGGGGGCAATTGGCATACCCCCCTACAAAGAAAAAATAGTCCCTGGTATCTAGTGGGCTTTCTACCCCCCCTCCCCCCCCCCCCCCGGGTGCTGGGGAAGCTATTCCCCAGCTCCAGAGGCTGTTTTGGAAGACAGGGAACCCCTCTGGTGCCCGCACCAGAGGGATTTCCAGTGTCATGTGCACAGACAGCCAGGAGCTGCCTAACACACATAAGCAACTTGGCATTGGACGGCTCCCACCTGTCCGGCGCATGGAAAGGGCTAATAAAGGAGGACCAGATCTTTTGGTAAGTTTTGATTTTATGCTCCGTGGACAGGTTAGATTTTCCATGCTCAATAGGAGTCAAATTTTGTGAAGCCATGCTTCACAATCTGGGATTCTGTCCGAGCCTCAGGGACAGAGGACGGCTTGGCTTGTTGCACCACTCCCAGAGCCAAAGCCATTTGTCAGCCTTTTAAAGCTTCGTTGGATATGTTAATTGGTTAGCAGACCTGCTATGACATACTGGGATGTGCGAAAATGGAGTCTATATATAAAAAAGTCTATATAGTCTAAAACCCTCTGCCGGTACCAGGGCAATTCGAGTAGATGGAACAAAGATCCTGTATGCCCGCAGCTCTTCCTGCGCTTTATGCTATGCTCCAGACACCATTTCTCTATCCAGGTTGGAGTCAGCTACAAGTATGATATAATCTTGGTGTTAGTTTGTGTACTAGACATGCTGGATGCTGTATGCCTCGTGAGATAGAAAAGGTCTTCCCATTCTTTGAGTGTAAGCGTCCGCCATGGTTCTGTTTCCATCCTGTATTTCTCTTGTAGGGTGGTGGGGCTCTGCTAAGAGTGTAAAGCTCTGTAATCAAGCAAATGTTTCTCTCATTCTGGAAGATACATTACTCAGATGGAATAAGCGATCTATGTGCATGCAGCTTAATGCATTGATGTGTCACCCAGAGCTTAACTACAGGTATTGTATATGGTCTGACTCAGGAAGACCACAGTCGTTTTGTAGACTATCACAGAGAATAATCCCTTCTGTATCATACATACTGCCACTTCTTTTACAGCCCACTAGTTGTCAATGTATAGTGATCTGTTTGGGCTCCTGGGGTGATATCTAGATTAGCGAAAAATGAAGTAATCTGAGACCAGTAAATCAGCCCTTTACTCAAAACAATTCTGTCTCAGACTGCCACGGTGGTCATACTTCTAGAGGAGGAGTACAGACTAAATGCCCCATGCCTCTGGGGTAACCAGGGAAACTTCCAAAGCTACTGAGCATCAGTACTTCTCAGATTTTGTTAGGCGCCTTTGCACCATATACCAGAGTTGTGCTGCCTGGTAGATGTGATATCGGGGACTCCTAATCCCCCCCCTCATTAAGCCTATAAATTAAGTTGTGGTGCATGCAGGGTTTCTTTCTGCTCAATACAAACTTAATTATTGTTTGCAATGTCTGAAGGGCGTTTTGATAGGGCTAGGGGAGTCACAATGGAAGACACGAACACAAAGAGTGCTTTAGGCAAGATAGCCCTATTTAAGGCAATACTGGTGCTCAACCAAGACAGCCAGTAATGATGCCAAATGGATAAATAGCATTTCACTTGTCGTAGGAGCAAGTGATATTTAATCTCTGCTGTATTTGAAGCTGTAGGTGTTCGCTGAATGCCTTGATATGGGATGGATGTATCAGACCATGTGATTGCGTATCAATCATGTGAGCTTGAAGTGCCTGGGAGATGCATTAGGTTTAGGACCTGCCATTTCTGTAAGTTAACTTTAAACCAGCATATCCCCCAAAGCACTGCAGCTCGTTTATTAGAGCAGGCAATCTAATAAGAGGTTCTGTTAATTCCACAATCATGTCATCTGCATATAAACTAATAGTGTGGGTTTCACCACCAAATCATACCCCTGTAATGTGTGGGTCTGTTTGGTTGCGTTGGGTCAGTGGCTCCATATATAAAGCAAACAGAAGCATTGACAAAGGGCCCCCCTGCAGATGGTCTTCTCTTTATGGGAAAGGAGCAAGAGGATACCACATTGACTTGCACCGTGGCCCTGGGGACATGTAGACACAAAGAGCCTATTCCTGAAGTCAAAGTGCTTCTGGGTGAAAATAAAGTACAGCCAGTGAACCCTGTTGAATGCCTTTTTGGAGTCCATAGCAAGCAGCAGTGCCTCCCTTTAGAACCTCTTGACCTTGGCAATGAGATGGAGTAATCGCTTGGTTTTATCCCTGCGGTTTCTATTCGGTATAGAAGACTGCCTGTCCAGGTCTATTAGGGAGAGCATGCAGGGGTTTAGTCTAGCGTCCAGTATGCTAAAACATTTTACCAATCATAATCAATAAAATAGGTCAGTATGCTAAAACATTTTACCAATCATAATCAATAAAATAGGTCTGTACGAACTATGGAGGGGTGTTAAACTTGGCATCGCTTGGTGCGTTTCCCCAGACTTTTTGCTTTCTGGCCTCCCAGTTTTGACTCTGTTTTTTGCTAGCTCAGTGAGAAAGTGTGCAGAGACACTTATGTTCAGTGTTAAAGTGCAAATGCCCCTGTTAATTATTATGGATTGGGGTTTCCATGATTGGCCGATTTGATTTAATAGTCAGTCCCTAGTACAGTGCACAATGAGTGCCCAGGGCCTGTAAATCAAATGCTTCTAGTGGGCTTGCAGAACAGGTTGTGCCACCAACACAAGTCACCTGTAAATGTAACTCTGGCCTGCCATTGCAGAGCCTGTGTGCAGTCTGGTAATGCCATGTTGACTTGGCAAGTGTGCCTACTTGCCAGGCCCTAACTTATCCTTTTCTTATATGTCAGTCACCCCCAAGATACCCCTGTGGGTAGGGTGCATGGTAGGTGAAAGGTAGGACATGCCCTGGTGTGTGTGGCATGTCCTGATAGTAAATAACTGCCAATTTCGATTTTCACTATTGCAAGGCTACCTGTTCCAAAATGACAGAATGGGGAGTTTGTTTTGTAACATCTTATAAGCATAACTGGCCCTGGGAACAAGGTACAGAAATAGTTTAGTATGCTTGAACACAGAATCTAAAGATGCATCTTTTAGTAAAAGTGATTTTTACATTCTGTGTTTGAAAATACCACTTTTAGAAAGTAGTATTTTTTCCAGTGTGCCTCTGCTGGGCTTGTGGATTAACTGTCTGGCTTTGGGATGACAGGGCAGGTGAGAAGCAGTGGCTCCAGAGAGTCTAGATGGGTCACGGATGGGCTGAATAGTTCTGGGCTGCATTTAGAGTAGGGGGAGATTTCCTTTCACCTTAAAGGGCCTGGTCTGCCTCTGACAATGCTGTCTCCAACCCCTACCAGGAAGCTGCACCAGAGAGGACAGAACTGGTTCTGGCTGGGCACAGACACTCTGCCTGAGGGGACAAAGGAATTTGGGCTATAAATAGTGGGGCCTAACCCCTAAACTTTAGAACTCTTTTGGACCCAAGAGGACTGGCAAGAAGAGACTACCACTTTGCTGTGTGCTTTGCTGTGTTGGCCTGCAGTGGCTGCTTCTGTCTTAGAAAGAGAAAGGACTGGACTGAACTTTCTACAACTTCTTTATTGAGTTTCTCCAAGGGTTTGAGGTGGAGCTTGCCCTCTGTTCAAGAAGTCTCAGGACAAGCTAAGACTTCAAGTTCTTCTGCCATCAGCACTGGGGACTGTGTTTTGTGCTGCAACAGTTGAAAAGCAACCCAAAGCCATCACGACGCTGCTGCCGACTGTCATGAAGGCACTGAAGAGGGCACCGACGCACCACAAACCTGGTCTCACCGCCGACGCCATCTGACCCGGTCACCGAGCCGCTGCTTGCACCACGTCCTGTGGGCACCACACTTCGCACCGCCTTGCATCACAACGCCACCTTGGTATCCTCAACGACACCACTCCAAGCCGACATTGATGCTACTGCTTGTACTGTGGTACGAGGGCACCACTCGTAAGCTACACGACGCACCGTCTTCCACCCACACCACAGCCCTGGCCTACCAACGCCATAGACTCCAGTTCGTCAGCCGGGGACGGCACTTCAGCTAGGACGATGCAGCCGATTGCACCATGACCTGCCACCACCACGACGAGCACCGCATCACTTTGCACTGCAGCCCTGGTCTCACCGAGCCGCTGCCTGCACCGCAACCCGAGGGCACCACACGCCACACTGCTGCACTTTGCACTGCAGCACCAGACACCGGAGCTCCTGACTTCAACCGCGAGGAATTAGATCTGCAACACGTGGGACTTCAGGGGCCAGACGACTCCTGAACCGACCTCCGGAACCGACACCTATGGACGCCAGCCTTCGGGACTCAGAGGTCGCCGATGCCCTGCATTTCTAAAGGTACTGTTTTGCGGGTCTTCCCGACCCAATAGCTGGCCTGCTACGCCGCGGTCAGTCAGAACTGTTTTGATTTGTTGTTCACGACGCAGTGATAGCCCCAGACAGTACCATCGACTTCAAGGAACTTTATTTCAAGTCTATTTTGATAACTGAAGATTTCCAAGTACTGCATTGTGGATTTTTATCATTTTTGGTCTTAAGTATATAAAAATATTGGATATTTTGCCAACCTGGTGTGGTGTACTTTTGTAGTGTTTCCACTGGGTTACTGTGGGTTATGTGAAAATGCTTTACACTGCCTCTAAGATAAGCCTGACTGTTCGTGCCAAGCTACCAAGGGGGTGAGTATGGGTTATTTTATGAGTGCAACTCCCTTATCCTAACTAGAAGGAAGGGTCCCTAGGTGCAAACTAATGCCAACTAGAAACCCCAATTTCTAACAAGTAGTTTATTCTTCCTTAGATAGTGGGAGTTTGTGATGGGAGTCTGGTATGGATCAGGTATATTTCTCACGGTCTGAAAAGGAATTTAAGAGCCTGGTGATGACCAGGGCTTCAGGTTTCAACCTAGCTATGATGGAGATCACATTTTCTGCCCAGATAGGGGTTTCAAGGGTTTAAGTTTGGTTTGGTGCGAGTTGTCACTGAAGCCTCCTCCAGATATTTAGTCATTCAGGTCCTGGACAGGTTGAAGAATCTGGTAGAAAAATAAAAACGTTGATGCTATCTGTTTGTCACCAGAGACCTTCTTTCCCTCTGTATTTAACGTGGCAAGTACTCTATCATTATTAACTTTATAGCACAACATATGCACTAGCAATTCGCCAAATTTATTGCCCCCTATGTAGAATTTGGGTTTAAAGAGAAGGGCGAATGCAGCCCTGTCTAAACCTAATTGTTGGTGGTAGCCAAATGCAGTGTTTAATTTACAGCAAACCCTCTTATACAGTGCGATTCTAGTTCCCACAACAAACCTTCCAGCTCCTTTTGTTTTTCATGTCTAATCCAACTGTTAACCGACATAATTATCAATTCCCCACTGTTCACTGTTTTTGGTGCGACCCACAATGGGTCCACTGCGGTTGCTTCTGTGTTGTCCCACAAGAGGTTAGAGAGTTGTATTGACTGCTCAAATGTTATCTTCTCGTTGAAGGATACTGTCCCACAGCCTCTATGATCTGGGGACCCTGCTCTCGGTCTAAATGAAATACAATAGACCTTGGAGCATGGTCTGAGACATGGGTTCTATGCGCACTCTACAGACCTGTGCTTGTAATACGGATGAGCCCAGGAAATGATCTATGCATGCTTAGGTTTTATGGGCAGCAGAGCAGAAGGTATAGTTCCTGTGATTAGAGTGTGTAAGTCTCTACAGGGCTACCAGGCCACACTTATACAACCAGGCCTCTGGTAGAGAAGGCCGCTGTCTGGCCAAAGTATTGGCTGGACCTGTGGAGATAGTTGTTTATTACTAGGTTCAGATCACCCCAACACGTATAGCTGGGTCCAGAGTGTGCAAAATCTCAGAGATATCTCCAGTTAGAAAATGTTCCTGGTGCTCATTGGGGGCATAGACAGTCAGTATTGTGAGGCATTGACCACCTAGCTTAATACAATATGCCACGAGCCTCCCTCTAATTTCAACCATCTTATAAATCACTTCTCAGAAATTCTGAGAATATAGCCACCCCCTGGATGGTGTTAAGGTACGTAACAAAATTGTCAAAGTCGGTCTCACTTCCTGTCCAAATCAGAAAGAGGTCATCTATGTACCGCTTCCAACATTTAATGTTGGAGCGGTACACACTGTCAATGTTGAGAGCAAATGTTTGCTCCACATAGTTCATATAGATATTTGCCTGATTTGGCGCAAAAACTGCTCCCATGCTGGTGCCAGAGCACTGCTGGGAGTAGTTGCCACCTGATAGAGTGTAATTACTCTGTAGGGCAATCCGTAATAGTGTGATGATGAATGTGGTTGGTACCTGGATGGGTCTAGGTCTGCTTTCTAACATTTGTTCAATGATTGCTATGCTTTCAGACTGGGGTAGGTTGGTGTAAAGTGAGCTGATGTCTAAAGTAGCCAAGATGCCAGTTTCCAAATTGTATGGCATCCCATCTACCAGGTTAATCATATACATGGTATCTTTGACAAATGTTTCTTGTACGGGAACATACTCCTTAATGAAGTAATCTATATAAACATTGCTCTGGCACCAGCATGGGAGCAGTTTTTGCGCCAAATCTGGCAAATATCTATATAAACTATGTGAAGCAAACATTTGCTCTCAACATTGACAATGTGTACCGCTCCAACATTAAATGTTGGAAGCGGTGCATAGATGACATCTTTCTGATTTGGACAGGAAGTGAGACAGACTTTGGCAATTTTGTTACGTACCTTAACACCATCCAGACCCATCTCACATTTACATTCACAATACATAAAACCACCATCGCATTCCTTGATTTAAACATCAATCATGATAAAGGGAGACTATACACTTCCCTCCATAGGAAACCCACTGAAAAGAACACCCTCCTTTCATACCAAAGCCAACATCCATGTGCACTAAGGGATGGACTGCCCTTCGGCCAATTCCTTAGGATACGCCGTAAGTGCACCCTTAAAACAGACTACATGCGAGAGGCAGAGATACTAAGGACCAAACTAGTCATGAGAGGGTACCCCAAGAGACTTGTAAAAAAGTCTCTCAAAAGCACCTGGCACTGCCCCAGGGAAGAACTTCAAGACAAAAGAGAAACCCAATCTTAACAAGATTGCATGCATCACCACCTTTGCCACACACACCAATCAAGTCCGCAATCTGATCACGAAAAATTGGATTATCCAGAGTATTGATCCCACAATAGACACACCTCTGTTTGCCTACAAACGAGGAAAAAATATAAAAGATCTGGCCAGATTATCTACAGACTTAATCACCAACAGGACAAACACATTGATTACTGCATGGGGCTTCCCCAAAATGAAAGGACACCACAAATGTGGCAATTGCGTTTCCTGTAATTTCACGTTCAATACTAACACATTTGAACATGGTAGTGTAAAACACGATTTACAATCATTCGCCAACTGCAATTCAAAAAATGTTTATTGCATATGGTGTCCGTGTTGCCTCCCCTATATTGGACAAACACAACAACCGGTCAAGGCTCGCATTGGCCAATATCGCAGTCGTATACGCATGTCAGTTGAAAACGCACCACTTGTGTCATTAAAATGTAAAAGGTCATACTGCTGATTAAATAAAGTGGCAAGTAATTGAGATCGCCACTCTTCCAGAAAGAGGAGGTGACATCCTTCAGATACTCCAACGGAATGAATGCCACTGGATAGATAAGGTGAATTCAATAAATGAAGGGCTTAACTCTGCTGAAGAATGGAGAGGATAGGTCACTACCCTCCGGTAAACAACTGCATGTGATATAACAATTGTAGCCTGACTAGACCTGCATGTCATCTGACATCCGACTATGCTTGCTCCAACAGCTTTATTTACTTCATATTTGCTCTAACACTTGAACTGTATATATTAGAATCACTCTTATACAATATGTGTTCACTAAGAACTATTATTGTGAAATGTCTGTCCACATACAATGTCCACACTCCATGAAGTGCCCAGCATGCGTGTTTGCATATTATAAACACCGGCGTTATTCGGAATTTTGTAAATATACAAAGTATATATGTCATTTTACCTGCTCTTCCCTATTTAGTACCCATCACCGGTATTGTGCCTTAACAGAGAATTCACCACTGTCATTAGCGCAACAGACCCACCTTTGTGCCACACATTCTATCTCTTCACCTCCTACTGAGGTCTTTTTTCACTCTTTACCGATCACGGAAACGGAGCACCGGATTGCTCGGTGAAGCGGTTTTCCCTAGGTAAGTCTGCCGGTTTCCCTTGGCAAAAAGAGAGGGAAACCCTGTATATAACAATCCTCTCTGGATGAGGATTTCTGTCATTGTACCTGATCAAGCTCACTGACGCTGCTTTTTCCGAATCTACACGCGGAGCGCTGTCCCGCTTTTCCATTCTTCTTACGAGGTAAGAATTGGCACATCCAGGCCGCTTAGCCCTTGAGCACAGCCCTTAATTCAGTAATCTGACCCCTTCATTATTTTCATTTTCAGAAATACTCTCGGTGCATGGTCATGGTTAATCCACAAAGGGATTCTACAATGCTACGGCTGTGGCGTATAATTAATTGAGCCCCTCTGGCCCACCTACATACCCATTGGATTGACAGCCTGTCCTCACATTGAGATAAGAACCTCGTTGAAACTTGTAATTGATAATACATAGCGCATTGTCCAACTATCAGTAATTACAACATTCTTCTTTACTTCTTTTCTCACAATCACAGTATCCGGACGGGTCCTCATGTGAGGAAATCTTTTTCCTCTTTTCTTCACGTGTGGCACATCATTTTCACAAGGCGGCGCAACCATATATTCAGGTACCTTTTATCCAACTGCCTTATTCTATTTATTTTTCGCATTTGTGCCGGGATATGTGCCTTATGCTCTCTTTTTATTTCAATCCCATTTAGATGTTCCTTCATCAATAGTCGTGAAGAGACCCCACATTGTTTTGCAGGTCGAAACGCCGTCGACATACAGAAGAAGCAAACCATTTCCCCAGCACATATCACTGTATATAGCTGCTGTTCACATGGAATTATTATAATGGTCGACTTGTACAAACTGTGGAAACCTTGTATTTAATATTCCTATGGTCACTTAAGTTTAGGTTCCCTTTGTCACTTGGGACACTATGCACAAATGTGTTTTTGATGTATAATGTTTACTCCTAACTTTGTTTTAAAAAATCCATAAAATATACTACACTGTAATTGGTGCGTTAGTGGTTCCTTCGAGCTCTGCCATTATCTAACCCTCTATATCGCGATTGTGCTTATGTATCATAACCTCGTTGTATATTATTCCACAGGAACCATTGTTTTTCATATATTACATATAAATATATATATGAAATGTGAGCGGGTCAGTGTACCGGCTTGACTAAAGATTTCCTTCTCAGCTGGAAGTCATGAATGCAAGCTAAAATGTATGGCGGTCTTCTGCTTTTGCCATTGGTATGACCCACTCTGTGGAATATACAGCTGATAATTCATCTCTCTCTCCTGGGCCAGGATCTGCTGAAACTGATCCTTCATATAACCTGCAATGTACGCCACTCAGCGCCAGCTGGCACCTCTTTTATTCAAATACATTGGCTTCACAAGCAATTTTCTGTCCTCAATATGTGCTTGGAGGTGAAATGGAACTTGCAGGTGCAACACCTCTTGCTTAAGTTTTTTGAGCTCTTCAACTTGTGCCATCTCATGGATTTCCTGCTTAGAAACTGTTCCAGTGCTCTGAGGTTTTGCTTCATCTCCTGTAGCTCCTGTGGGAGGTCTTGTGTATTGTTGCAGGTCAGCTCTATGTGATAGTTGCAGAGTCATCCATTGGGTCCTTAGTATGCTGGCCCTGCTGTGGTGCCAGGCAATGTTTGGTGCCACAAGGGGTAGTGGATAAGGTCTATACAAGTGTCAAATTTTACAGCTCCATCGGCTGATAGCTGTGCCGGAGTGGATGCAGTAGCTCTTAGAACCATTCCTACAATTTGAGTGGGAGATGTGCTTGGAGTGAGCCTTGGCGCTTCAGGCAATAATGCTGTATTAGGGACAAACCTTGGTTGGCCAGCTCCCCACTGATCCTTGTTGCATCGTGGCTCCCTCCATCAAGGCTGCGGCCACCATCTTGTCCATGGTGCTGCCCAGCCAAAACCACACCCAACTCCATGACCACGCTCCCCCTTTAGGCACTTTTTAGGGGAAGAGAATCAGTAATTTTATGCAATAGAATGTGTAAGAAATTGGGTTGTTAGTTGAGGGGGGTTGAAGCCCACTTAGGAAAACAACCACAATCCTTATCAGAGCGAACACAAAAAGTTAGCAAATTAAACTGTGCATAACCCTTTGGTTGCTTGGCACAACAGCAGGCAGGCCTAACTTGGAGACAATGTGTAAATTATTTATGCAGCACACAAGGAGTAATAAAGAGTAAACACAAGAAAAATCCCACACCAATTTAGAATAAAGTACATTTTATTGATAAAATGAGACCAGAGCAAAAATCAAAATCAGTAAAAGCAGAGATATGCAATTTCAAAGTATTCGATAGATATAGCGCCTAAAAGCAAAAAGCGTCAATTGCGGTCATCTGTTCATGTTAGACCAGGGTAAAGCACAAGTTCAGGCCAACTGCGATTGAGTGCAGGCTAGATACAGGGACAAGATAAGTCCAGCTGAAAAAGCTACTTTTTCAAAGTCTGGTGCAAACAGTTCCGTTCATGGTGGAGGAGGCGTCGAGGAGCAGGAGAGAAACATTAATGGTCATCATAGTACAATTAGCTGGTCGGGTATCTAGGACGTCTTCGTGTTGGCAACCACTATTCGACATGGTTGCAGTAGCGCAAAGTGCAGATCTTGTGTTGCTGGTTATTGCTGTAGTGTGAAGATTCGGGCTGCACCCGGCTAATGAGCCCATAGCTAGGGCACAACCGGTCCTGGGTTGCTGTGCTCCAGTTGAGGGAGGACCTGGCATGGCAATTCGGGCTAGACTGTTGAAATTGGACCAGGGTTGTTAGAATTGGGGGTCTCTAGTTGACAGAGGTAGGTACCTTTGACCAAATAGGGACCCTTGCTTTTAAGTCAGGGAAAAGGGATTACACTACTGGATAATCCCTGCTCACCCCCTTGGTAGCTTGGCACGTGCAGTCAGGCTTTTCTCAGAGGCAGTGTGTTAAGCATTTGTGAACACATACAGTAATATAGTGAAAACACTACAGATGGACACCACACAGGTTTTATAAAAAAAAGTCTTTATATAGACTTAAGACCGCAAATGACAAAAATCCACAATACTTTACTCAAAATAGACTTAAAGATGGTAGAAGTCACTTAGCTCAAGTTGATGATAAATGCGACAAAGTTCTCACAAAAGTACCTGGATGCGCAACGCAAAACAAACAAAAGGTTTGCAGGGATGGAGCTGCGTCGGTTCCATACTTCGGGGGAGGCGATGCGTCGCGCCTCAATGCTTGCACAGAGTAGGGGATGCGTCTTGGACCTTACTGGAGGGAAGGTGATGCGTTGGTTCTTGTACTGCGTTCCGGTTATGCAACAAGATGGCGCCACGATGCGACAATCCAGTGCGCTGCGATAAGATGCCGACCTTGATGCGACGACAGGAAGACTATGCGTGCATGCCCAGCAGCAAATTCTAACTTTGGAGCCGCGACAGGCCCTGTGACACGCTTCTCCTGTGATGTGACGCGACCTCTACAGCAGCGACACGTTTCTCCGGTGATGCATCGGGTAACAGCTTTGATGAAGGCACACTTCTCTGGTGATGGGGAGGCAACCTCTGCGGCAACACGCTTCTCCGGTGATGCGACAGCAACAGCTGCACCACCCTTCTTCGTTGAGTCGTGCTTCCAGCTCCCAGCGACATGCAGGCTTCTGCAGACAGATTTCCCAGCAAGGAAATTCAGAGGGGAGCTGGTGGTTAAGTCTTTTATCTCTGAGACTTCAGCAGGAGGCAAGCACAAGTTCAAGCCCTTGGAGTAATATTCTGCAAGATGATGAATGTTCTTTGAAAGTTCCTTCTCCTCTCCTTGGCACTGAAGACACCACTGTAGGCCAACACAGCACACTGGCATGGAGCAGTCCAACTCCTACAGCTTCCTTGGTTTTTCTCCTTAGCAGAGGTTCGTCTTGTTGTTCCAGAAGTGGTCTAAAGTCTTGGGGTCTGGGTCCCCATATTTATCGTCACAGCTCAAGCCTATTGTACTATCAAATGGCCCCACTGTTAGTCAGGGGTAGCAATGTCTGCTCTGCAGAGATAGAGAACGTTTTGCGAGATTCCCTTGCCATGCTGAAGGACAGGCATTTATACACGCTCCCTTAAGGGTATAAATGCAGGCCAGCAGATGACCCAGTGCTTGGCTTTCGGAACTACACCCTTGAGACCACGCCCACTTCCTGTTCCTTCGTGGAGATAGTCCTTGCTGTGGCTGAAGCCTGTTTTTCTGTTGAGGTATTAAATCTTATTTCTTTTGGGCTGCCAATCCTTTTGTACCCTTTTCTTTTACCAGCTGGCACGCTGCCGCTCCCTGATTCTTTGTGTGGATGGAGCGTTTGCCTGTTATTGCGCTGTAGCACTAAAGGCATTTAATGAGCAGCACCTAATTTTTTATTTGAGCAGTGAGTGACTCCGCGGCCGCGTTTGAAGGTAATTCGCGGCCGCGTCACATACCTTTTGAACTCGTTGGCGCTTTCGTATTTTACTTCGCGGCAACGTCCGAAAACTCCATTAAATCGCGGCTGCGTTTAGATTGAATTCGCAGCCGCATTGGGAATGAATCCGCGGTCGCGTCCTTTCCTCGCTGCAACCGCAGTTGCATATATATTGAATGCGCGACCATGTTTATTACAGTAGCACCTCTGATTATTTCTTGGCTTAAGTGCCGATTTATGAACATTTCTGGCCCCAATATCAAGTGGCAACATTGGGCTGAATAAACGCCCCCTGAATAAAAGGCCTTTCAGGGAATTGAACCATACTCCAGCTTTTTTATTTTGTGCCAAAGTCCCTATGTTTGGAAATCTTCATATGCTCTCAGCAATAGACTGTGAATGCTCTTAAGAGGCCTACTAATTTGTAAAGTCAGACTTTTTTGTGGAACCCACGCCTTAACATGTTTGGATATTGAAAGCAAACCTTTTTGGATTTATCCGCCTCTTCTTCTTCGGACTCTTCTGCGGACTGTGAAGGAAATAGCTGGTGTGGCTTATTTACCTTGTTCTTCGAGCACTCACAAAGTTCATACGTTCCTTATCAAATCTGGCTGGTAAGTGGGACGACTGTCTCTGCAGGACAGGCATAATATCCTTATGAAGTTTTTGAGATTTAAATAAGGGGATAGAATTTCATTTGAGGCATTTCCTGTTCTCTCCTAGGACACTACCTTTTGGGGATTCAGAAGAGGTTACCTGTGTTGGAAATCTTCCCCCTCATCTCCCTGGGCTAGCCTTCCTGTATGAGAGAATCTCTTTTCCATATCAGGGAGGCTGTCTTTGGGGAGTGTGGAGAGCTCTCTTCATTCCCGTGGACTGGGCATCACTTCAGGTCAGTGGATCTGGCGACATTTAGATTACTATTCTCTTTGTTCTCTGAACGCAGAGAGACCTTTGCCTAGTCCAAACCAGTTCTGGTCAGTCCTGGAGCACTTTGTTCACAAGACTCCTTTACTTTCACAGTGTAGGCCAGGGACATCAGACGCACCACAGGAGGTGGAGCCAGCATTGTGGAGAGAAGGCACAGCCCTATTCAGGTCCCAGGTGCTACTCCTCCCACCCATCTACATACAGATCTCTCTATTCAGCCCTGTGCTGACTCACCCAGTCTTCTGGAATTCCCCAGCCCCTGTCACTCAAACTCAAGACAAGGAATACACAACCTAGCAGAGGCAGGCTTGCATAGTTAGGCAAGAAAATACCTACTTTCTAAAAGTGGTATTTTCAAACACTGAATGTTAAAACCAACTTCACTAAATGATGTGTTCCCTGGGTCAGTTAGGATTATAAGATGTTATAATAAAACTGCCCATTCTGGCCTATGGGGAACAGGTAGCCTTGCAATAGTGAAAAACTAAAATAGCGGTGATTCACTATTAGCATATGCCACAGACATCAGGGCATGTCCTACCTTATACGTACAATGCACCCTGCCCTTGGGCCTACCTTAGGGGTGTCTGATATGAAGATAAGGGAAGGTTTAGGGACTGGAAAGTGGATGCATTTGCCAAGTCGACGTGGCAGTCAGACTGCACACAGGCTCTGCAATGGCAGGCCTAAGACATTTTACAAGCTGCTTCTGTGGGTGGGACAACCAGTGCTGCAAGCCCACCAGCAGCCTTTGATTCACAAGCCCTGGGCACACATGGTGCACTCTACTAGGGTCCGACAAGTAAATCAAATTACCCAATCATGGAGTCACTAATTAATACATCAATTTAACATGGGGAGCACTTGCACTGTGGCACTGAATAGCAGTGGCACAGTGCCCAAAGCATCTAAAACCAGCAAACAGATCAAAAACAGAGGAGGCAATCAGAAGAAAAAAAAATGGAAGGGAGACTCACACCAATGGTACCAGGTCTAACAAGGGTCAAGACTGATTTGCACATAGCAGTGTCCAAACTGAAGTGACGTGTGCAAAATAATGATGGATTGATATGAGGCACCAAGTAATTACCAGCGGCTGAGATGAATTAAGGCATTCCATCCATCACTTTGAAAACTTTCTAAAAGTGACATTTTCAGAATTGTGACTAACAATCCAACTTTACCATTAAAGACTTTTACTTGCAATTAGTTTCAGTACAAACTTAATATACCTTTCTGTTCCCAATCAAAAGTCAGCATTTAATAAATGTAATAAGGTAACTCAGTATTAGTTAATGGGAGAGATGGGTCTCACAGTAATTAAAAACGACTTTAGGAGTTTCTCACTGCTAGGACGTTTGAAACTTAAACCCACATCCTACTTTTTCAATACAATTACATTTGTCTCATATTTAAGGCCTACTCTACAGGTGACTTGTATGTTTTAAAAGGAAGATTATCCCTGGCAAAAGGTTTATTTTGCCAGGTCAAAAGTGGCAGACCAGAGACCGGTTTTAAAGGCCATTTTAGTGGGCGGTACAATGGGTTCTGCAGGCCCCCTAGTACTATTTAATTTACAAGCCCTTGGTACAAAAGGTACCACTTTACTAGGGACATACATAAATTAAATGCAACAATTAGATGAAATTTAAATGTTACCAGGTTTTAGGGGAGAGCCCAAGAACTTTAGCACTGGGTGCCAGTGATAAAGGATCAGAGTCCTGAAGCCAACAACAAAGAATTCAGCAAACAGGAGGAGTGAAGGCAAAATGTTTTGGGGAATACCACGAAAAAGATGTAAGGTCTAACAGAATGTCTCACCAAAATCCACTAATGTTTTCGGATTGCCAATTTTCTGAAGTGCAGATATATGCCAAGTGAATTGCCTTTATACAAATATATATATAAAAGTATAAGAGAAATTGAGTGAATGACAGCTGATTTTGTTTGATCTTCCTTCCTCTGACTATTGTAAGTGTTCTGCATTACATAAACACATAATTGAGTAAACAAAATATCCTCTTACCAGAGAGTAAATGAAAGCATGAGGGTAGAAAGTTCCTCCAAGGCAAATACTCCTAGCATGGAAAAGGTACAGAAAGCAGGATCAGAGATGGCAACTGGAGTGATGTTAGAAATGGGGGTCTCTAGTTGGCAGAGGCAGGTACCTTTGTCCAAATGAGGACCCTTGCCTCTAGTCGGGGTAAGGGTTATACACACTTTAGTTAACTCCTGCTCACCCCCCCCTTGGTAGCTTGGCACGAGCAGACAGGTGTATCCCAAACGCATTGTTTAAAGTATGTGTACCAACACTCACAGTAACAGTGAAAACACCACAAATGAACACCACATGTTTAGAGAAAAAAATATCTTTATCTAAACTAAGCAAGACCAAAATGACAAAAATCCAACATACGCAGTTAAAATTATGACTTTCAAAAGGTTTCAACTAGAAAACTATGGATGCAGGATTTCACACTAGAGTACCTGCGTCAATATTCACAAGGCCAAACAGCCGCAGAGAAAGAAAGCGTTGGAAAACACAGCGATGCTTCAGTTCCTGAGTCCTTGGGGAGATGAGGTGATAGTTCTACACACCGAGGAAGTGATGCGTCTAATCCGGACTGTAGGGGGAAGTGAGGCGTTGAAATCCAAGATGATTCTGGTCTGTGGGTGATGCGCAGAAAAACTTGGGGCACATTTACGATGCGTGACACACTGAGGTGATGTGTCTCTTTGCGAGGCTTCGCGCCGTCGGCAGTTGGTGCTGAAAGTTGCGTGGCGAGGCTTTGCGTCGCCCAGCGGGACTTGGCAAGGCTTTGCGTCATCCGTTGTGAGAGACTTTGCACAGCTTCGCAATGCTTCGAGCCGCTTCTTGGAGAAACTAGCTGCAAAACCCACCTCCGAGTCCCTGTAACTGGACTCACAGAAGGCAGAGTCCAGCAGCACCAGCAGATTTGCAGAAAGTCTTTTGTGTCCCTGAGACTTCTTAACAGGAGGAGAACTCTACTTAAGCCCTTGGATATCTTCTTCAAGCAGGGTGGACAGCACACAGCATAGTCCTTCTCCTTTCCTTGGCAGAAACAGCTACTGCAGGCCAACCCCTGACACAGCAAAGGGGCAGTACTTCTCAGTTTCTCTAGCTCTACTCATGTGGGTGACACAATCAGTACTGCAGGCCCAATAGTAGCATTTGATTTGCCAGCCCTGGCAGACTCAGTGCCCTTTACTAGGGACTTACTGGGATATCAAATATGCCAATCATGGATAACCAAAAAGAGCAAATGGAGAGAATGCAGGACAATGTCATACATTCACCACAGTACAGAGATCTGGGCCTAAATCCATCATTTTTTTGCTCACCATGCAATCCAATCATGGATAACCAATTACAATAACAATTTACACAGAGTGCATATGCACTTTAGCGCTGATCAGCAGTGGTAAACGTGCCCAGAGTCCTATAGCCAACAGGCCAGGAAAAGAAAAGGAAGAAGCAAAACGTTTGGGGATAACCCTGCAAAAAGTCACATGGTATAGATATGTAGCAAATACGGAGAGAATCTTTTAAAGGCCACATGGGCTATGCACGAGGCTTCTGGTAGTTGGCAGTTCAGGCTGGACTGTTCCCATGAGAAACAGGGTCAAGACTGATTTTCATATGGCTGGGTCTAAACTGGGGTGGCATTTTGAGCAAAGAGACTGTGGGTGAATGTATGATGTATTCAACATTTTGTCCATCATTTGTTTGCGTAGCACTTTTCGCCGTAAGTGGGAGGGGTATGTCCAGACTTGGGTCCCTTGCTCACTCTGCCACTAGATTTAAGCTAATCTGGCTGATAAGGGGGGGGGGGGGGGAACACCCCAAAAGTGCTCCCAGGATTCTTGTTTCTGGTCCAGAGTGGACCTGGTTTGGCAGTTCAGGCCGGGCTATTCCCATGAAGAACAGGGTCAAGACTGATTTGCGTATGGCTGGGTCTAAACTGGGGTGGCACGGTGAGCAAAAGAACAATGGATTTAACCCAGATCTCTTGACAGGGGGAGCATGTATGCTTTATTCAGCATTCCATTCATCATTTGTTTGCATAGCATAAGGTATATAATGTGTGCCAAATATGGATTAGGGATTAGAGGATCTTTTAAAGGCCACATGAGCTATGCATGAGTCTTCTAGTACTCCACTCCCTTAAGTAAGTGAGGTCAATGGAGCGCCAGGAGTACTCAACGCAATGCACTCAGCCTAGGAGGCTACATAAAGGATTCTACACTGACTGTGGTCTCTTTATTGCATATAGAGTCAAGCCTTAGTATCATGGCCTAATCAAGCCTGAAGTAGATAAGAGCAGTAATTGATCATGCTTCATGAACATACTTAGAAGAGGGTGATCTTTGTGAGGGTTCTCATGTGGTACTCCACTGATCTGTACTGGGGAATAAGTGGTTTGGGTCCAGTACTACACCAACATGTTCTCCCTTGAACGTGTATGGGGACTAATTTCAGCAATTCGGACCAAAAGATAAACTGGGATGAAAAGAGTAAATGCTAAGGGTTTTTCACAATCAATTTAAGGTGACTGTTAGGAGTTGGATAGGAAAATAATTTACGACCACTTTTCATGAGCTTATCCAAATCTCTTAAGAGCTTATCTAAGTTTAAGAGCTTATCTAACTCTCTTCTACGTTTTTGTGATCTACAAAACTACAGATGTTAAACACATAATTGATTAATCTAGAGCGCGGGTACTCATAGTATGGCCCGGCAAGCCTTCCTTGGCGGCCCGTGGACCTTGCAGACATTGTACCTGTGTTTTTAAAACATTTTTTAGAGTGTCAGTAAACACCGCCGCAGCAGTGCGGCCTCTGAGACACTCTGACTATTGCTGTAATCGTCCGGCCCCCATAGAGCAGAGTGGAGATGCAGTGGCGCTGGGAAGAGGTGAAATACAACAAAGCTTCATTAACAAGTAAATGCTCTTTTGAAGACCGGTGAAGTACTCGGGTGTGGCTGTGTGTGACCGGGAAGCTGTCTCAGCCCAGGCTGTCACACGCGCCGGGTGAGGGGGGAGAGGGAGACCGAGAGGGAGACCGAGAGGGAGACCGAGAGGGAGACCGAGAGGGAGACCGAGAGGGAGACCGAGAGGGAGACCGAGAGGGAGACCGAGAGGGAGACGTGTGTATGCCAGGTCTGGTGACTCAGTGGACGAAGGCATCCGCTGCAGGGGCCTGTGTTCAAGCTTCTGGTCACAGTTTTTTTGCTCTAGCCCTGCCCCCTCACCACTGCCCCCACCGGTGCAGCCCTCGGCCACAAATCACACTGTAAATGTGGCCCAGAGAGAAAGTTTGTGAGTACCCATGATCTAGAGTAACCTGGATCATTGATTTAGAAGTTAGAGGACCAACCTTTGAAAAGACCAAATTTCTTTGGGTAAGGCTCGAGCTGCAAGGTGTACCAGTCCAGTAAGTGGGCAAGTGGTCCTTTCATAAGGCTTGGTCTCTGACACCAACGCAGAACATGAAAATTAGGAGGATGTCGCTGGTATGGCACGGAAAGCCTCCAACAGGTCTAATAAGATCTGTCCCAAACCTAATACCATCGAACACCAAAGCCAGGTCTGACACTGCACCTTCAGGAGGAAGCAGCAGGTGTTAAAAATTGTTAATGCCAAGGAACAGATCTATCACTGCTATTTACAGTGAACCTAATGGGTAATTAGCGTTTAGGATAAATATTAATCATGTCTCCAGGAAACATTCAGGGCTTAATTCAGTCCAGCAACTGCCTCCTATTTTAAATCTATGGCCATTCATTCAAAAAATATTTGGCCATTGAGATGAGTCTTGTAAACGGGTGTCAGTAGTTGGGTGGTCTGGGAAGATAAGACAAAGGAAAGGATAAAACTGGTCATGAATGAAGCATGGGTACACAATCTTCGATACAAACTGAGATCTGCGATCTGTTGCAAGATGGGAAGAAAGGGCTATTCATAGGGTGCATAGATGATGTGACTCATTTTTCAGAGAAAGGTTTTTTTTTTTTCTAGTAATAGCATTATTCAGTGCATTTGGCAAGCAGTTCTAAATCAACTGGACCAACCTAGTCGAGAGTTTAAGTATGGAATTAAATGTATGCTTTTTACCACTATAACGTTCTTGTAGTTCCTGATCTCTTGTAGGACATTACTTTGTAGCTGTGACTCTACGTCCTTATTTAAGAGTGCAAAGAAAGTTACAGTAGAAGTGTGGCATGACAGGCAGGGTTCAGACTCCACTAGTCTAGTAACAACCATTCACTGACTGAATCCAGAACACAGTCTCTACAATAATTCACAGCTTCTCTTTACTTCAAGGGCACTGCCACTTACTAAGTGAAAACACAGATTCAGGACTAAAGTCAGTTTTCATCAATTCATTTCTTGACTAAGTGTGTAAATGAACTCCAATCTGATGGCATATGTAAACTCAAAACGTTTTAGGACTTCAGTCTTACCTGCGCTTGCTTTAATTTCTCTTCATATTGTTCCTTAACTGCTTCCAAATCTGTTAAATAGAGGTAGATATTACAAATTTCTAAAGCATCATATGGCAAAGCTAAATTAAAACTCAAATTAACAATTTATACGCTGTAAAAAGCATTTTCCATCTGAAAGTGTATTACAAATTAAAAAAAAATCTTCTACATCACATTTATCTTTTGGAAAATCCTCCTAAATGGATTATGAAAATTGTCAATTAAGGAAGATTGATTTTTGTTTTTAGCAAATAAAAATCTCTAGAATGTTGGTGTTAGACCTGGCATCATTGGCATGAGTCTCTCCTCCATTTTTTTCTGTTTGCCTCCTCTGTTTACGATGTTTTTGCTGGTTTATTGCTTTGGGCACTGTGCCACTGCTGATCAGTGCCACAGTGCAAGTGCTCCCTATGTTAAATTGTTACATTGATTGGTGTTACCATGATTGGCTTGGTTGACTTACTGTTCAGACCCTAGTCTAGTGCACTGCGTGTGCCAAGGGCGTGTAAGTTAACTGCTGCTGGTGGGCTTGCAGCACTGGTTGTGCCACCCACAGAAGCAGCGTGCAAAATGTGTCTCAGGCCTGCCACCGCGGCGCCTGCGTGCAGTCCCTGACTGCCCTGTCGACTTGGTAAGGAAACCTACTTACCAGTCTCTAAACCTTCACTTTGCCACATTTCAGACACCTCTATGGTAGGCCCTAGGGCAGGGTGCATTGTTGGTAAAAGGTAGGTCATGCCCTGATGTGTGTGGCATGACCTAATAGTGAATTACAGCCATTTTCGTTTTTCACTATTGAAGGGCTACCTGCCTCCAATAGGCCAGACTGGGCAGACTGATTATTAACTCCATTATAATCTATCTGACTCAGGGAGCATGGTAGCAAGTCGAGTTTCGTATCCCTGAACTCAGAATTTAATAACACACCCTTTAGGATGGATGGTTTTTAAATTCTATGTTTGAAAATAGCACTTTTAGAAAGTGGCTGTTTTCTTGTCCAACTATCTACCGGTCTCTGCTGGTTTGGTGTGTGTGTCAGGGGCTGGGTGGCTCCAGAGGTCTGAGTGAGTCAGTGTGGGGTGAATGGGGCGTTTACACGTAGAGTGAGGGAAGAGTAGCCTGCCCTGCCTGACACAATACTGGCTCCGCCTCCTGCTGGGCGACTGATAGCCCTGCTCCTGCCAGTGACAATACTGGCTCCGCCTCCTGCTGGGCGGCTGAGGACTCTGCCCTGCTCAGTGAATAGGCCAGGTGCCTCTGCCTGGCAACACCCACAACAAACCTGAGATGGTGGGAATCTCCCTGCTTGGACAAAGGGAACAAAGGGAAAAAGGGGTATAAGAGAAGGACCCCTGAACCAAGAACTCAGATCACTTCTGACAAGGAAACCTGTACCAAGGACAAGAAGCCTGCTGATCTAAGGACTTGCCTCCCCTTTCTGCCAGAGTGCTGTTTTGCTGTGGAGGAACCTGACAGCCGCTTCTTTATTTTTGCCAAGGAACAAGGAGAGAGGAACTTGGTGTGTACTCTCTGAACACTTGCTAGGAAATCTCCAAGGACTGGAAGAGTGCCAGTCTCCTGCTGAAGTCACAGGGCCAAAGGACTTCACCATTTGCTGAATTGCTGGAAAGTGTTGTTTCCAGTACACAAGGGAAAATCTGCAGTCTCGACGCCAGCAGCAACGCCAGTGAGCAGTGGGTATCGGCCCCGGCTCCAAGTGACCCCGTCTCGACGCCGGTATCGACGCCAGTGAGGAGTGAGTATCGGCTCTGCCTCCAAGCGACCCCGTCCCGACGCCGCTGCTGATCGCATCGACTCGACGCCCGTCTCGACGCCGTGAGCGCTGCTCCGGCCCGACATCCCTCGACGCCGCTGCGGATTGACCCGACTCCGAGGCACGACCTCGACGCCGACATCTCGACGCCGTGGATCATCGTTTTCTTCGTTTCGCAAGGTACTGTACTTGTGGGGTCTGTTGCGACTCCAGGCTCGACGTAGCGCTCCTCGCGGTCGACGCCGAACCTTGGGAATCTTGTAGACTCGACGTCGTGTGACTCCTGTGGGGGTTACATTGTTGCCAAAGAACTGTGCTCAGAAGAATACTTTGCTAAAGAACTATTTGCCAAGAAGAAACCTTACTTGAACTATTATTTTTCCTTCCAAAGAGTATTTATTAAGACTGTGGTATATTTTTGTCGTTATTTGGTCTTGTGCTAAGCCTTATATAAAAATACTATTTTTATAATAACTTCTGTGTCGTGTCCATCTGTAGTGTATTCACTTTATTACTGTATGTGGTCATGAATGCTTAACACACTGCCTCTGAGATAAGCCTGTCTGCTCTGCCAAGCTACCAAGGGGGTAGCAGGGGTTATCTGAGTGTGTAATCCCCTTGCCCTGACTAGAGTTGGTTGGTCCCTATTTGTCAGAAGTGTATACCTCTGCCAACTAGAGACCGCCGGTTCTAACATTGGTGGTCAGCGGTGAGGATTTGAACTTTGCATTTATGACTCATGTGCAGTGATTAGTGTACGCTACATAGTGAAAGCAGGCCATAACGCAGCCACAGTCTGTTTGGTAGGATTGCCTATTTTTGTTCTCCGCTTTCCTGGAGCTTATTTTCTTAAACACTGCCAGTTTTGACCATGGAGAATGCCGGAGCTGCTACACCTGTGGAGAATGTTGTGGGGGAATTCGATAAGGAGAAGATAGATTCCTACACGCTAAAAGATCTAAAAGGATTTTGCAAGCAGTTTAAAGTTCCTACCACAGGTGTCTCAAAGAAAGAGGGCTTCCTCAAAGCGCTGAAGGCCTTGTTAGAGGCCAGAAATCCCTCTGATCCGGTGGTGGTACCGGAAGAGGAAGAAGAGGAAGAGGAAGAGCCCACAGGTGGGCCAGTGTCATCTCCAGGCAGTAGTGCGTCCTCTAGGAGCCTTTCCCCCGAAGAATTAGAAGACCGGGAGAAGGAGAGGGGGTACAAGTTGGAAATGGCGAAACTTAAATTAGGAGGGCAGTTGGAATTAGAGAATGCGAGAAGCAAGAGAGAAGCTGAAATGGAGAGCAAAAGATTAGATTTTGAGAGAGAGAAATTAGCGTTTGAACGTGAGAAGATGGTGAGGGAGATGGAGCTTAAAACTAAGAGTTTAGAGTTGAATCCCTCTGGTGGCAGCACTCCATCCGTGCCTGCAGAAAGTAGGTTTTATTCTCCTAAGGATGTGATCAAAGATTACAGTAAGAATGAAGATATTAGCCAATGGTTTAAAGCGTATGAGTTAGCATTGTTGGCCCACCGGGTCCCTGAGAAGGATTGGGGAACGGGGTTGTGGAGCCGCTTTACAAACGAGGGGAGAGATACCTTGTTGAGCCTTCCTGCTGAGGATAGGATGTCTTATACTCATATGAAAGATGCTTTAATGCTGAGATATGGCTTAACTCCAGAAAAGTACAGACAAACCTTTAGAGAATGTAAGAAGTTGCCTGGTACTACGTGGGTTGAATATGTGTCTTTTTTCTGCAGAACCATGGATGGTTGGATAAAGGGTAGCAAGGTTGATAGTTATGATGCTCTTTATGATTTGTTTGCTTGGGAGCACTTGTCTAATAACTGTTTTCCAGAGCTACGCCAGCACCTTGTTGATAGCAAGCTATCTAACCCTAGAAAACTTGCTGAGGAGGCAGACCGCTGGGTCAGTACCAGGGTCCACAAGGGTCCAGTGGGAGACTCAGCCAAAGGTGGGCAGGGTCCCCAGCAGAAGAGTGGGGGGGACAGGGGTAAACAGAGGGAGTTTCAGAAAGGGCCCCAAAGTAGTCCCCAAGGGAACCAAGGGAAGGGTTCCCAGCCACCCCCTGTAAAGAAGCCAGAGGCCCCGACAGGTAAACCTGTTCACAGGGGCCCCATGACCTGCTATGCCTGTAAGCAGGTGGGACACCGTTATTATGATCCCCAGTGTCCCATGAAGGATTCAAATGCACCGCCGCGTGCACCCCCTCGTCAGGTAGCGAGTGTAGCCCTGGGAGGGGAGGAGATGGGTGCCCCCGGTGGGTGGGGTCCCGCAGAAATGTCCCTGGTCTCTTTAGGAGACGTGGAAATGGTCCCTCCAACCCCTCTGCCTAGTAACACTAAGAAATATAGGCAGTGGGTGACCATTAATGGCCATAGGGTGGAAGCTCTCAGAGACACCGGAGCGAGTGTGACAGCTGTCAAGTGTCACTTGGTGTCCAGAGAGCAGGTGGTCCCTCATGCATTCTACCCCGTTGTAGCTGCTGACAACTCAGAGTCAGTGTGAGGTAGCTCAAGTTCCCTTTGAGTGGGGGGGGGTCTCAGGTACTCTTCAGGTTGCTGTGAGGCCCGCCATGCCTGTTGATTGTCTCTTGGGCAATGATTTGGAGGACTCCCCTTGGGCTAAGGTGGAGAGAAAAGCGCATCTGGAAATGTTGGGTCTGCCTGAGTGGGTGTGTGCACCCCTTGACCTCGCTGACTTCCAGGAAGCAGCCGAGACTTGTGATCTGGACTGACGCCTGTCAGAAAGCCTTTGACACCCTGAAAACTGCAATGTGTACAGCACCGGTCCTCCAGGCACCCGACTTTTCAAAAGAATTCATTGTCCAGACGGACGCTTCAGAGCATGGTGTGGGGGCTGTTCTAGCACAGATGAATGAGGAGGGCCGAGACTTACCTGTAGCCTTCATCAGCCGGAGGTTACTTCCCAGGGAACAAAGGTGGAGTGCGATAGAGCGTGAGGCATTTGCTGTGGTCTGGGCGCTGAAGAAGCTAAGACCCTACTTGTTTGGGTCTCACTTCCGGGTTCAGACGGACCACAGGCCCCTCAGATGGTTAATGCAGATGAGGGGTGAGAACCCAAAGCTGTTGAGGTGGTCCATTTCCCTACAGGGGATGGACTTTACGGTGGAACACCGCCCTGGTACAGATCACGCCAATGCTGATGGTCTGTCCAGATTTTTCCGCCTTAGTGATGAGGACTCCCTGGGTGAAGGGTAGTTCTCCCCACATTTCAGCTGGAGGGGACACGTGTTAGACCTGGCATCATTGGCATGAGTCTCTCCTCCATTTTTTTCTGTTTGCCTCCTCTGTTTACGATGTTTTTGCTGGTTTATTGCTTTGGGCACTGTGCCACTGCTGATCAGTGCCACAGTGCAAGTGCTCCCTATGTTAAATTGTTACATTGATTGGTGTTACCATGATTGGCTTGGTTGACTTACTGTTCAGACCCTAGTCTAGTGCACTGCGTGTGCCAAGGGCGTGTAAGTTAACTGCTGCTGGTGGGCTTGCAGCACTGGTTGTGCCACCCACAGAAGCAGCGTGCAAAATGTGTCTCAGGCCTGCCACCGCGGCGCCTGCGTGCAGTCCCTGACTGCCCTGTCGACTTGGTAAGGAAACCTACTTACCAGTCTCTAAACCTTCACTTTGCCACATTTCAGACACCTCTATGGTAGGCCCTAGGGCAGGGTGCATTGTTGGTAAAAGGTAGGTCATGCCCTGATGTGTGTGGCATGACCTAATAGTGAATTACAGCCATTTTCGTTTTTCACTATTGAAGGGCTACCTGCCTCCAATAGGCCAGACTGGGCAGACTGATTATTAACTCCATTATAATCTATCTGACTCAGGGAGCATGGTAGCAAGTCGAGTTTCGTATCCCTGAACTCAGAATTTAATAACACACCCTTTAGGATGGATGGTTTTTAAATTCTATGTTTGAAAATAGCACTTTTAGAAAGTGGCTGTTTTCTTGTCCAACTATCTACCGGTCTCTGCTGGTTTGGTGTGTGTGTCAGGGGCTGGGTGGCTCCAGAGGTCTGAGTGAGTCAGTGTGGGGTGAATGGGGCGTTTACACGTAGAGTGAGGGAAGAGTAGCCTGCCCTGCCTGACACAATACTGGCTCCGCCTCCTGCTGGGCGACTGATAGCCCTGCTCCTGCCAGTGACAATACTGGCTCCGCCTCCTGCTGGGCGGCTGAGGACTCTGCCCTGCTCAGTGAATAGGCCAGGTGCCTCTGCCTGGCAACACCCACAACAAACCTGAGATGGTGGGAATCTCCCTGCTTGGACAAAGGGAACAAAGGGAAAAAGGGGTATAAGAGAAGGACCCCTGAACCAAGAACTCAGATCACTTCTGACAAGGAAACCTGTACCAAGGACAAGAAGCCTGCTGATCTAAGGACTTGCCTCCCCTTTCTGCCAGAGTGCTGTTTTGCTGTGGAGGAACCTGACAGCCGCTTCTTTATTTTTGCCAAGGAACAAGGAGAGAGGAACTTGGTGTGTACTCTCTGAACACTTGCTAGGAAATCTCCAAGGACTGGAAGAGTGCCAGTCTCCTGCTGAAGTCACAGGGCCAAAGGACTTCACCATTTGCTGAATTGCTGGAAAGTGTTGTTTCCAGTACACAAGGGAAAATCTGCAGTCTCGACGCCAGCAGCAACGCCAGTGAGCAGTGGGTATCGGCCCCGGCTCCAAGTGACCCCGTCTCGACGCCGGTATCGACGCCAGTGAGGAGTGAGTATCGGCTCTGCCTCCAAGCGACCCCGTCCCGACGCCGCTGCTGATCGCATCGACTCGACGCCCGTCTCGACGCCGTGAGCGCTGCTCCGGCCCGACATCCCTCGACGCCGCTGCGGATTGACCCGACTCCGAGGCACGACCTCGACGCCGACATCTCGACGCCGTGGATCATCGTTTTCTTCGTTTCGCAAGGTACTGTACTTGTGGGGTCTGTTGCGACTCCAGGCTCGACGTAGCGCTCCTCGCGGTCGACGCCGAACCTTGGGAATCTTGTAGACTCGACGTCGTGTGACTCCTGTGGGGGTTACATTGTTGCCAAAGAACTGTGCTCAGAAGAATACTTTGCTAAAGAACTATTTGCCAAGAAGAAACCTTACTTGAACTATTATTTTTCCTTCCAAAGAGTATTTATTAAGACTGTGGTATATTTTTGTCGTTATTTGGTCTTGTGCTAAGCCTTATATAAAAATACTATTTTTATAATAACTTCTGTGTCGTGTCCATCTGTAGTGTATTCACTTTATTACTGTATGTGGTCATGAATGCTTAACACACTGCCTCTGAGATAAGCCTGTCTGCTCTGCCAAGCTACCAAGGGGGTAGCAGGGGTTATCTGAGTGTGTAATCCCCTTGCCCTGACTAGAGTTGGTTGGTCCCTATTTGTCAGAAGTGTATACCTCTGCCAACTAGAGACCGCCGGTTCTAACAGTTGGTCAAAAAGGAGGACAAGCAGTCAGTAACAACAGAGTGCCCCAGTGACATAGTAATATTTGTATACTCAAATTTTATAAGCGAATCTGCTGGCCCAAGCAATCCTAGCTTTTAGATCACAAAAGGTAAGTTAGCAACAGTTATTATACCCTTCTTTATTATGAGAACCTTTGGCAAGGTTACAAAAAATAGAGAGGTGGGTTTGTTAGGGCAAATATGACCCAAAAGCCACAGGTTGACATGTTTTAGACCCACCCTATGCCCATCCGGGTCATTGGGCTTTCTTCAAAACCACTTTTATTTTCAGTCCCTTCAAAATAATGGTAAATTTTACAATCTAATAGTACAATAGTGTGGACTTCTCATGTTTGTGAAAGCATGCATGTACAAACCATGACTATACCTGTGGGTGAGGATCCTATAATATAATCTAAGCCATTCCCAGGGACTTCCAAAAAAAAAAAAAAAAAAAAAAGACGCCCACTCTTATGGTGGTGAGCATAACATTTATCCACTCAGATCAAAAAGGTTTAATGCCAGGCAGAAGGGCAGAAATACTAGAAATAATCTTAGACTTCTACTTCGCTGTATAGAGGACACAACCAAAGACTTGGAGCAGGCAGTTTTGTTATCTTTAGGAAAAACATAGCTTTTCATTTGTTTGACTGATCCAATTTGATGGTGGCTCTTGAGAAAATGGAATCCAATACAGTCAGTCAAAAGTCTTTATTCGGTTTAGTGCAAACCATAAAAGCATACTACAATAAATACATATTAAAAACAGATTTCATTAATAACACAATACCAACATTTAAAAAGGGTACAGTTCATTTCTTCAGAGTATGAATTACCACAGTTAAAAAACTCGCAATATTAAAGGTTTCCCAAACATTATTTAAAAGCTGTAGATACAAAAAAGCAGGTCTCACTTGGACAAAGCCTTTATCTTTTAAGATTGGAATTAAGAAACGTTTCCTGATGTCAATAAAGTGCTCACAAAAGAAAAAGAGGTGTATAATGTCCTGGGGGGAGAAATTATCACAGGAACAAGGGCTAGGATCTAACACCCTTTTCCAATCTGTCTTAGCTCCAATCAAAGAGTATAGTTGGTTCAACCTAAATCTGGTTAAAAGAAAGCGATGATTTGGGTTTGTTACATATCCCAGATAGGGTTCCATGAGAGGTGTTGTTTTACAGAGCTGGTGGCTCCTAATGGAACCCTTAACCAGCTCCTTCTTTTCCCTTGCCAAAGAGGATATGCGGCTATAGCTTTCTTTGCACCAGTTGATGTCGCCTTTTACCAAATTCTCGGGGGAAAAGTACAGCTCTGGTCTCCCGAGATTGTTGGCCAGGGTCCGAATATATTTCAACCATGGTATATGCGGGCCATAATCGAGCGAGAGACAATCTCTCAAGATAGTGTGGTTCAGGTGTAAATCCGGGTTGAGCCAGATATTAATCCATTTTAGGATCGGGGCCAGGGCAATGCTGTCTTCAAGATAACCAATTCCTAGTTCCTGATGGACGATATAATTAGCCGTGCAAACTGGTACTGAGAGGAGATTTTTTAAAAATCTGTCCTCGACAGTCTGGATGCATTTAGCATTTTTAATGCCCCAAACCTCAGCTCCGTACAAGGCTATGGATAGACACTTAGCCTTGTAGACTTGGATAAGAGCCTTCAGTGGTCTGGCTCCCAGTTTTCTTGCAAAACCCAGCACTCCAACTGTAGCTCTTGAAAACACAATCTTTTTTGCCTGTAACTGGGTTACCCCGGAGTCTCGATCATCAAAGAGGACGCCCAGATAAGGAAAAGAAGAGACTCTCGATAATTGATGGCCCCCGCAAGAAAAAGTTTTGGATTTGGCAGATTTAGGGCCAATGACCATGACATGAGATTTTACAAAATTTACAGATAAGTCCAAATCCTTCATAAAATCAGCGAAAGAATTTAACAGAAGCTGAAGGCCCACTCCCGTTCTGGCGATTAGGGCAGCATCGTCAGCATATAAAAGGGCAGGGACTGAATACTTCCCCGCATGGGGGATATCCTTACATGAGGCGACAAGGGTAGTGTCCAAATCATTTATGTATAAAGTAAAAAGGAGAGGTGCCAAAATGCACCCCTGCCTAACCCCATAAGATATGGGTATATCTTTGGTACAGTTTCCCTTTTGGTCAAAACGAACTGTGGCTATTAACTCTCTCTGTAGGTCCGCTAAAAAATAAACAATCTCTTTATCAACACCAAGATCTAGGAGCATGGGCCATAGTTTTGATCTATTAACACGGTCAAAGGCCGAAGACAGGTCCATAAAGGCAACCAATAAGGTTCCTTTTTTAGCTACCGTGTATTTACCAATTAAGAGTTGTAAATTGAAACATTGGTCTATGGTACCCATCCCTTTCCTAAATCCATACTGGACCATAGAGAGTTTTCCAGATTCCTCTAGCCATCCATTTAGTTGGGCAAGAACTACTCTCCCCAGGACTTTCACTGAGGAGTCTATGAGAGAAATTGGTCGATAGCAGCTCGGGTCGCCTCTATCCCCCTTTTTAAAAATAGGGACGATCACCGATTTTGCCCATGTTGATGGGAGGCCCTTTCGACATGCATTTGTAAAAACATTGAAAAGGATTTTAGACCAGAGGTTGATATCTGATTTAAAAAGGTCGGCCGGGACACCGTCGGGTCCCGGGGCCTTATTACCTGTCATTTGTAAAATGGCATTTGTCACCTCTATTTCTGTGAAGGTCAACGTGTAATTTTCAGAATTAAATGAAGACCCCACCCTTAAACCATCTCCATCATAAACCTGTTTGAAATGAGCATACCAGGCATCCTCTTGGATGCCACATTCAAGCTCAGTATTGCTTTTACCATTAAAAAAAGGTTTATTTATAATAGACCAAAATTTCGCACTATTATTAATGACATCAGTGGACAGTAAATCATTCCATGCATTTTCCCTGATTTCAATTTTACGTTTCTTCTGAGCCAATTTATAGGCCTTCCTACAGGTGGCAATTTCCGCTCTGTCCGGTGGAACCGTTTTAAGAGCTGACATAAGCTTCCGTTGGGAGAGTGAGCAGCTGTGATCAAACCATTTCTCCCCGACTTTGGGATTATCCTTACATACTTTTTTAAGATCACTATTCACCTGACAGCAGATTTTTTGATAAGCTGTCAACACTGCATCACTACAAATCCCATCTTGTAAACACAGAAGTAATTCCTCCCCGACCGTCTCCCACAGATTTTTGGTGAAATCTTCTGGGACCAACTGACGCCATTTCAGGCGTCGCATTTGGTCTGTCGGCCTTATGTCCAATGAACTGACAGTTGGTTTATCCACCATTCCTTTTTTAAGATCATCAATAAGAGTTAACTGGACAGGATTGTGGTCGCTAAAAGTAGACCAATTAACCTTATAATGACTTACATTTCCAACTAGATTTGATGTAACAAAAATGTAGTCAATGGTGGAACCTATTCCGCTTCCTTTAAAGGTCGGGGTGTCATTTATATCATTTGCAGGATAAACTAAATGATTCTCAACTAGAAGCTCGTCTAAAAGAATCCCCTGTGGGGTATGTTCAAAATGGGAGTTACCTTGATCTTGAGGACCTAAACTGTCCCATATAAAACAATCTTTAAAACATAGATGAACATTAAAATCGCCAAGCACAATAACCGAATACGGATTTTTACAAAGTTCATTATACGTTTGTAGAAAATCAGATAGACTGCGTAAGTGTTCACTAGGCATATTCTGAATAAACGAATTATAAAAATTTACTATAAGCCAGGTCCCATTTAATTTGGATTTAATTTCGACTGCTAAACAGTAAGGTGAACCCGTTTCTACTTTGCTATATTTGCCATCAATAGTTAATGCAATAAGGGTCAAAAGACCGCCTTTGGCCCTTCCCCTATTTGAGGCAACCGCTGGTGACCAAAAGGCACAAAAACCATCAAGTAGAAAAGCGTTTTCAGTGTCCCAAGTTTCTTGTAGTCCAATAATGTCATGACCTAGTAGAGTATCCCTCCAGATGGGGTCATGCACTTTGTTGTTTAATCCAGCTATGTTCCAACTAAGGACACTTGAGCCAAGGGGCAATAGTGGGATACTAACAGTTGCATCCACTCTTTCATCATTGACAGTCCCCAATGCAAGCATAACATTTTGTGTGTCCTCCCCACATATAATTGATGCAGAACCACCTGGTACCATGGACTCACCCTCCACAGCGGGCAAGTTCTCCATACTAAGCCCCATAGTGCCCCCATGATGCAGTCAATCATTAGAGTCTAAGTTACTCAGGGCCTGAAAGCGATTTGAAATGGCAAGTCCCGAAGGGAACTGGCTTTCAGGTTGACTTGCTCTGGGCTCCCATGGAACACTGTGGGGTAGTATTTTCTGTTCTTTATAGAAATGGCCCAATGAATGGAGGGTGATACCCTCACCTGTGTAGGGAAGCAAGGTGGCTTTTGATAGGATGTTGTGCACTATATGGGGGTTACTAAAATGTATTAATACACAATCCCCCTTTATAGTCTTGCGTGATCGCCCAACCCAGGAAACTCTTCTCGTGGTTAAAATCAAATGGGATAAATGTACTGGAAAGCCAAAATTCCTATTTAGCCACGATACTGATTTATTTTTAAGAGATTCATGGGTTTCAGGGGAGAAATTCTGTGCAACATCCTTCAAGGGAGAAACATTTTTTAACACAATGACAAAAGGGGCACAATCAGGGGGGAGATCTGGTTTTGCACCTCCCAAATGTGTACTTAAAGTTACATCATTTTTGCTTGGGCAACTGCCAGAGGGAAAGGTAATCTTCTCATTTGCTGATGGAACAATCACCGGTGGGGCTGTGCTGTTTAGAGTATTCTTTGGATGCGTCATGATATTAACAGAGACTGGTGGGTCCTCCGCGGCTTTGGTCGGGTTCTCAGAAGAAATGGTCTTGTTTGCCAAGAGATTACGTAGACCTTCAATCTCGACAAATAGTTCACCAATTTTGGTAACTAAGGGTTCGACAATTTTCAAGATTTTAGACTCTACGAGGCCTAACAGGGATTCGAGTTGATCAGAGTCTAACTTAGCCATAGGATGATTAGTAGTGGCTGTATCCTTAGTAGCCTGAGTGGTTGGCACAGAACCCGTCTTCTTAAGATTGCTACGAGTGGGACCCTGTTTAAGATGAGTCCGTTTACGGGATCTTAACATTCTCTGGGTTGGCCGTTCCGGAGAGTCTTCTACAGTCTCAATTACGTCAGTTGTTAAGTCTCTATTAACTTCAAATAGATCCTGATCCCTAGGAGTGTGATCATCCACAGATGTTACATCATTCTTTTCATTTTCACAGTTTGTGACATGGGGTGAAGTAGAAAGTACGATGTCTGTATCATTCAACAAAGGACCTGCAGGCAAAGAATTTGAACCATGACCTAGTGATTTCCGTCTATCACTGTTGATTTTAGTGACAACTTTAACAGGTAGTTATCCAACGTTGAGATAGGCGCTGATTTACCTCCTGCTATCACTTTGGCCATGTTTTATTATGCCACAGTAAGGGCCTAAAACTTCAATTAAACTTTCACAAGGGCGGCGACGCCAACATGTGTCAATATACCTAGTGCAACTTATTAGCCACTCAATTAAAAACAATCCAAAATCTTACGATTTAGTGGAGGGGCCCGTCCCGGCCTCAATCGGTCCTCTGAGGGCCATAGAGGGCCCGCCCTTTGCCCGGGCTTAGCCCGGCGTGCGCCCGCGCGCGTCCCGCGACGCGGAGGGAGCACCAGTGTTTTAAGCGCCTCCGGGCGCGTTCTCCGTCGTCAGGGGCCGCTGGGGCACCTGGGAATGGTAGTTTTCCCCGCTCTGTGGCCGCGCGGTGAAGCGGCGATGAGAGGAGCCCAGGCGGACAGCAACGAGACACCAGGTGAGCTTGAGGGGACACCAGCAACTCCTCACGGTCCCCTCGTTCGAATAACCGGCTTCCCCACTCCACCGAGGGAGCACCAGTGTTTTAAGCGCCTCCGGGCGCGTTCTCCGTCGTCAGGGGCCGCTGGGGCACCTGGGAATGGTAGTTTTCCCCGCTCTGTGGCCGCGCGGTGAAGCGGCGATGAGAGGAGCCCAGGCGGACAGCAACGAGACACCAGGTGAGCTTGAGGGGACACCAGCAACTCCTCACGGTCCCCTCGTTCGAATAACCGGCTTCCCCACTCCACCGAGGGAGCACCAGTGTTTTAAGCGCCTCCGGGCGCGTTCTCCGTCGTCAGGGGCCGCTGGGGCACCTGGGAATGGTAGTTTTCCCCGCTCTGTGGCCGCGCGGTGAAGCGGCGATGAGAGGAGCCCAGGCGGACAGCAACGAGACACCAGGTGAGCTTGAGGGGACACCAGCAACTCCTCACGGTCCCCTCGTTCGAATAACCGGCTTCCCCACTCCACCGAGGGAGCACCAGTGTTTTAAGCGCCTCCGGGCGCGTTCTCCGTCGTCAGGGGCCGCTGGGGCACCTGGGAATGGTAGTTTTCCCCGCTCTGTGGCCGCGCGGTGAAGCGGCGATGAGAGGAGCCCAGGCGGACAGCAACGAGACACCAGGTGAGCTTGAGGGGACACCAGCAACTCCTCACGGTCCCCTCGTTCGAATAACCGGCTTCCCCACTCCACCGAGGGAGCACCAGTGTTTTAAGCGCCTCCGGGCACGTTCTCCGTCGTCAGGGGCCGCTGGGGCACCTGGGAATGGTAGTTTTCCCCGCTCTGTGGCCGCGCGGTGAAGCGGCGATGAGAGGAGCCCAGGCGGACAGCAACGAGACACCAGGTGAGCTTGAGGGGACACCAGCAACTCCTCACGGTCCCCTCGTTCGAATAACCGGCTTCCCAATACAATTATGGTCCAGCCTCAAACTATCATAACGCTCACATGGCTAGAGTGGGGCTGAATGGTGTCCGATGAGAAATATTCTTTCAAGAGTGGCACGAGACAAGGGTGCTACCTATCATCTATGCGGTTTGTCTTGCATCTAGTGTCATTAGCATTCCGGATTAAAAAGGTTGCCCTGCTCAGACTTCAAATGGGAATTCCAGTGGGATAGAATATCAATGAATGAAGATGACATAGTACTATGTTACATACACCCAAGCCTCAATGGACAGAATTCACAAATGTTCAACATCGTTGGTAGGTACACATGACTTAGCATAAATTGCCAAATCCTTAATTTCTCCATTGCTGGTTTAGGATCATATGTTTAGTCACACCTCACCCTTCAATACAAGCCTGGAAGGTTTTAAATACTTTGGAGTCTATGTCACATGAGACAAGGATGTCTTGCATAGGTTCAGTTTACACACCACGGTCATAATTGAATTTTAAAGTGATATGAAATACTTCAGGACACTGCCTTTATTTTTACTCCATGTGGGTACACTTTACAAGACAATTGCTCTTCCCAAATATCTCTACTTGCTCCATAATACACCATTTTGGGGGCAGAAGGTCGCGTTCTATGGAGTTCATAATTCAATGTGTTCTGCACCCTCCTCCAAGAACTGTACTGGATCCTCTATCTTGTGGGGTATTGCAATTCCTGATCAACAGAAGCATGCCTGGGTGTTAAATATTGCAAAAGTAAATACGTGTTTTTTTAAATCTCAGAGTGATGTTTTACTCTGGAGAGATGGACATACAATGGGTGATGCAGGTTATAGTACGGATGATCAACCATAGAGGGGTTTTGGCCCGTAATCAGTAAGGCTGGGCCAATCTATAAATCATCAACATGCATGCCAGTACTGAATCTACAATGTATGCAATTTACTTACTCAAACCACACGACATTCATTGTGATTGAGAGATAGTTTATTTATTTTGTTATGAAAATTTCAAAAGAGGAATTTAAAAACTGGATTTTTGTTTTTTGATCAAGATATTTTCATCATTCAGATCTATTCAATACTTTCATAGACCACAATACAACACTACACAAACATGTCATGAATTACATGTAATATGTACACATAGTTATCAGAGAATTCAACAAAAGATACAAAACCTATGTGTGTGTTAGGGATCCATAAACAATTAATCAGAAAATGCTAACATGTACGTGAGAAAAGTAATAAAAAAAATAACCATAAAAAAGCACATTTAATAAAGGCGGTATCAGAGGGGTTGTGAGGTGTGTTTCAAGAACTACCTATTGCTGTTTTCTGCAACCCAGGTCTGGGTGGAGACCAAACAGTACGTTATTCATTTTAACCCAGGTTAATTCAGTCAATCAGTTGACAAATGATTTTCAGGCTGTACTGTGAAGAGAAGTGGTTAAGCTGATCCAAGATACATATTTACTTGTTTGGTCAAAGAATGAGGTCTATAAAGCTTGGGACATGGGCACAAAATGCCATAAATGACATTGCGTGTATTGCAATTTGGAAAAGTATAGTGTTTCCATCGAATCTCTTTGAATGAAAAATGGGAACCTTCAATTGTTTTGGAACCGCATATGCAAGTGCCGCATCTGTGGAGGCCAACTATTGATGGTAAGCTCAGTTGTTCCCTTAATGTGATTGATAGTGGCAGCTGAGGTACTGCTGCACAAATGATCTGATTTCCAACGCTGCTTTCCTTTTTCAAGGCAAAAAAAAGTTTTGTGAATGTCAAATGTGCATTTTGGATCAAATGCCAGTTCTGAGTAATCACCTTTTTCAAAAGATTGGTATTTGGGCAAAAAGTGGTGACGCATACAAGGCGTTCCATGGGTGGAGTTTTTTTTAATTCTACAGAAGCGTTTCTCTTGGTGTACACCAGGCCCTTTCATGGCATGCTTCAGTAGTTTCTTGGGGTATCAGCATAATTTTAATTTCTCAAGCAAAGTCGCCACATGTTGCATGTATTTTGTTTTTAGCGTACAATTGCGGATGATCCTGAGAAATTTCCCTAATGGAAGATTGTCTCTAAGGCAGCGTGGATGGTAGCTTGTATAATGTAGGGTTTTGTTTCTGTCAATAGGTTTGGTATGAAGTGTTGAGATCAGTGTCCCGTCTGAAACATATCTCCATACCCAAAAATGTCATCCTGTTGGCATTGTAGTTCAAACCAAATTGGATATCAGGGGTGCGTGCGTTTAACCATCTCAGTTCCATAATAAAAACACATCGTTGATTGGTTTGATAATAATAGTCATTCTCAAATTTAAAATAATTCTTCTTGAGGGCAAAGCAAGCCAAGTCCAAACAAAAGTCAGTAGGTACAGAGTGAGACTCACCCCCCAGGACGACCAATCGTCTCTGGTTGCGGGTAAGTACTCGTGCCTCTATCAAATGTCGATTTCTTTCTAAAACTCTTCTTGGAAGATGTACCATCTTACCCAAGAGACACCAGTGACTTTATAAACAAGATAGAAAGTCAAGAGTTCTGACCTGGTGACCAAATTTTGTTCACACATGATGTAGTATCCTTATACACCCAGATTCCCATAGAGGATGGCCTTTCCGCCATTGAGACTTAATTGGAACAAAGACCAAAACCTGTTGGAGTACCTACTGACTTTATTTTGGACTTGGCTCGCTTTTCCCTCAAGAAGAATTATTTTAAATTTGAGAATGACTATTACTATCAAACCAAAGGGACTGCCATGGGTTGTCCCTTTGCGCCAGAGCTGGCGGTGTTGTTCATGGCCAAATTTGAAGACACATGTGTATAATAACAATCCTTTTGTACAACACATTTCTAATTGGGTCAGATCCATCGACGATGTGTTTTTAATATGGAACTGTGATGAAAATTGACTTCTTAAATTCCACAGGTGGCTAAACGCATGCACCCCTGATATCCAATTTAGTTTGAACTACGATGCCAACAGGATGAACTTTTTGGATGTGGAGATATAAGTTTCAGACGGTACACTGATCACAACACTTCATACCAAACCTACTGACAGAAACCAAGCCCTCCATTATACAAGCTACCATCCACGCAGCCTTAGAGACAATCTTCCATTCGGGCAATTTCTCAGGATCAAACACAATTGTACACTAAAAACAGAATACATGAAACATGAGGCGACTTTTCTTTCCTTGTCTGCCTAACCACATTTTGCCCAGTTACCAATATTTTGAAAAAGGTGATTACTCCAAACTGGCATTTGATCCAAAATTAACATTCAACATTCACAAAACATCATTTTGCATTGAAAAAGGAAAGCAGCATTGGAAATCAGATAATTCGTACAGCAGTACCTCAGGCGCCATGAACAAACACATTAAGGGAACAACTAAGCTTACCACCAATAGTTGGCCACGACTGATGCGGCATTTGCGTATGCTGTTCCCAAACAATTGAAGGTTTCCTTTTTTCATACAAAGAGATTTGATGGAAACAAGATACTTTTTAAAATTGCAAAACACGCAATGTCATTTATGGCATTTTGTGCCCATGTCCCAGGCTTTATAGACCTCATTTTTTGACAGGACAAGTGAATATGTATCTTGTATCAGCTTAATCACTTCTCTTCACAATAGAGTCTGAAAATCATTTGACAGCAAATTGACTGAATTAACCTGGGTTAAACTGAATAACACACTGTTTGGTCTCCACCCAGACGTGGGTTGCAGAAAACAGCAATAGGTAGTTCTTAAAACACCTCACAACCCCTCTGGTACCACCTTTATGTGCTTTTTTAAATGTTTTTTTTTAATAACTTTTCTCGCGTATATGTTAACATTTTCTGTTTGTTTGTGGAACCCTAACTCACAAATTGGTTTTGTATTTTTTGTTGAATTCTGTGATAACTATATGTGTACATATTAGTTTATTACATGTAATTCATGACCTGTTTGTGTAGTGTTGTGGTCTATGAAAGGATTGAATTGATCTGATTGATAAAAATATCTTGATCAAAGAACAAAAATCAAGTTCTTAAATTCCTCGTTTGAAATTTTCATAAAAAAAGAAATAAACTCTCTCTTCAATCACAATAAGTGTCACGTGTGGTTTGAGCAGGTTATAGTACACCACTATATGGTAACTAACACCAGTCATCTGTCCTCTCACATTGCCATCAGAATACAGAAATCAATCATAAGGCAACAGATGTCAACACACCCTGGTCAGCTTCAATCCTCTATGGCACAGCAGCATACTATGGAGAATGAGACACCTACAGTGCTTCCTTCAGTGGGACACAAAAGGGATTTATTTGATATTGAGACGTGGAGGCAACAAGGTTTTGAAAACGTTAGCACAACTCAAAACAGAATACAGACTGTCATACACTTAGATATTTAGATATATGCAGTTTTGACATGAAATTTGAGTGTGCATGCATATGGATTCATATTCCAGATAAGGCTCTTATGGAGCATAGGGTACATGCAGAGATTCTGTTGCAGAGGACTGTATCACAAATATACGAAACATTAAACAACTCGGATGAGAAATATGTAGGGAAACAAAAGATGCAGTGTAAGAAATTGCAGTATTAGTTGAAGGGTTGAGGACCCACTTCAAATAATATTCACAATACTTGTCAGGGTGAACCAATTAAAGCAGTAAATAGTCCTGTGCTTAACCCTCCGGTAGCTGGTTACAAAGCAGTCAGGCTTAACTTCGAGGCAATGTGTAAAGTATTTATGGAGAACTCCAACAGTACTAAAGTGCAAACATATAAAAATCCCAAATGAATTGAGAAAAAGGAAGTATGTCCAATAAATAAAATATCAAAACAAAAATCCAATGTGTAGAACCATCAATATGAATTTTTAAAGCTGGAGTTAAAAATAGTGCCAAATACACAAAGCACCAATCATGGGAATCTGATCATGCTAAACCAGGACAAAGTCAACAGTTAAGGCAGACCGTGGCGGATCGCTGGTTGGGTACAGGGACCAGGTTAGCCCCAGTGGAAAGTTTAGCTTTTGACTTAGAAAGTTTCTGGAGAAAAGATTGTAGTTGAGTTGTCGACAGGGTATGCTGCAAGGCAGATACAAACCGAATAATGGCGACAGTAGGTTACTGAAGAACATGGTCCAATAGAGGTTGTCAACAAAGGCAGGAAAGCTCAGAGTCGGTGAAGTCTGTGCCTAGAAAGGCCTCGACAGTGAGCGGATGCTGCCTGGCAACTGTTCCATGGACGCCTTCTACGTTTCTTCTTAGAAACTTTTTGAGAAGTTGAATCTCCTTCAGGCCAACCTCGATTCAACATAATGATATGGCGGCGACCCCAGTCTCTGCTACTTTTCCAGGCAGAAAGTTGGAAAAACCTTGAGTCTCATATCTTACAGTTTCGAGACAGGAGGAGGACACTATAAAAACCAGTCAAGGGTCCTGGACCTGGGGTTGCAACTTGGCCACTACATCTCACTCCAACAGAGGTCAGCAGGATTCAGGAAAGGTGCAGTTGGAACTTGTCAGCAGAGCAGTTGCATGGAGAGAGAGGCCTAAGTTTGTTGTGGTCCTGCAGCTCAAACAGGAGCTCACCCAACTGATCCCTGGAGTGGCTTCTGGGGACCTGGAGTCATGGTAAGCATGTCCAATCTTCATTCAGGGTCTTCAAACCGTACAGTAGACCCAATTCTTCTCAGATTCAAGAGAAGCTTCAAAGTGTGAGTTTGGAAATGGGCAACCAGTCCTCTGGGGTCACTGTAAACCAGCTCTGGGGCAGCTCCCCCCCTCCCACTGGGTCTGGAGCCAAACTGATGAGAAAGACACAAGGGAGGCAGACCTATGTATGACCTAGACTACCAGTGACAGGGTAGAAGTTCTTTGAAGCTCAGGAAGGGCTAGGCGCATCCCCCAAAGCCACCTTGGAAAGTAGGGGAATTTCATCCCCCACATCCACTGTCTGGGAGCAATTCACAACTCAAAGGAGAGCCATCAGGGGCAAGTGTACAGCTGGACACTGGCAGGAAATCCAGGAGAGAAAACCACAACTTTCTTAAAGTCGTTTTCAAAATATTAAAATAAAATCCGATGTTACCATTAAATTGGATTTTCAATTACTATTAACATGAGTACTTGAATTATTTTTCTAGCACATTTTAAATGTAATAGTGCAAAGCAGTTTTAACCTATGTGAGAGCTATCCTTGCTACAGTGAAAAACACAGATTTACAGTTTCTTGCTGCAAGAACATGTAAAACAATTATACATCGCTTACATTTTAAATGCCATGCACAATGGTTATTTAGAGGCTCCCTTAGGGCTGACTTACAAGTACTAAAAAGGAATGTTTAGGCGTGTCAAAAAGTTTGACAGCTCAAAATGGCTGTTTAAACTACATACCCAGGCTACAGTGGCTGGCCTGTACACATGTTTTGCAGTGCTACTTTAGCGGGTGGCACAATGATTGCTGCAGCCAACTATAACTATTTAATTTAGTGGCTAATGGCAATGGGTACAGGCAGGTTTATGTACCAGGTACATATAAGTAAATTAAATGTGCCAGTTACGTGTATGCCAATCTTGCCATGTTTAACAAGGAGAACACAAGCACTGCACCTAAAGAAAGTCACAGTTGTAATCAGATCATAGCCAACAATGAAAGTTATTTTGACCTATAAATTATACAAAATGGCATCTCTCCATGTTCAAAGACAGTTTGGTCTAAACAAATAGACATGGGCAGATCAATCTAGGATCATCATATCCACATCAGGATCAGGATGTCCATCAACCTCTTCATCGTAAAAACACTCAAGTGGTTCAGACTTCCAGTTACAGCTCAATCAGCTATGGTCCAAGAAATATAGTGGATAAATATTGTTTTCAAGACAAAGTGTCATCTGCATCACCAAGATGAATGTGACATGTTATATACAATTTCAGGAAGACCGTCTTGTTTTAGTGATTTTATTGCAACTGATAACTGGCCTGATTTTGAGGTTTGCGATTTACAGTTGAACAAAGGAAATCTTTTTCAGGTGTGTAATAATTTGGGTTGTTAGTTGACAGGGGGTGTGAGCCCTGGTCAAGCAGCAACCACACCCTTGTCAGGGTAAGGCACAAGCAAGCCCAAAATTAACCTGTGCTCACCCCCTTGGTAGCTTGGCACAGTGCAGTCAGGCTGAACTTGGAGGCAATGTGTTAAGTATTTGCACACTACTTTTAACAGTAAGACAATGAATACACACCACAAAAGGAGTCTACCAAAGGTTTGGAAAAATAGATAAGTTTCAATAAATAAAACAAGACCAAAATGACAAAAATCCAATTAATAGAACTGGACATCTTGAATTTTAGAGTTTTTAGTGAAAATCGCTCCAAAAAGCACAAGCACTTCTGGTGATATCTGGTCATGCCAGAAAGGGACAAAGTCACACATTCAGGCCAATCACAATGGAGTTTGGGCCAGCTATGGAGACACAGTTAGACCCGCTGAACAGAGTACTTTAAATCCTGGTTGTGGACCATTGCGTAGATCCATGTCTATGATGCGCTGCCCAGCCAAAGCGATGCATCTGGTCCGAGATGCAGTGAGGTGGCGGTGCAAGGTCCTGTTGAATCATAGTCGAGGAACCCGTTGATGGGGTTGGTGATGTAAAGGCCGGAGTCTGGGATACAGCATGCAGAGTCCATTCAGAGGACCTGCGAGGCTGCAATGCGAGTCTGTCGAAGCTGCCATTGACGTGAGATAAGGACCTGCACTGTGGATGTGTTGCAACGCTGGGCAATGTATTGGTTCCGAGGACTGGGGTGGGTGATGCCATCTTCGCCACAAGTCAAATCGATGCAACAATGGCGATGCATCAGTTCTGCTCAGGAATGTCCCTCTCAGCCGAAAAGATTATGTCAGTACTGCTCAGGAATGCGGCACTTAGAGAAGATGCACAAGTTCACTGAAAGCACCTTAGGCCCACTTCCAAGGGTCCAGGACTGCGGGTGGCACCACTTGGCAGGGTAAACTAACAGATGGCAGCGCACAGGTGAAGGTGGTTTTAAGCAGTTATGTCCCTGAGGCTACAGGTCATGAGGCCAGCCAACTAGCTCTTGGAGTCACTCTGGGTTCAAGAGATGCAGGTCCAGTCCTTCTCACCCAGGCAAGATTGTAGCAGGTCAGAAAGAGCAGGAGTCTAGCAAAGTGCAGTCCAGCATAGTGGCAGTTCTTCAGCAGCACAGATGTCCTTCCTTCTTCCTGGCAGAGTATCCACAGGTCCAGAAGTGTACTGAAGTAGCGGTGTCCGAGGTCCTTATTCTATACACAGTTGTGCTTTTGAAGTGGAGGAGAACCTTTTTGAGGCATGCCTTTGAACTGCACAGATGCTCTGCCTTCCCTGCCATGGCTTCAGACTAACTACAGGTGGTATGCAGTCCTTTGTGTGGGTACAGGGACACAGCCTATTCAGGTGTAAGTGAAACCAGGCCCAGCTCCGGTCTCACATCCTGCCAGTGATGGCCCACGCAGTCACTCCTAAGCTCTCATTGTGTGTGGCTGTCTATGAGGAATACACAAAACCTAAATGCACATAATCATGAGACCAGAGACAGGTTGCAGGCAACAAATAGCTAAGGCAAGAAAATGCCAACTTTCTAAAAGTGGCATTTTCAGAATTGTAATTTAAAAGGCAACTTCACCGTAAGTTAGGACTGTAAAGTATGATTCCAGAGACACCACAGTCGAACCAGTTATATCTTGTCATTTGGAAATTCTACTTATAAAAGGTAATCCCAATGTTATCCTATGGGAGATAAAGGCCTTGCTGTAATGTAAGACTAATTTTTCACTACTAGGACATGTAAAAAGTAAAAATACATGTCCTGCTCTTTAAATACATTGCACCCTGCCCTTCGGCTGTCCAGGGCCTACCCAGAGCCGGCGTATATGTATTACAAAAAAAAAAGTTTGGGCCTGCCAAAAGGTTTATTTTGCCAGGTCAAAACAGAAGTTTAAACTGAACACACAGGCTCTGCAATGGCAGGCCTAACACATATTTAAAGGGCTACTTAAGTGGGTGGCACAGTCAGTGCTGCAGGCCAACTAGTAGCATTTAATTTACAGGTCCTGGGCACTCATAGTACCACTTTACTAGGTACTTATAAATAATTATGGCAATTGGATATAAGCCAATATTACCATGTTTAGATGAGAGCACGTGCACTTTAGCACTGGTTAGCAATGGTAAAGTGCTCAGAGTCCTAAGGCCAACAAAAACAAAATCATCAAAGTGGAGGAGGAATGCAAACAGTTTGAGGGCGACCCTGTAGAAAGGGTCAGGCCCAACAAGGTAATAGCCATTTGTATGGTATTTTTCGAATTTTGGAGGACGATCCTGTAGGTTAGAGCCTTAAACTATGGAAGAGCTTTATTGTTCACCTTCAAAAGGAATATTTTTACCTTCAGTTTGGGAAGATCATGAAAATAAAACTGATGAAAATAAAGCTTTTGATGATGGCTTTCAATTGAATCCTAAATCTGTAGTAGGAAGCGAAGAATGTCAGTTAACAAATCATCCTATGAATTCAGCTGGACACATGTACGTTGGATCAACACTTTCTTCTTGACCTGTGTTTTTTAAACGTTCACATACTTAAGTTGCTTAGGGACATGTATCACTTTCTACAAATGTAAGATAAAAGAAAATAGTTGTATGTACTTCTATCTGAAGTCAAGTAATTTCAGAAAAGTTAGAATATTTTTCCTTCTTTAGAGAACTTCCTCCTATTGGGGGGGGGGGGGGGGGATGGATCGAGATTTGATCTTTAAAAAATGTACTCGGCTCCTTTGAGTCAGAGTTTTCTAAATGGATCGCTTTTAAAAGGTTTCTTATGAAAGTCACTTTGAAAAGGAGAGTTGCTGGTATGCAGGCATTCAACTGGTACTTTTCACGCAGACTACTACTCATTGCAATTGTATCTTGATGAACTATGATCTTTCATATCATGGGATTCTACTTCTCTCCATCAATTATATCATGAAGCACAAGTGTGTTAGTCGAAGAGGCCTGCACTACTTCTTGCAAAGATCTAGATCTGAAAGGCAATGCATTTCTCACCATTCCATTAGGCACTCCAAAGATGGATCTTAACCTTTACATTGAACAACAAGTTTCTACCAGAGTTTCCATACAGAAATCATTAGTTTCAGACAACGTTCTGTGTGATTCCATGCTGCTTCAAGTGAAGTCTTATAGGGTTAACAGGAAAAACCATGTACGCATATAGCATACCTTGAAAACCCACATTTTTGCTAGCCTAGTATATGGACTTCCAATATTCTGTTTTTTAGCTTATACATAGCCAACCAGTTAAACTTGATCTAACTAAGAGAAATTGAATGGAATCCCAATCCAATTCATGGTTTCGAATCACTAAACATAATGTATGTATTCATTAAGTACACAGTGTAAAATGTAAACCCAGCGTATTTTGTTCACCCCCATTGGTGAATGAATCTAGAATGTATAGAAATATCCATCTCGTCATTTTAACATTCACCTGGTTCATAGGTCAGACTTTAGCTGATGCATGCCAAATCAAATGTCATTCTGCCAGTCAGCTCTTTAAGTAATACCATAAACAGCTTGTTTGTCCTGCAGCTGGTGGGAATCAAATTCTACCCTACATTTTGTGAGAACCTTTTACATTTTCTCCAATCAGGAAAATGGGAAGATGGATTTCAAAGTAGCAAGGATTACTTTTCATTAGGATGAAGACATAAAAGCCTTAATTTGAAGCAGCATGGAATCACACAGAGCTATGTCTGGAACTAATGATTTGAGCATGAAACCTCAGGATATCTTGGACATCTGTCCGTCCAGAAAATACTTGCTCACGTCTTAGAAGGTGGCCATGTCGGCACATACACCTCATTCGCTCTACAAATTCTCAGAGTCCTACCTGTCCACTTGGTCAAAGAAGGGATACCATGTAATTCAGGTCTTAGGTTCGAATCTGTGAGCGTTTAATCATGGCCTGCTCCTCAACTTTTCCTACGGGTGTAAAAATGGGGCTTCTTAATTATGTTAGCAAATGAATGTTGAGGATTTCCCTCTCTAGTTCATCTGGCCCCAGGAGGACTAACTCTTGGACCTCCTGCATACAGAGGCGCTATAAGACTTCAGAAAAGGTTACAGGAGCTCTTTACTAGCCTTGACAAACCCCAGGCAAAGGATGGTGAATACCAAGGAAAGTACGGAGCCTCAGGGACATCTTAAGGATTTTGGGGGCCCTGGGCCAAACTTTTTTTGGGGACCCATGGTCAGAACAGCTTTGAATATATGATCCAATTTCAGCTCTTTCATGCCCTCTTTGGCCAGGTCACAGACAGTGCAGGGACACACTGGTCCAAATTTCAAATGTGGTTACATCTAATATTCAAGGATAGTGACAGGTATTTTCAGTATAATAACAGCTCACCAACATTACTGCAAATATTATCCGTGACACCCTGCTATTTTTCATATTTAAAGTCTGTTTTGATTTAAAAGAAACTTTTTTTATAGATGTTGCTTGAAACAAATACAAAATGTCACTGCAAAATGTCTGTAACAAACTCTCACATACCATCCACATTCAAAATAAATTTAAGGAAAAATTATTTTAAAAAATCGGTTTAAGAATTATTCAAGGTCATCAGGGCAAGACTCTGCAGAACAGAGCTGGCTCCATCATGGAACCCCCTGAAAAAGCTGAGGCCCTGGGCAAGAGCCTACTTTTCCCATGACTTAAAACGTACCTGGTGAGCCTACCCAGCCTACCACTGCCGCCATATATTGGGAGCCATGGGTCAACAACAAGCCACATCATCGCGCTTTTCATCAAGAGCAGACGTCCCACCGTCTGATGGAGCCCTCTCTCAACATAAGGGTGTCTAGAAGGGGAGGGATTCACTCTGATGCCTTAAGGGTCAGAGGAGTTTTTGAAGAGAGAGGATATTAAAACAAAGCTCAGTTTCGTCATTTATGTAAACTTAAGAACAAAGCATTTTGAGAGCTCATTTTTGCAGTGAATTAGTCATGGAGATTAGAAGTACAGAGCTGAAACGTAACTGGGGAATGTGCAATTTGATGGGATTCGCTTAAGGAGATTCAATCATTGTTGATTGAACTTTCTAGAATTTGCTACCGTTACCTGCAAGGCACTGTGCTGCATGAAGCTAAGAAAACAGCAGAAGACTGGTTAATAGAAAATTCCTGTCTGTCCAAAATCTCTTCTGCACATTTCTTGCCAGAAAACATTTTTATTTGGCAGAGGTTCGGAAGATTCAACTACCATATAGCTACAGCTCTCTAGAAGAAAACCAGCAAGACCAGAAGCAACTGGCCAATTGGAAGAAGAAAAAAGGTATTTTCACTTGAATCATGACATTTTAAAAGAACATTCCATAGAAGTTTGCGAACACTTAAAGCACCGTGTGGGGATTTACTGAACACTTGCGGCAAGTTCTGTCAGTTAGAATTTAGGATGATGATGAGGCACTGGCTGGCAAGACTGGTTTGTCCCCTTCAAAAACTTTTGTTACAAGAATCTAGACATCAGCAGGACCGAGAAAATAATGTGATGGATCTTGTGTTTGTATGCGATATTTGTAAAGCGCGGCTATCACCCAACGGGTATCTTTGCGCTGTAGTACATGAATCATCATCAGACAGTGGAGGGGGATAACAGGAGTAAGTTAAGCAGGGCAATTCCAGAGCTGTCAAGCTCTAGGGAACAGCCATGTTTTGATCTTCTTTCTAAACTGCAGAAGATCATGAGACTGTCTAAATTCCAAAGGGAGGCTGTTCCAGAGTTTGGCAGCAGCAGAACTGAACGCCCCCGGTTAACAAATGCTTCAAGTCTTTCTTTTCTGACGGACACCAACCGCCACAGCTATTTAAGAGTCGGTAGACAAAATGGAAGAGCAGAAAAAGGTGCCGAAGTGTGCACAACAAGGACACATTCCTATCGGCAGGATTTCCAGGGATGCCTAGTTTATACAAGCTTTTTGTAGCAAGGTTCAAGGATTTGTGGGGAAAGCAAATTCAAATAACTAGCTCCAAATGCAAATGGAATTTTTTTTAATGTGGCACACTGGTAGGCCTTGGCCTGCCCTGCCATTCCGCCACATAGATCTAAGGCACAGAGGGATACACCGGATTTAGACTTCTCTTTTTTTTAATTTTTTTAATAGATCCCTTTTAATACATACTCCAACATGCATCCGGAATTTCAAATTATTTGCTTAGCTTTATTATTTGTGTTGCTGTACACGAATCGCGTGCACTTACAAGACCCTGCAGTTTTGTGTCGAACTCCGAGGAATAACTGTGGGATTCCTCAGTGACATTACTTCTAAGCACTATATTGTATTTTACTCTGTGGGAGCTCTACCATGGCTCATATCAAGTCTGAAGCCTGTCTCAATCTAAAAATCTGGTTTATAACACTATGACGTCAATGGTTGATTTACAAAGTTATATCTGGAGGACGTAGATGGGGAATGCCAAGTCTCTATTAGTATTGTTGACATTTCAAAAAAGTAATAACCTGCTTCACTGAATCAGCTGTATTGAGGGACATTAATGGAGATGGTTTGTGAGCATTACTCATCATATAATCATGTCCACTGGAATTATGCAGCAGTAGAGGACCACATTTGGCAGAGTTGACTAAATTATGCAATAAGAAAAACAAATTAAGCGTCAAGAAAAGACAAATTATACATCATAATGTGGCACATTTAGACAGTATTACCTCATTTAGCCATTTGCACCCATATCAACACTGTTTTAGCAAAGGTTTCACCGCTTTACTCACACCTTAACACTCAAATACAATACAGCTAAAAGTTACTGGAAGAAGACAGTCTACCTTCGGGAAGGGCCTTCCAATCCACTGTAACATTACATTTTTATGAACTTTTGATCCATTTGCTCTAGATGCAAATTTATATAAAAAAAGTTGCAAATTATGTCGCAAACGGTGAATGTGGCAAATCAATAATTAAGAGAAAAACGCAGCAGAATCACAATTCTAGTGGGCATGCATATATCTGCTAAAATTGCGATTTTCTTCAGTGAATGTTTGGGAATCAACAAACTGCAAAAAGGACACGTTACTTTACCTTAGGTAACGCCCTATCTTGTAGAGACATGATCTAGCCACAGATTCCTTATCTGTGAACTTTCAAGTGTCAGGCTCGATCTGGAAGATTTTTGTAAGCAGTACCCCTGCATGCTGGTAGGTGGTGTCAGTCGGCTCCGATTGACATTGTATAGCGTAGAGTTCGATGTAGTGACATCCGCGTTGTCCATATAGGCACCACCTTGGCGCGCTGACATCAGTACTTTTCACAACTTTACACTCCAGAAGCGAGGAGCCATGAAGTTAGCGGACAGTGGTGTGTTTAAACAACTAAGGCCCTGGAGGGGAACAGACTTGACATTAAAAACTGATCCGCAGTGCGGGAAGGATGGGTGGATCTGTAAGTTTGCAGCTAGATAATGTTTTTACCAGATAGGACATTACAGAAGGTAAGTAACTTGTCCATCTGATAGAGACATCCAGCCACTGATTCCTCACCTGTGAACAGATACCCAAACAGTACCATCCCTGGAGGAGGGGCTGTGAAAAGGTTTGAACCAGAAAGTCCTGTAGGACAGAATGACCAAAGAGGCCCTCCCTACAGACCCGATTATCCAGGCAATAGCACTTGGCAAAAGTGTGCAGGGATGTCCACGTAGCTGCCTGGCAGACGTCAAGAACTGGAACACCATGCTGAAGGGCTGTGGTGGCTGCCTTAGCCCTGATGGAATGAGCTCCGAGGCCTTCAGGAGGCTATTTCTTTGCCAAAGCGTAACAAATCTTAATGCAGAGGAAACCAGTCATAAGATGGTCTTCTTTAGGACAGCACATTCTGGAGATGTGAAAAGTGACAGTTGGTCTGGCAACCATAAAAAGGCAGAAAGAGCTGAAAGGTAAACTTTTAGACTGCCCAGAGCAGATCTTGCTTGACAAGAGACAGGACAAAAAAAGAATGTCAGAGGGAGGCAGACAAAGGTTCAATAGACCGTTCTGTACAATATTTACAAAGATGTTGTCATTGGCAGGCATATACCAACTTAGTGGAGGGACCCCTGGCTGCCAAAATAACTTTGCAAACTTGGGGCGGAAGGTCGAAAGTTATCACGCAAGGAGGTAGAGAGTTGACCGGTTCGGGTGGAGGACCCTCCCTTGCTGCTGCGACAGAAGATCCTCCTGAAAGGGCAGCCTGACCGGAGGATCGATGTTTATCTGCAGAAGCTCTGGATACCAGACTCTCCGTGCCCAATCCGGAGCCACAAGAATGACTTGTACCCAGTTGCTCCAAATTTTTTTGAGCACTCTGGACACGTGTGGTATGGATGGAAAGGCATAAAGGAGGACGGCGCTCCACTCGAGACAAAAGAGCTGCCTTGGAAACTCCAACACACAAGACTGCTGACATTGCGCATTCTCAGCAGAGGCAAACAGATCTGAACAAGGTTCTACCCACCGATGAAAAAGTCCTTGCACCACCCCTGGATGGAGAAGCCACTCGTGATTCATTAGGCACCAACAGCTGAGTTTGTTTGCCCTGGCGTTCAGTGAACCGGCCAGTTGTTGAACCACCAAGGATATGCCCTTCTGTTCCAGCCAAGTCCAGAGGCCCAGGGCCTCCTGATAGAGGGTCCATGATCCCACCCAGAGAAACTGAGCCTGTGGGGCCTGAAGGTATGCCGACAGGGTCAGGCCACCCAAACATAGCACATATGACGTCGTAAAATTTTGTGGGGAGGTAGCTCCCGGCCCTGTAAAGGGAGGTAAACATGGAGCTGACCCAGGCACCCGCTCCGTGAAGCAAGACCACAAATGCCAAGACTGCTCCGCCTCGTCGTGCTACAGATGGAGCGAAGTCGAAGCACCCTTCAACTTCTTGTGCTCTTTATGGTGCTTCTTACCGGACGTCTTCGAAGATTTCAAATGGGAGGACAAACACTTTGATCCCCCGGAGTGGTGCTTGGACCTCCCTCTTGACCAAAATAGGGACAGAGATCTCCGAGGAGACTGCAGAGGTGCCGAATGCCAGACCGCTCCCTCAAAGCTTTCAGTGCCATGGCCCTGCAGTTGGAGAATGACTTCAGGTAGAGGTCGCGCTCCAGGCACCAAAGACACACAAGGTGGGGGTCTGTATCCAACATGGTGTAGTGACCGACGCCACATGGTTTGAGCCCCAAGGTCTTCTTGAACATCCTAAACACCAAAAAAAGACTTGCCAAAAAGTCAAAAAAAGTCTGTCAAAAAATAACAGGGAGTAGCTTTCTTTGACAGATCTTTGCTGACTGGCACGGAAAGAAAAGAACTGGCATTAGCACGCCGAGGTGACACCTATATAAACAACTCGGACGTCACGATGAACTTGACACTAGAAGACGTCATGCAAAGTTGACCGACACCACGTACAGGTGCGCTGGGGTACTGCTAAGAAAAATCTTCCAGATCCAGCCTGAAGCCTGGAAGTTCACAGGTAAGGAATCTGCGGCAAGATGTATTGTAATGTAATTGCATTGATATTGCGCTTACTACCCCTGACGAGGCAATGTCTCTATCAGATAAAGAAATCCAAAGTCTTAAGTTATAAGGGAAGGATTAGAAAACGTCTGCAGTTGTGCATTACATGTTTAACTTTTGTGATCATACCATCTGTTGTTCAGATATATATTCTTCTATAGATGAAGTCATTCCATCGAATTGGAGATGGTCAAGCACTTTTGAAACATACTGAACAGAAAGAATAGTTCCTCAACTGTTGTCGTGAAGTCATTTTCCAAATAAGACAGTGTGTAAATAGTTCTTAAAACTAGGTGTGTGAAATTTCCTTTTCTGTAGTTTGGCACAGTTAAAAAATATTTTACAAGAAATAGATATCTGGCATTTATCGCTATATTTTAGTGCGAAATGAGTCTTCGAGTTCATTTTGGGCGCAAATACATATTAATATATATATTTAAAAAAAAAAAACTCAAACAATTGCCACGAATAGAAACCCGCATTGTGGTCATTCGTAGTGTTTCTGCGCTCCTGCAATGGGAATTTACCTGACTGGTGTTTTATTACGCGACCAGGTGTGAAGGCATAATTTCGGACATTTTGCATAATAAGCATAACACAAAAAATTGGAAATTAAGTGCATTGACAATAGCTCATGTAGGAGAGTAGGGTCTGCAATCCTATGATCACCCGGATTTTTTGCTTTTGCTTCATTGGTTTACGACTTTCCCCGGCTGTGGGCCTGCCAATCAGACCCACAGCCTAGCTGTTCTCTCTCGAAATTAACACACATGTACATTAGGTGCATCCACCAACTGGAACTGGGCCGCCTTATCAGTCCCTGTATCAGCATACCACAGGTATCCAGGGCATCGGTGTACTCAGGGCCTACCAGGGGCTGCAGCATGTATTATGCCACCCCTGGATGGCCACCCAAATCTGACACAACTGGCTGCACGACAGCTGGGGCAAGGTGGTGTAATCACCCATTGCTGTAGGTGTAGTATTCCTATACCTAACCCTAAAATGGACACATGGATTTCTATCAGTCACTCCTATGGCAGGCCTTATCAATCCTGAAGGCAGAGTGCGGGGAATCATGTGGGATGGTGCTCTGGCGCGAGCTGAGCCCGTCGACGGCTTGCGGAACCAAGTCCTAATAGCCGTTCCATGGTGACGCGGGCCAACTACCTTAAAACGCATTATAATCCTCGCGGTTATTTGCTAACTTTGGCAGCGCATCACCCACACATGTCGAGTAAGGTGTCATACGAATTGGAATACGAACCCCTCGCCAATTCTGGCGACGGGGTTAGCATTCCGCCCTTCTAGAGGGACACGACATGGAAGTAACCTTGAACCCCGGTTAAAGTTGACTCAAGCCTCAGCATCACAAAATGGATGCTGCCACCAGACACAAGTCTGACCTCCCGCTGCTGGGGGACCTTCCAGCGAGGGGAGCTTGGACAAAGGGTTTCCTGTCGGGGGCGGTGTTAGCACCATCCCAGACAGGGTTTGTGTATCCCAGGTAGGCAGGGCTGAAAGGAAGGTGATTGCAAGTGGCACCCCGGTGCTCACTGTGCATAGCCCGGCTCAAACCAGTTTCGGGGGCACCCCAGCCCCTGAGCCGGGGCGAAGCCGGACAAAGGATAGGGGTGTAACCGCCCCCCTCCTGGTCCCACCCATAGGTAGGACCTAGTCACGGGCCAGCCCCTTTTTCTAGAATAAAGGTAGGAGTGAGTCCCCTTCCCAAATTGGATAATTCTGAATCTTGAACTACTTTCCACGAAAGGAACTCTTGACTTTTTCCGAAGACTCTCCCTTGTGGCTAAGGAGTAGCCACCCTGCACCAGCAGGCACCACCTAAGCGCTTGTGGTTTGCTGTGCGTCTCTCCCACGGATCAAGACTGCCCCGCTCGACGAGACCCGGGTTCCCTGCCATCTCTGACCTCTACCTACATCGTCAGCCCAGCTGAGATTCGTAGGTGTGACGAGACCTGCGGGACCGGCCATCTTCAGAACCTGCACGACGCTTATCTAGCACGCCCACCGAGGGACCCTCGAGTGAGTGCACCTAGGGTTTGAGAAGCCCTAACCCTGAGTGGCTCCAGCACCGAAGTCCGCCTCCCCAGCATCCACGAGATCTGCGTGGGGGCCCTTCTGCTCCTTGCTGCTCACCGCGTTGTCCGGCCACTCGCCGACCGGCTTGTGGCCCTCTTCACGACGCACCCCGACAGTTTTGTATCACTGGTCTGGTTGCTCCAGACTGGCTCTTGCTCCCCTTCAACAGAGGAGTACCTCGGACCCTCCTGGTCCACTCCAGACGCCATCTTGACTCCCCCCGCGTGGGCTTGCCACTGCCAAGATCCGCTGCCCCCTTTCTGGGCCCAGCATCATCGACAGCAGACACCTTCGTGGGACAGCTGGCCCTCCATCCTGGTCGCCGCCGCGCCTCCTGGTCCGAGGAACAGCAGAGTCCGACGTCACCCACTCACCTGGTCGAGGTGACTTCAGCCGGTACCTTCCTGGTACCCCTCCCGATCGCTGGCTAGCAGGTGAGAACTGAGTCCCCTCTGCTTTCAGGTTTCCTTCATCACCGATCCAGGCTTGGATCTCGCTGAACATCGACACTGGTCGCCTGCCAGCAACAACTTCTTTCAGGCTCCCGAGACTACAACAAGGACTCCCGACATCTTGCTGAACCCCACGCAGCCGCAGCCTCTGGCTAGGTAACTCGAGCATCTCGGTGCTCCACCGTAGGTTCATTCTACAAGTGTCCAGCTCCTTTCCCGTTTAGTCCAACTGATCGGATTCCTCCGGAATCAGTAACTTTAGACTCTTTATCCTCTCCCATTCCACTTGCAGTGTAAATGGTTTCGTGCCCTTCGGGCATTTGTGTAAATTGTGCGACTAGAAGTATTTTCCTAAGAGTTTTGTATTGTGCTTAGCTCCCTGACTCATAAAGAGCCAGGGTAGTCTTGTTATAAATAAATATCCTTTATTTTCATAACAACTTGTGTGGTGTCCTTTCACTTGGCGTTCAAGGGGTATATGTGGTGGTAAACAGCTGGCTTAACACGCCCTCTAGAGTTTAGCCTGAAGACTGCTCTTGTCCACGCTACTAGGATAGCTGGGCTATAAGGTTGACTTACAACCAATCAATAAGGGTCGTTTGGAATGATACACAGTGACCACTAGAATAGTGAGCACTACATATCAGGCCAACTTCTCACAGCTCAGCGAACATTCTGCCTGGGCCAACTGAAAACACAGAGCAGTCACTATATCCACATTCAAGGCCCCCAGTTTTTAAATGATTCCTTGCTCCCTTAAATAATGCAATTGCATACCTGCTTCTGTGTATTTCAGTTCGAGCTGCTCTTGCTGCGCAAGCTTCTCTGGACATCCTGGAGGAATTCTCTCACATGAGCGCCTCTCCAAACACTCAAGTGGGTTTGTGGCTTGACCAATGGGAGCCAAAGGGTCAGCCTGGCTATGCTGTTAAAAATATGAAAATGGAGAGGTTACACATAATGTAATTATTTTACCAAAATAGGCTTTGTCAGCCATTTCTGAATATAAAAATAAAAAAATTTAAAAAAAACTCTGAAATACGACGGTTTCCAGGAGCAGTCTCATTGTAAACTAGGGGCTGAGAATCCTATGAGAGAGCTCCTAAAACACAAAACATTCAACTTGTGTAAAGAATATTTTCAACTTCATTAAGGAACATAAAAGATTGGACCATATGTATGAACAACGTTAATCAATAAGGCAATATATTCAGGTTACTGTAGTGATGACCGACATCTTTGATCAGTTTATTTTCATATGGATCCTTTTCAAATATGTTGATGCATTCTATTCCAGTCAATACGAACTGGCTATAAAAATGGCAATGAAAAGAAGACTCTTGGTACATTCACCTTATTAAAATACTTGAAATGACCCTTTTCTTGGCAAATACCTTTACATTTTTGAAAATTTCTAATGCATGCACATGACATCTTGGAAAACAGCCCAGAGCCGTTAAGTCTAGCGCCTCGTAACAGCACACTTATGCGTTGCTTCCTTCTGGGGCATTAGTTGTATTCTATCCTTTTTCTTTCTTTTAGAAGTGTATTCGATCTTTACAATTAGTATCATAAAAGTACACAATAACGAAAGCAATCAGGTACAGGTTACGAATTTCAGTATTTAATCCCGAGTTCATAAACTTTATAACATCAGAGTAAAACTCATAAAATTAATTTTAGCCAGCCCTCTTATGTATACATACAAACATCGATTAAAATGACAGCTTAAAATGTAGTTGAACTAAAATGGGATTCTTCCGAGTTAATAAAATGTGGCAGAGACCATAATCGGTCAAGGACTCAGCCGCTTTCTTTTGGTCAAACACGCCCACCAGAAACGTGCTACTACAAAACAAACTCGAGGGTCGGGGAGTGATTTTAAATAGTAGAATGCAACCCGACACTGTTTAAAATTGAGCTGCTTTAAAATCGGGACAATATGTTCTGTTCTTCCCTCCTTATAGAACCTGCACAAGAACATTAGGTGAAGATCGGTCTGAGGTGATTGCACGTCACAAGGGCACTGTAGAGGATCTGAATGTTTAAAACTTTTTCCTGGGAAGCATAGCATCAATTGGAGGAGATTTAAGCGGAAACGTGTTAAAATGAATTTATCCTTATGCTACAGGATGTCCTCTAGGTAGGAGTATCCTCCCTTTATCTGCGGGGACCAGTTGATGGGCAAGAACAACTGTTTCTGGTAATTTCTCTCCCTGAGGTATTGTGCACTCGGATGCTTAAATATATCAGTCAGCCTTTGTCTAGATATCCTTCTGCAGGCTGTTGGATCCTAAAATAATTATTTTTGTCACATAAGAGTCAATTCCCGCTCTACATAATTCAGCCACCCGATTCTACTGTAATTCTCCAGTTTTACGCAATCTCTAATTATATTCTGGGTGGAGGTGACCGCAGCCAGACGCCAAATCGAGAGCCACAGAAGAATGGGGGCTAGCCTAATTGAGTCAGTGATGTGGGATAAACCCAACTCGATATGTAGTATGTAATTCAAGTATGATTGCGGGAGGGACACCAATGACTTGAAAGATTTGCTGTCGATTGATTGCAATGATTCGATTGGTGCCATCCCCCTGAATCCTGCCCCATAAGTCGCTGCAGACCTTGTTTTGGCCAGATAGATCTTCTTAATGGGGGACAATGGCTTTGAGCCCAACTTTTGAAGAAAGGACTTAATCGGCGTTAGACTCTTCTCCATTCCCAGGGCTCTTCCCTCAACAAGTTTTAGCCATGATTGATTTTCGTTGAATACACCCAAGTAAGGGAAGGAGTCAACTATTTCAATTTTCCCCAAATCCATATGAAAATACGGGGTTTAATTTTGTTTGCGTACCGCAGTTGCAATTCCAAATGATTTTGTTCGATTGACTTTCATGTCCAATGAGTCCATGAAAGCCACATAGGCTGATATGAGACACGGCAGCCCTAGCCCTGTTTTGGCCATCAGTACGGCGTCATCAGCATAGGCCAAAATGGTTAACGGGAGGGAAGCAAATGTAGGAACGTCTGGGGTTGTGCCCAGAAGCGCCCTTTCTACTCCATTCGTAAATAGAGAAAAGGAACGGGGCAAGGACACAAACCTGCCTTAACCCCCTTAATATCTTGAAGGGAAGGGTGCATTTCCCAGTTTTCCGTAACACACAGAAGCCGAAGTGTCGGAATACAACGGACATATAAAGTTGATTAGGACCAATTCAAAACCCATCTCCTCCATTATGTGCCAGACCTTGGCGTGGGACACACAATCAAAAGCTTGCGAAAGATCCATTAAAACCAGATACATTTTCCCAACCTTCGCTCTGGTATATTTATCCATAATTAGAGAGACATTCAGACACTGGTCGACGGTACCTTTCCCCCGCTGAAACCCTTATTGTGAAGGCATTAAAATGTTCCTCTCCTGTGCCCAAAACTCCAACCTTGATAGGAGAAGTCGGCCCATCAGTTTAGCTATTGTGTCTGAAAGCGTGATTGGCCTATAATTCTTGGGACTTCCCCCATCACCTTTCTTGTATATTGGGACAATTGTGCTGGTTTTCTAGGACGGAGGGGGGCCCACCAGGGCTATATGGTTAAAAAAGAATGGTCAGTAGGGGCACCCAGAGATCTAAGTTAACTTAAAAAAATCTATCAGTACCCCCATCAGGACCTGGGGCCTTCCTGCAGCTATAGGCTGTTAGCCCAGCCCTCACCTCTGCAAGTGAGAAGGATAATTTATCCTGGTCACTGGAATGAATGGTAGCATAGGGTAGGACAGGAGAGGTAATAGGGGAGAAAATACTCACAAAATTTCCCACCCAATCCTTCACCTACATTGGAGTTAAGGTTGGGGTCCCTATGAGATTTAAAATAGGGTGAGTTAATTATCTCACAAAAATCTCTGTGGTTACCTGTAGTCGTTGCCTCTTCAAGTTTGGCCCATTTCTCCTCCCTAATAAGTCTCTCCCTTTTCTTTCTTACTGCTTTGAATGCAACATGAAGTGAGGTAATTTGGGCCCTATCTCTGGGTTGGGTTTTAATGGCTTTGAGAAGGTCCTCATAGTTTTTGTACATGGGGAAATCAAACCAACTTTTACTCTTTACTGTATTGGATGATTTATGGCGAGTGAGTGCCAACTTTATTTGGTCAAATAATTCTCTGAAGGAGGTAATCAAAACTAGTGGTGGAAGTTCTAGATCTAAACAGTTATTGATATTTACCGGAGATTTCCTGATCACCTCCAATACCAACTTATGGTTATCAATTTGGGCCCACTTTAATTGATAGGCGTGTTTCCTGGCCAGTCAAGGAAATCCTGTTATCAGATGATCAGTCACCTTCCTTTATCGCAGAAATACCCCACAAGTTAGTATGGCATGGCCACTTAGGAGTGTGAACTGAACATTTAGATGGTTGATTCTACCACTAAGGGAATTAGAAGTAATTATGAAGTTGATGGTAGATTCCTGGGTTTCCCAACAAAAAGTATTCTGTGGGGAATCGGTCAGGGTATTTAGATTATCAACTAGTGTCATAACCCTAGTGAATAGGAACCTATTAAGGCTGCATCCGGATTTACTGTGGGAGGAATGGTAGACCGAAGATCCCAACAGATCTTCCAGACCACAGACTCGGTGTTGGCTATACTGGCAAGGGTGAATATTAAAGTCGCCCACCCAGTTGATAGATAAAGGTTTGTTTTTCCACTATTAAAATTGTGGCTTCATCAATTGTCCTATTTACCTCATCTACTACTAAATGCATGTTTGAACCAAAATTATCATTGTAGTAGTTAATTAGAAACCAGAGTCCTTCATTCACCAATTCCAAGATAAGGAGATGTAAGTAAGGGCTAATCGCCTCAAATATGATTACTTTAATTTCTGAAGTATTAGGGATTAATGGTAGAAGTCCACCCTTGGCCCTCCCTGATGCTGAAGGGACTGCATTTGTTTGGTAGGAGCAATAGCCATTTATAAAGATAGGTTCAGTAGCCCATGTCTCCTCAAAACACGGGATGTCTTCTGTTTCCCAATGTTTTAGCCAATCTGTGTTCCTTAGCTTGTTTGAGATACCTGCAATATTCCAGGACATTGTTTTAAATATATTGTTTTGGCCCTTCCTGGAATCATTAATTTCAGGGGTCTGCTGGATATCAGAAGATATGGCTTTCGCTGAGGGATGCCCTCCGTTTGGGGAAGGATGTTGTCAATCACATTGTTCCAGGTCACTGAGGGGGGCAAATCTGTTCAAGGGTTACCCCTGGATTACCTATAGGTCATGGTACTTCATCCCTTCTTGGTCTGCCTCCCAAAAAGGCTCTGGATTCCTTTGCCAGTGCAGAAGAGTGCCTGAAAAAAACCTCATAGGGTAAAACTCTAATTTGTGGGCCTTTAGGTGGATCCCTATGTAAGTGACATAAAAAGATCTTAATAGATGGGGACTTAAAATTTATAATCCCACAGTCACCCTCCAATGTTTTCTCGTCCGGGCCCAGCCACTCCACCCTTCTGGGCATGATAATTTGGTTGGCTAGTGGAATACCCCCATTTCCCCTACTACATGTTTGGCGGACATTAATTGGATAGTAGTCTCTGCCTGATCTTCCCTTAGAACCGGGACATATCCCAAAATCAATACGAGAAGGGATGATGCCCGTTGAAGGTACAGACACTGATATCCATTTTTGGGTCTTCACATATTAGATCTTTGGGTCCCATAAAGCTGCTCCCTCCCTCTGTCCCCCTGTTGTGATGAACGTGTGTTAATAGCGGACCCAACTGGCATAGTAGTAGGAAGCAACTGGGGGATTATCTCTCCAGCCAGGTTCGAAGGATGCTCGGATGGAAGAAAGGGCAGCCATTGGTGAATGTGATGAGAGGTTTCTACCGAATTAAACGCATGACTATCCATGCGTGGATGGTGACCCTCATTATTAGACTCCTTTGGGCAGGCCCCCCCCTTGATGCGCTAAAGGCCCCACAGACGCTCCAGGGCATAAACACGGACTAGTACCTTGATGGGGAGATGACCTGCCCAACCCTTCGTTGTGCAACAGCCTCTCCTCAATTTGAGACAATTTAGTTAGCAATGGGTTCAAAAGTACAGTGACCATCATCTCAAGTCTTTTCCAAATATCGTAGTTGCTTCCCCGAACCAGCAAAGTGACAGTATCATCAGTAGGAACAGGACTCGTGTTTGCGGTTAGGCCAGGTTCAATATCTCCGATTCCTCTATGTGTAGTAGTGCTCATCTTTAGTTTTTGAGGGCCACCACCCCTTCTATTAACTGGGGGCTCACTGTTGATATCAAGTGTGGCAGTTGCAAGCTGACCTCCTGTGACTATTTCTGGTCTGTGACCTCGACGGGGTGGGGAGCAGTTACATCCAGATCCACAGAGGCAATAGACGGTACTGATGGGGCAAGTGCAGGCGGTGGCAAAGAGGTCAAAGGAGGAGTATCCACATTTTTACAGCCAAAGGAAGAGTGCTTCTGGGCAATCAAAGAGTCCAGAGGAAGTCGCCTCTCAGTCAGTTCAATTTGATGGGTGAGGATGGACTCATCCCTTGTCAGGAAAGCATCTAATGTCCCTGCATCTAATGTTCCGCCTCCCTGATATTCACTAATGCCTTTGCGCTTAACCATCGTTCAAGCAAAAATAATTCATAGAAAGAGACAGTGACAAATAAAAGCACCTCACAGTAGAGACTCACAGGGTCCCACGATCCAGACGTTAGAGAGTAGGCCCAGCCTAGCTGCCAACGGGCGTGGAATGGTCCTGGCACGTCCCAAACCGCGGGCCAGCATCTGCGTTTTTTGCGCGTTAGAGGAGCGCAAAGGATGCGGAGGGTTATAGTCCGTCCCCCCCACCCCCCCAGCAGTGTGTTCTGGGTTTCTGCGGTCTAGAGGTCTCCCCTCCTGGGGAAAGTAGTAGTGGTGGTGAGGCTCGAGAGCTACTGGCATCCAGACCAATACTTTGGTGAGTGGAGAAGTGGCTACACTGGGCCGCAAGCCGGCGTCTGCATTTTGTGCGCATTAGAGGAGCGCAAGGGATGCTGGGGGTTGTAGTCCCCCCAGCAGTGTGTTCTGGGTAACTGAGATAGAGGTCTCCCCTCCTGGGGAAAGTAGTAGTGGTGGTCAGACTAGGGAGCTACCGGCATCCAGGCCAACACTTAGGTGAGTGAAGAAGCAGCTAGAAGATCTCCAAAGAAGAATACGATCATTGCCTATAATGAATCACAGGGTAAGCTGTAGTGAAGCAAGGGGGTTGGCATGGGGGCAATACACACCAAAATTCCACTTGTGGTACCATTGAGGTGCATACTTTACTGAATTAAGTTATTTGCGTCATGAGGTTGTGGGAGAGGCAGGATACCCTGATTTAGATGAACCACCATGAGGAGTTGAGAAATACACATCCTGAAGAAGTCAATTTAGCATCCACTGGGTTGGTAGCTGTGTTGGCAAAAGCTTATAAGCGCCCACAACATAGGTTTGGTCCAGGAGGCATGCGAGGAGGAGTCAATCTTTCTAAAGAGGTTTCAGCTCTGTAAACCTTGTGTTAAGACATCCTGGAGAAGTAAGACAGGTAGCGGATTGACCTTTGTGTTAAGTGTTAATGGCCTCCCCATGGAGGAGACATGGCATCACTTTTCACTTCCACTGGGCAATGCAATACAATACAATACTGGCGGAGGTCCCGCTTACCAAGCATAGGCAAGGCCTTCGCTTTGGAGTACCTGTCAATGTTGTAGTGCTCTTCACTCAAAAGGAAGAGTGAGGGATTCCAGAGGCGTACTCATTTTAGACTGGCTTCATAAGTCAGGTCACTCCTTACTGTCACAATCATCAGAGGATGCCCCAAGTTGCAGAAGATGGCTGGGACAGCTGCTCAGAAAACCAGCTGATGCACAAATTATACGTGGACATCCTTCAGTGAATAGACCCCTTGCAATTCAGTGGTGACCTCTTCTGGCAGCGGTAGGAAATGGTCTAAATTATGAACAGATTCACTTTTGGGAAAGTATCCTGACAATTTGGGGATTTCCCAGCTATTGGAATGGTTCTGCAGATCTATTTCTCGAATCAGAGAGGCATTTCCTTTGAGGCTCAAGTACTACTTCAAATGGTATCAACTTTTAAACATTGGATTGCCACCTATCCCTTTGAACTCAATCTCTCGAAAAACAATGCTCGGATGTTTGAGAAGAATCAGAATCGCAATACAAGTGCCAATGAAGTCCTCCACATTTGAGAAAAGGTGAAAAAGTGGACTGTCAAATGGCTTAAGTTGGCCCAAATATATCACCTTGGTAGATTTTCAAATATTCTATACAACGATTGTGATTAATGTCCATGGAGCTATTGTTACTTTGTGTGATTTATGCAGGTTTCACAGGGTGTACTGCACTATTTTTGTTACCCCCATCCCCACTTAAAGAAAAATCCACCTACTAGTATCCTTATCATACATTTTGTTACAAAAAAATATGGGTATGCTGCTTAATCTGCACATCCATTAAAATAGTTGGTTCTCGACTTAAAGTGATACAAGAAAAAATGTTCGGGGTGCTCCTATGATGTTAATATATCTACCCATCAAGGTATGGAACTACTTAAGATTCCAAAAGGATCTAAAGTACAAACATAATTACAAACACATCCGGGCACACCAGTTCACTATATCTGTCATCCAAAGGCAAGTATCCATCACAGTGTAAGAAAAAAATAGAATTGCAGTGTTCAAATATAATTGTAGTTCAAAACGCCATAAGTCATATCGTCCTTTCAGTTCGAAGAAAGTGTTTCCTGAGAAAGGTTTCAAATCAGGTTCCTCTTTTCTGTTTTATCTTTGGTTCATAATGGCAAGAAAAACAACGACAGCCGACGTACATTTCGCCCTCCCATGGGCTTTTTCAAGGCTGCAAAAAGATATTTTAATGCCATTGTATAAAACTAATAGCAATCTTAAGTCACAAATTACACATCATTCATCTGTTTGAATGCCCTTATTGCAGAATATTTACATTATGTTTACATAAAAAGGCATGCGATTAGTTATGATCTTGTGATGTTATTTCCAGAGAATCGTTCACGCCTTTGTACAGCAAATCTATTAGGATATAGGGTATGTTGGTGTGATAATTATCACAACAATTCTCAAGTTTCTTTAGGCCAAAAACAGGCTAGTTCGGAGTATAGAAGCACAAATTAAAGATGTCCCCTAAATGCAAGTAAGCATTTACTTTCTCTTAGTGAAAATCAATTATCCACTCCGATTGTGCACCCTTGTATTAATCAGTGAAAAGCGAAAAAAGACCTCAGAAATAGTTAATTAAAGACTTGTTTCTATCAATGGGTGTTATATAACTTTATGCATTCATTCACTTTCCATTTAACCAAGAGTGTCAGGACCTACATAGTCCCATTTCTATGGACATGCTCGGTGCGGGATAAATAGACGTCAGCATACGCGCTCGTGTCTTTGTACGCAGAAGTGCCGACCGTGGAGAGTAGAACGTGTTCACATGGAATCAAGGTACTAATACTGGCTCCGCTTCTGATATAATTAGTACACGGAGTTTGTTTCTAGATAAGCCATGGATAGAACAACTTATTATTTACAAATTCTCTTTTTCGATTTTCTCATTTTCTTTCATGTTCTGCTCAAAAACTTATGAAGGTCTAGGATTACGTGCCTCCCAAAAACTAAATACTAATGCCATCACAACGCGCATTGATACGGGGTTGTCAGTTACATCTGGGATTTACATCATAAACTTGGGACATCTCGGGTAAGAATCAATTGCTCTAAAATTCTACTAGCTCATGGCTTTTATTCCTTTTTTATCAAGGGGATATAAGGAATCAACATTTTATTAGCATTACACTGTAACATTCTATATTGCAGATGTACTTAGTACAGAAGTGTTTGCCATTGCGTGATGTAAAGGGAATTGGAAAATTGAGGTGAGGGTAATTTACTAGAAGGCAAACCTTGTCATTTTTTAGGATAAACTGGAAATAAACCGTGCCATTCCCTTTCTTTCTTCTTTTTTCTTCTAAAAGCGATACACAGTCTTTACTAACTAACTATTTTTGAGGTCTTTTTTCGCTTTTCACTGATTAATATAAGGGTGCACAATCGGAGTGGTTAATTGATTTTGACTAGGAGAAAGTAAATGCTTACTTGCATTTAGGGGACATCTTTAATTTGTGCCTCTATACTCCGAACTAGCCTGTTTTTGGCCTAAACAAACTTAAGAATTGTTTTGATAATTATCACACCAACATACCCTATATCCCAATAGATTTGGTGTACAAAGGCGTGAACGATTCTCTGGAAATAACACCACAAGATTATAACTAATCGCATGCCTTTTTATGTAAACATAATGTAAATATTCTGCAATAAGGGCATTCAAACAGATGGATGATGTGTAATTTGTGACTTAGGATTGCTATTAGTTTAATACAATGGCATTATAATATCTTTTTGCAGCCTTGAAAAAGCCCAAGGGAAGGCGAAACGTACGTCTGCTGTCGTTTTTTCTTGCCATTATGAACCAAAAATAAAACAGAAAAGAGGAACCTGATTTGAAACCTCTCAGGAAATACTTTCTTCGAACTGAAAGAACGATATGACTTCTGGCGTTTTGAACTACAATTATATTTGAACACTGCAATTCTCTTTTTTTCTTCCATTGTGATGGATACTTGCCTTTGGATGACAGATATAGTGAACTGGTGTGCCCGGATGTGTTTGTAATTATATCATACATTTTGTATTAAATAAAGTGCGTATTTTTCTATCAGTCAAAGCATTTTGTTTTAGATGTACGACTTAATGGCATTGTGTACAAACTACAGGTCAACAGGATGACTAGCACTTCGATGGGTATGTGTGGTATGAAAAAGCTAGACAGACTGCAAACAGAATACATTATAACAAAATCTTATAAAATATCAAAAAGCATTACGAATTTTAAATGCATCACCAACGGCCCGTCACCGCTAAAATTAAAATAAAAAATAACAAAAAAACTGTGAAAATATCGCTCTTGTATAACAAAGTCCACAAACCGTGGCTGCAACCCTTCTGATTAGTGGGCTACACGCTGTTCTCGGAGGCAGTCTCTAAAAGCCAATAAAAGACTCACCGCACGGACAGGAGAGCAAAACGTTTCGTCTGCCTCGCGCTCTGTGTTGTCCTGTTGGGTGAGTAGTTTTTCCTGATGAGCAGCATCTGTTAAAAAACATACTAAAGGTTAAGTGTGTGTGGGTTACACAAGGCACGTATCCCTTATGCTGGCTGTGAGCACAATTCCACACAACAGCCTCTGTGCCCGCGCTGTATTATGGACATGGGTGCAAATATAAAGAAGCCGCCAGGAGGCGCATTGAAAGTGCACCACAAAAAGGTGGCACACTTTGTGTGCCCCCTGAGGGCAGCCCTCTCGAGAGATGAAAGGGGTTCCCATGGAACCCCCAGTCATTCCCCTTGCAGGCAGGTGCAGTCACTCACTACACCCACTTGCAAGGGGATTTCTAATCCCTCCAGCAAAGTGCAGGTGGGTGCCGCCTGCACTTTGAAGCAGCTGCTCTGTATTTCACTTGAATGTGCTGCCTCCAGTGGGAGTTCACAGCTTCTTGAGAACAGCGCATTCACCTTAATCAACCCCGTTTGCGCGCGGTGCCTCAGTTTCAAGGAAACAGGAAATGTGCGCCCTTATAATAAAGGCAGCTGGTGAGCTAGGCCAGACGTGTCTTCTCCGAACTACTGCAACATAATTTACACTGGCCTCTCCCAAAATTATTGTTAACGGGCTATAAAGTTTACAAAATCAGTCTGCCAGAAAAATCGCCTTAAGCGGAGAGGAGTGAGCACATCAAGTCTGCTCTGAAAGCACTCGATTAGCTACCACTTATAAACAAATTCCTGTGAACCATCTACAAAGCATCACTGTTTTACTTTTAGTTTTGGCTTAGTCAGAGCTGCAACTTTTTTATCCTGCCAACATTTTTAGAGTAATGCACAAAAGATAGTGTTTATTTGCAATACTCTGGTTGTGCTTTGCGTCTGTTAGATATTTCATTTTTTGTTCTCTCGATAGAGGTCTGCACAGGTGCCTGTAAATCTTCGAGCTTTATTACAGGACAAGTGGGTAACAACTCGTCACTGCTTCGTAATTATGCAGACTATATGCCAGGGTGTATAGATAGGGGACACATGTAGATGAAGACAATAGAAACAAATAGGGATTGGCTCGAGGTGGAGTAGAGCCTCAAAGCTCATTGAATTTATGTGAATCCGGAGGTGCGTTAGGTTGTAGGTTTGATCCTTTATAATGTGTGCAGTCTGTGCTGTCTGAGTTAGTTAGCAACGCCACCTGAAAACACAGGTGCAGTTTGTTCTTTGTACTAGGAGACTTAAACCTTGGCATAGTTGCCAACATTTGGAAAACAAAAAGACCAGGGACACTTTGCAGTACAGCTATTATTTACTCTCTTAAACATTTACCACACCCACTTGCCCAAAGCTCTGCCCACTTCACGCAACCCACATAAGTAGGTGGAGTTAAATCATGCTAATTATCATAGTGCATATTATAGGGTCTGCTCAATAAAGAGGAAATTGAGACAGGAATTTCAAAATTAAGGCCAAAGAAGCTGAGTTGGAAAAATTCTCCCAATCCGCTTCATTGGAGAATTTTTCCAAGTCAGCTACTTTGGCCTAAAGTTTGAAATTTGTGATGTAAAATGCTTTACTAACGGGTCACACTTGGCAGGGCTGGAAGTACAATTGCTGGGACTGTCCCGGGATAGAGAGTCACACCTGGGACAGGCTCCAACTTGTTGGCAATCTCCTGGCAAAAACGGGACAGTTGGGAGTTATGCCCTGGCCCTCGGATAAAGACCTGTTGCACGTTTGGTATTGTGCCCAACACTTGCAGGCTTCTGTCAGCAGCAGACTGTTTCTATCCCGGACCTCAGGATAGTGTTGTAGCCATCCCATCCCACCCCACCTTCCCTCGCCCGTGGTTGTTCACTACTACAAGCATAAGGCTGGCCTTTACATAATGGTGATAAATCTTGGTATAATGTGGGGATGCATATGCATGCACCAACAGTTACATGCCAGTGAATTTTTGAATAGCCTGCTGAAACAATACGCAATTGAGTAATGGGAGCAGGGGCGTAGTCAAGCCCCCGCTTTAGCAGTTTCAGCGGGGATGGAGTTCTTGATGGGCCTCTTCTGTCTGCAACTTGGCAGACGAAGGCTCAGAAATAACGTCAAAGGGTGAATGATTGGTTGCTTGAAAGAGCAAAAGGCCGGAAGGATGAATATGTGTGTGAGTGAAAGGGTGGATGGGTAGATGGATGGATGAGTGAACAGATGGATACAAGGATGGATGAGAGAAAGAATGGATGGATTATTGAAAGGAAGGGCAGATGGGTGGATAGGATCAATAGATGGATTAGTGGAAGGGTGGGTGGGTCGAGTGAAAGAGTGGATAGATTGATAGAATGAAAGGGTGGATAGATGGATGAGCAAAACAATGGAGGGATGAGTCAAAGGATTGATGCTGGGGCATTGTCAACACCCAGCTTTAGAAACTAAAGTAGAGAGGAGTTCTCGATGGGCCTTTCTGTCTAACTGGGCAGAGAAAGGTAGGTGAGAGTGGACGTGTGAGTGAAAGGGTGGATGGTTGGGTGAGTGAAAGGGAGGATGGATTGATGGATGGGTGAAAGGGAGGGTGAATGAAAATAGATGGATGGGTGAAAGAGGGTGAATGAAAATAGATGGATGGGTGAAAAGGTGTTTGATGATGAGAAAATAGATGGATGGGTGAGTGAAAGGATGTATGACTGACTGAAGGGAAGGGTGGATGGCTGAGGTGAGAAAGGCGGATGGATGGCTGAGTGAAAGGGAGGGCGGATGCATTGAGGATGGGCGGATAGCCAGAGTGAAAGGGCCGATGGATGATGTAGTGAAAAGAAGGTCAAGTGAAAGGATGGATGGGGGAGTTTATGATAGGGTGGATGGGCGATAGGGTGGATGGGCGATAGGGTGGATGGGCGATAGGGTGGATGGGCGATAGGGTGGATGGGTGATAGGGTGGATGGGTGATAGGGTGGATGGGTGAAAGAGGATGGAAGGATGAGCGAGTGGATGATGGATGAGTGAAAGGGTAAATGGATGAATGGAAGGAAGGATGAGGGAACGGATGGATGGCTGAATGAAAGCATAGATGGATGAGTGAAAAGGAGGATGGGTGGAGTGAAAGGGTGGATGGATAAATGACAAAGAATGGATGGATAGGTTTGATGGTAGGTTTGGATATGGAATGGACAGACAGAATGGTAAAAGACTGAATGATAGCTGAAAGACTGAATGGATGACAGAATGTAAAGGTGAAATTGTGGATATCAGCAGGTGGATGAAGATTGAAAGGATGAATGGATAGATGCTTGGATGGAAGTGACAAGAGTGCTCTTCTGGGGAGGGTTGTGACGACTAGCTTAGTTTGCTTGGTGCCATGAGAGATTTGGTTTTAGGTTGGGGGTATTTTAATTTTCTGGCTACTTCCTTGGATGGGAGCCCCTTCCATCGTGCTCATCTCACATAGTTGATGGCAAGCCAGGCAACATGGTATGTTAACACTTCTAAAATGCTATATTGTTCTGTTCAGCTATCCACACATCCATGCATTTGTTCAATTAGTCATTCATTATGCAGTCTCCCACTCATCCAGCTATGAAGTAACCCAGCTAAGTGCTCACTCAACCAGTCAACCATACACTTGCTCATCAATGGTTGGAAGAAACAGGATACTCCTGGTTTATCCACACACCCACCCACATAACTACATACAAAAATTGACCAATCTAAAAAAGCACTTCTACTGGTTTAAAAAAAGCCAAAACCTTTGACGTTGTCAATGCTGTTTTAAAAAAATGTTTACTACCAGCTGGAAATCGAAATGAGGAGAAAGGGTGGCACATGTGATAACTTGACTTTGCATAAGTGACCCAGGATATTTCATGAAAGTTTAACTGATGCATTAGACAGGTGTCTCCGTCACTTACACAGTAAAACACACTAACTGCACATTTTAGAATGGACCGCTTTCGATCACGTTCAAAGAAAGACCACTGTTTTTGCAGTTCCTAAAACAGGCACATTCTGCAAACATTTAAGGTTTTTGTCCTACCTGCATCAGCTGGTAACAGCGCTTGAAAAATTACTGCAGTTCATGTAATCAATATCCCAGAGTACCCATTTGCCACTGAGAAATTTAGGTACTCATTTTAAATGTATTACACCGGTATCTAGAAGTGGCGATACTCTTCCCTTCAAATTAAAAAACAGCCGGTACTCTATATCCAACTACTTGAAACATTGCCTGGTACACAATACATAGGTGTTAATCACGCCTGCCTTAACATGGTCCAAACAATGAATGCGTCTTTACAACGCAAGTCATTACAACGACTTGTCATAGGAAAAGCGCTGCAATGAAATAGTGTTAGACCTGTCAGCCCTTTGGGTGGTCCCTCCTCATCGTTATTTATTTTGTCCCACTTTTGCCTCAAACCCTGTTAGAATGTTTCCTTTTTGGGAACCACCAGACTTTTTAGTGTTGATGCAGGGTCAGGGAGCCATTTTCCCTACCCCTGGAACTTCTGTCTGAGGGCCTGAGACACAAAATGGTGGCCACCCATTGTCACCTGTGACATCACTGGAACCTACTAGTACCTTCCAGAACATTCTAGAACCCTGGGACAGAGGGAGGCAGGTTTGGAATGTTGGGAAACCATCTCAGGTTGACAGTTGGCAGTTGGAAGGCAGCAGTTGGCACCTGACTGGTGAAGGGAGAGCAGCAAAAACCTGAAGGAGGAAGGAGTGAGGCAGCAGGGGTGGAAACTTGTGCCTGGAGTGGGGTCCATAAACCCACCCTTGATACTAGTCCCTACTGACTGAGCCCAACCTGGAGCCCTGTGTGGGATAAAGTCAAGAAGAACCAACACAAGGACCTGAACAGCCGGAACAGGCCTTGGAAGTGAAGAACAGCAAGTTCCGGACCTGTTTATTGGTTTCCCTGGAGTCCGACGTCGAGAAGCCTAGAGACCTGGGGCCGGAGGTGAAGAAGCGGCGCTGACTGGAAAGCAGACGTCGTACCCGGAGCCACCAGAGGTCGAGAGAGGGCGCCGACGGAGGTCGTGGAGAGTACCAGAGGTCGAGGAGGGAAGACACCTGAGGTCGAGTGTGCGGCGTCGACGGGGGAGTGAAGTCCGCCCTCCGGAGTCGCCGGAGACCGAGGTGAAGCGTACCGGAGGTCGGGAGTGGAGATCGCACTCCGGAGCCGCCGGGACCAAGGAGAAACGTACTGGAGGTCGGGAGTGGAGATCGCACTCCGGAGTCGCCAGAACCTGAGGAAAGGAGCACTGGAGGTCGGGAGTGGAGATCGCACGCCGGAGACACCCGGAAGTGGGGAGACCGACATCGAGCCGAGGCCGCCGCCGACATCGATCCGGAACCGCCTCACGGCGTCGACAAGAACTGACATCGAGCCGAGGCCGGCTAGCAACATCGAACCGGAACCGCCTCTCGGCGTCGACACGACTCCGGCGGAGTCAGAAGTTCATAAAGAGGGCAGTAAGTGGAATAGAGGGCGCCTAAGGCCCTGTGGAGCCCTAAGAGACCATCCTATGGGCTAGAGAGGTGTTAGGACCAGCCTGGGAGTGCCAGGGGTGGACTGAGACTGATACAGTGACCTGTGTGAGGGGTTGTGTAGGTTGGGAGAGCCAGATTCCTAGATTACCCTTGACCTACCTCAGTTTTAGCCTCAGCCTTATCCAAGCTAGGTGAGACACCCTCAGGCCATCCACATAACCACAAGCTGTGATTGGGCCGAATCAACCCATAGTACCTCACAAATGTGACCTGATTTGAAAGTGTACTGATGGCTTATAGTTATTGAGAGTATTGTATTCTTTGTATTTATCCTATTTATTGTCTCACAGTATTTATTGTCTCACAGTATTTATTGTCTCACAGTATTTATTCCCTCACAGTATTTATTTGCCTATGTATTTTATGCACATCTATTTATTCATTGATTATTTATGATCTGAGCTTATTTATTTGACCTACCCTTTTTACAGAAGAAGCTTTGTGTACTGTAAGTGTGTTATTATTTATTTAACCTGCAACTAAGAGAAAACAAGATAAACACAGATATTTTCTTAATTTTTACGGTGTAGAGTCGTTTTTGGAACGGATGAACGCATGGTTATTGTGAGGGTGTGACGTACGCTTAACACGGTGCCTTCCTTACCGCTCGAGCCAAGCTACCACAGTGTGTGTTGGGAAAAACCAGGTGACTGCTAACCCCGGTTGCCCGGGGTTTTCTAACATAATTGGTGTTCAGTGGTGGGATTCAGCTGTGCTTGCGTCCACTCGACAATAACTGTGGGTAGTCCATAGGCCTACACCGGGAGTTCTCAAAGCGGACTTCCTAATTCTGAGTTTTGTTTTTTCCAAATTTACTCTGGTGGTGGGAGGAGGTATTACAAAAGGTACCCCCCTGCATAGCTTCTTTAAACACCTGTTCTTTATTCTGAGTGGGCAAAATGGAGTTTGTACTGGAAGATGTGGAGACTTATACTGTGGCCCAACTCAGGGAGTTTTGTCAGAGAGAGGGGGTGTTTTGTCCCCAGGGTGCAAGGAAGGGTGAGCTCCAGACCAGCCTGAGGGCTTGGTGGGAGGCACGACGGGAAAGTAAGGCTGAGCAGGAGGACAGGGATGGAGAGCCTGTTAGCGAGGGGGCTGGGTTGTACCAATCTGAGGTGGGGAACCGGTTAGCGGGGCCCAGAACACTTTCCAGGAAGGGCAGCACTGTCTCTAGCGGGGGCTTATCTGAAGCAGAGTTAACTGACCGGAGGGAGAAAAGACAGCTCACATGGAGGTTAGCGGAGCTGGAGAAAGAAAAGGAGGAACGGAGGATGGCTCACGAGTTGAGGCTCAAGGAGATGGATCTCCAGATCTTACGAGTCGGGGAACAAACTGTTCCTAATGGTGGCAGCAAAGACCGAGAGATCACCAGGGAACCCAAACCCTATCTGTCGAAAGACATAGTAGCTAGCTATAGTGCAGGGGATGATATTGCCAAGTGGCTAGCGGCCTATGAGGTCTCTTTAAGGGCCCATGGGGTTCCAGAGAAGTACTGGGGAGGGGGATTGTACAAGTACATGCCTCCAGCTGGAAGGGATGCATTATTGGCCCTAGAGCAGGATGAGCTGACCCACTACCCCACCATGAAAGTGGCGCTCGTGAGAAAGTTTGGACTAACACCCGAGAAATACAGACAGAAGTTCCGGGGTAGCCACAAACTGGGCACACAGAATTGGGTGGATTTCCTGGATTATGCGAAGAAGGCATTAGAGGGTTGGATTCAGGGCAGTGAGGTGAGGGACTACGAGGGGTTGTTTGATTTAATGTTGAAGGAACACCTGCTCAAAAAATGTTTCCCTGAACTGCGTCAACACCTGGTGGATAGCAAGCTGACCAATCCCCGGAAGCTTGCTGAGGAGGCGGACATTTGGGCTAGTACCCGGGTGTCCACAAGGGGGACTGGAGGGGATACTCAAAAGGCCGGACAGGGCGCCCCCCAGAAGAAAGAGGGAGGGGAAAAGAAAAAGGAGTTCTCTAAAGGCCCCCAAAATAGTTTCCCAGGGAAGGGAACAGGATTCACCCCTAGGGCTAACCCACCCAGAAACCCTAATCCTGGCCAGAGTCAGCAGCCAAGGGTTGTCCATTGCTTCGAGTGCGGTGGCGTTGGACACTATAAGGGAGATGCGAAGTGCCCGAAAAGACCACCCCCTCCCATTGGAGGAAAGGCCCCCGGAGTAGTTAGTGCAGTTCTCGGGGAGGAGATGCCCTTAACTAAGGGAAGGGAGTGGGCGGGTGTCACTTTAGTGTCCCTGGGAGAACGGGAGATGGTTCCTAAGATCCAGGTGCCCGCAAATACCGTAAAGTATGGGCAGTGGGTCACCATCAACGGCCAACGAGGGGAGGCTCTGAGAGACACAGGAGCCAGTATGACTATGGTACGTAGCCAACTGGTGTCTCCAGAGCAGGTAATTCCCGATGTACTCCACCCAGCCGCGATGGCTGACGGCAGAACAGGCCACTATCCGGTGGCCGAGGTTCCCTTTGAATGGGAGGGGGTTGCAGGTTCACTTCGAGTTGCCGTAAGCCCTGCCGTGCCAGTCGATTGTCTGCTGGGGAATGACATGGAGCACAATGCTTGGAAGGAGGTGGAATACCGGACTCCTGCTGAGATGCTGGGTACACCTGACTGGGCCTGTGTCAGCACAAGGTCCGCGACTACCCGGAGAGGGAGTTCGTTTCGGCTGGAGCCTGGAACAAAGGCCCAGCCAGCTGCCGACCAAGGGAAGAACCGAGGACAGGAGGAGCCTGCCTCGGCATCCGCGCCCCGTGTGACGGATAGGCCACCGGAGGTGGTGGACCAGGAGTCCGCGGTGGGGGATGTTACCAAACTGGAGGACCTACCCATCCCGGCCGAGTGGCACGTGGAGGGAGGGCCGACCAGGGAGGAATTCTGCAAGGGCCAGAGGGAGTGCCCTACCCTTGAGGGACTGAGGCGACAGGCCGAAGCCCAGGCGGCAGGGAACGTTGAGGGGAACTACAACGTTTACTGGGAGGATGGCCTCCTCTACAGTGAACCCAAGGCACCCCTACATGGATCGTCACGAGCCTTAGTAGTCCCTCAACGTTATCGAGCCTTCCTACTGGAGTTGGCTCACGAGATCCCCTTGGCAGGACACCTGGGGCAAGACAAGACCTTCGCCCGTCTTGTCCCACACTTTTATTGGCCTCGAATGAAAGTGTCGTCCGATACCTACTGCCGGACATGTGTGTCTTGCCAAGCCAGTGGGAAAACGGGGGTGAAGCTGAAAGCTCCCCTGGAACCACTTCCTGTCGTTAGCACCCCCTTTGAAAGGGTGGGCATCGACATTGTGGGTCCATTAGACTACAGCTGGTCACAGGTTTATCCTGGTTCTGGTGGATCATGCCACACGGTACCCAGAGGCAATACCTCTGAGGACCATAACAGCACCTGTTGTGGCTAGGGCCCTGATGGGAATCTTTACCCGAGTGGGTTTTCCCAAGGAAGTTGTGTCCGACAGGGGGACCAACTTCATGTCAGCATACATGCGGGCCATGTGAAAGGAGTGTGGAGTGACCTATCGGTTCACAACTCCTTACCACCCCCAGACCAATGGTCTGGTGGAGAGGTTTAACAAAACCTTAAAAGGCATGATCAGAAGTCTGCCTGAAGGCCTGCGGAGGAAATGGGACGTCCTCCTACCCTGTCTATTGTTTTCCTACAGGGAAGTGCCACAGAAGGGAGTGGGCTTCAGCCCCTTCGAGCTTTTGTATGGGCACCCTGTACGTGGACCTCTCAACCTGGTGAGAGACGGATGGGAAAGAACTCCCAGAAAGCTTCCCCAGGATGTGGTGAGCTACATGCTGGCCTTCCGGAGCCAAATGGCTAAGTTGTGGAAGCAAGCTTCTGACAACTTGGAAGCCAGCCAAGCAGTAATGAAGGCGTGGTATGACCACAACGCTCACCCGGTGGAGTTGGAGCCTGGCCAGAAGGTGTGGGTGATCGAACCAGGAGAGCTTAGCGCCCTCCAGGATCGCTGGTCAGGACCCTTTGAGGTATTGGAGAAGAAGGGTAAGGCTACCTACTTGGTGGATCTTAAGACCCCTCGCCAGCCCCTACGGGTGCTGCATGCCAACCGCCTCAAACCCCACCACGAGAGGCCCGAAGTCATATTGATGATGGTGACTGACGGAGCAGAGGACGTGGAAAGCGAGCCTCTCCCCGACTTATTTGCGTCTCAAGAGAAGGATGGGTCGGTGGAGGGAGTGATTCTCTCCCCATCTCTAACTCCTGAACAGCGGGAGGACTGCCGCCAGGTCCTGGGACAGTACTCTTCGTTGTTCTCCCTTGTTCCGGGTAGGACTCACCTGTGCGTCCATGATGTGGACACAGGAGACAGCCCACCTGTGAAGTCCAAGATCTACCGGATGTCAGACAAGGTGAAGGCCAGCATTCACAGTGAAGTCACTAAGATGCTGGAGCTAGGAGTGATCGAACCTTCCAGCAGCCCCTGGTCCAGTCCGGTGGTGTTAGTACCAAAAGCTGCACCACCGGATGCCCAACCGGAACTGAGGTTCTGTGTGGACTACCGGGGACTGAACTCAGTAACTAAGACTGATGCTCATCCGATCCCGAGGGCGGATGAATTGATTGACCGGCTGGGAGCTGCCCAATATCCAAGTACCTTTGACCTTACTTCGGGGTACTGGCAGATCTCTCTGACTGATGGAGCAAGGGAAAGGTCAGCCTTCTCCACGCCCAATGGCCACTACCAGTTCTGTGTGATGCCCTTTGGGCTCAAGAACGCACCTGCCACGTTTCAGCGTCTGGTGAACCAGATCCTCACTGGAATGGAGAGTTTCTCTGCTGCTTATCTGGATGACATAGCCGTCTTCAGTAACAGCTGGGAGGATCACTTGCGTCACCTGCAAGCTGTTCTCCAGGCCCTGAGACAAGCTGGATTGACGATCAAGGCCAGTAAATGCCAGATCGGGCAGGGGTCGGTAGTGTACCTTGGACACTTGGTGGGTAGGGGAGCGGTGCAACCCCTCCAGGCGAAAATCGAGGCTATCATGGCCTGGGAACCCCCCAAGACTCAGACTGAGGTCCGAGCTTTTCTGGGCCTCACGGGATATTACCGCCGCTTCGTGAAGGGATACGGTACCATTGTAGCCCCCCTCACGGAGCTCACGTCCAAGAAACAACCTCGACGGGTAGTCTGGACGGAGGCTTGTCAGCAGGCCTTTGTGAGACTGAAGCAAGCCATGTGCGAGGCCCCGGTCTTAAGGGCCCCAGACTTTTCCAAGGAGTTCATTGTCCAGACGGATGCATCGGAACATGGCATTGGGGCAGTATTATCGCAACTCAATGAAGAGGGTCTGGATCAACCCGTGGTCTTCCTATCCCGGAGACTACTTCCCAGGGAACAGAAGTGGAGTGCAATAGAGCGTGAAGCCTTTGCAGTGGTATGGGCTCTGAAGAAGTTCCGGCCATACCTGTTTGGCTCGCACTTCCTGGTTCAGACCGACCACAGACCCCTTCGTTGGCTGATGCAGATGAAGGGGGAGAATCCCAAGTTGCTAAGGTGGTCTATCTCCCTACAGGGAATGGACTTTCAGGTGGAACATCGGCCTGGAGTGGACCACGCCAATGCAGACGGTCTCTCAAGGTATTTCCGCCTTAGTGATGGGTAGCTCTCCCCACTTTCAGCTGGGGGGGGGGGGGGGGGAACACGTGTTAGACCTGTCAGCCCTTTGGGTGGTCCCTCCTCATCATTATTTATTTTGTCCCACTTTTGCCTCAAACCCTGTTAGAATTTTTCCTTTTTGGGAACCACCAGACTTTTTAGTGTTGATGCAGGGTCAGGGAGCCATTTTCCCTACCCCTGGAACTTCTGTCTGAGGGCCTGAGACACAAAATGGTGGCCACCCATTGTCACCTGTGACATCACTGGAACCTACTAGTACCTTCCAGAACATTCTAGAACCCTGGGACAGAGGGAGGCAGGTTTGGAATGTTGGGAAACCATCTCAGGTTCACAGTTGGCAGTTGGAAGGCAGCAGTTGGCACCTGACTGGTGAAGGGAGAGCAGCAAAAACCTGAAGGAGGAAGGAGTGAGGCAGCAGGGGTGGAAACTTGTGCCTGGAGTGGGGTCCATAAACCCACCCTTGATACTAGTCCCTACTGACTGAGCCCAACCTGGAGCCCTGTGTGGGATAAAGTCAAGAAGAACCAACACAAAGGACCTGAACAGCCGGAACAGGCCTTGGAAGTGAAGAACAGCAAGTTCCTGACCTGTTTATTGGTTTCCTGGAGTCCGACGTCGAGAAGCCTAGAGACCTGGGGCCGGAGGTGAAGAAGCGGCGCTGACTGGAAAGCAGACGTCGTACCCGGAGCCACCAGAGGTCGAGAGAGGGCGCCGACGGAGGTCGTGGAGAGTACCAGAGGTCGAGGAGGGAAGACACCTGAGGTCGAGTGTGTGGCGTCGACGGGGGAGTGAAGTCCGCCCTCCGGAGTCGCCGGAGACGAGGTGAAGCGTACCGGAGGTCGGGAGTGGAGATCGCACTCCGGAGCCGCCGGGACCAAGGAGAAACGTACTAGAGGTCGGGAGTGGAGATCGCACTCCGGAGTCGCCAGAACCTGAGGAAAGGAGCACTGGAGGTCGGGAGTGGGGATCGCACTCCGGAGTCGCCAGAACCTGAGGAAAGGAGCACTGGAGGTCGGGAGTGGAGATCGCACTCCGGAGTCGCCGGAACCTGAAGGGAAGAGCACCGGAGGTCGGGAGTGGAGGTCGCACGCCGGAGACACCCGGAAGTGGGGAGACCGACATCGAGCCGAGGCCGCCGCCGACATCGATCCGGAACCGCCTCACGGCGTCAACAGGAACTGACATCGAGCCGAGGCCGGCTAGCAACATCGAACCGGAACCGCCTCTCGGCGTCGACACGACTCCGGCGGAGTCGGAAGTTCATAAAGAGGGCAGTAAGTGAAATAGAGGGCGCCTAAGGCCCTGTGGAGCCCTAAGAGACCATCCTAGGGGCTAGAGAGGTGTTAGGACCAGCCTGGGAGTGCCAGGGGTGGACTGAGACTGATACAGTGACCTGTGTGAGGGGTTGTGTAGGTTGGGAGAGCCAGATTCCTAGATTACCCTTGACCTACCTCAGTTTTAGCCTCAGCCTTATCCAAGCTAGGTGAGACACCCTCAGGCCATCTACATAACCACAAGCTGTGATTGGGCCGAATCAACCCATAGTACCTCACAAATGTGACCTGATTTGAAAGTGTACTGATGGCTTATAGTTATTGAGAGTATTGTATTCTTTGTATTTATCCTATTTATTGTCTCACAGTATTTATTGTCTCACAGTATTTATTCCCTCGCAGTATTTATTTGCCTATGTATTTTATGCACATCTATTTATTCATTGATTATTTCTGATCTGAGCTTATTTATTTGACCTACCCTTTTTACAGAAGAAGCTTTGTGTACTGTAAGTGTGTTATTATTAATTTAACCTGCAACTAAGAGAAAACAAGATAAACACAGATATTTTCATAAATTTTTACGGTGTAGAGTCGTTTTTGGAATGGATGAACGCATGGTTATTGTGAGGGTGTGACGTACGCTTAACACGGTGCCTTCCTTACCGCTCGAGCCAAGCTACCACAGTGTGTGTTGGGAAAACCCGGGTGACTGCTAACCCCGGTTGCCCGGGGTTTTCTAACAAATAGCATAATTTATTATTCCAACTCCAGTCTGTGAGACAGTAGGGAAAGTGATTGACTTAAAGTCCAACATCAATCCAAAAACATTTTCCTTAATGTAAGTAGTCCTAACAACTTGCGTGATCAAGGAATGCGTTGTAAAGAATCATCTGTGGTTCGGACCTTGCTGTTAAGGCATAGCGTGGTTTGAGCTGTGATATAAAAGGCCGTTTCCCTATTCGGTTTTTGAATGTTTGTCAGTACAAACGCTTTTTTATTTAAAAGGTGAACTCTTCCAATTATCCTAGTCCATTGGACAGGTGGATGTTTGGGGTGCTCTCCCACAAGCCCCTGGTTCCCAAGCGAAGTATGTGGTGAGAACCTCCTTCTCTTTTTTGAGCTCTGGTGCAAAGGGTAGGATTTTATTGCAAAATAACATTACGAGGCAAACTTTGAAGACTTTGAAAAGAATCCCATCCCTTCCATTTGAACTGTTAAACTTACCAGTAAATACGTTTGGAAAGACAGAGGGCACCATCGGGAAATGCTTCTTCCTGGTGATGGACAGGCTTTTAGTCCCCAAACCAGTGCACTCCAGCAGGTCAAATGACTGTTTCTTCTGCCGCTTGTGATCAGAAGGATTCTCCGACAAGTCCATCGAACTACTCTTGTGCAGCCGACACATGCTGTTGACTGCGTGGTTCTTCCTTCGCTTGTCTGCTCTGCATTTACTCTGGATGCCAGGGTCTGGCAAAGAGCCGGCCACCTCTTCCTGAGGGTACTGAAAGTTGGTGCTAGGCATAGGGGAGCAGCTGGGTGGATAAGTGGGGGAGCTGAGCTGGCGGGTGGTGGTCTTGATGTAGCAAGGGTTGATTGTTGGGTAGGATTTTACAGAACTGGGAGAGGGGTAGTTGAAGACTTTGGAGTTGTGGAACATCTCACTCTGGCTTTGTGTTTCTTGATTTGTGCAGTCATTCAGCTGAGTGGTGCTATCTATGGGGCTATTAGAGCGCTTTGGACCCAGTGGACTTCTGGTATGGGCAGCCTTGTATGCCAAATCAGAAACCATGTAACACTCCTGTGGCAGTTTGGGGCTAGGCAGCAAGGGGGAGACCGGTTCGCTGGAGTAATGGACTGGAGTTCGCAGACTTTGTGTGGGAGTCTCCTTACTGGGTTCCTGCAGCATTCCACAACATACTTCCTGCAGAGGGCTTTCACAATCCTGTACTGGCAAGGTGTACACATTGGAGTCCTTCAAGATACTGTTTTTGCCCTGTGCAAACAATTCCAGGACAGGATCTGGCCTAATACCATCATTATCATATAAGCTCATCGTGTCTCTCCCCCCTGTGTGCTCTGTTCTTGCACTAGTGACAGCTTCCTGTACCTCACAAGAATATTCTGGCATTGCATCATTCTTCTTGGTCTCTTCCTGGTTCTCCACTACTCGAAGAGTGTGTAATCCTGGTATCGTCGAGTTATAGTCCAATCTACTTCCCTGATCCAAGGAGACCTGGAGCTTTGCTCTACTTTCAAGTGACACTGCCGATGAAGGAAGAGACGTCTGCCCAGTCACTTGTCTCTGCTGTACTGGAGTGGATTTTGAGGATTCCCCCTTACTCTGCTCCCTGACACCCTGAGGAACATTTTCAATGTAGCTCTGCTCACTGACACCCTGAGGAACATCTTCAATGTAGCTCTGCTCACTGCTCAGAGTTCCTTCTGCTATGGACACAATCGGCGTCTGGTTCTGAAGAGTCTGAGGGAAAACCAGGCGGTGCATGAAAGGGTTGCCATCACAAGTTTCTATTCGGATACGAAGGTACAACTTCTCCACACTGTGCACCGCATACATGGTGCTTTTGGGGGAAACTCAGCTTGGCTTTGTGTGGGCTGCAGAGCTAGTGTCCAGCAAGGAATGCCTGAAATAAGGAAAAACAAAAGATGTTATAAGCAGAATATCCTTGTACGATTCCTTACAGAATAGGTGGTCTAGAGTTTAAGTGGGCACATGTAATCTAGCTCAAAAGTCACCACACTGTGCAGGGCTGCACTGTGCATGATCTGTTAAGAAATCTAAAACAGAATTGGGCCAAATAACTCTAATAAAACCATGGTACTACAAACTGTCCCCTCAAGCCCCAAATCCAAGAGTTACAGTTGCCCTTATGCCACAAGTTAAATCAGTATCCTAGTGAAAACCACCCCAATGCCACCGGATCAAAGACATACTGTAATTGAAGTACCCCAGAGTTTTTCCTTGCCCAAGACTGAGCCGATATTGAGACCATGTCCGGTTAAAGACACATCCATGCTCCTTCAGCAGAAGACAAATGCTCACACCCCTCCAGGGTCACACGTCTACCCTAAAAAATGAGCCACAGCCCAGGAGAAAGGGACTGAGCACCCACAGGCAAAACCTGCCACCCAACCAAATATAGGAGATGGTTTTGCCTCTTGGAGCATCTCTGAGACCTACAAAGACCGTGAATTCCATAAACAGAGCTCCCACTAACAAACACTTCCTCACCACTAGACACATGCCCACTTCATTCAGACTGCTTTCTTCCACTCTTGTATAGGCCCGGACAACACGTCCAGCTCTGCTGGGTGCCTTGAGCTACCAGGACAATAGCTTTGGGGGGTGGCGGGGGTAGGGGGTGGACACCCCCCACCCAAATGAAGACATTCTTGGTTTGAAAATGGAGTTTGGGAACCCAGAGTCGGGACTGCTTTCTGTGTCAGTTTTATTATCATTTTTTTAAACTCAGCTCTTGCTCTCAGAGTTTCTTTTGACCTTCAAGATAAGCAAAGGAATCTTTCTCTCCGTGTGAAGAGAACAGTGGGATAATTTACAGCGGTGACCTCGGTCTGAGCTTTATCTCTGTAGTTGCTGGAAATGTTGAACAAAGCCTCATTTAATGCTTTGCTTTAGTGAGAACAGAAAAACACGTATTTTAATGGTGCATTACCACATTTAATGTTTCTTGCTTAATTGAAAAAGGTTCTTTTGCAGCTCATGTGTGTAGTTAGAAATAAAATGTGGTTTTAAAAGGAAGGTTAGGAGATGAAATTCTATTAAATAAGATGCAGAATGTACCGTGGGAAGGATCTTTGCCTGTCAGAGATGACGTATGAATCGGCCGATGGGTGGAGGCATCCTGTTGGAGAATGCTGGATTGCAGTTGGAGGAAGAGAAAGTCACGCTATATGCTTTGTAACATGCTTTGATAAACGCGTTCCTAGTTGGGAGTTTCAGAGAGAGGACACTTTCCAGAACACAGGCAGGAAGACTTTAGGAGCCCTTTGAGAGACCGATTTAGAGACGCCAGGCTGCAGAGGAGTTTCAAACTCCGACGCAGAAATGAGGGAAGGAGAGGGCATACCTTGGATAGCAGAACGGAGAGCAGACGTAGGCAGATTAAACATAGGTTCCGTACCATTCTGATTTGAGCTTTGACTAATTGGTTTTGCCAAGGCTAATTTGATCTATGCTGGATTTCTCTTCATGGGAGATTCTGCAAATATTAATGACTGAAACAGCTTAAATGCTAACTCACTCTTGCTTCCAGGACTCTTCAGGAGTGCAGACTCACATAATTTTGAGCCCCATTGGCTCAAAATAGAAATGTTTTCCTTTATGGAATGAGCTGTTTGCAAATTATGATGTTTTGTGCTAACTTAGTTTTTCTGATATCAATTCTGTAACCGGATTGATACCCGACTACTGAATGAAGAGTCAGATTCTTAAATTTTGATAGGAAAATAAATCCCTTTGAAACTACTCCCAACTCTCGTTATTGGCTAAAATGTTTATTTGCATTTTATGAATTGCTCATGTTTATGTAGGAGCTTTCTGGTCATAAACGGTGGCAAAGATCCATCGACCTTAAGTGGAAATCATGGTAACGGTAATCAGAGGTAATGGTGCCACATTTCCCAGATTTTCCAAAGCGAGATTACCGTGGGATTTCCACTGGAACAGTCCCAAAGGGAGTGGGGGGGATGGGGAGAGAACTGGCAGATTTAATGATACCCGTCAACACCCGACCCTTAGTACTCCGATGCGCCAGAGTAGGTTATGCGCGGTCAACCACCAGATCCACCGGGGAGGCCGGGGGAGTTACATGCTCAGTGCCCGGTTGTGTTCCCTGGAAGCTGTGTAGAATGGTGTCCTAGTTTGCTGCAATAAGGTCCTTGTAGAGACCCCGTGTGTCTTCGGTGCTCAATGCCACGCCCTCCACCCAGGCCCACAGTAAGACCGACTGTCCAGTACAGTAGAGCTGGGGGGGGGGGGGGCTCAGACGACTTCCACCTCTGATCAGGCGTTCGTCTGTCAGCATTCCTAGGTCAAGGAAGAGGGAGGTAACTTTAAGTCACTTGCCTCCAGGGTAGAGGTGCAGCAGGCACTCTTCCCAGGTGCACGCCTAGGTACAGCCAGTACAGGCTGCTAAGACATTGCTGATAAGTCACCAGTAATTGCTTAGGATTGGGCAAGACCCAAAGCATGTTGAGAAGGTCAGCATCCAGGAGCTGACACCTGGGGCACTCCGCATCTGCTCGATTGAAGAATGTGTTTATTTTCGCTGGGGTGTGGTATGCACTTTGAAGTATGTAGTGTTGGTTGAGTCGAAAGAGCATTGCGTGGGACATTGCCGGGGCGACTTAGTACCTCAGTCCATTACTTGTCCAAAAGGGTGAACTCTGTCCATCTCCTAATGCTGACTAAGCGGTGTGAACGACATCACCGTGTAATGCAGCGAGTTGGCAACCCATTTAGTGAGAGGTCTATCCCTCCCCATGACATGTAAGTATTGTATGGTCAAGTGCATGGGGAGCTCTGTGGTCATATCACCCCACCTATCTCACAGGGCAACAAGGAGAGATTGATACAGTAGGAATTGGCCTGTAGGTAAGACATTCAGTTCAGTCAGTGTCATATGGGAGGAGCGCCCCATCTTAGTATAGGTCTCCCAGTGTTTGGGCTCCATCTTCCAGCCAGGCCGACAATTCTGTGGATGTTGTGACACCATTTCCCCCGGCAGTGGCAGTGCTGGTGCGTAGGGCAGTACTGAGTGTGTGATGTATAGGCTTCTACAATAACATTGGTATGTAACTGCCAATAGTAGTGGTTCAGGTGTTTTGCGCTTAGCACAGGGGTGGAATAGTGGGAGTATGTATGCTAACAACCAAAGCGAGACATCAATGGCAGTGTTATTCAGCTGTAGCCCCACCAGCCACCTTGCCACCCATTGCAGTTGTGAGGCAAGATAGAATTGTGTAGTGCTAGATGCACTCCTATAGTTTGACATCACGTGATTACTTTGGACTACCATTATATCTATCTACTTTGGGGTTTCATTTTACCCTAGCATGAATGTATATCCTGCATATGCCTCGTTTCCCTTGAAGATTTCATAGTTTTAAAGTGGGAGCTGTCAGAGTAGAACAGCTTGCCAAGAACACAAGGAGTGGGATGTGCATTTGAAAGGAGAGAGAGAGAGAAAGATGTGGAATGTACTTTTCGGTCTCAAAGTGCAGTGTTATGAGCATTGGTGCTGAAATGTGCATTGTGTTGTACATTGGGAAGTATTCTGATGTTCTTACTATTGGCTTTGACATGGCCTCATGTCATCCTGAATTCTGACTCTGTTTTGCTTGAGCTTTTTGTGCACACAGGCAGGCACCCAGAGTGCTCAAACTGTTTTGGTTATCCACATTCAAGGATGCTTTGTTATTGTTGAATGTACCGTCAGAGTCTTTTGTAAGCTTTGTTACGATAAAGGCTGGAACATATGAGAATGCAGAGGGAACATGGGAACTCCTTTCGCCTTTGGAATGCTTGAATGGAAGGTGGCTAATTCCAGTAAGTTTCCTTGGCGCAGTGTGTTTTGAGTCTCTAAAGCTAAGGTTTGTTGACTTAGAAACCCGAATTTTTGGGATCTGAATGGGGATGGACACATCTGCTTTGGTACAGCAGAACACGGTTTGCTGAGGCTCTTAACCCCAGCTGTAAATCCCGAATCCGGAGTGGGATGAGATGCATTGTTTGCAACCAGTGAGGTGATTAGTTTTTGAGTATCGACTTTGTAATGTGTCAGTGAGTGTGAATGTGCACATCCAAAGTAATCGTGTGTGTGTGTGTGTGTGTGTGTGTGTGTGTGTGTGTGTGTGTGTGTGTGTGTGTGTGTGTGTGTGTGTGTGTGTGTGTGTGTGTGTGTGTGTGTGTGTGTGTGTGTGTGTGTGTGTGTGTGTGTGTGTGTGTGTGTGTGTGTATATATATATATATATATATATATATATATATATATATATATATATATATATATATATATATATATATATATATATATATACACACACACACACACACACACACACACCTGATTTCTTGAAGGATGTCTAGTATTATTTGCTGCTTGTTTATTACAATTATTATTTGTGCATTTAACAGTTGCATTTGCCAAGTGTGATATGTATACTACCTACTGGCGGTCGCCAGTAGGTAGTTATAGTTAGAACCTAGTTTCCATAGGAAAAGCATTTATTGATGTGCTAATAACTATGGCGTAATTTGACAAATCTTCGCGAAATTCTCCACAAAAAAAAAAGGGTCTATCCAGGTCAGCTCCTATCCTAAAAGTTTGGGGGTGATTCGACAAGCAGGGGCCGAGAAAAGAGGGGGGTCCCAAAAAGTGTTTTCTCCTTGTTAATTCACATAGGAAATTTTATTACAGGCTACAGCCCGAACTGCTGAACGGAATTACACCAAATTTGGCAGAAAGGTAGAGCTTGGTTTAGAAAGCGACCTTTCTTTAAATGGTGTAAATCCGTTCAGCAGTTGCTGAGAAATTCAAAAAGTAAAAAGTCCAAAAATAATTTTCCAATAGGAAACTTTAGGCAAGGCTACAGCCTGAACTGCTGAATGGAATTACACCAAATTTGGCAAATAGATAGTGCTTGATTCAGAAACGCAATTTTTTAAATTGTGTAAAACCGTTCAGTAGTTGCTGGGAAATTAAAAAAATAAATGTTTCGATATCTGGTGCAGCGGTGGGTCCGCGCACCCTCCTGACCACGGGCTTCACTAATTGGCTGCTATGGCCATGAGCTTCAATGTGATTGGCTGCCAACACTCCAAAACAGGAAGTGTTGGCAGCCATCTTGTGACTCGGTAGAACAGAGTCACAAGAAAACAGTCAAAAAAGATTAAAAGAGAAGAAAAATGGGCAGGGTAGAAACACCCTGACCCCCTACTTCTGCTCACGGGGGCTTCACAAGGACCCCCAGGCCCAAAAATTATTTTTTATTTAAAAATAAAAATGTCAGATGCTCGCTGGGTGCGCAAATCCGGAAGAAAAACATTTTAAAAAAATGAAGCGGGGTCTGCCCCACTTCCTTTAAATGAGCCCCTGGGTGGGTCAGGTTCCGGGGCCAATCCTATAATTATATTGCGGGGGCCTGCGGGGCCTCCGCTGCCCTGGGGACGACCAACTCCCTGGCGCTTGTTTTGTAATTTTGAGGGGCGTCGGAGGCCCCCCCAAGCCCCAGGGATCGCCACCCCCGGGGCTTTAAATATGCAGGGTGGCTTCGCGGGCTCTCTCCGAAGCCCCGGGGAACACCACCTCTCCAGGGGTTTTGAAAATGGAGGGAGAAAAATCACGCAGCTCCCCTGCTAGAGCCCTTGATGGCCCTGGGGACCACCACTCCGCAGGGCCGGCTCTTGCAATGTCCCAGGGAGCTCACCCCTGGGACATTGTTGTTTGCTATTAGAGGGTGGAAGCATGTCACGCACACTGTCATAGCAAACCCTGGTTGCTTCGTTGAAGCGAGAGAAGGAAAACCTGCTCCCGGTTCAATGAAGCAAAGCAGGATTGCTTTTGGGCAAGGGGAGCTGTATGTTGGCTCTCAGCGCGGCCCCCTAGTGTGAACGCGACGGGTGCGCGACTCCAAGCATAAATAATTTTTAAAAAATTGTAAAGCTAGATTATATGTTGAGTTGTTGGGTGGCTCTAAAAAGAGCCCTTGTTTTTATTTGGAGATTTTTGTAGCTACATGCAAGTGCCGATGCAGAGCCTTAGGTTGTTGAGAAGTACTCGGTTTCCCTTATCTGTGAAGTGTACACCATCACTCCTGTAGATGCCATCCATATCGAAACGCAGATTGTTGTTGTATATGGAGCCCATTCTATGGTCTCTGAGATAAGCAGAAACCGCTTTATTGACATTTTTTCTAGCTTTCTCAATTTGAGGACATAATTGATTGGACCACTTCCATTTCTGTCTTTGGCATATGTTAGAGTATACAAAGACAGTTTGGGGGAAAAGCAACATAAATTTGGCAAAGGTGTCCTTCATTAGCATTTCCAGACCTACCCCAGTCAATGCGCCTAGGTCATTGCCACCACAGTGCACAATCATGAGGTCAGGGGCTTGGAGATGTAAAAAGATTAACCAGAGGCATTAACTGATGCCACTTTAATCCTCTTTGTCCAATCCACTTAATGTACACATTTGGTAAAGCTAGATCTTTGTCAATACCTCTGTGTTCAGCATACCTTTTGCACCAGAAAACATAGCTGTGTCCCAAAATCCACACTCTAAGCATCTTGAAGGAAAGTCTGGATGCACTGAGAAGATGTCTGTAGCTGAAGTAGGCAGTTGCTAGAATAAGGAGAGGTATCTAAATTGGTGGATAAGATGCAGGTTTTGAAAAAGAAGAGTAATGATTGGTTGTGTAAGAACATTGTACAGTGAAAAATAGGGTGCATGTTTGTTTTAATAGCATGTTTCTTATTGGTTAGTAAAAAATGTTAGAAAGGTACAGTAGATAGAATAAGCTCATATTTTGTAAAGTCAACCACACCTGCTGTTTCTATTTGCAACTTTGTATGGTGAGCCTAAATATGTGCTGAACTTGTGACCTGCGAGTTCAGTTGAGTGTTCCATGAACTGTTACTATGGAAACAGGTATTACGCAGAATGGGGAGAGGTTTGAAAGTTAACTGTGGCATTAAAACATAATTTGCTATAAATATTAAATATATATGTTATGGCAGTGAGATTTTCCAATTCAGTTGTATGTTTAGAAGTGAGGATATAAAAAAAAAAAAAAGTGCTAAAATTATTTGTAATATATTTTGGAACTCCAGTATGGATTCGCAGTGCCATCGCTTTCAGAGCACGGTGGAGTCGCGACGTCATAAAATTACAGCAGCAGTTTGGGTTCAGTTAGAAGTCATTTGGCAAGGGTTGATAAGTGTAACCAATAGAAATGTGTTTTAGAATTTGAAATAATCTGGGAAGCAATGTGATTTGTTATTTACATGTATATGTGTGGAGATAGAGGGGGAAATGTTGCCATTTTTGGTTTTGCTTTGCTGAGATGTGCTATACAAATTGATTGTGTGCATAAGAAAATCTTTTCAGATTTTCTTATACTTCATAATCTACAAATCAATTTAAAAGGTGAGATACATTTGTGAAGTCTATTATGTGTTGGCTTTGTTTTTAAAGGTAAAATATAAATCATGAACTTTGACATGTTGTATTGAAATGTTGTTCAATATAGATTCTGTATAGTATTGTGTATTTTGGAAAATGGATTACTGATTATAGTAGTTTGTTAGAGTGTCTGGATATGTACATTTGTAGTATACCACATAATTTTAGGTGTTGCTTTCAAGTTGGTAGTGTATATGTTCAGTTAAAGTATTAGTAATTAGACTAGTTTTTATAAGAGTTTAGAGAGGTATAGTTTAAATATACCACATAATTTTTAGTGTTTGATTTAAATTTGAAGTTGGTTATGTGAATTTATGAGGTGTACATTGTGTTAAGGTATAGATATATTCATGCATGCTTTCAGGAATATGGTGAGACTTATAGCAGAGACATGTGAATGGTTCCTGCTTTATATTTGGCTAGGTGTAACATTATAAGTAGTTGTAAAATGGTAAAGCAGCAGCACAAAAGTAAGGTGTGAGATATGTTTGTAAAGATATTATCACTCAGGCACTTTGTATGCAGTAGTGGCCCGTGGTGGGAGTGCTGCCGGGCACTGGCAGGGGAGGGGCAGGGTGGGGTGTAGTAAACTGCAGAATACGGTCGCACAGAGATAAGTACACAAACAAAGAAATACAAATAATTTTGTTGAGCACGTTGCATCGCATTTGGCAATGCACTGTGCGCAAATAAATTAGTGTTATGGATTTGTTTATGTACTTACCTCTGTGGGGCTGTATTCTGCAGTTTATTACCCCCCACCCTCTCCTCCCCCACCCCATGTCAGCACCCGGCAGCACTCCAACCACAGGCCACTACTGCCCTAAGCACTACTCTTGCAGTGCAGCCATCATCCTGTCGGTATCCTTGCACCACTCCAATCACCCATCCAGCAACATGTACTTCTTCAATCACTTGGCCAATACCCAAGCCGTTATAAATTTACCATGTACTCTTTGCAGCATTGTAATCATTCATTCACTTATGTACTCATGCAATGACGTAGGCACTAACACATGCACTGCGACAATACTATGTGCACTATCCATGGAGACTTGTAATCAGCTATATACTACTGATTCACTCCTCCAATTATCTAGGTAGTACTTGTGCAGTCCAGCAATCCCCCTGTCAGTGCCAATGCACTCCTCCAATCAACCATTCACACCATGTACTGCCAATACCTAAGGACTTATAAATTCACCATGCACTCTTTGCAGCACTGTATTCATCCAGTCACTACCTATGTACTCGTGCAATGACCCAGACACTAACACATGCACTGGTATAATCATCTGGGCACCATCCATGGAGACCTCTAACCACCTACACAGTACTGATTCACTCCAATTAATGAGGCAGTACCCATGCATTCCAGCAATCCTCCTGTCACCCCCATGCACTCCTTCAATCACCCATTCAATACCATGTAGTTTTCAATCACTCGGACTATACCCTAACACTTATAAATTCACCATGCACTCTTTGCACTACTGTGATCATCCAGTCAGTATCTATGTACTCATGTAATTACCCAGTCAGTAACACATGCACTATTACAATCCCCTGTGCACTAGCCATGCAGACCTCTAACCACCTACAGACTACTGATTTGGTCCCTTAATTACCCAGGTAGTACTCATACACTTCAGCAAACCCCCTGTCAGTCACCATACACTCCTCTAATCACCCATCCAGCAGTATATACTCTTGGAATCACTGTGCCAATACCCAAGCACTTCTAAATTCACCATGCACTGCCAATACCGAAGCTGTTGTAAATTCCCCATGCACTCTGTTTTCAGTACTGTAATCATCCAGTCACTTCTCATGTATGCATGCAATGATGCAGGCACTAACATATGCACTGCGACAAAGCTCTGTGCACTAACCATGCATGCAGACCTCTAACCAGCTACACACTACTACTGATTCACTCCTTTAATTATCCAGGTAGTACCCATGCAGTACAGCAATCCCCCCTGTCACTCCCCATGCACTCTTCCAATTACCCATCGAGCAGTATGTAGTTTTACAATCACTCCGCCAATACTCAAGCACTTATAAATTCAGCGTGTACTCTCTTTACAGCACTGTAATCATCCAGTCACTACTTATGTACTCATGAAATGACCCGGGCACCGACATATGCAGTGTACAATCGTCTATGCACTATCCATGCAGGCCTCTAACCAGGTACACACTATTGATCCACTCCTCTAATTAACCATGTAGTCCAGCAAACCCCCTTTTGCACTCCTCCTATCACCCATCCAGTAATATGTAGTTTCCCAATCACTCCGAGAAGACCTAAGCACTTATAAATTCACCATGCACTCGCTTTCCAGCAATGTAATCATCTATTCACTATCCTTGTACTTCTGCAATGATCCAGGTACTAACCATGCACTTCTACAATCACCTGTGTACTATCCATGCTGTACTCTAATCTCATACACACTACTCATGCACTCTTCCAATTACCCACAGTAGTACCGTTCCACTGCTCCAATCATTGTGGTGGTATTATTGTATATATTTTTATATTTAAACATGTGAATATTTCAATATCAATTATTTTAAATATACTAAATTGTTATTAAAACTTTTTTTATAAGTATTTTGCATAATTATTAAGACAGTTACAATGACTAGAAAAGAGCAAACAAAAAGAAAGAAAAGAGGCCTATGTCAAGAAAACAGCAAAGGAGCAATTAGATCAAGTACAACATGGATCCTTAAACCAAAAGCCTTCTGGTAAGAGAATTAAAGAATTTGTAAAAAAAAAAAAAAGTTTTAAAGAGTAACAAAGTCTGAAAATATAGGAGACACACAAAAGATGTACAGTGAAACAAAAGGAAAAGAAAAATGTACAAAAAAGTGGAAAATTGGATTATCAGAAAAAAATAATGTTGAAAGGAGTAACAAAATTTTTAGAGATTCGAAAAAGATTATATAAAAATAGAGTATTACAAAGTGTGTTAAAAGTACAAAAAAAATCAAAAAAGATCAGCATTTTACGAACAAAAAAGGAGATTCTAAGCGTGATGGAAAAAGCATTTGAATTGAAAAAAATTGTTTATCTTAGTTTTAAACAGATTGAAAACTTTAAATACAATAATGAAGTCTATGAAGGACAAATGTAAAAGAAAAAGAATTGTAAATAGAACTAACTTTTGTAAAATATTTTCTGGGGAATGGAAGCATAATTCTAGTACGGAACTTTTTTTATGTAGAAGGCTATTTTCAACAAAATACATTAGTTCACGCAGTTAATCCCTGTGGTCGTTGTTACGAACTTAAAATTTGTTCTCCAATTGAAAAATGAAAGATGGTTCCTAGAAATGTGGAAGAAGTAATAGCTGAGAAAGTTCAAGGAAGACGTACCCAGGCTCCAGTATTTACCTGCCATTGTTTTAGTATGTGTAGTATACAACAGAAATCTATTGTTATATTACTACATTTCTAAAGAGAGTATAGGAAAACTGTGAAACAGAAGATTAAGATATTACAAGGACTGGATCCTTGCAAAGTGAGAAAAAATACAGGGTTGCAAGGTCATTCTCTGGCTTGTCTTTCTGGGAAAGTGTGTTAAAGTCATTTTCATCATTTAAGAATGTTAGCAGTACATCATTCAGAAATTCGGAAGTTAGTTAGAAGATTATTCTACGTGAAAAGTCCATTATGTCTAAATGAAATTAATACAGCTCTTTTGCATGGTTCAGTGTTGGATGTAAAAAAAGGTTTGTGATGATAGAGTTACGCTTCTTTGCTGGTCAAGAGGAGTGTAGAGAAAGAGAGGTTGATAAGTGTAGGTATTGAAGAAGAGATGGAAGATAGTACTGATGTGAAGTTTGAAATAGAAATCAAGTTTAAAGTAGTTTCTGGTGAAATTCCCAACTGTATTTGTTGTCAACGTACTCACTATAAAATTAAAACTCTGAATGTAGATGTGTTTTTAAAAAGTGAAAAGGAAAACAATGACAAATGGAGGGAATTTGCTGTTTGTTTGTGGAAGGTCGTTTTGAGTTGGGTAGTCAACAATGTATTTATAAATATTGTTACAATAAAATAGAAGAGAACAAAATACCAGCTAGAGCTGTTCATAATGACCTACAATTAGTAGCTATACCTCCAGAACTTAAAGATTTAAATACATATGAGTCCATCCTTATTCAATCTGTGCCCCCGTTTCAGGCTATAATTCATATGGAGCCTAAAACAGGTAAGCTGCCTCCAACAGATCTACAAAGCGGTTTAAAAGGAAGAGTTGTGTATTTACCTTTAGATTTTCAGAAACATGTTGAAACTGTTGGTGTAGAAAGAGAGGAAAGTGAACCTGTAGTCATTCTTGTTAATGGTGTACCTACAAAGAGTATGAAAATATGGCAAGAGTTAGTTGATGTCACCAAAGTCCAAAAGGCTTCATTATATCTGGTGCAAAACAATATTTACTATAAAAATGTAAATGTAGAAGAACAAAAAATATGTTTACAAGATAAAACAGTCAAAAAACACAAAACTTCCTTCACATATATACTTCAGTATTAGGCAATGTGTCCATAAAGTTACTCAAACCCACAGACCAAGAGTATAGTAAAAACGAAGTTAATTTATTTCAAAATATTCATTTTCATAATATTCAATTTCTTTTTTCATGTATAGTGTAAAATAGATAACAGTAAAATAAGACCCATCCTAACCCAGCACACAACGTAATTACACAGTCAATTGAGAAAACATGGAAGGATCAAGCTAGAGGTGCACCTCATATTCATATGCGGTTATGGATCAAGAATGCACCAAAATTTGGAACTGACAGTGATGAGACTGTCTTTTATTGAACAATATGTTATCTGTACCATACCAAAAGAAAAAGCAGGAAACCAACTTGAGACAGCAAGTTTTACGGTTTCAAAATCATCGATGTGGAAAATATTGTTGTTAGAAGGGCGACCTCCGGGGAGCTAGATGGTGTCGGACTGAGCACCGCGAGAGGCACCGTTTCGTTAGGAAGTAGCCAAGCGCCGCTGAGAAGCCTCCTGGGCGAGGTCCTTCTCCTAGGATCGTACAGCCAAGTAATCCCCCCCACCACAAAGGAACACAACAAGGGTATCAAATCTTACAAGTCTTTATCGGTTGCAAAAGGCAGGTTTCTGTGGCAATATTTACAGGTGGATCGAGGGATCCCAAAGAGTCTCGGGGTCGTTCAGCGACGGGGTAGCGGGACAGTCTCAGTACCAGCCTGGTACGGGAACACCCTGCGCTCAGCTCTCAATCCTCGAGCTGGGGGGGTTCCGGGAGCCGGGACGTCGTCCGCAGGGCTCGGAGGGTTGCCTCGTTGAGGTCGAGCCGCGACGAGGTCAGCAGGGCTCCGATGGTCACTCCTTCAAGGTCGAGCCACGACGAGGTCGGCAGGGCTCCGATGGTTACTTCTTCGAGGTTGAGCCGCGATGAGGTCAGCAGGGCTCCAGGTCCGCGTTTCAGGCAATGAGTCTCTCTCCGTAGGGTCAGCCGCGATTCGATCAGCAGGGCTCTCGACTCCAGGATACAACTACTGTCCTGGTTGTGGGTTGCCCCAGATATATGGCTGGAGCCCTTTGATGTCCGGACCCTCGCGCCGGGGGGGCCAGAGGGGCCGGGATGGGAGAGTCCAGACACCCAGCGGGGGGTGGAGCCATCGCCCAGGGAGGCCGGAGGGCGATCGGGCCCAAGCGTCAGGGGCCGGCGGGAGGCCCCATCGAAACTCCCCTCCTCCGGGATCTGTGGAGTGGCCACTCGACCCCCTTGGACCGGGTCTTGGCGCCTCGATGTCGGGGCTTCGCGGGAACCGAGGCCCCGGGTGGGCCGCGTCGCGAAGGCTGATGCGGGTAGCGGGGTACTATCTCGGGGGGCTTCGAAGGGTTGGGGTTGCCCCCATTTGGACTGGTAGGAGGGTTCGGGACCACGCCACGAGGCCGGGTCCAACAGGCGTCCCCCCCAGCAGAAGGCAGGGAGAGTCACCCATCTTCTTGGGTGTTCTCCTCGCCGAGTCGGAAGAAGCGAGATAGGCCGTCGGCGTTGGCGCGGTCGTTGCCGGGCCGATGGTCTACAGTGAAGTCCATCCCCTGCAGAGAGATGGACCATCGCAACAACTTCGGGTTCTCGCCTCTCATCTGCATTAACCACCGCAAGGGCTGGTGGTCGGTTTGGACCCGGAAGTGGGTGCCGAAGAGGTAGGGCCGGAGCTTCTTGAGGGCCCACACCACGGCGAAGGCCTCCCGTTCAATGGTGCTCCATCTTTGCTCCCGGGGCAGCAGGCGCCGGCTGATGAAGGCCACCGGCTGGTCAATCCCCTCAGAGTTCACTTGGGACAAGACAGCCCCGACTCCGTATTCTGAGGCGTCAGTCTGTACCACGAACTCTTTGCTGTAGTCGGGAGCTTGTAGCACGGGGGCGGTACACATTGCTGTCTTGATGGTCTCGAAGGCCGCCTGACAGAGGGGCGTCCAGTGCACCTTCTTTGGTTGTTTCTTTGAGGTGAGCTCCGTGAGGGGGCCCACAATGCTTCTGTAGTTCTTAATGAACCGCCGGTAATAGCCCGTGAGTCCCAGGAAGGCCCTTACAGCGGTTTGGGTGGCTGGGGGCTCAAGGCCATGATGGCATCAATCTTTGGCTGGAGGGGAGCCACCTGGCCGCTCCCCACTTGATGTCCCAGATAGGTTACAGATCCTTGGCCTATCTGACATTTGCTGGCTTTTATTGTGAGCCCGGCCCTTTGGAGGGCGGTCAGAACCTTCCAGAGGTGCCTCAGGTGTTCGGCCCAGTGGCCGCTGAACACCGCAATATCGTCCAGGTAGGCGGCGTTGAATGCTTCTAGGCCGGCCAGTACTTTGTTCACTAGTCTTTGGAAGGTCGCCGGGGCATTCTTCATGCCGAAGGGCATCACTCGGAAGTGGTAGTGGCCATCGGGGGTGGAGAACGCAAAACGCTCTTGGGCGCCCGGGGTGAGCCTGATCTGCCAGTGCCCGGCGGTGAGGTCAAAGGTGCTAAGGTAGCGGGCTGCTCCTAGGCGGTCGATCAGTTCATCTGCCCGAGGAATGGGATGGGCATCGGTTTTGGTGATGGCATTTAATCCCCGATAGTCCACGCAAAACCGGAGCTCTGGGGTGGTGCCCGGGGCGGACGCTTTCGGCACCAGGACCACAGGGCTGGCCCAGGGACTGTCGGAGGGCTCGATGACCCCCAGGGCCAACATCTTGGCGACCTCGGCGTGGATGCAGGCCTGCACCCGGTCGGGGACTTGGTAGGCTCGGTGTCGCACGGGGGGACTGTCCCCAGTGTCGACGTCGTGGACGCACCATCGGGTGACTCCGGGAGTGAGGGAGAAGAGAGCAGCGAAGTGATGCAGCAGTCTTGACACTCTTGGCGCTGTTCCGTAGTCAGGGTGGCGGAGAGGATGACTCCCTCTATGGAGCCGTCCTTTTCGGTGGTTCTCAGGAGGTCGGGTAGGGGCTCGGAGTCATCCTCGGCCCCATTGTCCGTAGCCATCAGCAGGCTAAGTTCCGTTCTGGCAAAGTGGGGTTTGAGCCTGTTGGCGTGGAGGACCTGGAGGGGGTTCCTCGGGGACTCCATGTCGACCAGGTAGGTGACGGGGCTCTTTTTCTCTACCACCTTGAAGGGCCCGGTCCATTTATCCTGGAGAGCACAGGGGTCAACGGGCAACATGACCCAGACCTGCTGGCCTGGCTCGAACTCGGTGGAGGAGGCGTTCTGGTCATACCAGCGTTTCATTTCCTCCTGGCTGGCCTCGAGGTTGGCTTCGGCCAGTTCCCTGAATTTCCGGGTTTGATTTCGCAGGGTCAGGAGGTACCGGTAGACGTCGGGCGGAGCATCCTGGATGGTAGTATCCCAGCCTTCTTTGACCAGGCTGAGGGGGCCCCCGATAGGGTGCCCGTACAAGAGTTCGAAGGGACTGAACCCCAGAGACTTCTGCGGGACCTCCCGATAGGCAAACAGGAGGCAGGGCAGCAGGACGTCCCATTTACGTCTGAGGGGCTCCTCCAGGCCCTTGATCATTCCTTTCAGTGTTCGGTTAAATCGTTCGACTAGTCCGTTCCCCTGGGGGTGGTATGGGGTGGTGAATTTGTAGGTGACCCCGCATTGTTGCCACAGGGACCGCATATACTTTGAGATGAAGTTCGTGCCTCGGTCGCTCACGACCTCCCGGGGGAACCCCACTCTGGAGAAGATTCCCATTAAGGCCCGGCCCACTACGGGGGCCCGTCACTGTTCGGAGAGGGATGGCCTCAGGGTATCGGGTGGCGTGATCGACCAGGACGAGGATGAAGCGATGTCCTTGGGAGGTTCGGGGGTCCAGGGGCACCACGATGTCGATCCCCACCCGCTCGATCGGGGTGTTTACTATTGGAAAGGGCTGGAGCGGGGCTTTGACTTTTCCCCCACTCTTCCCGCTGGCTTGGCAGGTCGGGCAGGTGCGGCAATGGTTGTCCACGTCCTTCCGCATTCGGGGCCAGTAGAAGTGGGTCACCAGGCGGCTGTAGGTTTTGTCTTTCCCCAGGTGTCCGGCGAGGGGCACATCATGCGCCAGATTGAGGAGGAAGTCTCGGAATCGGAGGGGGACCACCAGCAACCGGCTGGCCCCCAGTTCTGCGGTCTTCTGTTCGCTGTAGAGGAGGTCATTGTCCCAATAGACCCAGTGGGTCCCTGTTTGTTCTCCGGTGGCCTGGGCGGCTGCTTGCTGTCGGGTCCCTTCGAGGGAGGGGCAGGTTTTCTGTTCTTGGCAGAACTGCTCCCTGGTGGGGCCACCTTCTTGGCGCCATTGGGCGAGTTCGGGTAGGTCGCCGAGCACGGCAACCTCGTCCGGGGGGACTTCTGGCGACCCGGACTGCGCGTCGGCTTCTTCTTCGACGGAGGGGGGTGGCGGTTCGGGCCACTCCGGCTCCTCGGGGGGGGAGCAGGTGTGTTCGGCTGGATGGCCCGGGCGGTCGTGGACCGGGTGGTTGCGCAAACCCACTCGGGCAGTCCCAGCATTCCCAGATGCTCTCGGCGCTCGACGTGGGCCCAGGGGGAACTTTCCAGGTCGTTCCCCAGGAGGCAGTCTACGGGGGCGTCATCGCGGACGGTCACCTTCAGCATGCCCGACACCCCCCCCCCCCACTCAAAGGGAATCCGGGCCATCTGGCACAAGCTCTCGGTGTTGTCTGCCGGCCGGACGGGGCACAGTACATTAGGCAGGATCTGTTCGGGGGTCACCAAGTGGCAGCGGACGGCTGTCACGCTGGCCCCGGTGTCACGGAGGGCTTGGCCTGGTGTCCATTAATGGTGACCCACTGTTGATACTTCTGGGTGTTGCTCGGGATGGGAGCCCGGGGCACCATTTCCCGGCTGCCCAGGCATACCAAAGTCATGGCGGCGGGTTCCCATTCGGTGGGCTCTGCGTCGTCGTTCTCTTCATCTTCTCCCCCTTCGCCCAGGGCCGCGGCCACCAACTGGCAGGGGGGGTGGCCCGGTGGTCCCGGCTCATCGGTTCACGGGGCAGGTCGGGTCACTGGCATAGTGCCCTGGCTGTTGGCAGTTGTAGCACGTTACCGTCGGTCGAGGCCCTGGGCGGGCTAGGGGGGCTCCTCTTCGGGCGAGGGACGGGGACGTGCGGTTCGGGGGCGGTCCCCGGGGAGGACTCCGGGGCGGCCCGGCTGGAAAGTCTCTGTTCCGGTTCGCTCCCCCTCCTCCACCGCGCTGGCGGGGGGGGCCCCATGGTGTTCCGTTGGTACTCCCCCATCGAGTTCCGAGGGACCCGGGTGTTCACCCATCGATCGGCCTCGGCGGCGAGCTTCCGCGGCTCGGTCAGCTTGCTGTCGAGGAGGTGCTATCTCAGCTCGACAAAGCAGTTGTTGGAGAGGTGTTCCCATACAATGAGGTCGAACAGCTGTTCGTATGAGGTGACTTTACTGCCCTTGATCCACCCTTCCAGGGCCCTGCTGAAAAAGTCTACGTATTCCACCCAGGTGGTGCCGGGGAGCTTCCTGCAGTCCCTGAAGCGCTGGCGGTATATCTCTGAGGTGAGACCATAGCGGGTGAGCAGGGCCTCCTTCATATGGTCATAAGAGGTCATCACTGCGTCTGGGAGCTGTAACAGGGTGTCTCTGCCTTCGCTGAGGAACCGTCCCCATAGGCCGGCACCCCAATCTTTCCGGGGTACCCGATGGGCGGTCATGGCTACCTCGTAGGCCTTGAACCATTGTTGGATGTAGTCGTTCTTGTAGTACTCTTTAACGACATCCTTGGGGATATGTACTTTTGCCTCGGCCGTCGGATGGGTGTCTCCGTTTCCGGGGGCGCCGGTCTCTCCATTTCTGGACTTGATTTCAAGTTCTTTAAGGCCCTGCTCATGCTCGAGGGTTGGCCTCCTCTCTTCCAGTTCTCGGTGCCGCTTTTTCTCTTCTATTTCTTCTTGCAACCGCAGTTGCTCCAGGGCCAATTTATTTTCTGCTAGTAGGAGTTCGCCGTCCAGGCGGAGTCGGGCGAGCTCTAACTCGTGGGTCCGGACCCTCTCCCGTTCTCGCATCTCTTCTGGGGAGAGGCCGGTCTCCATGCTAGTTCTTCTCCCATCTGCTGGGGCTGCGGCTGGTTGCTGGTGCACTCTTGGCACCGGGTTTTCTTCGGTTTGGGGGGGAAGCCGCTTCGGGCTCTACCCAGGCCCTTAGGGCTTTTTGCAGGTCTTCCTTTGTGTTTAATCCGGTGGTCGCGATGCCTTTGTCTTTACATAACTGTTTTAGTTCCTTATGGGTATATTCCTCCAACCGTTCTTGTTGGAACTCCGCGGTTGGGGTGGTCTCTTGGTTGCTCATAGTTATTCTGTGTCTGGGTAGGTAGTGGGCGAATTACTCGCTGTACGATTTGCGTCGGGCTCGGATCGCACCGCTGGCCACCAATGTTAGAAGGGCGACATCAGGGGAGCTAGATGGTGTCGGACAGACCACCCCGAGAGGCACCGTTTCGTTAGGAAGTAGCTGAGCGCCGCTGAGAAGCCTCCTGGGCGAGGTCCTTCTCCTAGAATCTTACAGCCAAGTAATCCCCCCACCACAAAGGAACACAACAAGGGTATCAAATCTTACAAGTCTTTATCGGTTGCAAAAGGCAGGTTTCTGTGGCAATATTTACAGGTGGATCGAGGGATGCCAAAGAGTCTCGGGGTCGTTCAGGGATGGGGTAGCGGGACAGTCTCAGTACCAGCCTGGTACGGGAACACCCTGCGCTCAGCTCTCAATCCTCGAGCTGGGGGGGTTCCGGGAGCCGTGACGTCGTCCGCAGGGCTCGGAGGGTTGCCTCGTTGAGGTCGAGCCGCGACGAGGTCAGCAGGGCTCCGATGGTTACTCCTTCGAGGTCGAGCCGCGACGAGGTCAGCAGGGCTCCGATGGTTACTTCTTCGAGGTTGAGCCGCAACGAGGTCAGCAGGGCTCCAGGTCCGCGTTTCAGGCAATGAGTCTCTCTCCGTAGGGTCAGCCTTAATTCGATCAGCAGGGCTCTCGACACCAGGATACAACTAATGTCCTGGTTGTGGGTTGCCCCAGATATATGGCTGGAGCCCTTTGATGTCCGGACCCTCGCGCCGGGGGGGCCGGAGGGGCCGGGATGGGAGAGTCCAGACACCCAGCGAGGGGTGGAGCCATTGCCCAGGGAGGCCGGAGGGCGATCGGGCCCAAGCGTCGGGGGCCGGCGGGAGGCCCCATCGAAACTCCCCTCCTCCGGGATCTGTGGAGTGGCCACTCGACCCCCTTGGGCCGGGTCTTGGCACCTCGATGTCGGGGCTTTGCGGGAACAGAGGCCCGGGCGGGCCACGTCGCGAAGGCTAATGCGGGTAGCGGGGTACAATCTCGGGAGGCTTCGAAGGGTTGGGGTTGCCCCAGTTTGGACTGGTAGGAGGGTTCGGGACCACGCCACGAGGCCGGGTCCAATAATTGTCGACGGAAATACAAGTCAAAGGAAACATTTTACACAAAATGTCGATTTGGTTTTCCACGTCCAGTAATTTCCAAAGGAAGAGTGAACAGTTTTATGTCAGCAGTGAGGCATACGATCACTCAAAAATCACCAAAAAATACTTATAATATAAAAAGAACAGAAGAATCAAAGTACATTAAGGATTACAACCCAGTGATTTTGATGATGTGGAAAGCAAATATGGACATACAATATGCTGCAAATAACTCAATTGCTGTTTCTTGCTATGTTACATCATATAATACAAAATATGAGAAGACAGAATTGAAAGAAATATGGGAAGACATTTCACAAGAGAAGACACTTAGCAAAAAATTGTACAGCTTCAGCTTAAAGATGCTTTTACATTGAGAAATTGGATCGTATGAATGTTCAGATTGATTGACATCTGCAAGTTTATATTCAAAGTCAAGAGGAATCATCTGGATAAGTCTAAGTCTTGCTGCGACACAAAAATCGTGTTTTGAAATCTGTACAAGAAATTGAATACTTGGCACTGAATGATCCAAAAAGTACAGATATTCTTAAAACAAATATGTTGGATACATACTATCCAGATAGAAGTCCACACCTGGAAAAGATATGTCTATATGAAGTACTGCAAAATTACAGCTTTAAAAAAAATGTTACTGAAAATATAAATGAAGGAAAATATGCTGTAATTGGATCTGAAGGATGCTTGGTAAAACATGGCAAAGGAAATTTGATTAATCACAGGAAACTAAGTTGTGATACTCCAGATAAAAGGGAGTTTTTCTATTAAGCTCTTCTGCAACTCTTCAGACCTTGGCGGAGAGAAATGGAATTACTTGGAGATTTTGACTGCCTTGAAGATTCTTTCAATGCATGTAAAGATAGCATTGAATGTACAATTGTTCCAAATTATCTCCAAATGTTGAACGAAGAGATTAATCAAGAAAGTACTATTGCAGCTGAAATAGGTAGAGATAGTTCTCAAGATAGAGTTCTGCTGCACAAAGTCAAGATCCACTTGGAGAAGCCGTACTTGAAGACTTGAACTGGATTATCAGCACACAATCTCAAAGGGATTACATTGCATCATTTACTTGGGTAACCAGTAGAACATGGAAATCAGTTGGAATATCACATGTTATCTGGAGAAGCTGGTTTCGAAGTTTCAAGAGTACTAAAGCAAATGAAACTTCTCATAATTGATAAGGTAAGCATGGTTTCAAACTTAATGCTTGCGTTTGTACATTTGAGAATGCAGCAGATTTTTAAATAAAATTACGATGTTTTATTTGGAGGAAAACATGTAATTGTATTCGGTGATCTACTACAACTCACACCTGTGAAAGGCCAACCAGTTTTGAACACCCTTCTTCATAAAGACACTAAAAAATCATTGGGAAATATTAGAAATGTGAACATTTGGACTTATTTTGAATATAAAGAACTTATTAAGAACATGCGACAAGCAAATGACGAAGATTATGAAAAAATTCTCCAAAATATTAGAATTGGTGTCTTAAAGGATGGCAAAGAAGCTTTAGAAAGTCGGCTACTAACAAACTTGTTTCCAAAAGAAAATATTGCACCTGAAACTATCTACCAAAAAATTGCAGAAAAGAAGTCTATAATTTGCTTTATGCCAACACTGAAAGAATGCTCTACATTCAATGAATAACTGTTGAAACTGGAGAAACAACCCATAATGAAAATGGTAGCCACTGATAAAATAGAACATGAAGGAGTAACTATTCTTCTGTCAGAAAAATTACAGTTAAAATTAGACTCTTTGGAAAAATCAACATCCAAGACTGCTGGTTTGAAAAAAAACCTTATATGCATCTGTAAACTGTCGGGTAATATTACGGCGTAATTTAGATGTTGAGAAAGGTTTAATAAATGGAGCAATGGGGAAAGTGGTTGACTTTGATAGTTATCCAAATAGAGATAGAATTGAATTTTTGAAGATTACATTTGATCAGATTGAAGAGGTGAAACAGAGTGGACATTGTGGTGTTTGTTTCTTGCTTGTAAAAGATTTGTATGTTCGTAGAAAACAGTTTCCTGTTTGTTTAACATATGCAGTGACGATTAATAAATCTCAAGTTTAAGTGTAGACAGTGCTTTGGTAAACTTTGGAAGTTCTGTGTTTAAAGAGGGTATGGCATATGTTGCATTGTCTCGAGTAAGAAGATTATCTGGATTGTATTTGATTGATTTTGATGAGGAAAAAGTCACTGCAGATGAAAATTGCGTAAAAGAATACAATAGGTTAAGAAGACTATGCTCCTAACTTAAGTGAATATCCTATTTATGAAAAACATTTGATACGTCCAAAACTATAATATGACAAACATTCTAGAGAGGTTACAAAGAAGAAAAGAACTGAAAAGAATGATGAGGCTGGAAAGAAAATGGAAGCGGACATGGTTGCTAATATTGTAGGATATCAGTTAGAAAATAGTTCAAGTATCAACTGCTATGCTAATGTAATCATGAATGTTTCGTTTTTTTAGAAAATCATCCGGCATGCAATTATGAAAAATCGAGGAAAGAGATTCTGTTCTTTGTTACATTATGTATTTGAAAAGTTGAAAACTGATAAAATGAAAATTCATACTGCTTCTGGTATGGGTAATCTTCTGGATATATGTTCTGGTTCTTCACAAATTACACCGAATGTTTAGCAAGACGCTCAGGAATTGCTTATGTTTATGCTTGCACTATTAGAAGATAAAGGAATACAAATAGAAAATCTGTTTGGACTACGTTACAGATGGTATCATACATGTGACAGCTGTTCATGGTCATCTACCACTAAAATAGACACTGAACGATTCATATATTTGACAATACCAGATTGTAAAACAGTGTCTTTCAATTAATTAGTGAAATCAGCTAATCAAGATTAGGGGTGGGCAGAATTTGCGGAGTTGCCCTATGCAAAATTCCACGAAACGGCAAGAAATCTCCGCAAGCACACGGAATTTCACGTGCTCGGAGATTTCTTGTTGCACCCGTTGTAATCTATGCAGGGTCTCAGGGGCAGATGAGAATCGTGCTAGAATGAATCCTGCCTTGCATATTTATCCAAGAAGATGCCACCATTTTGTGCAATTCCTCTACTCAGCTGGAGTACTTTCTACTGGCTAATCAGTAAGTGAAGAAAGGAAGAACCAGTGAGAGGAGCAGAGTTTTGAGAGAAGGTGGATGCAGGAGAAGACAGGTGTGTGAAAAAAGACAGCAAGGTGTGAGAGCTAGAAGCTTGTGAGAAGCAAGGACGAGAAGAGGGGTTGGTGTGCGAGAGGAGAGAGGGGAGGGACAGAGGCTCACAAGTGGTAGTGGGGGACGAGGGAGTGAGCTCAGACAGAAGGAGGGAAGGGGAGCAGAGGGACAAAGGTGTGAGAAAAGGTGTGGCGTGGGGGAGAGCAAATGTGTCTCACATGGAGTGACGAAAGAGAGAAAGCGAAACTAGGTGAGAGAAGAGAAGAAAGTGACAGGCGGTGTGCCTCGAATGCTTTGGTGCAGGCGGTGGGAGGGCCACTGAAGGGAGAGAGACAGGCCGCAGGGGGCAGAGATGAGGAGAGTGAGGGCGGGGGTTAAGATAGCCCCCCACACACACCAATGGTGCAACAGCATCGTGGCTCAGAGGCTGTTGTCCGCATCAGTCCTGGCCCACACACCCCCATTCACACATGCACTTGTGCACCTCATGCACACACGTTCACCCCCTTCCTCCCCAGCTGCACATTCTCCAAGGGTGTCTTGAGCATGGTTTCTCCCCGGAGCCCCCTCACGCTCTCCAAGACCCCGTTTCTGTGAGCAGTGACACCGTGCGCGTGTCTCTGCAGCTGGGGGTACCTGCACACTCACCCCTCGGTGCTAAGTGACAGACACACTGGAGCTGGGGGTGGGTGCAGAGCCAAACAGGCAGGGCTTCTATGCAAGTTCACATGCCTCTTGTTTAGAAGGTCAGAGACCGATCAGTGCAGCAGATGAGGAGAAAGAACCTCCCGGTCACAGGAGGAACTACACAGGGATTGCGCTTGAGAAACTCACAAATCTTTGATGTCCTTTACGTCTGCGTGATGGCTCAGTGAACTAACCTCACAGTGACACGCTATTTACCAGTTTGAATTCTAGAGAATGGAAAGCAAAATGTATACGTCAGTCCTTCCAATATCATTAAATCTTAAATTGGGTAACACTTAGACTTGCTATACACAGCTACTGGAAACATCAGAGGTGCAGTAAAACTACTATGTAAAAATACGTTATTATGTATGTAGCACCATGTAAAAATATCAATGTAAAACTGAAGCCACTTCCGCTTTTAGCCAGCCACATGGTCATGACTTGGATTAATGTAAACATATTTCCCGTCTTCAGAAACTCAGACACCATCTTCTAGCTGTGGTCTAAGTTGCATGTAGCACCTGAAGACGGCAGGCGCATGCGCAGCGCATTCCAATTTATTTACATGCAGGACTTGGAGGCCAAGAGTTAGGTGCCTTCTACCACTTCCAAGAGGGGGGAAGAAGTATAAGGAATTGTCATCAGTAAGACCAGTTCTATTGAGCATTCTTGGAATTCTTTAAGTTTAGAGCCTCGACCGAGCTCACAAGGTTTTGCTGGGCGGGTGTGGTTTCTCCCCATATCTAATGCGGTACAGAATTTGATCTTCATCTCTGGCTCCTGCTTTATTTATATCTGTAAGTGCTTCCTGGTGAGGTTTAATTAATACCTCAAGCCCCCGAATTTCGTTCCGCCGCGGAAGTTGACATTTCCGCGTTCCGCTCGGAATGAGGAAATGCCGAAATTTCGCAAGTTCCACGAGCTGAACGGAATTTGCCGCCCACCCCCAATCAAGATATTGAATGTACTCCGTGCAAACCGTAAATGTTGTCAACATTATTTATAGTAAAATTTGGACACATCATTTGGCCCATTGGGAAGATGTCAATATGAATTCAGAAGTTTATCTTGGATATCCTTAATGGAAATGTTTTTAGAAACATATTTCGGACTATTGGGAAGATGTTGAGAATTTTTGTTTGAATTATTGATTCTGTTCATTGACATTGCATTTGGAAAATTGTGTTCAAAAGAAGGTGCTGATATATTTGATCTTTGTATTATAAACAATGTTACATGAGGATGTTCATTTGTGAAAATGTAAATAGATGGTTGATTTTCTTTTATACATTTTGAACACAGGTTTGTTTGTTTTTTAACAATCTTATTGACTATTTTTTTGCCCGCTGTCAACTGATCAAAATTGAAATCACTGTGTATGGGGAAATTCAATAGAATTTGAAGACAGCAAAAAAGGCTAACTGAATAGGTTATGTAATTGTAAAATAATGCTGTGTTCTTAAAACTATAAAATGACATTTAATAACAGGATTTCTTTCTTCTCTTTTACAGGTTCTACTACTAAAGTTTAAAATATTTTTAATTTACATTACAAAAAAAGTGCAAAAACATTTCAATCAGTTTTATATCTACTTCAAAACAGGCAAGATTAAGTCACCCAAGCACTACCCATGCACTGCTACAATCACCTCTGTACTACCCATTAGTAGCAGCCCATGGTGGGAGGGCTGCCGGGGGCCGACGTGGGGATGGGGCAGGGTGAGGGGTAGTAAACTGTGGAATACGGCCGCACAGAGGTAAGTACACAAACAAATCCATAAAACTAAATTTTGTTGCGCGCGCTGCATCTCCAAATGTACTCATGCAATGATCTAGGCACTTACACATGCACTGTTACAATCAACTGTGTACTACCCAGGCAGATGTCTAACCACATACACACTACTGAATCACTCCTCCAATTACCCAAGTGCTATCTTTGTAGTCAAAAAATCCCCCCAACACTTTCCATGCACTCCTTAAATCACCCATCGAGCACCAAGTACTTATGCAATCACTCTGCTAATAGTGAAGAAATTATAAATTGTAAATTCAGTCTTTGCAGTACTCCAATCATCCAGTCTCTACCCATGTATTCATGAATTAACCCAGGCAGTAACACTTCACAGCTACAATCACATGTGCACTATCTATGCAGCCCTGTAACCACATAGACACTGTTCATTTACACTCTTTCAATCACTCAACCAAGACTTACATACTAATGCAATCACTCACGTATTATCCATCCACTCATGAAATAACTCCGGAATTACACATACACTTGTACAATGAGGTAGGCAGTACTCATGGACACATACAATTACCATGCGCTACCCATGCAGTCTTTGAATCAATCATGCTGAACACAGACTCCAGCAATCATGCAAACATTAGCATGCAGTTATTTCTGTTTTTAAACCAGATAATGTAGTTCTGAAAAGAACTTTAATTTTTTTGTATTTTTTAAAACCATTTCGTAAATGTTTTGGGTGTTTTTGGAAAACCGAAAAAAGCAACAGGCTAAAGTCTTGACTTTTGGAATTCTAAAATCATTCCAAACAAAAAAAAAAAAAAACATTTGCAGCGATGGTTCCTTGCTGCAGAACAAACAGCATCCACAGATTGTTCACCACAACATAGGATGGCGTTGCATTTTATACATCAAAAAACAGAACAAAAGCCAATGCTGCATTTAACTCACCTACGCTTTAAACGGTGAACTGAATGGAACAGTAACACTTACAACCACTTTTTCCGTTGGATTTAATCCAAAAAATATTTCACATTTTACATTAAATGAATTTTCAATTACCAAGACATATTCATTACAGAAACAATGAATGAAATTATAACAACAATATCGACATTTTGACTAAATTTTACACAATTCGACACCACTACATACACACTCAGCCATATGAACTTTTCAGACATACTACTCAAACATCCTAAATAGACAACATACAAGATAAAACGATGATATGCAATTAATGAACAAAAAGGCCATCAGTAGACAAAACTTAGCATAGTTGTGAATCACTACACTGTATTATTTAGAAAAGATTGGCCAAAGGCGGAAAGGTCTACGCGTTTCAAATCCCTTTGTGTGCAGGGATTCTCATCAGGACCAACACTTTGCTGAAATAAAACAGAAAAAATGTTTTACTAAAGTAACCCCGCTCTATTGTATTGTAGCCGCACACATTGTGCTGAGTTCTTACCTTGCTATACAAGCGCCGAAGTTTCAAAGTTGTTGCTATTTCAACCCGTAGCCTAAATAAGTAAAGAACCGACAATTTGTCACCTCGTCATGTCTCTATTACACAAGAACAAGCGCAATCACCCTCAAGAACTAGCCCATCTTACTTGTAAGGCTGTGGTGTACGCGTGAGCGTGAAGGGTCAGAATATCTCCTTTCCTCACTGTACTTCTTACAACATCAACCGCTCAATAGGCAACCAGTGGGAACTCAAACTGCCGTTGAAAACAAATCTCGGCGTAAGCTCGATCTAAAGGACGAATGATACAAACTGATCAGTATGTCCCTTCATGTTAATTGGTATATTGCGGGGCCGTCAAAGAGGCGGATTATCTTACCTCAGCGAGCGTGAATGCTCAAGTCTCTTTGCTCTGGTAACAACCTCCATACTGGTGCGAGTGGCCAGAAAACATTCCTAGCAGCCATTTAGGCGTTCTGACACGCGCAAGCGACTGGACTACAAGTCTCATGGGAATTGTGGTTTTGACAAGATAGTTCCTTGCGTTTCTTCTTTTGAAGAGAAAGGAAGGACTAAAACAAACTATCAGTGCAATTCTGTGAACAACAAATATACTTGATCATAGGTTGTAGATCTCGGAGAGTTCATTTAATCCGTCAATAGACGTATTGAATTTAATAATAAGCATAGCTTCTCTTTTAAGTAATTTGGCATCCAGATCACCGCCTCGCTGGTCCTGTTCCACTTTGGAGATGACTGTCCATTTTAATTCCTTCTCTGTGTGGTTCTTCAAGTGCCAATGATTGACCAATGGGGCATTTTGTACGTTTTTGCAAATTCTTGATTTATGTTGCTGAATTCGATTCCTGACCTCCTGGTTGGTTTTTCCGATGTATAGTTTGTTACACGGACAACTGATACCGTAAACGACAAATGTCGATTTACAGTTAGAGAAGGTCTCCTGTTTCCAGTGGATACCATTGTGGGAGAACAGATTCCCTTCAGTAGTTGAATCGCAGCAAACGCATGTGCCGCACTTGTGGTGTCCCTGTATTGGCGGAAGGCTCAACAGATTTCTTATATCGGGACCTTTTGTTTTGGTTAGTGCTGCTCGCACTATCTGATTTGCAATGCTTTTATCCTTCTTAAAAGCGAATAATGGGATTTCGTTTAATGTTTTGTCCAGATTCTTCACCAAGTGCCAATTTTGATTAATGATCTTCTTAAAACAATTGGATGTTGGGCCAAACGTAGAGACGCATACAATTCTGTAAATCTTCGGTTTATTGCGTCTTTCTAGTAAAGCTTCTCGTGGTGTTCACCAGGCTCGTTTAATGGCTTTTTTCAAAAGCTTTTTCGGGTATCCTCTAGCTAATAAGTTGACCTTTAGCTTTTCCGCATGGAGGAAATATTCATCTTTAAATGAACAATTTCGTCGGATTCGCAAAAATTGCCCATAAGGCAAGTTGTCTCTGAAACTGCGTGGGTGGTGGCTTGAATAATGTAAAGCCTTGTTTCTATCCGTTTCTTTCTTATATAGTGTAGTCATTCATCTGTGGGGTAAACCTCAACGTCCAAGAATGGCATTTTAGATTTAGAGTAATTTTATACATAGCGGTTTTAAGTTTCCAAACTGAGCGTCTGTCCGGCCCTCGAGATGATCTACTTGACGTTCCTGCAGTACTGGGACCAGCTACCTGGTCACCTTGTTGCATATTTTGTTGTCCACATCGCGTTTGCTCCCGTGCATAATGTCTGGGGTGGATTATCTGGAGGTGCTTTAACATGCTCAATGTGCCACAAGAGTATTTTTTGTCACTACCTCTAGACAAAATCCATGGACAGAGTACAGCTTATCTTCCTTGCTTGGACTTTCTCACCATCTGGGATGGTGAAATATTTCCAGACGATGGATTGTGGTCTCTTTTTCGGAGGTGGTTATTCTATCTCTTCTTCATCAGAAGTATGTTCTTGTTGAGGATTGGAAGAAGCCATTTCGAACTCTTTCCAAAAACACCCCAAAAACTGTATAGGCCAGCTGCAAAAACACAACAAGTGTCTCTCCTGTGAAGCTGCAGAGAGAATGACTAAAATGGTTACATCCAAATGGTCGCACACTGCTGACCTACCTGCGTGTTACCCCAAAGAACTGTGGTCCCTGTAGTCAGCGTCGGCGTATACACCTATGCTCGTGTCGTGAGTGCAAGTGTGAATAGCGTTAGCCATCCCTGGACATCCCAGGAGGGGCTAGCGGAGTGCGGTCCATTGCGATTGGTCTACAAATATGGCTCCCTCGAGCTTTGAGCTGACGAGCTCCTGGAAGACGCACCTGCGTGCCTGTGCGGGCAACGAGGCCTTTGACGGTTGTTTGGCGGCCCTCTTCTCCACCCCTAACTATTTTCTCTACTGAGGAGGGAAGTTATCCCGAAACCCGAGTCATGTCTCGGGTGATATTCCAAAACCCGGGACATGTATCGGGTCTAGAGATTATCAGTTCAACAAGTACTTACTTGCACCCACTGGGGTGAACCACTCAAGAACTCCATGTCAGAGATCATCAGTTCAACAAGTACTTACTTGCACCCATTGGGGTGAACCACTCAAGAACTCCATGTACCATCTTCCCCAGGGGCGACCCGGAGGAGGGGCTAGCGGAGTGCGGTCCATTGCGATTGGTCTACAAATATGGCTCCCTCGAGCTTTGAGCTGACGAGCTCCTGGACGACGCACCTGCGTGCCTGTGCGGGCAACGAGGCCTTTGACGGTTGTTTGGCGGCCCTCTTCTCCACCCCTAACTATTTTCTCTACTGAGGAGGGAAGTTATCCCGAAACCCGAGCCATGTCTCGGGTGATATTCCAAAACCCGGGACATGTATCGGGTCTAGAGATTATCAGTTCAACAAGTACTTACTTGCACCCATTGGGGTGAACCACTCAAGAACTCCATGTACCAGCTTCCCCAGGGGCGACCCGGAGGAGGGGCTAGCGGAGTGCGGTCCATTGCGATTGGTCTACAGAATGACTAAAATGGGTAGGATCATTCAACTTTTAGAATGGGAAATCTTATGAACCAATGAAAGGCTGTCTTAACCTCAGATGGCAGTCGCACACCTGGTGCGCAACCAGCGCAAATTTGCAAAAACATATTTAACAATAATATAAGTTTAGTACAAGTACAAATATATTATTTTTATGAATAGTTTAGATAATCTCTTGCCCTCATGTATACATTAAAGTTAAAAATAAATATTGTGTAAAATCATCCCCAAAAATTTGCAGGGGTGGCGCACCCGGCGCGATCCCATATGTATATGACGTTACACGGGAACAGGCATTGCGTACCTGTCGCATACTAAACGCGCACGTTACGAAACGATACACACATTATGCAGGGCCAGACACCACGCACCCGTCGCACACCAAAAGTGCATCATGCACGACTTTAGCAATATGGCGGCTTGAATCAGCGCACCCACCGAGAAGGGTATACGATGGGTTCGCGACTTCACTTTTACCTCAGGAAAAAAAAACATTTTAGAACACGAAAGTCATTACATAATTTTGAAAATTAAATAAACTACAATACAATTCCAAAATATCACCCAAAATCATTTAATTTACAGAAAAAAAATAAAGGTTTTAAAATATTCAACTTACAAATTAGCAATTAAAAAAAATCTTTGAAATTGACTGAAAAAAACCATAGGTTTCATTGACGTTATAGTTAGTTGGACATTTCACTCGTACAAAACCAGAGAAATTCTGCCGTTATAGTTAGTTCAGCTAACTATAACTTGCGCCCCGCAATACACTGCTGATGAAGTCACATATTACATCATTCATGACATGGTCAGCGAGATCACTGAGGACATCACTGAGGACATCATCCACGTGAAAATCTGATGCACCTCCTCACATTCTAATACAACCTTTGATACACCCACTGTAAAACACAAACTGCCATTTTCGAAACCATCGACACACCAATACCAGTTACTACATACGCACTTACTGATTTCTCGGTCTACATACACATCCACTCATACAATTACTCATACATACAGTCACTCATAAATACAACACTATCATATGCATTCATTCACCTATACAGACTCACACCGCCGCTCATCCATGGAGTTACTCACACCTAATCAGTCATGCAAAGAATCAAACACACTCCCATTTACTCACCTATACAATAATACACACACCACCTCACTTATTCATACAGATACTAACGCATATTTACGCTTATGCAATCATGGATACAAGTACACACTCATCCATACAGCCACTCTCACAATCACTGACTCTCACGTATGGTCATTTATATACTCCAACTCACATACACTGCCTTTTACATATGTAGTTACTTGGACATGTACTAGTGAGATATCCATTCACTCACCAACACACCCATACACACACTCACCCACCCATACAGCGGTTTCCACATGCACTCTTGAACCCATACACCCAGTGAACCAACCAATCACACATCTATGCAGAGTCATTCACCTCCCACCCAGCGGCACACACACACACTCCGTCTCCCATACAAATACTCAGGGAACCAACCAATAACCCATATAGACAATCATGTAGCTACTGACCAACCCATGCAGTAGCTTACACAACAGAGACTGATAGACATTGACCCAGTTTAGTCACAAACCCATGCATTTAGTAAGACATTTAATCACTCACTTATACAGTCAGTCACGCACCTACTAAATCCTCCATCCAGACACATACACCCACTCATTCTTCAATACACCGTGGCATATATATATATTTAAAACATATTTAAACTTTACAGAAACACACTGTCACTGGATGATGTCATCAGTGATATCACTGACCAAGTCATGAATGATGTAATATGTGACGTCATCAGCAGTGCATTTCAGGGGCGCGAGTTATAGTTAGCTGAACTAACTACAACGGTGGAATTTCTCTGGTTTTATACGAGTGAAATGTCCAACTAACTATAACGTCAATGAAACCTATAGTTTTTTTCAGTGAATTTTTAAGGTTTTTCAAATGGTAATTTCCAACTATAACTTGCCTGAAACTTTTGTTTTTTTCAGTATATATATATATATATATATATATTATATATCCCAGCTCGGTCTCCACTTTACTCCATCCGAAGCACTCGCGGGTGGGTGCGGTTAGCGGTAGTGGACGCCGCTCTAAATTCAGGCTCAAATTCTTCTTCCTCAAATGAAGAATTACCGCACTCAGGGGGGCATTGAAAGTTGTTTCTTTATTCAACGACCAAACAGCAAACAAAACAAACGCGTTTCGGCGAAAGCCTTCTTCGGTGTTCATTACACATTAAAAGGGGGCATGTTTAAAAAGCGTAGTCATGGAGCTGCAAAATCAAGAAAGGACAATTTACATTTGTCTAACGCGGGGGCCATTATGAAGTGATACATTCAATTCATTTAGTTCATGTAAATGCATATCTCTATAGTATATGTCTCTCTATATGAGCGAGTCCTATCCACATGATTAGTTAAATTTATCACTTGAAATAAAGTAAAATAAAATACAGGAATGTCGCCGTGTATCGGCATGTTTGGCACCCTGAGTTAAATTGATTCGTCATAAAGCTCCAAGGTCAAGAAGGGACCAATATCCATTTATCTAACATGGGGGCCATTATGAATTGGTGCATTTTATACAATACTTCATGTTATACATGTCTCTTGAACATATACGTCTGTATGACGAAAACAATCATAATTCTATTGTATCCACACCATTACTTGGACTTACCACCAAAGATCCAAAATATCGCCGTGTATCGGCATTAAATATATTGGATAAATTGTTTAATTTCGCCGTGTATCGGCTTACGTCCCTTCTTATAACTGTTCATATCACGCTGGAATCAACATAATTAAATCAAAACCATTACATTTACACAAATATTAACTGAATTCATACGGAAACAGCAAGAAAATTCATGAACATAAATGTGTCTATAGGGCTACCTTCATCTATGAGCCTATATGAACTACAAGTTCCTCTCCACTGTTAAGTCCTCTGGGATACTTAGTCTGTAAGTCAATAATGTATCTTGACTCAAGTCTTCTTAAGCTGCGTGTTCTGTTGCCACCCCTGATATTTATAGGAACATGATCAAGGCCAAAGTACTGCAATACATTTCTGTTGCTTTGGTGACAATCTGCAAAGTGGCGTGCCACAGGATATGCGGTATCCACTTTGTCTATGGCCCTTAAATGTTCTAGGATCCTGATTTTTAGCTGATGTATTGTACTGCCTATATAGCGTAATCCGCAAGGACACACTAAACAGTAAACTGCACTTAGGGGAAGAGGATGTGGTGTTACTTCCAGAGCTGCAGACTTTGCAACTGGGGAACCAGGTAGGAGTTTCTGCCTCAGCTCAACATTCTGCGATTCTGGTCAAATCACTTAATCTCCCCATGTCTACAACCAAAATGAATTTGATCTTGTGTGTTGTAACCAATGCTCATGTAAAGCACTCCAATACCTGACAAGTCTGCACTATATAAATCTGCAAATACACAAAAAATAAGTGTTATGCACACTTCTGTCATTGGGCTACATCTGGGTGCTATTTGGGCTACATTTGGGCTCTTTTGTCTCTGGTGGCCATTTTGGGAGATTTATTGGTTATGAAGTTTCCTAATTTACTACAGTCTCCTCAGTAGGAAATACTTAGTTTTTTACTTTGATTCCATCAAGAAGGCATTCAGATGTGTCACACATTTGCCATAAATTCAGAATGTTAGCACTCTAGTTGCTTATTAGATCACTGTAGTAAAGCTACTGCTCACCAGGGAAGTCTGCTGCTGGTATTAAAAGTGCATGTTTCAGTCTGCATATCAGAATTTTTTTATGAAATAGAAGAGGATTTGAGAAGTCACTCAAAATGTGCCCTCATTTTTCTTTCTTCAGCACTAATCATACTTTCTATGGCAGAATGAACCCCCTCATTTTGTTCCTTTTTAAATTAAATGTTTTAAGAGTTACCACTTTATTCCAATCAAGATGGCTTCAGGTGTGCCATACGTTTATCATAAGTAGGAGTGTTAGTGCTCTAGTTGTTCTTTGGAACACTCTGGGAAGCTGCAGTAGAACACAAAGGAATCAACTGACAGTCTCTGCCCTTGTTGGATGTACATGTTTTACTGAGAATGTCAGACTTCATTCTCACATGACTAAGAAAGATAATGTGAATTTACAGAAAATATGCTCTCAGTTTAGCTTATAGATCACCTTCCAAACCTCTGTGGGAAAAGCATGAGAAAATAGTTCTCTCAAACATGATTGATGATATCACAGTAGAAGGCTTTTTCACGTGGTAAAATCACCTTAGAACATACCACTATTCCTAAAATGAGTATGGTACAATCAGCAAATGATTTATAATGTTAAGTCTTAAAACCTTGTATTAACTGCAATGCTTTTTAATGAGGTGGTATCATGTATATTGGTCCTAAGATGGCTGCCAATACTTCTTGGATGAAGTGCTGACAGCCAATCAGATCTCACGATGAGATGTGTGGTTAGGCTCCGCCCAAATATATGTGATTTTACTTTTGATTTTCTCAGGAACCACTGAACGGATTTACACCATTTAAGCAAAAGGCACGACTCTGAACCAAGGTCTACCTTTCTGCCAAATGTGGTGAAATTCCATTCAGCAGTTCGGGCTGTAGCTGTGACTAAAGGTCCCTATGGAAAATTGCATGGGGAAAACACGTTTGGGACCCCCTTTTTTCTCGGACCCCCGCTTGACAAATCACCCCGAGACTTTCAGGATAGGAGCGGAGCGGGCCACGAATTTTGAAAATTTTGCGAAGATTCGTCAACCGGCGCCAAAGTTATTCTAAATAGAATGTTGCGGATTTCCTATGGCTAATAGATCCTAACTATAACTACCTACTGGCTACCACCAGTAGGAGATATAGATATATATCCAAAAACTCTCCAAATGTACATTCGCGCACAAAGACAGGAACGGACAACTTGAATTGCGGGTGCTAGAAATTGGAATTTATTAAATCAAGATAAGTGCACAGCTCATGACGCGTTTCGGGCCACTCGGCCCTTGCTCACATGATCGCGTTACGCACATGATAGTGAATTTAAAGTAATACACCACCCATCACCTTACTGAAAAAAGCGGCACTACAATAGAAACTGAAAAAATACTCAAGTCTCTAGTTCACATAGTTAAAAAAAAAACACCTTTTGAAAACTGCCAAATAAATAGCACATCACTTGTTCATATTAACAAAAACGAAAAATGGAAACCAATACATAGGGGGGGGGGGTCACCAATTAAATTTGGGAATGTGCATAAAAGTTGGATTTACACTAATATTGGTAATGGGTGGGACTATGTTGATATGGAAATAGAACTGATTAAATACAATATAAATATTTCGATAATTTGTCATTTCATTAATAAGTCACATAGTCTACATTTTTTAACTACACAGAATCAAACCAACTGTAACTAGTTATATGAACATAGATTACATTTGTTGAGGCAAATAGAAATACACGGTACCAATACATTGTTACACAAGGTATCCAATATAGTTGACATATTGCAGATGAAAAATATGCAAAGTGCAATCTGTGAGAAGTTGGCCTGATGTATGATGTCACTAGTTCTAGTGTACACCTTATATCAGTCCAAATACCCTTATGGTGATTGGTTGTAAAGTCAACCTTATAGACCAGCTATCCTAGTGGTAGCATGGACAAGAGCAGTCTTAGGCTAAACTCTGAATGGCATGTGAAGCCAGCTGTGATGCCTTGAATACCAAATGAAAGGACACCACAACAGATATATAGATATAAAATAAAGTGTATTTATTCTAGTCAAACCCTCAGCACTCTTTATGAGATTAGAGGTAAGTACAACACAGTCTTATTTAAGCATACATTAAGTCACACAGGTAAGTAATAGTTAGGCCCTAGGGGCCACGCAAACCATATACTAAGTAAGTGGTATAAGGACCACTGTCACGGAAATAGGATAGGCCTAGGGAATCGCTGGGGCTACACTATGCTACCAAAGGTTAGGAAGTGGGAGGCCCACGGGATTCAGGTGCAGAGTGGAAACACTCACGCGTAATGCGTATAATCGATAGAAATAGTACAGTTTTGAATTAAATAGATTTAGAACACTTCCGGAGTAGCTAGGAAGTTGAGACTGGAAAACTAGACACTAGGATAGTCACTACCCTGATGAGCACCGGAGTACCCAAGTTACCTAGCCCACAGGCTGCGGGTGCATAGGGGTGAAGTTGCGTCGGGTTTCGTCGTCGACTCCTATGGATGCCTGAAGAAAGATGCTGACAGGCAGTCAGTGAAGAGTGTCCAGTGGATCCCAAGGCTGGGATCAGGAAGGAAGGATACCTGCAAGCAGAGGGGACAGAGTCAAGGTCACTAGCCAGTGACCACGTGGAACCAGGAAGGAACCAGGCGATGTCGTGAAGATTGCAGGTGAAGGTGAAGCTTGTCGCTGCAACCACGAGGACCAGGGAACGTCGAGGACGACCAGGACCAGGAGGCGAGCTGTCCCACGAAGGCTCTTGCTGTCGGCGGCGTCGAAGTTGGACTAGGACTCACCAAGCCTTGGCAAGCGGAACCCACGAAGAACGGAGGACTTGCTTCTGGTGCAGACCAGGAAGGTCTGGGGTGCTTCTTCTTTGCAGAGAAGCGGGAGCCAGTCTGGAGGAGCCAAACCAGTGCAGAAGATTTCAGGATGCGTCGTCACAAAGGCCACTAGCCAGCGGGCAAGCAACCGGACAGACGCGGCAAGCAGGAAAATGCAGAAGGGCCCCACGCAGGACTCGTGGAGTGTGGGGGGCTGATCTTCGGTGCAGATGGTGCTTGGGGTTGGGGCTTCTCAATCCCCGGTGCACAACTTCGAGGGTGCCTCAGAAGCTGCGCTTGAAGATACTAGCCACTTTTCCCAGGTAGCCGGTCCCACGTCTCTCGTCGCCTCCACGGATCTCAGCTCGGCTGTGGATGTGGATCAGGGTCGGAGAAGTCTGGAAGTCAAGGCTCTGGTCGGGCTCTGCAGTCGGTCCCTCATAGAACTTCAGCAAAGCAAAGGGTAGTCTCTTGATGGTGCCTGTTTGCACAAGGTAGCCACTCCTTGGCCACAAGGGAGATTCTTCAGTCTTCTTCTTTCGTCGAATATCGAAGGTCCAGAGTTTCTGTTCAAGTTGCAGGTTCAGGATAATCTAATCTCCTGGGGCCCAGCTACCACTCTTATACTAATCTGGGGGGCTGGGTCACCTGCTAGGTCACGCCTTATGGGTGGGACTTGGGAGGGGGGTGGTTACACCCCCTTCCCTTTGTCCAGTCTCGCGCCAGGACTGGGGCTGGAGTGCCCCAGCACCGGTTTGAACTGGACTATGCATGGGACACCTTGTGTGCCCCAGGCATGTCTCATTCCTTTCAGCCCTCCCTGCCCCAATACACTAAAGTCTGTCTGGGGAGGTGCTAGCACCTCCCTAAGCAGGAAACCTATTGTCCAAGCCTCCCTGGCCGGGATCACTCCCAGCAGCAGGAGGTCAGACTTGTGTCTGTGGCAGCAGCATCCATTTTGTAATGCTGAGGCTTTGGTTAGAGTTAAACAGCAAAGTAGGATTTTAACATGTCTCTCCCTCTAGAAGGGAGGAATAATATCCTCATCACCAGAAATGGTATGGGGGTATTATTCCAAAGTGTTAGACACCTTACACGACATGTTTTGATACAGCCAAACCATAGTTACCATAACCGTTTAAGATTATAAGGCACTTTAAGAGTATATGGTAGGCTATATCATAGAACAGCTATAAGGACATGGTTCCGAAAGCTGCAGACAGGCTCAGCTCATGCTAGAGCACCATCTCACATGTTACCAAGCACTCTGCCTCCAGGATTGTTAAGGCCTGCCATAGGAGTGACTGATAGGTACACATGTGTCTATATATAAGGGTAGATATAGGCATACTATATCTAAGCAAGGGGTGATTACACGACCTTGCCCCAGCTGAGTGATCAGCCAGTTGTGTCTGATTGGAAGGCCAGACCAGGGGGGGCATAATACATGCTGCAGCCCCTGGGAGGCCTAGGGTACACCTATTCCCTGGGTACCTAGGGTACACTGTACAGGGTCCAATAAGGTGATCCTTACCAATTGGGAATGTACCTAGGGTACATGGAGTCCATTTTAAAGAGAGAGCAGACAGCCTGAGACCCTGAATGGCAGGATCTCAGGCCAACTAAGTCGAAAAACCAGCTAGACACTAGGCAAAAAGTTGGGGGTAACCATAGTCAGATATCCACCTTCCTACACAATCTTTGACTGAAATTGGACATAAAACCAGTAAAGAACTGCATTTCATTTGTATACACAGTGTGGGTGTTAGTTAGAACAAAGTCATGTGAAAAGCTATATTGACTAATAGTCACACCTACTACTTGGTACAAATACCTATTCAAAGCTTAAATCAAGACTCTGGTGATTAGTATACTGGTAAAGTAACCTAAATATCTGTCACAAAGATAGGGAAATAAGCATTATAATACATGAAAGGATACCAATGTGATGCACAGAAAGATATACTTATTTGTCTCAAAGTGACTCGACCTACGTTTGAATGAGTCACACTACTAAAGTGCCATATAATTAAAGTGCTAAGTGCTAAGGTGCAAAAAAATAAGATGCGCATTTTAGTGTGTATTACATTAAACAGCCTATTATACCACTAGTTGCTGATAGGAGATACCTACTAAAAAGTAATAATGGTAAACATGTAAAACAAAGACTGATACTAATGTTCGGGATCCCCCTTGAAAGAATGTATATTTAATACTACATACAAAATTCATTCAATTTGTTTGAAAGGAAAAGGAGAAGATTAGCCAAAATGGAGCTGTAAATTGAGGGACTTTATGATAAATCTCGGGAGGGCTGACATATAGGCTCATCTATAGCAAGCAACAATCTCTTTCATAAAATGAGCCCAGGTGAATAGTCCTAGGTATTTAGACGGGCTCTCACAGATAGTGTTCAGATGATTGTGGAAATAGCCAAAATGACAGTGACTTGCCTGATACCCTAGAGATGGAATATCATCATAAAAAATTATGTATGTCCTCACTTGTGCTCAGACCGTGAGGATATTTGGTATCAAGTTCGATAATGTATAATATATATATATATATATATATATATATATATATATATATACATATATACATACACACACATACATACACACACATATACATGCACATACTTAAAAAAACATAGGTTTCACACATGTTCTAGTTAGGTGGATATTTCACTCGTAAAAAAACAATGAAAATTTTAAAATCGCGACGTGCGCGCACAGTGCGCTTCGTGCACCGTGCGTGCGCTGTGGGCGCTCGGTACTCTACGCGCACCGAGCACCCACGGATCGCAGTGCGTGCCGTGCGCGCACCTCGAGATTTAAAAAAAAAAATTGTTTTTTTCTCCCTTGGGGGTCCTTCTGTGACCCCCTGACCAAGGCTAGGGGGTCAGGAACTGTCCACTCTGCCCCCTTTTCACTTTTTCTACCTTTTTTTTTCACCCCCTCAGACTGCGAGAGACAAAATGGCGGCCGACACTTCCTGGTTTCGACCAATTCGAATGTTTACCGACATCTAACAACCAATCAGAATTGTGCTCGCGCACGGCAGGGTGCGCGCACAGTGCGAGCGTATAGATATTGATATGCTTTTGAATGCTATTTTCTCAGGAAATACTGAACAGATTTACACCAGACCTGCAAAAGGCACTTCCTTGACCTTATGGCTACCTCTCTGCCAAATTTCACGTAATTCTGTTCAGCCGTTCGGGCTGTAGCTGCGACTAAAAGTCCTATGGAAAAATGCATGGGGAAAACATGTTTTGGGACCCCCCCTTTTTCTCAGCCCCCGCTTGACGAATCACCCCGAGACTTTCAGGGTAGGAGCTGAGCGGAGCGCCCCATTAGTTTTGAAAATTTCGCGAGGATTCGTCAACCGGCGCCAAAGTTATTCAAAATAGAATTTTCAGATTTCCTATGGAAACTAGGTTGTAACTATAACTATCTACTGGCGACCGCCAGTAGCTTATATATATATATATATATACACACATACATAAATATAACTGCAACTCCTTTCTCGCACTCGCTTCACCTCTGAAGACGGGAGCTCGGACCACGATTTAGTGCTGTAAGTATTATTTTATTGTCTGCTCCAACAAAGCCCAGCCATGATGCGTTTCGAGCCCAAAGGCCCTTGATCACATGACGCGATACACAGTCAGTGCAGGATTTTAAACAATTTTTTTCACCTGGTGTGTTTTTTTTCTTTTTTAAAGTGAGAGGTGCTAAACAAATCTAAGTGTATCGCAACTAGAATGGCAATAGACATAGTAAAATTACTGGCAAATAGGCACATATTTAAAACCACAATACTGATTGTAATAAATACTGATATTAATAAAATCATCTATATTAATAAATATATAAAGCCACAGTTGATTTCAATACAATAAATTGATATATACATGAAGTACGTCACAATTCCAGCATTATATTGTGATCCAATATATATATATATATATATATATATATATATATATATATATATATATATATATATATATATATATATATATATATTCCAAAAACACTTTCCCTGATGCGAGGACAAACACAGCAGCGAAGTGGTTGAAAGCACCATTTATTTAAAACCGGCAGTGACACTCTGGATGTCTCTCTCCTGACGCGTTTCGGGGCTGGCTAAGCTCCTTATTCATAGGACAAACACACTGGAACAGCGCCGAGTAGCTCAATCAGGCAACCTGCATGCTCATTTAAATATTCCCAGGTGGGCTTGTCAGGTGACTCACAATTGCAGGCATGCTGGTACCTGTGGTCTTTTCAGACCGTGGGCATACAGTATTTCCCGAGTGGGATCAGTGCCAACATTCCAGTCTCTTGGTTAAACATAAATAACCCCAGTGGGCCTCCGAGTGTCAATAGCCAGTGGTTAACTCCTCCGCTGCGCCTGAAGGTTTCAAAACAATTCCAAACCTTCTGGCCCCTGCCACAGTCTGGCGGTGGTTCGTCCTCTACGGCCGGACCGCAGTATTTAAATTCCAAAAATACTTGACCTGATGCGAGGACAAACAGCAGCGAAGTGGTAGAAAGCACCATTTATTTAAAACCGGCAGTGACACTCTGGATGTCTCTCTCCTCTCCTGACACATTTCGGGGCTGGCAAAGCTCCTTATTCATAGGACAAACACTTCGCTGCTGTGTTTGTCCTCGAATCAGGGCAAGTGTTTTTGGAATATATACATCTATATAAAAATAATCAACTGGCAGTCGCCAGTGGATAGTTATAGTTGGGACTTATTTTCCATAGGAAATCCGCAACATTCTACTCCCAATAAATCTGGTGCCGGTTGATGAATACTCGCGAAATTTTCCAAACTTTTGGCCACCTCCGCTCCGCTCCTACCCTGAAAGTTTCGCAGTGATCAGTCAAGCGGGGGCCGAGAAGAAAGGGGGGTCCCAAAACGCGTTTTCCCCATGCAATTTCCCATAGGATCTGTTGTCACAGCTACAGCCCGAACCGCTGAACGGAATGACACCAAATTTGGCAAAGAGGTAGTCCTCAGTTCAGACTCATGCCTTTTGCATAAATGGTGTGAATCTGTTCAGTAGTTTCTGGAAAAAAGAGTTAGTGATATCTATGGCCGGGGAGGATCCGCGGACCCTACCCGCACCGTAAGCGCACCCTCCCCGAACAGAGCGCGCACCCTCCCGATCGCGCACTGAATTCTAATTGGCTGTCGAGTGTCTGTCTACATTCGAAACCAGGAACTGCCATTTTCTGCCTCGGTAGAAGCGAGGCTGAAGAAGCAAGGGGAATAAGTGTGTAAAACATATAAAGGGGGCAGGGTGGATATACTCTGACCCTCTAGATGTGCTTAGGGGGTCCCAGAAGGACCCCCTGGGGCCCCCCCTTTTTTTTTTTTAAACGGCAAAATGAGCACACAGTGCGTGCATCCTACCTCGATGGGTGCACGGATTTTCTCGCGTTGGGTGCGTGGATCCAAGGAAAAAAAAAATTGACATTTTTGGGAGATAAAGATCAAGCTTAAGTGTTTTGTTCTTGAGTGGCTCTAAAAAGAGCCGTTGTGTTCATTGAGAGTTTTTGGTACTTATAAGTAAGTACCTATACAGAGTCTAAAGTTGTTGAGGAAGACTCTGTTTCCTTCATCAGTAAAGTGTACTCCATCTCTCCTATACATCTCTTGCATATGAAAGTGCAGATTGTGATTGTAAATGGACCCCATTCTAGAGTCTCAGAGAAAAGCAGAAACCGATTTATTCACATGTTTCCTAGCTTTCTCAATTTGTGGACAAAAACGATCGGACCAGTTCCATTTCTGCCTGTGGCATATGTTAGAATACACAAAGGCAGTTGTGGGAAAAAGTGAAATCAGTTCTGCAAAGGTGTCCTTCATAAGCATTTCCAGACCTACCCCAGTCAAAGTGCCCAGGTCATTGCCACCACAGTGCACTATTATGAGGTCAGGGTGTTGGATATGCATGAAGGATTTCACCAATGGCATCAATTGGTGCCACTTTAACCCTCTCTGTCCAATCCATTTAATGTCTACATTTGGCAAACCTAGGTCTTTGTGAATGCCTTTGTTTTCTGCATACCTTTGGCTCCAGAAAATATAGCTGTGTCCCACAATCCACACTCTAAGCATCTTGAAAGGCGGTCTGGATGCACTCAGATGGTCTCTGTAATGAAATGGCAGTTTGGAAAGTAAGATTTTTCTAAAATGGTGGCTAAGATGCAGTTTTGAAAAAAGACAAGAAATCATTGGTTATTTGACAACATTTTACACTGAAAGGTAGGGTGCATATTTCTGGAACATTATATATGATAAGCTGATATGTTGAAAAGTCAAGCACACTTGCTGTCTTGATTAGCAACATTGTGTGCTGAACCTGTGACCTGTGTGCTCAGTACAGTGTTCCATGACCTGTTTCTATGGTAACAGGCAGAAAGCAGATTGGGGGAAGGGTTCAAATATATGTCATTTGGAAAGGGTTGAAATGTTTAACCAATGGAAATGTGTGTTTGGTTTCGAATTTATGTGGGAAGGAATGTGATTTGATGTTTACATGTATATGTGGGGAAAATGATAGGGAAACTTTGCCATTCTTTGGTTCTGCTGACAGGTGCACAGTGCAGAAATTCTGTATCTGATGTGTGCCTGATATCTGGTGAGTGACTGATGTACATCTTAATCTACAAAACAACTTGAAAGAGGAGTTATTTAATTGTGAGGGGATGTATGTAGACTATTTTGATTTTAATCAGACTAATGTATTTCTCCTGCTAAAGTGTAGGGAGTACTTTTTTTCTCTACAATCTTATTGACAGTATGTGTGCATGTAGAAACCATTCTGTGATAAGCATTTGTGTTTTTTATGTGGTTGCAGACAGATAACTGTGCTGTTTTTATATTTTGGTAGAATTGGAAACCAGTCATTGTTTATGAATTTGTGGAATGAGTTATGTTTCTACACTAAAATGTAGTACTCCTTCTAGATGAAGAAATGTGTTTTGGTATAGTGCAAGGGATAGTGGTGCTTGTCTAGAATCACACAGTGGGTCTGTGTGCATTTGGGAACCACTGGGAGAGAAGCATTTGGTACCATCATGTATTTTCTGGCAGATAACTCTTTTAAAACCAGTCATGTTGTCAAGTTTTAGTAGCATTAGAAGCCAGTCGTTGCTTATGCGTGGATTAAATGAGTTAAGCTTTGACACAAGTGCAGTCCTGAAATATGTAGATTGTGTGCACTTCCCTTACCACTTCCACAGTAGTGAATGAGTTTTGCTAAACTCATAGGGATAGTGGTTGTTGTCTAGAAGCTCACTGTGAGTCTGTGTGCATTTGGGAACCACTGTGAGAGAAGCATTTGGTAACATTGTGTATTTGATGACAGATAACTGGTTTTTTTTTAGTTTAGAAAGCTTTATTGAATATAATAAACCAAGTAAAACAGCAGTACAAAAAGAGAATCATTAGGCAGTAAGATAAAACAAAAACAAAAAAATTGAATTGATACAAGATTTAAAGAATGCCATAATGGAGATCGGGGATATACTTGGGGAAAAAGCTTTTTTAAAGATATGGGATAAAGGAAAAAGGGGTAAGAGGGAGGGGGAAAAAGCATTCAATATACAGAGTAAAATATCCTATAATAACATAAGCAAGTAGATAAATATATAAGAAAAACTAAACAGCTATAATTGAAAAAAAGGTGCAAAAACAAGATAATCAAGGGACAATTTGAGAGAGAAAATTAGTGAAAGGCAACCATAACAAATCTTTTTTGATCAGAAGAGGTACTGTGGTAGCAAAAGCACGATCAAGTCTATGGTGATGACACAATAAATTCCACCAGGCGTTATATGAAATCTTTGAAGTATCTTTCCAATTAGTAGCAATTATCTGTAAAGTAATGGCTATGTATAAATCTATAAATTTGCGTGCATAACAATGAACATTCCATATAGGTGAGGCACCACCCAAAAAGATATGGACAATCTCAAAGGAGTGGTCAGTAGCTAATATTTCATTAAATTTATACCAAATACGAGACCGGAAAGATTTAACTAACGGGCAGTGAAAGAACATGTGAAAAAAATTGCTATCAGTGTGAGAACAAGACCAACATTTTTTGGAATCAGACAATTTGAAATGATGTAAGTCGGATGGGGTAAAAAAAAGTCTATTGTAAAAAAAAAAAAATACAAAGTCTGTGTGGTACTAGCAGAGCGGGAGACATTGTGTATATTAGACCATAAGGCATTCCAAACCTGAAGGGAAAACTCTTGAGCTAGATCCTTTTCCCAGGAGAGTTCAAGTTTAGATTTAGGTCTTTCAGCATAGGGGAAGGAAATTAATTTATAGATAGCCGCAGCTTTGAGAGGAATAGAGAAATCTGGTAGTGATCGGGGAGGGGTTGTGTCAGAAGAGGGCAGAGAAGCAACTTGAGAGATAATGATGGCTAAGAAATTTTTAAGCAAGGGATATTGAGAGGAGTGTGCGTTGGAAAGGTGAAAGGAGGCGCAAATGTCAGAGTAATCTCGTAAGGAATTATTAGCAAGTAAATGATAATACCTTTATCAATCCATTCCTTCCAAAAAAGTGCTCTGTTATTTATCTTTAAGGATTTGTTATACCAAATTGGAGTAGAGGAAAGAAACTCTGATTGCGAAAGGGAGGAACGAAACACAGAGAGCAAGTGCCTTGGCATGCTTAAAGATAGGGGTAAGAAAATGCTGCGGAGGCCGAGATAAGCGAGTAGCCGTATTGAAGGAGAAAGGTGAAAGTTGCGCAAGTTCTATGGAGCTCCAGGCTGTTAGAGGATCAGATTAATCAGAAAGGGCCAAATTTGCTTTAGAGTAAAGGCAGAATGAAAGCGAGTAAGGTTGGTTAAGTTGACTCCACCTGAATCTTTGGGTTTTTGAAGACGAGAAATAGAGATCCTAGCTTTGCGTTTATTCCATAAAAATGAAGTGAAAATACGATTTATAGTTTTGAAAAAAAGTAGAGTGGAAGGGAAATTGGGAGCATAGAAAGATAAAAATTTACAATGGGAAGAAGCATCATTTTGATAGTGGCTAACCTCCCCCACCAGGATAAAAAAAGGGGAGACCAGTTGTCTATAAGAGGAGAGCTTTTTAACAATATGTTTCTGATTAAGCTTGATGGTCTCTCTAATAGTGTTAGCGTAGAGAACTAGGCATTTAATATTACCAGAATTCCATTCGAAGCCAGAACCTTGAAACATATGAGGAAGGCAAAATTTGTTGAGGGGCAAAACCTCAGACTTGTCTATATAAAGTTTATATCCAGAAACCAAAGAGTAATCTTGCAGCAATGAAAAGAGAGCAGGTAGAGAAGTGGTCGGATTAGAGATATAAAGTAGAATATCATCTGCGTAAGCAGTGAATTTAATATCAATGTTCTGAAATATGAAGCCACACTATAGGATGATGAACATCGAATTTTTTCTAAAAAGGGTTCTAACGCAAGAGTAAAAAGAAGAGGGGAGAGAGGACAACATTGTCTGGTGCCTCTATGGAGAGAGAAATGGTGAGATTGAGAACCATTAACCCAGATAGAAGTAGAGGGAGCAGAGTATAATAATTTAATATGTTGAATAATGGAAGGGCTAAAGCCATGTCATCTCAATGCACCAAACATAAAATCCCAGCACACTCTGTCGAATGCTTTCTCAGCATCCAATGTAATGGCGGCAACTGGGGAATCCATCTTTGAGGTAAGGTGAATAATGTTGAGGAAGGTTCTTGAATGGTCAGTAATGGACCTGCTTTTGACAAACCCAGATTGATAAATATTAGTAAGGTTAGGAATGATTTTGTTAATACGAGAGACTAGAATTTTTGCATAAATTTTACAGTCAGTGTTAATTAAAGAAATAGGTCGGTAGTTTTTACAAATGGAGGGATCTTTATCTTTTTTAGGGCTCAAACATAACATTGCCTGTGTAAAGGAACCTTTGGATTCTCCTTGAGCAAGGAAATAGGTAATCAAAGAAAATAAATGTGATAAGAGGATATCCTTAAAGTGCAAATAAAAATGAACCGTAAACCCATCTGGGCCAGGTGTTTTATCTTTGGGGAGAAGAGTAATAGCATGGAGTATTTCTTTTTCTGAGAGGGGGACATCGAGGGAAAAAAGATCAGTAAAACTATCAGAAGATCTGGGAATAGACTGAAAAAAAGTCAATTTGAGCTTGAGAGGGAGCGGATTCTGGAGTATAAAGTGAAGAGTAATATTGAACGAAACAATCAAGGATTTTGTCATCAGTGTACTGATTTCCATGTGAATCAATAATGGTTATTATTTTAGATTTTTGTTTTTTAATTTTGAGATAATTAGCGAGAGATTTGCCAGCTTTATTGCGGCCCCGTACATTTTGGCATGGAAGTCAAGAAGGTTACATGCAGAGTCCCAGGTGTGTTTGTTATATTGCACTTTAGCTTTAATGAGAGAGGAAAGTGTTTTTGAGGAACCTTTGGTGAAGTAAAGATGTTCCAGGTCTTTAATTTGTTTAAGAATTTGAGCTGACATTGATGGGGCCTTTTTCTTTTTTCGGGATACAAGGTCAATAATAAATCCTCTGGCAGTAGCCTTAAAAGCATCCCAAATAAAATGAAATTGAGAAGTAGAATGAAGATTATTCGTTAAGAAATCAACTGCAAAGAGCTTAAATTGATCAGTAAACTGTGTGTCTAGGAGGAGCGAGTTATTGAAGCGCCAGCGCCGAGAAGTATGAGTAGGTGAGGGAAAATCCATGTCAATTATAACAGGGGCATGGTCAGATATAAGAATAGAACCTATTTCTGAATTAGTCATAAATTGAAGGGCATGTTGGGTAAGAAAAATATAATCAATATGAGAGTGTGATGTCTGGACTGGAGAGAAAAAGGAAGATTCTAAAGTGTCAGGGTGAAAAAGTCTCCATGAATCTATAAGACCTCTAGAAGAGATGGCTTTAAAAAAGGACTTTTGCATCTTATTAGGTACATATCTGGTGAGTGACTTACGATCTAGAAAGGGATCCATAAGTTGGTTGCAGTCACCACCCACAATTAAATCATCAGTCGCATTAGAAGAAAGAAGCATGGAAAAGTCATTCCAGAAGGTTAAATCTACACCATTAGGGCCATAAACATTACAGAAAGAAAAGTGTGTTATTAACAATAACATCTAAAAACAACCATCTACCACAATTATCATGAAACTCATTCTGTAACTGAACAGACAACGATTTATGAAATAGAATAATAACACCATTTTTGTTGTTTACTGCCGGAGAGCAAAAGGCCTCCCCAACCCATTGCTTACGTATTGAAGACAAATCTTGTGAATTAAGGTGAGTTTCTTGTAACAATGCAACATGACATTTCAATCTTGCTAAATGAGATAAAACACGCTGTTTAACAGGATTTCGAATACCTTTAACATTCCAAGAAATAACACGAAGACCATTCATTTCTGGAAGTAAGATACAAATAAGCAAGAGGGAAAAGGGAATTTAAAAAGCGAGAAAAAAGGAAAAAAGAGGTTGGATAGATGGAAATACCAAAGGAGAACCAGGAGCGAGGAAACTAAAGCATGCGTCCACCACGAAAATTGTGACAAAAATCGAGGGAAAAAACAACGGAGTACCATAAGCAAAAATAGGAGAGAGGAAAATATAGAGTGGGGTAGGTAATGTAAATGTTGCCAAAAAAGTAGAGAAGAAAGGGATAAAGAGGAAAGGAAGGGTGAACTGAGGGTAGGAAAAAGGAGACGAGAGGGAGAGGAAAGGAAAAAGAATAGAAAGGAGGATAAGGGGGAACAGGGTCCCCCAGAAAGTATCAAAAGAAGGATGGCAAAAAGCCAAAGTGCTTTAGCCACAAAGAACAACTGAACAGAAAACATTAATGTGAGACGGGGGGCAACTAAGAACGGACAGCCGGACTAGGAAGAGACAGCTATAAAAAGCAGGCTACCTTAAAAAAGGAGAAAGAATGACTGTGAAGTGAAATACGGAACAAAAGGCAACCAAATAGGACAAATGAAGAAACTTACCAAACATCTAAGGAAAAGAAAACAGCAGCGGGATGAGACACACAGTGTAAACAGGGCGATATGAAGGGTGACCTTGACAGCAACACCAGAATGGGAAGAACTGCTAGACAAAGGAGTGAACAAAGGAAACAAAGGCTAAACTATACAGTACAAATAGGAATAGAACAAGACATAATACTCAGACATTAACAAAACAATTAGGGTTTGCTCAATTCCATGAGTTCTCCTGTGTGAGTATGAATGAATTTCTTCAAGTCAGCAGGGTCTTCAAAACTAAAAGTTCTGTCTTTGAAAAAACAAGGATGGATAAGACCATAGCGTGCATTCATGGATCTCAGTGCAGGTCGAAGGTCCAAAAATTCCTTCCGACGAGAAGCAGTAGGTTTGGAAACATCCTGACTGAAAAAACTTTGACCAGACGAAATCATTTGCTTGTGTTGCTTTGCAGCTTGGAGAATCGACATAAGGTATGAGTATAGAAGGAAATAGGCAATGATTCCCCGAGGTTAGATGTAGGAGATGTATTCCTTGGCCCCAGACGATGGGCACGTTGTATGTTGAAGTCTGAAGATTTTGGAAGACCAACAATTTGAAGAACTTGAGTTTAAGAATTGGATCATGTCCGGCCCTTCCGGAATACCGTAAATGCGAAGATTATTGCGCCTAGTGCGATTTTCCAAATCTTCCGCAACCCTTTTAAGCTAGCCGACTTCCTTGGTGAGTTTGTCCACTCTAGCGACCACATCTTGAGCATCACTGATCCTCTGCTCTACATCACAAAGTCTTGTATGTAGGCTAGACCATTTATCATCGAGCCTCTGACGTGTGGTAACAGTGTCTGTCATAAAGGGACGAATAAGACATAGCTCCTCCACGATGTCCTCGAGAGTGAGAGGCAGCGGAGATATATTTGGGGAGGGCGGGTCTTTTTTGGTGCGTTTGACGGAAGAGGCATTAGAATCTTTACGACTCCCTGAGGGGCCTGCATGAGATTTGCTTGAGTGTGCCGTATCCATATTGAAGGTGTCGCAGCAGATAATGACAGAAGATGGCAAACAAAGAACGCAGACAGAACAGCAATAATGAAGAAGCAGCCGTGGTAAGAGTAAGTATGGCGCAAAGGAGTGACAAGTCCCAACACAGCACAACGTTGGATAGCGATGAAATATGGGGCGCTGGAAACGTGCCTCAGGGAAACAACGAGTTGTCAGTGAGAGCAGAACGAAGGAATCATCAGCACCAGCAACACCAGAATAACAGTGTGATAAAGAATAAAATTTATTATTGGAGCAGACTGAGGGCATCACATGGTGAGCACATGCAATAATCTCTTTACGGTAATTGTTTAGGAGATAGAGATTAAAAAATTACTGTAGAGGCACAGAAGGAGTCCAAAAGCGGCAAAAACCACAGTGAGAAGAAGAGAAAAAAAAAAGACAACGGCGTGTCATGAAAAAAGACATTCCCTTCTTTAGTGGCGAATAATTGCAGGAGGGAGTGAGCCAGAGGAAAACACAAATGCAGCAGAAAGGAAAAAAAACGCTGCAAAGAAGGCAAAATGGCGGCCGCTTTCCTGAGGAAGGCACAAATCAGTAAATAAAAGGACAAAAACACTGCATTTCGGTCTTAAAACTTGCCGAATCAAGCACTGCCATATCAGACATCAGAATCCATCCTTTTTGCCAAGGTAGCGCTGTTTAAACAAAAATTCTTCGTGACGAGCCGGTTCCACCGGGCGGAGCTCCTCACATGGCGACCATCTTGTTTTGCCGCCGATCTCCCCCTGACAGATAACTGTTTTAAAACCTGTTATGTTGTCAAGTTTTAGTAGCATTAGAAGGCAGTTTTTGCTTATGCTTGGATTAAATGAGTCCGGCTTTGACAGAAAAGTGCAGTCCTGAAATATGTAGATTGTGTGCAGTTCCCTTACCACTTCCACTGTAGTGAATGAGTTTTGGTAAACTGCTAGGGATATTGGTGCTAGTCTAGAATCACACTGAGTCTGTGTGCATGTGGGAACCACTGTGAGAGAAGCATTTGGTAACATGTATTTTCTGACAGATAACTCTTTTAAAACTGGTCATGTTGTCAAGTTTTAGTAGCATTAGAAGCTAGTCTTTTGTTATGCATTGATAAAATGAGTGAGGGTTTGACACTAAAGTGCAGTACCATGTAGTATTCTCTTCACTGCACCAGAACTGAAAATTTCAAAGTTTTACCCAGGCACTGTCCTAGCAGTAGTCTGATGATTTAGTCAGTTTCCAAGTACTCATGTTGTGAACCATACATTACCACATAGAGTGCTTCAAATGTCTATGCAGTATGCATGCAGTCTTCTAACATACTATACACTTGTCTTTCACATCTTCAATTCCCTAGTCAGTATATATATAGTCCAGCAAACACCCTGTCACTCCCCTTGCACTTCTCTAGTGACCCATTCAGTACCATGTACTAATCCATTCACTGCGCCAAAAGCCAACCACTTATAAATTCACCCAGGCACTCTCCTTGCAGTACTCTAATCATTCAGTCAGTACCCAAGTACTCATGCAGGGAGCCAGGCCTTAGTACATAGACTGCTTCAAACGCCTATCCACTATGCATGCAGTCCTCTAACCACCTACACACTTGTCTTTCACACCTTCAATTCCCCAGTCAGTATTCATACACTTCTAGCAAACACTGTCACTCACCCAGTGTGTTTCCTTATAGTACTGTAATCATTCAGTCAGTTAGCATGTAGTCTTTTAGTGAGGTAGGCTTTAGGGTAAGAACTGCTTCAAAGTAGTATGCACTATGCATGTAGTGTTTTAACCATTGTCACACTTGAGCTTCAGGGCTATAGTTTTAGTCAGTTTTTATATAAAATGTGTTTCTACAGTAATAGAATAGTATAAATTTGAAAGTTATTAATATACATTTATTTCTGATCCTTTTTTACAGATACTGTTTTTCAACGTTAAAATAGAGAAATCATGCCAGAAAAAAGAGACAAGAACAGAGACAGGAGGATTACTTGAAGAAACAACAAGTATTGAATGTACAAGATAATGTGGCTAAAAGGAAAAAATCTTCTGGTAAGATTACAAAGCAATTTATTAAAAATGTTTGTAGGACCAAACAGAATGTACATAATGCTGGAACTACTGACAATTTTTCAAGTAAGAAAACAATTCAAAATAAGAGGAAAAGCAAAAGAGGAAATGGTCAGTCAAAGGAGACAAAGTATGGTAAAAGAAGACAAAATCAGTATAAGGAATTACGCAAAAAAATATTTTACAAGAGAGTAGTGCATAATTTGCTGAAAGATGTGAAGAAATATAAAAAGAGAGCTTTATTTTATAGAAAGAAGAAGCATATTGAAAACATTGTGGAAAAGGCTTTTGAAATAAAAAGGAAACTGTTTATTTTAGTATTAAACAGAATTCAATCACTAGATAAATCAATCCATGTAATGAAGGCCAAAAGTAGGAGGATAAGAGTCATTAATAAAAAAAATTTTAAAAGTGCTTTTTTTGGGTGAATGGAAACACAGTTCCAGAGCCTTTTTTTAACAAAGAGTTATTCACAGAGCGAAAAATTATTGTATGCAGTTGACACCAGTGGTAGAGGTTATGAGGTTAGAGACGGTTGCCCAATTGAGAAAGAGAAAATGGTTGAAAGAAATGCAGAAGTAGTGATAGCTGATGAAGTTTTAGGGAAATGTGCTAAAAACCCTGTGTACACTTGGGATTGCAGTAGTGTTTGTAGTGTACGACAGGAATCTATTGAAAAATTATGTAGTTTTTTACGAGCCTATACTAAAAAAAGTGTAAAACAAAAGATTAAGCTGTTGCAAGGACTAGACCCTTGCAGAGTGAGAAAACATACTGGTTTGCAAGGTCATTCTCTGGCTTGTCTTTCTAGGAAAGTTTGTGAAAGTGTTTTTCACCATTTCAGAATGCTGGCAGTACATCATACTCAAATGCGGAAGTTAGTCAGAAGGTTGCATTATGCAAAAAGTCCAGCACTAAAGTTAAGTAAGTTGAACAGTGCTCTTTTGCGTGGGTCAGTATCAGATGTGAAGCAGGTCTGTGATGATATTGAGTTTTGTTACTTTGGTCCTCAGCAAGAGAGTGAAGAAACTGATACATTAGTAGAACAAAATGTTGAAGACCATGTACAACCCATAATTACAGAAAGATTTGAGGATGAAATCCCAAAGTTTAAGCTAATTTCAGGTGAAAGACTAAATGTTTCTTGTATTTGTTGGCAAAGTCACTATAAATATCAGACTAGGGGTGTCAATCTGTATTTAAAAAGTGAAATGGAAGATAATGATAAGTGGATGGAATTTGCAACTTATTTTGTTGGTAGAGGATTGTTTTGATTTGGGATCTGAGCAGCGTATTTGCAAATATTGTTATAACAAATTAGATGAGAACAAAATGCCTGCTAGAGCTGTTCATAATAATCTAGAGTTGGTTGCTATTACTCCAGAGCGGATAGATTTAAATACGTAAGAGTCTATTCTCATACAATGTGTTCACCCGTTTCAGGCTATTGTTCGTATGGAGCCCAAAACAGGTAAATTACCTCCATCAGAGTTGCAAAGAGGATTGAAAGGAAGAGTTGTGTATTTACCGTTAGATTTAAGGAAAAATATTGAAACTATTGGTGTAGACCATGCAGAAAATGATCCACTAGTCATTCTAGTTAATGGTGTTCCTACTAAGAATAAGAAAATTTGGCAAGAGTTAGTGGATGTTAGAAAAGTGCAAAAGGTGTCATTGTATCTGTTAAAAAATAATGAGTACTATAGAAATGTGTTTGTAGGAGAAGAAGAAATAGATTTAGCAGAAGATACTGAAACATTAAGTGGACAAATAGAAAAAGTGGACATGTCCAGATGTGAAGAGATCTATGAACATTACAGTGTACATCCACTTCATTCCAAAGAGGTGATGGGGAATACAATTGAATTGTTGTTTCAAATAAAAAAAGCAACAGGAAGTCCCATGAGTGTATGGGAAGAGAGCTTGGAAGCTCGTTGTTTCCCGCAGTTGTTTCCAACAGGAAAAGGTGGACGATATGATGAACGTCCTGTGCAGAGTCCTGCATCTGAATATCAGACAACAAGATTATATGCAGAAGATCCAAGATTTCGACAATGTATCCCTTATAGGTTTCATCTTCTGTTTGAAAGTGACTTGTCTGGACTTTCATATGCAGTAAATCACATTTTAAAAACTGGCATGCATCTTCAAAATGTAACTGCAAATGATTTTATGGATAAAGTGCATCAAAGAGATTATCATTTAGAATCTCAGTTTATTAATCTGATGGCATGTTAGCGTGGGACTAATGAATATTGGTACCGTCGACATGGAGAACTGAAATGTATGCTACGGAACTTGGGAACTCCTACATGGTTTGTTACACTAAGCTGTGCTGAGTATGCTTGGGATGATTTACTTGAATTTCTTCGAGAGGCAAATTCTAATATAAAAAATATTGAATACAAGACACCTGGAGAATTGTGCTCTTTGGACCCATTCAATGTATGCAGATATTTCAATCATAGATTTGAAGCTATGATGTCTTTCGTCTGCAATAAAAAAGAATCCTCCTCTTGGAGAAGTTGTGGATTTCTTTTGGAGAAAGGAGTATTAAGCAAGAGGTGCTCCTCACATACATATGTTATGGATCAAGGACGCCCCCAAATTTGGAACAGATTCAGAGGAAACTGTTTTGTCTTTCATTGAAGATTATGCTACATGTGCTCTTCCCAACAGCAGAGAAGATACAAACTTAAAACAAGTGTTACGATTTCAAAGCTACAGGCGTGGAAAATACTGTCGACGAAAGTCAAAGGATAAGTGCTATACCAAATGTCTTTTTGGATTTCCACGTCCTGTATTACCCAAAGGAAGAGTGAACAGTTTTATGTCAGCTATGCGATATACCATCACAAGAAAGTCTCCGAAAAACACCTACAACTTAAGAAGAAGCGAAGAATCAAAATACATAAATGACTACAATCCAGTTATTTTATCCATGTGGAACGCTAACATAGATATTCAGTATGTTGCGGACAATTCCATTGCTGTTGCTCGATATGTAACGTCTTACATTACTAAATCAGAAGAGACTGAATTGAAAAATGTGGGAAGAGATTTCTCATGAGAAGACTGAGTAAGAAATTATACAGTTTCAGTTTGAAGATGTTATCGCATCATGAAATTGGAGCATATGAATGTGCAGATCAATTTTCATCTGCAAGTATATATTCCAAAAGTAGAAGAATCATTTGGGTGAGTCTAGGTCTTGCAGGAATGCGAAATCGGGTACTGAAATCTGTTCAAGAAATTGAATATTTAGCAGAAAATGACCCTGAAAGTACAGATATTTTGAAAACCAATATGTTGGACACATACTACCCAAAAGTCATCATCTTGAGAACATGTGTCTCTATGAAGTGCTGCAAAACTACACTTTTAAACGGAATACTACAGAGAACATAAACGATGGAAAATATGCAATTATTGGTTCCGAAGGATGTCTGGTGAAACAAAGGAAAGGAAATTTAATTAATCACAGTAACCAGAGTTGCGACACTGCTGACACAAGGGAATTTTACTATTTAGCCCTTTTGCAAATGATCAAACCTCATTTCAACCTATCCGAATGTATGTGAGTGGTCAAGCTGGAACAGGAAAAAGTTTCTTAAAGTAATTACAAGTTATCTACAGAAAACAACTGATTCGCATTTGTCTTGTGTTGTCACTGCTCCAACTGGGTTGGCAGCACATAATATTAAAGGAATTACTTTCTTTCGTTTACTAATGCTGCCAGTAGAGCATGAGAACAAATTGGAATACCAAAAGCTATCTGGAGAAGCTTGTTGTGAAGTTTCAAGAGTCCTGAAGAAAATGAAACTTCTCATTATTGATGAGGTGAGCATGGTCTCAAACTTGATGCTTGCCTTTGTGCATTTAAGAATGCAGCAAATTCTTAAAACAGAGTACGACGTGTTATTTGAAGGAAAACAAGTCATAGTTTTTGGAGATCTACTGCAACTGACCCCGGTAAAAGGACAACCGGTATTTAAAACACTAGCCCATGAAGATACTAGAAAGTCTCTTGGTAGTGTTAGTAATGTGAACATTTGGACTCATTTTGAATACAAAGAACTGATAACCAATATGCGACAGGCAAATTATGCTGAATATAGAAGTATTCATCAAGATATAAGAATTGGAATTCTTTCAAAACAAGGAAAACAAGCTTTGGAGAGTCGATTACTTTGCAATGTCTTTCCAAATGAAAATGCAGTTCCTGCAAAAGTGTACGTGGAAGTTGCTAAAAATAAATCCGTGATTTGCTTAATCCCAATACTGCGTAAGTGTTCCATATTCAACGAAGAATTATTGAAACTGGAAAATGAAGAAATTGTAAAAATGGAAGCCATCGATAAAATACTGCATGAAGGAATCACTATTATTTTGACGGAAAAGTTGAGATCAAAACTGGATTGTTTCGGAAAAAAAATATCTAAAACTGCTGGTTTAGAAAAGACACTATATGAGTGTGTAAACTGTCGGGTAATTTTAAGGCGTAATTTGGATGTAGAGAAAGGTTTAGTTAATGGTGCAATGGGTAAAGTGGTGGATTTTGTGAATTATCAGAAAAAAGAAGGAATTGAATTTAAAAAAATTAAATTTGATCAGATTGATGAAGTTAAAGAAATTGGTTGTTCAGTTAGTTTTTTGCTTGCTTGTTAAAGATTTATATGTACGTAGGAAACAATTTCCATTTTCTCTGGCATATGCAGTGACTTTTCATAAATCTCAAGGATTAAGTGTAGACAGTGCATTGGTGAACATTGGATCTACTGTATTTAAAGAGGGTATGGCATTTGTTGCTTTGTCGCAAGTCAGAACATGATCTGGTTTGTTTTTGATTGATTTTGAGGAGACAAAGGTTACTGCAGATGCAAACTGTGTAAAAGAGTATAATAGGTTAAGGGGGGCGTATGCACCAAATTTAGGTCAATATCCTGCATTTGAAAAGCGTGTGGTTGGTCAAAAAAGAGGGTTACAGAATATCTGTTCTGAAGGTGTGAAGAAGGGAAAAGATCAAGACAATGTTGTGATTGCAGGTAAAAAGAAATTGGACACTGTTGAAGAGATTGTTGGTTATCAGTTTGAAAATAGTTCTGGTGTCAACTGCTATGCTAATGTAGTGGTCAATGTTTTTTTATCTGGAAGGTTTGCAAGAACAAATTATGCGGAATCGGGAAAAAAGATTTTGTTCTCTGTTGCATTCGGTTTAGGAAAAATTTTCAACAGATAGAAGTAAAATAAAATCTTGTTTCAGATGTTCGTAGTCTTTTGGATGTGTGTTCTGGTTCTACACAATTTACACAAAATATCCAACAAGATGCTCAAGAATTTTTAATGTATATGCTTACCATTTTTGAAAATGAAGGTGTAGAAATCGAATATATTTTTGGTCTTTCTTACAAATGGGAACATCATTGTGAAAATTGCATGTATACATGTAGCACCAATGTAGACACAGAGATTTCTGTATTTAACATTACCAGACTGTAAATCAGTGTCTTTCAATAAATTAGTGAAAGGTGCAATTCAAAACATGGAGTGTAGCCAATGTAAATCAGAAATGTTATCCACATTATTCTTACCAAAATATGGAAAATACATAATTTTAATGATGCAACGTTGTACAGCTGATGGAAGAAAATTGGATACTATAATAAAGCAATTTGTAGCAGCACAACTATCAATATCAGGAAGGACTTTTGTAGCAGTTGCAATAATTTTCCATGATGGTCCTTCCACCAAATGTGAGAAAGGGTGGACACTTTGTAATGATTCCCAGTTTTTAAACAACATTTGCCTAGGGAATTACAAAATTCCTACCTAATATTTTTAAAGTCAAAGTTTTAGGAAGATAATTCACTCTGATGAATTTATTATTATAATTTAATAGGACTACCATTGGACAATTTACATAAAGAAGGAGTGCAAAAATACCCTTTGGCCTCAAGGAAAGGTATATTTTTGAATTAAGGACTTTTTGGTGGTCATGGATTCGGTGAATATTTTAATGCGGCAATATTTACAGTTTTTATAAGTTAAACTTATAACATTTTGTTAGCCGTAAGCATTTTATACATCTGTGATTTGCATCTTGTGGTATTTTACTGAGAATAGCATGTTGTCTTTTTTTTTAACAATCTTTCTGACGAGTACGATTGAAATCCCTATTTCTAGTGAAATTCAATATATTCTGAAAACAGCAAAAAAGGCAACCAAAATTACTTTGTGGAAATTATGCTGTGTTGTTAAAAATGTATTTTTACATGTTATATTTTTTTCTCTTCTTTTCTTTCACAAATCCAAATTTAAAAATAAGCAATTCATATGAATTTAGATTGCAATGAAAATCTGAAAAAATGTATATCATTTTTTATTGCCATTACTGTGAAGGTAAGTTTAACTAAGTCTCAATATGCAGAATGAGGAGGTCTGCAAGAAGCTACAAAGTTGAAACAAGTTTGTAAAAACTCTTTATACCTATGTAGTTACAAAATCTGACCATAATCAGATATCATGTGACCTGCAAAAAAAGAGATTTGAGGGGTTCATAATATTTCCCATTGTAGCTATTGAAGGATTTCAATCATTCTTCTTTGAACATCTTTGCAGACAAAACTCTGTGCTTACCTTCTATCATTAGCAAGGAATTTTAAAAGTGGAAATATGTCACTTTTTGTAACAGTTATTGCGCAAGACACTTTCATATTTACAAAGAGAGGAAAAGGTACTCTGTGCACTTTTTATACTCCATGTAAATACAAACTCATTATGCACCCCAATTTGCGTTGAAAGGGTGTTCTATAAGTGTTGTTGTGTATGATTGCACTGAATACTCATAGAACAAGACATGTCTAGATTTGTCAGAAATCATAAATCTCAATATGTGTGTGAATGCTGCACCATTCTAAAATTGGTGTAGGAAAGCACAACAAGGAGAATTGTTTTCATTTATCTACATTTTTATATCTTCAATGCATGCTACAATGCTCAGCATACATTGAAGGAGAAAAATGCCTTTACTGATTGTTTTTGAGCAGGAAGGTACGTCTTCCTGCTCAAAAACAAACAGCACATGACACAGATATCCTTGCACTATGGTTCAAGGGTGCCTGTGTCACCACATGGCTGCAGTTTAAGCAGCCGTGCAGAGATTTGCAACATATTTATGTACATATGTTGCATCCCTGTGCTTCGGAAGTACTACAGCACACTGTAGTTAAAGAGGTTACTGTGTGATGCTGCAGCACTTCCTCATAGTTCTGCACTTATACATTCACCATACGCTACTAATGCATTCAGTCAATTACGTACTGCACATACATTCATCTAAACTTTCACACACTAACAAAGAAATGTAGCTCTTTTTTTAAACCTGGAAAGTTAGTTCTTACAAGAACTTTTTTTTTTCTTTTATATTTTTTGGGGGGTTTTCTGAACAATTTTTACATTTTGGGGGTTTTTCTGCAAAAAAAAAAAGAAAAAAAAAAAAAAACAGGAGAAACCAAACAATGAACTTCAGGGAACAAAAAAATAAATAAAAAACTAGCAAATGTGACTCTTGCCGGCGGCAGATCAGATCGATCAACTGCTCACCGTAGCACAAAGTCTCATTGCACTTAGTGCAGAGCACTTTTAACTATTGAAATTGAGGACGGATGTCCAATTTTGGGCTGATGGATGCACTCTTGAAGTGCTCGGCTGCGATGAGGTGGAAGGCGCAGGAGTGTCTCTCATCCGTCGGCATTCTTCTCGTGCAAGATAGTTTGGATGAAGGGTCCTTAGGTGCTTCATCATACTAGCCGTGCCGCACGAGTATTTCTTGTTAGGATCCCCTTGCGACAGCACTCTTTTGCAAATCTTGCATGTGACCAAGGTGGCATTGGTCTTATTCTGCCCCTCGGGGAAAAGTAAAAAATTTCCACACGACTGAAGAAAAACATTCTTTGTGTGGTGCCTCCTCCAAAAATTCATCCTCAGATGTATGAGGTGATGCAGGTGATACCTGCTGCCCTGAAGCCATTTTTGGTTGAAAAAAGTTAGAGCTAAGTGTAAACTTAGTCTAAAAAAATCTTCTTCTCTGCAAAGAGATGCTCCTCCAAAGAAGGTGAAAGAAGAATGATTGAATTGGGTGGGGTCTTTCAATAGTTAGAAGAGGAAGTGTAATGAACCAATCAAATTTTTTTCAGGTCAAATGGGATCCGCGCACCGTGCGCATAGGCAGCACGCACCCAGCGCGCATCCGCGAAATTGAATTAAAAAAAATTATAGGATTAGATGTTAAAATATATTAGTTTTAAGACTAGTTTAGAGTTTGTCTTCAATTAATATTCACATGAAATACATACATGTTTTTTTAAATGTTAAATATTTTGCGGGATCCGCGCACCTACCGTGTCAGACGCAGATGACGCATCGCAGAAACGTCGAACGTGTCGCGTATAGGCTGGGAGTCGTGTACCGGTCGCATTGCGATCGTGCACTAAACACGTACCCAACGCATACCATGCACGGATGCTAACGCGTAGGAATCGAGAACGGAGCGCATAGGGTGCGCAGATCCAAAAAACATGGAAAAAATATATAAAATAAAGTTTTGAACATAAAGAAATTTTTTTAAAAATATGTTTGAGAAACCCAATAAAAACAAATATTATTTTGTAATTTTTAAAAGAATTAATTAAAAAAATAAATTTAAAAAATGGTGATAAAAAAGAATTTCAAATGTCTTGAGTGATGTAATATGTGACGTCATCCACAGTGCATTGCGGCGGCGCGAGTTATAGTTAGCTGAACTAACCCACTTTAGGTCTCTCCTAAAAACCCACCTGTTTCGCATAGCCTATAACTAATCTCCTTAGGCCCTTGAACTGTTTATTTTCCTCTCTCTTTGCTTCCAGCGCCATGAAACCGTCTGGTGTTAGCCGCGCTTTATAAATTCTTTTTACAACTATAACAGGGGAATTTCTAGCGTTTTGTACGAGGGAAATGTCCAGCTAACTATAACACCCCTGAAACCTTTGGTTTTTTCAGTGAATATATATCTACTGGCGGTCGCCATTAGATAGTTAGGACCGAGTTCCCATAGGAAATCTGAAAATTCTATTTTGGATAACTTTGGCGCCGGTTGACGAATCCTCGTGAAATTTTCAAAACTAAGGGGGCGCTCCGCTCAGCTCCTACCCTGAAAGTCTCGGGGTGATTAGTCAAGCCGGGGCTGAGAAAAAAGGGGGTCCCAAAACACGTTTTCCCCATGCATTTTCCCATAGGACCTTTAGTCGAAGGTACAGCCCGAACGGCTGAAAAGAATTACTTGAAATTTGGCAAAGAGGTAGTCCTCAGGTCAGGCATGTGCCTTTTGCATATATGGTGTCAATCTGTTCAGTAGTTCCTGAGAAAATTGCAGTTAAAAGTACATAAATATCTATATGCATGCACGGTGCTCGCACCGTGCGCGCACCAAATGTCCGCGAGCGTAATTCTGATTGGTGGTTAGAGGTCAGTCATCATTCGAATCGGTCGAAATCAGGAAGTGTCGGATGCCATTTTGTGTGTGACAGTGAAAAAGTAAGGTGGAGAATGTGAAAAGGGGGCAGGGTAGAGAGTTCCTGACCCCCTAGCCTTTGTCAGGGGGTCCCTGAAGGACCCCGAAGGGTGAAAAAAGCATTTTATTTTTTTTCAAAAAAAAAATCACGGTTTGCGCGCACGGTGAAAAACCCTTAAAAAAAAAAACATTTTAAACTCTTTATAACTTTATAGAAGATATTAACTATGCTGTTCAACTTTATCCAAATTCAAAATAAAAGAGCTGAGCCATTCCATTTTAAAGGATACAGTCAATCTATAACTATATACATAGGTAGTTTATTGTAAGATAAATATATAAAAAATATAATACATACATAAATTAGCATTTAAAAAAACCTTACAAATTCACTAAAAAAAACATAGGTTTCACACATGTTATAGTTAGGAATTAGCATTTTAAAAACCTTGCAAATTCACTGAAAAAACCGTAAGTTTCACACATTTTATGGTTAGCTGGACATTTCACTCGTAAAAAAACCATTGAAATTCCCCCGTTATAGTTAGTTCAGCTAACTATAACTCGCGCGACCGCAATCCACTGCTGATGACGTCACATTACATCACTCATGACATGGTCAGTGACATCACTCATGACATCTCAGATGACAGCTCAAATGACATCATCCAGTAAATATGTGTCTTTCTGAAAAATAAATATTTTTTATATAAGTATATCTAAAGGTTAATGGAAGAATAAATGGGTAAATAAGTGTCTAAATGGATGGTTTTTTTTGTAAAATTAATTGTATAACTGACTTATTAACAGTATCTTAGTGAATACAGTAATGTAATATGTAACGTCATCAGCAGTGGATTGCGGTCGCGCGATTTATAGTTAGCTGAACTAACCATAACGGGGGAATTTCAATGGTTTTTTACGAGTGAAATGTCCAGCTAACTAGAACATGTGTGAAACCTATGGTTTTTTCTGTGAATATATATATATATATGGCCAATAGTGAGATGTGACCCCGTCATAGGACCATCATGTATTAAGCTCCCTCAACTGACTTTCAGGAGGGCGAAATCCATGAAAAATGAACTAGTCTGTAATGCGCCTGTACAAACCAAAGGGACCAGTTGGTTAAAATGTCAGAATGGATTTTTCAAGTGTACAAAGTGCAAAGCTTGTAAACATGGAGTTAATATCAGTTCAATCTCCACTCCCTTATGGAAAACCCCATTGGAGATCAGGGAGCATTACACTTGCAAAACAGAATTTGCAATATATGTGCTACGTTGTACTTGTAACAAACTGTATGTGGGTAGTACCATTCACCCCGTACATGTTAGAATTTTACAACACCTAAGGGCCGTTAGCAATAATGATCCAGCTTACCCTGTGGCCCGTCACATCAACAACATGCATAGTGGTAAAGCAGAAGACCTGACATACTTTGTTGTTGATTGTGTGAAGAAAAACATCAGGGGAGGGAACAGACAACTGGCACTAAGGAGACTTGAGTCCAGATATATTATCCTGCTGGACAGTAAGATTCCTAATGGCCTTAATGCTGATGAGGCATTAAATGTGCATCTGTAAGACAATAACTGCCTCTTAAAAGATTCGATGATCCATCCTTTTATTGCTGACCCAGTCAGTCAATGTTCGTTACCTGAGTTTCAAATACACTTGGTTCAAGGGAATATCACTTTAAATTTATGCTAATATAGGTATCAATAGCAGGTTACAAATTCCTTAGATTTAGTTACACCATCAATAGCAATCGGGTTAGAACAAAGGAGTATTGGTGATTGCCCACTGGGGCTTTATATTTTGACTGAGTATATTCACTCTTTTTCTTAAACATGTCATTCATAAAAAGAACGACGAGGTATTATTATTTAATAATATATTCTAACTATTGATGAGTATTGCGCTATAATTATGATGGTGTAAACTAGCTATTCCGTTTTCTGACAAGTTGTATATATATTGTGAATAGGAAGAAAGACTTATCTTCCGTTGTGACTTTCTCTATGTTTATCATTTGTTTACAACGTTTCTAAGCAACTGTTTAATTAATTTCAGGTGTAGAGACTGTATAAATGACTTACGAAAACTGGGTCGGTTACAGTGAGCAAGGCGGACTTGTTCCGCCGAAACGCGTCTGGCTACATTGTTATGAAATAAATCTTTTCCTTTGAAAACCCACGGTGTCAGCGCCTGCTTCAGATCTCAGAAACCCAGGATTGGATCTAATATATATATATATATATATATATAAATAACCTACTGGCAGTCTCCAGTAGGTTGTTATAGTTAGGACCCATTTTCCATGGGAAATCCGCAACATTCTATTTGGAATAACGTTTGCGCTGATTGACGAATCTTCGCGAAATTTTCCAAACTTTTGGCCAGCTCCAGTCCGCTCCTATCCTGAAAATTTAACGGCGGTTCGTCAAGCGGGGGCCGAGAAAAAAGGGGGGTCCCAAAACGCGTTTTCTCACCATGCATTTTCCCATAGTACCTGTTGACGCACCTCTCTGCAACACAGCTCAGTGGCGCTTACTGGAAGCACCTGGTGGACTAGTTAGCCCCCAGGGGCCCTCAGGATTGAAGGGGAATTATTTCCCCAACTTAAAACATGCCATAGGGCGTGTTTGCACACGTCACCTCAGACCCCGTCCCATTCCCTCCCCACTGTGTAAACACGCCCTGTGGCTGTTTTAAGTTGGGAGATTAAGTCCCCTTACAAAATAGCCCACTTGGTACCTCCAGTAAGTGTCACAGAGCTGCGTTGCATAGAGGTGTAAAAAGGGCCGTGGCCTCAGAACACCTGCCTGCAACGCAGCTCCCTGGCGCATACTGGAGATACCCGTTTGGCTAGTTGGCCCTCAGGGACTCTCAGTATTGAAGGGAAATTAATTCCCCATCTTACAACTGGCCAGGGGGCGCGTTTGCAGAGTGCTGCAAAGAGGGGGCGTGGCCTTCGGCGCGATGCCAGTCTATTATTTTTTTTAAAAAAATTTTTTAAGAAGGGCTGTGTGGCCCCCCTTCTTTTTCTATTAGAACTTGAATATTTCCAAACTAAAGAAATCTCTGCCAAAATGAACTTATGTTCATAAAGCGTTCATTAGTACAATAGAGTCTGTAATCTTGTGAAAATTCAAAGTTCACTAAAAATTCTATTCTCCATTGTGGCCCCAGGAACCCCATCCCCCGGGGCCGGCCTTTGTTTTTTATTATTTATAAAATATATATATTTATAGAAACACCTAGGACATGCTGGACAAACCGTATGTACCTAGTACCTGTAAACAAGGTTTATGCTAGATACCTCTTAACAATAAAAACTCCTTAATTTCTTTGGAGACCAGTCACACCCCATTATCAGTCAAAATGCAATCTGGTAAACCTTCTCTGCCAAAACTTTAGTTAATAAATTCAGTAACTTTACACGTTTCTATATGTTGAGTGATGCAAATTGCTGACCAATGTGAATTAAGATCCATCACCACCTGAACATAGTACTGTCCAGACTTAGGTGACAGGCCCCAAAATATCCAAGGCAACCTTGCTGCAAACTCTTTCGGGAGACTCTCAAATAACCATGCATTGTACCCTTGTCTTGCAGGTCTTTGCACTGGTACAACATTCCACGCAGTCTCTGATCACCTGTTCCACTTGCAAATCCAATCCCAGTCATCAGAAATCTAATCTAATCCGCTCCTTCGTTGTTGTGACACTCATGCTCAAAACAGGTTAATCTATCTCTAAACGCAGTGAACTGTACCAACTTAGTTCCTTTGCACAGACAATTCATCCCTCACATTCCATTAATTCTTCAACCATCACGTGCCTACCACGTCAACCACCAGAAACACGTCTGATGACCTCTTGCAACACTGCATCACATACGAGTGTAAACTTCCACTCAGCTTCATTTACAGCTCTCTCAGTAATTTCTCACACACTAAAAGCTTCCAAATCCCAATGATCAGCCTCCACTTCCACATCAGCTTCTATCGAATTTGGCCCCCATCTCGACAAGTAATCTGCCACCTTATTTTCTGTCCCCAGAATATATTCAACTATGAAATAAAAGCCTTAGAGGTCGACCACCCACCTACAAATTCTAGAAGACACAGCATCAAGATTTTTCTTTGTAAATATATCCTTCAGGGGCTTGTGGTCAGTGGTCTATCCGTGGCAGGCAGTGTCCTGTGCAGGATTGGGAAACATCCTGTTTATCTTCAGAGACCTGGTGGGTGTTTCGGTCATAATAGAGTAGATACTGGGGTGGAGATTGATATTTTGGAATTAGTCCCCTTTACCCCTCCTGGGTAGTGGAGTAGTGCACAGTGTTTTTAAGCACATTATTACAATCCTGGGTTCTCATGGGCATCCCAATGAGCACCTCACATCACTTCTTTTGTGCTGCCACAGAGGCATACACAACACGAGGTCATTGAAATAAGCGTCTGTAATTACTTGTCATTAGCGCCGCCTAAGGAATTATGTTAGCATCAATGCACATCCTTCCAAAATATGACATTGCCACAAGATGGTAGCAGTACCTAGTAGGCACACAGAGTAAACACGTCCTATATTGCCACCGCCCCAGTTTTAACTTTGTACAACTTGTTCCGCTTCTGGAAGTCATATACTCTGGGCTTACAGATATCTAATTTCTCGCAATCACTGGGGTATTTCATGAATAACAATGGGCTACAATCGCTCAAGAACATTAAAAAAAGACACAGACTCACACTTCGCACATTCTACGAGGTCGTTCATAAAAGCGTTCCACACTACATGTCATGGACGCCGTCTCCTTGATTTTTCGAGTATGATCTCGAGTCCACATCAGAATGGGAACACTACCATTATGCGTGTAACAAGAGGGAGAGAGAGGACTAGTTAGCTAGTCCGAGTCTGTGGTAAATATTTCTCCTTTACCGGGACTGAATTTGGTACAGAAACATTATAAAATAGCTCAGTAAAATGAGAGGCAGAATCCGTGATATTAGAGTTTCGGAATGGGCTTTATTCCAATAAGCGATTATAATCGGATGCCTCAAGTTCCATCACCACGGGGGTTCAGGAAGTGAAGTACATACTTTATTGACAAGCAGTAACTTTTATAATACATACATTATAATGAAGTGAATACAGTAGGCGTAACAATTGATAAGGACATTGACGTCTGGTTTGCGTAACCGAAAATGGGTGTAATAATGAGTAAAAAGAAACATGATTGGTTGTGATGTCATGTATAGGTGGATCTATAAGATAATACTTGGCATGGATGCGCGCGCAGCAGTCTGACGTGTAATTGACGTGTAACTAGGGGGTGACGGGGACTTGACATTGAGCTCTATATGTGGAGACGAGAAGTCTGGGGGGTCAAGTCAACCTAATCCCAAATCATATCTAACATCCTATGTTTAAAGAACTATGTTATCCATAAAAGAAGGACTCTTGGACAGAATCTATTCTATACTGACTGTGCGTGCGTGTACAAGCGTCTAGGTGTCTACACTAAATGCGAGGGGGTAGGAATATTCCATGGTAACAGGGCTATGAATTACTTGCATGAAGACAGAGAAGATGGGCCTTTTTGCTTGGTAACTGGAAGAATGTTTACTTAAACTACTAGGCAGGAATGCATCGGCTGAGGGGGAAGCAGATAATTCGAAGGTGAAATACAGTTCTTGGCAGAGAGTAAGCTGATGTCAGGCTTCGTGAGCAGCGCAGAGAATGAGACAAAGTTCATGGTCACAGATGCAGGCTCGGGCTGGAGCTTTTAGAGGCAGAAGGCAAGAAGAGTTTGATGACAGAATCAGGGCCTACTTGCCTGGACTGAAAAGTGGCATAAGTGAACCATATAAAGCCGGTGGCCTTTCATATTTAAGAATGGAATATCCGGCCTATTCATGGCGGATCTGGCAGAGGACATGTTGACGGTGGACACGCATGTGTTTGCGTCATCAATACTGGAACTGGAGGGAACATACATGTACTTGCGACATGCACATAGAACCGTTGGGGTCCAAGATAGGGGACATAACTGACCAGGAAAATCCATATTTCCACATTCCCTCCTTGTCCCCTACTTGCCCTTCAAGAGATATCAATCTTCATCAATCCATTGATCTGTTCATATAGCATCATTTGTTCTTCTTTCTTCTTCCGGGATCTTGAATGAAAATCTTGATGTGGGATACACGATGTGGCACACAGACCACAAATCGCTGGTCCACATTGTAGACATAGACAGCAACTGAATAGTATGAGAAGGCCAATACCTAGGAAGGATAGAACTCTCCATCCCCAGGCTGATACCGCATTCCAAAACCAACTGGACCAAGTCCAAGTGCCTGGGTTCTGGTGTATCTGGCTTACAATCTTATGAAGGCGAGTGATGGCTTTATATACAGATGGCGAATTTTCTGGTATGAATACGCAACAGCTTGATCCGATGACCCTACAAGCTCCGCCCCTATCAGCCAGGATGACGTCAAGGACAAGACGATTTTGAAGCACAACAATCCGCATAGCAGACTGCTCTTCCGTTAAATTGCCTAAGGCGGAAATAGTCTCATTCACTACTGCTTCAAGGGTTCTAGTTAATCTACGTATCAGCTTACTATTAGTAACAGTACCTATATAGGGAAAGATGCCTTTATTAAAATCTACATACTTGTCCCATGCCGTCTCAGTGTAATCGACAATGGGGAGATCTCTCCGTTCTCTGTTGTGTACTAAATGAATATTTCGATAATAATCAGGAGGAGCTAGGAAAACAGGTGGCAAAAGGAATGCAATGTAGCAGGTACCATCCCAATCTAGAGGTAGACGCATATATGCAGTCTGGCCACATATAAAGTAGGAGTGGCGAGAAGCTCTGAATGAAGATTTGCCTTGGTCACTGAATTCTACGGTAGTAGTGCATTGACTGTGGCCCATATGTATGGAACCAACCTTTCTTACACATAATTCACCTTTTGCTGGGAATACTGACATGGTGGGTAAGACTAGCTCAACTTCGGATACGACATTTAGAATCATGAGATTAGGTGTAAAATTACCTAATCCATATACTTCATTTTCTAGATCAGTTCCTGTTCTTGTGGGGCGACCCTCCTTGTCAGGGTAACAGACTTTGAATAAAACTAGGTTCAGGTTTCCCCATATCCAATGGTCTTGGTAAACTGCAGTATCTGAGTCTATGGAATTAATTAAACTAAACCATGCTCCACAGGAGCCATTATGTGTAAATGGATGTGGAAAGAAAGGCAGGACTCCTTCATAATTCTGGTAGGGAGGGAGTCGGCCACACACCCAACAATTGGTGGCGTTACTAGTCTGATGGGAATGATGTAACATACTAATGAAAGTGTTATTGCGCAGCGCAAGTCTATAAGACAATTCATGCGGAGGTAAGTCACTAAAAGAATGTTCAGCAGCAACATTATAAACATGTCTAGAAATAGGGTAATATATGTGCAACAACATACTTGTAATAATTATTAAAAGACTCAATAAAAACAAAATTAATAATGTCACTATGCAGTGGCTACGCAGTGATTTACAATACGCCTGTCGTTTCAACATTTTTCGGGTATTTTCTCTACTCAGGTCCAAGGGATACATGTCAGAGACAATTCAACCGCTTCACCTTGGAGAGGACTTAAACAATCAAATTGCTCGACTTGGTGGGCCTAAGCTTTAGTTTGTAATTTTCAGATTTGTTCGGTTCAACAAAAGGAAGCTTTGTATCAGTCTGTGAGGGAGTGCAGGGCACAATGTCTATATCCGAAGATAGTCCATGAAATTTCTTGATGTGGCTTGAATGAATCCAGCCCTTGCGGCCCTCGATCTTCACGGCTGTTCTTGTGGTCAACAGGACCAACTTGGGTGCTTTCCACCTGGGCTCCAGTTGAGTCTTTCGGTCAAAATTTCTCACAACGACAAGATCCCCCGGAACCACGTCATGGGGTTTCACCTCAGTGTTGTCGGGAAAGGCTGCAGCTACCTGTGAACGAGAAGATTGTAGTGCAGACATCAAGGAAGCCAAGTAATCTGTCAGCATATTACAGTCAACATCAGTTATTTTGCGTGGTATAGGCGTCCCCCACATATTCGGTGGTCTACCGAAGATCACCTCATACGGGGATAGCCCTGTGCTAGAGTGTGCTACCATTCTCATGTAAAAAAGTGCAACTGGTAATGCTACTATCCAGTCGACCCCTTTCTCTCTGCATATTTTGGACAGTCTGATTTTCAGTGTCTGATTATGTCTTTCTACGAGACCTGCTGCTTCGGGGTGTCGGACACAGTGGAATTTCCACTGATATCCTAGCAGAAGTGAAACGTGTTTCATTAATTCGGATGAGAACGGCTGGCCGTTATCTGAGTAGACAACACGTGGTAAACCGTATCGTGGGAAGAATTCTCGAACCAACTGTTTGGCAGTAGTCGGGGCAGTGTAATCTGAAACCGGGTACGCCTCTGTCCAACGGGACAGAGCGCAGACAACTACGAGAACATATTTGAATCCTCGACATCGTTCCATCTGGATATAATCCATCTGTAGGACTTCAAAAGGGTGATCAGGAGGATGAAATCCACCCTGTTCTACGGGAACACTTTTTCCTGGGTTGAACTGGCAACAGATCATACAGGTACGGACCTTTTGTTTTGCTGCTGCTCGTAAATGTTTATTGAACCAAATGTGTTGAATGCTGTCTAGCATAGCTTTTTCTCCTAGATGTGCCGGACTATGTATAGTGTTAATTACGACTTGGACCATTGAATCAGGAAGGAACCATACAGACCTTTCCTTCATCATCCATCCTTGGTCCGTTTGGATCCCTCCTAACTCGGTCCATTTCTCTATTTCGTCTGGTGTAGCATGTGTCTGTATGTCAATTACGTCAAGAGTAGGATCTTTAACGGTCATACAATGTGTCGGTGTCGGGACTATTGTCTTTGTCATGTCGGGGGTCTGAGTTTGAGCAGTCAGTTTAGCTGTTCTGTCGGCTAGATCATTGCCTTGGGAAATGATATCAGTAACCTTCGTATGGGCCTTACATTTCATAATTGATATTTCAGTGGGTAGATGTATTGCATTTAATAATGCGTGAATGAGGGGTCCGTGCTGAATGTGGGCACCGTGGGAAGTTAAATAACCTCTCTCTCGCCACAGCACGCCGAAGTCATGTACAACTCCGAATGCATAACGTGAATCAGTGTATATGTTGACTTTTTTATTCGTGGCTTGAATACAGGCTTGCGTCAGAGCGATGAGCTCTGCGGCTTGAGCTGACAAAGTATTTATACGATTAGTTTCAATGACTTCAGTATCTGTTGTGACTGCATAAGCGGCTACTAACTCTCCTGTACTTGTTCTCATGCATGAACCATCGACATAAAATGTCAAGTCTGGATCTGACAATGGAACATCGGTCAAGTCTTGTCTGGGTTTTGTCGTTACAGTAATAACTTCAATACAGTCATGGGCTAGTGGGTCTGTTCCGGTTACTGGCAAAAGTGTGGCCGGATTCAATGTGTTACAGCGTCTTATTTCTATATGTGGCTGAAACAATGTAAGTTCATATCCTGTAAGTCGCGCTATAGTCAAGTGTTGTGTTTGTGTTCTATTTACAAGAACCTCTACTGCGTGGGGTACTTGAACTGTCAATGGATGTCCTAACACTATGGCATCGCTTTGTCTGATTGCTAAAGCTGTCGCTGCTACTGATTTCAGACATGCAGGCAAAGCCTGAGCTACGGGATCTAATGTACTAGAGAAATAGGCACATGGTTTGTGTGCTCCTGCTTGTTCCTGTGTGAGTACTGACAGAGCAGTACCTTCGCGTTCTGTAACAAAGAGTGTAAACTGTTTTCTGTAACATGGTGTTGCTAAAACAGGTGCTTGACATAAAGCTTTCTTTAGGTTTTCAAAAGCTTGTGTATGTTCTTGAGTCCAAGGGAGAACAGTCGATGTGGCTGCCTCCTGTGTTGTTAATTGAATGAGTGGTTTTGCTAGAAATGCATACTGAGGGATCCACTGTCTACAGTATGAAGTGAGGCCTATGAAAGCCCGCACCTCCTTTTGTGTCTTGGGTATTGGCATGTTAGCTATTAACTGAATACGGTCGGGTGTAAGCTGCCTTCCCTCCTTGTCCAGCGAGTGTCCAAGATAAACAACTTGCTGGACACAGAATTGCAGCTTAGAAGGGGACACCTTGTGCCCTTTTTCGGCCAGAAATTGTAAAACTGTCAGTGATGCTTTCTCACATTCAGGTTCGCTTCTTGCGGTAATCAGCAGATCATCGACATATTGAAGCAAAGCAGTGTTGACTGGTATGTGGATACTGTCAAGTTCTCGTTTCAGTGCTTGGCTATAGATGCTGGGGCTTTCTGTAAATCCTTGAGGTGCGCGTGTGAATTTAAAGCTACGCCCATTTAAACTAAATCCGAACAAATATTGGCTTTCCTGATCTATTGGGACGCTGAAAAAGGCATTCTTGAGATCAATTACAGTGAAGAATGTCGCTTCGGAATCAATGGCTGTCAGTAATGACGAGATATCTGGGACCACAGGGAATTGTGGCACAATGCATTTGTTTAATTCGCGCAGATCAATAACCAATCGATATACTGGCGGCGCTGTAGGATCTGTTTGTTTAAGAATCGGTATTATCGGTGAATTACATATATTGGAGTCTGTTTCCACAACTACTCCTTGGGCAATGAGCTCGTCAATGATTTGTAGTAAAGCCACTACAGCATCTGGTGGTAACTTGTATTGTCGCATTCGTGGTAGCACCACTCCTGCCTTTAGTGTGACTCGATATGGTGTAATATTCATGCAACCAACATCAGTAGGGCCTTGTGCCCATAGGTGTGTAGGTAAAGTCTGCAGTCGGGGATCCATGTCTCTAGATACATAGTGACCTTTAAAATCACGTAAAAACAACCTTACTCCTTCCGGAGAACAACATATTATGGCTCCTAGGGCTTTCAACGTTTTTATTCCTAACAAGTTTTCTGGACATGATTTAGTAAGCAGTAAATCTGTAGTTCGGGTCAGAGGTCCTATCGTAAGTGGCAAAGGCTGTGACACTTCATTAACAATAGGTTTTCCTGAAAAACCAAGGGAAATATTCTGTGAGCCTGAGAGGGGTGCCCCTGGAACTTCACTACGTTTTATAGTTGTTCGACTTGCCCCTGTATCGAGTAAAAATTTTCTATCTTGACCTAATAATTTACTATGTACATAAGGTCCTTCTTGATCTACAGGAATCTCGATAAGGGGTAAGTCAACTTCCCTCTCTAGGCTAGTTCATGCGTAACGCTGATACTCGGGATATTCATACTGTGCGGTCTGATACATTTGTCGTGTTGTTGTCTGTGTGGCAGCAACAGGCAACGGTGGTGCAGCTGGCACAAACTGTATTGGCTGTTGTGAGGCTGGCATGGCCTGGGCATGCTGCATAGCTCCTTGTTCATTCTGATCTTGTCTTAGTGGCCGTGATCTTTCTTGTGTTTTACCTATGGCGATATTATGTTTTAAAACTGGACAATCGTGTACGTAATGGCCTGGCTTTTTACAATAATTGCATGTCCCCTTTACAGGTCCTGCTGAATCGGAATGTGTCATACCCTTTTTATGTCCTTCAGCTGGAACTGTCTGGGAAACTAGCATTTTCATTTTTGTGTCTTTCATGCGTCTGTGTTCATGTTCTTGTTCCTCTTTAATTCTATTGTGGTGGTACTGTAACATTTGTAACATTTGTGTTGGAGTGTTACCTTGCCAGGTACTCTCGAATTTTAATACTCTATTCTTTACTGGGGGCAGAGCATTTTCTACTAATTTTGTTACAAACAGATGTGGGTAGGATTCGCTACTTGCTTTTATGCCACTATTTATACCAAAACATTTTTCAAAACGGGCATAGTAATCACTAGTGTCTTCGTCTTGCTTCTGTTTACAGGCTGAAATTGTACCCCAATCTTCCTTTTTCGTAGTTAATAAACGTGGCAGTACCTGTACTAGTAGACCTGGTAGTGCTTTAGTTTTGTCCCCAAGCCCCGAACCTGGACCTCGGGCCCTTTCTTCTGCTTCTAATGCTGACCATTCTATCTTTTGATCACCTACCTCCCACTCTTTTTCCTTGAGTTTCTCATAAATGCCAGCAGGCATCAACACCTTTAATATTGTCATAATGTCGGGGTAGGTATACTCTCCCATGAGTAACATGTCTTTAATTTCTCGGTGAAACCCCGCTGGGTCCTTGTCATGACTGGGTACTACTTTCTTCATTTCTAACAATTCTATTTTCGATATAGGCGTATATACAAATACGCGTTTAAACTCGTTGTCCTCACCCTTTATTGGGTGCACTTCTCGTAAGGGATTCTGTCTATCTATGTGATACGTAGTTCTTTCCTTGACAGACAATGGAACATGTTCTGAACATACAAAAAGAATATACTGCTTTCTTGATTCTAGAATTTCTTTAATTAATTCAGTACCTGGACCTCTCCATTTATTCATAAGTAATTCAGTCAGTATGTCAGGCAAGGGACCAGGGTCCGAATGCTGACTCCGATATAGTATAATGAGTTGTTGAATCATATAAATCCCAGCTAACCTTTGTTCATCTGGGGTAAGATTCAAAAATGTGCGTACTACTGTATCATCACTGTATTTTCCGGGACTGTCCACCCAATGGACAGCTGCCCTGGCTAAATCTTGTTCATCCATAGAATCGAGGAAATGATAACCCCTTCGTTCTTGTAGTAGTTTGTCGGCGGTTTGGAACGAATGCTCGTTAGACCTTATGTTAATTATAGGTATTTGAAAATTTCTGTTATTATCTGGACATATCGGATGTATTGAGTCAGTGTGATATCTAGTCTTACTCCTATTACAAGATCTTCCTCTACCTACATAGGCTATGGTGTCCGACTGTCCTGTGGGCAGTCCTGACCCTTCTTCCTCGTTTTGTTCGAACTCGTCTACCTCTAATCGCTCTTCGTGTAGGCGTTCTATTTCTTTACGGATCTTTCGGCACATGGCTATTATACAGTTTTGTTTATCATGTCTCCCTTCCGATATATTCTGGCTCCATCTTGTAAGAATTTTCATGGCTTCCGGGTCTACCCCCGGTCGGTCTTGATTTCTGATCACACAGTTTATGAGGAAACGTAACAGTTCCCCCTGTATCTCTACTTTCTGGTATTCCATAGCTCTGTAAATACATTCTGGATCTCGCCCTGTTTGGACAAAATGATATATATTATCTAGATGCGCAGTCATTCCTGGTAACTTCGCTAAATACACTGCGGCTCGTCTGATACGCAATGATGCTAGGGTCATTTCGTCCTCCTTTCCAGGCACCGGGTCATATCTACAGTCTATAAGAAGTTCCTTAAGCGTACGGGTACTAAGGAGTTTGGGTGTACGTGAATGCGCTGACTCTTGAAAAGTAAGTTTATTTATTCTGGGTGGCGTAGAAAAGACATTGGTAGCTCCTCCCGCGGCCCCATCTGGGGCGTCGGGTGTAAAAGGATTCGTCGAACGTGACACAGCAACTACAGGTGTGGACACAGCCATAGAAGTAGCTGTAGGAGCGGGTATAGAAACAGATGTGCTTGCCGGAACTTGTGACTCGATTTGTTGCTGCAGGGATACGGGCACTGGATCTTGGCGTTGAACCTCCCTGGTATGCGGTCTATGTAGGGCAGAGTTAGCATACTCGGGAACTGCGTCATCTAAATATGAGGAAAGAAAAACATCTTCTGCGGTTCTAGGATGCCCCTTAGGATGTACCTTTATTGGGAACAATGGGGTTGGCAAGTCTTTTGGTGTCTCTGGAGTAGCCTTAGGTAATCCTTCGGCCAGGAGAGGATACATACCATTCATAAGGGCATTTCTTTGTCTGTCTACTTGTTCTGATTTTACTTGGATACCTTCCTCAATTAATAGATTCTCTCGAACTTTATTGGAATTCTCTTTACTCTTCTCCTCCTGTCTACGTGCTTTTTCTGTTCGTCTATGTGATTCTTTACGCCATAATTCAACGGCGTCTTTCTGTGACTGTCTGACTTTTCTTTTCTATAACTCTTCCTCTACTTTCATGATGCACTCTGCATCCCAGGTCCCCGCTGTGGGCCACCTTTGACTTTCTGGTAATCCCTTGGTATAGTCTACCCATAAATCAAGAAATAATATAGCGTCTAAGCCATGTTTGTGATACATAAAGTGCCCTGGAGTGTCCCTAGGAGGAATAGGGGCGGCTTCTTCGAGAACCCCTTTTCTGGTAGTGATCTGTCTTAATTTCGAAAAGAGCGGCATATTGAGAACTGACCTTATACTTGATTTTGACCTGATACTTGAATTTGAACAGACTTAATACAATAAACACGATAATGAACAGTCATTCATACCACGATATTCAGAACATACTTAAACACTTTAAACATTTAACATTAAACCATTAACTGAAACAACAATGATGATCGTCTGCATAACTAATCACCAAGCTTAATTCTCGACAATAACTAGACAATAACTAGACACTTCGGAATACTTCGGAATACTTGATATACTGCTAAACAGTACAGATACACTGCTAAAACAGTGCAGACCGGATTTGTGTACCCAAACCCGTCTTGACCGGCACAACCTATGTGCACGTCAGAAATGCCTCCCCAGCAATGGTACTCACCGGGTAGCTTCGGAAACGGAAGGCCTCAGTAACTTGAACTTGAACCGGACCGGACTCGACTCGACTCGACTCGACTCGTCGGACACTGGGCTTGACTTCGGACTGGTGGGTCTCTGTATACCTCGGATCTTGCTCTCTCAGCTAGGCTCTGGTCGGGATACTTCGCACTTCTCACCGCCTCGTCTGGGTGTTGATTGCAGTCTCAGTCGCCCCCGCTTGACCGGAGGGAGATACAGGAAATCCTGCTGGTACGCGTTATTGTCCGTCCAGCTGTGGCAGGAGACCGGGCCTGCAACACACCGCCGGCGCGTGAGATGAGAAAGTGTCCCTGTTCGGGCGCCATCATGTGGTAAATATTTCTCCTTTACCGGGACTGAATTTGGTACAGAAACATTATAAAATAGCTCAGTAAAATGAGAGGCAGAATCCGTGATATTAGAGTTTCGGAATGGGCTTTATTCCAATAAGCGATTATAATCGGATGCCTCAAGTTCCATCACCACGGGGGTTCAGGAAGTGAAGTACATACTTTATTGACAAGCAGTAACTTTTATAATACATACATTATAATGAAGTGAATACAGTAGGCGTAACAATTGATAAGGACATTGACGTCTGGTTTGCGTAACCGAAAATGGGTGTAATAATGAGTAAAAAGAAACATGATTGGTTGTGATGTCATGTATAGGTGGATCTATAAGATAATACTTGGCATGGATGCGCGCGCAGCAGTCTGACGTGTAATTGACGTGTAACTAGGGGGTGACGGGGACTTGACATTGAGCTCTATATGTGGAGACGAGAAGTCTGGGGGGTCAAGTCAACCTAATCCCAAATCATATCTAACATCCTATGTTTAAAGAACTATGTTATCCATAAAAGAAGGACTCTTGGACAGAATCTATTCTATACTGACTGTGCGTGCGTGTACAAGCGTCTAGGTGTCTACACTAAATGCGAGGGGGTAGGAATATTCCATGGTAACAGGGCTATGAATTACTTGCATGAAGACAGAGAAGATGGGCCTTTTTGCTTGGTAACTGGAAGAATGTTTACTTAAACTACTAGGCAGGAATGCATCGGCTGAGGGGGAAGCAGATAATTCGAAGGTGAAATACAGTTCTTGGCAGAGAGTAAGCTGATGTCAGGCTTCGTGAGCAGCGCAGAGAATGAGACAAAGTTCATGGTCACAGATGCAGGCTCGGGCTGGAGCTTTTAGAGGCAGAAGGCAAGAAGAGTTTGATGACAGAATCAGGGCCTACTTGCCTGGACTGAAAAGTGGCATAAGTGAACCATATAAAGCCGGTGGCCTTTCATATTTAAGAATGGAATATCCGGCCTATTCATGGCGGATCTGGCAGAGGACATGTTGACGGTGGACACGCATGTGTTTGCGTCATCAATACTGGAACTGGAGGGAACATACATGTACTTGCGACATGCACATAGAACCGTTGGGGTCCAAGATAGGGGACATAACTGACCAGGAAAATCCATATTTCCACAAGTCCCCGAGGGTTTATATGTGATTAAACAAAGAGGACTAGCTTAAGTTGACCAAAGTGTTACAGTACTCAAATTAGTTCTGTCACGGGCACCTTGTTGGTGTATTCATGAAGCCCTCACCCACCAACCTAGTTGGTGGCATGCTTCATCATCGGGCCCACCCAGTGACACCTAGTATGTCCCGGGTGTGCTACGACGCCTGATTACAGCGGAGCTGGTATATTGCTGAGAGTGCAGTGAGGTTGGGTGAGTTGTGATTTAAAACGGCTTGGTGTTGGTCCCAGTACCCGAGGGTAAATTAAATTTTAATAACTGGGCCGTCACCAGCGGTTAAAAGTAAGGCTACAGGACGCGTGAGGGTGGCGAGTTACTGCCCCCTGCGTCCTTCAGATGGTCGACATGTTTCAGCCAGTGCCTTAGAGTATTCTGGCTTTCCTCAGGACCGTTTTTTTAAAAAGGTGTGGTGAAATAAAACAGACTTAGTGTTGTGGTACAGACTATGTGATACACTCACTAAGGCGTTTTTCTATATGTGAGAGGGGGATTCCCTTCTCATGCATACCTGTACAAAGAAACATTAAGAACAAGGACAAAACATTTACAGAGAGAGTCAGTAGTCAATTTAGACATATGGTCAACAATGCTTAGGTGGCCGGATCTATAGTGCAAGGTGAGAGGACTATAGTCGGCTAGGTGTGATGGTACTGGTGGTGCCATCAGAGTGAAAATACGCGACTAATTAGGAGCGTGGTGTGGCTAAAACACGGAAATCACACTGAAAGGAGTTGACTTAGTGTGGCAGGGCGCAAGAAAATTGTTCTTACGCTTTGGGTTATTAGCCAAGGCTTCCTGGAGGGAAGCGGTAAGGGGATGACCCTGTGGGGGAAAAAGAGATAGGCTGTAGGGGTTAGGGACCTGTGAGGGAAGAAGCGCTTACCCAGTTTGTTGTTTGGAGGCTTGTCAGGTTTGTCATACTCACAGTCTTTCTGGTCAGTGCCTGCCTTGTACCTGTTGTCCCGCTGTCGTCCTCCGGTAGAATGAGCCTGTCGGTGTGTGGGCTTTTTATACTATGGTTAACAAGGTAATGATGAGCACCTGTGGGAATAGTAAGGGTGGAAAGACTACCCCTTTGTGTTGTTGACTGCTCATGCTCGTGGTTTGCACACTAGTCTCTCGTGCATGCTCAGTATATCAGCGCGATTGCTATGTTGTTGCTCATGCTTTGCACACTAGTTTCTCGCACATGCTCGGTATGAATGCGTGATTATAATGCAGGTGATTTTTACTCTAGTCTTTTGCATATGCTCAGTATGATAGCGCGATTGCATTAAGGTACATGTAGCAACTAAAATATGCCGCCGTTGGTACGGGGAAAGGGGCAACACCCGTGTTAGGTGTCGCGTGGTCTTATCTGCGCAGGCGCGAAGGGATCAGTGTTGGCTATGTATGCGCTAATATTGGGGGAAACATGCCTGTGGGACGCGCCGCCTCCCAGAGTGGTTCGGCCCGTTAATCACTGCTTAATGCGCATGCGCTGCTAGGCGCTGCGCGCTAAAGTTGACATGGCAGTATTAGGGGGGTTGAAGCATGTGCCCATGATTATGGCAGCCTAGTGGTACACACAAGGGGGAGCATGATCTATGTCTATGTACAGAGGGACTATGGCACGGGGGACTGACCACTGTACACAGGCGAGGTAATTGTGACTAGTGTAGGTCTAGGGTGTGACTGAATTCCACGGTATGGCATCGTTGAGGCCATTGGTTTGGGTGGATAGGCGATATATCCAATGTTGTTCCTTGCTGAGTAATTTCTTCTCATTATCCACTGCCAGTTCCGGTAGTTGTTCGATGATGGTCCAGGTCAGGTCATTGGGAGTGTGTCCCTGGGTGATGAAATGACTGGTCAGTTTACTAATGTTCTTCTTGCACCGGATTGTGCTCCTGTGTTCTGTGACTCTAGTTCTTATTTTGCGGGTGGTCATACCGATGTATCGGAGGCCGCAGCTGCAGGTAAGTAGGTAGATCACGTTACGTGAATTACAGTTTGTGTGGCTGCGTGGAGTCCACACTTTGTCTGGTTCTAGTATCAATGTTTTCGTATGGCTGGCAAGATGGCACACGCTACAGTCATTGCATGGATAATGTCCAGAGATTTTAGGCAGGCCCCACGCATTCAGGATAGTGTTGGGTTCTCTATTGGTCAGGGGTCTGGGGCGGGTGCTCACTAGTTAGTCTTTCAGGTTGTTGCACCTTTTGTAGGCAAACCTAGGGGTTTCCCATTGTCGTTGTCCAGAGTTTAGGATTTTCCAGTTTCTGCGTATGAGCTTCGCCACCTCATTGGAGGCTGTGTTGAATGTGGTGACACACGTGATGGGTTGGTCACTCTTGTCCTTGGGTACAGTTTCCAGGAGGGCCTCCCTATTTTGGTTCCTGGCTCTTTTCTTGGTTTTGTTAATGATGGCCCGGGGGTAGCCTCGTTCCTCCAGTTTCTTAGACAGGTCTGCTGACTGATTTTTGTAGTCGGTTGCTTGAGTGCAGTTTCTGCCACTACCATTCAACAGGTCGGAGGAGCGTGTGCACCTTAGGCAATTTGCCAAGGACAGATGGGTCATTTCATCTGACGTCTGCAGGTGAGTGACGTCAATCGTAGATAATTTGCTACAAGGACGCAATATATCTCACAACTGCACTCTTCCATTGTGAAATGGTAGACTGGATTATTTCCTTTGAAAATGATGTTGCTGAATTAAATGGTTTGATTTTGCATACTTTGAAATGTCAAACCAGGGACAATGAATAGCACATTTTCAAACTGACTTAACTGCACGGTATGTTGTTTGTGTCTCACCCACAGGTACTACCAGTTAATCTATTCCTTTGAACTGCTTGGATCACTGGTTTAGTATTCGCATTCCACACGCCAACGCATTGTGATTTTTCTTGTTTATTATTCACATTTACACAGCAATAGCGATTATAGAGATCCTGATGAAAGCCACAACACTATCTAGGTCTTAGGCTGAAATAGGTCGAACACTATGATTAAATTTAAGGTCTGCAGTAGTACTCTTAGTTTTCTGTTTTTGACCCTAGCACAAGGTAGTAAGAATAAAGTTCAGTAGGCTAACCTTGTAGTTCGTTTTATTTACTCATGTACTTGCACTGCACTTTTCCCATTACCTCATCAGCTCACATTGGTATTTCGAAATAACCCCTCCAATCTAAAAACATCCCTGAGCTTCCCCCCTCACGGCGAAGGGGTCGTAGCCTGCATCATGACTAGGCTTCATGATGAGAGGAGGATTCCCCATGATGAAGCATGACACCATTGGTGTGTGAGGGAAACAGTCCTTAAAAGGGAAACCCCGTTGGACCCAGCCCCCCCTTCTTTGACATTTCATTGTTGCATCAGACCTGTGGGCTCTGTGCGCAGTGAACGTGTGGTCAGACCTCAGAACAAAGGCATCACATCACAGAAACATTTCAGTTTTCTTATGGCCCAATAAATACACTGGGCCTCTTTTGATCATGGAGTAATGATTTTCAAGACCACCGAGTGCCCTTGACAACAGGAACAACACAGTCACCTCTTTGCCATCTTTCACCTGGTTAAGGACTGCACCCAACCCCTTAGCTCCAGCATCTGTCACAAGATTAGGACCACACGTATCAAAACTTCATAGTGAGGGGGCACAGGTCTGGGTTTTTTTATGTCTTGGAATTCAGAATTAAATTGAGTGGTGCAAGAAAATCTCACCCCTTTCTTCAAGAGAGTCTTAATAGCAAGAGTTCTCACTGCCAAGTTTGGCACAAATTTGTTGTAATACTCAGCTATTCGAGTCTTGTTCCTCCTGAGATGAGCCATATGCCAAGCTATTGTCCTGATAAATCTTCACACCAGAAGCCCCTTCCAATCCATCCTCCATGGCACTCTGAAATACAGAGGCCATTAAATGTAACCTGAAAAGCAACCTCACATTTGGAACCTTTCCTAGAATTGCAACACTTAGCCAGGTGAACCAGCTTACCACAGATGCAATACTTGACCAAAATGGTGAGACACCATTAATCGTTAGTCAGATGTCCAATGTTGTCACATCTGACATCTTCCCTTAAAAGGTTTCCTGGGATGTGAATCGGTCAACTTACTAACAATACGAGAACAGTCCACACGTTTCTTCACATCAGATACATTTCCAGCCCGTCTGAACGTTATCTTAGAGATGGACATAACATTTCCGGTAGATCCAGAGGAATCGCTGCGCTTTATTACCTCTATATAGGCAATAAAGTGTTCTTGTTTGGCAATGACCAATACTTTGTTTTACTTTGGGTGGTCTTTCCACCATAACTCATGTTTGACTCTTGATATTGCACTCAAACATAGATTGATCTGCAACCGCTCTTCCAAACTGACCCCAAACTTGCAGGTCACCACCAACTTGCACAAATCATTGATGTAAGCCTCTACAGACTTGTGATTTCTGGACTCTCCTGCCGGAGTGATAATGCTCTAAAATTATACTCCCCTTCGGCAGGTAATATGTATCAAATTTCTTCAAAAAAATCTAAAAAAAATGTAAGGCATCAGATTCATAATCGTCTAGGTCAGGCAATACCTTTCAGCCCTCATATCCCAAACAATACAAAAATAATGAAGTATTCCTCTCAGCAGGGAGAGAGGTACAACAAACATGAGCTTAGTGTTAGAAGACTTTCTTCCACTTAAACCAGAGGATAGCCGGCTCACCAGGAGAGGATAATAAGAAAGGTGGTGGTGTGACGTTTTGAATGGATGCAATTACTAAGTGTAACAAAATGTAAAAAAAAAAAAAAAAATTAACACTTGCATGTATAATATGCTAAAACGTTACAATAAAGCACCCATGCCTGCGCACGCCCACACACACACACCCCTTCCATGTCAGTGTGCAACTCAACACCCAAGCTTGCCTGTAAGATAAAATTAGAATTTTGTTTAAGAACACCACAAGGACCGAGCAACAAATGCCTACCTCAAAAATGCAATCAAAAGCAAACTGTGAAATAAGTGAAAGTCTCCTTCCCATGACGTGATCCTTGCTGCTCCTCTTCTCCTCCTCTTCTCCCTCTCTTCCATGATCGGCAATAAAGGGTATATGGTACGTTTCTTTATTTTTTATATTTGCTCCTTTCTCTTTTTTAGGCAAGTAACAGAAACCTTAATCCACTGGGTCAGCCATTTCAAAATAGATATTCAGATCTGCCTATGGCCATTTAGCACTGCTCAATCACTAAGCCGAGAAACTACGTTGCCATGCCCATGAAATACCTTCAGGCAACCCACGCACTGCCTCACGCCGGACAACGTCGCCCTCCGTCGTCATACGTTCCACAACGCAGGCACTGTACCGCAGCAGGAGACGCTGCATATGCTCGGTTACATGTCACAGTGACCACCCACGTCAGCTGCCTCAGCAGTCAGCAGGGTGGAGCAAGAAAGCCTGCACAGCAGCCACAGCAGGGCAAAGCAGGAAAGTTTGAGACGGAGTTCCATCCTGCTCATCTCAGTACGGGACTCTAGAAATAGAGATATGTGGGCCTCGCACATGCACGGTCTCAGACGTGAGGGAAAAGCGGTAGTTAGGCTGAAACACCCGCACTTAAGCAGTAGAAACTCGCAAAGTCACCACGCATAATTTACCAACATCAATGTATCTTTTTTTAAGTTGAAACAATGTGTTGAGACGTTTCTGTATTCCGTCAGCTTCCGAAAAAAGGCAGAGTAGACTAAAAATGTTCCTCAGGCAAAATAACAGCCAAAGTGGGTTTCACTGGTTCTTTCCTCAGATCGTCGCCAATGTAGAAAATGACTCAGTAGGTGCATGTAGATGGAGCGTAGTTTATTAGGTGAGACGTGGTAACAGAAATGTCCCATCCACAAAGGCAGTCAGCAGGCAACTGATCAACAGAATTCTACGTCCCTGTAACATTCTAAGCCTGCATTCTACAACCCACAAGTACAAACCAAGGATACTACAGTACACCATTTGAATTGATTCGGAAAGAGAGAAAATGCTAGAGGCAGTGGCGTAGCTAGAGCTTCTGGCGCCCGGGGCTATCCCTCAGATTGCCGCCCATTGCTGGGGACTGGGGAAAAAGGACAGCGAGCAGCGGGGGTGGATTGGCAGGGTCTAAGTTACAAGAGCAACTCTCTACTCCACTGCAGGTGAAAGCAAAGGTCGGAGCGGAGGTGCTGCGTGGGTCTACCCACTATTTTCACAGGGCGAACGCCGTCCACCCTGCCAAGAAGTTCGGCCACACAGAAATATGCTGAACTTGTCCCGGTGTCATTGCGCTCCTTCTGGCCAAGAGAGCAATAACCACAAGATGGAAAGCTACTAGGGCCCCGTCCCTACAGGACTGGCACACGGAATTGTTGAGGTGGGGTAAGGCGGAGGGGGCTGAACTAAAACTAGAGGAATATAGAGGCCTACGAAAAAACACTGATTTTGTTGAGCTGGAATGCAATGATAGAGGAATACGCTGCAATAGACATTTTGTCTTACTGAGGCGGGCTCGGAATATTGCATGGGGGTTTGCTCAACAGCTGTGGGACACATGGGCTCCTCACAATCCTTGTGGGTTATACTGTGTAAGTTAGCAGGACTGTATAGTTGCCTATGTTAGTCTTTGGAATTAAGACACACACAACTGCAGATATAGAAAATGTGCAAATACTACTGTTAGATATTTATGGGCAAGCATGCGGGAAGGGGAGGGGGGGGGCTTGGGTAAGAGTTTTTGTTAGAATATTATAACTGTATTAGATCCTGATAGATTTGACTAATTATTACATGTTTGGCTGGACTCCTGGTGTAGACGAAAATGCTGAAAACTTAACGTATTTGATAGCCGTTGAAATGCATATTCACGATATTAGACCACTGAGTGACGTCATACAGGGATCATCATGGATGTCTGACACTCTTAATATGTGTTATCCTAAATTGGTTGAAAACATGTGAACTATGCCATGTACTTCTATGTCCATATACCGCTATACGATGTCTGGCTCACTGTTATGTGAAATCAATAAAAACAAATAAATATATATATTTTTTAAATAAATAGAAAGGGGGCCAACCGTTTAATGTAGTCCATCATGGCTCTTGTATGGTAGAATCCTTACCCATTAATACAGCATATACCATCAGATTTCAAATCCTGTACACTCTCAAATGGTTATGAGCAGTAGACCCTCTATGTGTGCTCTTAGAAATGTAACTCCAGAGTTTCCAGCATCTGCTTGAAAGCAGTGCTTAATTTGAGCAGGTGGTTTCCGGTGCTGGCTTAACTGTCAACACGGTGCTTGTGACAGCCTGCCACAATTTGGTGCTGTCTGGATAATTTAGAGATGACCACAACAACAGTTAATTATTAAATCAATATACATTAAAATGACTTTTACCTGCCGCCCAAGCCATTTTTATGGCTTTGGGGCCTGAATTAGTCTGAATTGTCACACTTGTAGGAGTGTGATGGTCATTATCATTCACAGCACTTTCATTGGCAGCACAGCAGGGGCAATGTGTGGTGCAAGCTGCAGTGGCCTCCTGATGAGAGCCCTGCCACTTATTTTGTTTACAAATTAAGCACTGCTTGAAAGCAAACCTCACGCTGGCGATAGCTCACCATTTGCCATCACTTTGGCAAAAAAGGCCTAGTTTTAGTCTTCGTCTGTCACAAGCTCCAAACATGGCACACAGGGACAAGAGTACAATGTGCAATACGATCACAAACGTCTGCCCTCCGTCATATCTTCTCCGATGCCAGCCCACGCTGTGAGGATGAAGAACCTTCTGCAAGAGGATATACGTTTTGTCAAATCCATTTAATCCTGCCTAAATATTTGCAGTTCGCCGACTAAATCGGATGTTATCCCATAGTCTGAGACCGCATAGTTTCCCACTGTGCCTCCACTAGGTTCTAAAATTCAAAGTTTAGTAATGAGGCCGCCGCGGCAGCGATTGTCAAGGCACTCCAAAGGCATGCTTCGACTGTATCAGAAGGGGACGGAGTGTCGGATTACGGTCTGTTAAAATAAAAAGATGTATTCGGAAGGATGGGCCCGTTCTGATTGTTCGTGCTGGTGTGTTGTTACAGTCGCCCAACAGATGCATTGTGCCGTCGCGGATACATTGCATTAAATAACCCCTTGCACATTTCACATAATCCTGCTCATCGAAAACGTCTAAAATTGCCTCGAGTCTGTGCGTGCTTATAATAATCAGTGTCCTGCCATCGCAAATACAAGTCTGAGGTGTCCTAATGAAAAAATATATTGTATGCTCAACACGGTATGACAATTATGACGCGGTAAAGGCCTTTCTGGTTTCAGTTCGCGGTGCCAGCCGGTCATATGTTTTTGTTTGGTTTCATTATGTAAAGAGCATTAAGTGCTTTCTCGTGTTTTACAGAGGAGCCTTGGCACCTCGACAATAACGCTAGCCTTGTGGAGGTCCCAGGCGCCGTGGCGTCAGGGGTTTCATTCAACTCGGAAAAGGGAAGCATGCCGTGCTGTGAAATAACAGTCTTAAAATCCAAAAGACCGAAATCACAAATTACTACTTTTTGGGTAGGTAGGATGTAACACACCCTTTTTTAGTCTCCATAACACAACCCTCGCCTCCATGTTCCAATAGCATTCCCTCCTACTGGCCTTCAACGTCAAAGTGCTTTACATTTTTTTCATTCACATATTTTCACATTAATTTGGTAAAGCTTATTTAGGTCCATTGTACTGCCCTCTTGCACCTTTTACACACTTTGGCATTACCAATCATAATTGTTTTAATGATGTGCCGGGAGCACAGATCATTTGGAACATTCTTGCCAGCAAGGACTCTTATCTTACGCCCCTCTCTAACTTCCAGGGCAGCTAAGCACACACTTACTTGAAAAGAAATTGCAGACGTGACATCTCGAGAGCAGCTCCGTTTTCATGAGATGCCGTCCGCCTGGCTCGCCTCTCTCTCCCTGTTGTGACCTGCCGCCCACATCAGGCTCGTTCTGACAGGCTGGTTCAGCTACACGGGCCATTATGGTGGGACAGGCTGGGTCGTCGGGTGCGCGTCATGCAGCGGTCCACCGGATTCATTACCTCACTGGCTGTGAGCTCATTAACAGAAGCTACGAGCCATTTCCGACTTCAGCTGCTGCCCATGAGCTCACGAAAGTGAAAGCAGTGTCTCTCTTTGATTCGAGAGTTGACTCGAGGCGTCACTTCAGCAGCGCATGGGCTGGCCAAAAACAGATGCCCAGGGCCGTCATTGGTAGCGCTTTCGCGCGCTACAAGATTGACGGCCCTGGGACCCACATGCATGGTACGCTGGGCGGCGCACCGGTGCCACACCACCACTACACTAGGTGGTGCAGGATTGGCCTCCAAGCAGGTGCGCTTGCACTTTCTACTCGTGTGGTGTACTGGCTGCTCAGCAACAGCCGCCGCACATGTGCCCGCCGCCTCCATAATAGTGCCGCCTGGGGCGGACCGCCCCCTCCGCCCCCCCCTAGCTACGCCAATGGCTAGAGGAGGTGCAAAATGTATATATTTTTGAAGCAGAGTGTTCTGATTGTAGGCAGATAGACAAGAAATTAGTGAGGATCGGAGGCTGGAGAGACCAATTTGGATATTTTGTTTTTTATATTTAAGAACTTTAAAAGTCAAAATTAGAGAAAGAAAAATGTTGTTGGAGTAATGCGAATGAAAGTGGCTCTCTAGCAGAGTAAAGTGATCAACATACCAGATTACTATCTTTACCTGCCCAAATATGGCTCATCTCAGCAGAAAATGGGGAGTCAATCTTCTTATTATTCCAGAGTGACATGTTAGTGGTTTAGATCAGTCCCCATCAAGGTAATTGATACCCAATTTGACTGCATTCAAGGTATCGAGAATGACACGTCAAGAATGTATTAAAGGTAAAGTGGACATCATGAGAAGCACCGTCGGAGAGAAAGGGTGACAAAGGTGTTCAATAATTAACCGGGGAGGACGCCTTGGTGGAGTGGGGGGGGTAATCTCAGTGAAATTGAGGGGTATTTTCTCCTGTTCGGATGCCCTTATCAAACCCTAACTTGCCCCTATTCTTCCCTCAAGGTGCCCCCATTCCCAAAGGAAACCAAATTACACTGCTGGGCATTTGGTGTTTTCAATACCCCCTCCCTCCTTTACAACAAGGAAAATTAGCAACCAAAGCAATGAAAAGACAGAGAGACAGGTTTGCAAAGGAAACCACTTTTGGCCATTTTTAGGTCTGGCCTGATCCAGCGCATGCGCTGGTCTGGCCGAGACATTTAGTGTACGGGTTTTTGAAGTGCTGCCTGTGGCCAAGTGCTTGCGTGCACGTGAGCGTGCATGCGCGCAGCCGCCATCTGGCATTCTTATCTTTTCCTCATTAAGGGCATCGCTCAAGTGCATCGCTTGCGGACACTCTCGCGATCACTTTTGCCGCATCGCTCGCGCACACTCGCGATCACTTTCACGGAGCTCAGTGCTAGTTTACTGTACTCTCAGTTGCCCTCAAATGCAAAGCACCTTGTTTTTCATCCCACTTAAAGCCCTGGCTAGACCGGGTTAGTGCCCCGCACTTTACCTGTGCTAGGGCAGTACATTTCAATGGGTGCAGCGCAACCGGCATTACTCTCTAGGGGGTACGGTTCTCAACACTACAGCGTAGTACAGGTCGCAAAGAGCGCCGATTATCGGGGTTTTGGGGGGGGAGTACAGTTTATATCATGCGGCATACAGATTTATGGATAAAAAGAAACGAGAATATCAGATTGTTTCTGCCAGTACAACATGTAGCCAGCACCACCTAGTGGACATACGTTGTAAATGCTCGTAAGCATCTTTCATTACATGGTGTGTGCAAACTGAATACCACTTTAGTTAATTCCAGAGTGAACCCCTCCCCATAATGCCAGACAGAGATAGGTGGAAAGATAAGCCTAGAACCGCTGCTTAGTAAATTGACTCGGCTAATCTGGCCAGGTTTTGAAGAAGGCAGTTATTGTGCTATTCTTTCAATACATTTGTTGGCAGCCAATCAATCAAGGGGATTGTTTCATGATCCGTTTACAGTCTATGCAAATGCACGTCTAACATATGCAGAAAAGCGTTACCAGCTGTCAATTTATATAAACATTCTTTTTATGTAGCGCTTCATACCACACCATTTCTAAGGTGCTGTAGATAACAGGATATTACTCCGTTTATCGGCAACTGGAGAACAGTGCATATTTTAGCAGTGAGCTTTTAAATCACTACGCAATCCTACTTGCTTTTTTTATAATTATCACATATGTCACGCATGATCACCTCGGCTTCAGCAAAGGGGGTACACAACACATTACACAGAAAATAAAAATATCAAATAGTGGTAGTAGTCGAATGTTATACCAGGATCTGTGAAATGTATTTCCAGCTGGTTGTTTTCCCTTCCTGGCCACCTTGATCGCCTCACATAAAGAGACCTTCGCATTTCAGGAAGGAGCCAAGCACCAATTCAAAGTTCTACCAAACTGCACGCGAGAACCTAGAGGCCTCAACTAGAAACCAGCCTTCCAATAAGAACTTGTTTTGGAAATACTGTTTCATATTCCACTTATTCACTCTCTAAGCGCTAAAAATAAAATATGCTATTATTACTAGGGTGACCAGATTCTCAGAACCAAAAACCAGGATGGCCAGAATCACATAAGGACTAAATGTTTACAGCAGTCATGGATGCCAAAGGACTACATAGTGCAGGGCAGTCCTCATCAAAGAAGGAATATAATGCCATATCCTACAAACCTGTACCAATGTAAACATACAAGCATTGGCATAGCCAATAGGTCTCGCTTTTGAGACCTTATAAGTATTTAGTTACGCAGCACAATATCCTTGGTGCAACAACATCAAATGTTGCATGGCTAAACACTTATAAGGTCCCAAAAGCGAGGCCTATTGGCTATGGCAATGCTTGTTTAAAAAAAAAAGTGTTTAGTATGTTATATAGTAATACCAAACACACTGAAAAGCTTTCATCTCAGAACACTACTACCAGGATGGCTGTTGCTGCCAGACTTTTATTGCAACGTTAAGAGACTATGGGCTTGCACATGTGTGTGTCTGTTTGGAGGAGGCAGGGCTCTCAGCCCGTGAAGTCGTTTGAATCAGACCACTATACAGAGCCCTTAGCTCTTTGTGAGTCTCAGAGTGGTTTTAAAAGTCAGCTGTTGACTGAGGAGGAAGGCACCTGTGTTCCCTCCTTGTTTACAAACTCATTTTTAGGTCTCACCTGAGCCAGCGCGCATGCGCTGCTCTGCGAGGCATTGACTAAGGGCTTTTGAGCTCTGAACACACGCTGATGTGTGTGCTTTTTTTTTTTTCTTCGCCCGCAATTGGTCTGTGCATGTGTCTTTTTTGAAAACACAGCATGCAATTGGTGAAAGTCAGGTGATTGTCCCGCTTTGTTTGTTCGATGGCCGAGGGTCCTCGGGTATAAGCTTTATTCCCATCTGTCTCCAATTATCGCGTTAATTGGAAACAGATGGCGCGATGGTGGTCAGCGCTGGTCTTTCTGCTGTTATAGCCTTGTGTATCTATGCTGTGCAATGTTTTTGAGGCCTTTTTATGTTATTTTAGGCAGCAGAACAGATGAGGTCCTGAGATCACCGCTCTGCCCAGTTATGCGCTGGCCGCGAACCAGGCGCTTGGAGCGGGGTGCAGGAGCCTGCGCAGTGGTATCTTTGTCATGGTCCCTTTTGCGGCTTAGGCCAGCAGTGATAGCATAGAAAGAAGTACTTTTCTTCTACAGGACAGTTGTGCAGAGAACCCTTAGCCATGCACTGGTGCATTCTGGATGTGGTTGTCACGTGAGACAAGATGCTGACCGTGTTGCCTTCCTTGCAGGTATTCGTGACCCAGATTAGGAGCGTACCTTGCTTGCGAGAGTGAATAATGTACTTTTGATTGCATGAATATTAATTGCGCTTTTAATTTCCTTGTCCCTGCTGCAACCTTTTCTTTAGTTATTAACATATCAGATGAACCAGTCCAGACCACGCTTACGGCGCGAGTTCCTCATTTGTGGAAGTTTGCAGATTTATCAGAGATCCATAGTCAAGTGTGAGCTCTTCATTGGGACGCATTGTCAGCACACAGGAAGAATTTTGGTAGGGGCACATGGAGTGACCTATCAAAAGGGAGGTCTCCCCCCTAATACTCCAAGACTCCCCTCCCCCCATTTCTTCTCATGTCTCAGTCTCTCTTCTCTCCCAGTTCAATTTCCCGCTCATTACACTACCTCTCTGCTCAACTTTTATTTTATCCTCTTTTCGCTTTGCCGTTTTCTTCTCTCATTGTCTTGTAACCTTTCCCTGCCTCTTCCCATGTGCTACTGCCAGAATTCTCTTCGCATTCTACTCTCACCCTACCCTCCCATCTTTTCTTGTCTTCCTTTCACTTATCTGACTCTTTCTGCCCGTCACTCAGCCTCACTTTTTCTAGGCGGATGACTCCCGAGCAGTTCCACGAGCACACTGGTTTCCCTTTCATTCTTGTGCATTTGTTCTGCTCTCCCTCCGCCTCCCAATGGGTCAGCAGGCTGAAGCCTGGCATGTCTCACAGCAGTGTCCCTGCCTCTCCTGCTGCTGTAATTAACTATTAATTGTATCATCTGTGCTGAGTGGAATGCTTCATTTACACTCTCGCACCTGGCTGAGAGACCTCTTTCGTCATTTATTATTTGTAGCGTTTACACATAATTTCTTCAACCGATCTTGGAATAAAAACAAAAAAAATGCGAAAGTATTCCTGTTGCAGTTTGCAAGAATATTCCCAGAGTCTCTGAATAATCCTGAATATGTGTCACCCTCCGTGTGCTTCCAGGAGCCCATGGTCACACATGCATTGCATGATGATATGTCCAGGTCCTGTGAGGTCACTGGCTGACTACTGTAGCCCCCCTGCTTTCTGATATCCTCGGGGCAGGAAGCGAGCAGGACACCCCCCACGACTGAGATAGCAGTGCATTTGCACCCCGAAGAAACAAATTACCATAACTACGCCTCCCTCATCCCCAGACCAACATTTGAGGGGCAGCTAAAGCACTAAACCTGGCCCAATCCACTCCCCACCGCCCCCCAGACTAGAGACCATGGTCAGAGGGGGGCAGGGTGTTATTCTTTTCATGGCCCCAACCCTTGAAATGGGAGCCAAGCTTCCCTCAGCCATCTCCCTAAAAATATGCTGTTAATGATGGGCCCAGTAATAATTTCTCTCAAAGAAGGCCTGGACCTGCCACTTGGCACTTTCCTGACGCCTTCCTTTTAGGAAAGCGACGAAATGAGACGCAAGATCACAGGGGATGTGGTGGGGGAGCTGGAACCTTTAACTGTAGAAATAGACACGTGTCTGTGTTCCTTGATTTCCAGGTCTGGCATTTGAAAGAGCAGCTGTTAGAATCCCTTATCACCTCTGCTTTCAGTCCAAGATGCATTCCTCCTTCCCATGAACGGACTGTCACTGTCAATCATCATTGGGGGCTCTCACTCCAGCTCCCCCTCTCTCGCTCTCCCGGCTTTTGCCTCTCTCTCTCTTTCATCTATTTTCCTCATTCTCGCTATTCACTCGCACCTCCTCCTCCCTCACGTTTATATCTCCCCTTCACCCCTCCTCTCTCGTCCTTCCACCCCTCACTCTTCCCTATCACTCCCCCCTCTCTATTGCATCCTTTCCATCTTCTTTCACTGCAGTTCTCCCTACTCCTCTACCAAACTAAGTTTGCCTCAGTTCTTCTCCTCTTCTCACTTTGTGCCTCATTCATTCCATACCTCTTCCTATCGCGTTTGCTCCCACTTTTCCCCTTTTCCTACAACCCTCTCCTTCATGGTACCAGCATCTCCACCCCCTTGCAGGCTGTCTTTCCGTGGCCCCTTTCCGTGGCCCCCTTCCACCTCAATTGCGCTGCTATGTCAGTAATGTCCTTCCCTTTCCATTAAATAGGGTGCTAGTTACAGGGTGTGGTTTAACGGCCAAAGCTGCCGACTTTAAACCTGGGGAACCAGGCTCGGCGTCGCCTCCACTCCTGTGATTCTGGGTAAATCACTTAATCTCCCTGAGCCTACCAAAAATGAATGTGTCCTTGCGTAACGTAACTGGTGATCATATAAAGCGCTCGAATGCAAAATATAACAATAATAAATCTTAACAGCGCTGTGGAATGGCATACAGTGAGTAGGCGCTATGCTCCTAGACTTTAATATCAGGACAGTGCAGGGGTATAGTGGAAACCCCACAAGTGACAGCAGAGTGGGGCAGGGGCACCGCCAGGAAGGCTTCACGAGAAACCAGGGACAGAGTAAAATATTGAGCAAGAGAGGAAGGTGTGAGGAGGGAGTTGAATTGCCGTGCATTAAGCGGGGCCTCAGGGACGTGCACTGCTTGTGCCAGGGAGTGTTTTAACTAGCAGCAGCTGTGAGGAGCCCCTACCCCATCCCCGGGGCCTGTGTCGGGATACTGATGGACGTTTAACGTTCTTCTGTAAAACAACATATCCTTTAAATTGCCATATTTAAATCAATGCAGAAAGCATAATAATTCGGTAAAACAAGCTGGCAAGATGTTACCACATCGCAAAATAAACGGCGACTTTCATCAAAATAAGTCTACTGTACAACAGAAGAGGTAGGTTTTGCTCAGCAATTCGTGCACACAACTTCTACAGCAGAAGCAGAGCTGCCCTAGATTTTTTTGGTGCGCACTATCACACCCCCCCCTTCCCGTCCCCACCCCAAGCATTCCAGCAGGTTTTATACCTAGCCGACATACATGGCAGCCTAAACTAGGACCATTACAAACAATAGATATTTCAAGGTAAATGCAGACTTAATATTTTTTTTAATTGACAATGCCTTTTGCCACATAATTACACTTTACTCAATGCAATAAAAATACACTCCACATAATAACACTGTGCCACGTAATTACACTCTACTCAATGCAACATAAATACACAACATACTACTCAGTACCATATAATTACACTATTCAATGCAACATGAACACTCCACAATACCACTGTGCCACATAATTACACGCCACAAAATTACACTATACTCAATGCAATATAAATACATTCCACATAGCACTCAGTACCACATAATCACAGTCACAATTACACTATTCAATGCAACATAAATAAGCTCCACATAATTACACGCCACATAATTACACTACTCAATGCAACATAAACTCCACGTAATACCACTCAGTGTGACATAGTTACACGCCACATAATTACACTACCCAATACAACATAAATCCACTCCAGATACCACTCAGAACCACATAATTACATGCCACATAATTACACTCTACTCAATGCAACATTAACACTCCAGAATACCACTGTGCCACATAATTACACTCTACTCAATGCAATATAAATACATTCCATACTACTTAGTACCACATAATCACACATCACAATTACACTATTCAATGCAACATAAATAAGCTCCACATACCACTCAGTGCCACATAATTACACTCTACTCAATGCAACATAAACTCCACATAATACCACTCAGTTTGACATAGTTACATGCCACATAATTACTCTACTCAATGCAACATTAACACTCCAGAATACCACTGTGCCACATAATTACACTCTACTCAATGCAATATAAATACATTCCATACCACTTAGTACCACATAATCACACATCACAATTACACTATTCAATGCAACATAAATAAGCTCCACATACCACTCAGTGCCACATAATTACACTCTACTCAATGCAACATAAACTCCACATAATACCACTCAGTTTGACATAGTTACATGCCACATAATTACACTCTACTCAACACAACATAAATACACTCCATATACCACTCGGTACTACATAATTACACGCCACAATTACACTACTCAATGCAACATAAATACACTCCACATAATACCACTCAGTGCCACATAATTACACTGCTGAAAACATACACCACATTATACCACTAAGTGCCACATAATCACTCCTCAATGCAACAAATACACTCCACTTAATACCACTCAGTGCCATGTAATAACACGCCACATAGTTACACTCTACTCAATTTAATATAAATACACTCCACATAATCACACGTCACATAATTACACTATTCAATGCAACATACACTCCACATAACACTGTGCCACATAATTACACTCTACTCAATGCAACATAAATACACTCCACATAAGTGCGCTCGATGCCACATACCACCAAACATAAATGCACTACGCACCATGACAATTTCCCTAAGCGTAATTTCACACCACAGTTCCAGGCCACACAATTCAACTCCACACATTTCCAATACACACCACATAATTACACACCAAACATTTTTCAACTTCACAATCCACAACGTACCTCCAAGCCACACCATATAGTGGCACCACCTAAGCACCAAACATCACTCACCACCACCATTTTGCATCACCGAACCACCTAAGCATCACCCAAGCATCACGTCAGTCTGCCCTCGAAATCTGGCATCGGTTGATTCTCCCCAAGAGTCCGTCCGCTGCTAGTGTTATAATTAAATTACGGTTTTCCAACCTCCACTCCCCCGTTATTTATGTCCCGCTCCCCCGTAAATTTTTTTTTTATAACAAACAAGCATGAAAACAGGCAGAAAAGTTGCTAGCAGTGCAACTACAAAAAAAACAAGAAGACATTTTTATGTTAAAATCTTTTTTTAATCAGGTTGTTCAGTTGTATATAATGATGTCTTGGTTTGTATAAAGGTAACAAAAATGCTTAAGACTTTTACATATAACTGTTCAGCATGATGCACAGCAGCCATAATGCTCTACAACATAGCCAAAAGTTCTGGCTAAACAAGTAAGGTTCCGATGGCGAGACCTATTGGCTATGCCAATGCTGGTTTGAATTACTTCTATGAAGTCACAGCTATGATGGCACAATGGAACAGCCTCCAACATTTTTTATGAAAGACTTTTCCTTTCATATTTGGTCGTTGGCTAGGTTATGAGACTTCTGACGGCTACCCTTCATTTCAGGTCTGTAGTCACTTTTCTTGAATGATTACCTAAAATCATTTACAATTGCAATACATATTACTAAAAGCGATGGGTTAATAAAATAACTTCTAAAAAGGGTTTTAAAAACTGCTAATAACATATACATTCATCAAACAGTGCAATGATTTGAGTGCATCTAATAGATATGGCCTAGTGCAAGGTGATGCAGTGGTGGTAATAAATTTGTGATATACAACAGAGAGCTGTAATTAGTACATCTTAGCTGTAAGGCTTAGTGCAGGATTACTAACGGCATTCTATGCCGTAATGTTAGTGCACACCGGTAGTAAGCATAAAGTCAGTGCATTATTCTGCTGTTTTTTTTGTTGTTCTTGCATTTGGCATAACGTCTTTCCAGTGGCAGCAAAGAACTTTCCAGCATGTGCAAGCTCCATTGGTACTGTCGTGGTATAAATAAATGTTAAGGCCTCCTTGCATGTTCTTACTTTGTTTTGGATGAACATTGTTCTTAGGTATAAGCGCCTTGGGCTTAAAGCTGGACAGCAACAGATCACATGCTCTGCAGATTCTGTATGGTATTGACATCTCTAATGGAAGCAGCACAGAGTGTTTGGAGGGGGGGGATGAGAGAGGTAAGAGCAAAAAAAAAAAAATGTGTGCACACCCATGGGTTGCTAAAAGAAAAAAATATATATAAATTTGAGCAGTGGAAAAGTCGCCCAATGAAGAAGGGTGGTAAAGAGGCTATGTTCCAGAGGATTGAAAAACAAGAAGACAAAGGTAAGACATCAAATAAGAAATAAGGGTGACAATAAAGGCAATCAATGGTCTGCTATGGATGAAAACACTAAGTTTACAATATGTCTTTAGCAACCAGAGAGCATGCGCTGTCTGGTAGGCTCGACCTAAACATTAACACTACCACAAAACTAACATAGCAATTCTCACAAAATGACACTCTGCATCAAAACATTAGCACTAAACAAGTGAAACTAGACATTTACCAACTTCAACACTGAGCAACACGGAGTCAAACTTTATGAAAAAAAACAAAAACTAACAAAATTAACATTCTATTAACAGTAATCCTCTTTCACAGCTTGCTTTGCACTTTACTTTTACTAACCTTAAATTGCAGTGATATTACAAGATGTATGTTATTTGGCTAAACAAATGCACCAGAAGGCCTGCTAAATATTCTGTGGGCTCAAGATTATAGAACGTCGGCAGCGCACTCAATGTTGGAGTTTGTTCATTGTATTGGAGGGCTAGTGAATTTTTTATAATTTTTTCCAGACTAAGCAACAGTTCATGCTGCAACAATCACACATGAAAAGTCTGTATATTGAGCAGAACAGCTTGTTCCTTTGATTTATATGGTGTTGTAGGTAACGAGCAGAAGTTCCTTGGAGACTCGCACTCCAGTCTAATAATGATTATCAGTTGACAAATCTTTTAGCACATGTAGGTTCTGGAACCTTTGTGAAGCTATGACTTGATGTTGGTGTAGCTGGCTTGCTGCAACAATCTGTATATGTCTATTTAGCAATGGTGCTAAAATTGATTCTGCTTTCTCCTTTGTGGGGTTAATGTGATACATCCTAAGTTGAGGTTGTCGATGCATTAAGTAAAGTTTAGGAGCACTGGAAGTGTTCATGAACATTCTTTTCTTTGAAGTTGCCTTATTGCTTTTCCCGGGGTGACAAATTCAAAAACAACAGTTGATGGACAGAATGCATAACAATGTCATACATTCACCCCAGTACAGAGATCTGGGCCTAAATCCATCGTTTTTTTTGCTCACCATGCCATTCCAGTTTGAACCCAGCCATATGCAAATCAGTCTTGACCCTGTGCCTCATGGGAACAGTCCAGCCCGAACTGCAGGGCCAGGCCCTCCCTGGACTGGAAACAAGCATCCTAGGACCGGTTTCAGGGTTTCACCCCTCTTCAGCCAGGATAGCTTGATTCCATTGGCATGGAGAGCACGGGACCCACGTCTGGGCATACCCGTACCACTCGGGGTGACAAATGCAAAACCAACAGTTGATGGACAGAATGCAGAACAATGTCATACATTCACCCCAGTACAGAGATCTGGGCCTAAATCCATCGTGTTTTTGCTCACCATGCCATTCCAGTTTTAACCCAGCCATATGCAAATCAGTCGGGTATGCTCAGACGCGAGTCCCGTGCTCTCCATGCCAATGGAATCAAGCTATCCTGGCTGAAGAGGGGTGAAACCCCGAAACCGGTCCTAGGAGAACCTGGCTTGGCAGTTCGGGCTGGACTGTTCCCATGAGGAACAGGGTCAAGACTGATTTGCATATGGCTGGGTTCAAACTGGAATGTCATGGTGAGCAAAAAAACGATGGATTTAGGCCCAGATCTCAGTACTGGGGTGAATGTATGACATTGTTCAGCATTTTGTCCAACTGTTTTTGCATTTATTGCTTTTCCCAGCATGGCAAGAAGTAAAGGTTAGTAGTTACATTTGTTGTGGAAATCTCTGATAGATGCTTTGGGTGAACTCACATGACTGAGTTGCAAAAAGAGTATTAGAGTGAAGTGTCAAGAATAGCAAGGCTAAATCTTACTTGGTTTTTTGAAAGCCATCTGATGCTGTGCTTGAGGAAACACTTGATAAAGGATGGCTAAGTATATACCTCTTCATTCAAGTGCTTGGCTAATGGTGTACATGAAAGACAGCTTTACGTACACTTCGCAGACAATATTGTTATGACTGTCTGCCATTATGGAAAAATAAGGCCAATTTTGGGGTGACAATATTTAAAAGAAAGGTTTAGGCCTGTCAAAAAGCGGGTCTAATTTGTAGTTTACATCAGATCCATCAGGTTACTGGTGGCAGGCCTGCAGTTAACAGTGCCACTATAGCAGAATATATATATATATATATATATCTCAAGGAACATTGGTTCCTGCAGACAATGTAAATAGTACAAGGTAATGATTAAGCTCAATGGCAATATTTATTGGTCAAAGTCTGTCTAAGAGAGAATCAGGACTACATACAAGAAGGTTGAAAAACAATTGCTGTTTTAATAAATGTAATAGAGTTCATAAAAAAGTGCTTGGTGTCCCAAATGAAATGTGAGCCTTTTTACAAGAGTGATAATTTGTGACAAATGAGACCCCTACTGACTCTGGGGTCGAAACACTGTCAACACGCCCTTAAAAAATTAACCATCCACTACTAATGTGGTGGTAGGCAGTGAATAAATATTTGTATAATCATTCTATGGACGTTTTTGTATGAATTGAAACCTAAAATATGTCACAAATTATCACTAAAAAGTAGGTTTGCATTCACTCGGGACACCGAGCACTTTTTTTGATGAACTCTATTACAAACATTTACTAAGTTATAGTTTTTTAACCCCCAACAGATAAGATAAATCTATTAGTAGACACGCAAGTTAAGCATTTGTCATGTGGACCCTATTTGTTGGTTATATATGTGGACCAATATTAGAGACTATTAAATCAAGAGTTGATGGGTACAGCCCCACATCCTGCACTGACATTTCAAGGTGATCTTGTATGCAGATATGAAAAAAGCATTTGCGGTGCAATAAGTCTTGCATTTACGAGACTTTGAGCTATTGGCATTGTAAATGTCAATAGCTTAAATCCTCCAAACGCAAAACCTATTGAATTGCTAATATTTTTTGTTTCCAAGTGCCCCATGCCGCTCTTACACGTAAATAGATGCCACGCCCCATTCTTTAGACAAGCTGCGTCTAAAGAAAGGGGCGCAGACACAATTAAAGTGAAAGTGCGTAATGGGCTGTTTTTAACAAAAAAGCATTTCTTTGAAAAACAAATGCTTTTTGTAGAAGTGCCCCAAACAGCGCTATCCTTTTAATGGTGGCGCACCCCTTTAAATGTGGCTCATCTAAAGAAATGGGCGTGGCCTCTATCAATGTGCAAGCGCAGCGTGGGGCTCTTGGAAACAACCCCAAAAAATATTTGCAAGCCAATAGGTCTCGCATTTGAGAGAGTTTAAGCTATTGTCATTTACAATGCCAATAGCTCAAACTATCGTAAATGCGAGATCTATTGCATTGCAAAGAAGCAGCCGCCATTGTCCCGACTGCTTGGAAAGTGAAAGCACACATGGCGCGCTGAATGTTGCAGGAAAGCATGTTGTGCCTGCAGTAGAAGAAACTCATTAAAGAAATTAGTGCTTACAGACTAAATGACACAGATCGTGTAACATAAGTAAATACGCCAGCCCTCCTGGGAGGTTACCAATGAAGACAAGGCGGTACTAAGGAGGGACTAACAAGCCTATTAGCCAATCAGACACTAGCATTTACAAAGGACAAAGCCACAAGCCTAAGAAAAATATGGGTGGAGAATGGGCGTAGCTTTAAGTCCATACTCTAAAACAGAATGCCTCGCAGAACAGCGCTGCCAAGCTAGACCTAAATAGGGGGCACAGTGAAGCTAAATATTTGCCTAGGACCACACAATTGAGGAAAGTGGGGAAGCAGGAACTGATCCCAAGCTTTCTGGTTTCGCAGTGCGCAATTCGGCAACTAAATGGGTATTTCTTGCTTTCTCTTGTTTTACATCGAAGGTTAACTGTGTTTCATTCTTGTCATGTGAGGTCTGGGCATGGATGGCAGAAAAAGCCCATTTGAAATCTTGGCCTGATTTTGACTCAAGTATATAAGAGGCCCTTGAGCTGAGCCTTCAGTTGCTTGCCCATATCTAAGAATATTGAAAATAAACTCTAGGGGGGCATATTATCAAGGACCACGTTAAAATTTATCGCCGGTTTAGCGGCAGAAAACTGCCGCTAAAGCGGCGATAATGGGCTTGATAATATACCCGTGAGAATTCCCATGTTCTGGTGTGAACCTGGGCTTCTATTGGAATTCCCCAGGGCATATTATCAAGCCCATTATCACCACTTAAGCGGCAGTTTTCTGCCACTAAACCGGCGATAATTTTAACGCCGTCCTTGATAATATGCCCCTAGGTCGCTGGTCGTGACACAGAAGACTAATGTTTCTACTAGGAGGCTTAATCCTCAGGGTTCTGTGCTACACCAGCCTCACAGCTGCACACCAAGTGTCAACAAGGCCACTTGTGATCTGGCTCTGTGGTGCTACAGTGAGGTGAGGAGCTACTCGAATGGGAGATATACTGAGGAAGCACCGCAGGACTTACCTAAAGCTTTATTTAATGGAGGCCCGTTTGGCGGTGGGTATTTATTAATCATTACTAAGGCCTAGGGTCACTAAGGTGGGATCATTGATGCCAGAGTGCTCAAGTTTTACAGGTTCATATATGAAAAACACTCATCTAGTCCATGTTTTTGCTTTGCATGCTGGTACTTGTAGTTCTGTTAATTCAATCATAAAATCAGGATTACAAGTCCTAGAAGAAAGAAAAGCTAAATTGATAAGCTTTGCATGAAGCTCTTGATCCATGTACTGGATAGGACCACCAACACTTCATCCACAAAGAACATAAGAGTTTGTTACCAAGTTTCACAGATCCGCGCACGGGTTGTCTTGGCGAGGTTTTTTTATTTGCATTCTGGGACTTGTAGTACTAGTTTTAAAATGGAATAGTCTACAAGTCACACAGTTAAAAAATAAAACTGGAGTAAGCAGCTTGTCATGTGAGGACCTCGGTAACTTGGCAGGCTGCAAGAGAGTCAAGCAATAGCCCACACCATTAGAAGGTGGTCAGAAATAGGTATTATGTTTGACCTCATTTGAGCGTCTAACATGCACTAGATACTGAATTATAAAAAAATAAAAAACACAATCAATCTGGCCTAAGGTGATACATGAAGGGTAAAGAGAAACGGAAATCACTGCAAAACTTCCCAAACATTAAGGTGTATTTTATATTTCACAAAATTCAAAGTGTCTGAACTATAACGAGTTACATAGAAGAAACAACTTAGCTCTATTCGCTAAAAAGTCTCTCTCAAAGCGTGACATAATGGGTTACAATCCCACTCGTAAGCACGCCGAAAACCTGGCAATGTCTCTCAAATAACCTTCTCTCAAATAAACTTAGTACTTGGAAACTATGTTAGTTAACCATGGTCAAATCGCAATGCACCAGATGTAGGAATACATGATGGGGAAAATCACGATAGGGAAATTCAGAAAAATCGTTGACATAGTCCACATTATTACCCAGCTCTGCACCAATTGTGCTTGTAAAGAATGAAAACAAACATGCAAGACAATTTCAGAGAACTACGCTCCTTCGCGAAACGTCAATGGGTTTTTACGTTTCAAGTCCACTCACCACTTGGACAAACCCTGAGAAAGACTGTCACCAACCAACGATGTTCACGCCGGTCCTCCACGACGACAAAAAAAACCAGCACGACTGCACTCCAAAAAAATAAAAAAATAAACCACGACGCTATGAACGTAACGAGCACAGGATTACCACAGTCCTCTGCCGCTTGCTTGGTGGAGGGGTTACAGAGATTTGCACGTTCTGACTTTAATTAATGCTTTATTGGCGGGCCTAGTTTGACAAAGAACCTCCCCCTCTCATTACACGCTGAACAGGTGTACAGCTGACGCCTGCTGACCAACCAAAGCATTCGTGTAAGAAACACCTTCGCGCCAAGTGAATTGTCGTAGGGTGGGTTTTTGGTTTAAAACTCCAAACGTCGTGACAGAAACGCAGCCCTCACAGGGTGCAGCGGGAAGAATATTTGTAGATCAAGAAGACCTACTGCTCAATTTTCTGAAGAAGCAATAGCCACTTTTTTTCGGAATTGTGGACTTGACTCTCGTTGAGAATGGTACACAAGGGTTGTATCATCAAGGGTCACCTGAACTCGCAGTGATCTTTGTCCTTGTCATATTAGTAACTCATACATGGCAACATACCCGAGTCAGGTGAGAGACTCCCGATTTTTGCCTAAAAAAAACATGCTTCAATCTAATGAACAACAACTGGACCAATTGTTGTTCGCAATATATATTACACTCAGGTCCGTTTAACGTTTTCTGGGTTACCCCATTAGTTTGTAATGGGTTATGCTTCAATAGAAGTCCACGGGAGACATACATTATCCCAATTATTTATTTTTAATCTCCCCCGTTCCTGTTCCAAAATATTGGCGTGTGTGGTAACTTGTTTAGTGCTCTTTTAAGTTTTTGAGGTCCAGTGTTTCAGTGTTCCTTTGATATATGGGATTTGTAGTCCTGATTTTTAGTTCGAGCACCACGGATACAACTCTCTAGACTATTCTGGATTGGGCAAGCTAGTCAAACATGTAAATGGAACACTTTAGAGCTCTGTGTATAGTCCAGTTTTTAGCTTTCCATTGTCATGTTTGTAGTTTTGCATTTCCCCCTATAAAAGCAGGACTACAAGTATAAGAATACTTGGAAAACAACAGGATTTTATATACTAGTTGTGCACTGGGCAACTTAAAAAGTTCATTTGAAATCAATTATTTCATAATATAAAAATAATGCAATTTCATAACAAACTTACATAGTTTGTGAAATGCAGTCCATTTTATTAGCAAATGCGCGTAAAAGAGACACTCCATTAATAATTGCAGTGCATTTCAAAGAGCTTCATATGCCCCTTGTTGGGTATAAACAGGTCATTCTCTTACTTATAGCCCTAGGTTTACAATGTTCACTCCACTGGGGAGATACTGTGGAAGAGTTTATGCGTTTATATTTTTGTGCATTATTAACAACGTGAAGTATGACATTTAACCATTGATTATACATATACACACTGATATGGTACTCTTCATTTTGAAACTATTTTCTTATGTTGTGCAGAAGTGCGTTTTCCTTACCCTAGTTACAGAGGCCTCAATTTGGCCCTTACAGGACTATATAGTTCAAGATGGATGGCAACCTTGTCACCATTGTATTCTCCTGCACAATTCAGAGTTTATTTCTGCAGCATGCTATCAAGCAGATTATTATATATTTCATTTGTCATTCTTTGTGCTGCTCTCAATGAATCTTCCCCGGCTCAGTCAAAACCTTCAACCATTACTTTAAGGTCTTTTCTCAAGCTCACTGTAGAATATTAGTTCATAATAAGATGCTGTTGTACAACAGTTTGTTGTACCCTCTCCAGATGGCGTTAGCATAGAGTGGCCAGAATAGTTATTCATGTAGTGGAATAGTGCTTAGGTGTTAAGGCAATATGACACTCAATGGGACTGTGCTCTGATTTGCCATGGATGTAATGTATTTGATCATACCACAATGACTCAGCAGTTTTCCTAATTTCCTATATGAAAATAATGTAGCCCTCAATTTTGGGGGTGAGCCAGAACTTTCCAGACCTTTGGTATGCTACTAGGGATGCTGTCCATTTATTTCCTGATTTTTCTGTACTTCTCCGTAAGGCTGCATTGCGGAAAGCCTTCATTAAAATGACACTGCGTCGCATTTTCTATGAGTTTTTGTAATAAAACATTTTAACTATTCCACTGATCTAGAACTCAGTTATTGAGTGGGCCCTTTTACTTAATCAACTGTTTTCTTATATTTTTTATGTGTTGGGAGGTGCCTTACTGTCCGGAGGTTACCTTAGGGCCCACTCTAAGTCTCAATTTTAGTTTCAAATTTTAGCTTGGCTGCTTTTTAATAATGACTTTTCACATGCGTTACACTCCCATGATAATGTACTGAGAAGTCGTTGCACATACAGTTCATTTAATTTCATAGTAGGTTTTATTATCATGTTATTCAAACACTCTGTCCAAGGCTAGCCACATAGAACGCTATTCTCCTGCATTTGTGTTGACCGGTTGAAGACAGCTCTAAGCTTACAGACAGATCATCACAACAGCTCAGCACCTTTGACACAGTGCTATTTGAATGGTGCTTTTATTATATAAACAGCCTCAGAGCCACATTCCGCAGAGGAGCAACTCTGCTGGAATTATTCTGGAACGAGACACATTGTGACTAAGATGCAGTCCTGCTCACTCGGACCTCTATCCTGCAAATGATGATAGCCTGTTCTACAACAGATCAGCTTTCTGCTACATCATATCCGGGTATCAGAGTTAGGCTATCCCAAAAGATCTGGCAGAGGGTACTCCCTCTGTGCTCTTGATCGTGTAGGTAGTGTAAGATAGGAGTGCAATCACCCAGTATTGCTATCATAGTTAAAAAGTTGCTCTTTTTCAACATTTGCATAACGCTGGTTACAATGGTTTGTTCAATCTGCCTAATAATTGGATTACACTCTTTCTATTCAATATTAGGATTGTTTCAAAAGAAGTGTAAAAACCCAATTCATAGCGTTCTTGGTTTTACCATGGGCTTTCAAAAGAAAACAATGAAAGGGTAGATCTGTTTCCATGATTTCCTTGAGGAATAAGACTGGTCATGTTCGAGGTTGCCAAGACCATCTGGTACCCTGGTAAGGTTAGGGGTTAAAATGGGGTACTGTGAGCTAGCTAGGAAATTAGGCCAACATTTTCCGATGATGTGTGGCCCGAGTCTCCATATTTTGATGATTACGTTTTTTAGATACACAGTCCTACGTAATTCGTAGGAACCGTATAACATGGCGCCAACAATGTTCTAGGTCAGGTACTTATTTAATGAGTCTCCTAAGTAGTTCCTGCGTATGCCCAAGGTGTTTCTCTCCTTATACAGAGACATCCATGGTGTTAGGGATGAATCCTGTTTAGCTTAATAGGAAACCCCTATTTTCAGTCTGAAGGTTGTTCAAGCTGGAACCTTTAAAAGGGTTACTCCACTATAGTATTTTATACTTTCTTTGAATTCCATTTATTAACAAGCATTTTCAATGCAATAGGTCTCGCTTTTGGGAGGGTTTAAGCGATTGACATTGTTAATGACAATGCCTTTTATTTATGTGTTTTAAACCCAACACATATATAAAAGGCATTGTTATTTTTAATGCCAAGAGCTCAAACTCTTGCAAATGCCAGAGCACTTTAATGTTGGCGCCCTCTTTCTTTTTGATGCTGCTCTCTGTATTCAGGTTACAGTGAGCAGCGTCTAAACAAAGAGACACGGACGATATTAAAGTGAAAGCGCATATGATACGCTTTCACACATAGCTAAAACAAAATAATTAAGCTTCCAGGATCCGTATTGAGCACCTTGCTTGGTGTAATTCAGGGGTATATAAAGTACTGATGGCTGGATGATTCAGCTAGTTTCTCTGCGCATCACTGCTGAGTTACACAATACAAAGGCAGCAGCAGTGAGTGTAACATTCTGTTTATTTCTATTGTTGATTGTGGGGGTTACGACTCAAATGGTTCAGTATAAAAAAGAATTACCAGAGGACAATGGTTCAGTATAAAAAAGAATTACCAGAGGACAAGGAGTTAAATTTATCTAGTGAATTTGAATCTTTAAACAGGAATTGTGAGCTTGGGGTTAGTTAGAAAGCTTCCAACATAAAGTGATGGCAATACGGATTTCTCAAACTACCTATATTGTAATGGCATGATTTATACCGTTTGCACTGCAGTGTTAAACAAATACTTTCCATTTACATCAGTCGGTGAAATCTAGCTTCACCACATTGTTAATACGGAACTCTGAGCTGGACTTGTGTTATTTTTTTACATGAAATTTGGTGATGCGCGGGCATTTCTTTGGAATATTGCAAAAATAGAAAGGCGGGGCCGGCATCGGCCACGCCGAAGGTATGGCGGTGGTGCTGGCCCCTGATGATCATACCGGGGCGGGCCTGGCGTGCGCAGTGATGATGCAACAGGTGCGCCCCGCCACTAATTGGTCGGAGTCTGGGCGTGACCCGGAAGTGATTGAAAAACACTTCCGGGTCACGCATTTGGGCTAACGCCAGGCCTGTTAGAACTGGCCTGGCTGGCATCTTGGCAATAAAAGGCTGGGGAGCGGTGGAGTCTGCCTCTTTGCTCGCCGCTCCCGCAGCCTGCCAGTAGTCACGCCAGCCTCGCTAAGCGCTCTCAAGTGAAAGTCTGCTCCCAAAGTTCCTCATGTAATGCAACCAGGTATACGCTAGGCGCTTCCAATTGAGAGTGATTCCAGTGCTCCTCATGTAGTGCAGCTGGTGCTACGTATGCGATCTCAATTGAAAGTTTGATTCCAATGTTCTTGCTGTAATCCATCTGGTGCAATGCTAAGTGCTCTCAATTGAAAGTCTGCTCTCAATGTTCCTCATGTAATGCAACCAGTTATACGCTAGGCACTCTCGTTTGAATGTCTCATTTCAATATCCCTCATGTAATGTGACTGGTGCTATGCTAGACACTTGCAATTGAAAGTCTGATTTCAATGTAAGTTTTATAAAACCCAGCTTTGGGTCATCCAGCCATCGCAGGCTGAAGTACATTCATTCTTCCGGTAAGCGTGGACCGGCTCAAAAGAAACGCACAGTATATATTCAATAGGTTAACTGTTGCTCTTATGGTAGTTGCACGAACATTCCGTGCTAAAGCGAACGTACCCTTCCTAAGTACAGATTGACAACAACCGGGCTAGCCCGCTTGAATTTTGTTTTGTACAGTTATTTACTCGTGGGTTGCGCTGCCCTGGTGGTTTTTAGCACCACAAATCAGTTGGTGAGGGACAACTGTCAGGTCCACAGTTACACCTTCTGCTCAGTATGGGCAGAGGTTAAACGCCTTTTAGATTCAGGGGCATTACTGATTAGTGCCGGTAGGGCATATGTCATCAGTATGAATGGTGACAGTGATGGGTGGTACCATAAGTGGCTTTGGGGATCTACTGGCAGAACGCTAAAAAGTGCAGGTACAGGGCTGGAAAAACAAATGCTAGTAGTGGAATCGCAGCTGGTTTGGTCACCCAAATAGGTCAGCCGGTAAATGTATCACGGACTTACCTCCGCTGGGTGGCTTGGCAGGTGATTGCTATCTGTTTACCAAATGCTAGGAGCACTAATCGTCTGTGTGCGTTTACTTATTTATGGAAGTCAAAGGTGTCACATGGTACCGGTGAACCCTTGTGTTTGTGCAATCAAGCAGTATATGCCTGTGGTTTGTCACGTGGTATCCGGGCACCCTTGTGCCTGGACACTTGTGCAGTAGATGCTCGTATTGGGCCTCATCTTGTCATACATCCGTGTTATCTCACACAGTACCTATGCATCTTGGGTTGGGGGTGTGGGTGACAAGGGGGGTACAGTCTCATGAGGTAATCAATAGAACTGACATGTAACTATCTTTTATCTGACAACACTAATCATCTGTGTCTGATTTTCATTTATGTATGGCTGGATCCACGACTGTGATACCTGGGAGGTGCTCCACATCACAATGACTGCAAATTATGGACAGGCAATGGGACCGAAAGATCCGGAATGTGAGTGGCAAGTGACAACATCAAGTGTGAGGGGCAATCAATAGACAGGCTCAAGAGGTGCCAGCAGGCATGGGTAAAATGGTGCGGCCCATGCACAGTATTGGATTGAATATAGGTATGCCTACCATATGTTGTTGCCAGCCGGGGTATTTGGACGGTACGTTGCTTTACAGATCTAGGTCTTGCCAGCTTGACCAAACCCGAGGGTAATGGGCGGATGCAACATCTCTACACCCCTGTCTTGAAAACGTATTCTGCCGTTATGGCGCTTGTGCACGCGGGGGTCATTTTAGCGGACACTACTTGATGTGGGGATACTCCGTAGTAGGGGTAGAAGCTTGTGCAAGGCCTATCCCTGAACATAGGGGCCAGGGGTAGGTTTTTCAAGCATTTCATGGGAGATCTTGGGGCCTGTGGGGCGCTCCCTGTGTAGTGGGGTCAGCTTCAAAAATGGAATTCCGGGGTTAGACGATTATTTCCGATACAGCACCAACCATGTTGAGATGGGTGCAGGTGCATTAGCAATGATTAGCATTGTCTGGGCCAACGTGTCTATCGGGCGCATAGTGCTGCTATCAATTGAGGAGTAACAAACTGGTGAGGCTATCTAGGGCTCTACATCTGCGGACTATAGCCTATGGGTGCATCTGGGGGGAGTTGTGCTTCTTAAAGGACGGCGTCCATTTGTCCGAAATAGCGAAGGAAATCTTCATGGAGAATCTTCTGGCCTAGTTACAGCGCCAGGATGCCCGTAGGGTTACAGTGCGCTTTATAAATGCTACATACATACATACAGTTAGTTGTGTATAGGGACAGGGCATGACCTTTCAGTGAGCTTCTGGGGGGGGCCTGATAGTCGGGCAACTATGCAGGCCTGTGGCGGTTAGGTCATGATTGGTGAGCAGTAAAGTTAAGGTCCTTACAGGGTGGCGCCATTCTTGAATGGGGTCGCCCAAGGGGGAGGGACAAGTGGTCTCTCATAGAGTTACAGCAGTTGGCTGGATGGGTGTGGGGGAGTGGGACTTACACTTTCCAGTAGGCTGCTTGGCCACCCCGCACGTGCACAATGGCGCAAGCAAACGGAGCATAACTGCAAGGTCCCCATTATGGAGATAATCTACAGGGCGTACAGGGGTGACCTGGGGGGGGGGAGTACCCTCACAGGGAACAGGCCCTCTGTGCATGCGCACTCCGGTTGGAGGGCGGGCATAAGGGCGTATGGGGGTGACCTGGGGGGGAAGTACCCTCACGGCGAACGGACCCCCTGCGCATGCGCACTCTGGTTGGAGGGCGTGCATAATTATGGAGATAATCTACAGGGCGTACAGGGGTGACCTGGGGGGGGAGTACCCTCACAGGGAACAGGCCCTCTGTGCATGCGCACTCCGGTTGGAGGGCGTGCATAATTTGATAAGGATCTGCCTCCAGTTATTGACCTTGCCGTAGGCTCAAAATAGGTATACGCAGAAAATTTTGTTTTAAAAGTTTATGTAAATAAATACAGCCGGGGGTTTACGACCCCCTAATCCAAAAATCTTCTCATGTTATTATCTTGATATTGATAAGGGAGGAGGGGATCTAGGTAGTACCTGGCCATATAGAAAGGTGGGGCCGGCATCGGCCACTCCGAAGGTATGGCGGTCGTGCCGGCCCCTGATGACCATACCGGGGCAGGCCTGTCGTGCTCAGTGATGACGCAACAGGCGCGCCCCGCCACTAATTGGTAGGAGTCTGGGCGTGACCCGGAAGTGATTGAAAAACACTTCGGGGTCACGCATTTGGGCTAACGCCAGGCCGATTAGAACTGGCCTGGCTGGCATCTTGGCAATAAAAGGCTGGGTAGCGGCAAAGTCTGCCTCTTTGCTCGCCGCTCCCGCAGCCTGCCAGTAGTCACGCCAGCCTCGCTAGGAGGCTGGAATTTTTTATTTCCCCACCCACCGTCCCCTAAAGCAGGGTTTTTACAAGGTGTATTGTTAGGAATTTAATTTTCAGGTGGACATGGTTATGTTTACCATACGTGTAATGAGTTTTCTTACCCATTTGTTCAAGAGATTTTTCCTTTTCAGGTTGACATGGTTATGTTTATTGTATGTGTAATGATTTTCTTTCCCATTGTTTTAGGACGTTTTTTCCATGTACAGGTTATGTTTGTTGTCGTATTTAAGTGCTATTCCTTGGTCAGGCGGTAAGGTCATGATTGGTGAGCAGTAAATTTAAGGTCCTTACAGGGCGGTGCCATTCTTGAATGGGGTCACCCAAGGGGGAGGGACAAGTGGTCTCTCATAGAACTCCAGGGGCAGTTACAGCCGTTGGCTGGATGGGTGTGGGGTAGTGGAAGTTACGCTTTCCAGTAAGCTGCTTGGCCACCCCGCACATGCACAATGGCGCAAGTAAAGGCGCATAACTGCAAGGGCCCCATTATGGAGATAATCTACAGGGCGTACGGGGGTGACCTGGGGGGGAAGTACCCTCACAGGGAACGGGCCCTCTGCGCATGCGTACTCCGGTTTGGAGGGCGGGCATAAGGGCGTATGGGGGTGACCTGGGGGGGAGTACCCTCACGGCGAACGGGCCCCCTGCGCATGCGCTCTCCGGTTGGAGGGCGTACATAATTTGATAAGGATCTGCCGCCAGTTATTGACCTTGCCGTAGGCTCAAAATAGGGATACGCAGAAAATGAAATATGAAATGTTATTCGCCTGATTATTGATTAGGGTATGTTTAGATTTGGATAGGAATACCTCTGTATTTGAGATATGTTAAGGTTAGCCATCCAACATCTGTACTTATCAATGAATCAATGTAATGTAATGGTTTCTGCGTATTGTTTAAATATTGCGTATTCATTTTGTTTTAAAAGTTTATGTAAATAAATACGGCCGGGGGTTTACGACCCCCTAATCCAAAAATCTTCTCATGTTATTATCTTGATATTGATAAGGGAGTCGGGGGTCTAGGTAGTACCTGGCCATATAGGTTTAAGACAGTACTTCAAGGGGTTCCCTATTTACTGCAAGACGCACACATTCGTCAGAGTTCAGACGGTTCTCCGAACTTAACGCACAAGGAACAAACAGCTAATGATCTGGTACCTATTTTCATCTTGGCGCGTTGGTAATTGTCTCAGAGTATAGAGAGAGGAAGAGAGAGAGAATTGTAACATAACCCAAAGCTAATTTGTGCAGGTTTCTTCACAACCTTTCGAAATACATTACTAAATATGCACACGGAGCTGGACAGAGATGCGGTGGGAAACCTTTCCCCTTTAGCGGCTGGATGGTTGTGACTGCTGCATGTCTACAAGTCTTCGGACGCCTTCTCAAATTGTTGTATCTGCAACACAAAGAAAGTGAGGTGCTGTCTTGGCTCCTTGAGTATCAAACATCTCTGAATCCCCCTTTGGACCTCTTTATATCGTGTCCCAAGAACCTTGGTTCCATTTGATGCCACTATCTATGCGCTACTACAGCTGTTTCTGTCTATTCTTGGGTCCCCATGTGGAGCCCTTTCTCCATTGTCCTCTGTTCTACAACTTCCTGTGTTCTTCCCAGTGTTAACTACTCCAGGCGCATCTCATCTTGTGTCTCACACACAAGCTGTTCGCCCTGAAGAAGGTGTGACTCCTATCCGGGTTGGACTCCGAAACGCGTGTCGGCTCTGGAGTGCCACGTGTCTCCTTTGTTCCCACCTTCCGTTCTGAGAAGAAACTGGATTATGGACTGTATTAGCTATTGAGGAACTGACCTCTTGATATCTATTGTCTGTTTATTTTTGTGTTCCTTATTCATACCCCATGTTGTTCCACTTCCTTGATGGGAACATTGTTGCCTTTGTTCTAAAATGTACAGTGTTATTTAATAAATACTGAGTTGATGGGATGTATGAGTATGTTAGGGTTTGTGGTTGTCTGTTTGCTTGGAGAGAGTGTGTGTGTGTGACTCCAGATGTGCCTAGATGTGTTTGATTTTCATCCTGTTTCACGTTTCCTTATGAGCTTGACATAATGACATAAATAAATGTGATCTTTTCTACAGACCAGTTTTCCTACATTAATTGGGGAAGGCTATTGTAGTTTGGGTGTGTTCTAATACATCAGTGACCTTGAGCACCTTATAAGCAATTTTCAGGCAGATTGGGTCCTTTTGACTGTATTTTGGTTCCATCCCCTGTCCTCTCTGCCTGCCATTCGTTTCAGGGGCCTCATTCAGTGTGAGTGGTTGCAGGCTATAATTAATCATTGCTGCACATAAAGGATTAACATCTGCAGGGGCAGGTGTGGCGGCTACGGTTTTCTTATTACAGAAATGCTATTGGTGGTATGGACTGTACAGACTGGCCAAACTATATTTCGATGATTATGACATTTGTCAGCAAATGAAAAGTTCCACCACAGAGCGCCCACCGCAGACATCCCTCTTAGTTTCAAACAAACACTAAAATTGTGTCTATTTAAATCATTGCGGTGCTTTGAGCGCCAATGGTGCAGTTCAATTTAATTCAATTCAACTTTATTTGGTTTCAGAAGTATAAAACCATAAAAGTTATCTTCACATATTAAGTACATAAAAATCACATCTTTTTACCTATCACAAATGAAACACATTCCCCGACATTCCTTAAAAAACCTATAAATGAGATGAAACTACAAAATTCATATATCATTGGGCATAAGCAGTAAGTTAATTATCTAGCAACATGATTGCACCGTCCCGTACCTATAACTGAATTAAAAAAAAACAACCTCAACCCCTGGCAACAGTTAATGTTCAATCAAGACAGGCCCTGGATTTTACCACAGATTTCAGGTACCCAAGAACAAAAGGGATACACTCCTCCTTCAAAAATTATAAAAACAGGAGACCTGGACAAGCCTGTTTAAAGTCCATCCTTTTCAAAATCGGCATGATAAAAAACTTCAGAGGGACCACATGAAAACTACAAAATAAAACAAAGTGTAACAGATCCTGTGGAGACTCTCAGTCGCAGCCACAGGTTGCTAACACTTGCCCTCTACTACTCCCCCTAGGTACGGCGAGCAGGAGGTGAAAAAGGTCCAGTCGGAACCTTGACAATAAAAACCGCTCATAAGTGCTAAAAGGTCCCAGGAGGTAAGGCTCGATTGATAATGTAGTCTTTAACATTATACATTTACGTACGCTGGGTTTACACAGTTCCAGCTCTTCCCTCTCCAGTCTCCTGAAGTTGCCGAAGGACTCCTTTATTGTCCCCACATCCTGTTTATTGAGACAGGGTTGGTATACAATTCATCTCTGCCCAACCTTTCAAAGCTATCCTTGATGTATTTGAGCCATTGGATACTAAGCGCACAGTCGAGGGTCATACACTCCTTTAAGATCATTATACTCTGGGTTAGGCCCTTGTTCAACCAGGTTTTTAAACAAAACGTTAAGGGACGGAGGGCCAGTGTGCCATTTAAGAAAGGCACCCCAAGTTCCTTGTGTACCACCATATTCGATGTGCCGCGAGGAACACCCAATAAACGTTTCAGGAAACTGTTCTCAACTACCTGGATGTCATCTAAGGGTATATGCCCCCAAATGTCGCTTCCTTAGGAGGCAATAGCAACACTCTTTGCCTGGTAGATCTTCAACAAGGCTGCAATAGGTCTCTTTCCTCGGTTGGATGCGAAGGTAAAAATAGCCGCATTTACCCGCATCAGATCCCCCTTCTTTCTTAGTTTAAGTGGGCCCCACTTCCCACACGTGTCCAAGACGACCCCCAAATAAGAAAAGACATCAGTTCGCTGCACCTTTGCCAGACCAACCTTGAATTGAAATAGTTTTTTTGGGCGGATCCCCACTTGCATGACGCAGGATTTAGAATCATTAATAGATAAATCCCGATCCACAATAAAGGTGGAAAAAGCATCAAGTAGTGTTTGTAGGCCCCTCGCAGTCCTCGAAATGAGGACTGCGTCGTCCGCATAAAGTAGTACAGGGAGGCCCGGTCTGCCTACATACGGGTAAGCCACCCCTGTTGACAGAAGAACTTTGTCTAGATCATTAAAATATAAGTTGAACAGAAAGGGGGCCATAATGCATCCTTGACGAACGCCTCTTTTAATGTCAAAATCACGGGACACACACAGATCTTGCGCAAACCTGGCGTTAGCCTTGGTTGCACAATGGAGATCCTCTAGTAAGTAAACAATGCTGCCATCTACCCCTATATCTTTCATGGACTGCCAAAGTTTGGACCTGTTCAAGCGATCAAATGTGGAGGATAAGTCCATGAAAGCTAGGTAGATGGTACCAGGGTGTGCAACGGTGTACTTGCTAAGGATCAGGGTGAGGTTAAGACACTGGGCCACAGTAGACCTGCCAGGCCGAAACCCGAATTGAACATTTGATAAGATATCATGTTACTCTGCCCATCTGTATCAAAGAACAACCTGAACTAGTCAAGTAAAAGAACCTAACCAAGGGGGATGGGAGGTGTCAGAAAACAAATTGATTCTGAAATACACCAAATATAGAAAAAGGAAAAAATTGTCCTTTTCTTGAGTCCCCTCACTCACCAGGGTTTCCCCACGGTGACATGCTTCATCATTGGGGTCCTCCCAGTCCTCTACGGACTGAGGCGTGCTGCGACTTGCGAACTACGTAGGAGCACTAAAAAATCAAACTATGTGTAGTGCAAGTGAAAGAGTGGAGTGGAATTTAAAATTAATCAGCTAGTGGGCCAAATAAACTTTATTAATGCTCTAAGCTGAAAAAATTAAAAATGGGGTGATATGCTAAAGTCCCTAGTTATAATGAATAGGTGTACCTAGCATATGGTCTGGTCAACTAGTTTCGAGCTTCCCCAGCTCTTCGTCAGGACAACACCGGGACCAGCCCAGTGAGACAGTGCCACTCCTAGTTAACCTTAATAAGGTGCAAAATGTGAGATGCTGCAACTGTAAGGCATGCGTAACTTATGATACATACGTAATGTACGTCAGGCGAAATCTGTAGGATATAATAAGACACATATTATTTGGAAAAAAGTAGTTCATAAGTACTGTTATCCTTAATAATTGTGAGCACACTACACCCAAGTGTTCAATCACTTCAGTCTATGATGTGCCTCGTTGTGGGTTCTTTATAAAAAAGAAGGAAACAGATGAATGTTAATTCGCTCTCTCCATGCCGGCGTTTTTGTGCTGAAAAGTGATTGTGATTTAACACAATATCCAATAAAAATAACATGTCTGACACAACACGAAACACACATACACAAACATATAGATGACATAAATAAGCGTTTTACATACTTTTTACAAGACATTAATATGCCTCATGGTCAACGGAGGGGCAATGGCGATCTTGTACATCTAAAGAAACAATGTAAAGGTTGCCGTTAAAGCTGTGGTGTGCTTCGTGGTCAATGCGCGCCCTTTTTGGAGACAGAAACGGAAAAGATCGATGTTCTCCGTAAAGCGGGTGGGAGGAAATGGAAAAAACTATCCCAGAGCGTTCACTTACTTGTACACGGACAGCCACGCTTCTGAACACCTACTTGGGCCAACACCTACCGGACCGCATTCTGGCGTGTCTCCGGTGTGGTGTTGTTTATGTAGATCAAATGGAGTGGAAAGTGAAAAAGGGACTTGTACTCGGAGAAACATCCGGGGGCGGCCATCTTGGATTGGGACCGTTTCCCCAGGATGTATAGAAGAATAACATGACGGTTTTTTGCAAACAACATTAGAGATAGTTGAGGTTCAATGTAAATGTTGATTTACAAGAGGAAATCTGGTGAATAAGGAAATACAGGGAAATATAATGGACAAAAAACGGGAAATCTAATGGATAAAAAACATTGACAAGTCAGCATAGTAAGCTAGAAATAGAACCGCCATAGTGAGAAGGGTGTAAGAAAACTGTATTAAACTCACATCCAGTATTAGGCAGCTCAAAAATAAAAATTGTTGTTAGATAATTACAAACAGGAGTATATTGTCAAGACGAGATCTGTAGGGGTATGATGTTTCAAAAAATCAAAATTATTCGGATCACAAGTAGTGGAAAAAAGACCATGACGGTCCCAATGATACAGTTTAAGACTATCGCAGTGGGTATCAATTTTATGTGAATTGTCCCCAGGGTATATCATCATTCAAACCATGGCTATCAGAACGTAGCTTAAAAACTCATCGCTGTTCTTTCTCGTGTAGTTTTTTCTCAATGTTTTGCTGATTGCTTACGTGTTCCAGAATGACCCAATTTAGGTCATTAGGTGTGTGCTGTTTTTCCAGAAAATGGGTGGTCATTTTGGTGTTATTGCGTTTACACCTGAAATTGTTCCGGTGTTCGATTATCCTGGTATTTGCCTTCCTTGTGGTCATCCCCACATAGTGAAGGTTGCAGATACAGGTGATCAGGTATACCACCCCTGTTGTGTTGCAGTTGGTAAAGGATCGGAGGTCCCATGTCATTCCGTTGTTGTAGGTTACTGTTTTTGTCACTTTGGTTAAATGACATACACTGCAGTTGCTGCATGGGTAATGGCCCTGAGGTAGTGGATGTAACAAACGTAAAGGGCCCATGGTACTTGTGGGGTTGGGGCGAGTGTGGACTAAAAAGTCCCTCAGGTTCTTAGCTTTCCGATGGCTGAACATGGGTTTTTGTAAGTCTAAACCTCCACTGTTCAGGGTCCGCCAATGTTTTTTTATTATTTTAGTTACTTGATTTGATGCAATATTGAAGGTGGTAATACAAATTTGTCGTTTGCGATCTGGTTGTCTGTTCTCTGGTTTGTCTTCCAGTAGTGCCTCTCTGTTGTTGTTTAGAGCTCTTTTTTGTGCTCTGGATACAAGATATTGTGGATATTGCCTACGTAACAGTTTTTGAGACAAGTCATTGGCTTGGATATTATAGTCCTGACGTGTAGTACAGTTGCGTCGCAGGCGCAAAAATTGTCCGAAAGGAAGGTTGTCTTTCAGACTTCTGGGATGAAAACTGTCATAGACTAGTAAGCAATTCCTTGCTGTGGGTTTAAAATGTGTAGTAGTGATTACACGTCCTTCATGTGCTATTATGTTTAAATCAAGAAAGACCAGACTGGATTTACTCATAGTGAAAGTAAATTTCAAAAAAGGATCTTGTTGGTTTAGCCAGATCAGAAAGAACTCTGCTTCTTCTTCGTTCCCCTCCCAAATCAAAAGCACATCATCTATATACCTTTTCCATAGTTTAATATGGTTGATGTGTGGGTTGTGCTGATGGAGAATCTTTTGTTTCTCAAGGTGGTATACGTAGAGTCCTGCTAAGCTCGGCGCAAATGTACTTCCCATGCTGGTACCGTGGGTTTGTTTGTACAAAGTGTCATTGAATTGGAAAAAGTTTTCAGTTAAAGCCAGGCGACAACATTCAAGAACCACATGTCTGGGTGTATGGTAGTCCCAGTTGCTTAGAAAAAGTACTTCCTCCAGGATGTCCAAGGTGTCTTGGTGTGGGAGACTGGTGTAGAGGCTCTCCACATCTAAACTGATCAGTATACTGGTTGTAGGATTGAACTAAAGGTCCTTGATTAAACTAAGGACTGCCTTAGTGTCCTGTAGGTATGTTTCGGTGGCTTGGACCAAGGGTCTTAAGAATGCATCTGCAAACTTAGATAAAGGTTCCAAAATAGAACCTATGCCTGATACTATTGGTCTACCAGGTGGCGCCTCCATTGACTTGTGTATTTTGGGAATTGTGTAAAAATAAGGGATTATGGGTTTTCTGTTTTCCAGAAAATCCGCTTCTTTTTTACTGATCCACTCATTTACCAAAGATTCCTCCACCATTCTGGTAATCTCAATCCGTAGACGTTCTGTGGGGTCTTGGTGTATCACCAGATAATTACGTTAATCTGCCAACAGCCGTAGGCATTCTTTTTGATAGTCGGGGGTGTTTTGTAGAACTATTGCCCCACCCTTGTCAGCTGGTTTTATAGTTAGGTCTTTGTTGTTTGAAAGTTGGTTTATAGCCTCTTGCTCTGCTTTGCTAGTATTATGAAACACTTTGATTGTTTTCGGGTCTAATTCCGTTTCCTCCTTCAACACCGCTTTTTCGAATGCTAGTAATTCGATAGGAAGGTTGTGTGCTGGGGGAGTGAAATTGGATTTTTTATGTAGTCCTGTATCCGTGGGGATACTGGTATTAGGTTCCTTGTCTCTAAAGTAGATTTCCAGTTTGATCTTGCGAATAAACTCTTTTAATTCGCAGACAAGTCTGAATTTATCCAGTGAGGCTGTAGGTACAAAACCTAATCCTTTTTCCAAAACATTTTTCTGAATAGTAGTAAGAGTTATTTTTGACAAGTTCACTATTAGACTGGGTTGTTGCTCGTCGAGGGCATGTTCGGTGGTCCCATGCTCCGTGTGTGGCTCCTCTCTGTCTCCAAAGGCTGGGCCCATTGTACTTGTTGGCCTCGTCTGTTTTTTCCTCTTAAAGGAGTCTTGCCTCTCCCTAAAAAAGACTGACTCTGGTCTTGGTTCTGTGGTCCATCCCAATATGGGTAGGGTTGTTGTGGGTAAGATTGGTGAAATGGGGGAGGTCCATAGAAGAAATGTGGTGGTGGGGGGGCGTATGGTGGCATGTTTTGGTATGAAGGCCAACCAAATCTTGGTCCGCCTCTATTTCTTTGACGTCCTCCTCTTGATCGTCTGTTTCTGTTGGTGAAGTTATAGTTCCTACCGGAGTCTGAAATATCAGAGCCATCGCTGTCCGTGTTGTAGCCTGGATTGCGATTGGTGGGGATGTAATCATCTCTGGTGTAAGGATACACTTTTTCTAGAGAGAAATTCTTCTGATCTTTTTGTAATTTTACGTATTTGGTGTCTTTGAGACTTATTTCAAACTCCGTCATGGTCTTGTTAAGTTCCTCAAGCCGTTTTTTTAGTTCAGCTGTGCTTTGAAATGTTTTTAAACGGACCTCCAAATCATGGATGCCAATTTTCATTTTCTCAGAGAGGTGTGCCGCAGTTTTTATAATTAGCACAAGCCAGTCTCTGGTACAGTGCCAGGATATTAGTGACCAATCCTTCTTGCAGAGTTTTCATTTTGGAAAATAAAGGGTTCATTCCTGACTATCAAGCCACGTGGGGCAATGTTGGCTCTTACATATTTCGTCATCATAATTCCATGAATCAATGTTTTAATTTGTTCTCGTTTTAATCCTGTCAATTCATCCCAGCATTGACTGGCTTCGTTGGTGTCCCTGGTACTGGTCCCAGCCAGGGGAAGCATGGATGCTATGATTCTGTCGACCTCATCTTGTGAGTAGGTAAGGCCTGTTCTTTCTGTCATGTTGACTTCTATTGGAAAAGTATGTGTGGAGGGAAAGTCAGACAGTGGTTGGATAAAAAGTAAGGGGGGGGGGTTTCCCACAGCTGCACGCTGTAAATAATGGTTATCAAAAAAAGGGGGGGAAAAGTGGTTGATGGTTAGGTTCACCCTCCAGCAGTATATGTATCAAAGAACAACCTGAACTAGTCAAGTAAAAGAACCTAACCTAGGGGGATGGGAGGTGTCAGAAAACAAATTGATTCTGAAATACACCAAATATAGAAAAAGGAAAAAATTGTCCTTTTCTTGAGTCCCCTCACTCACCAGGGTTTCCCCACGGTGACATGCTTCATCTTTGGGGTCCTCCCAGTCCTCTACGGACTGAGGCGTGCTGCGACTTGCGAACTACGTAGGAGCACTAAAAAATCAGACTATGTGTAGTGCAAGTGAAAGAGTGGAGTGGAATTTAAAATTAATCAGCTAGTGGGCCAAATAAACTTTATTAATGCTCTAAGCTGAAAAAATTAAAAATGGGGTGATATGCTAAAGTCCCTAGTTATAATGAATAGGTGTACCTAGCATATGGTCTGGTCAACTAGTTTTGAGCTTCCCCAGCTCTTCGTCAGGACAACACCGGGACCAGCCCAGTGAGACAGTGCCACTCCTAGTTAACCTTAATAAGGTGCAAAATGTGAGACGCTGCAACTGTAAGGCATGCGTAACTTATGATACATACGTAATGTACGTCAGGCGAAATCTGTAGGATATAATAAGACACATATTATTTGGAAAAAAGTAGTTCATAAGTACTGTTATCCTTAATAATTGTGAGCACACTACACCCAAGTGTTCAATCACTTCAGTCTATGATGTGCCTCGTTGTGGGTTCTTTATAAAAAAGAAGGAAACAGATGAATGTTAATTCGCTCTCTCCATGCCGGCGTTTTTGTGCTGAAAAGTGATTGTGATTTAACACAATATCCAATAAAAATAACATGTCTGACACAACACGAAACACACATACACAAACATATAGATGACATGAATAAGCGTTTTACATACTTTTTACAAGACATTAATATGCCTCATGGTCAACGGAGGGGCAATGGCGATCTTGTACATCTAAAGAAACAATGTAAAGAAATTGACCACGAAGCACACCACAGCTTTAACGGCAATCTTTACATTGTTTCTTTAGATGTACAAGATCGCCATTTCCCCTCCGTTGACCATGAGGCATATTAATGTCTTGTAAAAAGTATGTAAAACGCTTATTTATGTCATCTATATGTTTGTGTATGTGTGTTTCGTGTTGTGTCAGACATGTTATTTTTATTGGATATTGTGTTAAATTACAATCACTTTTCAGCACAAAAACGCCGGCATGGAGAGAGCGAATTAACATTCATCTGTTTCCTTCTTTTTTATAAAGAACCCACAACAAGGCACATCATAGACAGAAGTGATTGAACACTTGGGTGTAGTGTGCTCACAATTATTAAGGATAACAGTACTTATGAACTACTTTTTTCCAAATAATATGTGTCTTATTATATCCTACAGATTTCGCCTGACGTACATTACGTATGTATCATAAGTTACGCATGCCTTACAGTTGGAACATCTCACATTTTGCACCTTATTAAGGTTAACTAGGAGTGGCACTGTCTCACTGGGCTGGTCCCGGTGTTGTCCTGACGAAGAGCTGGGGAAGCTCGAAACTAGTTGACCAGACCATATGCTAGGTACACCTATTCATTATAACTAGGGACTTTAGCATATCACCCCATTTTAAATTTTTTCAGCTTAGAGCATTAATAAAGTTTATTTGGCCCACTAGCTGATTAATTTTAAATTCCACTCCACTCTTTCACTTGCACTACACATAGTCTGATTTTTTAGTGCTCCTACGTAGTTCGCAAGTCGCAGCACGCCTCAGTCCGTAGAGGACTGGGAGGACCCCAATGATGAAGCAGGTCACCGTGGGGAAACCCTGGTGAGTGAGGGGACTCAAGAAAAGGACAATTTTTTCCTTTTTCTATATTTGGTGTATTTCAGAATCAATTTGTTTTCTGACACCTCCCATCCCCCTAGGTTATGTTCTTTTACTTGACTAGTTCAGGTTGTTCTTTGATACATATACTGCTGGAGGGTGAACCTAACCATCAACCTCTTTTTCCCCCCTTTTTTTGATAACCATTATTTACAGCGTGCAGCTGTGGGAACCCCCCCCCCTTACTTTTTATCCAACCACTGTCTGACTTTCCCTCCACACATACTTTTCCAATAGAAGTCAACATGACAGAAAGAACAGGCCTTACCTACTCACAAGATGAGGTCAACAGAATCATAGCATCCATGCTTCCCCTGGCTGGGACCAGTACCAGGGACACCAACGAAGCCAGTCAATGCTGGGATGAATTGACAGAATTAAAACGAGAACAAATTAAAACATTGATTCATGGAATTATGATGACGGAATATGTAAGAGCCAACATTGCCCCACGTGGCTTGATAGTCAGGAATGAACCCTTTATTTTCCAAAATGACAAACTCTTCAAGAAGGATTGGTCACTAATATCCTGGCACTGTACCAGAGACTGGCTTGTGCTAATTATAAAAACTGCGGCACGCCTCTCTGAGGAAATGAAAATTGGCATCCATGATTTGGAGGTCCATTTAAAAACATTTCAAAGCACAGCTGAACTAAAGAAACGGCTTGAGGAACTTAACAAGACCATGACGGAGTTTGAAATAAGTCTCAAAGACACCAAATACGTCAAATTACAAAAAGATCAGAAGAATTTCTCTCTAGAAAAAGTGTATCCTTACACCAGAGATGATTACATCCCCACCAATCGCAATCCAGGCTACAACACGGACAGCGATGGCTCTGATACAGGTTCTGATATTTCAGACTCCGGTAGGAACTATAACTTCAACAACAGAAACAGACGATCAAGAGGAGGACGTCAAAGAAATAGAGGCGGACCAAGATTTGGTTGGCCTTCATACCAAAACATGCCACCATACGCCCCCCACCACCACATTTCTTCTATGGACCTCCCCCATTTCACCAATCTTACCCACAACAACCCTACCCATATTGGGATGGACCACAGAACCAAGACCAGAGTCAGTCTTTTTTAGGGAGAGGCAAGACTCCTTTAAGAGGAAAAAACAGACGAGGCCAACAAGTACAATGGGCCCAGCCTTTGGAGACAGAGAGGAGCCACACACGGAGCATGGGACCACCGAACATGCCCTCGACGAGCAACAACCCAGTCTAATAGTGAACTTGTCAAAAATAACTCTTACTACTATTCAGAAAAATGTTTTGGAAAAAGGATTAGGTTTTGTACCTACAGCCTCACTGGATAAATTCAGACTTGTCTGCGAATTAAAAGAGTTTATTCGCAAGATCAAACTGGAAATCTACTTTAGAGACAAGGAACCTAATACCAGTATCCCCACGGATACAGGACTACATAAAAAATCCAATTTCACTCCCCCAGCACACAACCTTCCTATCGAATTACTAGCATTCGAAAAAGCGGTGTTGAAGGAGGTAACGGAATTAGACCCGAAAACAATCAAAGTGTTTCATAATACTAGCAAAGCAGAGCAAGAGGCTATAAACCAACTTTCAAACAACAAAGACCTAACTATAAAACCAGCTGACAAGGGTGGGGCAATAGTTCTACAAAACACCCCCGACTATCAAAAAGAATGCCTACGGCTGTTGGCAGATGAACGTAATTATCTGGTGATACACCAAGACCCCACAGAACGTCTACGGATTGAGATTACCAGCCTGGTGGAGGAATCTTTGGTAAATGAGTGGATCAGTAAAAAAGAAGCGGATTTTCTGGAAAACAGAAAACCCATAATCCCTTATTTTTACACAATTCCCAAAATACACAAGTCAATGGAGGCGCCACCTGGTAGACCAATAGTATCAGGCATAGGTTCTATTTTGGAACCTTTATCTAAGTTTGCAGACGCATTCTTAAGACCCTTGGTCCAAGCCACCGAAACATACCTACAGGACACTAAGGCAGTCCTTAGTTTAATCAAGGATCTTGAGTTCAATCCTACAACCAGTATACTGATCAGTTTAGATGTGGAGAGCCTCTACACCAGTCTCCCACACCAAGACACCTTGGACATCCTGGAGGAAGTACTTTTTCTAAGCAACTGGGACTACCATACACCCAGACATGTGGTTCTTGAATGTTGTCGCCTGGCTTTAACTGAAAACTTTTTCCAATTCAATGACACTTTGTACAAACAAACCCACGGTACCAGCATGGGAAGTACATTTGCGCCGAGCTTAGCAGGATTCTACGTATACCACCTTGAGAAACAAAAGATTCTCCATCAGCACAACCCACACATCAACCATATTAAACTATGGAAAAGGTATATAGATGATGTGCTTTTGATTTGGGAGGGGAACGAAGAAGAAGCAGAGTTCTTTCTGATCTGGCTAAACCAACAAGATCCTTTTTTGAAATTTACTTTCACTATGAGTAAATCCAGTCTGGTCTTTCTTGATTTAAACATAATAGCACATGAAGGACGTGTAATCACTACTACACATTTCAAACCCACAGCAAGGAAATGCTTACTAGTCTATGACAGTTTTCATCCCAGAAGTCTGAAAGACAACCTTCCTTTCGGACAATTTTTGCGCATGCGACGCAACTGTACTACACGTCAGGACTATAATATCCAAGCCAATGACTTGTCTCAAAAACTGTTACGTAGGCAATATCCACAATATCTTGTATCCAGAGCACAAAAAAGAGCTCTAAACAACAACAGAGAGGCACTACTGGAAGACAAACCAGAGAACAGACAACCAGATCGCAAACGACAAATTTGTATTACCACCTTCAATATTGCATCAAATCAAGTAACTAAAATAATAAAAAAACATTGGCGGACCCTGAACAGTGGAGGTTTAGACTTACAAAAACCCATGTTCAGCCATCGGAAAGCTAAGAACCTGAGGGACTTTTTAGTCCACACTCGCCCCAACCCCACAAGTACCATGGGCCCTTTACGTTTGTTACATCCACTAACTCAGGGCCATTACCCATGCAGCAACTGCAGTGTATGTCATTTAACCAAAGTGACAAAAACAGTAACCTACAACAACGGAATGACATGGGACCTCCGATCCTTTACCAACTGCAACACAACAGGGGTGGTATACCTGATCACCTGTATCTGCAACCTTCACTATGTGAGGATGACCACAAGGAAGGCAAATACCAGGATAATCGAACACCGGAGCAATTTCAGGTGTAAACGCAATAACACCAAAATGACCACCCATTTTCTGGAAAAACAGCACATACCTAATGACCTAAATTGGGTCATTCTGGAACACGTAAGCAATCAGCAAAACATTGAGAAAAAACTACACGAGAACGAACAGCGATGGGTTTTTAAGCTACGTTCTGATAGCCATGGTTTGAATGATGATATACCCTGGGGACAATTCACATAAAATTGATACCCACTGCGATAGTCTTAAACTGTATCATTGGGACCGTCATGGTCTTTTTTCCACTACTTGTGATCCGAATAATTTTGATTTTTTGAAACATCATACCCCTACAGATCTCGTCTTGACAATATACTCCTGTTTGTAATTATCTAACAACATTTTTTATTTTTGAGCTGCCTAATACTGGATGTGAGTTTAATACAGTTTTCTTACACCCTTCTCACTATGGCGGTTCTATTTCTAGCTTACTATGCTGACTTGTCAATGTTTTTTATCCATTAGATTTCCCGTTTTTTGTCCATTATATTTCCCTGTATTTCCTTATTCACGAGATTTCCTCTTGTAAATCAACATTTACATTGAACCTCAACTATCTCTAATGTTGTTTGCAAAAAACCGTCATGTTATTCTTCTATACATCCTGGGGAAACGGTCCCAATCCAAGATGGCCGCCCCCGGATGTTTCTCCGAGTACGAGTCCCTTTTTCACTTTCCAGTCCATTTGATCTACATAAACAACACCACACCGGAGACACGCCAGAATGCGGTCTGGTAGGTGTTGGCCCAAGTAGGTGTTCAGAAGCGTGGCTGTCCGTGTACAAGTAAGTGAACGCTCTGGGATAGTTTTTTCCATTTCATCCCACCCGCTTTACGGAGAACATCGATCTTTTCCGTTTCTGTCTCCAAAAAGGGCGCGCATTGACCACGAAGCACACCACAGCTTTAACGGCAACCTTTACATTGTTTCTTTAGATGTACAAGATCGCCATTTCCCCTCCGTTGACCATGAGGCATATTAATGTCTTGTAAAAAGTATGTAAAACGCTTATTTATGTCATCTATATGTTTGTGTATGTGTGTTTCGTGTTGTGTCAGACATGTTATTTTTATTGGATATTGTGTTAAATCACAATCACTTTTCAGCACAAAAACGCCGGCATGGAGAGAGCGAATTAACATTCATCTGTTTCCTTCTTTTTTATAAAGAACCCACAACGAGGCACATCATAGACTGAAGTGATTGAACACTTGGGTGTAGTGTGCTCACAATTATTAAGGATAACAGTACTTATGAACTACTTTTTTCCAAATAATATGTGTCTTATTATATCCTACAGATTTCGCCTGACGTACATTACGTATGTATCATAAGTTACGCATGCCTTACAGTTGCAGCGTCTCACATTTTGCACCTTATTAAGGTTAACTAGGAGTGGCACTGTCTCACTGGGCTGGTCCCGGTGGTGTCCTGACGAAGAGCTGGGAAAGCTCGAAACTAGTTGACCAGACCATATGCTAGGTACACCTATTCATTATAACTAGGGACTTTAGCATATCACCCAATTTTTAATTTTTTCAGCTTAGAGTATTAATAAAGTTTATTTGGCCCACTAGCTGATTAATTTTAAATTCCACTCCACTCTTTCACTTGCACTACACATAGTCTGATTTTTTAGTGCTCCTACGTAGTTCGCAAGTCGCAGCACGCCTCAGTCCGTAGAGGACTGGGAGGACCCCAATGATGAAGCATGTCACCGTGGGGAAACCCTGGTGAGTGAGGGGACTCAAGAAAAGGACAATTTTTTCCTTTTTCTATATTTGGTGTATTTCAGAATCAATTTGTTTTCTGACACCTCCCATCCCCCTAGGTTATGTTCTTTTACTTGACTAGTTCAGGTTGTTCTTTGATACATATACTGCTGGAGGGTGAACCTAACCATCAACCTCTTTTTCCCCCCTTTTTTTGATAACCATTATTTACAGCGTGCAGCTGTGGGAACCCCCCCCTTACTTTCTATCCAACCACTGTCTGACTTTCCCTCCACACATACTTTTCCAATAGAAGTCAACATGACAGAAAGAACAGGCCTTACCTACTCACAAGATGAGGTCAACAGAATCATAGCATCCATGCTTCCCCTGGCTGGGACCAGTACCAGGGACACCAACGAAGCCAGTCAATGCTGGGATGAATTGACAGAATTAAAACGAGAACAAATTAAAACATTGATTCATGGAATTATGATGACGGAATATGTAAGAGCCAACATTGCCCCACGTGGCTTGATAGTCAGGAATGAACCCTTTATTTTCCAAAATGACAAACTCTTCAAGAAGGATTGGTCACTAATATCCTGGCACTGTACCAGAGACTGGCTTGTGCTAATTATAAAAACTGCGGCACGCCTCTCTGAGGAAATGAAAATTGGCATCCATGATTTGGAGGTCCGTTTAAAAACATTTCAAAGCACAGCTGAACTAAAGAAACGGCTTGAGGAACTTAACAAGACCATGACGGAGTTTGAAATAAGTCTCAAAGACACCAAATACGTCAAATTACAAAAAGATCAGAAGAATTTCTCTCTAGAAAAAGTGTATCCTTACACCAGAGATGATTACATCCCCACCAATCGCAATCCAGGCTACAACACGGACAGCGATGGCTCTGATACAGGTTCTGATATTTCAGACTCCGGTAGGAACTATAACTTCACCAACAGAAACAGACGATCAAGAGGAGGACGTCAAAGAAATAGAGGCGGACCAAGATTTGGTTGGCCTTCATACCAAAACATGCCACCATACGCCCCCCCACCACCACATTTCTTCTATGGACCTCCCCCATTTCACCAATCTTACCCACAACAACCCTACCCATATTGGGATGGACCACAGAACCAAGACCAGAGTCAGTCTTTTTTAGGGAGAGGCAAGACTCCTTTAAGAGGAAAAAACAGACGAGGCCAACAAGTACAATGGGCCCAGCCTTTGGAGACAGAGAGGAGCCACACACGGAGCATGGGACCACTGAACATGCCCTCGACGAGCAACAACCCAGTCTAATAGTGAACTTGTCAAAAATAACTCTTACTACTATTCAGAAAAATGTTTTGGAAAAAGGATTAGGTTTTGTACCTACAGCCTCACTGGATAAATTCAGACTTGTCTGCGAATTAAAAGAGTTTATTCGCAAGATCAAACTGGAAATCTACTTTAGAGACAAGGAACCTAATACCAGTATCCCCACGGATACAGGACTACATAAAAAATCCAATTTCACTCCCCCAGCACACAACCTTCCTATCGAATTACTAGCATTCGAAAAAGCGGTGTTGAAGGAGGTAACGGAATTAGACCCGAAAACAATCAAAGTGTTTCATAATACTAGCAAAGCAGAGCAAGAGGCTATAAACCAACTTTCAAACAACAAAGACCTAACTATAAAACCAGCTGACAAGGGTGGGGCAATAGTTCTACAAAACACCCCCGACTATCAAAAAGAATGCCTACGGCTGTTGGCAGATGAACGTAATTATCTGGTGATACACCAAGACCCCACAGAACGTCTACGGATTGAGATTACCAGCCTGGTGGAGGAATCTTTGGTAAATGAGTGGATCAGTAAAAAAGAAGCGGATTTTCTGGAAAACAGAAAACCCATAATCCCTTATTTTTACACAATTCCCAAAATACACAAGTCAATGGAGGCGCCACCTGGTAGACCAATAGTATCAGGCATAGGTTCTATTTTGGAACCTTTATCTAAGTTTGCAGACGCATTCTTAAGACCCTTGGTCCAAGCCACCGAAACATATCTACAGGACACTAAGGCAGTCCTTAGTTTAATCAAGGACCTTGAGTTCAATCCTACAACCAGTATACTGATCAGTTTAGATGTGGAGAGCCTCTACACCAGTCTCCCACACCAAGACACCTTGGACATCCTGGAGGAAGTACTTTTTCTAAGCAACTGGGACTACCATACACCCAGACATGTGGTTCTTGAATGTTGTCGCCTGGCTTTAACTGAAAACTTTTTCCAATTCAATGACACTTTGTACAAACAAACCCACGGTACCAGCATGGGAAGTACATTTGCGCCGAGCTTAGCAGGATTCTACGTATACCACCTTGAGAAACAAAAGATTCTCCATCAGCACAACCCACACATCAACCATATTAAACTATGGAAAAGGTATATAGATGATGTGCTTTTGATTTGGGAGGGGAACGAAGAAGAAGCAGAGTTCTTTCTGATCTGGCTAAACCAACAAGATCCTTTTTTGAAATTTACTTTCACTATGAGTAAATCCAGTCTGGTCTTTCTTGATTTAAACATAATAGCACATGAAGGACGTGTAATCACTACTACACATTTCAAACCCACAGCAAGGAAATGCTTACTAGTCTATGACAGTTTTCATCCCAGAAGTCTGAAAGACAACCTTCCTTTCGGACAATTTTTGCGCCTGCGACGCAACTGTACTACACGTCAGGACTATAATATCCAAGCCAATGACTTGTCTCAAAAACTGTTACGTAGGCAATATCCACAATATCTTGTATCCAGAGCACAAAAAAGAGCTCTAAACAACAACAGAGAGGCACTACTGGAAGACAAACCAGAGAACAGACAACCAGATCGCAAACGACAAATTTGTATTACCACCTTCAATATTGCATCAAATCAAGTAACTAAAATAATAAAAAAACATTGGCGGACCCTGAACAGTGGAGGTTTAGACTTACAAAAACCCATGTTCAGCCATCGGAAAGCTAAGAACCTGAGGGACTTTTTAGTCCACACTCGCCCCAACCCCACAAGTACCATGGGCCCTTTACGTTTGTTACATCCACTAACTCAGGGCCATTACCCATGCAGCAACTGCAGTGTATGTCATTTAACCAAAGTGACAAAAACAGTAACCTACAACAACGGAATGACATGGGACCTCCGATCCTTTACCAACTGCAACACAACAGGGGTGGTATACCTGATCACCTGTATCTGCAACCTTCACTATGTGAGGATGACCACAAGGAAGGCAAATACCAGGATAATCGAACACCGGAGCAATTTCAGGTGTAAACGCAATAACACCAAAATGACCACCCATTTTCTGGAAAAACAGCACATACCTAATGACCTAAATTGGGTCATTCTGGAACACGTAAGCAATCAGCAAAACATTGAGAAAAAACTACACGAGAACGAACAGCGATGGGTTTTTAAGCTACGTTCTGATAGCCATGGTTTGAATGATGATATACCCTGGGGACAATTCACATAAAATTGATACCCACTGCGATAGTCTTAAACTGTATCATTGGGACCGTCATGGTCTTTTTTCCACTACTTGTGATCCGAATAATTTTGATTTTTTGAAACATCATACCCCTACAGATCTCGTCTTGACAATATACTCCTGTTTGTAATTATCTAACAACATTTTTTATTTTTGAGCTGCCTAATACTGGATGTGAGTTTAATACAGTTTTCTTACACCCTTCTCACTATGGCGGTTCTATTTCTAGCTTACTATGCTGACTTGTCAATGTTTTTTATCCATTAGATTTCCCGTTTTTTGTCCATTATATTTCCCTGTATTTCCTTATTCACGAGATTTCCTCTTGTAAATCAACATTTACATTGAACCTCAACTATCTCTAATGTTGTTTGCAAAAAACCGTCATGTTATTCTTCTATACATCCTGGGGAAACGGTCCCAATCCAAGATGGCCGCCCCCGGATGTTTCTCCGAGTACGAGTCCCTTTTTCACTTTCCAGTCCATTTGATCTACATAAACAACACCACACCGGAGACACGCCAGAATGCGGTCTGGTAGGTGTTGGCCCAAGTAGGTGTTCAGAAGCGTGGCTGTCCGTGTACAAGTAAGTGAACGCTCTGGGATAGTTTTTTCCATTTCATCCCACCCGCTTTACGGAGAACATCGATCTTTTCCGTTTCTGTCTCCAAAAAGGGCGCGCATTGACCACGAAGCACACCACAGCTTTAACGGCAACCTTTACATTGTTTCTTTAGATGTACAAGATCGCCATTTCCCCTCCGTTGACCATGAGGCATATTAATGTCTTGTAAAAAGTATGTAAAACGCTTATTTATGTCATCTATATGTTTGTGTATGTGTGTTTCGTGTTGTGTCAGACATGTTATTTTTATTGGATATTGTGTTAAATCACAATCACTTTTCAGCACAAAAACGCCGGCATGGAGAGAGCGAATTAACATTCATCTGTTTCCTTCTTTTTTATAAAGAACCCACAACGAGGCACATCATAGACTGAAGTGATTGAACACTTGGGTGTAGTGTGCTCACAATTATTAAGGATAACAGTACTTATGAACTACTTTTTTCCAAATAATATGTGTCTTATTATATCCTACAGATTTCGCCTGACGTACATTACGTATGTATCATAAGTTACGCATGCCTTACAGTTGCAGCGTCTCACATTTTGCACCTTATTAAGGTTAACTAGGAGTGGCACTGTCTCACTGGGCTGGTCCCGGTGTTGTCCTGACGAAGAGCTGGGGAAGCTCGAAACTAGTTGACCAGACCATATGCTAGGTACACCTATTCATTATAACTAGGGACTTTAGCATATCACCCCATTTTTAATTTTTTCAGCTTAGAGCATTAATAAAGTTTATTTGGCCCACTAGCTGATTAATTTTAAATTCCACTCCACTCTTTCACTTGCACTACACATAGTCTGATTTTTTAGTGCTCCTACGTAGTTCGCAAGTCGCAGCACGCCTCAGTCCGTAGAGGACTGGGAGGACCCCAATGATGAAGCATGTCACCGTGGGGAAACCCTGGTGAGTGAGGGGACTCAAGAAAAGGACAATTTTTTCCTTTTTCTATATTTGGTGTATTTCAGAATCAATTTGTTTTCTGACACCTCCCATCCCCTAGGTTAGGTTCTTTTACTTGACTAGTTCAGGTTGTTCTTTGATACATATACTGCTGGAGGGTGAACCTAACCATCAACCTCTTTTTCCCCCCTTTTTTTGATAACTCTGCCCATCTGGTCAATCTATCAAGGAGCACACAACCCACCACCTGAACCACCGAATCCTACAGCGATATCTGTCTATAACAGTGTGTGTTGTTGCAATCCCCCTTTTTAAAGATTGGCACGGTGGTCGAGGTGGCCCAGGACTCGGAATAACCAGTCCTGGCCACCGCATTAATTAAGGCCGTGAGTACCGGGGCCCAAAACGAGGGGGCAGATTAAAAAAGGTCCGGACGAATACCATCAGGGCCCGCACATTATTACTTGTCAGCCCTGCAATACCTTCCTCTATCTCCCCCAGCCCAAAGGTCAATGTGGTAGAAGTTACTTCCTGACCGGACTCACAAATCAGCTCAGAGGGGCTCTCAAACATTACTTTAAAGTGAGACACCCAGTCGTCCTCCGTGATGTGTGCACTTATAGCGCTTCCTTCAACACTCTCAAGGAACGGGCTATTAATGATGCTCCAAAATCTCGATCTATTCTTCAGGGAACAAGCCTCGATCAACTCCCTCCAGGCCTCCTCCTTCAGAATAGACTTGTGCTTGGCCAGTTTCATCTTTATAATCCTTGCGGCAAGCCCTTACTAAGGTCTGATTTCTAGGACTCCTGTCAAGAGCTTCGCGCAAGGATCTTGCCACCTTTGAACAAAAAGAATCAAACCACCTAGGGGTGGGAGAGACTATTCTACGTGCCAGGGCACTTAAGAGATCACTGAGTCTGGAAGAAATGGTATTAAAGGTACTAATGATCTCCCCTGGGGAGGTATTCGGCGAGTTACATGTGGCCAGTTCACTGGCACAATGATCTATAACCGACTTATGAAAAGCATCTGGAGAGATCTGTGTCCATTTAAGCCTTCATTTACCATCTGTCGGTCTTAATAAGCCCTTTTCCGCAATACCCCTTTTACATTACGTTATTAGATTTCGCAGTTCAACACACAATGGGTTATGGTCACTTTAGGCACTTTCTTGTACAAAGAAACGTCAAAATGAAGATTTCAAGAATGATGAAATTATCATGAAATCAATGATTATACCACACCCTCTTCCTTTAAAGGAAGGAATGGCTGCCTTGCTACAGGGATCACCTAATGACAGGAGAGATATCAAGTCAAATTCTTGAAGGAGTATGTTCATGGCATCCCCCTGAGCCGTATGCTCAAAATGTAGCCCCCTCACCCGAGGGCAACCTAAATCACCCAGTCTGGTCAGCATGGGATCTCCACAAAGGTGTACATTAAAGTCCCCTGTAATTATAATGTTCTGGTGTTCAGTTGTACAATGATGCCTTATAAAGGAGCCCAATAGGCTGATGTTGCATTCACTAGGAATACTTGATACTGAATTATAGAAATTAATAAGGCCCAATTTTCTGGATCCCTTTCTTAGAATCAGGTGTTGTATAGAGGGACTATGTGAGGGTGAAACCTGAATCTGACAATCCAATGCGACAGAAATAAAAATAACTAGACCACCCTTAGCTCTTCCAGCCGTTGAGGGGGAAGCCGGGACAAAAAAAGACTTATAGCCCTCTATAAATAAACTGCAATCTACCAGCCATGTTTCCTGCAGACAAATCACTTATAAAAGCTATCCATAGAGGGTCAGAGAACTTGTTAGCCAAGCCTGCGACATTCCAGGATATAACATTAGTATTATGCCCACCCATGCTTTGCTGGTTTTTCCCTGGAGTGTCCCACTGAACAACCAATTTACCGGGTCCGGGACTGTGTCCAATACAGGGGACCTACCAAGTCAATCACATGTGTCCAATCTACACAGGGGGCTGAATCTGTTTGATAGCTCCAAGGGTGGTAAACCAAACCCTGCCAGTATGGGCTTGTATCGTCAGGATATGCTGTTGTAGCAGACGGGTTTGAGTGTACATTCCTGGTGGGCAAGGTTCACTGCGGCAGGTTGACAGGTGGAGCTGTATCAACATGATTCATGTGTGTGCTCCCCGCGAAAACGGGTCTATAAAAGAACCCGAGTGGCAGGGCCACGATTGCTGACTCTTGGCTCAAAGAACCAGGGTATAACCTTGAGCATAAAATCCTTTCTGCCAGGTGTGAACTGTTAAAATTTACAATGACACAATCCCCCGATAATGATTTGTGAGAGCTACCAATCCACTTCTCTCTTCACACCATGATAAGATTTCTTTCCACCTTTGAGCCCAAATATGTATTGTGTGATAGCCAGTATAAAACTTTATTCTTCAACTGGGAAAAGTCCTCTTTCCTACCCCCTGAAAGAGTTGGCACATTCCCCAGTACCACAACGTAAGGGGTAGATTCCGTGGGCAGATTTATTCCTGGAAGATCTGAAGAATGAACTTCTCCTCCCCATGTGGGCCATGCGCCTGTTGGATGAGTCCCTGTCTGGGGCTGGGGCTGTGGCTGCAGTGATGAGCTGCTACTTGGGTGATGAGATCCTCTCTGTGTCGACGGTGGATGACTTTCAATATCTTGTCTGTCCTGTCTCTGTGTCTGGCCGCTATCCGGAACTTGTGGGTGATCTGAATTGGGAGGATCCGGTACAGAGTGATGTACAGGTTGAGCGGCTATGTATTCATTCTGGACTGTTATCGGTGAACACTTCAAGTCCAATAGACTCTTTTCAATTGCCGTTAAACGTTGAAATAACGGTGCCAGCTTAGAGTCTAACATAACCTCAATCGTTTCCCTGAGGGACTCCAGAGCACCCATCATGTCAAAGTTGGGCGGTGTGGATATAGCAGGTGGTTGAGCTTTAGGGGGCAGATTGGGTTTTTGTTTTTTGGCTTTGCCCCCCATTGTTTGTGATTTCCTTTTTGTGCCTGTAGTCGCCCCCTTGACTCCCAGCGTAGTCGGGGGAAGGTTCCCTTGCTTAGGGTCATCGGTCGGGAAGTGGACATGCAGGGGGGAATATACCACCCCTGCCTGGCTTGGTTTGGCTTTAGTGCCCCCCTGATTATTGATCATAACAGCCGGCAAGAGGGGCCTTCGTTGAGCTGTAGGAAGGGAAGTGACCCCGCTGCGATTACACATTTCTATAATATCTGTGGAATTGGAGGGATCATTGTCCGTGCTAGACAGTAACTCGGGTATATCTCTGTGCAAGGCAATTGTACCAGCAACTGGTGACCTAGAGAGGCGACGGTTAACTAACTCAATCTCCTTGTCCAAGACAGCTGCAGCACGTTGAAGAAACAAGTCCATGGTGGTTACTGAGGGGGTAGTGCCAGCTACAACCCTTCCTGGGGCTAATGTTGCTTTGCGTCTGACCATGACAGGTTTGATGCTGGCTGGCTGTCTCAACAGCTGACTAGTGCTGACTGGCGCTAGGAGATGGAATTACTCAGGCGGGTTGTCAAGTGTTAGGGCGTGGAATGAGATAGCAATCAGACAAAGCTGGACAAAATGTAGCAACAGGGGTACTCCAAGCATCAGGATAGAGGGGCAAACGTCAACAAGCAACCCAACAGGAACGTGGTGTATTAAACAAATATGGGGCGGGACAGGCGCCTCCCTACCATCACCTTAGGTGATGGAACTGCTGCGGGCGGGCATGTGACTAACAGGAACGATCGGCATTACTCGTGATGCTCCTCTGAGGGTGTATGGTGAGCAGTTGAAGACAAGCCAAGAGAGTAGGCCCAGCCCAGCCTCCTCCGGTTCACTTAATTTCATTTTACTGGCCATTGATTATTGTTCTAGATTCCTATGGGTGTGGCCACAGCAATCGGCTCATTTTCGAACTGGTATTAAAGACTTGAAGGTCTTTAATGGTACATATGCAGTAGCAGCATTCCACTCAAACCAAGGAACGGATTTTGCCTCTAAGGCTTATTGGGACACAATGGGAACCCTTGGTGTAGCTGTGCATTATTCCTCTCACTTTCATCCTGAGGGAAATTTGATAGTGGAAAGAGAGAACCGTGCTGTAAAGGAGTCCTGAACAGGTAGAGTATTAGGTTCAGGTAAAAGTCAGATCCATCACTTGTATGGAATCCAAAGAGCTTTAAATAATCTGCCTAGACAACCCTTGGGTGGCCGAACCCCCTATGAGGTCCTCTTTGGAATCCATATGAACGTTCCAGATCACGATAACTCAGGCCCACTAGCGACAGGTACACCTTTTTACATCAATGTCCTACAGGAACTTCAATACTTTGTGTATGAGTGCTCAAATAAAATTTCCATACGTTCTGCCACTGACGAAGTGTAGGAGCAACCAGCAACTTCCAGTTGGATTCCAGTTGGATTCCTAAAGTCCCACTGCTACAGTGAACATCATTATATCCTCCCAGAAACTGTGCATTAACCTTGCTGACTTCTTCCATGACAAGATCTCGGCCAGCTACGAAATCTTGGAACACCAACCCTCCGTCGCAGACAGTATCAAGCAGCCCACGTCCACGAACACAAACCCTGAACATCTGGTCACCCACTGGGACCTCCTCACCATGCAAAACGCTATCTCCATCATGAACTCTGTGCACTCAGGAACAGCCACAGAACCCCGTGCAAACCATGTCTTCAACCTCGGAAGCAAGTAAATTGATGACGAGCTCAGGAAAGTCCTGAATACCTCCATCACCTCTGCCTCTTTCCCTTAGCCTGGAAGCACACCGAAGTGAGGCCCCTCCTGAAAAAACAATCTGCCAACCCAGTCTAACCAAAGAACTACTTGCCCATCTCCCTGCTCCCCTTTCCAGCAAAGATCCTTGAGAAAGAGATCAACCAGCAACTCATCCATCACCTAGAATATCACAGCCTCCTGGACCCTTCACGATCCAGATTTCAAGTTAACCACAGCACCAATCGCAGCCACCGATTACATCAGGGCCCTCCTGGACCATGGAGAAATGGCAGCCCTCATCCTCCTTGACCTGTCTCCCATCAGATCCTGATCAACAGACTCCACCACATTTGAATCCAGGGAGAAGCCCTCAAATAAATCAGTTCATACCTCACTGGTAGAGCCCAGAGGATCTGTTTCCCACCATTCACCTCGGAGCGCAAGATAATCTGCGGAGTTTCTCAAGGATCATCCCTCAGTCCCACCCTCTTCAACACCTACATGACACTCCTGATGAACACTGTCAGATCACACGGAATCAACATCATCTCCTACGCCGACGACACCCAGCTCATCCTCTCACTGTCTGAAGACCCTTTCACCACCAAAGCCAACTTCCACAGATGCATGATGGATGTCGCTGACTGTATGAAGGACAACTGTCTCAAACTCAACACAGACAAGACGGAAGTCCACATGTTTAGGAACAGCACATGACTATGGAATGACACCTGGTGGCCTGCAGAACCTGGCCCACCCTTCGCAGCTATCCATAAAGAAATACGTCAACGTAGTCTCATCCGTCTGCTTACACACCCATCGCATGCTCCACAAGATCAGGTGGCTCCCAGTCAACACCAGAAAGACACTCAAGCAGGCCCTTATCACAAGCAGACTGAACTACAGAAACACACTCTACATAGGAATCACTACATGCCTCCTTAAGAGACTCCATGCAATACAAAACTCAGCGGCAAAACTCATCCACCACCTCTACAGATGGACCCACTTCACACCCCTCCTCCAAAAACTACACTGGCTCCTGATCTAGACGAGATTCCACTTCAAGATGCTGCCTCAGGCTTACAAGGCCCTGCACAAATAAAGGTCCAGCATTCATCAAGAAACGCCTGACCTTCCACCAACCGACCAGACACCTTCATTCCACTTTCCTGTCACTCACAGACACCCCATGGATCCGCCGAACCAACAGCGGAGGACGCTTCTTCTCGCACCCGGTAGCCAAGGCATGGAACAACCTTCCCTGCACCTCAGGGCCACACTGTTGATTCAGCAAATCAGGAAAGAACTCAAGACCTGGATGTTCAAATGAAGAAGCCGCCACACAGCATCCAACATCTGCAGTGCCATGAGACCCTCACAGGTGACTTGCTGTGCTTTATAAATGGTTGATTAATTGATTGATCAAGGCTGGGGCTCTAGTACAAGAGAAGATTACAGACAAAAAATAATCTATCCCATTGTATCGCGCACCAGTTTTAGTTTTTGGATTTCAAGATACTGGAATTGTGATTTTGCCACCGCTTGGTGGTTGTAGTAACAAACACTTTGTTTTGATTGATTTGATCAAGGTACATTATGTGGCCAGTCCTACATAGTAGGCTACACGGGCTCATGGGTAGTTACCTGCCTCCTCTCACTACCATACAGGAATTCCCTCTAGAAGCATTTGGTAATACAAATATTGCTTCTCCCCCTGGCTGGGGACTTCAGATGCTGAACTTTTACTGCTTCCTATTACTACTGCTAATAAACCCTGGGCCTAAAAGTCCGCTCCGCTCACAGAGTTTGCAGAGTTTTAGCAACTCCGCGTGGAACGCAGAGTTGCTGATAAACCACTGAGTGCCACAAGATTTGCTAGCTGGCTGCACAGTCCTGCAAGAGAGATTGCGATCGCTTACACTTCATTCGGACGTGCCATCGGACTTCCGGCGGATGTTTTGTGAAGAACGTGATACCGAACACGAAGAGTCTACAATCTGGAGAAGGTTCTCCCCCTAGCAGCATCAAAACCTTCTTGAAATGATGATTTGGATTAAAAATAACACCTCATATTGAAATTTGGCTTTTTTGTTCAAGGAGTCCTTTTTCTTTTATTTAATCTTTTTTTTAAGGGGAAGGAAGTGCCCCAGAGTCTCCAAGTTCCTGTACCTGTCCAGTAGGCTCCTCCAGTGCCTTGTCCATCTCCTGTTCACTTTGCATTTTGATTTGGAGCTAGAAGGATCACTCTTTGTGTCTGTTGCATCATATATCATTGGATTTGAGGACTTTTGAATGTGAGATTTCACATCTAAGTTGGAAAATTGTTCGATTAGGGCCATGCATCGAGACTTTTTTGTACTTTTCATCGTTTTATTTTCATTTATTGTGGTGGGTGGCCTGTAGTTTCAGTAGAGGTCAAAATCTCACAAATGGCTACACTGTATTGTTAATTATTTTTTTAAATAACTGAGGTAATAAATGTAATAATGTTAATAACACTAACAAGTGTGACTGCACACTAAGTTATATAATATATTTGTCTGTACTAGCAGTAATTTACCCACAACAATGAATGCCACGTTTCACTAATGGCCTTCTTGCTTCTTTGCTTTTAGGTGCACAAAAGAGGAGGAGACAACATCACCCATTGTACTGCCAGACAGAAGTCCTGCTGCACATTACATCACGTGATGTGTGACCACAGACATCTCGTCATCTTGTGCCACTGTGTGCTGCTGACATCTTCAAGATGGCCCCAAAGAAAGGTATCAGGTCCAGTACCAAGAAGTTGCCTGTGAGAAGAAGGCCCTGGCACTTACAAAGACCGGTATGTCGCCCAAGACCTTTTTTAGGAAACCAAAAATTGCGCCTGCAGCAGCGCTGTCCGGGGAGCAAGCTGGGAGCAGCACCTCTGCCTCAGTGGCTCCACCCCACCAGCCTAGGCCCAAGCCCATGTCTGTCGCAGAGGTAGCCAGTCTAATCACAAGTCCAACGCTGAAAAGCAGTAATGTTGAAACTGATTTATCATTATGGCAAAGTAGTACCCAATCAATGCAGGAAACTCAGATAAGTGGGCAACAACAGCCGCAACCAGCCCCAATAGTACTTGTGCCTCCCGAAGTAGGGGCAGTTCAGGAGATTAAGCTTCCTGCAGAGGAAGAAGAAGAGCAGGCCACTCTTCCAGAAGCTCCATTGTCTTCCAGATCACCAGCAAGGAAAAGGAGGGTTAGTCCATCAACTTCTTCTGCAAGCCCCCTTCTGATGATCTAGACGCCACATGGAAGCCACCTCAGTCTGAGAGTAAGACATGCCAGGTGAGGCTAAGGGAAAGGAAAGTTCCAGAAAGCTTTAGAGTTATGGAGGTAGATGTAGAAGAGGAGAATGATGATGACGAACCCGTCATCATAGACATTAGCCCAGCACCAGTGGAGCCCGGCATTACCCCATCCCAAATTGCTGTGAGGGATATGGCATGGTTATCACCTACACAGATACCACCACCTACAGCTGCCATATTTAAAGTCCATGCAGCGACCTACACCTACCACAAAAACCACCTCAGTAGAAGAAGGTACTACAGAGAGTCAAACATCACACCCACCTACCAGTTTGTCCAAAATTTTAAGTGGCACCAGTGGCAGCAGCAGCGCCAGAAAATTGACCTCCCAGTTTGGGACTTTTTTCAGTTAGCAAGAAGGAAGTGAACATTGCTGTATGCTCCATTTATGGACAAGGTGTTAGTCAGGGTAAGCTTGATACAAACTATGGTACCGGAGGCCAAACAACCCATCTGAGAAAACACCACTTGATCCAGTGGGAGGCGCACTTAGCAGCCAAAAAACTGCAGGTGTTGTTGGTGGAAGGGATGAAGACAAAGAAGATCCAATCATGGTGGAAGGTGAACAAGAGGTAGACATTTTCTCTGTTACACAAAGCAGCCTTGTCCCCAGCAGTGCAGTGGTACTGCCCACATCATCATCAGCAACATCGCAATGGCACAAGAGTCAGGCTGAGACAACAAGGGGTCCAAGGCAAGAGAGTACCGCAATGACAAAACATGCATTGAGACTAACATCTGGCATCAAGAAGTCACCTGCATCAGTGGCACCAGAAAAGAATAAAATCCAGGCTACCATTCTCAGCATGTTTAGGCCGGAGGGACAGTACAAACTCAGCCACCCAACGGCATATTTGTATAACGCAAAGCTGACTAGAATGTTATCGCTCGACCTCCTCCCTTTTTCTTTTGTGAAAGGGGTGGGGTTTCTTGAATTTGCGGCAGCCATCTGCCCGAAATAGAAGGTTGCAAAACCAAAGGAAATAGAAGGTTCCCAGCGGTCGTATTTTATCAGAGTTGCTGTTCCAGTGCTACATCACGAAATGCTGGAATTGTTTGGACAAGCTTTGCAGCAGAGTGCTGTTCACACTATCCACCTGACGACAGACTTGTGGCCCAGTTACCAAGCCACTGATTACATGGGCATCACTGCACACTGGATCTCTTTTGTGGGGGTTAGAGAAAAAGTATCTGCAGGTGTTGAGTCTGCTGAAATTTTTAAAGGCGCTCGGAAGCATGCGACAATAGCCTTTTTCGCTATGGAGAAATCCCATACTGCTGCAAACATTTTGGAAAACTTTAACACTAAGGTCTTTGAATGGTTGCGACCAAGAGGGCTTAACATTGGTTTTGTTGCCAGGGACAATGGCAGTGATATAGTTAAGACCATGACTGATGGTGGCTATTTCAGGATCCTGTGTTTGGCGCCCTGCATTAACATAATTGTTCAAGACTCTCTGAAAAAAGAAGATAGAGTCAGCAACTTAGTGACCACCTGCAGAAGAATCTGCACACATTTCAGCCATTCTTTTAAAGCCCATAAACAGCTGAGGATCTTTCAACGTGATAATAGAATGCCAGTGAAAGCACTCATCCGGGAGTTGCCAACATGTTGGAACTCAACTTATTACATGCTTGAACATCTGTTTGTGCAGTACAGACTAATCAATGAATATGTCATGCAAAGAGGGGATGCTACTGTGAAAGGCATGATCATTGAGATGGACCAATGGGGCCTAGTTAAATGCCTGACAGAGTTGCTACTTCCTTTCGAGGTCTTCACACGTGAAGTCAGCAAGGAGGACTGTACTATGGGCCAAGCTATCCCATTGTTGCACATGCTACAGGAACAGCGGAAGAGGGTGTCTGCAATGTATGCTGGTGTGGAGTAAAAAAAGTAAATGAGTTGGTGGAGAGCTTAATCCTTTCCTTATCTGAAAATGCAAGGGTTCAAAGAGGCATTGTTGTGTCATCCAATCATTACATTTGTGCCACAATTCTTGAGCCACGGTACAAACCATTACTACACACTTTAATTCCTTTTTCAGATGGGGATGTTGCGAGCTAAAAAACTTGAATAGCTGTGCAAGACAGTCTGCTAGAAAAACAATGGCCGGGAATTGGAGGCCCGCTCCTCCAGGACACAACAAGTACTGCATGTCAGCCATCAAGATCAACTTCAGAGCCTGAGGGCAGTACGGTTGGCTTACAGCAGCCAAAACCACAAACAACACCAAGAACAACATCAACTACAACAAGAACATGAGCATCAGACCCAAAATCGGCAGAGGAATGGTTTCTTCAGGCAGGGGTTAAAGTCCAGTACTGAGGCAAAGCCAAAAGAGGCTGAGCAAAGCGGGGCACCCATGAGCATTGAGCAAATGGTCCAGGCCTATCTGGATGACCCAACAGAGATTTAATTTAAATCAAAACCTATTGCTGTATTGGTATGGGAAAAGGCTCCAATAGCCAGTGCTCAGCAGGCTGGCGGTAAACTACCTGGCTTGCCCTGCTGCAAGTGTCTCTTTTGAGCGTACTTTCAGTGCTGCTGGTGTTTTTCTAACAGTGAGAAGGACCAGTCTCTCGCCCCAAAATGTGGAGAAGTTAACCATGATCAAAAATGAATCAGCACTTTATACCACCCGATTATACCATACCTGAAGTGGCACAGCAGGAAGATAATGACGGCAACTCAGGTCATTAAAGTAGTGTATTAGGTGACCTACTTCTGGGTGAACCACAAGAGTTTGCGGACGAGCTTTACTTCCCTGACAACTAGGCTTTCGAGTTACTTTCAGTTACTTTTTGGCACCCAAAAAAAAGACCCCCAGAAAAGAGATAGCTAAGGAATATTATTTACTTTATTATTTGTGTGTGTCACTGTCGTTCTGGTTTGAATCACAGCAAATCCATCACCACCATCTTACTGTTTTATTGTCGGATTAGAGTTGCAACTGTGTGCAGTCAGTGAAGAAGTGAGTCCACTCGTCCTAACTCGCCCTAAATCCATTTCCCTCAAGCCAGACATTGGATGGAGAACATACAACAAATGTGAAATGTTTGCCCGCCTCGAGTCCAAACCTGACTATAGCTATCCTTATTCCTTTCCAAGCCTCAAATTCTAAGCTAAGTGGAGGTTGAGTGGGGGGCTTGCTCCTGTTGTTACTGCTGGGAACAGACTTGATTTAGCCGTGCCACCTCTGAAAGTCTTCTTGTTGCACTCCTCCTTAATTTATGCAGTTTAACTTTTCTCCTCGTTTTTTCAATACCATTTTTGTTTTTCCATCTACAGGCCGGCCGTTACCCTGCGCTATACTGGGAAAAACAACTCACACTTACCTTACCAAACTGCATCTGCTAGGCAGGGACCTAAGATTGACGGACGGACAGTCTAAGGAAGGACCAAGAGGAATGCAGAATTGAACTCCCAATTTGGCAATAATTAAAGTATCATTTCATTTGATTCATTTTTTCTCTTCAATCATTACAACTGTGTGTGTTTTTGTTTATGTTTACTTATATTTGACTCCTACAACTATTTTTTAATTTTCTTTGCTAACTTTCAAAGAAAGCCCAGTACAACAGAACATAAAATGTATGTAACTTGGGTCTCTCTGGGGGCAGACAGGCAAAGCAATTGCATAATAATTAATAATATACTGCCCTGTACAAGTCTAGCACTACTCATTAAGTCATCATCGTCATACATGCATTTCCTTTTTCTCCCTTAACAGATTTATGATGGTCGGCTGCCAAGATTATGTGTGTTGTCCATTTCTAGTGTTTGTCTTTGTCAAACCTTTCCCTCAAAATCCCCTTGCCAACCATTCTTCAAACCATAACCATCTTCGCCAAGGCTGTTTGATTTATATTGAGGTGTGACTAAAAATAAATTTACACCAATTATTGATCACACAGTTGCTGGGGCGGATGTGGTAAAAGCAACACTAACTCAAGGCAGGGAGAGGATCTTCTTCTGCTCCAAGTATTTATACTATAGCCCACACTGGCAATAGGTCCTGCTCGAGGATGTCGGACCACTGCTAAGTCAGTTGGTGGCTGGTGAGCCGGACCTCAGAGCAGTGAAACACTGCCCGGCGCACACTCGCCCACCGGCGGAGACGCTTCTGGATACCATAGCCGGAACCAGGCCTGCTGCCTGCTATCAAGTTAAGGGGAGGTGTCACTACACAAAAAAACACAAGGGCACCCACCTCCACCTCTTCCAGGTCCCGCCTTATGCAAGAAAGTCGGCTCCTGGTCGCAATCTGTGTCGTCTTCTTACTCTTAGCCATGGTTCTGGGGGTCGGGGTGAAAAAAAAATGTAGAAGTAAAAAATAAAGTCAGGAGAAGAAGTAGGGAAGTAAAAAAAAACTTAAGTAACAGAAAAACAGTACAACAACGCAGTAAAAGTAGAAAAAACCCACAAAATATGCACTTAGGAAGAGGATGGGATAGATAATAAATAGAAAGGATCAGGAAAAAAGTTTTAGAAACAAAGGATTTAAAAGATAGTGGGAGGATTCAAAACAGGCCCCAGAACCATAACAAAGAGTAGAAAAACAAGATGGCCGCGCCCATTAGCGACAGCGTGGTGAAGTTTGCACGATATTTGCCCCGAACATGCAATCCGCATTGCCGAATGTCAGAAACGTCTCGCAAGCACGCACAAGCATGCGTAACAAGCAACTCTGCATGCTCGCGTAGCATTGTGGAGTTTTTTTACCGCTTCGCAGAGTTTCGCGTAGTGTGGCTCCGCGAACTGCACCCGGGCTTACTGCTAATACAGAATACACATCAAATGTGAGTCTACAGTTTTCCACTGCTACTACTAACAATGAAGTTGGTTATTACCAACCTCCTTTGGAGGTGGCTACCAATTCCCCTTTACCACGTGACATCCCTGTTTTTGCACAGACAGCCTCTGGTTACTGTCATTTTTAGGTTTTGAGTGTGACTTAACAGATCAAGTGTCTAAGGTATCTCTACCTACAGAGGTATAAACTTCCACAATTATTTTTGGTAGTTCCTGTGCACAATACTGAACCAGAACTGCTTCTAGTCTCTGATGCATAGCGAGAACTGAAGCCTCTTCCTTTATGTTGCTTGGAATGGTAGAGGGAAACTCTAGAGAAGTTGCCCATTAACTTCACTCATAAACCCAGAGCTGGGGCTTCTCTGTGTTTATTTTGTACTTGTCTATGTATATCAGGAAGGACTGCCAACAAAAATGTACCATGTGTACTGGCATATAGGCATACAGAGATGCTCCTGCAGGAGTTACACGCCTCTATGGGAGGTACCATCTCTAGAGAAGGGCACAGGATCAGTAGTCTGTATATTTCTTTGGGGGTAGTGTACGAATACACTGCTTCTAACTGGTTGGTCTTAGAAGTAATCCAGAATGTCATTTCCTCACCCTTCACGGGTGCGTTAATAGTCTGTGGACTGACTGTTTGGGTGCAGGAGTGGCAGGCCATGCTGTGGCAGCAGGTCTGGCGCTCAAAGTACGTTGCACAAACTGCCCAAGTCCCCTGTATAAGGCAACTGTGTACTTTAATACCCAAATGACCTCTGAAGGCGATAAATACCCAGGGAGAGGAACGGGAGTGTAACCCGCCAAGACTGGCCACGTTGTCCCTTCATTCATCAGAGGCCCCAGATTAGCATGCCTGTGCGTGTGGCAATTGACCATCAAACCAATTTTGGTGTTCTTGATTAAATTAAAAGGATTTCCAAATGTGGATGAACCCTATCATAGGCAGGCCAATCTACCACTGTATATTCATGTAACTGCCCTGAGGCAGCATTAATAAACTCCAACTCCAACCAGGAGTAAAAAGTTTCAATGGAATACACTGGATGTACAGCTACTATAAAAAGAACTTTTCCCCCTCCCCAGGGACACTTTGAGCTTTGGAGTGTTAAGTAACTGCTTACCTGCAATTGGCCACTATAACAATAGGTGCTGCCATGATGAATGGATTCATTTTGAAATTGGAATCAAAAAGTTGGAAAACCCACAGAATGGGGAATAACCTTTTATGAGTCAAGCTTGACGTGCCTACAGAAATAGGTTCTCTCTTATTCCCAATAGGAGGTAATGATAATTACTACTTATGTCTCCGTAATAATGTAATAATAGTTCAGATGTGTAAACTACTCAAGGCGGAATTATAATAAATGAGTTCCATGTTGGGGGCCAACTGTTGCGTATGTTATGATTTTAGCAAAACTCTACAAGGTGTGCTTTCCCAGGCATGGGTGAACTTGTTTCAATGCACCTGCGATGAATGTGAAAGACAAGTTATTGTAGCCCTTCACGATACTATTCAATGGGGGGCGTGGCTTGGCGCCCGAGTTGAATGGCGGCATGTGGGTGAGGCTCCCGACCCGCCCGGAGGATTCGGCGTTCCGCAGCAATTTTGCCAATCGACCGGAGGTATGCAGTGATACGTGAAGCTGTGAAGCCTACAAGGAGACGCTTGAAGACCTTGTAGCGTCGTCTGGATGTGCTATTTGAGACAGTGAGTCCCCGTCGCGGCTATTTGTGAAGCGCGGCCGCCATTTTGTTTTCACGCGCGTTTGCGCGTTTCCTCACACAATGCAGCAAATGTACTCTTTTGTTCCCACGAGCTCCCCCGCTTCTCTACAAATGTTTTAGAGACTGCTTCTGGACAGTATCTCTTTAATTACTCAATGTTTTGGTGCCGTCTCTATAGATGGTCTTTATAGATGACTGTTTTCACCTGCTTTCACCGGCTTTTTCATCATCACTCAGCTGGCAGCCATTTTATACTTTTTGCGTGGTCAGTCTATGCAGCATGAATAGATACAGCGTCCTTTTACAAGTTTCTTTCGCCAAGCCTACTTACCTTAATTCCTCTTGTGCTGGTAATCTTCGTTTGCTATCACCGCTGTGCTCTGGGTTGTGCCACTTTGAGAGTTCCTTCATTTCATCAGCTGAATGGCTTTCTCTCTTCACATCCCCTGTTCTATGACTCCTTAACAGACATGAAGCTGGCTTGACGACTGACTGGCGTTCTCTCCATTATTTGAAAAGGCGCTTTTTCCTCACCTTGTTGGCTTGCCCCATTGCCCAACATATTACTTCGTATAGTTGTGAGACTACTTTCCTTTGTGACATTTTGTATCTTTACGCCTGCTTGCTGCACAGCCTACATTAATACAGAGTGTGTGGAGTGGCTTTATGGGCAGAACGAAGATACCCCACTCCATAAATTCCAAACCAAAACACGTTTTTATTAAAAATTAGAAAGTATTTTCTGAATTCTCTAAGCTAACAGACTCATCAGACCTTTCTTCTCAAGAATTAGATACTGCGATGGAGCCCCCGTCCACAGCTCTAGGGGAATCTAACACCAAACGTCTAAAGAAAGACCCTCCGCCACCACCCAAATCAACTTCGCCTGTATCGATGGAGCTACTTTTGGAGGAAATAAGAGCTCTTCGACCTTTCATGGAAGAAACTAACCCTAAACTGCAAACTTTAAGAGATAATTAGTCCCAGCTGGAGGCAAGGGTCTTTTCTGTCGAACAAAACATCTCCTCATTTAAAGAAACGTCAGTCAAGGTCTCTCATCTCCATTCTCAAGTATCCGTTCTCCAGAAACAGGTCGAGGATTTAGAAAATCGCAATAGAAGAAATAACCTCCGCATTTACGGCCTGGGAGAAGGTCTTGAGGGGACGGACTCTATTTCCTTCTTCAAATCATTCCTCCCGAAGGTGCTCCACATGCCAGATGGAACGATCCTTAATATTCAGCGGGCACATCGTTTAGGCCATATTCCATCGCAGGCCTCATCCACATCAAGACCAAGAGGTGTTATTTTATACTTCTTGGAATACACAGATTTGTTAAAGGTCCTCTCAGCAGCAAAAGCTTCGCCAAAGATTACATGGTCTGGTTATCTCTGTTCTTCGCACAGGGCTACGCCAAAGCTACTGCAAATCATCGCAAAGCTTTCTTAAATATGCAGGCTGAGCTCCGTTCCATAGGAGCCAGGGATGGCCTTTTTCATCCTTGTCTCTTCAAAGTTAGACATAATAACAAAACAATTACTTATGAGGATCCTTTGCGGCTGCAGAGCTATATCAATTCATGTAAACCAACGGCCATGGATTCCTCTGGATTTGCTTCATCTCTTAATGCTTGATGTGATAACAGGTTGCATTTGTTATTTATATTGCTGTTATCCATAATGTGCTTCCTTATATTCTAGAGTGAACCCTTGGGTCAAGGTTTCTGATTTCACTGTTGTTGACCTTATATTGGTCTTTCCTTTGACCGCTTATTTTCTTCTACCCCCCTTCTTACCATTTTTGCCTCATTCTGTTATATTTATTGTAATGTTTTTCTTTTTTTTTTTGCCTCCGCAGATGCCCCTTTTGTGTTTCATGATGTCCTCCCAGCTGTCCGTTTAGCCGATCCCTGGATGTGTCGTCCATTCCATGTGGTTCCGCCCTCCCCCTCGTGTTCACTTGGTCCGTGTTCACTTGGTCCCTTCTCATGTAGGTATGTTGTCCCCTCATTGTTTCCATTTTCTATATGTTTCCATTTTTCTTCTTTCTCCTACTCTTTCTGCTTTTTCCATTACCCTCTTATCCTGTGTGATGTTTAACCTCCTATTCTTCGCATTTCACTTTTCAATTTTTCTCATGATTCAATTACTTTCATTCTTAAAGTGGCTTAATCCTAAATTTTGGATTACTTATTTTCCTTACTATCCACTTGCTTTTATCTTTTCTTACTAGATCACAGCTTTGGCTCTGTCTTTTTCTGCTCTTCTTGCTTTCGTATAGGACTTCTAACATTATCTCTTATGATTTTGTATCTATATTCTTTCTCCTACTTGACTCCTTATAACTTAGCTTTCGTTTTTGTTACTCTTTTCTACTCTTTTTTGTGATTATTCTTCATTGTTAACATTATTGTTCTGTCATGCCGTTGAAGTTAATTTCATGGAATGTTAGAGGATTGAACTCTCCCATTGAAAGACAAAGAGTTCTGTCTCATTTAGATAAATTAAACGCAGACATAATATTCTTGCAAGAGACTCATCTCACGGAAACTGAATCGTTAAAACTAAAAAAAGGTTGGGTGGGGGAAGTTTTCTTTTCCAAAGGTGATGGTAAACGTAATGGTGTGATGATACTATGCTACAAGTTGCTCAAATTTACGTTCATTTCACAGGAGTCTGATGTAGATGGTCGTTGGCTTTATGTTAAATTGATGTTGAAGGATGTTCCAGTCTCTTTTTTTAATGTTTATGGTCCGACTGGTGGTGATGCCTCCCTTTGGTCCTCAATTAATCAACAGCTTACTCTCTGTATGGAGAATAATTTCATACTAGCAGGAGACTGTAATCAGAGTTTTGATCCTTTTGTGGATAGAAACTCCAAAGTTTCCTTTATTCCCAACAAATCCCATAAATCTTTTGTTCATGTGATTACCCAGCATAAACTTTTAGATGCTTGGAGACTGTGTAATCCAACCACTAGAGAATATACTTTTTTCTCCCCGGTGCACCATTCTCAAACACGTATTGATTATTTTTTTATATCCCATAACTTATCACAAGCTCTTACAAAGGCAGAGATAGGACCTATATTATTATCGGGCCATGCACCAATTCTAATTGATTTAAATGTTTTGCCTAAAGTTAATACCCCTAGGAGATGGAGATTTAATAACTCCCTCTTGATGGATCCAAGATTTTCCTCTTCCTTTGCTGCCTTTGTTGAGGAGTATTTCTCCATAAATGATACTAACTCTTTGTCGTTCTCCATCATAAGGGATGCCTTTAAGGCTTCAGCAAGAGATTTTATTCTACAGTTTGTGGCCCGTAGGCGTAATACTGCTCGCAAGCGTTCAGACTCTCTTTTACAGCATATCAAGAGACTGGAGCATTCTTTTTACACATCGATTTCGAAGGTTGTTCTTGATACTCTTATAAAAGCAAAATTACTTTTTAACAAGGAATCAACTGAAAATGCTTCATTATATTTACTAAAATCTAGCGCTAAATATTATGGTGGGAAGAATAAAGCAGGGAAAATTTTAGCTAGTTATCTGAAAACAAAACATAACAAACTGAATATTGACTCTATTTATGATAGTAACTCTACTTTAAAACTTAAAGACGCAGATATTTTGGAAGAATTCGCTCTTTTCTATCAGTCATTATACGCCTCTGAAACAGACCCGTCTAATCACATGCTCTCAACTTTCTTTTCCTCGCTGCATACACTTCAACAAGTCCCTCCCGCTTTGTCTTCATTAGAAACAGACATAACACAACAAGAACTCTTGCTTACACTCCAGCATTTAAAGAAGGATAAAGCACCTGGACCTGACGGTTTCACTGTCGAATTTTATCTTCATTTCTCTAAGCTATTGATGCCTAAACTGCATACTTTGATTAGTTCTTTTACCTCCTCGGGAAAATCCGAAGGCTCCTTTTCAGATGCTCACATATGCCTAATCCCCAAAGAAGGTAAAGACTTACGGTTCTGTAAAAATTACAGGCCTATTTCACTTGTCAACATAGACTATAAAATCTTTTCTAAAGCGCTCGCCTTACGCCTAGATCCTATTTTGCAATCCATTCTAGGCAATGAACAATCTGGTTTCGTGAAAGGACGAGCTATCAGTGATAATACAAGATTCTTTTTTAATATCTTGTCTAAAGCCCCGCACTTAAAACATTCTTTTGCATCTATAGCACTAGATGCTGAGAAAGCATTCGATAGAGTTGAATGGCACTATCTCTTTTATACCCTTAGATGGTTTGGCTTTGGGCCTAAATTAATTTTCTTAATTTCCCTTTTATATTCCAATCCACGTGCCGCTGTCTGTGCAATGGGCCTCATCACTTCCTATTTCAATCTTGGTAGAGGAGTACGTCAGGGCTGTTCCCTATCCCCTTTTCTTTTTAACCTAGCTCTTGAGCCTTTTCTTTCCAAAATTCGCCAAAACCCACATAAACATGGTTTTCAGACGCTAAATACCAACGTCAAACTTGCAGCTTATGCTGATGATATTTTACTTTTCATTTCCAATCCTCTTGAATCCATTCCCGCTTTTCTACAAGAAGTTCAGGACTTTTCTTTGATTTCAGGATATAAATTAAATAGTGATAAATGTGAAATTTTACCGTTGACTAAATTTACCTTCAAAACTGACTTTATCTCGACTAATTTTGCTTGGAAGTCATCACATATCAAATATCTAGGTCTATATTTTAAATCGACTATAAAAGATACTGTAACCCTGTGTATGAATAATTGCTTTAAAAAAATCTCAGAGCTTACTACTAAATGGCACCCCCTTTATCTTTCCTGGTGGGGCCGTTTAGATACTATAAAAATGATGCTTTCCCCCATAACTTTGTTCACTATCTCCAATATCCCGGACCCAATTCATGCTAAATTTATTAAATCTATTAATTCAGTGCTATCCTCTTTTTTATGGAATGATAAAAAAAACAGATTATCGGCCTACAAACTAACACGTCCTAAAGCCAAAGGAGGCGTTAACTGTCTTAATTTTCCTTCTTACCACAAAGCATTCTTATTACGACAAGCTTCATATTGGTTGCTCGACTCCTCAGCAGATTGTCCTTTATGGACATCTGTAGAACGCTCGCTATTATCCCCATTTTCTTTTATTGAATATCTTTCTTTTTCTCGTAAGCCCCAAACACTAACCACTTTATTTAAACTCAGTTCCAAAATCCTCCTCCCTCTTTATCCTTTGACTCATGATACTCTTGATTCTTTTTTAGCCTCAACTATCTGGCACAATAAAACTTTACTAATACGTAATAAACCCTTCTACTGGAAAACATGGAGACAACATGGTTTATTATGGGTCCACCAATTGTTTTCAGAGGATGGCTTTATCTCATTTTCGTCACTTCAGAAATCTTATAGTTTGCCTGCCTCTTGTATAACTAAATGTTATACTCTTCGCACTACAACACTTGACATGTACAATCAACTTACCGGTAATTGTGTTGTCCCTCCCACTAATGCCTCGCCCTCTGGTTTATCCATTATCTTACGTACTAAACCAAAAGCTTCTGCCTTATACTCATTCCTTCAATCCGTAGAAATATCGAGGCAAAAGTCCAAAATTGAAACTGCTTGGGAGACGGATTTCAATGTCGTCTGGTCCTTACCAACGTTGAACAAGATCTGGATTAAAATTCGCAAAACCTCAAGAACGGCAAGTTTAACACAAACATTATTTTATGTGTACAATAGGATTTTGCTCTCTCCACACTCTCTAAACATTCGATTCCCCACAGTACAAACTACCTGCTGGTCTTGTATGTCTCCTGATGCCACTCTTTTTCATATGCTTTTCCTATGCCCTCCTGTACATAAGTTCTGGACCCAGGTCTGGTCTCAAATTAACTCAATATTTGGCATGAATATCCCATTTTTTGTAGGGGACATTTTCTTGGGGAGCATCTCCCCAGTATGGGATAATTGTGACATCAATGTTCAAATTGTAGATTTGTTAATAGCTGTTGCTTTTCAGCAAATTACGAGGAACTGGAAAGACTTAGCAAAAATTTCATACAAAGCTTGGTGGTATGATGTTTGTTATCATCACAGACTAGACACGTTCTTGCTTTTTCCTTTCTGCACGGCTACAAAAAGAATCCAACGATGGTCGCCTGTCACTGCCTTTTTTGATAAATGTGCGTTGCAACATGCTTTACAACTCCCCTCTCAGCAAGAAGTTCTTAAACCTCCATGACTTCTACTATGATTTTTTTCTGTTACTCTCCTAGCTCTTTTAACAATTTGTAAGCTATATCAGTTATAATTTTCTTTTGCTGTGCTCTTGTTTCATGTTCTCACTTGTATATTTATACTGATCACCTCTGTACTATATTGCTTTTTGCTTAAAATTATGTAGTGTCTTATGCCACCTTTTACACCTTTTTCTTCAATAAATGTTTTTCTGAACTAAAAAAGATACTATTCAATGTGTAACTGTTGGAAGGTAGATTATTATTGGGGGTAAGTATGTACCTACAACTAGCAATAAGCCCACCAACACAATATAAGGCACAGTCAAGGTCTCAATAAATTATTCCCTTGCTCAACCCTTGCTATCTGGCTGAAGGCAGGCAGGCTTAACTTTAACTTAGGAGACAGGTGTGTAAAGCATTTAAAAACACCAATACTTTACATAAATAGGAAACAACACACAATAAAAATCAACAACCAATTTATACAAATAGGAAATATTCTTATCTTTAAAGTGACACCAAAACAACAAAAATCGATCGTAAGGAACCGGGGCAATTAATTTTTTTTAAATAAATACTTTCTCGTGCTTAAAAAGCAATAGCCCCAAATTGGGACATATGGTTGTACTTGATGCCAACCGTGATGGAGCCCTAGTCAGAAACACTAAGCAGGAGGCCTTGGTTAAGATTTTTCTTTGGCCCTTAGAAACTTTTCTGAAGGATTTTCTCTCAACAACGAGCGGGCCTCTCAAGCAGGCCGGATTCACAGTGGCTTAATCAGCTTTCTTCAGCAGGAGCCCCTGGTAAACTCCTGGAATTATTGAACTCCAGAACTTTCCACAGGTCGAATCTGAAATCCAGGCAGGGTCACAGTTCGACGCATTCGGCCTGATTCTTGAAATCGAGCGGTTTCCTTATGGAGGTTCTTCAAAACGTTGCTCCGAACTTCTCCAAACATCTTCCTCCTGAATTTCCCCTTGAGGGTTTAAAGTGTCCATAACACAAATCCAAGGCTCCAGAGTATCTGAGTTGCTCCTCGGAAGTTGGGACTGCAGTTCCAACATTTCACCTGGCCAAATCCTTAAACGTCCATTTGAAGGTGGTCAGCTGGGTTCAGCTGGGTTCTTCTTGCTGGAGATGATGAAGGTAAAGCTCTTTTAAACAGTAGCTTTCAGGGAGTCCATACCTTCTCTTTTAGAAGCAAGGCAAAGTCCTTAGGGCTGTAGTTCCTTGGAGGCTCCTCGAAAGCTGGATTTTGCCTCACAGAAAAGAAAGTTCTATAACTTATTTTCCGTATTAGTTACGTTAAATTCAGCAGTGGTAAGTTGTTGGATGTTGTGGGGACTGCTCTGAGCTGCCAGTAGCGACCAGCCACTCGACCCTTCACTTACCTGCTTCCTTCAATGCTCCTGGGGCCCCGACGCTGTGTGTCTCCTCCGTGGCCGCTCCATTCCACCGCGCGGTCCGAAGGGGGAGACTACAGCTCCCAGGCTGCTCATCAGCTGACACGCACCACTCTCGCGCCCGGAGGCGGAGAAAAGCGAGAGGCTCCCTCGGTGGAGCGGGGGACTGCTCTGAGCTGCCAGTAGCGACCAGCCACTCGACCCTTCACTTACCTGCTTCCTTCAACGCTCCTGGGGCCCCGACGCTGTATGTCTCCTCCGTGGCTGCTCCATTCCACCGCGCGGTCCGAAGGGGGAGACTACAGCTCCCAGGCTGCTCAGCGGCTGACACGCACCACTCTCGCGCCCAGAGTCGTAGAAAAGCGAGAGGCTCCCTCGGTGGAGCGGGGGACTGCTCTGAGCTGCCAGTAGCGACCAGCCACTCGACCCTTCACTTACCTGCTTCCTTCAACGCTCCTGGGGCCCCGACGCTGTGTGTCTCCTCCGTGGCCGCTCCATTCCACCGCGCGGTCCGAAGGGGGAGACTACAGCTCCCAGGCTGCTCAGCGGATGACACGCACCACTCTCGCGTCCGGAGGCGGAGAAAAGCGAGAGGCTCCCTCTGGGAACGGGGGACTGCTCTGAGCTGCCAGTAGCGACCAGCCACTCGACCCTTCACTTACCTGCTTCCTTCAACGCTCCTGGGGCCCCGACGCTGTGTGTCTCCTCCATGGCCGCTCCATTCCACCGCGCGGTCCGAAGGGGGAGACTACAGCTCCCAGGCTGCTCAGCGGCTGACACGCACCACTCTCGTGCCCGGAGGCGGAGAAAAACGAGAGGCTACCTCCGCGTCGCGGGACGCGCGCGGGCAGAGCGCGGGCAGCGCCGGGCTAAGCCCGGGCAAAGGGCGGGCCGTCTGTGGCCGTCAGGGGACGGAAGAGGCCGGCCGGGCCACCCACCTTGGTTGTTTTCAACAAGCTGTTGAGGAGCGGTTCTTCATCATAAGGTGACTTGATATCTTGGGTGGTGTCTGCAAACTGTTGTGCCCCGTTGTCTCCCCTAACGTTGTTGCTCCTGCTCCTGAATGGGCAAGAGAAAGCTAGTCGAGAGTTCTGGGGGAACAGGGGGTAATTGCTCTTTGCCCAAAGTACGGAAACTCAAGAAGACTCGACGTGCTGCCAAACAGCCCGATCCGGAGGGGGCTTTGTCACGTATTGGCGACTTGGTGGGGGAGTGCGAGGCAAGTCTGGGATGCGACCAGCCATCGGCGGCTGATAGTCAGGTTGTCGCCTCATCCTCTGCTGACTCTGGACATGCCAATCCGACACCAGCACTTATTGTGCCGGAAATGTTTCGTTGTAAGCCCACATTAAGTGTTTCTAAGGGGGCCAGCAAAGTGATTGTACCTGAGGGTTCGGTAGTTGGGGATAGCCTTCCTTTGTTTCCTGTAGTCGACTCTGGGAGCAGTGTCCCTACTGTTTCTTGTTTTAATAGGTTTTCCCCTTTGATGAATGAGCAGGATGTTATTAATGTGGTTTCACCTGAACCTTTGTTGTGTTCCCCCAAATTCCTCTTAGGTAATTCTGGTGAGTTATCTGATAAAACTTTATACAATCTTATAAAAATGGTTAAATTGTTGAGGGATGAAATTGGCTTATTGAAAACAGTGATAGTCTCTGACTAGCAAAGTAGGGTTGTGTCCTGTTGTCCCATCCCTTGCCCCTGGTATTATTACAACTACCCCCTCACCTGCTCCAGCACATCCATTAGGTATACAGGCTGTCAGTCCAGGGCTTTCCAACCCCTGTCCTAAAGGTAATGTTACCTATAGTAACGCTGTTAAGGCTGGTATGAACCAATCTTTGGTTCGTCCAACAGCTAATTCCAATAGTACTTTGCAGGATAGAACAAATTGTACAAAGAGGCTGGGGGGGGAAGCGGCTCTGTCAAACTTGACCAGCGGTCACTGGCTGGCCGGGGTGCTTGTAATGTTCAACCTAAGGGTAACGCCGTCGATTGTCCCAATAACATTTTTATGACCAATGTCCCTAAATTGTCTATAAAAAGTGGCACTGAGTCTCCAGAGTCGCTGACTAACAAGGCGATCCATTGGTTGAGACATGTTAGGGGATGTCGTTCAGTCATCAGGGAAGATATCTCCAGAGCCACTAGACTTTCTTCATCTAGGGTCCCTGTTGATTGCATTGAATTAACTGTTAAAAGCAACTACCTCGCAGAAAACCTTCTATCCTTGGAGTTTGGATCTAGTCCCCCGGAAGGCTCTTCCATCCAACTGTGAAGTTACCCCCCACACGACCTAGGGGGGACTAAGTGTGGACAATGTAGTGAAGGGGGGTGGTTGGTTCTTCCCTGGATAATATCGACTGACTACATAATGAGGGGGGTGCTGGTCATTGGGTCAGAGGTGTAAGGGCTGTGGACATTGAGTATTAAGAGTCTATTATGGCCTGCCCTTGTATTGACTCCTATTCTATCCCTGTGTACCAAGTGCCTGTAACTCTTAACACCTGCCATTCTATTTCTGCCCCGGAATTATGTCAGGGGCTTGACCCATCCATCAGTGGTTTTCTAGCAGACCTGCAACTCACCATCTCTGAAACTGTTGCCCATTCCCTGACTGGTGGCTCCTTATGTTCTTGGAATATTGCTGGCCTAAATTCTAAGCTAGCTATTGCAGATTGGGTCACATTTATTAATACAATGGACATTTGTATATTCCAGGAGACCTGGCTCCTAGAGCCACACTTTTGTGTGGGTTACCTAAATTTCCATATCCCGGCAATCAAGGGGTCCCACGGGCGTCCATCAGGGGGCTTAACTATTTGGCTAAGAAGCGATCTATGTTTAAATACTAAGCTCCTCCACACGGGAAATCGAGACATTCAACTGCTGAGGCTAGATCTTGGATTATTGGGTAAAACTGATATATACAATGTGTATGTAAGGGGCTGTAGGGGTGTTAAATCCTTGGTCATTGACGATCTTTTACGCCTGTTTGATCTTTACTCAGCCGATACCTTCATTATCTTAGCAGGTGACTTCAACGTAACCTCTTCTTGAAAATAAGTGGGATTCACCTTTAATAAGGTGGCCAGAAGTTGCCATTCAGATTAATTCCCTTTGCATGGAGAGGGGCTTGAGGGCCCTGAATGGTAGGATGCCTAGTGACCGAGAGGGCACCTGCACATTTAATAATGGGTTGAGCAGGAGTCGAATTGATTATATTTTGGCTGACATGAAATTATGGCACTCCCTCGTTGACATGAAGATAGTGTCCCTTCCTGAGAGTGATCATAACCCTCTCTGTTTAGCAGATAGATGGTGGAAGGTAGATAGTGGTCCCGTAGAGGATGGGGAGTTGAGTCCTCCCGAGGTGGTGACATCTAATGACATGCGCCGTCTGAGATGGTCTGGTCTTATGGGGAACCCTGCCACCTTATCAAAAATCATAGATGAGGTGGACGGTTCCATCATTGCTATAGAGTCAGTTTTTGCTTCTGATGGGAATTTGTGGGATGTAACATCTGCTCATGATAGCTTATTTGCCAGCCTGAAGTCTTATTTCCTTATCAAAGCGAAAACAGGACCAAGAGGTGTTAACCATCAAGCCTCCTGATATGATAAGGAATGTAGGGAGGCTAGGCTATTACTTGGGAATGCCTTGAACGGTGGGGATGTTTCCCTGGTTCGCCACTGAAGAGTCATCTACAAGAGTTGTGTTGCTAGGGCTAAACGCCATTGGGACGGAAAAAAATGGGAGGGCCTTCTTGAAGCAAGCCTACAGAATAACAGTAAATTATTCTGGAGTATTGTAAAGTGGGGATCTGGTGGACAGCCTGAGTGTCCCCAAAATAATGTCTCTCAAGAGAAGTGGGTCGAGTATTTTAAAACGCAGTATGTCTCTCCCACTGATCCCTCTGTAAGCCAGGGGTCCCACCAGTTGTTTAAACCTGAAGATGATTTTTCTAGTTCAGAGGTGGATTTAGCACTTGTTGGAGTGGCGTCTGGTAAAGCCCCCGGCCCGGACTGTGTACCTGCGGATGTCTTCCTGTATGACAAGCTCAGATGGGGGAGATATATACAGTTGATTGCTAATGCGATGGCACATGGTGCCCCAATCCCTAGCTCATGGAAAGCGGCGAAAATAATCCCGGTGTACAAAAAGGGGGACCGCTCGCTTCCTGAGAATTATCGTCCCATTAGCTTGATTGACGCTAGCCAGAAGATCACTGGTAGATTGATCCTAAACCATGTTCACCTCTGGATAGCGTCAAACAATATTTTATCTTCATTTCAGGCAGGATTTCACCAGTACACTAGTACTATCGACCAAGTATTCCGCTTTATCCTCCTTTATTGGAAGACGGTTGTCCTGGGTAAGGGGAATCTGTATGCGGTGTTTGTGGACTTAAGGGCCGCCTTTGATTTAGTCCCTCGTCCCAAACTCTGGTTGACATTGAAAGATCTAGGGCTTCACGGCGGCTTGTTGTCCTTAAGCCAGAGGCTGCACGTGGATAACTCTGCCAGAATTAGATGGGGAGGTCAGGGAACAACGACCGAGGACTTCCCTGTCCAAAGAGGTGTTAGGCAAGGTTGTGCAATGGCCCCAACTTTATTTTCCCTATATATTAATGATATAGCGGATCGTCTTTTGAAAGCCCACGTCGATGCACCCATTCTTGGCAACACTAAGGTCCCTATTCTAATGCTTGCCGATGATACGCTTTTAATTGCTAAAACACCTTGCGGACTCCAGCGTTCATTAGATATCTTTGAGACTTTCTGTGTTGACCGTGGCCTTGAAGTAAATATTAAAAAAACTAAGCTCATGGTATTCAAGCCACATAAATCTTTTAAAAACAATTTTGTTTTGTTCAAAAATCCTCTAGAACAAGTACAGGCTTTAAACTATCTAGGTGTTAACATCCAAAATAATTTCTCGTGGAAATTACAGAGAGATTTGTCTACCCTAAAACATAGGCAGCTTGCTGGAGTACTAGCTGGCGTATTTAAGAAGTCTCCTTCGAAGCCTATTAGACCTGTTCTCCAGGTCTACAGTGCCAAAGCTGTGAGTTCGGCTCTTTACGGTGCTGAACTGTGGGGATACGAGAAGCTGTCTTCCTTAACCATTTCGGAAAACAAGTTCTTGCGTAGTATTACCTCTCTCCCACAGAGCACACCTATAGTTCCCTTAAGATACGACCTTGGTAAGAACTCAATAGCCGATGTAGCCAGGCTTCGACCCATTCTTTACTGGCGTCGCCTATGGACCACTCCGGATTTAGCTCAGTATGCGGAGGGTTTTCTTGATATAATGTCTTTGGTGGGCTCCCGGAAGATTGTTTGGCTTAATGAGACCAGAAAATCCTTTGAGGCTCTAGGGATGAGCGATCTTTGGCAGAACCCTTTGGCTGCTACCTTCCCATCTAAAGCACTCTTGAAAGAGAAATACTGGGAGTTGGTAAATGCCAAGGTATTTCACGAAACTAAACCCCTTTCGCTATCTGATGAATTCTTGAGCATCAAAACCGCACCAAGGTTAGAACATTTCTGGGATCTTGTTACCAAAGTGCTAGATAGGAAACTATTTTTCCAGATGCGGGTGGGAGCGTTGCCCTTAAACTCTTTTGCAGCCCGGTGGGAGTCCACGAGTAGCAACTCATGTTTTTTCTGCAATTCCCAGGTGGAAACTCTAGCACACATGTTTTTTGTTTGCCCTGCCTATGCGGCCCGAGGCGTGTATGGTTGAGACCTGTTTGTAAACTACTGGGTACTAGACGAAGTGTTGAAGCAGGAAGACTCCTTCGTACCTGCACTGACCCGGTAATTGTTGTGGCCGTTGCTAAATTCCTGGGGTGGGCATGGGTTATAAGAATCAAGAGTATTAGCTAGCAAAGTGTTAGCTGCCTTGGATGTTACCCACAATGATTTTCTTTGTATTATATGCATTTTTAAAACCTGTAAATATTTTAAATAGTATCAATTTTATATTGTCTTTTTGTTAATTTATTTGTGTATTATGTACCTGTACCTGTTTTGTATCGCTTTTATGACTTCTGTCGAATAAAGCTGTTTTGGATTTGGATGTATCCTCACCATGCTTCTAAGTCTTTGAAATATTATTTTAGCTTACTCCTGTCCATAGTTATACTATATTACTGCAGTCCCATGTTAGCCTATGGAGCTAAAATGCTACAATGGGGAAAAACAAAATTGGTAGTTTTCCCACACTAGGGCATATAAAACATCTTTTAAAATGCCCCTGCTTATTTTTACACGGCACCCTACCCTGTTACTTATATGCACAAATAAGTAGTTTAATACTTTGGAAGTACCTTGAAATCCAAATTAGAATTTGAATATAGGGCCAGATGTACAACCCGTTTTTGCATGCGCAGACGGGTTTGCGAACCGTTTGCGCATGCAAAAACCTCATGGGCCATGTACAAAGCCTATGTAGTAAGTCGCAAGTTATTTGTGACACGCTAAATAGGTTTTGCGACTCACTATTGGAAGGAGCGTTCCCTTCCTAATAGCGACTGCAAAGCCATGAGGGTGGTAATGGAGTCGCAAATGGGAAGCGGACCCCAGGGGATCCCTTCCCCTTTGTTACATGCTCTGAAAACATTTTTTAAGGGCAGGCAGTGGTCCTAGGGACCACTACTTGCCCTTAAAAAAAAAAAGCAAAAAGTTTTTTTTTTTTTTTAAATGCATCCAATTTTCCTTTAAGGAAAATGGGTTGCATTTTTTTTTTTAAACTGCTTTATTTAAAAGCAGTCCCAGACATGATGGTCTGCTGAGCCCAGCGAGCCACCATCCCTGGGAGGGCCTGTCATTCCCCAATGGGCTTGCAAATTGCGAGAGGCTCATTAATATTCATGAGCCTCGCAATTTGCGACCCCATTGGGAATCGTAAACAGTGTTAAACACACTGTTGTACATGCCAAATAGCGCCTAGCAAATTGGGAGTCACAAATGCAACGCTATTTGCGAGGCACTATTTTGCAGGTCGTACATCTGGCCCATAATTTCAATTTAAAAGCAGCGTGTAAAGCAGTGCTGACTTTTAAAATGCCAGCAGGCAACACAGCAGTGCACACTTATGTGCCTTAAAGCTGCTGGGACTTATAGGTAGGTTATCAGCACCAATTGTAATTACACCTAATTACCGTGTACCTTTTAATTAGAGCACTGGCCCAGGGCCTAGTTAGCAGTCAGTTAGTTACCACTAGTATCAGTCAAACAAGCATTTGCAATACAATAGGTCTCTCATTACTGAAAGTTTGAACTATTGGCGTTGCCTTATTTTTAGGCATGCCAATAGATCAAACTTTCAGTAAAGCGAGACCTATTGCATTGCAAATGCCTGTTCATTAACATCTGGTTAGAGGTAAGTAACAGTGGGACATCTTTACAGGAACTATTAAAGTAAATCGACAGTCTTAGAAAGAGCTGACTGGCTCATAGTTTATCAAAACCCCAGAATACATAAACCTGGATTTTAGAATTGTTTTGCTGAAAAGGAAAACCTAACTGCTCAAGGCTGCCTTTTTTTATGGTTCATGAAAATAAGTATACATCTCTACTACACTACCATACGTGTAGCGCTGCTGCCCTCTAGCGGCTCTGAAAGGTAATTCATCCAGATGGATTTAGTGTGCCCAACACACTGGTCTGTGTAGACTAAAGCAGAATTTCCATGGTCCTTTCTAAAGAAAGCCAGTGGCTATATAGATCACTGACAGCTAGATGCATTGCATGTGCATGCATCTCATAATTTGAAATCCTAAAAATCTGACACGGATCATCTCCACATCCACTTACACAAATGTTGGTAAACTTCATAAATGTGCCAAGGGGACCATGGTGATGTATTGGTCTCCTTAACTGAGACTGTAGAATGAATGGCAAAGGCACGTTGTCCTATAAGAATTAGGCACAAGAGCATAGGCAGCTCAGTGTGGTGGTCGGCATGTTGCAGCGCCAATACACCGGTATTGCAGGTAGGCCACAACCCTGCAATATTAATAACGTGGACACACACTCAGTAATACTGTATGGGCCAAGACCCCGAGCCGTCATGCGCCATTTCATTGATACCTTTGGCTGTGCCCGCCCTCAAGGTGCATCCTAACAGCAACAGTGTATAGGGCAAGCCGGGTGGCTCCGTCAAAACATCCCTCCTTCGCTTTAGCTGAAATGCTGCAAAGCGTCCACATCAACTTAGTCGGGAACACAACACACAAAGTCTCGGAGTCTCTGACTGGGAGCCGGGTTCGACCGGTGTCATACTTCTGGCTCTGGAAGTTGTTGGTGTTCCCGTCCCAGCCCCATCTTCAATTCCTGATGAGGGGCTCACACCAGCTGTTGGTTGCTCTCCAGCTGTGGGCGCGCTCTCTTCTGCACCTCGTTGGGCACTATCGGCACTCCTCCCTGGGGTGTCAGGTGACATCCCTTTTTCTCCTGACTCCTCTCCACCTCTTTTGACACTTCCATTTGTTGCGACGGTTCGATGTCCACATTGGGCAGAAACCATAGTCCCCCGCACATCCATGTCTTCCTACCTCTCTGGTTCATACGGGGTGCGATATTTCCAGCCGGGGGTGCCGATCCTTCAATATGACGCAGTCTCCCACACGGACATCCGTCACCTGTGCTCTCTGCGCATGGCTCGCCTTTTCATTTGAAAGCGTTCTCCGGTCCTGCGCCGCCACTGCATCAAGTTCTTTTGGACACCAAGACGGGTCTGTGGGAATGGTGTCCTGGGTAGCCCTCCAGAATAGTAGGTGATATGTGGCACACCTTGTCGTGCAATGGGGTATCTGGCGACATGCACTCAGGAACTGGTGCAGGCACTGTTCTGCATCTTCACCCTTCTTCAGTCCAATTCGCAGCGCCCGGCTCATGGTACGCATGAAACATTCCACTTCTCCGTTGGCCTGTGGCCACTGTGGAGTAATCTTCCGGTGCTTGATGCCATGGGACACCCGGTACTCTTGAAAATCTCTGCCCTGGAAGGGGGGCCCATTGTCTGATCAAATTTCCATCGGAAGTCCCATCATTGTGAAGATTCTGTACAGAGTGGTCTTGACGTGTGGAAAGGTGGTGGACCCCATCACCTCCACAACTGGGAACTTCGAGTGTGAGTCAACTAAGACCAGTGTGCTCCACCCGTCAGGGAAAGATCCAAAGTCAATGTTGACTAGAGTCCACGGGTCATGGCACGGCTCATTCCGTGATGACGCTGTGAGGAACCAGGTCAGAGCTGGTGATGTTGCAAGAATGACAGGTGCGAATGGTGTCTTCTACCAGGGCATCCATGCCAGGAAACCACACCTTGTTTCGAAGACTAGCCTTCGTTTTGGCGATCCCCTGGTGTCCTGCGTGCACAAGGTCTACAACCCTCTTCTGCAGGCTCTGAGGAATCACTCCATGTGATCCTTCACTCAGCTCGCTCCTAACCATCCATAAGTGTCGGTGCGACATTCTGTCTTCGTCCCTGAAACCCCTGGCACCATCCAGGAAGTGCTGCCAGCTGTGGTCGAGCAGCGTTTTCTTCACCTTGGCAAGGCCTTCATCAGTCAGGGTAGCGCTCCCCACTTCCTCAAGCGTGAGCGCTGTCAGGCACGCCTCTTGTGACACCATCCAAATGAACTCCTTGTTGTGTTCTTCATCAGAAGACGGCACAGCGGGCAAGGTCCTGATTGGATGTCGCGACAAAAAGTCAGTGTGCTTGTTAACACCCGGGAGGAACACCACTTCGAACTGGTAGGCCTGCAGCTGAACAGCCCATCTCTTAATTGCGGGGAGGAGCCAGCCGGGCGGTGCCTGCAAAGAGGGGAATCAACGGCTTATGGTCTGTCACCACACAAAACTTCTGTCCAAAGATGAAAGTGGTGGCATGCCCACTTAATCGCCAGAGCCTCTCTTTCAATTTGGGCATATCGCATCTCTGTGTCGGTCAGGGCACAGCTAGCGTAGGCCACCGGGATCCATTCCTTGGCTGACGTCTCTTGTAGGAGAACGGTCCTTAGTCCCACTGGACTGGCGTCTACTACCACTTTGGTACGTCTGTTAGGCTGAAAGTAGGCCATGATTGTCCTATCCATGAGGGCCTCTTTGATGGCGTGGCATGCCACCTCCTCTTTCCTGGTCCACTCCCAAGGTGTTCTGGTCTTCGTCAGCATTCTGAGGAGTTCCAATAGCGACGCCAAGTTGGGGATGAAACGCCCACAATACGTGACCATCCACAAGAAGCAGCAGACTTCTGTGGAAGACGTTGGTCTCGGGGCGGAGCGTATGGCTGTAGCTTTCTTTGGGTCGACTTGAAGGCCATTCCGTGAAAAGATGTAGCCGAAGAATTCCACAGACTCCTGATAGAAGGAGCATCTGGCTCTATGGAGGGTCAGACCATTTTCTGCTAACCGCTGGAGCATGATCCTCAAATCTACATGGTCTTCCAGAGTTTTCTAGAACACTAGAATGTCGTCACTCAGGTTGATGACCCCTTGTAGCCGTGAGAGTGTCTCTCTGATGGTGTTTTGAAACACCTCAGCGGCTGACGACCCCCCAAAACTCAGCCTCTTGTACCTCCGCAGCCCCACGTGCCTTGAGAACGTTGTGATGTTTCTGCTCTCCAGGTGCAGCTCTAGCTGGTGATAGCTGGCGTTGAGATCCAATTTTGTGAACCACTTGGCCCCACTGAGGTATGCCACTGTGTCATCCATGGTGGGCGTGAGGTGTCGCTCCCGCTTCACAGCCAGATTGGGGAGTCGCATGTCAACACACAGCCGTATTGCGCCGGGCTGCTTCGGCTTAGGAGCGAAGACCAAGGACGATACCCACGGGGTGGGACCAGAGACTTTCTCGAGCTTCCTCCATTTTTCCTCCATTTGGGGGTGGTGGTGGGACGGCACTCTTCAGTGCCGGAGCACAGTCGGTTTGACGGTGGGGTCGATATGCAGTTGGAACTGTTTCCCTTTTAGGCATCCTAGACCCTTGATCAGCATGAGAAAATCATTGAGGATGTCATGGGTGTGTATATCGTGCACTTGGTTGGCAAAGAAAATCAACTCCACGTCCTCCGCCGTGTGACAGCTAAGAAGTGTGCCTCTTTTCCCTTCAGTGAAGTGGAACTGCATTTGGATGCAGTGTCCCTCACTGGCACCCTCGACTTTGATGACCCATCGCAGGGGCAGAGGCTCAGTACCCCCATACGTGTAGATTTTCACCTTTGAGGGTGACAGCGGTGGTCACGGCGATAATCGTTCGTATTAGTCACTGTCCATGACATTTACCGAGGTTCCGGTGCCTTTGAGCGCCTTGACTGTGGACCCTGCTACGACAATGGAGCACATAGATGGGGGTCTGTGGCATGGGCCTCCCCGGCTCATGAACGATACGATGAAGACGCCATCGTCGTCATCGGCGCCCAAACCGACTCCTTGTAGGACAGAGTCCGTCGGCTCCTGTGGGTCTTCCAGCGATAGTTGCCTCACTGCCCTCGACACCCCACGCTGTCCCGGGGCGTTGGTTCTCGTCCTTCCACTTCAACCACATTCGCGAAGTGGTTTAGTTTCCCACAATGGGAGCAGGTCTTTCCCTTTGCAAAACACTGTCCTGCTGGTAGGTGCTCGAGGCCACAGTTGCCACACGCCCCGCTGCGTGCTGGTCTTCCTGATCCACGAGGTGCTGCAGGGCATCTCTGAACGACGTCGACTCTCTCCTCTTTGATTTTTGGCGGCCCAGATGAACCCATGGAATTTTGCTGGCAGTTCAGTGCCACTTCTATTTCGTCTGCCCTAGCGTTCAACAGCTCGTGGGATCTGGCGAGCACCAGGATCTCGTCCAGTGAGATGCCAGGTTGCCTGAGTATCAGGCCGCGCATTGTCACTGATCTGCAGCCCTGGATGACTTGAGCTCTTATTTCTTCCCTTTGGTCATGGAGGGTGCATGAGCTTGCTAGTTTCTGCAGCCATGCGTAAAAGACCTCTATTGACTCCGTCTCTCCTTGCCGCACCTGTTGAACCTCTCAAAATCAGGGTTGATATGAGGATCAAAGTGCCAGTTTAGGGCCGCCACCGCCACATCTTAGTTGTCATCAGCTCCAGTGTTCTGTAGAGTTTCGAACAGATCATATAGTTCACCTCCCCCATAGCACATGAGAAGGGATCTCTTCACCCTCCCATCCGTTTCACTCATCCCTGCAAAATAGTGATCTAGACGGCCAATCAACGACTTCCATCGCGATGCTGCTGTGGTGGGATCAGGGGAGCTGCTATTGTGTGACCTGGTTGCTGTGGGGCTGGTTGCGTGGCTTGCTGCGGAGCCGGCTGCGGGGTTGCGGTAGAGGCGCCGGAGCACCTGCTCCCCCTTGGTTTTAGACGCTCATCACTCTTGTGGCACGTGGGTGTGAAGGCGCCTGTGCGTCGGTGGGCCTGTGGCTGTGTTGGCCAAATCTCTGGGTGATGGCTTAGTACCTGTTGTGCTGGAGCAGCTGTGTGAGGATGCGCACCTCTAGCTCCCCTCAGGGCGACCAAAAGAAAAGGCCCTCTCTTGTTAATTTTTTCCTTTGTTTTGTTTACAAAGCAGTTTGCTTTAGCCAAGGCATGGTGCTGGTGTAAAGTACTGCGTATGTCCCTTGCATGTAGGAATGCTTGATGCGTCACACAGTGGTTGGTGCAGAGCTGGGGGGTTTTCTGTCTCTTGCCTTGGCCAAAGCTTGATTCTGCTGCAAGGCACCGCTAATGCCTTTTGCCTTTACTAATGCTTTGTGCCTCCTCGCGCTGGGGTGTGACCTGACAGGTCTGTGGGGAGGCGACGGCAAATGTCTCGAGCACCGGGACGGTGCTAGCGCTAGTGACTGCTTGTTTCTGGGTGGGAGAAGGGGCGCGGCCTCACCTCACACGTCCCCGCATCTCTGCAGGCTGCCTGATCAGAGTGCACTGGAGCGTGCCACACGCTGTTTCCCCCTGCGCCTTAGTTGGCGTCGGAGGGGTGGAATTGGAGTGTCTTCTTCCTCAGGACTCGCAGGGCGGGCACTCGCAGTCATGTAGCTGGAAGCCGCTCACATGCCTCAACAGACACAGGGTGGGCACCCATAGTCTCGAGGCTTCCTCATGGCACCGCAGGGCCTGGAGTATGGCCGCGTGGGCGCACATCAGTTGAAACACACTGCACCTCGCAGCAGCGGGCCAGGCGGCAGGTCCGGACGAAGTCGGCAGAGGAGTGGGTGGGACCTGCCTCATCGCCAATGTGGTGGTCGGAGTGTCGCAGTGCCAATACACTGGTATTGCAGGTAGGCCACAACACTGCAATATTAATGATCTGAACACACACTCAGTAATACTGTATGGGCCAAGACCCCAACCAATCATGTGCCCTTTTATTTATATGTTTAGCGTGCCCACCCACCGGGTGCATGCTAACAGCAACAGTGTATAGTGCAGGCCGTGTGGTTCCGTCACTACAATCCAGAGGATGAGGCCCTCTTTTCAAGGGGGCTAGTAAATTCTTATCTCTCTGCAAACCCCTGTTTATGTATGGATCAGAATTCGGAGTCCTACGGTAACGACTAAATACCTGCATCCTTGCATTTGATTTACCTTATATATTCCAAAAAGTAGAACCTGCTGTAATGTATCAGGTGGAAAACATGTAGTATAGAACCATAGGAGGAGAATTTAGTGCGGAAGAGATCAATATGTGAATGTCATTTTCCCTGCTTGCAGAGGCACTGCAAGGCGTCACCATTTATGGAGTGTGGTAAATACCTCACCCATTTCTGGGCCACTCACAATCAATGCCGGAGTTTACGCTGCATTGTAGCTGCAGTCAGGAAAATATGCAGACTAGGTGTTCAGAATGCTCTTGTCCATAGTATTTAAAAGGAAGTGTAAAAAATCAACACAAATGTTTTCATCTGCCAAACAGCCATCTAGCAACTCTAAGAGTGAGAGGGTAAAGCAATTGCAGGACCCGTGCTTCACCTTAAGATTTTTAAATCTAAAGAGCGGGTGCCGTGACTGCTTCAATAGTAAATAGGAAAATAAAATGCAGCTGCACAGCTTTTTTCCCTCTTTCTTTACTTGTGTTACAATCGCGACACCCGCATTTTTGGTTTAAACATCTTAATCTTAAGTGTGGGTGCTGTGATTGCTTCAAAAGTAAATAAATAGAAAAAAAGCATGCAGCTGCCATTTGTTTTCCATTTGTTTACTTTTGCAGCAATGACAGCACCTGCACATTAGAACAGCTACCCTGAGCGTCAAATGTGGAAATCCTGTACTTGGCACAGTTTTCAAAGCCATAAGAGGTTGGGCCCCAATGGACACCAGGGCACCAGTCACAAACAACCTCAGCTACCTCGGTTGAGCTCAATCTCTCCTGCCTGACCTGTGCTACTCCAAATGGCATCTGACAACTAGTTTCATCTGTCTTGAACAGAATCATTTCAGCTCAAACTCTTCACAGTATAAGAGATTATGAGAATTCTCCCATAAACAAGGACAGGGAGATCCTTATAGGTTTTGAAAAGACCAGGTAGAGAAATCGGGTTCAAGAAAATAAAGTGTGATGGTACTATGACAGGAACCCAGGCTGAGAAGAAACTGGGATGGTACCAAGATATGAACCCAGGGAGGGAATGCAGTAGAGAAAGGCTATCTTATCACCCAGCAAATGATTTCTCCAGACACACCACAAATGTGTCCCCACATTTACTTTACAGGATTTACCCAAGACACTTCCTCCCCCACGCCCCGATTTCATGGGTACTGTTGGCATGGACTTGAGAAGTCATTCCCTTCGGGCTGTTTAAATCTGACTGCGACTTTTAGAAATGGGATTTCTGGTTGGTTAGTGTATGCACGCACCTAAGCCAGGCAGAACCCACCACTCTAGTCAGGGCAAGGGAGTTACACACTGAAGATAACCCTCTCACCCCCCTTGGTAGCTTGGGAGAGCAGTCAGGCTTATCACAGAGGCAATGTGTAAAGCGTTTGCGTAACACAATCACATAGCAATGACACTCTAGGCACACCACAAAAGAAACTCCACACAAGGTTATATAAAAATATCCTCTGTATTATCCATAAAGCACATTAGACCACAACCACATAAATCACTATGCCACTAGACACTTGTCATGACGTCACAGATTACAGAAATCCCTTTGGCCAGACAGGCCACTGTCATAAACATAACAGTTAGGGACCAGTAGCTACTGGTAGGGACTGTACTTAGCATAACACATTATGCATACATGTAATTAGCAGGGAACCATAGTAAACACTTGCAGTAGAGCCCACAACATAAACACATCATGCCCACCTTAGGCGTATGCAGATCACCATTATGATGCATAGGGTGCCAACCTTGACAAGTAGCCCAACATACATGTGAACATCAGGCATTAGGCATAAACATTATAATTGAGCCTGATCAGCAATATAAAAGAAAAACGTAACAACCCAGTGGTCCCAAATTACCAGGAACCCTCCTGGCCATGCAGGTACTCTCCTGTAGGGGTGGCGGTGATCCCTTTGACCCCCCCAGCACAAGGCCCCCTAATTAACCCCCAGGCGCAGCCAGGAGTGCCGTTAACCTTGGGCCGTTACAACAAACAAATGATGGACGGAATGCTGACAATGCAGACATTCTCCCCCAGTCAAGAGATCTGGGTTAAATCCATCGTTCTTTTGCCCACTACACCACCCCAGTTTAGACATGGCCATATGCAAATCAGTCTTGACCCTGTGCCTCATGGGAACAGTCCAGCCCGAACTGCCAAGCCATGTCTTCCCTGGACCGGAATCAAGCATCCTAGGACCGGTTTCTGGCTATCAGCCGTCATCAGCCAGGATAGCTTGACTCCAGTGGCGTAGTGAGCACGGGTCCCACGTCTGGGAATATCCATCCCACTTAGGGCAAAAAGCGTTACAACAAACAAATGATGGACGGAATGCTGACAATGCAGACATTCTCCCCCAATCAAGAGATCTGGGTTAAATCCATCGTTCTTTTGGCCACTACACCACCCCAGTTTAGACATGGCCATATGCAAATCAGTCTTGACCCTGTGCCTCATGGGAACAGTCCAGCCCGAACTGCCAAGCCATGTCTTCCCTGGACCGGAATCAAGCATCCTAGGACCGGTTTCTGGCTATCAGCTGTCATCAGCCAGGATAGCTTGACTCCAGTGGCGTAGTGAGCACGGGTCCCACGTCTGGGAATACCCATCCCACTTAGGGCGAAAAGCGTTACAACAAACAAATGATGGACGGAATGCTGACAATGCAGACATTCTCCCCCAGTCAAGAGATCTGGGTTAAATCCATCGTTCTTTTGCCCACTACACCACCCCAGTTTAGACATGGCCATATGCAAATCAGTCTTGACCCTGTGCCTCATGGGAACAGTCCAGCCCAAACTGCCAAGCCATGTCTTCCCTGGACCGGAATCAAGCATCCTAGGACCGGTTTCTGGCTATCAGCCGTCATCAGCCAGGATAGCTTGACTCCAGTGGCGTAGTGAGCACGGGTCCCACGTCTGGGAATACCCATCCCACTTAGGGCGAAAAGCGTTACAACAAACAAATGATGGACGGAATGCTGACAATGCAGACATTCTCCCCCAGTCAAGAGATCTGGGTTAAATCCATCGTTCTTTTGCCCACTACACCACCCCAGTTTAGACATGGCCATATGCAAATCAGTCTTGACCCTGTGCCTCATGGGAACAGTCCAGCCCGAACTGCCAAGCCATGTCTTCCCTGGACCGGAATCAAGCATCCTAGGACCGGTTTCTGGCTATCAGCCGTATTCAGCCAGGATAGCTTGACTCCAGTGGCGTAGTGAGCACGGGTCCCACGTCTGGGAATACCCATCCCACTTAGGGCGAAAAGCGTTACAACAAACAAATGATGGACGGAATGCTGACAATGCAGACATTCTCCCCCAGTCAAGAGATCTGGGTTAAATCCATCGTTCTTTTGCCCACTACACCACCCCAGTTTAGACATGGCCATATGCAAATCAGTCTTGACCCTGTGCCTCATGGGAACAGTCCAGCCCGAACTGCCAAGCCATGTCTTCCCTGGACCGGAATCAAGCATCCTAGGACCGGTTTCTGGCTGGGGTGGTATAGTGGGCAAAAGAACGCAACTAATTAAATGTAACAACCCCTTATAATCAGTTACCTTGCTCCAGAACAGTATAGACTGCAGTTTAGGAACTCCAAGAAGAAAGAGTCTGAGACTTGGATGGAGTGTGTGAATCTGTACTCGCGGGCCTGTTTGCATCCCCCCTAGTAACTAGGACCCAGAACCTCTGTGAGTCCCTCGTATCGCAGCCCTCCCTGATCAGCGCCCATCTGTCTTCGCCCCACTCCCTTTTGGCCTTCTTTTATGCTAGCTTATACAACCTCCTTTATTCCGTCACTTGAGCGGGGTTATTTGCTCTAATTGCCTGGGCTAGTAAATGTCTAAGGACTCTACACTCCTTATAGTACCAGGCCAGCTGCAATCTTGACTTCAGGCCGGGTTTGTGAGGGCACACTGATTCAGTAAAGACTGCAGCTAACTTCTCAAAGAGACTGGTGTGGCAATCCAAAATCTTGCCTAGCTCTCCTGGATGGTGAGTCAAGCTTCGGATCTCTGCTGTGCTTGAGAGCAGGTTCAACTTAATAGATTCAAGCTTGCCTTCATCCAGAGCCAGCAGTTATTGTTGTTTAGAAGTAGCTCTTTTGTGGATAGGATTGGTTTTGGATAGCTAGAACAACCCACCCATGGTGATCCCAACGTAAGTCGCAAGGGATTGTTGTCACTGTCCGTGGTAGAGCCCACAGCCATGTCTTTCAGTCTAGGCCATAACCTAAGGTCCAGCAGGAAGTAATCTGTGCAAATTGTGTTATTGGTCCTATTGAAGGTGTTGGCACCCAGTTTGTCAGATCTAGTGCGGCCATTTGCTGCCCGTAATCCAAACTCCAGGGAAAGGGCCTTCAATTGGAAGGCTGCTTGGGACCATTTTTTTAGGGGGGGGGGGGTAGCTCGAGGTGGGGGGCATGCCACATCGTGTCTTCTTCACTGGTCCCACAGATACCCTCCCTCTCTAGTGGTTCAAAGGTGACATTAAAGGCACAGGCTACAATCAGAGGTGGTGCTGTAATCCTCTAGTTGAGGAGCGCCTCTAACTCGTCTAACGTAGCTGATCGCCTTCCCCCCCCTAGTTCCTCTAGCATATACATTATAGATGTCAAGCAAAGCACCATCTGGCCCTTAAGTTGGACAGCCAGAATGTCTGTGCTATTGGACGGGAGCTCATTGGCTATACAATGGAGTGCTACCAGTCAGTCATCAATTTACTGAACTAACATGGAATGATAAGGTATTCAGAGAGTTTTAAGAATCTTTTTCAGCCGCTGATTAAATATTGAAGGGCTTTCTGTATACCCTTGAGAAACTTACCACCATGCCAAGACATGAAATGAAATGCAAATAAAAATGTACTATCTTCATGCAATGGAATCAAAAAGAAGGCCCGGCACAAGTCAAGGACTAAAAGCTATCCGGCCCCACATGGAATTTGGAATAAAATTTCAGCTGGATTCGGTAGCACAGGACAATATGTAACGAAAATAGCATTAACCGTGCGCAGATCCTGAATAATGCCTTACTTGACATTCGGCATTTGTAAGCTCATGATCGGTGAATTACGTGGACTACCTCCAATTTCGCTCAAAATTCCTTGCTCAAGCATTGAGTCAATCACAGGATTAATTCCAGCAACTGAATCTGGACACAAATTATATGATGTTGTTCTGTGAACCTCTGCATTTGATTTTACTGTATTTTAGACTGGATCAACACCTTTAATCAGTCTAATATATTTGCATGTAAAGTCCTAGAATTCAGGCAGACTGTCTCTCTAAAACATTTAGGCAAATCCTCACACGTCAGGAGAGGATACATGCTGACACTTGTTTTCTTTGGGACAAGTTTAAAAAACCCTGTGATGGGTGTTTCACATTTAATAATTCAAAATAAAGAAAATCATCCAGAGTTTATGATTGAATATTTGATGTATTTCTCCAACATTGTATGAACTTGAGGTTCAATTCATACCAATCAATGTTCATAGCAATCAACTGTTGACAAAAAATCATCAATGACGAATTTTAAATCATAATTGTCCTCCTCTGCTTGATGCGTCCCAATGCATTTCGGGTGCCTAGCTCTTCTTCAGGGAACTAGTTCGATTTTTTGTCAACAATTGATTGCTATGAATTGAACGTCAAGTTCATACAATTTTGGAGAAATACACAAAATATTCAATCATAAACTCTGGATTATTTTCTTTATTTTGAATTATTAAATGTGAAACACCCTTCACAGGGTTCAGATTGTGCCTAGGGGGACCCACCCCATTCCAGGTGCGCCACAGTATTAATTTGTTTTTTCAACGCTCTAGACCGGAGAGCGATACCCCGGGAGCACATCAAAAATAAGTAAAATTTCAATTTAAATCTCGATCTTTGTATCGGATACTGAGGTTGTGCACGTACATCAGAACTTTAGTCTAAAAAACACATCCTCTTCAATTGTATGGAATTAATTTCCTCTGGGTGTGCAATAAATTGAGCAATTTAGTTTACAAAATAAATCATGCCCAAGCAAATTCACTGGACTTTTATCAAATACCACAAACTGATGACGATCCTCAAAGGATCCAATTTTAACAGTCTGGCTCTGAATTTTAGGTCAAAACTTTCTGATAGTAAGTCCTACAACTTGGATACTTTCTCCAGAGAGGGGTAGGTTTCCACTTCTCTGTCCACATAGGAACAACTCTGGTCTACCTCTAAGGCTGCGCTAAGCACGCAGTCCTCCTCCCCACTCAGACACTGTCATGCGCATAGGTCTGAATCATTGTCATCCAGTTTAATCAAATACTGTTGAGCTACATTCTGTTTCTGGTAAGAATTCTTATTTGCTTGATATCTTTGTACCTGAACGTTTTGTTGTGATTTTGGAACTTGAGTAATTTGCATTTACTTTGTTACATTAGAATTTTGCATTCTCTGTCCTTGCATCTGATGAGCCTGTCCCATGTTATTTCCTTGAGACTGTACATAATCCAAGCTCTGCATCTAATTTCCCATGCTATTCAAAACAGCCTTACACTCACATTGCCAATGTTCCAGCTTACTGCAAGCGTGACACGGATTTGTCTTTTTCAAATACAACACCTCAATACGGGTTTTAGTATCCACCAGACCCCACGACCTCTACCTTGTGACGGGAAATTCTCATGTTGTAATCCATTAATACCCTGAATCATTGGAACCTGATTAAAATGGCTCTGTGCCTGTCCTGTATTTTCAAAACCCATCAGATTCTGCCCTTTCTGCATCGCTTTTATATGTGTGCGCCTTCATTTCTCCTTGAGTTTCTTGTGCCTGAAGTCAATGTCCTCTGCACAATATTTTACAAAACACAATATTTTGTCTACATATTTACTGTGCCAACTGAGTATTTGTTGTTTCATAGTTGCTGAAATCTCAGTTTTTAAACCCATGACAAATGTGTAAACAAATTGTCCTACATCTCTCTTTGCCATAGTGTCTGATCCACTATACTGTTTAAAATCTGTACTAATCTCTCATAAAAAAACATATACTGACTCTTTCAGCTTTTGAGCCGTTGTGTCAATCTCCATCCAATCAATCTCTCTAGGAGAGACATTAGTCTTCAGGTAAGTTATTGCCAGATTTTCCTCATTACCTTTCGAGATGGGGCACCTGTTCTAGTATCTCTTTGAGTTTCTCCCTTTGGCCAATCCACAGCAAATCTGCTGGAACCACAATTTCCATATTGTATTCAGATCACTCCACAAAACCTTCGAAATTTTCACAAATTTTTCAACTTGTCTATACCATTCAATTGGCTTTTATTGCAACCTAAGGAAATCCTTCATAAATGGCAAAAGCCTCTCACCGCTGTTCGGAGGCTTTCTGATCAACATTGTAGGTTTACACTCCAACTGCTGTATTACAATGACGGCGGTCAGAGGCCAGGGATTCTAACTCTGATCCGAGAGGCTCAAGGAGCCCGTCGGCCAGTTGGAAAGGCCTCATAATCCCTAAAGGACGACATTTCCGTCATCAAGATTATGATGGCACTTTCCGACAGCAGTTCTATGTCGGCCTTTCTGACATGGAACTGCTGACAAAGTGTCTTTGGGGGCCCCTAGCAGGGCTCCCTTCACCCATGCCCTCTGCATGTGGAACCAGGGGGGGCACAACATCCCTGCACCGTGTGGCTTGTACCATGAGGTGCCTGCCACATGGTGCAAGGATGTATAAAAAACCTCAATTTTTCAATGGGAGCTTGTGCTGTGGGTGGTTTCAACCTGCCACACAAGACCCATTGAAAAATGAAAGTTTGTGACTGCATCATGTATGGTTGCATTCTATTTGCAGTGTCAGAACTGCCGACCTGAGGTCGGTCAGTTCCCAATCACAACGATGTCGGTCGGAGGCAACTCCGACCGACATCGTAATCAGGGCCAAAATGTCTTATCTATTCTATGGTACTGGAACATACACTCCCCCAGGAACTTCTCTCATAGGGAGTAATTGTGCATCCCCTACTCTACCACCTGAAAGATCATGTGGTATCTGCTCCTGAACTTGCGTCACCTGCTATCTAGCTTGTCATTTTTCTATGTCTATCCATTTTCAAATTAATGTAATTAACTCTTTTATCTGCATTTTCTTTCCATGAGCTCTCATGTTTTCAATGTACTTATCAGAAAAATGTAATCCTTGAAGTTTTCTGTAAAATCTTTGACTCTCTAGTGTCCACACCATATTTTAGAGCCAATTTAAAATATTTTTCATAAGCCGCATTTGCTTGTTGCCTGATAATTTTACGAAGGAATATTAGTTCATCTTCTCGATAAGTCTCTAATCTTGAAGAGCTAATTGGTCCATGAATCATTCCTTCTAATTAATTTTTTAATCGACTCACATCCATGAGCGGTTTAATTGTCTGGATTAAGTTTTGTGCTGAACTTGGACCTGCCACTGAATCTAAATTATCAACAGGACTGTTAACCAAAGCCTGAAAAGGGACTGTATTTATAGGGGAAACTGGTGCTGAAACTGGAACCACTGCAGACTAGAGTCTTTTGGGCACTGTATCCATTAATACAGTCTTCAAATTCCTGAGGGGTGAACCTTGATTTTTCTCCTGTATTATATAAATTTAGCTTCTGTTCATAAAATCTGTACTCACTCTAGATTTTACATGCCGCATGGAATTATCCATAACTGGAACACTCATTAGCACAGTCATATCAGGAGCATACAAATTCACTTGAGAAATGTAATTTGTTTTGAGGCACTAAAAAGTTGGACACTGTAATGCATGTGCTTTTCGCTAAAAGGACACACCCAAACCCTGTGAGCAGCACTCCCTAAAGATGAGGAAAGAAAAAAGCACTCCCTTTAGGCGAGGCAAGAAAACAAATTCAGGTGCTTCTAAAGTACCACACACAAGTTCATTAATGCAATATTTTAGAAAGGCAGGCTGACTATATCAGTAATTGCAGACTCCCAAATATCAAGTGAACAATTAAATGATCAATTGAAATAAAATGCAGTATATACAAGTAGCAAAGAGTAGAAAATATATACAAAATGGTAAGGAACACCTCACCGATTGAATTTGCATCATCCTTGCCAACTCAAGCGGGGAAGCCCTTCAACAGCCCAGGAAGGATTTCAATCATGACTCAAGTTCCGTCACCTCCACAGCAAAACGTCTATTCTGTGGTGAACTTCCACCTGGCCCTCGAAGGTTCCCAGCTTAAATACCATTACTAAACGTGAGGTGAAGCTTCTAGAAAACCTCGCCCCCATCTCATTAGAAAAAACCTAGCTGGCTGTACCAGTATGCGTCAAGGCCAAGACGGAGGCTGGCCAAGCTCCCGTATTTTGACTCCGAGGCAGAGTTATACATTCTCACATCTTCCAGCCTCTATCTTGACGAAGCTCCCACAAGGCCTTCCAGAGTACATTATACAAAAGCAATCACTAAGAAAAACAGATAGACCTTGAATGTGAATAACCCAAACAACTCGCAAGCACTGCTGTGCACGTAGAAAAGCTTGAAGCAAGGCAAAGTCAGAAAACAAGATGACATGAGGCCATGTCAAAGCCAATAGTAAGACCTTCATAATTCTCATAACCCAAACAACTTGCAAGCACTGTTGTGCACGCAGAAAAGCTTGAAGCAAGGCAAAGTCAGAAAACAATATGACATGAGGCCATGTCAAAGCCAATAGTAAGAACTCATAATTCTCATAACTGTACGACAAAATACACATTTCTGCACAACTGCTTATAGCATCACATACTTTATCTCTCAATGTACAACACCGAGCACATGTGTGCACCACCACCCACAACACTGCACTTCGAGACCAAAGAGTACATTCCACACCTCTCTCTCCCTCTCACACTTTCAAATGCACATCCCACACCTTCTATTCTTGGCAAGACTATTCTACTCCGTGACTGCTCCCACTGAAAGACAACAAGATTACAAGAGAGGAGAGAAGCATGCATATGCAGGACCGTCTCGTATATCCAGGCTAGGGTAAAATGACACACTAGAGTCAATTAAAATGATGGTAGTCGAAGGTCATCGTAGGGTGCCAAATCACAAAAGTGCCTCTATCACTACAGACACCTCTGCTCCATTCTCTGCAACGGATCAGCTTGTCGCTAATTAGTGTCAGAATTCGCAGGAGGAACATTATTCAGATTCAAATCCATTCACGTATGAACCATTGACTTTGCTGTCAAATCTGAAGGACTTCTGTGTACTGCATTTAATTCAGTAGGTACAGTCAAATTGTGAATCATATTCAACTGTGTGTGACCCAAGTTTGGAAAAAGGTACAACTGTTCCAATAGTAACTGGAACAGTTAAAGCATCTGGAGTATTTGAATCAATCAGATTTACAGGAACTGGCATTTCTGTTCTTTCACCTACAAGAGAAATAATTATCGGTTCTTTGGGAATTTCAGGCATAAAGGGAGCAGTCGGTCCCCCATGTGTATTTACTTGCATAAGGTCTTTATTTACTAACTCATTTCAAGGTGGTGGACGATTTAACAATAAATCATTTTAGAGTTCTTCATCTATGTCACTCTTCTTTCTTTTTCCTACTTCTCTCTTATCTGTCTCTAAATGCTTATTTTTCTCCTATCCCTTGCCCCTAGCATCTTCCTCAACCTCTAACACCAGATACATTCTTATTCCGTGTGTTACATCTACTCTCCACATTTTTTGTTGTTCATCCCATCTAGCTTCTGTGTAATTATCCATTGTTCTACCACACCTCCGTTGGTATTTCTTTACCAATTTTTGCGAAGTTTGGAAAAATGTCATCTTTATTCAATTTTGTATTCACAATCAATTTCTATAAATCCAAGAAATGTTATTCTCTAACAATCCAATTGTTCTGTTATCTCAACCAATAACAGTGTGACTCTTATGATGTAGTCACCTAATCACAGAGCGACTTTATACCAACTGACTGATCACAGTGCGACACTCTGTGGCATAAATCACACTCTTTGCAGCAGCTCACCCTCCCTCACAATTTCTCCTGCGCATTTTTCTCAAAATGATAATACAGTGCAAGCAGCAAATAAACTGTTTGCTCCACTAAAGGATATCCAAACTCACAAGGTAACTACATCTTCAAAACTCTTTCAACACGATGATCTATCGAGAATTCCACCCCTAATTAATAGAATTAGTCCCTGTGCACTTGAGACCAATCTCACTAATTGTTTACCGCTAACACACCACAAAACGCCTACCAAAGTGTTGTCTACAACGTCTCGCGATCAACACCATAAACAAGCAGACAACTTTTTCGGTGTCTTCTAAACTAAGACAACCCATATGTAAATATCTCGAGATCTTAGGGCAAGGGGGACCTGTATACAACTTTAACTTTGCAATCAAGCGCCACACTCATACATGGACTTAAACCATCTGGACTTTAACCACTTCACTCTGCTCAACACACAGCCATTTAAATAAAGTGCAATTTTTAACAAAGGAAATAGCAGCATGCATCCCTATTGATACTCAAACTCCTTTGCTGCTACACGATGACTCTATCCAGAGCGATCTTCCTACCGTATGCCGCCAATCCTTCGTCTTACCAAACCAACAATTGTGGACGTTTTTGTGATTGGACTAAGAACTATTTTAGGCATCTTTAAATCTCACTTCTCTAGGTGGAACCATCCTCTGCTACCAGATTTGATCCAGCGGAAGCGTTTTTCACTTCTTTCAATTATGGTTCTGTTTCCTAATTATTCTACACTCATTTACTCCTCCAATTGTACAGGGCCCTTTATGATTAGATGCCCAATTCAAATTAAATCACAGCAGAGTCAGTGATCCTCTTATGAATCTTTCTCCACCAATAGGAAGGGTGGAAACCAGGATGTCTGAAATCAGTGTTAGCTGTCCAATTCGGACCAATAATTGACAGCCAACTCACAAATTAGAAATCAAATTTAGATACACCACTCTCAAGACCATACTGTAAATATAAAGAATAGCAACTGGAAATCCCAACCTTCTGAAGAAGGTAAGATGAGTAAGAATTATACATACTATTAACTCTGCAGTCGATACACAGAATAAGAGAAGCAACACCTGGTGTTCTGTCCGGGCTTGCTGATTCTTTCTACATTGCAATTAAATCATCAATACCATCAAATGACGAATCAACAAAACTCAATAATAGACTTTGGCACATTTGGAATAAATTGATTATTGTATTAGAGATGCACAGTTCAAATCAATTCACTTATAATGTATAAAGCTGCACAAATATCATTACATGAAATTTCTGTTAAAATATCATACTACCACACATGTTTCACATTAATCTCATAAATGCACCTTTTTAAAAGTTCAAAATTCTATTCTTTCTGTGAATGTTCTCGTATTCTATAACATCTCTAATATCAAGCTTATATTTAATTGTTTACTTATTTTTGCACTGATTTTTCTAAACGATGCATATTAACAATAGGCACCATATTACTAAGCCACTTCATTTTAGCACAAGCTTCCATTTATAAACGTAAGTTTCTTTAGTGCAACTTAATTTATATGTATTAATGTTATTCTGCATATGTTTTCTCCATCTCATTTTCAAAGACACACTTTTACAATGCTTCTACTACACTCGTCTCTATTTCATGTATCCGTGTCTATCGTGCGTAATGTAAAATGTCAACCTTTTTGTGTACTCTACCTGTAAATGTGTTGTGTATTATGATTTTCAATTTCTCACTGCATCACTAGCAACCCCTGTGTTACAAGCATACCATTAAGAATTAGCTCAGATATAACCCTCCCAACTGTAAACCCCCCTCCTGCTAAGAAAAAAACGATACTGTTTGTGTCGTCCAACAGACTACAAGACTGACAAGGGAGGCCTTTCCATTTAATTTGGGCACATGTAAAGATGTATTAGGGCCTGTTGTTGGTAAAGAGATAAAATAAATTAAAAAGCTAAATAATTGTATAACCAAGTTGGAAGGCCTTGTTACAGGACTACATGGCTCTGTAATAGTAAAACTGAATGACATTCTATCTAGTCTGACAACTCGCTCTGATCCACCTACTATGGTTAGAGCTGAGTCAAGAAGCCCTATAGTCACTGTGGAAGTGGGGCCGTCTGCATAAGGGACTAGAGCAGGCACCACTGAGCCGTAGCCTCCATTACCTCTTGAAATGAGAATTGTTAGACCTGGCATACTTGATGTGGTTTCCCTGACGTTTTTCCTTCTGATCTTCTGTTTTGCTGACTTAGTTCTTGCTGGCTTAAGTACTTTGGACACTTTATCACTGCTAATCAGTGCTAAAGTGCACGAGCTCTCTCCCTAAAACATGGTAACATTGACTTACCCAAAGTTGTCATATTTAATTTACTTATAAGTCCCTAGTGCAGTGCACTATATGTGCCCAGGGCATGTAAATTAAATGTTACTGTGAGTCTACATCACTGATTGTGCCACCCACTTTAGTAACCCTATAAACATGTCTCACGCCTGCCATTGCAAATCCTCTGTGCAGTTTTAAACTGCCATGTCGACTTAACAAGTTGACCCTCTTATCAGGTCCATACCTTCCTTTTTTTAAAATATATCATCCCTAAGGAAGGCCCTGGAGAGCCCCATGGGCAAGGTGCAGTGTGTTTAAAACATTGGATATGTATTTTTAAGTTTTTCACTACTGTAAGGTGCCTATCTGTCCCATAGGTCAACATTGAGATTACTTTATGACACTTTATAAGTGTAATTTCCAGTTGGAAAAATACAGACTTTTCAAATTTGGTGTCTCTGGATTCACAGTTTAAAATCACAACTTATGGTAAAGTTGGGTTTTAAGTTGCACGTCTGAAAATGCCACTTTTAGAAAGTTGAAAGAAATATATAAAGAAAGCTGGGTTGCACTCTAATATAACAAAAATGGAACAAAATTGAACTGATTATTCAAAGTCACAAACTGATGTGTGCACCCTGTGGGGAAGCTCTATCAAGCCACCCAGTTCAACATGAAAACGATAACTAGAACACACGTTCTAGACACAGAATGCACTACAGTGGTCCCCTGAAAAAGTGGAAGCAATATTAACACAGGATAGACAGCACTATTCAATAATTTAAAGTAAGATGTACATAGGCAATCACATTTTTAAACAAATTGTCCCTGGATTTTTGGGACACTTGTGCACTATCTGCATGGCATGTTTGTTATACTTATACAATGTTGATTCACTTTTCATGTATTAGCATCACCACGTCTATCGCTAGCATTTGGCACAATTCGTGCGACATGGCCATTTACAGTAATACATACGGATCTGTTTCTTACTAATCAGCAGCACCATGCTCATCACTTTTGTTTTAGCAACTCTTCCCTTAATTTTCCTCCCACATGGGTTATTGTTTCATTTTCTATGGCTATTTATCATAAGCACTTGGTTTGTTGCATCTATGTTTTTCAGCCTCATAATGCATGTCCTTACATAGTGAGACTATTTAAAAAAATATATTTTTGAAAGATTTCGTAGATATTCACTGTTGTTGGTGAATTTATTGGAGATGTTTTTTGATCATAGATACCCCTGACGCAGGGCGACTGTGAATGCCCGAAATGCACTGGGACAAGCCACACAGCCAGTTCTTAACCTGTTTAATTTGACTCTTCTTCAAGTCGAATGTTTCTTTTCAAGACTCTTGTTGTTGGAAATTATATCGACTTGAGCAAGACACACTCTACGAGCAACTTTGTCATCTGAAGGACAATTTGTTTAAAAATGTCATTGCCTATGTACAACTTACTTTAAATTATTGAATAGTGCTGTCTATCCGATGTTAATATTGCTTCCACCTTTTCAGGGGACCACCGTGGTGCATTATGTGTCTACAACATGTGTTCTAGTTATTGTTTTCACTTTTAGAAAGTTGGCATTTTCTTACTTTAACCATTCTGTGACTTCTGCCTGTTTCTGAATACACATCTGAGGTGGGTGACAGCTGGGCTTTGTGCATTCCTTCCAGACAGCCACACACAAAGGAAGCTTAGGTGTGACTGATGCGTCATCAACATCCTGATGGGCCATCCTGGGCAGGTTGGGATGGAGGAGCTGGCACATACACCTGAATAAACTGTATACCCCCTTGCAGTGGGTCTAGAGCCACGGCAAGAAGAGCAAGGACTTTGTGCACTTCAAAAGCCTCTTTTTGAAGTCTCCCCCATTTCAAAGGCACAGCTGGGTATAAGTACTGGACCTCAGAAACCACCACTTCAATACACTTCTGGACCTGAGGACATTCTGCCAGGAATAAGTAATGCTGTACTGCTGAAAGAAATCTCACTCTGCTGGACTTTGCTAAACTCCTGCTCTGCTGTGCCTGACCTGCTGCCCTCCTCGCCTGGGAGTGAGAAGGACTGTACGTGGATCTCTATATCCCCAGAACCAAAGTGACTCCAAGCGCCTGTTGACTTGCCTCCTGTTCTGAAGTCTTAGGGACATCAACCCTGCTACTGCACCTGGACTCTGTAAACGCTGTGTCTTCCCCTGCCAAGTGGTGCCAATCCAATCCTGGGCACTTGAAAGTGGGCTTTTCTGTGCTGTCCCTTCAAAATCCATGCATTGCTGTTGTTGCTCCATTAAAAATTGATACATCTCCTTGGGCACCAACACATTGCCTGCTTTGAGGAAATAACATAGCCGGCTGTGCAACTCGACAACACACATCGCCTTCATGGGGGCAAGCCAATGATGGAACATCTTGATTTACGCGGCTCACAACTGACCCATTGCCTGCATCCAAATGAATTGATGGCCATGCATCGCCTTCTCTGCTTCACACATCACGCTCCATTGATGACTCAACAAGGTACTTTTTCAGCCGGACAACGTTGTTTCCCTGTGTCCGACCTGTGCTCCTTCACGGTCAGCCTGAACATTTGGATTTGTCTTCGTCAAGTGCGACGAGATAGCCCAAGTTAGCGCTTTATTCTTTTAAGCACTACATTTCAGTTTAATCTTAATAAATTCATAACGCTAGTTCTACTTATTAGGTTTTTGTCATTTTGGTCTTATTCCGTTCATTATATTAAGCTCTATTTTCTAACCTGGTGCGGATGATTTTGTGAGGTTTTCACTGTTTGAAGGGTTGTAAACAATACTTTAAACATTGCCTCTTAAGTTAAGTTTGATTGCTCTGTGCCAAGCTACCAGGGGTGAGCACAGGTTAATTTAGTTAGAATGTATCTGACTTACCCTGGCTAGGACTGTGGTTCCTTCTTGAACAGGGCGCACACCCCTGCCAACCAGAAACCCAATTTCTAATAAGCATGTAGGCATTCTATTACCAGGGTCAGGAGCCCGGTGTCTGTGAAGAATTTATCAGGGTAGAGTAGGCATTAGGCACAAGGACAAGTCTAGCCTGCTTCCATCCTGGGGGCACAGTGAAGACAATCCTGTGGTCCTGCAGTTAATAACAGTCCTGGAATGTCGTAGGAATAGCTTAAAAATTAGCCAATCCAGATTGGATGACATTTGTAAAGACATTTTACGTTATATCTGTGAAGGAGACCTGGGCCCCTATTGTAACCAATATAATGATGCTTGCCACATATGAGTACTCTGCCATGTTCCTGGTAAAGATCATCAATAGTGCCAATTTTTTCAAAACGGAACAGAAGCGATCTGATCATTTGTACACCTTGAGGGTTATCCCTCTTTTATCACTCCAGCATTACCCACAAGCATGGGAAAAGTAAATGGCGGACTAGCATTGTTCTTTTCGGATCTTTGCCAAGGCAAAGAGGTCTGGTCTAATTGTGGTTTTAAATTTTTACCAGCTGATACATATTCAATATCCTGAGCCATCTAATATTTTAATAATCAACTATTATAATAACACTTTTGATATTCATCATGCTGACATAGTCAATCAAGTACATCATGACCTAGATAGTTATATCTCTGAATATGACACACATTTTTTAATTATAGTGGTCAGTGACTTCAACGCACATTTATGTTATTACCCAGAAAGAACAGTCTGTGGCTTTGTGAACACAAGGGTTGAGGGGCAAAAACACTTTAGACACAAGCCTCACTCTGAGGCATTTAACTCCTTATTAATAAAGTGCAACTTCATTTTTGCATCAGAGGCATGTCCTTTTGCCTTACCAATGGTACCAACTTTTACAGGCAGAGAGCCTTCCCACACAATTGGATATATTCTGTTTTCAGATGAGCTAATTTCAAAAGTCTCTTAGCTTGTGGTAACACCTAACCGTGCCAGAGACCATAACCCACTGTCAATATTCATAGGACTTTGTCGAATTGTTAAGAAAAAGCCGGATAGAACAATAGAGCTAGAGAGAAAATAAGGGATTAATGATGAAATGGGCCAGGGTGAAACCCACCCGTTTACTGGTGGATTTGTTTGGTCTAGGCAGTTGTGCATATTGGAGGTGTCCCGATTCTGGATGAGGATGCAGATCCACTTGAAGTCTTGAAGTTGTTACAATCTCTCTGTGGCTCAATAAATGTATTGCTAACTATACCAGTGGATTAATGAAGAAAGAATACCTAAAAATGGCTTGATGTGGCTTGTTCTTCTGCACGTCAGAATCTTATTAACTCTCCTAAAAAGTCCCCCCGTATTCAATAGTATTCAATACAAGTGTTTAGGAAAGAGTATAAGAGGCTCCAGCCTTTATTATAATCACAATAAGTGAGAAAGAAAGAGAATCCAGGAAGCAGTAGCCAAGATACGGGATAGTGAGGCTTTCAGGAAAAAAGTTAACATGTCCTATTGGTCTGACAATCAGCCTTTACAATGAGAAACTTATATCCTGGCTGACAATTTGATGGATCAGTCAGTCAAAATCACTTTATTCGGTTAATAAAAACCATAAAAGCATGTTAAAAATACCCATCACATAAAAAGATATATATATATATATTACGTAAATCAATCATAATTAAAATACGGTCCCAAATCCGAAAATACATGTTTCTCTAAAGATACAAACAGTATAAATACATTGCATACACAACTAAACAGAAATACATATAAAAAGTACAATCACTTAAGTCTACTCTCTTGCTATTTCCTTTTTTTCATTGCTCTAACTGCTGCGGCTAAAAAACTGGCAATACTAAAAATTTCCCAAGGGCTACTCAGCATCTGCAAATATATAAAGGCTGGTCTGGCCTGCAGAAAACCTTTGTCCTTTAGGATTGGGAGGATATAACGCCTGCGAAAAGATAAATATTAATCGCAGAACAGGACAAAATGCATGGTGTCTTGCCTTGAGAAACAATCACACGGGCAAGGACCCAGGTCCTCTATCTTGTCCCAACCCAAAGATAGATCATTACAATAAAGTATATTGCGCCGGTCAGCTTTCCACCCCTTGCTGACTCCGATGACACTTTGGAGTTAGTCACTATTCAAATCATCAATCCCTTTTGAGGTTGCAGAAGTGGGGTGCCATCAGGGGGCACACTGACATTGCGCCACCGCACTGTCAGTCCCTGTCCTGACAACTTCTTTGCCTCTGCGACCACATCTGTAATACTTCACAGGCGCAGAGGCAAGGAGATTCCCTTATTTGCATGGGGCCACAATCCCATGCAAATGAGGGCACAACCTCTGATGATAGTGTTGGTGCTTTATGTGCACCAGTGCTATTGGTAATATAGAAGGGGACGTACAGTTGTCTGCCACCCCTTCTGTAATACCAAAGTGTCCCGGGGTGCAGAAAACGCCATGTAATATGGCCCCTGCTGGCAAGGAAAGCAAATGGACTCGTCTCACTATTTTTATAAAAGATCTCGAGTTAGCGACAAGCCTCTCTAAATCAAATGTCATAATTTGTGGGCCTAAAGCCACCAAGAGTTGCTGTCATATCATATCTGAAACATGGGTGAATCGTGCCCAAATCATTGCTTACCTGGAGATACCATTAGACACAGCCTTTATCTGGGGGTATGTAGAACTTCACTAGTGACATACTGAGGTGTTTAGAATGGAATCCTGTCATGGCACGATTCCGTGCTCAAAAGCAGAATCTTGGAGTTGACGGTTGCTGATGGCTGTCACCTGTGACAGTCCCTGGTGGCTCGCTGTAACTGTATCTGAAGATTAAACCTACTTTACAAAGAAACTACTTTTTGTCTTACCATCAGCTACCCCAGGGTCTTTGCACATGGTCAGGTGCCAACAATATTGTAGGGCAGTGAAATCCATGTTTAAGTTTGCTGCCAAACTGGGACAGAAACTGATTAGGGAAATGCTGACAGTTTACAAGAGCAAGTGCCTTTCAGTCACAAACTATGCAGCAGCTCAGTGGGGACATTCTAACTCAAGCACTTGACAACCGTAGGAAAAAGAATTGGACGCAGACTTTTGGCCATACCCCAAAGCTGGTTCGCTTATGTTTGTCATGACAAACTGGGGTTATCACATTTAGAAGATACAATCAACCTATCCCCCTCTGCTATTAAAGTTCTCCAATAGGTCTAATCCACAAGCCAGTTTGGCTAGATTAGTATTTCGAGATTGTTTATATTTGGATAAGAGGAACAGCATTTCTTGGCTTCTTTATATCAAGAATAGTCTATGCTCCCTATATGTTCCCGGGTACTTTTTAACCCAGACTGCATTACCTCCTCATCAAACCTCCCCGTCACAGTCCTTACACACATGAGCAATAGCTCCTCCCCGCAGACATCCCAAGCTGAAACTCCCCTGCTCCCATCCCTACCCTCCAGGCCATGCTCACATCCTGTGGCCCATAAACCTTGACCTTACCTTCCAACATCCTGTTGTTTTTTCCGCAGATCTAGGGATGCTGGAACTCTTGTGGAAAGCTCAGTGAGTGTGGGCAGTCTGCTTTAGTGGGTGTGTTTTTTGTTGAGTTAAGTCCCTGCAATAGGAGGACGACTGTTGGCTCTGCTCGGTGCAGGAAGCTGTTGAGTGGGTTCATTGTCATGCCCGGTGCACCTGGTGCCTGGTGGTGTGGTGTACGGTAGAGACCTTGCCTTTCCATTGGCATTGGTTCCCTGCTTTATTCTGGAGTTGTCTATGCTCTGGAGCATGGGGACGCGGTGATGTGTTCTGTGCAGGGGGTGTAACTTTGCTGCTTCTTGTTCTAAAAAGTCTGTCTGCATCTCTGTTGCTGAAGCTGATTCTTGCTTGGGTACCTGCTCATGTGTGTAAGGACTGTGACGGGGAGTTCTGACGAGGAGGTAATGACCGGTTACTTACCGGTAATATTAATTACTCCGAGTCATAGAACTCCATGTCTTAGTCCTGGTTCCCAACCCACCCCTCCCTTTTTCAGCTTTTTGTGCTTTGCGGTACAGGATGTTGGAAGGTAAGGTCAGGGGTTATGGGCCACATGATATGGGTGTTGCCTGGAGGGTAGGGATGGGAGCAGGGGAGTTTAAGCTTGGGATGTCTGTGGGGAGGAGCTATCGCTCATGTCTGTAAGGACTGTGATGAGGAGGTCTACGACTTGGAGTAATGAATATTACCAGTAAGTAACCGATCATTAACAGTTCATCCAAGGAAAATGTAAAGCAATTGTTCTGCAATCATGGTGCTTAGTTTGGATTAAGAAGGGAATGGAGTAAGATCTCTGTTAGAACAGGCACAATTATCTTGTTTACAGCATCAGTGGAACCGTATCTCTTTTTTGTGAGAAACTCTCAGCATAGATTCTATTTCACTCCTTTTAGACTTAATATGGGCACTTTTTAGTGTAATTTCCTTATTGCAGTTTTTTATGCCTGAACTCTTTAGTCTGCACTTGTGATATGCAATCAATTCCAAGCACGTTGCACTTTACGCTGTTTTGTAAATTTTAGAGAAATGTTACTTGTTACCTGCATTACACTCTTTTAAATGTGAGACAATGCAGATCAGCACTTTTTTTATTACCAAAGCTTGCTTCTGCTGCTATCTGTAATTAATTTTATTCAGAGCTGTCTTAAAATTAGGAAATGCTTACAGTAATTAAATGTATATTATTTAATGGTATCCTATATATGTGTGTATCTTTTGTTATATATCATCTGACAACTATTTTGTACACTTTTTTAGAGAAACTGTATTGGCAGGAGTAAATGTTAATATTCCTGTAAAAAATGTATGTCTCCTATATAGCTTAATGCAACCAAATAAAGATAATATGGATGGATGGAGTTTCAGTAATAAACAAGATATCATTTATTTAATATCCTATTATTAAAGTTCAGGGAGAGGTTTCTGTGGAAAATTACTGATATCATTCATGTTTCAGACCATTATATCATCACTGGAACACCAGAATCCTTACGGTATCAGTGATGTACATTTTGGTAGTCTTCTTTCTATGTCTTCTGCTTCCAATAATGTGTTGATTCTTACTGCTTTTCTTTAATTTCCTTTAGGTAGCTGTTGATATTTGCTTTTCCCCTCTGTGTCTGGCTTCTACTTCCACTGCTTTGTTGTAGGGTGAAGAGTATTGTATACTGCGAACACCTGTGGCACCCTGTCCCTTTTAGGCTTTTTTGGATGTTGTATTTTCCTCTTAATGATTCAATATCTGTGGGCTTATTGGAGGAGCTCCATGATGCGTTGCTTTGCTGTGCAGCAGAGCGTGCTGTACATGAAGTGCTTCAAGTGCACCAAAAGTGTAGATTGAACACTTTCACTTCGCCGCATTATGGAGAAACTGACAGTTTGAGTCAGCTGATATAGATGTGGGGTATAGTTTTTATCTGTACTACTAGGACAAGCCTTTATCAATACTCCATTGAGAATCTGTTCAGCCCCATTCACGTGTGGTCCTCCACATCCACCTATATGTGAGTCTTTATCGCGCTCTATGGGCCTGATTCACAAAGGTAAAATTACAATTGTAAATGTACTACTTTTTAGTATTCACAAACTACATGGAGAGTTTTGGGACTCTGCACTACCTATAATTATGTGTGCAGAGTTCTCCACAACCAGAGGCTCCACTATTGGGGTGGAGAACTCCTCACACATAGGTTTAGGGAGCGCAGTCATAAAACTGCATATGTAGTTTGTGAATTGCATTTTATAGAACGTTTTGTGGCAGTTTGTGAATCAAGTTCTAAGTTTATAAGTTTTACTTAAAACCCTTGCAAAAGTTAATTGGACAATAAAATAAGCCGAACATACACATAAATGTAAAAGTATGTGCTGCCTTGCATCAAGGTGCAGTGGCCGCTATAACTGATTTATAAAGTAAAATAAAACCTTCATCGACAAGTAAAGTGCATACGATTTTATAAGATGCATGTGCAGCTGATCTGCAATGTCTGACCGACCTTGTCAACGATAAAATATATTGAAAGAATGTAGCTGCCCATTGAAATAACCAATAAAGTGTATAGTGTGCAATTCTAAGTTCAATGGGAGGTAGCTCCTTGCGTACAATTACATTATCTTCTGTAACAATTTTTAGTAGAACATAGTTGAGCGCTGAAACAAGCTGAAAAAGTGCATATAAGTCCTTAAAGTGCGTTCTGGCAGCTCTGCAGTTCTTGCCCTTCAGTGTCGGCGATGAAGACCAGGATTGTAGCAGCCCATTGGAGAGCCAGTGAAGTGTGTGCTATGCGAATCTACAATACTATCCTGCCCCTATCAGCAATAAAACTATGCTTCAATGGAGCCGCCCACTGAAGCGGTCAGTAGAGTGCTTGCTAGGCGATTCTTCACTCCTAACCTGCTCAATACAACAGTAAAAGTTTAAAATATGTATCACTCATAGAATAACGCATGCATGCAGAAACTGCAGCTACCCTGCATCAGATAAAGTCCGTGCAGGAGCCTTCTCCAAAGCAAATATAAGTCAGAATTAGTTGGATATAGTTTTGCTAACTAAGCTTCGGGTAAGCTAATTGAACATTAGCATACAGCCAGGTTCGTCTGCCTCCTGCCAGGAAGTGTTTGAAACCTGTCCACCCAGTCATGCAATTTTCACTTCCACCTCTGTAAGGAACTTTACTAAATGGCAGTTCAGCTGCCGGTCCTCTGGAGCTAAACAGGACAGCACAGCCTGCCTTTACGTTTTCTTCTTTGATTTCAAGAGAACCTTTAGTAGCTGTTTACATTCCCTCTAGAAAATCAGAGAGTTACCCTTTCAAGCCAAAAGGGACAGGGTATCTAAAACCAATAAAAACAAACTTCCCTTTTGTGCTCACAGTTAACTACTATTCCTCATTTAGTCAATCAGAATGCACTGAGTAAAGTTCCATGTCGAACATCATGAACTACACCATCAAAAAATGACTGTCTCCTTTATTATATAAAAAAAATATATTTATTACAATGATTCAAGTGCATATCATTATACACACAGTTTATAGATCAGTATATATGCTATAATAAAAACACAATACAATTTCAAATCTAAAATATATACAAGCTTATAATCAATATCAAAAATCACCTGTATAGCAATTTCAATACTTAATATTCTTTTCTATGTGTATATACCTTTTTAAAATCATCTGTTTTGAGTATATACCTATGTGGATAATTACTTACTATACATCAAAATAAAAAAATGATTTGTGTGGATTACGTCGATGTGCCATTTTGGCTGTTCTTGGAATCAAATCCCTGCCTTCTTCAGGACAAATTCACAGTAAAAACCTTTTCACATAAAATACAGTTGTTTACTATAGGGGACAAAACACAAAAACCTAATTAATTTCAAATATCTTCAATGTTTTATAGGTTTATTCAAAGCAAACTATTGACTAACTACCTCCATTATATATATGTATCAAGAGCAGTATCACATATCCACCTAATTCTGGATGAATTTGTAAACAAATCTTTAATTATAGAAGCAGTATTTACTGTAGTGGGCAGGCGACAAGTGGCTCAATTAAACCAAACATGGCCTTTCATTGCCCCTTATACCATTTATTGTAGACTATTAACTTAGCTCCCTCATTATCATATAGATTAAGTGAGGTATATTTTGATATAGGGACAGCCATTTTCCATAAGATTGCCCTACCAGGTTTATACAGCATTATTATTATTGCTGATATTAGGTCTACTGATAGCTCAAGACAGGTTGCGTCACAATATCATAAATACCTTATTTTCCACACTGTTCCCTGTTTTGTTATCCTGGGACATGTTCCAAAGTTAGGGATGTAACTACCTCCAGAATAATATTATCCTGTAAAATATATATATCTCAATCAGTAGTCTATTTGTTCTATTTTAGTATATCTCTATTCACAGCCCTGAATATATTGCAGACTTACATTTTATTAAACGGCAGGCAAGTTCTGTTTGGTATGTCTTTATTTCAGATCCACTTGTTTCTATATCTTCCCTGTTTACATTCCCCTCTTAGATCCTCTCAAGAGCATAAAAAATGTGGCATATCTTCTTTGCTGTTTCCGTATAGACAGCAAACATTCTATGTGTAATTTTGCTGCCAAGGAGGTAGGTGTGGCAAAGAAGGGCGCAGCCATAAACGATACTTCAGAAACTTCACCTTGATTGTGTTTGTGTACTCTGTGTTAAAATACTGTTGAGGTGCCGCTGTTTCATAATTGTTTGGAGTCAACCAAGCATGAGCTCTGCGTGCTAGAGCAGCCTTGTTGTCGATCATTGTAAAGGATTTTATTGTTTTCTGGCCAATTTGTGAAAAACGCAAGAGGCTGGTGGGAGTTTCCCAGAGGTAGTTTAGCCCAGTAGCAGATAGTGATTCATTGAGATCGTCTTTAGCAGCTGAAGTGTCCCTGTTCCACAGATGGAAATTCAGGGTGCTAGAGTGTGCTTTCCTAATTTTATTCCAGCAATTTACGTAGGCCCCCCGTCTGGCCAGGGTCTGCCTCTGCAGGCTGAATTCTAACCTGATCTGAGCCAAAGATGTGTAATTAGGGAGGGGGGAAATTATTCTGTATACTCTTGTCATTGTGCTATCCAATATGTTGGCATCCCTTCCTCTCAGTAGTTCGCTCGCATATGTTATTGTAGGTAGCAACTTGGATTTTTGCGTTATCACCAGTGTCAATCCTTTACGCTTCATTGCCTCTTTCTGATGAACGAATGATCCTTTTTTGTCACTGATAATGCCCAAGTATTTATATTCATCTGCTGAGTTAATCTACAGTTTGGCCCCATACCAGGTTGGTGTCTTTCTCTTTGCATTGCTGATCATCATAGTCTTGATTTTTTCTAGGTTGATGGTCAGACCATTTGCAGACAAGTACTGCTGTGTGGTATTGAGCAGGCTTTGCAGTCCCACCTGGGTGTGGCTCACCAGGACCAAGTCATCAGAAAATAGGAGATTAGAGAAAGTCATGTCACCTAATTTTGCAGCGTGGGAATTGCAGGTATTTAGCTTTGATGTTAAGTCTGCAAAAAAGAGATTGAATGGGTTTGGAGCATGGACACACAATTGTGTCAGCACTTCTGCTGTTGGAATTTGTCGAGAGAGGTGTGTTCCTGTACCCAGCTTGACCTGGACCCACGTGTCTGTGTGTAGCAAGATGAGTATTTTCAATAGTGCATAAAGGCTGTCCATTAAGCCAGTTTTAGCCAAAGTGTGCCCCTGTCCACAAGATTGAAAGATGCACTATAGTTGCCGAATTATAGCTTTATCAGAGGCCCCTTTGGTTAAATCGTTAAGCAGTGTCCCGGCGAAATATTTAGCCTCATTATCAAAAAGTGCTACAAGGTGGTCGTTTTTTGCTGAGGATTTGTCTCTGCTCCTAAATATAGGGGTCCTCTCCATGATGGTGGCAGTACTCCTTCAAGCATTATTTGGGGGAAGATTGTTTTGGAAGCCTCCGCCAAGTATCCTGTGAACATTCTTGTAGAGAGCAGGAGGGATGCCATTTGGGCCCAGGGTCCCTTCTCATCTGTCTTTTGATATTTGGCACCTAATTAGCTTGTTGTGTGTCAATGTTGGATTGTTTAATTGGGCTGCTGTTGGTTGAAATAAGGCAGGCGGTTGGCAGGCTGCCTTCAAGTCATTGCTATTAGAGATTAATGGCATGGATGTTGCTAGAGCCGGACTAGAGACTCCTCTGGCTGGCTGCTCGTTGAAGTTTTCATAAAGAAAATTTGCCTTTGTTTCCTCACATATGTGTGAGGTAATTCCTTTGTGGTCTGGGCACAATACCTTGTTGGCTATTTCCCAGAATCATGCACTGTGATCATTCTTTATATATGAGAGCAATTTGGACCAGAGCTGATCTTCCTGTGCCCTTTTTATGGCCACTTCAATTACCTTAGCAATGTTTTCTGTTGCCTGAGCACTATCTGTAGATTCGAATTTCCCAGGCCTGAGAGGTAGGGCTCTCAGTGTGTTGTTTACTGCCCGTTTAAGTGTCTTTCATGGTTTGAGTTGTGCTTGGGATATACTACCCTATTACCCAGGTCAGTTGCTGTAGCAAGGCCTTTGCTGTTCCTACCAGATATTTTCAGTCAGTCACCCGGACCTTTAGGAGTCTGGGTGAACCTGATGATGAAGCATGACACCAATAGGGTGTGCGAGGGTTAAACAATAAAAGGAAATCTGTTTCCTTCCTGCGACAGCGGAACACATCACCAATAGGAGAATTAGAAGCTAGTAGAGCCAATTCTTGGTTTGGATACAGTAGTGTGAAAAGTTTTATTTTCGATGCCTTGATTAATTTATTATGCAAGAAAGAACAGTCACTATTAAACCATCTCTTATTATTCTGTGTGCGGGGCTTATTTTTTTTAGTTAATGCCTCAAATGATGTTATCATAACTGAAGGGCTTACGATATCTTTCAGACAATCTAGAACTTGGGTCAAATTAGTTGTTAAAATTTGAGGTAAGAGCAGGTCGGGGTTTATAGTAGACCACTTCCGAAGTAACCCCTTGTTATCGACATAGTTTAATGGGCCTGATCTAGCTATAGCAATTTGTTCATAGGCTTATGTCCTCAGCTCTAATGATAAGGGGTAGTGATCACTATGACAAGTTTTATGAATGTTAAAAGTCAAAGAGTGGGGTTTAAAATGCTCTGAAAGAGCAATAAAATCAATGAGGGTGCCTTGTCCTTTCCCTATATATGTGACTAAATTAATACCTAAAGGATTTATAAGATCCACAGTAAGGAATAAGGAAAATTTTGACAAAAGTGAATTAAAAATGTTCCCACTGTGATTTTGAATAAAATGACAACTACCAGCGGTCTCCCTTGCCACCAGATGGCATGCAGCCTGTTTGGATAAAGGACAAAGTTTACAATTGAAATCATCTCCCCAAAGGACTACAAAGTCTGTGTTCAACTCTTCAATGTGGGTTGACAATACATTATCCAGCTCTTGAGCAATGCTAATATTTGTAACATTGAAGTTGTTGTGATAAAAATTTACAATGACCAGTGTAAGATTTTTCCTGATTGAGATGTTGATAATCTGAAAATGCGGTGAGTCAGTCTTAGTCTTTCCTAACCTGCCATTCAGTGTTGTCGAAACCAGAGTCAGTAATCGTCCCTTGGAATGGCCACCTAAAGAAGCGATTACTGGTGTGTGAATGGAGAAAAAGCCATTTATATGTACAATGTCTCGTGTCCATGTTTCCTGTATGCATATTATACTATATTTTTGGATAAAAACTGCCCACTCGTTAATTTCTAGCTTGCGCAACAAACCTGCAATGTTCCAAAATAAACTACCATAATCGGTCATGTTTTTGTGGCAAATAGGCCCCTCCGGTGTAGATGGCAGGGAAGGAGCGTGGTCGTCCAAAGACACAGTATTTAATAGATGCCACGGGTAAATCTGCAACACCCTGCGACTTAGCGCTGTGTGACAAGGACTTGCTCTCTGTTGGTGCATGGAAAGTAATGCCGTCTAAATTAGATGTGGCGTGGGAGACCGGGTTATGCTGACCACATGCAGAGGCAGGTGACGACTCACCTTCAAAATTATCGTCAAAACATATCGAACAATTCCCTACAACCTCAAGAGTGTTGACAACATCCATCTTAATCATAATCAGGCCCATAGACTGTAGTCAATCCACATGATCTAGGGGGGGAAAAATGATTAAAGGTTGGGATGGCAAAGGCAGATGGCGTGTTGACAAATGCGGTTTCAGACCCGTGGCCATTAATTACTAATGGCCTATAAAAGTAGCCCAATGGTACTGCCTTAATGGCACCCCTTGACTTGTTACTCCGAAGGAGCCTATCCATGAGCCAGTGTACCAAGGACTTATCCCTAAAATTAACAATGATACAATCGCCACTTTCCTTCTTTGGCTGTGAGCCCACCCATGAAGCACGTTCAACATTGTTTATTTTACAATACAAGTCATCGCTACATGTCCGTTTCACAGCTGTTGCCAACCAGTGCACAGTTTTACTCTTAACCTGCTTCCAGTCCTCTTCCTTGTTGATTGGCAGGGGTGGGACGTTTTTAAGTACAATGACATAAGGAGTAGCATCGGGCGGGAGGTGGAGTGTTCTTCTCTGGGCCTTTCGATCATCACCCAACACAAGCTTGTGTTGGGTTGGCCGACTACAGTGTTAGACCTTCCAGGATCCCTGCACCTGACTGTTATATTTGAACAACCCTCAACCAATGTGTGTGTCTCTTTTGTTTGTGGGTTGGCTTGTTGTAGTGCATTCAAGGAGGTGTTTGCAGTACAATTTTTCGTTGCTGGTGCCAAATGAGATGACATCGCTGTAGGTTTGTCCTGTTTTGATATATTGGTGGAGTCAGGAACGGCCCTGGACCATGAGCCAGGTGTTAGCCTCGACACACTAGCACCGATTAGTATTTTTAAGGACGTGTTAATGCTATTTAGCACTCCTGTGAGTGATTCAAGTAATCTTTTAATGGTGACCTCCAATACATTAGTGAAGTGTGTAGTTGAGAAAAAGTCCCCTATGTGCTCAATATTTCTAATGCCCGGGGCCGAGTCTGAAGCTGTAGCTTTTGCTGCTTTCCTTGTGAGGGGCACGATAGTTTTCTTTCGTGTTATCGGGGGCGCAACATCTTTTTTATCCTTGCCACATGCCCTTGTTTTTTTGGACAGAGGAGGGCATAGTGTATCAACAAAACCTCCTTGTTGTGTGGTGCTAGTGTTTACTGCAATCCTGGAGGTATTAAGCACTTGGGCCCCCACAATTAAGTCAGGGCTCCCTGATCCATCACCCCCAACATTATGCTCTGGCAAGTCACTCTGGTCCGTTGCTGTACCACTGTACTTAGCTCTTTGTGTGGCCCCCAGTCTCTCCTCCACGGATTCTATTTCACTAGTTATCCCCCTCATTGCATTTGTTAAATAATGTGTGATTGATGATGTCAGAGGGCGATCCTTGGCAGAGGGCATAATTGTTTTGCATTTCCCCATCTCCTTACCTCTTGGATAAAGTGGGGCCAGTGCAGTATCTCAGTGCCTTTTCCCGCAGAGCCAAGGGACCTGGCCCAGCCTTTGCCCATGCGTGGCCTGGGCTCGCCCGCGTGCATCTTGCGCTGCGGGAGCCCCTGCAAGGATTTAAATGCGACTCCTGGTGCACAACGGGTGTTGGCAGCTGTGCGTCGGCGCTGGAAGCCACAGTGCATACTTGGGGAGTGTGGTACTACACTCCCCCATATGCTCCCGGTCCGCTCCCGGTCCTTGTGGTGGTCATAAGCCTCCAACAAGGGGCAAAGCAAACAGCAGCAGGTATTTTATAGTAGAAGGAGAATATTTAATTCTCTAATAGTTGATGGTAAACCAGAGCCAGGTACCTCTGCTGTACGATGGAGTGCAGGTCAAACTGCGTGAAAAGTCACCTCTTGCGGAAGGTGGTTGCTATCCACCTAGTTCCCTAAGTGGTATGAGTAGACCTTGCGAAACAATGAAAGGGTGACAAAAGTGTAATCTAAAGTGGAGCTACTTGCAGTTGAGTATAAAGAAGCTGCAGGCTGGTTGTCCCCAGTAAATAGGCCACTAGGAGCTCAGGAGCTGAAGTGTTCTAAGTCACCTGACTGTCTGCCAGTTTTATTTAACTTACCGATTCCGTTTCTGCCCAGTGCTGGTAAGTCCCAATGTTGGGATTAGGCTAGTATGAGATAATCTGAGGAAGAAGGGAAGAGTAGGTGTGAATTGAAGTAACCAGAAACCACAAAATTAGAGGTTTGCTCTTCCTCCATATACCATAGAATTTCCTCTATCAGCAGTCTTGAATTTTGTAACCTATTTTTAGAGTGGATGCAAATATTGAGGAGTACCATCTCAATGCTGACGTTGTGGGGACGAATTGTCATCTTGATTGCTAGTGACTTCGATTGCAGTATCTTTATTGAGCCTATGCTTGTTGCGGACATGTAAATTGCAAGACCACCCAATAAGTCGCTTTATTTTGCTCCTTTGCCTGCTGACACAGAAAAGTTCATGTAGCCCTGTATATGAAAGGGTTCCGTAAGCCATGTCTCCTGAAAGAGAATGATGTCAAAGGATTGCATGTGCTGTAGAAATTCAGGTTTGTATGATTTACTGGCAAGGCCGTTAATGTTCCAGGATCAAACGCGTAGAAGGCCTTGCCGGTCCTTAACAGGCACGCAATTATCGGATTTTGTCATGGGCTCCGGGATGCACAGCGTATTGTTTTCAAGATCCATATCGGGTCTAAGCCAAAGGGCCCGACAGTATTTGAATTTGGCCTGTATTGTTTATTAGATGCAACTCTCTTTGGTGGTAAGTTCCCCAAAGCCCCCTTGAGCACTGAATAAGTGGTCTTGATCGGCCATGCGCCCGCTCTTGTTTGGTCTTGATGTAACCAGGATAGAGGGTATCCTCGTTCATGGTAAGGTCTCTATCTTTTCCTAATTTCTTAAAGGTCAACCATTCATTCAGAACTTTCTGGGAAATTGCAGTTGTGCTCCATGTGGACTTGGTGATTTCACTATCTAATAGGTTTCCCGCACATACAAATTCAGTTGAAATGAGATCTGTTGTCCATAGGTCGACTAGGTTTGGAATTAGGCCTACTAACCATACAGTTATCTTGAGATTTACATTCTAGTGTGAAAGTTACGGTCTTTGTGTCTTGCAAAGTGTCCGGCACTAGCTGTGTGGCACAGTTGATTCCGCTAGAGTGTTGTGTGCTTGTTACTTGATCCTCCAGAGAGTTTTGCCTGGGTGTTCTTGAATTAGGGGTGTCTGCAGTTAGAGCAGTGGATAGGTTGGCAGCTGACCTGGCATGCTCCAGCTCTGTATCGGACCCTCCCTTTGGCATGATGACCCTTGAAGTCAAGGCGTAGTTTCCCCCTGGATGCCTTGCTGCGCACTGCTCAAAGGAGCCTTAGTCCGAGCCATGGCTCCCGTTTTGGTGCCATGGAAACTAGAGTGTTGTGTTCCTTATTACTTGATCCTCTAGCAGGTTTTGCCTGAGTGTTCTTAATTCAGGGGTGTCTGCAGTTAGAACAATGGATTGGCTGGCAGCTGAACTGGCATGCTCCTCCTCTGTGACCAACTCTCCTTCTGGCGCGATGGCCCTTGATGTCAAGGCGGAGATTCCCCCAAGGACGCCTTGCAGCACACTACTCAAAGGAACCTTGGCCTGAGCCATGACCCCTATTTTTGTGTCCTGGGATCTACCATGGTGTTGTGCTGCTATCCTTGGTGGGTGAGTGTTCACTTCCACCGGCCTCAATGTCACGTCCCTCGTGCTCTTAATCTTTTATGTTACCACGATGCTGCAGCTTGGTAGGGCCTCGGGGATGCAGTAATTAAACTGGCTTTCTCCAACTACGTTTGTAGGCCGGATTCCCACCGCTGAGGTGTCTTGTGGTTGGGGAGACAATTCAGTATGTTTCCGCTAACCAGACCTTGCCGCTGTTCTGAAAATGGGATATTCTCCCATGTGATTAGAGGTGGTATTTGTTTTTTGTTTCGGCATTTCTGTTTTTTGCTACGTCTATGTTGGGCGTTGTAGTGTCCTGAGACCATGGGTGGTTTGGAGTCTGACATTTCTGTAGCTGCCAACTGCTGGTTTGGTGGAGAGAACAGAGCCCCTATAGGTGGTATGTTGGTGTTTTGAATTGGACTGCTCTTAACAGGATGTATCAGTAAATTAGTTTGTTGTAGGCCTTGTGTCTCTAAATTGGCGGTTGGGGGCTGAAGCTGCTCCTGGTGTAGGCTTAATTTTTTTTGATCTGTAAGTAGATCACTGAGTATAGTAGGAAGAGAGGAAAATGTATCTATGACAGGGGTGCTAGAGCAGCTTGCTTGCACCAGTTGAGAATGTGATTGAGCTCCTTTTAATAAGCAAATTTACATTTCTGAGGTTTTCATAAACGCAAGCAACAAAAACAGCAAAAGCATTAGGTAATGATAGCTGGATGTCCAATTTATTGGACTGATATTGCAAGGCTTCGACTGACAGCTACATGGTGTTCAGGAGAGACATTTAAACACTATTCATTTGGGGTTCTTTTGTGGGCCCTGGTTTAATTTCAAAACCTTGTGGGCCAGCTGCCTGAGATGGGCCTTGAGCCCAAAACTAGCACACCTTCTCATTCCTTTGTTCCAAGGTTGAGATATCATTACTCGCCCCCCTGGGCCCCTTTACAGACGTGCAGGTTTAGATGCTCACATATAATGCCAATGATTGGCTGTTTTTGTGCTTGGTGGCTGATAAAGGGGAAACGGCCTGAATGCTTGCAGTTTGATCTGAATTTGCAGTTTTCTGTTGTGCTTCCTGAGTCAGGACTAGTAATTCACTGGACAGATCATTGTAATCCCCCATGAGGTTCAATTAAGACCGAGTCCACATCCTGTGATTCTGGGCAAATCACTTAATCTCCCCGTGCCTGAATGTGTAAGTAACCGGTGCTCATGTAAAGCGCTCGAATACCTTCGGGTCGAGTTCGTGCTATATAAAATCTGCAATAAAAAAAAAATCTGTGATTCCTTCTGTTGTTTCTTATAAGGTTCACACAAGCCCTTATGGTTGGAAAGAGCTTCCTCTCCTAGAGCTATCCTTCTGCACAAAACTCATGTTGGGGCTTGGGGGCCCAGTGCGGCTGAGTGAAAAAGGGTCCTACCAATATGACTGATTACCACCACTGGTTGGAGTGGTGTCAGCAGACCAGTAAGCCCTTAATGACTGGAGAGGCGGGCATATCCTTTACCTTCAGGAAGCTAAATTTTGCATATATTTTTAGCTGGTAAGTACAAGATAGGGGCTTTACAGTAATTGCTCCCTCGTTTGAGTTGAAGGTTTCGTCTGCAAAGCTGCTAGGTTGGTCCTTTGAAGCCATGTCAGTTATGACAAGGAGAGGTTCACTTGTGGTTGGTAGTTGCAATGGCTGAATAATCTGTCTGTTGTGTCTTTTCCTTTTTGGCCTAGTGGGAATTGTTCTCCTGACTCTCCCTGGCCTCTTTAGGCTTGGCCCAGAAGTTTTTCCTAGTACCTGTGGAGGGGCCTAGGTACAGAAAATTGCATTTGCAGAGAATGGAGGTGTAGGAGCACTCTTCTTAGCTCTTATGGGGTTACGAGGTTTGTTGAAACCCCACACCTGCTGGAAGTGTGGTCTCACTCCACTGAGATGGTGTTGATGAGTGGCTAGCAGGTGCTATCAGGGACTGGCAAGTACTGGCTAGAACTTCAAATGTGGCTTGCGGCTCGCTTGTAATACAAAGGCCACTAGTGGTAGAGCGTGTTATTCCATGATTTTCTAGCCCCCAGTGGGTTTAGATCCCTTTCCTAGTGTTGCCTCCTCCCCCGAGTACTGTCCTGATATAACATGGTGGGGAGGAACAAGTGTATTAGTGAGTACTCAGTTTCTGAACGTAGAGGCCTGGAGACCGAGCGGCTAAGAGGCTGAAAGGCTGCAGCTAAGGCTGGTCATAGCTGATGGCTAGGGGTTGAAGATGGGACTACTGAGCGTGGAGTGAGTGTGTGAAATGTGCAGCAAGGTCTCACAGATGGGCGCACTAAAGGGGGGCTCACCCGGCCAAGAGCCACCGTCTTGGGGATCAACCAAACAGAGGAGCTAGCCCTACCACATCGCACCACTCACGTCTTGTCTTCTTGCCATGCTGCTCTCCCGGTCGGATTCTCCAGATATCCTTGAGCCTCAGATGCACTTCTCCCTTCCCCATCCTTTCCCCCTTTATCGTGCTGTGAGTTGAAACAGAGTGAAGCCGAGGGGTGTCAGATGGAGTGCCTCACTTCGGGGGTAGCCAGTTAGCTGAATGCACTCTCCTAACCACCTTTTGAATATAGCAGGTCTTAGCCATAGTAGTGAGAGAATTGGAGGAGAGGAGCTGCAGCCCTGCCATAGTGCTACCAATTCCTCTTCAGTCCCAAGGCTCAGCTCTCTGCACAGTTGGTTCGGCTGTGGCTGAACTGGGCTGGGACTGGGCTGGGTCACCCCAACTTGCAGCTCGAGGCTTGCAGCTCCCGGCCTCTATCTGAATCAGACCCTAAATGGTTAGATTATGTACCTGAAGACTGCATGCTATGCTTTCAGTTCTAAAGTCAGCCTTGGTAAGCCCTGGCCTCCCTGAGAGGAGATGTATGCTAGAAGCACATAGTATAAAATCATTGAACTTCGAACCTGGCCACTCCCATTCTTAATAAAGCAATAAACAATGAATTATTATGGAAGTTCATGGGCACAGCGTTATTATTCCGTTACATAATATTTGACCTCACAACTTTATTGCGGTCATAAATCATCAGGCATGATTATTTGTCATGATGACACCTGTCACCCATTTGGCATCATAAATCACAGATTAAGTCGTAAATCACAAACAAACAGTAATACTGCTGGCTTGTAACCAGGTCATAAATTGTGCCATAAATCAATCATCCAGTAATGTTGTTGCCTTGTGTTACAGTCATAAATCAAGTCATAAATCACTTGCTGTTGTCAGTTGTAGACTTTAGGCTGGTTTTTTTTTTCCTTCTGTGTGTGCGGGGGGCAATTCCACAATCTTTTTAGACCCAATTCGCTACCTTCTCTTACTCAGTGTGGTCCACCCACCAGCAGCCTGGGTTGCGAGTGGCGTGTTCTGTGTCCCCCCCCCCACTGACTGCTTTACCACGTCGTGAGGCATCACAAGGTAAGTACCTGGTCTGTCAACCTGTCGTCGTTGGGTGCGGACTTTCAAACCTCCTTCAGCTCTTTTATGAAATGCTTTACCACTGACCCTTGTTATTTCTCACTGCAACAGTTCTGTTCATTTGGTGTGAGTGGGTGGGTCTTTGTTCCGCCATGATGGCACGCTAATAAGTGGTTGGCCAAAGGGGGACTGCGGACTATACAGGGCTGAGGTACCCCCAGAGGGGATTTCAAATCCCGCCTGGCCTCCCCATTGGGCTTTCACTCCAGTTTTGCCGCTCTTGTCTTTGCCCCACTACCCATTTTGGTCCCCTGGGAGGGGCGGGCGTGCCATTTCCTGCCCTATTGTCCCTTTTAGGACACACCTCCATCCCCGGGCCTTGGCGCTGTTTAACGTGCCGGCCCCTCAGCCCCCTTCGAGTGCAGGCCTCCGCTCTTTTCGGCAGGGCCGAACTGGCCGTAGCGGGCACCGGGTTTTTCCCCAGTGGGCCACCAGGGTTGGGGCCGTTTTTTTTACAGGGACGTTTTTGCAGCATAGCTGCAATATCAGCCCTGTAACAAATTTGGCCGAAACCGGCCCTCGCAAACAGCTCTGTCGCCCCCCCCACCCCTCCGGGGGGCCGGCCGAGTACTTTGCCTGGGCCGGTTTTGGTTCCCAGTCTGGCCCTGCTATTGGGACGTAAAAGCAGAAGAACTTGCATCACATGTGAGACAAACTGGAAAACGTACCACCTCTGTTTTATGTTGGCAACTAATTGGTAATTCATCCATTTTACATTTTTTAAATTAACCGATCACTAGGTCTGTCATGACTCTGCACTATAGAAGGGAGACTCACTGGTTTAAGCAGATACAAATGACTTATTGATGTTCGAGTTCTTAATTTAACTATTCCGTTTTTTTTGTTTAGTAATTGCACTTAGGTCCCTGGAAGCAAACAGAACCCCGGGGACACAAAGCATCTTGGTGAAGCTGTACAAATTGCCTACTTTCTGTGCTCCCCTAACGACCACTCTTTTTTCAGCTGTGATTGTCACAGAGACATTTCCTTTTGTTTGACCCCAGTCAATAATCGTCCATATTTATAACAAGCATTTGCAATGCAATCGGTCTCAACTTTGGGAACCAATATGTATTTAGCTATGCAGCACATTAGCCTGGGTGCTGAACATCTACTGTTCTTTAAAATGGAGGAAGAGTAAGCACCAAACTGCATGACACGCCAGGTATGGGAACACATGGAGAGAAATATTGCATTTCAGCAGGAAATGGTATAGTCCAAAGCTCTGTTTTTAATATAAAATCAGGGCCTTCGGTGGTCGTATCACTGAAAATACAAGATTTGAAAAAAAGATTTTTGTCTACGGGTGCTCGTGGAAGACAATTACTATGGACTGGAATCTAGAGCATCCTAAAGTGATTCTGGTATTTTACTGACCTCTGCTGGTCATTTTCTATCAAGACAAATAGAGGCAGTTGAACAGAAAAACAAAGTCCTTAAGCGGAAGCAGACAAGTCCTAGGGCTGATCTCCAGAGCCCACATAGTACATACACATATAAGTATATAATAAGTATATACTAAAGTATATACAAGAAGTCTCGAATGCTCGACCTAAACACACAAAGGGGAAGAAGGAGGATGAGAAAGACATAAGTACCGTCACAAAGGGAGACAGCAGGAAACCAGCAAGAGGAATAAACGAGCCAAGGGCATTAGGTACTGGATTAAAGAGGCTTGGGGTGGTTTAAATTCTAGAGAGCCCTGGTATTCAGCCCGCTGACATTTATTTAATAGGGCTCCGAGCAGAGCTTTGGGCACCGGTACTCATTATTTGACAAATTAAGCGTTGACGCATCTGAAAAATACTTTTCCTTCGACAATGCACACAGCACTCATCCTACTGTGGCGCAGTGCTTTCCTATTCACATTCCACTCGCAGGCTCCCGCACCCCGCGTGTGGAAGTGCTTTGGGCTCATGCTCTGACCAACTTGCTCCTTTAATGGACTGTAATGGAAGTGAAGTTCCTTGTGCACTGCAGGGCTCTGGGCTTACTGCTCCGGTGTCCCGGTAGGAGAAACACCAAGCGACTGAAGCACGAGGCAGGAAATGCGAAATTACTCGAGCGCATAGCTGCCAAGGTTTTAGATTGCTATGTGTGACATTTTCATAATTTCTGTGTAATTATGAGTGCCATTAGAACCACTATGAGTGACACTTTTCTCGCCAGCAAAATCAACCAATAAAAGATGGGGGAAACATAAATATCAGAAATGTGACCCATTTGAGCAACGACAATCTCTAAGATCTTAAAACTTCTGCAAATTCATGAGGTGGCTGAGTCATAATTACAACGAAATTATCAAAATATCATACATAGCAATCTGAAACCTTGGCAGATATGAAAGAGGGTGAGCATCACTTCACATGACAAAGCATTGAAGACCATGCCAATACTTCTGTTCTTGACACCGAGTCTTGTTTACTTAAATATTTCATAAAAGTGACAGGAAGTATGTGTTTTATTATATTGCTATTTTATTACTTCTCTTGTACAATGCTGATCATATAATAAACTTGTGAATTTTGGTTGGGATAATGTATTGTCTAATAAGAATGAAAAGGCAGAAGCAATGTCAATTAGACAAAAAGAAAAGAAAACTTTTACCAGGTGGTGTTTGTTGTCCAAGACAAGGCCAAGCAAAAAATTAATGTGATGGGAAAAGGTTTTTCACTTGGAGTGGGGTGAACGAAGTCGGTAAAGCTGTCACTGCAGGGGCCACCTTAGTCATAAGCGAATGCTGTCAGCAGGAAAGTAACTACTAATATTAGCCTCAGATGTCACCACTATGAGAAAAAAAAAAAGGACAGCTAGAAAGCAGGTTACATGGCTCCGCTAAGAATTAACACTAAAAGGAGCAAGGACTTGCGTTTATACTGCAGAACCACCTAATAGGGTGTGAGAGGCCCTAACACAAAGCCCAGCTGCCTCGGGGCCTATAGCATACATTAATTAGAGTCAGCTGACTCACGGACTCCGGCTGGCGCAGTTAGCAGTGTCATGACAGCATGGTGCTGGGCAAGCCTCAGGAGAGGCTGGGAGATACACACAGCGGTCACAGCAGGCTGCATTATTTCAAAATGTGACACCAGTGCAGTGAGCAGTCCAGGGGTCTGGCGCACCACAGCTGCATGATTCACTTACTTGAACAAGTCAATAAACTAAGACAACTGCATGTACTCTGTAGCAAAGAGAACCCTTTTAAGTAATTTTTAAAACATACTTACTCCATATTTGCTATGCCGTGGGTTTTAGAACAAGCTGCGCATGGTTCACCTTGCAGCAGAGCCTCTCTTCCTCCTGCAGAGTACATCTTCTTGCCCGCGCTGTGACCTGGGAAATGTCTGGGAGCCCCAAGAGATTGTCACATACAGGAGACTGGTCGGGCCAGGAGAGATAGGGGACAGATTTGTACTCAGCAAGGAATGTTCGAGTACTTAAATCTCAGATTTTTTTTATTAAATCCCAGATGTTTATTTTCCAGTGTAAAAAAACACTTAAGCCGCTCTTTTTAACAAATGGATAAACCTTTCGTCTTGAAGCTATATCGTGATCGGAACAAGAGGACAATACTCCGTCGGGCGCACAATTGAAAATGTCTGAAATCAATTCTTAAGTGTGTTGGATTGCTGAATTTTACTTAGCCCACAGGTATAGAAATAGAGCATTTTCATATTCTGCAGCGTACATTGAAATGATGATTCTGAGATGGACAGGTTGATTGTCTTGAAAATAAATTGCTGCAAAGTCATTTTGTTTGGAGCTCTGCTGCTCTCTTGTGGGCTCTGTCGGCACTGACATTGGCCCGGCGAATAAGGGAAAGCCAGAGAGCATACATTTTCTTTCATCTAATTGCTGAACTGCGGATATTGTCTCATCTACAGGGTAGGTTATATAATGTTGTGACCCTAAAGCACTGCGTGAAACAGATTAGAGTAATACCAACAAGCATTGGCAATGCAATAGGACTGGCATTTACGCGAGACCTATCGCATTGCAAATGGCAATGCGTGTGGGCGACGAGGCACGAGGGGGGGTGGCGGCGAGAAGGCATCGGACTGCGGGAGGGGGGGGCACAGGAAGAAAGTAGTCTGTGCTGGGAAGGGGCCAGTAGTCGTGGAAGGACTCAAATGACTGACATGTCTGTTATGGGGAGGGACTAAAAAGCTTAAAACCAATCAGAAGGCAACATTTAGAACCTAAACCAATGAAGAAGAAGGGCCGGAGAGTAGGCGGAGCTTCCACAAAGCTTCCACACTATAGTGTATACTGCATGCCTCGCAAAGCGATGGCAACGCATTCGCGCTGCAACACTAGGCGACACCTAAAAATGGGCCAAGAGCTGACAAAGGCTTCTATGTGCCTATTTTTCTGTTGGATTTAGCAGCCCAATTCTAGGAGGAAACTCCTCCTGAGAAGAATTCTGTAATAGTTGGATGCAAGCTCTTTGATGGCTGAAGCCTAATATGGGTTTATGGAGGGCGCAAGATAATCTGGCAGGCACTGATGCTTTTTCACCATTTGACCTAATAATCCATTGGGAGTATTACAGCCAATGCCACTGTGTAGCTTTTTAATGGTAACACTCCAAGGGCGAGGAGTCAAAAATGGAGTGTGCAAAGAGAAATAGGATATCAATAGTAAATGTGAAAGTATATAAGGTCTGATTGGCTGGCAAACCCATGAGCATTTGGTCTCCGCACGACAGAAGGTTTTGTGGGGCCAGGAGCTAATTTTATTTGCGTGGCCTCTCTCTCGTGTCTAATCGCAGGACCAGCTCGAAATGTGGAAGACATATTCTGGGAAAAGAGAAACACAGTATTTAGCACCACCTAGTGCTGTTCCTGCAGCAACAGGAAGCAACAACGGATCGGGCCTTCTGCTTGAATATTCAAAAGCATGTAACAGAAAAGCAGGGCCTTAAAATGTGCAGGACCCGGGGTAAAGACCCCTTAAACTCCTCCTCTTATGAAGGCCCTGCTTTGCCCCACTCTTTCTGGAAACCACAAACTTATAAAGATTGACTAAATAAATGTAAATATTTCTATCAACTTACTACTCCCATGGAAGAGTTCATTGATGAGAATTCCAATACTGTTAACTCTGTAAACTCACAGCTGCAAAAAAAGACAGTAAGTGCAAAATAGGACTTTATTTCTTACTTCTTTTCCCTCCTCTTCCCTCCATGTGTAAGTGTGGTTTCTGGTTCACTGAAGCACTAACATGGCAGCCCTCCATATTCCCTACACAACACCAAAGCTGTTCACGCAGAGAGCAATTTACAAACCCACACTCAATTCCCATGGCACTTAGAGCCTCAACAGGAGTATGAGGCACCACACAAAGGTGGCTGTTACACTACCACAATACAATGTCACTGCTATCTTTGTTCCCACATTAACTGTACTTTGAGTTTGTCCCAAGGTCCCTACTGCGAGAAAAGGCATCGGACTGCATCGGTAAGTGGTCTCCTATTGGTACTTGGTGGAATGCAGTGCCGTCTTCATGCATGGGCACGCTGGGCAGTTGCCCAGGGGCCTCACGAGCATAGGGGTACCATGCAGACCAGAATGTGACACTAATAATCCTTAAAACATTTGTATTCCTGTGAGTGGTTGTGTGGGCCGGGCCCAGTACACTGCTTTACCCGGGGGCTTATAATGCTGTTAACATGGCCCTGGTGGAAGGAGGTGGCCGCATGTTTCTGCTCAGTATTATCTTCAGCACCGTGTCTAGCTTCTTAGCAACTGAGGACCCCTCACTGCATGTTATAATTTCTAACACCACAAACCTTGGAAAATACTCCTTGTACCTTACTAAAGCACAACCACCACTGACTCAGTCGGCTCCTCTTCAACATTGGGAGAGCTTTCTTCTCTTCCAGTGAATGACTTTTGTATGAAAGCTGCCTCTTTCTCTCCCCCAAGGATCCTCAAAAGCTTTCCTTTATTTTCAAACGCCTGTAACCACGATAAACTCAAATGGGAACTGAACAGCAAATTATATCTGGTAGCTCATTTAGGCCTGAGCGCGGCCTATCACTGCTCCACCTCAGCAACACAAAACATGAGACAAGCACTAGCCTTGTCACTAACATATGACAGAAAAACACTTCCTACAGAGGCTGAGAGCAAGTTCACCATCCTACCAACCTAGCACTTCCCTACGGTGTGGAGTGCTACCCATTGACAGTGCACTTCCATGCCTCGCAAGCGATACATAAATGCATCTACATTGCAATATAGTACAGAAATGTGACGTATGTAAACCAGGCCTGAGGGCCAGGGGCGCAACTAGACCCAAACTTCGGGGGGGGCGGGGGAGGGGGGACTAACACTCCCAGCCAGGGCTGGCCTCGCACTGGTCGTACATGAATTCCCTCAGAACCACTCACCAACAATGCATTTCCTCTCTCTATAGCACCTTTCTGACAAACATTTCATTTTTTATACCGCTACTCCTAGTACACACACACTCATTTCTGTGATCTGCATGGTACACGTTCTTTGTAGCAGGCACATTAATCCTCCGCACTGTGTGGGTGGCCGGAGTGCCCATGAGAGTGCACGGTGACCGATGCAGCAGTGTGAGAGTAGGGTAAGAGGAGTGACTGCAGCGTGAGTGAGATGACCAATGGTGCAGATGTAAGTGCAGAGTGAGATGAATGAATGTATGGTTAGTGATGGGCTTGTTTGAGTGAGACTGCAGATTGAGTAGTGAGGGGGACAGATGGGAGAAGTGTCACATGAGTGCGGGTGAGTAGTGTGTTCGTGTGACGAAAGGGAGAGGTACAGGGTGAACAGCGCAAGTGCATTGTGAGTGGAGAGTGATCGCTGTGAGTGCAGGGTTAGGGGGTGAATGGTGTCAGTGCATGGTGATCAGTGTCAGTGCAAGGTGAGTGTGAAAGTGAAGGGCGAGAATGAGGTGTGAGTAGTCTGAATGCAGCGTGCATTCCCAGACACTTTAAGTAACTCAGCATGCTATTGACAGTGGCATAGAGTTTCAGATTTTAGGTAAACTATTGCTATTATTCAGGCCTTTAAGTGGGATGAAAAAACTGGGGAGTGTAGGAAGCTGGGTTTTTGTTGCAGTAACCCCCCCACCACACTTTTTGCAAGATTTCTAATGCACTTTGAGTTGATGTGCCCTGGGTCCCTGCCAATCAAGTTCCCAGGGCCTGGGTTCTTTCCCAAAACTGTACCTTTTTGCCCCCAATTGACACCTCTCTGGCCACATTTAAGTTCCTTGTAAAAGGTACCGTGGGTACTGTTAGAATAAAAAAATATTTTAGCTGTGTTGTTTATATATTGTTCTGCATAAGTTAGCGTTCCCTGCACCATTTTATGTTTGGCCGCCATTTTGATCTATGAACAAAACGAATCTCTCTCTCTGCCTCTGTGAGAAGCAGCTTTGGTAATTTTCCTTTTCACCAAGGTTGGGCCTTGCTGTACTAATGAATACTCTGTTCTTATTAGCGCATACCTTTCCCACTAGATAGAGGCCTGCTCCCACTAGTCCAGCGATGGGCGCAGGCAGACTGACCTTGGCATAGAGATAGTGTGTGCCCGGTCTCAGATTCGAAACTTATCCTTCTGTACCTCCTTTGTGTAGCTGCCTCCATTTGGAAAGTTCCAGTCTGGGATGCCTTTATTGGTTTTGAATCGTACATAATGTATCACCATGTTTTCTGATGTTAGTCCTCTCTGCAGCACCCCTAAGCGACTAGGCATACGGGGCTCCCCTCGAGTATATCTGAATAAACATATACTTGGTTTGCATTCTCTACTGTCTGACCGATTCTTTATTTGTATGGAAAGTTGAGAGGTGGTCGCGAGTGACCCGGGTGGCTCTATTTGGGTCACTCCCTTCAGTACCAAGGGCACTGTGACCAGGGAATGCCTCTAAGGGCTCCACTACATATTGTGTCACCCTTACAGGTCCTGTACCTTTACACACACTCGCTGCCATTGCAGGCAGCGTGTTTTGGTGCAGAGAAAAGTGATGAGTCGACCTAGCACACATTCCTGTGTGCCATGCCTGCAACCCACTGCCTATGGTATAGGTAAGACACCCCTCGAGCTGGGTGCACAATACCACTGGTGAGAGTAGATGCATGAGCACTGTACCCTTATAGTGTCTAAGTCCATTTTTATACATTGTAAGTGCAGTAAAGCCATAAAAAGTATATGGTCTGGGAGTTTGTCTTTACAAACTCCTCAGCATTATAATGGCATTGCTGAATTCTGGGAAGTTTGGTAGCAAACTTCTCAGCATAATAAACCCACACTGATGCCAGTGTGGGATGTATTATACCATGGGTACTCACAAACTTTCTCTCGGGGGCCAAATTTACAGTGTGGTTTGTGGCCGAGGGCCGCACTAGTGGGGGCGGGGTCAGAGGGGGAGGAGCGGGGCTAAACCAAACAAATTGTGACCATGAGGTTGAACACAGGTCCCTGCAGCAGACGCCTTCGTCCACTGAGCCACCAGACCCGGCATACACACATCTCTCGCTCTCTCCCCCTCTCCCCCTCCCTCCCCCTCTCTCTCCCTCTCTCCCCCTCCCTCCCTCCCTCCCCCTCCCTCTCTCTCTCCCCCTGTCTCTCTCCCCCTGTCTCTCTCCCTGTCTCCCTCCCTCTGTCGCCCTCCTCCCTCTGTCTCCCTCCTCCCTCTGTCTCCCCCCTCCCTCTCTGTCTCCCTCCTCCCTCTCTGTCTCCCTCCCTGTCTCCCTCCCTGTCGCCCTCCCTCTGTCGCCCTCCCTCTGTCTCCCTCCTTCTGTCTCCCTCCCTCTGTCTCCCTCTCTGTCTCCCTCTCTGTCTCCCTCTCTGTCTCCCCCTCTGTCTCCCTCCCTCCCTCCCTCTGTCTCCCTCCCCCGTCTCCCTCCATCTCCCTCCCTCCCTCTGTCTCCCTCCCTCTGTCTCCCTCCCTCCGTCTCTCTCTCCCTGTCTCTCTCCCTCCCTCTGTCTCCCTCCCTCTGTCTCCCTCCTCCGTCTCTCTCTCCCTCCCTCCGTCTCTCTCCCTTCCTCAGTCTCTCTCTCCCTCCCTCTGTCTCCCTCCCTCTGTCTCCCTCCCTCTGTCTCCCTCCGTCCGTCCGTCTCCCACCCTCCCTCTGTCTCCCTCCCTCTGTATCCCTCCCTCTGTCTTCCTCCCTCCGTCTCCCTCCCTCTGTCTCCCTCCCTCTGTCTCCCTCCCTGTCTCTCTCCCTCTGTCTCTCTCCCTCTGTCTCTCTCCCTCCGTCTCCCTCCCTCTCCCTCCCTCCGTCTCCCTCCCTCCTGCTCTCTCTCTGTCTCCCTCCCTCTATCTCTCACTGTCTCTCTTCCTCCCTCTGTCTCCCTCCCTCTCCCTCTGTCTCTCTCCCTCTGTCTCCCTCCCTGTCTCCCTCTCCCTCCCTCCGTCTCCCTCTCTGTCTCCCTCCCTCTCCCTCCGTCTCCCTCCCTTTGTCTCACTCCCTCCCCCTTCGTCTCCCTCCCTCCGTCTCCCTCCCTCCGTCTCCCTCTCTGTCTCCCTCCCTCTGTCTCCCTCCCTCTGTCCCCCTCCCTCTATCTCTCCCTCCCTCTGTCTCTCTCCCTGTCTCTATCCCTCTGTCTCCCTCACTGTCTCCCTCTCCCTCCCTCCCTCTGTCACCCTCCCTGTCTCCCTCCCGCTCCCTCTGTCTCTCTCCCTCCCTCTCCCTATGTCTCCCTCCATCTATCTCCGTCTCCCTCCCTCCCTCTGTCTCCCTCCGCCTCTCTCCCTCCCTGTATCCCTCCCTCCATCTCTCTCTCTCTGTCTCCCTCCCTCTATCTCTCCCTGTCTCTCTCCCTGTCTCTCTCCCTCCCTCTGTCTCCCTCCCTCTGTCTCCGCCTCCCTCTGTCACCCTCCGTCTCCCTCTCTGCCTCCCTCTCTGTCTCCCTTCCTCTCCCTCCCTCCCTCTCCCACTGTCTCCCTCCCTCTGTCTCCCCCAGACTGCGCCTCTCTGTCTCCCTCTCTCTGTCACCCTCTGTCAACCTCTGTTTCCCTCCCTCTCCCTCTGTCTCCCTCTCCCTCCCTCCATCACCCTCTGTCCTCTCACCCCGTGTGTGTGTCAGTCTTCAGCCCGGGCTGAGACAGCTTCCCAGTGCGCACACACAGCCGCACTGAGACAGCTTCCCAGCGCGCACACACAGCCGCACCCGAGTACTTCACAGGTCTTTAAAAGACCATTTACATGCTAATAAGCTTTGTTGTATTTCACCTCTTAGGCCCCTGCATCTCCACTTTGACAATCACTATAATCCCCCGGCCCCCACAGAGCAGAGTCTCAGAGTCTGGGCTGCTGCACCCGGCAGTGTTTGCTAACACTATTTTTTTTTATAAACACAGGTAGGATGTCTAAGGTCCGAGGGCCGCCAAGGAAGGCTTGCCGGGCCGCGGGCTGTACTATGAGTAACCGTGTATTATACAATGAACTCAGAGGGCATCTTAGAGATGCCCCCTGAAAAACGACCAGCCTCTGGTGGGTTCCTTGACTGGCACACACCAGCTGCCACCATGAGGCATGTTTCTGGACCCCTGGGGTGGGAGCCTTTGCTCCCTGAGCCCAGAAACAAAACCTTTCCTAGGCAGAGGTGGTCACACCTCCCCCAGGCCAGGAAGAGACATCTGTATCAAGGTAGCTTCAAAGGCCTTACTGCCTTTGTAATGCACCCCCAGCCTCTCCTGCTGTCAGGAGCAGGCCCTCTTCTTGTCTCCCCTCCTTTTGGGTGGGAAGACAGGCAGGAAAAATTAGCACAGAACAGAAGGTGTACCCCTCTTTGCCAATCCCACCCCTCAGGTGGGGGAGGCGAGGTGAAGCCCACTCTTCAGTGCTCACCATCTTGCAGATGGCAGGCACTCCCCAATCAGGTTTAGGGATCGTGCCCACTCCCCCATGTGAGGTGAACACACCAAGGGTGTAGTCACCCTAAGGTCAGTAGCCCATTGGCTACTGAACTTGAAAACCCTAAAACATCCCCTAAATTCAGTATTTAGAGGGCAGCCCTGAACCAAGAAGATAGATTCTCGCAACCTAAGAAGAAGAAGGACGAAAGAAGACGCCCAGCAGAAGAGACTGCAGAGAAGAACTGACTTGGCCCCAGCCCTACCGGCCCGTCTACAGTTTCCAGAGATCCTGCACCAAAAGTCACCTTCTCCTGCAGCCAGTGACCTCCAGAACCCTTGGGAGGACTGACTGCCTTCAACAAAACCAGATCTCCTGTGAACAGCATCTCTGTTCAAAAGAAACTCCCAAGACAGCCCGTTGAGGACAAAGAAACCCGATGCCTGGAACCACAAATGCACCCAACGCCTACGGCCTGAATCTAGGTGGCTCACCAGTCCCAGCAAGGTCCCCCAGCACTCCAGAGAATGACTCCACTGTGGGTTGACCCCTCCAGGACTCCCCAACGTTGCCTGCAGACTCTGCACAGAGACCCTCCAACCGCGATTGGCAGGGTAAGGTGAAATCTGACCTCAAAAGATACCCCTGCATCCAGCCACCCTGCACCCTGGAGAAGAGAACCCGAGGTGCACCTACGTCCACGAGCTCTCCAACTTAACTTCCTGGACCGAGCCTGCAGCCAAAAACCAAAACCGGTAATCCACATTGAAAACAACACGACACCCAACGCCAAAATAGCACCCTGCACCTAGTTGCCCCTGTGCCGCAGTGGGAGCACCTTGTATGCTAACTTGGACCCTCCTTTGCCCTGAGCCTAACGCCAGGAGCTTTGCTTCCACAACCGTGTGACCTGCTTCTGAGCAGCCACCAACCAGAGGCCCCCTATCCTCCACTGGATAACATTGGGCCTCAGCACTCTGCACCCGGCTGCGCTAGTGCCGCTGAGGAGTGCATCCTCGACCCTGTGGGAACCCTGATTCTAACCCCAGAATACCAACTCCCACAAACCAGTACTTACCTGCAAACCAGTAACTTCATTTCCTCCGATAGGATTGCATTGACTGCTTTTTCTTTTGTGTGGAGTTGGTTTGTAAGAAACATTAAAAACTGCATATGTGTAAAAACGGAATTACTTACCTTTTGTCTACGAAATGGCTCAGTGTGATATCCAGGCATATCACACTGATTAGCAAAAGTAACTTAAAAAGTAATCTAAAAAGTAACGTGCACAGTAATTTGTAAAGTATCTGAAAAGTAATTTCGAACTGTTTACTTATCTGTAAATCAACCAACTGCATTTGAACCTGCATTCAACTGTAAATCACTGCATACGATTTTGCAAAGTATTATTTCACTTAACTGCACCAGTCCTGGCTTGGTTTTAGAAATAAAATAACTAAATAATATTTGTATGCAAACAAATTGGTCTGAGTTCAGTCTTTGTGTGTGTGACATCATTTCTTGACTGGGTGTGTACAATAAATGCTTAACACTACCCTCTGATAGAGCCTTACTGCTCGCCCACACTACCACAAATAGAGAGTAAGGTGCTATCTATTTTTACCTCTGCCTACAGGGGATCTCTCAAAGGGGCGATATAATTAAGGACGTGGCTTAAAACATTTATGCTAAAAATCTGTGCTCAGCATAATATGCCGTCCGACTGGTATTTCGCTGCTTTTGTTATTGCCTCTTCAATATTAACATTACACCTACAACAAGCCAGGACTATTGGCTTTGTCAAAGGTTGTTAGTTGCATAAGATAAATATATTACATGCATGGATAAAACTATGGCTTCGTTGTATATAGCATTGAAAATGCTTTAATTCTTGTGCAAAAGGTTGTGGCATAATGGCTAGAGCTCCTAACTTTGGAGCTGAGGAAGCAGGTTTGAGTTTCAGCGTTGGCTCAACATCCTGTGTTTCTGAGCTAATCACTTAATCGTCCGTGCCTACCAAAAACTAAATGAAGATGTCCTTGTTGGTGCTCATGTACAGCACTTAGGGCCAGATGTACGACCCACCAATTTGCGACTTGTAAATTGCGTCGCATTTGCGACTCGCAAATTGGGATGTATAACAGTGTCTCAGACACTGTTTGCGATTCCTAATGCGGTCGCAAATTGCATAACTCATGAATATTAATGAGGCAGGCACAATCTGCGACCCCATTAGGAATGGCTAGCAGTCCCGGGATGGTGGCCTGCTGGGGTCAGTAGATCACCATGTCTTGGACTGCTTTTCAATAAAGCAGTCTTTTTTTTTTTTAAATGCAGCCCGTCTTCCTTAAAGGATAACGGGATGCATTGAAAATAGAAAATTAAATTTTTCAGTTTCATTTTTTTTAAGGGCAGGCAGTGGTCCCTGGGATTCAGTCCAATGGGCGTTGCGCGCCTGCTGACGGCCATGATCATTAGGTTAGCTTCTTTCGGCTAGGGCAGCAGGAGTTCATCATCACTACAACATACTGTCTTAAGTTTCTGTCCAGAGGCACATACATTGACATACAGTATGTTAATTTTTCCAATGGTACAAGTACGGTTGAACACGCACGCACTTCATAATGTTTCACATGCTTGACCCACTCTGGTCTTCATGTAGAAAGAGTTAGTAGTGTGCTAAAGTCAAAATGTGATGTAAATGGTTTACTGCATATTTATCATTTTTCCTACAGAATAAAAAAAAACTGGTGGTATCTGCACACCACTAAGTGCTGAAACACTGAAGGTAATTTTAATCTGCTATGGTATTATTTCCCATGTAAAGGAACATTTGCAGAAAGGCGCCCTGGAAGCCTAAATGAAATTACAAAGCTGCCGTTCTTATTGACAAAGTCTTAGGGGCCTATTAGGATGGCGGGCGGATGCCCTAGCATCGGCAATTAGGATGTCACCGCCACTGTGGCATCCTCTATTTCCAGCATTGTGGTGGGAACTGGCCGATCGGCGGAAAACCGGCAGACGGTCTTTCCGTCCACTGGGGTACCCCCCGCCATACTAATATGGCGGGGGAAAGGTGTGGCGGGTAGGGTACGATGTAGGGCGGATCGCCACCGTCATGCCCTACATCATAATAGACCCTTAAGTGAGGGCACCTGTGGTTATGTAATCGTTTGTGCGAGGTCACAGGGAACATAGGATGCAAATAAGCATGACACAATGTGTTGAACCTTTCGTTTATTTCTTACATTTGTGTTGTAAAAACGTTTGTAGAAATATTGTGAATGAAGAAAAATTACATAAGTATGGTACACACCTTTAATGTAATAAAACAGGTTTGGTTTTATGAATGTCACATAGGGCGCTGCTGCTATTTCATTTTCATGGATTTCATTATTTTAGATTGAAACGTAAAAGTGTATTGTAGCTTTTTAATATATTTATTTATTTCTGTATGTACTTTTATGTACTTTTATGGATACCAGAATAAAGAACTGAATTGAATTGAATGTCACATTAGTGTGTAAAATTAAACACCATTTTGGCCTATTACACAGCGTAGCATGATTACATGAAGGAAACCCACAGCCAAAATAATACAGAAAGATACCGTGCTGGTATGGAAATACATTGACAATTGACAATTTTCAATCAAAAGAAGATTTCATTACATTTTATCTATGAAAATAAACATTCACAAAAGAGACTATATTGTACACACATGACACAAATCATTTGTTGCCTTGTAGCTGCAAAAGATAACTGTGCACCTTACTCTTTGTGATGTTGTGAACAAGTGCTAATAGACATGGTTCCTTTAAGCAGAGTAACAAATTACATTTATGGATCAATAACCTATTATGCTTAAGTTTAGCACATTCAAAGTAGAGGTAAAACCACAGTGTTCAGATGCCTCCTAGTGACGCCACCAGATTTCTACAAAAGGTATGCACATTTGCTTTTTTAATAAATGGGAAGGCTCTAACAGGCAAAATGCATTCAATTTGCCAGCAATCACTATGTTACTGTGACAACAGCAATGTTGGTAAATTTGAGGATGAATGTCTATGATAATGGAGAGAGTGGTGGAGAGAATTAATTGATAGATCTTTCAACAAGGAAACAATTTATTACCAAATGGAGCAATATTGTTGCCAAGATGAGACTGGAGCAGCGTAATTTTGATATCGTCCTAAGATACCGTAGTTGTGCATCTTTATCAAGTGTAGTCAGCACTTGAGTGCATTCTGTGTGACTAAGTTATCAAAAGACAGCCAGTCCTCCTGCCGCCACTGCCACCAGACCTTCACCAGCGCCTGGCCGCTAAAACCGCCGACGCCCAAAGATGCATCCTCCTCAACGTGAGCTCTGTGCACAGACACGCCGTGGAGATCTGGAACCTCCTGGACACCCTCTCACTTGACGTCGCCTTCTACAAGATCCAAATCCTCTATGACAACTTTAACGACCATACACCTGACTCCGCAACCATCTTGCCCTCCAGCCCAATATCTCCCCCTGGACACCGATCAGGACCGAAGAGACCGCCTCGACCATGAAAGGCATGCACTCAGGGGCCCCCACAGACCCCTGCCCCCATACATCTACCACAGAGACGCTACCGCCATTGCACCAAAATTACAACGCACCATCAATGCCACCTTCAAGACAGGCACTTTCCCCGACGACTGGAGATGCACAGAAGTCAGGTCCCTCCTCAAGAAGCCCTCAGCAGACCTCACGGACTCAAGAACTACTGGCCCATCTTGCTCCTCCCCTTCACAGTGAAAGTCACTGAGAAGACCATCAATGCAGAACTGACAAGGTTCATCGAAGACAACACCATCCTCGACCACTCTCAATCCGGATTCCACAGCAATCACAGCACCGAGATCACCCTACTTGCCACCACAGATAAAATCCACATCCTTCTTGATCAAGGCCACACCGAAGCACTAGCATTCAACACTGTCTCCCACCGCACACTTGCTGCCAGGCTACACACCGTCGGCATACGAGGAACCGCCCTCGACTGGATCCGATCGTTCCTCACCGGCAGAAGCCAAAAGATCAGAATGCCACCCTTCCTCTCTGAACCCACGGAAATCAACTGTGGAGTGCCCAGGGGATCATCGGTCAGCCCAACCCTCTTCAATATCTACATGGCCCTCCTCGCCGCTATCGTCCGACAACCCTGCCTCAGCAAAGTATCCTTCGCCGACGACACCCAGCTCATCTTCTCCCTAACCAAGGACCCCACCACCACCAGACTCAATTTCCAGGAAGGATGCAGGACGTAGCAACCTGGATGAGCAACAGCTGCCTGAAGCTCAACTCGGAAAAGACAGAGGTCCTCGTCCTCGGAACCACCCCTGCGGCATGGAACAACACCTGGTGGCCCACCCCCCTCAGCAGCCCCCTGACCCCCACGGACCACACCAGGAACCTCGGCACCGTACTCGACTCCTCCCTCTCCATGAACAGACTGGTCAACGCCATTGCCTCCAGCTGCTTCAACACCCTCCGCATCCTCCATAAGACTTTCAAATGGATCCGCCCTGAGGCAAGGAAGACAATCACCCATGCACTCATTACCAGCAGACTGGACTATGGAAATGCCCTCTATGCTGGCATAAACAAGTCTCTAATCCCCAAGCTCCAGACAATACTGAACACCGCTGCCAGACTCGTCCTTGGTATCCCTCGACACAAGCACATCAGCCAACTCCTACAGAATCTCCACTGGCTCCTCGTCAAGAAAAGAGTCAAGATACTCACCCACGCCTTCAAATGTCTACATAACACCGGACCCCAATACCTCAATAATAGATTCACCCTCCAGATACCCAATAGAAACCTCCGAACCGCCAACCTCATCCTCGCTGAAACCTCATGCATCCGCAGAGCCAAAACAGGAGGAAGAGCCTTCTCCTACATCGCGGCCAAGTCCTGAACGAGCTCCCATTCGACATCAGACGTGCTCCCTCCCTGAACACCTTCAGGAAGGTTCTCAAGACATGGCTGTTCGGCTGTACGGAACTGCTGACCCCCGCCCCCCCGCCCCAGCACCTTGAGACCCTCACGGGTAAGTAGCGCGCTTACAATTCCCCTGATTGATTGATTGGTATTGTATATTTAAAGTACTCCACATGAGACCTAATGAGACTTATAAATGTGGTGCATAGATATATTACTGATAAAAGAAACTGCAGCATTTACATATTAATATTCTAAGAGAAATTAAAGCGTATAATGTGTCTCTTTGTGAAGCTGAAAATATAAATTGTATGTGTAGGCTAATATGTAGACATTTATACGTGTTACAAGAAATTACATTCATAGTGGTGTATTTTAAGAAAACATATTTTACAATGTATTCATGCAGTTATGAAACTGCATTCACTATGTGGTTAGAAATGTGCATGCATTTGTAACTATGTGTACTACTAAGATGACATGATTTCAGGCCTCGAGAACAGTTTCAGTACGAGCTCACGTTTAAGTCTAACATTTGATTAGTATTCAACTTACAATGTAGAATATGTTTGCTTGCATTTTATTTCTATTGCAGGTGCGAACAAAGTTTCATTTGTTAGTAAAAGAAGAGTTTGTGTTTCAGTGAGATATGTGAAGATGGGATTTTGGCAAGCAGAAATGTGGTAACGGACAAGGAGGAGAGTTCTTATGGAGGAGGAGAAGCAGGGGCGGCTCCCTATGTGGGCAGAGGAGCAACGCCCCACTGCTTTCTTGCAGTGCGAGAAGCAGAAACATAAAATGGTATTATAATTACCATTTTATGTTTCTGCTTCTTGCACAGCGAGGAAGCAGAAGAGTTTGGTTGAGGGCGGGGGGGTGGGCAGTCCTGTCCTGCTCTAGGTCAGGGGAGGAGTGGCTTGCCCACTGTTGAGGGCGCTGACTGTTTGTTGGGGCCAACCAAACCAGTCATGTGCACTCTGCCTTTTTTCCATGAAGAAAATGGCCACCCCTTAGACACCTGGCTGGTCGGCGTCCCAACCAATCACAACGCTGCCATTGCAGCGTTGCGATTGGCTTAGGGGAGGGAAGGGAGGCTTCCTGCGTCCAGGAGAGGAGCAGACACGGTGCGGGACTGGGCCTGCGAGGGTAGGTTAACTTATTTTTCTTCTTTATTTTGATTTTAAATTAAACCTCCCCACTTCCCGCATAACCCCTTGCCCCCTCCGCCCCCCCCCCCCGTGAATCATGCCGGCCGGGACTGAGGAGATGAATGGCCAAGGATGAATATAGTAGAAACTCATGGAAAAGGTGGTGCCAGTAGCCAATTTGTGGTGAAATTATGAAAACTTACTGGAGCTGATCACATGATTTACCTTGAATGCAACTAATATCTTATGCTGTAACTTAGTGGGGGACTGAGAGACATCTTAGGGGCATATCAGCAACAACCAGCGATAATTATCGCTAAGCGCACTTAGCGTTAGGATAATTATCGCCGGCTAACGTGGATTTTTATCGTTGAGATAGCGTGCTATTAGCAACGCTTATCTCAAAAGTGATAAAAATCCTAGCGCTAACTACCAAACGTGAGATTATCGCTGGAAACCCAGCGATAATCTCACGAAGTTTGGCGTTAGCTTGATGATAGGGCCTCACATACTAAGCCATGATATCCACCTTCCATAGGATATCATGGCTAAGTCAGTCCTGAAGCAGGCGTAAGGAAAGTAGTGATAACAGGGGTTATGGCTACTTTTCTTGCCGCTATGCTTCATAGCGTGAGGCTTGAAGATAGGAGAAATGTCGCTTAGCGACATTTCTCCAGTCATGTCCGGTCAGGAACGCCCACTTTGCATCTCATTAGAGATGCAAAGCTGGGCGTTAAGAATATGGGCGCTAATACAAGGTTTCACGCGATAGCGTGACCTTGCTAATTAGGCGATAAAATTATCGCCGCTTTTCGCCCGACGCAAAAGTGGCGATAATTTCATATCGCCTCGTTGCTGATATGCCCCTTAGGACTTCCCGATGTTCAGACCTCTTCTTCCACCTTGTGTGGCTTCATGCTATATGACCCTTAGTTGGAGTTTCTTCTACTGAAGACTCTTGACAGCTGACACCTTTCTATTATCCATTCTTATTCAATGCTTTGGTTTAGGGTTGTCCCTTATAAGGAAGTGTGGGGAAAGATAGAATGCCCATGCTTACTTTTGAACAACGAACTTAGGCAATTTAACTTTCAATTCTTTCTCCTGATCATTTGCATTGCTATAACTGAATTAGTTGTATGCTTTATATTGTATACGGTACATCTCTTTTGGAGATTTTGATTTATTGTTTGTCCTACATTTCTATACTGTGATGCTATAACTGATTTATAATCTATTTTTTAATTTATAATTAAACCTTACTAAACTCAATTTTAGTTCTCGGGTAGGAACTGTGTGGCAACAGTGAAATGAGATTAAATTGTGATTATTTTCTTACCTCTCAAGAAGCTAAAAAGACCATCTGGTTGAGTAGATATGTTTTAGTAGGCCCAAGCTTTTTCAGTTTGTAGCATGGTAGGATGGTTAACACTTGAAGTAGACAGAGACAGAATCTAACCTAGAACAGTCTAGTCCCAATCCCAGTGTTGCTAGTCTAGAGCCCAGGATTGATTTAGATTTAGAGAATAGACAGTGTTCCAGTGGCATGCATCCACACAGCAGCATCAGAGGAGTAAGTATTAGTTGGGATGTGTGTATGAGGATTATGTTTAGCCTGCGGTGAAATAATGATTGTGTGATGTCTGATGGAGATGTTGCGAGAGTTGTTTGAATGTGGTGTTAAATTGTTGTTGAAGTTATCGGTTCCGGCGTGACCTAAGATCCTGGGATAGATAATAAAGATACAGAAGACACCGCTTTGTATTTGTCTGCTGAGGTTTTGTGGGGTTTGTCATGAGACGTCTTCGACGGCCCCATTGAGGTAGGGAACATTCTTTTTCTGCAAGGTACAGTTGTGATTAGTGTGGTGTACCTTTTTGCGCAGAAGGGAAACTATAATAATTTAAGTGATTCCCCGCTGCTTGAGGTTTCATTTGTGCATGTGTGCAATTGTGAAGGAGTGTGAACTGTTGCAAGGAGCAAGAGTGACACCTGAGTGTGCTGCGCTGGGATAGGTCGGTTGGTCTAACGTCACAATGGGATTGATTACTTTTGTTGTTTGGTGCCACACTGTTGTTGGTGGTTGCATTGTTATAAAGCTTAAAATGCAATGAGTTTTAATTTATTTGCAATTGTTCAGATAAAAGATTTGAAAAATTAGATGCTTCAAAGCAATAGGAGGTAAGACACAAGCAGATGTAGATATACCTACTAGCGTGGGTGAAGAGGGGTCGCCAGAGGATATGCCAGCTCATTATATGGCAACAAATGTAGTATTCCATACCATTAGTTGAGTTAAGAAATGGCACCAGGTCACAGAGAGAGAAGGTGCATTAGCATTTTCCCGCAATGGTACATTTCATTTAAGGTTAATTGTTAATCTGAGAGGAGTTTTGTTTGCACTGAAACCATTACCTAGACCTACACAATTTGAAGTGTGTGTGCGCAGAGCATGCAAAACAAAGGGGCAAATATCAAGGTAGAATGAAGAAAGTGATGCGTGCATATGCAGATGTGAGATGGGATAATCAACAAAGGAGATGGAGGGTAGACATGATGTAGGGAGCAAGAAAATATCCTGCTATGATGAGTGATACTGTGAGAGAGCGAAGGAAAGGGCAAAGTAAAATACAGGAGGTGGGTTTGACAATAGTGACAGCGACACAAGTGAAAGCCTTTTAGACAGACAGTTAGCACAATGCCCACCCCATATAATCAGTCATGCACTGGAAACGCTGGAAATATAGATGATACTACCAGCTCTGGAGAAGCCTCAGCAACAATAGTTTCAAGCCCTGTTGTTGCTGGGGTCATATCAACAGGCATGACACAAACTGCAGAGAGAGGGAATATGGGAGTGTGTGTCCCTGGCTTTTCCGTAGCTTGTAATTCTAATTTGGCTTCAAAGATTCTGAACACTCGTACATTGCCAGTTACCATTGGACCTATAGTCCCTATATATGACCCTAGTTTGGTTGGGAATGAAAGTCAGAAAATGCCAGTTCCTACAGAAGTGGGGGCATCAGAGAGGAGAGTAGACAGCTCTAATGTGCAATTTCTCCCATTCACTCCAATGAATACTAGTTCAGCTTGCACAACGAGTGCAGACCCCTCTGCAATACAGAATGGATTTGGACCCATAGATGGGAATAAGTGAAGAGATTGCAAGAGGAAGTTACTGAGGAAAAGCAACAGATTTGGGTTAGAGCAGGTTGTGTAAAATGGGATGATGGCATTTGGGTTTCAGCAGATGGAAAACCCGTACTTTACGATCCGCAAATTCTAAAACTTTAGTAATTCCCAAAATCAAAAAGGCAAACTGGGGAGGCAGGAGTATCATATTCTGTACATCAAAATTATGGAATGGCCTCCCAGCACATATCAGAGCCATTCCTTCCTTGTTGGAATTTAGGAAGGAGATTAAGACCTGGCTTTTTAACAAGTAAATGCGTTTGCTTGCATGCTTAGCTTTCAGTCAGCGCCAAGGCACCCATGGGTAATTGCGCACTTTATAAATTCCCGTAACATAACATAATATACTGCCTAATAGTTTGCTGCCACAGGTCAATGCATGTAGGAAGAGATGCCTTTATGAGGTTGTTTAGGTAGACTTGGTTCAATCTGAAGCTTCGGGTGATGGCAGTGGCACTGTGTTACAGGTGTGTGATTTGTCAGCAAATGAATGTGGGAAAAGAACTGCTGTTACACTGAGTCACATAGGGAGCTCTGGAAGTTCTTTCAACAGGATGCAGCCGAACTCTGTTGAGAAGCCAGTATGCAATGGATTGAGGTCCATCTTAGTAGTGGTGTTCATTTCCTCATGTTGGGTGGAAGCCTATCCAACTAGGAGATGTGACAGTCTCCTGGTAGCTAAGCTGGTATTGAGGAAGCTCATTCCAAGATTCGGATTTCCAACCTCTTTGAAATCAGACCAAGGAACTCATTTTATTAATGAGGTTCTGAGAATGTTATGCACAGGAATGCAAGTGAAGAAAAGATTGCATTGCAGTTATCAGCCAGGAGCTTCAGGTATCATGGAACAGGTCAACGGAACTCTGATATCCAGATTGGGTAAAGTGTGTGCTTCAACGTCTCTGAAATGGGTTCAAGCTTTGCCTCTTGTGCTGATGAGTCTTTGCAGTGTCCCAGATAGGAGAACAGGATTGAAGCGCCGTGAGATCATCATGGAGAGGACTATAATCTAAATATCTAATTTAGATTACATAGATCCCCTGGACCCTCTATCTAACACGACATCTGATCCGATACTAACACCTTCAATTCTCATTCCACCCATCCGAACACAACATACAATGGCCAGTCCACACACCGACTTGGACCCCATGACAAATCTCCTTCATCTTACCACTCTGATCCCTAATGATGATATCCCCTTACAACCTGAGAACCTGTTCACACATACAGACTCTACCTGCAGATCGCCCTCTATAAATGAACGCACACCTACACATACTACTAACCTTCCTAACTCCGTTTGGTTTGCACGATTCAATGAGTTAGCCTTAGACCTAGCCCATCTCAAGGCCGAGATGCATAACCTATCTACCATCACCAATGAACTTCTAAACGTGCACAGAGCCACCAACGCCATTGTGAACCAAATCAGTCTCCAAACTAGCAGATTCCTCCCCAAGAATTCAAACCACGAGAAAACTAGTCAGAGCATCCAAATCAGTCTACAAATTAGTAGTTACATCCCCAAGATCTTAAACCCTGACAAAAATACTCAAATTAACTTACCTTCCCCCTCTTGGCCTAGGAGGACAAACGTTGAACTATCCGACAGCGACATAGACGACCTCCTCATATCTTATACCTTAGCAATAGATAAAAGTACGTCACAATGTGGCACTTTCCAATCCATTCAAACCAACCCCTTCAGGGAACCTACCCAGAACAACAGATCCGTAAATAGAGATAATCTCACTAATATCAACATAGAGCAGACTACCCTAACCCATACTATTAACAAGATGAAGTGTGCTCTCATTAATTGCAGATCAGCTAGCAAACATGCACCCAACATATTCAACCTCATCATAGAGAATGATTTAGACATTATCTTCCTCACCAAAACAGTTCCTCCTCTCCCAACCTTGATCTATTGGTTCCTCCTAGTCACGATCTAATCCGCCTAGACAGAAACGTGGCGCCCGGAGGTGGGTTAGCCTGCATTTATCGTAACACAATCTCAGTCAAGCAAGCAGACGCCATCGCTCTAACCTCCTTCAAATATCTATGTATCAACATCTCTGATGATAAGCGCCTCGCCAGCAAGCTTCATTTATTTTACCACCCCCGAGGGATAATCTGCCTTTCATCGACGAGTTAATAGAAGGCATTTCTTCAAATGTCAATTCACAAGTACCACAAATTTTCCTGGGTGACTTTAATCTCCACTGGAACAATGCAAACGATCATGGTGTAGGATGTCTTAAAACGTTTCTGGCAGACCAGGACTTATCCCAATTCTGTGACAGTCCAACGCACAACAAGGGAGAGACACTGGACCTCATCATAGCTAAATCAAGCATCATCTCATTAAAATCCATCACCCCTTGCGACTGGAGTGCCCATCACAGCATCTTCTTCTCCATCAATATCGAAGTAATTCCAATAAGGAGTCAACCATCAAAAACAAAACAATGGAAAAGGAACTTACAGAATATCAACCCCATCACCCTGGTAAACCGATGCAACTCCGCCCTGACCCACCACAACGGACATGGAGGACGTCCATGACCTCACAGCCTTTTACAATTCCACGATGCTTGAAATCTTGGATTCTACAGCACTCCTCCAAGAAAAAAATGTTTCCGCCAAAATTTCCAAACCGTGGTTCAATGACTCCCTGAACTCGGAGCAACGGAAACTAAGAGCTGCTGAACGACTATGGAAATCAGCACCCACCGACGTTCACCTACATCACCTTCGAACGTTAAGGAACTCATACAACAGGAAGATTCTAAAGGCCAAGGCAGACTTTTTTAGAACCCAGCTGAACCAAGCAATCAACCGTCCAAAAAAACTCTTCGAAATCGTCAAGCAACAAGCTCGCAACACGGCTAACTCTACGGATCTAAATGACCTGGCTACACCTTCCTGCGATGAGCTTGCCAACTTCTTCCGTGAAAAGATAAAGGCCATCGAGCTCGACATCCAATCTAAGAAGGCCCTCTCACAACCTGTGGCCCAGGATGCTAACGCTTATTCACAATTAAAGGACCTTTTCAGTTCTCCAGGGGAAGTCACAAAAAACAATGCCTCATGGAACACCTTCGAGCCAATATCTGAACAAAAAATCTATAACACTCTTCTGGCAATCAATCCCTCCAATCACTTCTCTAACCCCATTCCTCCTGCCCTATTCAAAATGATAAAAACATCCATCCTACCATTATGGGCAAAAATTGTAAACGCCTCTCTGAGGCAAGGCTCCATACCAAACTGTCTTAAAATTGGGCAGGTTACGCCTATACTAAAGAAATCGGACACCATCCCATCAGATCTCAACAATTACCACCCTATATCTAACATCCCCACCTTGGCAAACTGCTGGAGAAATGTGTACAAATACAATTATGCAACCATATTGAGAACTACAACCTCCTAGACAATCACCAATCTGTGTTTCGTCAAGGTCACAGCACAGAATCTGCACTCATACACATATATGATGACATACTAAAAATGCTTGACCGCAACAAATCTTGCCTAATGATACTGCTTGACCTATCCTCCACCTTTAACACGGTTAAACATGACAACCTACTGTCCCTATTGGAAGGAAGGATGGGCCTCTGGGGCACAGTATTACAATGGTTCTCCTCCTTCCTTAATATCAGGACACAAAAAATCAAGATGAAGAATGCACTCTCTCAACCATCCGTGGTCGACATAGGCGTTCCCCAGGGCTCAGCCCTATCACCTATTCTTTTCAACCTACTAATGGAACCCCTAGCGAACAAATAGAAATCAGCGAACATCCTATACCACCTATATGCGGACGACACCCAACTATATTTGAAAATCTCCACTGCAGAAGACTTCATCTCCCTCAACGCTATTCTACAGAACACGCAAAGCTGGCTCACGAACAACCACCTCATGCTCAATACAAAAATACTGAATTCATTCTCATCTCCCCACCTAATCACACTCCAAAGATAGAGCAATGGTTGAAACACCTAACCGCCATTGACTGTGCACTCCTCATCATCGACTCTGCGAAATCCCTGGGAGTCACCATAGACAAACACCTGAATATGAAGTCGCACATCAGTAAGGCCACCAAGGGAGCCAATGACCAGATGAGGTTACTAAGGAAACTTAAACCCTGCCTCCCTCAGAGCAACTTAAAACTGGCAGTGCAAGCCTTAGTGCTATCAAGATTAGACTATGGAAGCACCACTCTCTGCGGTCTCCCCAGATACAAGTTGGCTCCACTGAGGGCTTCACTTAACGCTGCAGCAAGATTGGTATCAGGATCTAAAAGAAATAGCCACATTTTTCCAACCTTGAAAACGCTGAACTGGCTGCCATATGAGGCAAGAATTCAACTAAAGGTTGCCTGCATGACCCATAAAGCACTACATAACAACACACCCAGTTACCTAGCTCTAAAGCTAGAACGATCCGGAGGATGCAGACAATTATGAAGCACGAGTTCTCTACTTCTGAAACCACAATCCTTTCATAAAAAGAGAACTGGTTGCAGAGCCTTTTCAGGGATCGCTCCAAAGATCTGAAACTCCTTACCTCCAGTGGTTCGGGGAATCTCCTCCTTTACCGCCTTCAAAAAAGAGGTAAAAATACTCATAATGAACAAATTCACGTCCTAAGACCCGACCCTATGCTGGCATCGAGTCACCGATCCGATCCTCATATCACTGGCTACCTCGGGTGGATTGAAAGAGAACATTATAGGTTTGTTTATTTCCACAATACAGACCTAAGGCTCAATAACTGTATAGACTGTAATATGATGTTGCCCTCTGGGATCATCATGTTTTCGTCCACTGGTCACCTATGTTATCTTATACCTATGTTATCTTATACCTTTTACCTCTTTTGTAAGTAATGACGAATATCAAATGCGTGTATACTACTCATTTCTTATGTCTTTATAACTGTATACAGTAAAGCGCTCTGATAACCTCGTGGGTCACGTTCGAGCTAAATAAAACCTTCTAAATAAATAAATATGCGATTGCCTCCTCTGCCTGCGAATATGCTTCTAAAAATCACAGATGATTTAGTACTTGATTACTGTAAAGAATTGGCTGACGTAGTTTGTTCTGTGTCTCACCAGGTTGAAGTGGTGACAGGAACAGTGTAATGACCTTAGTCCCAGTGATTGGGTCAGGGTGAAAAAGCATGTGAGAGAGCACTGTCGAAAGCCTCGTCGTTGGCGTGGTCTGTACTAAGTGATCTTGGTTACTATGACTGCTGTGAAGTCTGGTAGCTTTCCTAACTGGGTGCACGCGTCTCACGCTCAGAGTCCCATGTCCCCTGGAACAAGTAACAGCACCTCTCCCAGAAGAGAAGCCAGAAGTGGTTTAAGGGCCAAGGTAAGAGGTCTGTCAAGCTGTAGGGGACCAGATGGAGCCTGAGACAGCACTAGAGTGATCTGAGGGTGGTCCAGAGGAATCAGAAGTTGAAGCTGACTCGGAGGAAGCTGCTACTGTTGTAGTAAATGAGTCAGATTCCAACCCCAACAAAGGAACCAGTGCTTTGGGACCATGAGTCACTGTAGAAAAAAGCTGGCCAAAAAATCAGGCGAGAAGACTGAACTGAAAGAACACTTGTACCCGTAGCTGAAGCATCTAGAGAATCTGAACTGAGTTGAGATGAAAGTGAAGGGTCTAATATAAAAAGGTCCAAAATATCAAGGGAGTTTTGTCAGAGCCACTCTTCTACTGAGTGGACTTATCTTGCTACGTATGACAGCGAGGGCCAATTTTTGAGATTGTGGAATAATAGCGGAGATGAATCAGAGACTTTCGGAACTTGATCTGAACTTTCTTCTTACTTTTGAACTTCCTTACCCAACAAGACTGAGTGCCTTGAGACACCTAGTGCTGAATAAAACAGAACTCCCCTATATGCATTCAGGAGAATTTCCTGTGCTCGTTGATGGACTGAAAATTATGATATTAGAAATGCTAATTAATGAACTTGGTCCCTTTGTTATTAGAGCTGTTCAGTGAACTTTGTTGAGTGGCTTAAAGAAGATTACACAGGCCCGATTGGAAGAAGAAAAATGTAGGGTTACCATCTAGAAAAACACGGAGTAGGGCTAGGGAAGTCTCATGAAGAATTGCAAATACAATTGTAAATAAAGTTGAATACAATAATATCAAAAATATTGTTGAAACAAAAAAAGACTGGGTTTTGTTGTTTGCACAGGTGGAAACCTTCAGAGACGATTCTGTTGCTATTTGTCTACCCACTTGGTCTGAGTCTAAATAGTATGGAAGCTAATAAATCTAACCTTAGATGTAGGTACATAATAGGCGCAATAATAACAATTATAGTGTTGAGCTTAATATTATTGCTTGTAGGATTATATTCAGATTCAGCTAGAGCTGTAGAAGAAAACTGCTCACCTGAGCAGAAATTATCACATGAAGTAAACTCATTCAGCACCATGCAGTAATCCCTTTACTGCGCCAAAGCCCAAACACGTATAAATTCACCCAGGCACTCTTCTTGCAATACTGTAAACATTCAGTTAGTATCCAGGCCTTTAGCCACCTACACACTTGTCTTTCAGACCTTCAATTCCCCAGTCAGTATTCATACAGTTCCCGCAAACACCCTATCAGTCCCCTTACACTCCTCCAGTGACCCATTCAACATCATGTACTAATCCATTGAGTGCACCAAAACCCAACCACTTATAAATTCAGCGAGACACTCTCCTTGTAGTACTCTAATGATTCAGTCAGTACCCAGGTACTTATGTAGTGAACCTGGCCTTAGCACATGGAGTACTTCAAACGTCTATTCACTATGCATGCAGGCCTCTAACCAGCTACACAATTGTCTTTTACACCTTCAATTGACCAGTCAGTATCTATAAACTCCAATAAAGAGCCTGTCACTCCCCTTGTACATCTCCAGTGACTCATCCGGCACGATGTACTAATCTATTCACTGTGCCAAAACCCAAAAACGTAAAAAGATTCACCCAGGCACTCTCCTTGCAGTACTCTAATGATTCAGTCAGTACCCAGGTAGTCCTGCAGTGACCCAGGCCTTAGCCCATGGCCTGTTTCAAACGTCTATCCACTATGCATGGAGGCCTCTAACCACCTACACACTTGTCTTTCACACCTTCAATACCCCAGTCAGTATTCATACAGTTCTTGCAAACACCCTGTCACTCCCTTTGCACATCTCCAGTGATTTATTCAGTACCATGTAGTAATCCATTAACTGTGCCAAAAAACAAACACTTATAAATTCATCCAGGCACTCTCCTTGCAATACTCAAAACATTCAGTCAGTACCCAAGTACTAATGGAGTGAGGCAGGCCTTAGCACATGGATTGATTCAAACGCCTATCCACTATGAATGCAGGCCTCTAACCATCTACACACTTGTCTTTCACACCTCCAATACCCCAGTTGGTATTCATACAGTTCCCGCAAACACCTTGTCACTCTCCTTACACTTCTCCAGTGACCGATTCAGCACTATGTAATAATCCATTCACTGCGCCAAAACCCAACCAGTAATACATTTACCCAGGCACTCTCCTTGAAGTACTCTAATGATTGAGTCTGTACTGAGGTACTTATGTAGTGAACCCAGCTTTAGTACAGGAGGATAATACTCATTAGGAGAGCAGAGTTTACATGTAGATTTTTCCAGAGGAGATTATACATTGAATGCTTACACTAGGTTGCTTTATGAGTGAATCAATACTATGGAGGCAAGGGATTGCTATGTTTGCGCGCAGTTACCTGCTTCAGTAGTTGAAGGCATTACTTACCATCATATACCTCTAACATATAGTGTCACTTGTAGCTTACTGCTGAGCATTTTCTATGGGAAGGGCAATTTCCAGTAGTATTATTCTAACCATGATTTAGCTCCTGCAAAAGTTCCTTTATTCAAGCACCTGAAGAGACATTCCTGTGCTCAGATTACTGAAACTGCTAGTAGATATTTTGCCCCACTTAAAACATTAGACCCTGCTTATGCACATAGACATAACTTGACCTGTGTTCCCACTGACATTGAAAATAATTTTTTAAATCAAGTAGAAGATATATATAGAGCACTGAAGACCAACACAACTAAACAAACTCACTTTCTATTTGGTCAAGAAGAGAAGGATCAGGGAACACAAGCATTGACATTAGATTGGCAACACCAGAGGAAGGTGTGCATACAAAATTATAAGAATGAATATGATACTTCTTTTGTAGGGAGGAGTGAATGTGACCATACCTTTGAGGTTTGAGGAACTTGGCAATTGTTTAGATGGTAGTGATCCTGTAATACCTAGAGTGTACTTTATTTGTGGGAAGTATGCCTATTTCAAATTGCCTAATAAATGGCATGGCACATGATATTAAGGAGTAGTGTGTCCAAAGACTTATCATGTAGAGGATTTTAATCAACCTTTTTGGGAAGAAAAATCTAGGTCTAAATGAGGTGGTAGTGCTAAAGAAATTGTGGGAGATATTTTTGGTGCCATAATACCAAATGATGGTGTGATATTGAATGATATCAAGTTTAGGAAAGTATCCACTGTAGTTGATAGGTTATCTTCTAGTACTGATGGAGTTGTATTGCTTGTAAATACCGACATGGTTTAATTGGGACTATGGTTTTGCAAAATCGGCTTGCTTTAGACATTTTGCTTGCAAAAGAAGGTGCTACATGCCGGATGTTAAAGGTCTAACAGTGTTGTACCTATCTCACAGATAAAGGATTACAGAAGTATATAAAAAACTTGACTGACATACAAAGAGAGTTGATTGGATTGCAACCACAGGTGTTTGGTATTCAGTTGGAAATGGAATTAGTGCAGTAGGTAGATGGTTTGCAAACTTGGGAAATGGTTTATTTGGTTCCATCTTGAAACCTCTCTTGGTCATTGCTCTTTGTGTAGTGGTTGTGATTGTTTCAGTGAAGGTGTACACGAGATATAGGGCAAGGAAAGGAATCTCTCAAAGACGAGAAGACATAGAACTGGAGAGAAAACAGAGTATTATAATGTAAGCGCATGGAGGAATTCAGATGAAAAGCAATTGCCACGTCAAGGGTTTAGATTGGAAAATCTAATAAGATCAAAAGATAAGAGATTATGTTGTGGCTTGATACATCATCAGAGGGGGGTTTCATGCAGCGTAATTTTGATCTCGTCCTAAGATACCATAGGAGTGCATCATAATCACATGTAGTCAGCACTCAAATACATTCTGTGTGACTAATACTACTAAGAGAAGATGGGGTATTGTATATTTAAAGTATTCCACACTTAACCTAATGAGACTTATAAGTGTGGTGTATAGAAATGTGACTAAAAAAGGTTTCTAAAACATTTTGATTTTAATATTCTAATATAAGCTTATCTTGTGTCTCATTGTGAAGCTGATCAAATAAAGTGTATATATACGCTAATATGTATGCATTTATAAGTGTAACAAGAAATTATATTCATATTGGTGTATTTTCAGATAACATCTTTTCTGTATCTTTTACAATTTATTCATGCATTAACATACTGCATTTCCCTGTGCACTATTAAGTTTACATGATTTCAGCCCCCGAGAACAGTTTCAGTACAAGCTCACGTTTAAGTCTAATATCTAATTTGTATTTAACTTTCAATGTAGACTGTGTTTGCTTGCATTTTGTTTTTTTTGCAGGTGGGGTACAAAACTACATTAGTTATTAAAGGAAGGGTTTGTGTTTCGGTGAGATAGAGAGGAATGTGAAGATAGGAGTTTGGCAAGGAGAAGCGTGGTATCGAGCATGAAGGGGAGTTCTCATGGAGGAGGAGAAGAATGGCCAAGGATGAATAAAGTAGCAACTAATTGATATGGGGAAGGTAGTGCCAGTAGCCAATTTGTGCTGGAATTGTGGAAAGTTACTGGAGCTGATCACATGATTTACCTTGAATGCAACTAATATGTTATGCTGTAACTTAGTGAGGGACAGAGAGACATCTTAGGACTTCATAAGGTTCAGACCCCTTCTACTGCTTTGTGTGGCTTCATTTTACATGGCCCTTAGTTGGAGCTGTTTCCACTGAAGACGCTAGCAACTGACACCTTTCTATTACCAATTCTTATTCAATGCTACTTAGTTTAGGGTTGCCTCTTGTAAGGAAGTGTAGGGAAAGATAGCATGCTCATGCTTACTTTTGAAAATCAACTGATACACAATTTCAATTCTTTCTCCTGATCATTTGCATTACTTTAACTGAATTAGTTGTTTGCTTTTTGTTATATAGGGTAAATCTCTTTAGGAGATTTGGACGTATTCTATCTGTCCTATTTTCTATACCGGTATGCTAAGACTGATTGATATAAATATATTTTAGAATTTATAATTAAATCTTACTAGTTGTTGTTGGGTAGTTATTGTGTAGCTGTACTGTTTACACTGTAATGAGATTACATTGTGATTATTTTCCTCTCCCTTACCTCTCAAGCAGGTAAAAAGACTATCTGGTTGAGTGGGGATGTTTAAGTGGGCCAGAGCTTTCTCCAGACTATTCAGATACTAAGACTTCATGGTGATTTGGAATGTTATAGCATTTGAATGACAGTTTGTATTGGGCTTGAGTGTCATCCACCAAGAAATCGACATATTGATGCTTCGAAACTGTTTGTACTCTAATAAAAACACAATGGCAAACATGTTTTAATCTATTTCTCTACATTCTGTTTTTATTTCCAATTATTTTCTTTTTTTACTTGCTTGTATTAAGAATTTGCACAGTATGGTACATTACATGTTGTCAATAAGAAAACAGTACAAAATCAAGGAACATGTATCATCCTATAGGTAGAAATACAATTTAGAAAAGCCTTACCGTGAACCTGTGCTATGTGCCAGGGATCCCAACTCAATAGTATCATGATAGAATATACAGTTCCACATCAACATAGCAAGCATACACTGCATTATATCTGGGAGTGAACTACCCAAAGAAAAATGTAATAATGAACAACTGTGGTGGCTTATCTACAATTCTAAAAAGAGAAAGGAAGCAAAGCTATGAGCCTGCACGAACTGGAAAAATGTTTTGAGTGTAGCCTTAACAGAGTGCAGAAAGTTAGTTAACCTTTCCGAGGCACTTCCATGATCTGCACTTGCACTCACGGCACAATATCAACTACTAGCTTACAGTCAATATAGGGAGACGTAGAGTTATGAATAGTAAATCGATATTTGCCTATGTATGCTTACCTTGATGATGTCATGGTAGTTGACATTCTGGAGTCGATATAAGTATAAGTTGATGTTATTGACATTACTATTATGACATATAACCAGTCCTTTAAATGGACAGGTACTGTCCAGGACTGAGTACCTGCACTTCTTTAATTTGAAAGGGAGAGTACCTGCACTTCCCATCACTGCTTCATTACATTTAAAGGGAGAGTACCTGCACTTCTCAGGAGAAACAAGTACTCTAAATTGTAAGTACCTGCAGTTCTACATTGCCATTAAAAATGGTCACTCACAGCGACTGAGGGTACTGCAACAACAAATGCGAGTACATATTGCCCTCTGTGGTATCTTGTAAGTGTTAATTAGTTTATAAGCTGATGCAATTTAATATCAACTTCTCACACTGAAGTTCGACATATTTCATGAGACAGAGGCCCCACTTTTATTCGTGTGTCAATTCAGCTCACTTGGCATTTTTGATACACCATGTGCGACATTAATATCAGGATGTGCCTTCTTTAAAAATGCCTTTATATAATTGCAGTAAAACACACAAGATTATGGAGAACTATGTATGAAGTCTATCTTTCGTCGTCATGTTGGAGCATTGCAATTTCTGTGCGTCATGCTAAGCATACATTAAAGTCGAAAGCCACTTAAGTGTTATGTGTATGTAGTTTAACAGCTTGAACATTCTGCTCTCGGTCTCTCTTAAGACTGTACCAATGCGATTTTTCAATGCAGTTTAACGTTTTTTCTTATTTAATTTTCCTACTATTCAGATAGCATTCGGTGGAGCATACATACATTTACAACACTAGACAATATTCTTAATAAATGCATTTTTCGTTACTGTATCCTAAGTACTAATTTTAAAACATTCACGACTCACTTTTGTTTGCGTCTGATTGCTATGAACTTGTGTCTAATTAATTGGAGAGCAGAGTATTTAATGTGTAGTGTCACTGTGCTAAAATTTCGATTTGTTTTTACTAGGACACTGGCAGTAGTTGTAGATTCGTCCATTAGATGGCGGCAGACAACCATTTTTGGATTATCAGTGTCAATAATAAGGTTAATTTTCGCATTTTAAATTAGGAACTATTTGCATAGTTCATGCAAATTTGAGTGAAGTGCGCCGTGCATTTGTTACTCTGAGGCCTATATCAGAGGTGCAGCAAGGGTGCAATTTGCCGTAATTCTGTCAATAAAAAAGGCACCCCTTTTAAGTAGTAAATGAAAGGCAAAATTAGGGTTGAGAGGGCTCTTCAGGCTCTGGGCCCAGTACAACTGTCCTATGTGTAACTCAGGGGCGATATTCAGCCAGTCTATTCCATTTTACTGTGAAAGAAATGTGCGTGTGTGTGTGTATATATATATATAGGTTCTCGTCTGTTCCTGTTCTCCTTACAGATCGTGGGTGTGCAGGAGCTCTTCAGGCGAAATCCCTATATATATATATATATATATATATATATATATATATATATATATATATATTTCTTTTTTCATTCGTCAATTGCCTTCAAACACTTGCTGGGTAAACTCTGTGGCGAGAAATATGCTCAAAAGGGTTGGATCTCGCAACAAGTACAAACGGGCAAATTTAGGGGCATATTAGCAATGACTTGCGATAATTAGCGCTGTTTTTTTTATCGCCGGCTATCGCTGGATTTTATCGCAGTGATAACGCGTTATCATCAACGTTTATCTCAAAGGCGATATTAAATCCAGCGATAGCGGCGAATCCCAACAATAACGTGAGATATCTAGCGATAAAAATCCCATCGCTAATGGAAATCTTGCTAATAGGCAGGTGAGGACGTAACCGTAGAATCCACCTCCCATTGACTATAATGGGTAAGTCAGGTTTCTACCAGGTGTAAAATCTAAGCGATAAACGCGGTTAGAGTGCGTTTTTTTATCGCTTCGCGGGCCTTGGTAATAGGCCGAAGGTGTGTTTGCGACTGCTTTCAGTCGCTTACAAGTTGGGAACGCCTCCTTTGCATGTCATTAGCGATAAATATCGCTGACATGCAAAGCAGCACCCAAAACGGTCGCTTTCGCCATGAAGCTGTCGCTAACAGCTGTTAGCGACAGCTTGCTGATAGAGCGATAAAAATATCGCCTCTTTAGCGGCAAAAAGTGCGGCTAAAGCGGCGAAACTGCCCTTGCTAATATGCCCCTTAGTGCTTCGGTTTTGTGATTCAGCAAACTTGCTTTTGAAATTCTTTCTTTCTGGTTGTTGACTATCCTTTGCAATGCTTGATAGAGGCCACTCGTATTTGGTTCTCATGCACTCTCCCATTTTCTCTTAATGCAGTTGTAAGTTAGTTAAAATGAATAGTTGTCACTCACACATGCCACATGTACTTATTTTCCCATTTGTGAATTAGATCAGGTAACATTAGTGATGACAAAAAACGACCATAGGTTTTGGTGTGTGAAACATGGGCACACAGACAGTATGGGAAATACATTTTATTATAGCGAGTACACCAAGAGTCTCTTATAGACAGACAGACAAACGCACAGACACAGTATTTAACATGTTTTATGCTATACTTTCTAGCTTCTATTTGCAAGTATCAAAACATACGGGTGAAGGATATAACCTAGCAGAGAGCATCTGGAGCAATTTATGATACTAATATATGTTGAAATAGCCTTTGCTATCAATGTTGAGCTTTGCAGCACTATAAAAGATGAACAGGCACATGCATGAAAAGAAAAACCGGTCGCAAACGGGCAGATTCTCAGAATCTGCTCCTTTGCAACCGGTATTTTTGCATTTGGGATGCATCATCCTTGTCAATTGTTGGCTAACAAAGTTTGTGGCATGATCTCTCCACTGGGTGACAATGTCTCCCATTTTGTTCATTCAGGGTACGGGGAGAAACGTAATGAGCTGCTCTTTAAATATCATCTAGGTTTTAGCAACAAACTTGGAGGCAGCCGGATTGTAGAACCCTGTACATTTGATGGTAGCAGGGGTAGGAGTGTCATTGATTTCCTCCTATTTCCCAAACGTTACCCTGCACTAGTACTTAACTTTATACTACATAACATCATATTGAGTGATCATTTTCCACAGAGTTTTGTACTGGATATTAGTCCTCAGGGTAAGCCTGGCAAAGGGCAATCTACTCTTGCCGCTGAGAATATAGTACTCTCCCGTTTGAACGGCTTTACTCTGCCCTGGTCCATGGTTGACCCATCCTGATTTTTACAGCAAATTTTTATAAAACAGAGTAGGGCTTTCGAGGTCTGTTTGGATGAGACTGCCGACGCTAGTACGGTCGTGGAGGCTTTTGGACACATAGGCGAGGAGATTAGTGCTGGGTTGACAATTAACCAGATTAGAGGGGTAATGAAAAAGCAAGGGTGGTTTGATCATGCGTGCACTCTTGCACACAATAAGTTAAAGAGGGCCTTGAAGGAGTTACCTAGGAATAATATAGAAGTACAAAATTGTAGGCGGGCTTATAAGCTAGCACTAAACCATCGCAAAAAGGTTCTTAAAGAGGAGGCTTGGGACCATCTGCAGGAAGTGAGCCAGAATAAAGATTCAATATTTTTTTAGTGTGTTGTAAATTCTCCCTTTTGTTGTGACGATGATAAATCCAGAATAGAGGCAGCAATTACAGAACAGGAATGGGTGGCCCATTTTGCGAAATTATACATGGGCTCGGCTGAAAAAGACCAAAATAACTCTGTGGCTGGGATGAGAGATGTCTCCGCTGGGCCTACTCTCTTGTGGAAATATTTTGATTTTAACTTCACACTGGAGGAGGTGATTCGGGCACTTAGAGCTAGCAAGGGCGGAAAGGCACCTGGCCCCGATGGGATCCCGATTGACATCTTCAAGGACAACACTGATCTCTGGGGCCCTCTCCTGACCCAGGTCCTTAAGACTTTTCGGGAAGCTGGTTTTCCAGTGTCTTGCTCGGAATCACACATTGTGTCAATATTTAAAAAGGGAGACCGCAACTGCCCTGCACACTATAGACCCATCTCCTTCCTGGAATCGCTGGTCAAGGTGGTAGGTCGTATTGTGCTGGAAAGACTACAGGAGTGGGCAGACTGTAACAATATTCTGTCCGACTTTCAATATGGCTTCTGCCAGGGTGTTGGGACCACAAAGCAGGCCATCAATTTGAATTTGCTAATGAGCAAGTACACACAAATAAAAGGGGGCAACCTGTTCCTGGCATTTGTGGACTTGACCTCTGCATTCGACTGTGTCGCCCATGATAAACTCTGGTCTATTATAACCTCAATGGGTGTTGACTGTGTCATCGTCATTTTTCTCAGATATTTGTATTCAATAAGTTCTGCCAAGATTAGATATGGTAGGAATGGTGAATGCATGAGCCCAGTTAACATTAAGAAGGAGGTCCGCCAGGGGTGTGTACTTGCGCTGTTTTTATTTAATTTGTACATTAATGACTTGGGTAGTACCCTTGTGGACTCTTGTATTAATCTGCCTCAAATCGTTAATAGGCCAGTACCAGTATTATTGTACGGGGACGACGCAGTGCTTATGGCCCGCACCCACAACGCTCTTCAGCATCTTTTAGACAAATCTGTAAATTTTATGGAGAATTTGGGTCTTTTAATTAACATAGGTAAAACGTACGTTATGAAAGCTGGTCGAAAGTTAGCCAAGTGCTGCAATATTTCAATAGGAAATGAGATTTTACCTCAAGCTTCAACTTTCTTGTATTTAGGGATTTTATTCGATAGCAATGGTAACTGGAAAAGTGCATTAAAATAGAGAAGAATGTAGTTCCTTAGATCAATTGCGGGTCTGAGTAACTTTTCTAGGAAACTGGGACGCACATTTCCCAGGGATATGCAGAGCATTTATAACACCAAATGTCGGTCAATAGCGATGTACGGTTCTGAGTTGGGGGGACACATAGATGTTGATTCTTTACAGCTGGTAGAAGAGGGTTTTCTTGAAAACCTTTTCGGGCTTCCAACCAGCTGTTCTAACTTTGTGTGTCATGCGGAATTAGGCGTAACCTATTTGGAAGAGTTGATAGGGGTGCAGCCAGTCCTCCTTTGGCACAAGCTATGGACATCGGATCATACAGGCTTTAATAGAGCCACTGTACAGGACTGCTGCGGGGCTGATCATGCACTGAAAATACCATGGCTGAAATACATAAAAAATGTTATGCATGATATTTGTCATTCTGAATATTAAGAAAACCCTGAATCTTTGTTGCATATATCAAGAGTATTATTAAAGAGAGTATGTTTGAACAATTTAGAGGAAAAGAGATTAACAATGGAACTTGTGAAGCCCACCGTACAACATAATCAAATGGTACTGACCTGTTACATGATTCAACCGTATTTAATTGGTGTTTTAAATGCTCAACATAGATTTGTCTTGACAAGTTTTAGATTAGGCATTTTTCCTCGCTTGACAACGTTCCCCAAAACCAATAACTGGTCTCGTCAACTAATATGCTGTCCTTGTGACCAGATCTCTAAACAATCAATTATCCATGTACTGTTTTTCTGCACATTTTATACAGATTTAAGGATTATTTTTATTAAGCCTTTAATGAAATTGTTAAATTTTAGACAATGCACACCGGCCTACTTATTTTTACAATTGCTCCCGGACTTGTTTACATGTGTGGTAGTGGCAAGATTTTTTAGGTCTGTCATCACTAGAAGGAAGTTTATAACTGCTGCACCCTAAATCTGTAAATGTTTTTATTGCATCTGTTTTTAATGATTTGATTAACTCTTTCCTTTTTTAAACTTGTACTGAATTGTAAGCTTTTATGATTCTCTGTCTGAAGTTGAAATGAAGTATGTTATATTGGATTAAAACTTGACCCCATAGTTTGCTTGATTATGCAAGACAATATTAAAAACAGTTACTTATTGTTTCAACCCTTCATGATGCAGGCTCTTCATCAGGATAATTCTGATGTATGCTTTCAGTGCCAGTAAAACCTGTAATGTCTCAAGAAGTGAATTGAAACAAATGTTAAGCCAGTTTGGAAAAAAGGTGTCAAGAGCAGTGATAATTATTATATTCTGCAAATAGGCATACTACCCACAAAAATGAATAGAATTGTCTGCTTATGCACTGAGGAATGAAGGCATAAAATAAAACACACCTGTCAAAAAAATAAATGCATCGTATCTTTTGATAAAACGATTAATTTGTAAGAGGACCACACTTTTTTTAAACATAAGGTCATACCATTCTGGTTTATGAATTGTTTTATTTGAAGTAGAGGGTTTGAGGGCCTTAACGTTTGAGGTCTCATTTGGAAATTGGCTCGCTCAAATTCCTGCCTTGAAATTAATGACAGAGAAAAAAGGAAAGAAATACACTATCTCAAATTATATGACAGGCCTGTGTTCTCATGCAGTTGAGCCAAAAGGGTAATTAATTTGGCTACAAGAGTCAAATTCACCCTTGAACTGATTGTCTACAGCCACATAAACTGACTATAGTCATACTCAGTACTTAGTACACTGTCTCATAAATAGCTTAGAGTTTGTTTTATTTACTTCATAGCTCATTGTGATAAGTGACAGGTATTTCAAACATAAGATTTTTTCTGAAGATCTCCGAATCATGGAGTGCTTAACCAACTGTTAACTTCCTCACACATTGAAACTTTGCCTACCATTTACAGTGCACATTTCTTCATTGTCTACCTCAAACTACACAAATTGAACAATGTACAGGCCTTTATGTAAACATGTTTTGCTGTAAAAGACACTTTTTTAAGAAGAACCACATGGCTCTTTTGCTTCACATCCTTCTGTGCGTGTTAGAGAAAAGCAAACTGTGATGGTTTCAGCTTCACTCTTAAACCCCTTAGGACAATTAATTCATATGGTGTTGTATTAGCTGTATTTGAGTGCAATTATTATTTGCTTAGAAATAGAAATAAGGGCTGTGATAAAAAAAATTACTGGCAGAATATTTATTCTGAATTAGACGTTATTTAAATGACTGAACTACCTACCAGCAACCATATAATAAAATTCTAAAAGGAAAATGTTAAATGTGGACACTACATTTCGCTTGCTTCAATACTACTGACATAAGTTTTAACATCCTGGCTGCATCTATCCAAGCAGTGGGAGCAAAGCACATGCAGAGCAACGCACTTTTCATGTGTGTTCCAAAATTGCTTCTGAAAATGCCATGGACCAAGAAAATCAAAAATCAAAACTTTGCCTTCTAATTTGGTAAACATTTTAAGGATACTCTCTAAGGTGATTGTCGAGCTACACTATTTGACTGCTGATGAGGGGAGATTTTCAAACATTTTTATTTAGAACATTTCTAGCTGTATAATTGAATACGCAAATAGTTTGCTTTTCGTTCTTTGTCTACTTTGCAGTTGATTTTATTGTACTCTGAATATGAAAATTTGTATGCATGTTTCTTTTATATTTTTTCACTCTTTTTTGACGTATTACTTCCAGACGTTGATGTGACTTCTTATGTACTCTTGCCTTTTGTGAAGCTGCAAGTTGCCCCCTCCCTTTCCTGGCTAGGGCTACTTTATAAATAGTAATAAAATGAAACAAAATGAAATTAAAAACGATGTATGTTCCTGACAGTAAAATAGCTTCCATATATAAGATTTCAACTTAATATTTCTTCATAGGTTCTTTCCGGTAGACTTCTCTCCTTTTCCTTCCACATCTTCATAGGTGGGAATGAGTTGGCATGCCAAGCACTGAAAGGGTTTGAGGAAGTCAATAAGGCGCTGTATTTAAATTCAATATTGGGAAAACAGTCCCTGCTTTCCAAATGTCCACGGTGTGTGATCTTGTACAAACCAGTGCCTCTCCCTGTGCCACGTGTATACAGGAAGCAGATTATGATACAGGATCCCACCCTAGTCATGTTTGGGCAACCTTGCCCCTTCTCTGCCATCAGGCACTAGCCACCTGAACGTTGGTCGATATGTAGTTGCAATGTTATAGGAACAAACTCTGGCAATGAAGTCCACTGCAGCTTAAAGAACAATAACAGTAAATCATAGTTTTGTAATAACTGATTCTTAACAAATGAAATAAAATGACAGAATAAACCACTTTGGTCCGTTTAGTTCATGCATTCATCCCTGGAAGAGAACTTTGCTTTGCAAGCTTGATGATGTTGATGGAACAGATGTCCTCTCACTGGCTTCCAGTCCTTAAAAAATGAAAGGGATCAAGACTTTTCTTGATTTGGGGTAGTCTGTAAACTTCTTGAGATAAAATCTGTAAACAAAGAGAAGATATAAAATTAGTGAAAACTTCTATACACCTAACCACAACACTTTGTACTTTCTAAGGGGCATATTATCAACGGCCAATTATAGCTGGCCGTGCTTAGCGATAACTTTTTTATCGCAGGCTATCTCTGGAATGTATCACCCTGGTAGCGCGTTATTAACAACGCGTTTCTCCAGGGCGATAAATATTCCAGAGATAGCGAGGTTATCTCCGTTTTGCAGGGAACATCGCTGGTTTTCCAGCTATGTTCTCTGCAAAATGACGATAACCTTGCTGATACGACCCTGTGGTCGTATCAGCATAATCCACCCCCTATGTAAAGCATAGGTAAGTCTGGATTTTAGCAGACGTTAGTTTTTGGTGAAAACTGATGTTTTCGCCAAAATCTAACGTGTGCTAAAATCCTCTGGGCTGCCTTGTAAATATTGCGATGTGAACATCAGTGATATTTGCAAGGTAGTCCATCCGGGGAACGCCCAGTGATGCCCACTTCGCATCTCATTAGAGATGCAAAGGGAGGCGTAGGGAAAAAGGGTGCTAACATGCGATTATGCATGTTAGCACCCTCTTGTAAATAGGGCGATATTTTTATCTCTGCTTTTTTGGCTTTTTAAGCCAAAAAAGAGGAGATAAAGCCCTTGTAAATATGCCCCTAATTACTTAGATATGTTTAATACTAGGCCCAACAAGTTTTGTGAATGTTCTGGGATGGTACTGTCACGTGGACTGTACCAGGCAAGCCTGCATAGCAGTCAACACAGTTAACAGTGCTAGTACGATACATTTAAACTTAGTGGCGGACCCTACGTTTGCGGAGGGAAGGGTGCTTGCGATTGTTGCGGCTGCCGCCCTGTGATGGCCACAGGTAAGAGGGAAAATAGAAAAAAGGGGGAGAGAGACGGAAAGAAAGGCTAGGTCCACCCTCCTGTATCAATCATGAACCAAAAATATCCGAAGTGTCGGAATAAAGAACCAGCTATATTAAAAGTTTTCTCGCTCAGTTGGAGTCAGAAAAAAACAAAGTTTGAAAGGAAAAATGTCCTTTCTTGAGTCCACTCACTCACCAGGGTTTCCCCACGGTGACATGCTTCATCATAGGGGCCATCCCAACCCGCTGCGGGTTGAGGCGTGCTGCGACTTGCGACACTACGCAGGAGCACTGTTTTTGAGTGACTATGTATAGTGCAGTGATGTGGAGTGGGTGAGTTAAAAATATCTAACTGCCCCCAAAACTCGTGTACCCGGGGCGGACCGTACCCCTTGATACACCACTGTTTAGACTTGTTTTTTTACACTGGATTATAACAATGTGTGCATGCATAAGCGACTGAGCAGGCACTCCCACGTGCACAGTAGCAGCAACCGTGTGAGGTAGCAGTTATCACACCTGCGAAATAGTTCTGTTACCTTGACAGGCGTCATACTTAAGTATACTTTTAACACCCTATGACAGTACCACACACCACGCCACTATGCAGCACACCAACACATGAAATAACGCACACCAGTACACAAAGCTCCGATTACCCAACAGAGACACAGAACACACCACACAGCATGCCATCTCACGAAACCCATACAGCAAACAATCAAACTCAGTGCCTCCTATACACGACCGCACATTGTGATATAACCGGGCAGAGAATATTGATTTACACCACCTACCCATGAAAAAACATCATTGCACAGAACATACCACACAACAAACCACCAACCTTAACACTGATGCAGTACGTATCACCACTCAACACTATGTACTACTTACACGTTAACATGCGTCATCATATATTATATCACATCGCATAAAAAGAAACACCACTGCATGCAATATACCTCCACCATCAGATAATGCAGCAAACAACATACTTTACCACTAATTACTACGCCAATACATAATAGCACAGCACACCACATTAAAAACTTACAACCCCAAACGTGGACATTGGAGCAGGAAAAAAGCTCAGCTTAGATTTTTGTTAAATTTCTCCCAAAAAATCTTTTTGTCTCTGATGTTTTATGTTGTTACAGACAGTGTGCATTCTTCCTACTTGAAACTACACCCTCAGCACATAGTTCAACAGGCATGAACTGTAGAAAAAAAACATAAGATATTCTAACATCTAGTAATAGTATTTTCCTTGTGTGAGTTGGCTAGCGTCAATATTTTTTTTAAGTTAGCATTTTCATTCAGCTTCCAAGGTGCCACTGCACCGCTCAAAAAGACTGTTCAATGTAGAGCTAGGGGTATACCCTCAGGTATAAACATTACAGAGATAGCTTTTTGCAATCAAGGTATCCCTTTGGGTGCAAAGGTCATGTGAGACACCTGATCAATGCGTTAGGTGGTCCCCTGTATGAGATTTTCTACTTGAACCGATCTCCTGCATGTCAAAATTTTGCAAAAACACTAGAGTAAAATTTGGGATTTTAGTTGTGCAGGATGTGGGACCTGCACAAGAAATAGGTCCAAAATTGTTTCCTTACATGGAACCAAGTACGCCATTGTAACACTTGACTCTCTCAGGGTAGCGTAGCAGAGCAGTTCAAGGCAGACTCAGGGGTGGTGGTGTGGGCTAGTAATCTCCATCCACTGACATACAATAACAACACTCAATAAATGAATGTCCAGTCAGTTCTTTTTTTTTTTTTTTTAAAGAAAAAGTACTTTTTTTATGCTCACCATACTAAATACTATGAACTGCTTTACAACTATATATATCAGGCATATGGAAATACAGTTGGTGACATTCTGAAGAACTAGTTACGTACCTTCGGTAACGATGTATCTGTAAGAAACATTGGTAGTGATAGATTCCTTACCTTGGAATTACTCCCAGGCATCAGACTTGATCTGGAAAGTTTTCGTCAGCAGTACCCCTGCGCGTCGGTAGGTGGCAAAGAGCGGCTCTGCGTCCATCGTTGGCGTCATGGTCGCCGAGATGACGTCACGGGCACTACTTAGACGCCGCCCACGCGTGCTGACGTCAGTTCTGTACACAACTTTCCGTGCCAGGAACGCAGAGCCATGCAAGATACTGACCACTGGTGCATTGAAACTAGGGCGCTGAAAAGGATGACCTTAACCCTAGAAATCAGTTCGCAGAACGGGGAGGATGGGTGGGGCGGTAAGGAATCTATCACTACTAATGTTTCTTACAGATATATCGTTACTGAGGGTAAGTAACTTGTTCATCTGAAAGAAACACATAGTGATAGATTCCTTACCTTAGAATAGGTACCCCAGCAATACCAACCCCGGTGGTGGGTCTGCGAACCAAGATCACACCAGGAAGTCCCAGAGAACAGAACGGCCAAAGAAGCCGTCTCTCCGGACTTGGCTGTCCAGGCAATAATGCTTAGTAAACGTGTGCAGTGATGCCCACGTGGCTGCCTGACAGATGTCTTGCAGGGGGACACCACTTCCCAATGCAGTAGTGGCTGCAGTTGCTCTAGTGGAATGAGCACGCAGCCCCACCGGAGACTCTTTTTTAGCCGAATAGTAACAGGCTTTGATACACAAGACGGGAGATAGTCCTCTTGTGTACCACCCACCTTTCTTGTTGCTAACGTAGCCAACAAAGAGTTGGTCATCAAGCCGGTTGAGATAAAATGAGAGCGCACGTTTTAGGTACAGACGGTGGAGCCTCTCTTCCTCCTGGAAGGATGCGAAGGCAGAAAGAAGGTGGGCAAGGTAATGGTCTGCCCAATGTGAAATGCCATAAAAACTTTTGGCAAAAAGGAAGGACGGGCCTGGGCACAACCTTGTCCGGATGGACTGACAGAAAAGGAGGTTTACAAGAAAGAGTCTGGAGCTCACTCACTCACCTAGCGAGGGTGATGGCAACCAGGAAGGCAGTCTTCAAGGTTAAGAGACGAAGAGGATAGTTGTGAAGGGGCTCGAACAGAGCACACATCAAGTATGTAAGAACCAGATTCAAGTCCCACTGTGGCATCATGAAAGGAATAGGAGGAAAAAGGTGGGTAATGCCTTTGAGAAATCTATTTACAACAGGGTACTTGAAAAGAGGGGGCTGGTCAGGGAGCCTAAGAAAGGCCGAAATTGCAGAAAGATAGCCTTTGATAGTGCCCAGAGCAGCGCCCTGCTGGGCCAAAGAAAGAAGGAACAAAATGACTTCTGAAAGAGGGGCAGAAAAGGGATCCACAGCCTTTGCTGTACACCATGTCACAAACTTGTTCCACCACCTCCGAGTGAAGACGCCATTTGTGATCCATCATGCAGCTGCGGCTGAGTGCGTCCGCCCTGGCATTCAGAGACCCTGCCAGATGTTGAACCACCAGGAAAACGCCCTGATGTACCAGCCATGTCCAGAGGGACAGAGCCTCCTGACAGAGGGTCCACGACCCAACCCCGCCTTGCTTGTTGCAGTACCACATGGCGGTGGTGTTGTTTGTGAACACCTGCACTACTCTCCCCTTGACAGAGGGAAGGAATGCCTTCAGTGCAAGTCAGATCGCCAAAAGCTCCAAAAGGTTGATATGGAGCTTGGACTCCGCCGGAGACCAGAGGCCTCTGATCTCCGCCTCTCCCATGTGGCAGCCCCATCCCAGGAGGGACGCATCCGTCACCACTGTAAACTCCGGTTGGGGAAGGGAGAAGGATCTGCCGTCGACCGAATGCTGGTTCGTGAGCCACCACTGCAACTGTTGTGCAGTGCCCTCCGAGATCTGGACGTGACCGGACAGGTTCCCCTGATGCTGCGCCCACTGGAACTTCAGGTCCCACTGCAGAGCCCGCATATGCTATCTGTCATTATCGATCAGCAGGATGCAGGAGGCCATGAGGCCCAGCAGCCTCAGGGTCACTCTGACTGAAACCCTGGACGAGGGCTGAAAGATCAGAATCAGAGCCCGAATATCCCAAACTCGCTGTGCAGGAGGATAGACCCGAAACTGCCCCGTGTCCAGAACCGCTCCGTTGAAGAGGAGCTTCTGAAAGTGAATCAGGTGCGACTTCGGCACGTTGATGGAGAACCCCAGGAGGTCGGCCGTAGCCTGGAGGTGGGAGACGACTGTCTGGGGCGAACCTGCCTTCAACAACCAGTCATTGAGATAGGGAAAGACTGAAACCCCTGATCTGCGCAGATGAGCTGTGACCACCGCCATCACTTTCGTGAACACCCGAGGGGTGCTGGTAAGGCCAAAAGGGATCACGGTGAACTGAAAGTGCTCGTGGCCTACCATGAACCGCAGTTAACGCCGGTGGGCCCGCAGGACTGGGATGTGGAAGCATCCTGCAAGTCCAGCGCTACCATCCAGTCTTGTGGATCGAGAGCAGACAAGACCTGAGCCAAAGTGAGCATCTTGAACTTCTCTTTGCGGAGGAAGTGATTGACGTTCCGGAGGTCTAAGAGAGGACGCAGGCCCTTGCCTATCTTTGGCACCAGAAAGTAGTGGGAATAGCAACCACGACCTACTTCTGGCATCAGAGCGCGCTCAATGGCCCCCTTGGTCAAGAGGGCCGCTACTTCCTGCTGAAGAAGCACCAAGTGATCCCCCGACATGCGGTGGTACTGAGGTGGCATGGCTGGAGGGGTAGTCTCGAAGGGGAGGGAGTAGCCCCTTTGGACTATCTCTAAAACACACCTGTCCGATGTGATGGTGCACCAGTGGGGGAGGTGATGGTGAAGCCTGCCACCCACTGGCGTTTGATGGGCCTGAAAGTTCGGACTAGGAAGGTATGGAGGCAGTGGTGGCCGGGGTGGAGGTGCACTAACCCGCCCGCTAAACCCTTGGCCTGCCACGGCAGAACCCGCGTCCATGCAGGGATTGTTGATGCGCAGGCTTATGGCTCTGTTGTGAACACTGCGGGGCGCCCCTTCCGGTGCCACGAAAGGAGCGAAAAGCAGAAGGCAGAGGAGGGCGGGCTGCAGAGAGTCCCAAGGACTTGGCCGTAGCCCGTGAATCCCTAAAACGCTCCAACGCGCTGTCTGATTTGTCGCTGAAGAGGCGACAGCCATCAAAAGGCATGTCCATAAGCATGCTTTGGGCATCCCCCGAAAATCCAGTTGTCCTCAACCAGGCATGGCACCTGACTGCCACTGTCGTTGCAATCGCTCTGCCCAGTGAGTCGGTGGTGTCTAGGCCACAACGAATCATGAGCTTAGCCGCGCCTCTCCCCTCTGCAACAGCCTGGGAGAGAGCTGTCCGGGCCTCCTCCAGACACTGAGGCAGCATTTGCGCCACCTCAGAGGCATGCAGTGTTCACGGACCACAGCGCAGAACTGGCGGAAGAAAAAATCTTCTTTCTGAATTGATCTAGTTTCTTAGATTCCCTATCCGGTGGTGCAGAAGGGAAGGCGGTTGGGGAAACAGAGGCTTGGACAACCAAGCTCTCGTGGTGGGGTGTTGGGAGAGGAAAATGGGGTCACCCGGAGCCGGGCGATGGCGTCGGGCCTCGTTCCTATCCACAGCAGCCCCTGTGGTGGGCCTGGACCAGGTGCCCAAAAGAACATCAGAAAGTGCTTCATTGAAGGGAAGCAGTGGCTCCGCAGAACTAGCTGCTGGCTGAAGCACTTCTGTAAGGAGGTTAGTCCTGACGGCCACAGTAGGGAGCACGAGGTGTAGGGCCTCGGCCACCCTACACAACACCACAGCATAACTAGCACCCTCCTCCATAGCCACGGTGGGAGGAGACAGCATGCCAAGGTCTGGTGAGGTATCCAAACCACTGGCTTCCCCCAACTCCTCTGCCCAGTCCTGTTCATACACGCAATCAGCTGTGAGAGGGTCCTCAGACCCCTCCCAGTCCTCTCCTTCCTCCTCAGGCTGTTCATCAGTTCTAAAAAAAGGAGCAGGGACATGGGGATAGAAATCCCCGAGCAACGTCGAGAACGGCATCGATTGACGCCGGCCCGATGCCACATCCACTTCAGGGCTGAAACCGGGGTCGGCATCGTTCCGAGGAGCGGGCGACGTCAGAAGTGGTGCCGGTGAGGTCGATGTCGGTGGAGGTGTTATAAGGTCAACCGGCGTCGACCAGGATCCAGGCCGGAGCCGGCAGTGACGCCAGTACCGGAGCCACCGGCGATGAAAGGCGAGGACCACCAGGTGGGACCGCGTGGCCCAAAGGCACACCAGCGGAACCCGACGGCCCAAAGAGGCGAGCCATGGCCGACAGGAATTTCTGTATTTGGGCCGGAGTCGCCGACGGACTCGGGAAAGGCAGATAGGCTGGCGGCAACACCATAGGCTCCACCGAAGTCGCGGGGGAGGCACCACCCGCTCCCTCAGCCACGTCACGCGACTGGCGAGGGGATTTCGAAGAACGACGACGTTTCTTCAACTTCTTGTGCTTCGCCATACCTGAACCCGAGTGCGAAGACTTTGATCCCGAAGACCGATGGTGATGACTCCGCACACGGTCCCTCGACCTCCCACGGGACCGGGACCTCGAACGGCACGGATTCGACTGCAGGGCCTCCAGCAGCTTTCCGGACCGCTACCACAATCCCACAGGACAGCCCTCAGTACAAGTAGCAGTGCACCAGCACCACTTTTAGCACTGTAGTGCACACTTGCTGAGTGATGGACCAGCATTGCATTTACAGTGTGTCAGAAGTCGAGCGTCTTGTACCCTTTTTGTATGTAGATCCCCGTGAAACATCAAGTCCCAGAATGCAGTGTAGGAGATAGTTCATTGTATGCCTTCCCATGCTGCATTAGGATAAGTCAGGTGACTGCTATTGGCAAATAGCCTGCCTGCTCCCATTCCTGATTGCTTGGCCTTCCTTCCTGCCTGAGGACCACGCCCCCTTCCTCGTGTGTGGAGCTCTCTGTAATGGCTGTCCGCCATTCTTCCTTCTGACCTGTTTCCTTGGAAGCTGCTTTACGACTTACTATTCGTCTCGCGCTTGGAAGAGCTCCTGATACCTTTCGTCACGCGCTTTGGAAAGCGTTCCTGTCTTGCTGTTGCCAACGGTGTGCGGAAAGCGGCTGAAAGCAATCCCTGTTACTTCGTATCAAGCCTTTTGACGACTGCGTGCGGAAGCGCAGTTGCATCTCTTCTTCGTTACTTTGTATCCTGCGGGTTACCATCGACTCGAGGGAGCGCTGTGGAATACTTTTCGCTTGCCTAGACCTTCTCTACATGCGGTAAGCGTTGGGAATCATTTTGAACTGTAAAGGAGTACTGCGCTGTTGAAAGACTGTACAAACTGTATTGAAAAAACTTTATTGACACCTTCTGGGTACAGCGTTTCTACTGGATTACGAACCTTGCATTGCCCAACACTTATCAGCAGCTCCTGGGACTCTGACCTGTTTCTTTTTCTTTATTAATATCACTATCAGTGCACAGCCTCGTTAAAGGTGAGAAAGGACTACAGACTCTACGCGGTGTGTGGAGGAACATTTAAGACAGCGCGTGATAAGACGCTGTAAGCTCCTATTGTTTCTGGGTCCAGCTTTTCTCTCATGAGATTCAGAGTAGTGCAACTTCCTTCGTTTGGTTCCTTTCTTTTATACAAGAGACATCAGTTTTGTTTGATACCAATCTTGGTCATGTAAGTATGAGAAGGCATATAATGGATATAAGTAGTAGGAGATATTAACAAGTAGATAGGGCTTATGTGATCCTTTTGTTTTCTGTCTCCCTGTAGGAACCTGATATCCTGTGCCTGACTTCTATGTAGAAGACCTGGTGGTCCTTTATGGTCTCTTCACTCTCTGAGGGGGTCTACATCTTACTGTAGTGTGTTCTATACCTATAGAGGAGTAGACTCTGGGAGAGCGAAAAGATAGTATCTTCGCTCCCATGGATATTGGACCCTCTGTCGTTGGGACAAAGACCGAACAGAAGGCCAAGCCCACGTATTTAATATCCCCTGAGCGAAGATGGATAAAGGCGCTTCATATGAGGCGTCTCGTGTAGACCCTTTGTGCCCAGCTAATCCTGACATTACCATGTCGGAGTTAGCAAATACTGTAGTCACTTTACAGGCCGAACTCAGAGAGTTAAGGGGTGAAAATCAACGCTTAGTAACTGAACTAGGGATATTAAGAACACACACATCATTGGAGGCTGTCAGAACAGGAACATATCCTAAGCAGAAGCGTAATTACATTCAGCCAGGTCATTTTCACCTCCCTTCACCAGACACTTCAGGGTCACCTGCTCCTGCGTCTGCCCCGGTTAACCTAACTGTTGTTACTCCCCCACACACGCCCTTGGCCATGCCTGAACGTTTCAATGGGGATAGCACGAAATATGCAGTCTTTATGAACCAATGCCATCTCCAGTTCCTGTGTCGAGCTGCTGCATTCCCAGATGATGCCGCTAAAGTTGCATTCATCATTTCATATCTAAGTGGGAATGCAGCACTTTGGGCCGTACCGTTAGTAGACAACGATGATCCTGTCCTATATAATTTGGTCCTTTTCAAAGAGAGAATGAGGAGTCTATTTGCTCGCCATTCCTATATGCAGGCTAGCGACAATGAGTTGTTGAACCTGAAACAAGGGTCAAAGGACCTCATTTCATATATAACTACATTCAACAGGCTAGTCACCGAGACACAGTGGCCTGAAGAAAAAAGGACTTCCTTATTTTATAGGGGGTTAAAAGATGAATTAAAAGACATTCTGTCTCAGATTGTTGACCCTCCAGAGGAGTGTGCGTCTTTTATTGACTTAGTGGTCAAATTGGACCATAGGCTGACAGAAAGAAAAGGAGAGAAGACAAAAGGGGACTATCCTCGTCTTCTTCTTTCAAGAGCTGATAAAAAAGATCCCAAAGATACCAGTGAACCAATGCAGATTGGGGGAGTTAGAGGCCCTTTGACTGCTGAAGAAAGAGAAAAACGCAGACGTTTGAATTTGTGCTTGTACTGTGGTAAGGGAGGGCACTTCGCTAGAGAATGCCCTGTGAAGCCTAAAAAATTAGGCAGCAGTATTCTGAATAAATCTGGGGCTGTGACGGTTTCGGAAAACTAACTGACTTGGTAAATTTAGGGATCGATTTCCCAAGTCCTTCCGTGTCTCAGATCTCTCAGTCTGTTCCTAATCACTTATCCACGGTGCCCAAACATTTTATTATCTCTGTGGTATTCATTCTACCTTCCCAACTTAGAAAATCCATGGCTATATTAATAGATTCGGGGGCTACCGGGAATTTCTTAGATATCACGGTAGCTAAAGCCCTTGGGTTGCAATTTATCACAAAACAACATCCCGAAAAAGTGCAAGCTGTGGACGGATCAGAGTTGTCATCAGGATTGATTGAACATCATACACCAGACATTATCATGGTGTGTGACAATGGACACTCAGAGGTAATCTCGTTCGATCTCAGCGATACTCCCACGTTCGGGGCCATTTTAGGTGTACCATGGTTACAACGACACAATCCCTTGATAGATTGGGTTGCTAGAACAGTAACTTTACGGTCCTCCTTTTGTACATTACATTGTTATAGAGAAACGGCGCTTTGGCAAACGCCTTTGTGTTGTGCAACGTCTTCATCCTATGCCTCTAGTCTGCCTGTTGAGTATCAAGACTTTGCTAACGTGTTCGATGAGGTAAAAGCGACAGCTCTACCACCACATAGATCATATGATTGCAGAATCGATTTAATTCCTGGAGCCGAGCTGCCCATCAGTCAAGTGTATGCATTGACCGAACCAGAGACGAAATATCTGTATGATTACCTGCAAGAGATGTTGAAGAAAGGTTTTATTCGACATTCTACTTCCCCTGTCTCCTCGCCTCTTTTCTTTATTCCCAAACGAGAGGGAGGATTGAGAGCGTGTCTGGATTACCGCGCCTTGAATAAGGTGACGGTGAAAAACAAATACCCTCTTCCACTCATCTCCACTCTCTTGGATCAAGTACGGAAGGCGAAAATATTCACCAAACTCGATCTCAGAGGAGCATACCACTTGATCAGAGTAAGAGAAGGAGAGGAGTGGAAAACGGCATTTCGTACAAAATTCGGGTTATACGAATATTGTGTTATGCCGTTTGGACTCTGTAATGCTCCAGCCGCTTTTCAATTTTTTGTAAATGAAATACTTCGAGATTATTTAGATCTCTTTGTGATCGTCTACATTGACGACATCCTGATCTATTCTCAAAACACTCAAGACCATGTAAACCATGTTAGGCTAATACTGCAACGTTTGCAAGATCATCAGTTGTTTGCCAAATTGGACAAATGTTTGTTTCACACACAAAAGGTTGATTTCCTGGGCTTTGTCATTTCACCTGGGGGGATTCACATGGATCCTGCCAAGGTATCTGCAATCACCAATTGGTCAAGCCCCAAAACCGTGAAAGAAATACAATCCTTTCTAGGGTTTGCTAATTTCCATAGACGATTCATTCATCACTTTTCGGAATTGGTATCTCCTATCACTAGATTGCTCAAGAAAGGAGTGTCGTTTGATTGGGATAACAACGCCGAAAAGGCTTTCAGGGCCTTAAAAGAAAGATTCACCTCGGCCCCCATCATCAGACATGCAGATGAGACCCAACCATATTTTGTGGAAGCAGACGCTTCTCAATATGCAGTTGGAGGGGTATTGTCGCAGCGAGATAGGATATCGGGTACTCTCCATCCTGTAGCTTATTTTTCGAAAACTCTCTCACAAGCAGAACAAAATTACACGATTGGAGAACGAGAACTGTTAGCCATCAAGATGGCTTTTCAGGAGTGGAGACATTATCTGTTGGGGTCACCTCATACTATAACCATCTATTCTGATCACCGCAATCTTCAATTCTTTAGATCAGCCAGAGCCCTCACTCCCAGACAGATGAGATGGGTGTCTTTCTTTTGTGAATACGACTTTATCATCACCTTTCGGCCGGGTGCAAGACACGGAAAAGCCGATGCATTGTCTAGATTAGGAAAGGAGTACTGTATCACAGAAGAAACTCCCATACCCATCATTCCCGAAAACAAGATTGTTGCTTTAGAAACAAAAGAGGAGTTAACTGCTGACTCTTTTCTTGCTCGACTAGAACTGGAGTATGATAAAATAGGACAAGAACAGTGGGTAGCTGATCCGTTGAATACGGTAGTAAATGGTTTGTTTTATCATGAAGGAAGGTTGTTTCTTCCCTCCCCTGAAACCCGTTCACTAGTATTAAGATGGTGTCATACCTTACCCTTAGCTGCACATCCTGGAAGTGAAAAGACTCGCCAAACTTGCCAACGGTGGTTTTGGTGGAAAGAAATGTGTCAGGACATTACTGACTTTTGTAAAGCATGTTCTACCTGTGCACGACAGAAATCCATGCATAGTGCCCCTGTGGGTCTGTGACGTCCTTTACCAGTCCCTGAGTGTCCCTGGTCCACTATCAGCATGGATTTTATCACTGATCTACCTACAAGCAGAGGTTATACAACGATTTTGGTGGTAGTTGATATGCTATCCAAAATAGCTCATTTTATTCCTCTCAAAAAACTTCCCAGAGCAATAGAACTCGTTGAGATCTTCATAGACGACGTAGTGAAGTTACACGGGTTACCCTCGGTCATTGTGTCAGACAGAGGCCCCCAATTTATCTCAAAATTCTGGCAAGGCCTCTGTAAGACTCTCCACATAGATCACAGACTCTCTTCTGCTTACCATCCACAAACAGAGGGACAAACAGAGAGAACCAACCAAACCCTTGAACAGTATTTAAGATGTTTATTGAGTACTATAACCAGTGAATGGAGTAAAGCCCTTCCCTTAGCAGAATTCGCCTACAACAATTCCACGCATTCCGCTTCCAAAATTTCCCCTTTTTTCTTTATGACAGGGCAACATCCAAAATTTCTCCCTTTACATCTTCCTCCTGAACTGCTAAATATACCTGCTGTACATGAACATCACAAGGTACTTAAAAACATATGGGAACAAGCCACAAGAGAATTACTCAAAACGAAACAACGCATGAAAGAACAGGCTGACAAACACAGGAGAACCGCTCCTGTCTATTCTGAAGGGGATCAAGTATGGTTAGCCACAAAGAATCTCAGATTAGCAGGACCACGTAAATTCTGGCCCAGATATATTGGAACCTTCCCTATACTTCAGATAATAAATCCAGTAGCCATGAAACTCAAGCTCCCAACTGACATGCAGATACATCCAGTTTTTCATATATCTCTCCTTAAACCCTTCATTCCACCTTCCATTCCAGAACCTCCACCCCCGCCCCTCACTGTGAAAGGAGAGGTAGAGTTCGAAATCAGAAGGATTGTAGATTCTAGAAGACATCGAGGGCAATTACAATACCTCATAGACTGGGTGGGATATTCTCCTGAAGACAGAACATGGGAACCAGCAGAGAATGTACACGCTCCAGTTTTAGTCAGGAGATTCCATGCATTGTACCCCTCTAAACCCAGACCTGTTAATAGACCGTTAGGGGGGAGAACTGTCAGAAGTCGAGCGTCTTGTACCCTTTTTGTATGTAGATCCCCGTGAAACATCAAGTCCCAGAATGCAGTGTAGGAGATAGTTCATTGTATGCCTTCCCATGCTGCATTAGGATAAGTCAGGTGACTGCTATTGGCATATAGCCTACCTGCTCAAATTCCTGATTGCTTGGCCTTCCTTCCTGCCTGAGGACCACGCCCCCTTCCTCGTGTGTGGAGCTCTCTGTAATGGCTGTCCGCCATTCTTCCTTCTGACCTGTTTCCTTGGAAGCTGCTTTACGACTTACTATTCGTCTCGCGCTTGGAAGAGCTCCTGATACCTTTCGTCTCGTGCTTTGGAAAGCGTTCCTGCCTTGCTGTTGCCAACGGTGTGCGGAACGCGGCTGATAGCAATCCCTGTTACTTCGTATCAAGCCTTTTGACGACTGTGTGCGGAAACACAGTTGCATCTCTTCTTCGTTACTTTGTATCCTGCGGGTTACCATCGACTCGAGGGAGCGCTGTGGAATACTTTTCGCTTGCCTAGACCTTCTCTACATGCGGTAAGCGTTGGGAATCATTTTGAACTGTAAAGGAGTACTGCGCTGTTGAAAGACTGTACAAACTGTATTGAAAAAACTTTATTGACACCTTCTGGGTACAGCGTTTCTACTGGATTACGAACCTTGCATTGCCCAACACTTATCAGCAGCTCCTGGGACTCTGACCTGTTTCTTTTTCTTTATTAATATCACTATCAGTGCACAGCCTCGTTAAAGGTGAGAAAGGACTACAGACTCTACGCGGTGTGTGGAGGAACATTTAAGACAGCGCGTGATAAGACGCTGTAAGCTCCTATTGTTTCTGGGTCCAGCTTTTCTCTCATGAGATTCAGAGTAGTGCAACTTCCTTCGTTTGGTTCCTTTCTTTTATACAAGAGACCTCAGTTTTGTTTGATACCAATCTTGGTCATGTAAGTATGAGAAGGCATATAATGGATATAAGTAGTAGGAGATATTAACAAGTAGATAGGGCTTATGTGATCCTTTTGTTTTCTGTCTCCCTGTAGTAACCTGATATCCTGTGCCTGACTTCTATGTAGAAGACCTGGTGGTCCTTTATGGTCTCTTCACTCTCTGAGGGGTCTACATCTTACTGTAGTGTGTTCTATACCTATAGAGGAGTAGACTCTGGGAGAGCGAAAAGATAGTATCTTCGCTCCCGTGGATATTGGACCCTCTGTCGTTGGGACAAAGACCGGACACAGTGCACCAGTATTATATCTAGCACTACACTGATGCCCTAACAATTAGAGTGCATCGTTGTCTGATCATTTCAGGGAACACATGGCCCGCTGGCCTAAAGTGAACGCCCCACCTAACATCAAGGCACTGTCATGGCTTATGTGTCTATGCCAGAAACATTGAAGGGGCTGAAACACAAAACATTTTTCACTTTTTCTTGTACCTCTCTTTGGTGGTAACTGAAGCAGCGCTTGGCGAAGACTCCTTTTATCGTCATATTACGACAGCAGTTTTGTGCGGGTGGTAATGTGTGACTTCATTTGTGCATGTTGGTTGGGCTGTATTTTGTTGTGGTGGTGATGAGTTTTGGGCCCCATACTGAGTGTTGCACTGATCCAGAACGGGGTCATTCATTTGTTGATCCGAATATTGCACTGTCTACAGACCATACCTGAAATGGGTTAATGCATGACAGCGCTGCTCGGAAACAAAGAGTGGCAATTGCGACTCCTTGTTTCTGAGGTTTGTTATCTTGAGCTCATGTACTAATTCAAAGATTTTCCTGGTTAATGCATGCTCTGTAAACAGTGCATAATTGGTAAAAACAGTTCTATGCCACCTTTCTGCATTTACACAGTGCTCAGAACGAGATGATGATACAACATTTGATGCTTTTGTACTGTTGTGATTTTTTGATGTTATGAGTGTTTTGTTGTGTTTTTCGACTTTGTTCTAAGTTTTTGTTTTGTGCTCTGTTATGCTCCATTAATTACTTCAGAGATGCTAGCAAATGCTGCTAAATGTAAGGCCAAAACAAATGCTGCCACATTTACAGCCAAAACTAGCACTTTCCTTCAAAGTTACAGTAACAAAGGTATGCAATACTGTCCAACGTGGTAAAATACAGCTGCTCCAACTCTTCAACAATTAAAGACACCAGTAATCCAAAACTAAAATATATTGAATAATGGGTGCAGACTCATAGACCAAATGAAATGGTGCTATGACAATGATAAGGAAATATCCCATACCACTTGATTTACAGTTACAGCAAACAGCGGTTCAAGCTCATGACCCATTCATACAAAGCCCTACACAACTGTGGACACAGGTACTTGAACCACCATCAAATGCATTTGCTCTGAATCCCTTTCTCTAACCATCACCCTCCGCATCCGATGTAGCAGATGCGGAGGTCACCCTTTCGCCTACTGAGCAGCAAAGACATGGAACGAGCTACCCTTTCATCTACTAACTTCCCAATCTCTTTCAGAGTTCTGAAAGTCCCTGAGGACCTGGGTATTCGGTTAATCAGCTGGACCTTGCCAGAGCCTGGATACCCTCACGGGGGACTAAGAAGCGCTCTACAAATCTACTGATTGATTGATTGGTTGTAATGCTGGCTGATCAACATGTAAATGACACAAATAGTTGCTGGGGAGGCTGACCTATTGTTGGGTACTGATTGTTTAAGCTCTCTAAACATCTGGAGTTGTTTTGAACCAAACTTAAAATGCTCTCAAACGCAAATCTTTAAAGTATCTGTGGGAAGGCTCTGCATTCACAGCTGCATCCAATTGCTTCGTGGGAAGGCACAGAGTTCTGCTCTTTTAAAACAAAACCAGGTTTCCTTCTGAATTTTCATAGAGAGCTAACGTTTTTGGCCATACTTTCCTGACAGTCTCAATATAAAATGTTTCTGGAAAAAGATCTTCAAAACACCAAACATTCTTTTATGAACAAAATAGTTCCGTACAGCTAGTAGCTTTTTTTTCCTTTTTTCATGCAAAAGGTATATCGTCCTGTCGCAAAATTTCATTATAGCAATGTCGCTTCCTCTATACGACCAGGATCCAGGGGTATCTCCAAAGTGTAACTTTGAAGATACCCCTGGATCCTGGTCGTATAGAGGAAGCGACATTGCTATATTGATATTTTGCGACAGGACGATATACTCTTTGCTTGAAAAAAGGGAAGAAAAGCTACTAGCTGTACAGACCCATTTTCGTTAATCCGGGAAGAATCTCACCAGAGCGACCCTCTGGTGTTTTAAGAGGAATAACGCTATTTAACAAACGTCGACTTAAAGATCAATACTAATATACAGTTTGACCAATGTTGCTGTTAAGGCTGGCTTGGAGCCACACTTACCGTTAACAAAAGAAACAGCACTTAAATAAGCCCTGAAGAAGTCCCAAGAGGGATGAAACGTGTTAGTAAAGCAATTGTGTGGTGATTTTAAAAATAACGGAACAAGAGATTTACAATAAAAGATTTTCTATAACTACAATCAAGATACATGACTGTGTGATATTTACGTTTGGGAAGTTATTCATCTGTTTACATATTGTGTTTATTTGTCAGAATAAGTTGCACTATGATAGTTATATAAATATAAAACACTTTTCTCGGGTGTGGGTTAATTTTCAGTTCTGGATAACGTTGGTTTTTAACCAATATTTTGGGATGTATGTGGGTCACATCCCAGACCTACTGCACCGAGGTTCAATGCTAATCCAATAGGCTTACTAATTAGTGACGTCTGGTGCTGGACCGTTTAAAGCTCTGACCCTGTTTTTTTGTCAATATTCTTTTATGAACATGCTTCTGAAAAACTCAAAGTGAAAATATAAATTTTGATTTAAAATCCAATTGTGCATTACATTTGAGATAATACAGAAATGCAAATGTAATATGAAGAGTTCCTTTTTTGACATTTTGACTCCACTTAGGCAGGTAGTTTTAGGTGCGAGAATACTGTATGGCCAGAAAAAATGATTCTGGCTGCTATCCCCACACACTAAATCCAGATAATATGACGGCATATGCACATAATGGATATAACCATGAGAACCTTGTTTTTCTGGATGAGATTCTGCCCATTTCCATGCTGATTAATGCTTTCAGTGACTACCTGCTTTGTGCAGCTGGTAAATGTGACTAGGAGGCCTGTTCTCTGCAGTGGGTAAGGGAGATGGACAGGATGCCAGGGGGGCATGAGCTTGCAGTGCAAGCATGGAAATGCAATTCAAAGGCAGAGGCTGATCTGACACTCCTTTCACTATCTGGCCAAAATGCCAAGCCATTGTGCACGGTACAATTTGTACAAACTTAAGTAAGTTTATCTGAAACTCATCTGTAACTTGCAAATATGCCTTAGAGTTTTGTGATTCATGTAAGCATGTGTATCTCATTGAAAAGTGAAGCCATGCACATGTAAATGGAGTATTATTGATTTCTCTGAGTATTGTATGCTGAGTATCTACATTCCATGCTGTACATGGGGGTACGTTGGTGGTATCCCCAACACACTCTCTAGCTTGACATAGCTCTGGTTCCAAAACCTAATTACCTTATGTTGTTAACAAACTGATCCCATGTTCCAAAGCTGTCTGATATCCTGGTTCAGCAACATTGGTGGCCACCGGGGGAGTCCACAGTAAGTTTCCTGGGTCACCAAATCCAGAGCACTTACCATATTTTGTAAAGCACTCCTAGCAGGACCCCATGCTCTTGAGCTGGAGTGCAGAACCCCTTTATAATTGTTTATATGGCTGCATTTTGTAGCTTGTAAAATGTTACAAAAGATTCAAAGTCATGTTGATTTTTATTTTATTTAATAAAGCTTTATCTAATTTTTTAATGACAATCACTATTATTAAACATTGAACAGGGTGAAATAATGAAATGTTAAATTTATTTATAATTATTGGACATTTTTTGACAAAGACAATACATGTGCTTTGATGATATACTGAGCCTAAAAGCCAATAGGTCCACTTGTTATATTTGGGTGTGTTCACCCTTTCACATAATCAGTAGCTCTGTCTTACTCGAAATGACACTCCTTATATTTACAAGTGGTGGTTCATGCACATCAAGATATGGAAACAAATGTCAAATGTTCCTTTGATAGTTCAAGAAGGTTATGCGTGCAGATCGGGTATCGCTGTCTGATCCGCGAGCGTAAGTGAGAATGTTTTGTATAAGCACCACCCCAGTGAAGGTGTCCCCCAAATGCACAGCGTATAATCCAGTGAATGGAGTAATCCATATTTGATCAAAGATAAAAGACAGATCGGTCTTTTCTCAAAAATAGAATTTATTCGGGCCGTGGACTGCAGTCAAAGAAGATGGCTGCACACTGAGTGAGCTGCGCTAGCAAACCGCAGCGCATCGCCCCAAATCCGATATAATCCGTGCATATTTGGACACCCACCTGCTGGCAAGGCAAAGGGGAAGTGGCGGGCAGCGATCGGCTTGTTTTCGGCTGCCCGTGAACGCCCGACGGCGGAGGTGTTGTGGCCGTGCAGGTGCTGGCCGGGACTAGAAAATGGCGTCCGCCGCCCTGAGGCGATCGGAGACGGCGGAGTGAACGGCCCTGCTGCGCTGCTGTAACGGGGGACGCGCGGCGGTCGGCCCAGAGGACGGCGAGGCGTGGGCGGCCCTCATCGGTGACCTTGCAGTATGGAGTGTGCGCCTTGGAGGCCGGGTAGCTGGACCGCCTGCGCCGCGACGGCCCTGGGTGCAAGATGGCGCCCGTTGTGTAACAGACTCAGCCCGGTGAGTCACGAGAGGGCGGCTGCGGGGCGGTCCGCTTACAGTGCTGGGTCATACCTGCTGGGGACAGCCGAGGCGTGCCCTGAGAAGAGCCCGTGTGTCTGGCTTGGCGGTGAGCCCGACGGTGGCGGCTCGCGCGAGGGCTGAGGCATATCAGGGGCCTGTCCGAGCTTCAAAGGACCAGAGCTGGTGGACTGTGAGTAGCCTGGGCGCGGTGGCGCTAAGAGCGGGCGGAGGCTGTGTGCAGGCCGCAGGGACGTGCTACCGGCGAAGATTGCCAAGTGGGGGCTGAGGCGGCCGCATGCAGGAGCAAGACACGGCGCGGAGGGCTTGAGCTAGGCCCCTGCGCTCCTACACCGGGCGTCTGTGAGCCTGGTTCCTTCGCCTATTGCCCGCGGCGGGCACCGGAACTGTGCAGTAGTGCCGCATATTCCGCGGTGGGGCTGCGCTGGGGGACCCTGGCACACCGCCGTCTTAACTGGGACCTGGCTGGTGGGTGTTTCTGGGTCCCTGTGGGGTTGCCTTTCACCGAGAGAAACATTGCACCAGGAGGTGCGGGGCAGGACAGCCTTGCTGTCGGCGGTGGGTGTGAGAAGAGGTGCCCAGTAGGCGGCGTGTACTGAGGTGGCGGGGGACCTTGGAGGTGACTGGTCAGTACAGGCCAGCGGGCCTGGGGATAGTGGAGTGGGGCCCCGGACTCAGCAGAGACAGCGCCGTGGGTGGTTGGGCCGCTGCCCGTCTCTGGGTCTGGCAGCAGGACCTGGGTCTCCGACAAACTGGACCTGCGCGACCCGGGAGCCTGGTGTGCCGCTTGGACTGCTTCAACGGGGCTCCCGCCATGGGCCGCAACAAGTTGTCTGCGCAGGCCCAAGCCAAGCCAATCAAATCGATAAGTACACAGTGGCTATGGGCAGAGAGGCGGGCCAGCAAGGCGCGAGTCAGCGCAGTGGAGTGGAGGATGACTCACCAGAACCGTCGATCCGGGACATCATGCTAGCGATTAAACACATGCGTGGCACGATGGAGCCAAAATTGGACTCAGTCACGGAGGAGGTTAACTTGCTCCGCGCGGATTTTCGCAAGATGTCTGAAAAGGTGGCGGCAGCGGAGAGTGGCATTGGGGGTTTGCAGGCCAAAATGAAGAGAATGGAGGAACAGGTCGCTTCCCTCACCAGAAACCAAACGAGCGTTATGGCCCTCCTGGAGGACCAGGAGGGGTGGGCCCGACGCAATAACCTCCGCATCGTGGGGGTTCCGTAGGGATTGGAAGGCCCGTCCGTGGACTGCTTCGTAGAGGACCTGATCCTTAATCACCTAAAGCCGAAACGCCTCTCCAACTTCTTCTCAGTTGAAAGGGCTCACCGTGCGTTGGGGGGGGAAGCCTAGCACCATAATAGCCCGTATCCTGAACTACAGGGATCGTGATGCCATCCTGCAGGTATCGCGAGTGTCTGGGGATTTGCGGCTGGAGAACACCACCATCCGCTTTTCCCCCGACTTCACGCTGCACGTCCAATGTCTCCGCAGATCCTTTCGATGGAGTCAAAAGAGCCCTTTGCGACCTTGGTGTGAAATACATGATGTTATTCCCGGCGCGCCAAGATTATGGACGGTGATAAGGCGTATTTTTTTGACTCTCCAGCAGAGACGAGCGACTGGATGGAAGGCTGGCGCGCAGTGGGCCATCAGGGTGGTCCACGGAGATCAGCCTCTAATCGCACCAGTCAGGAGGTCTGGGCTCAGCACACGTCGCCACGAGAGCACAGAGAGGGCGAGCAGGCTCCTATAAAGTGACTGTAGTGCCTTTGAGTTGCATGGGGTACTGGTATGGAGAAGAATGGGGGGGCGAGGTGTTGCCTGTATCGGGGTTCTCTTTCTGGATATTGGGTGGGTTACTATGAGGTGGGATGCCTGTTGTGGGGCTATAATCACATGCTGGCGGTTCAATAGTTTTGCCTTGGTCGGTAGATGGTCTTGACATCTAGGGTAGGGAGGGAGGGGTGGGTGCGGTGGGGTCCATTTCGTTGTTTTGTCATTGGGGTGTGAACTCCGACAATTCAGTATGATGTTTTCTGCGGACTGCAGGCTCGTGTTCCCTTGTTAGGTTGACACCGGGGTGATGGGGCGACAGGCACTCTGCGAGTTTTCAGGGTGGGTGGATGGGGGCCCACTTAGCAGAGAGGGGGGTCTGGGTTGGGAGGGGACGGTTGGGGCTGGGGGTTGTTTTTGTTTAGCTCATGGTGGCTCACACTTAAATGCATGGTTGGGTCATCGGAGAGGCGGGCTTGGGAGCAGGACTGACTCGATGCACCATGAGACCTGGTACGGGAAAGGGCGACAGGCACAAATGCGAATCTGGACGTGGAATGTCAATGGGTTGGGTAACAAGAACACTGGTGCTACAACATGTGAAGCGCCATTCCCCGGATGTGGTGCTCCTCCAGGAGACGCACCTTCGGGGCAACAGGTGTAAGGCCTTAGACCGTTTTGGCTATAAGTTGGTGGCTCATTCGGGGTTCACGTCGGGTTCCAGGGGGGTGGGGATCCTTGTCCGAACCGCACTGCCCCATATCATTAATGGCGCATGGACGGAGGACTCGGGGTGTATGGCGTCGGTAGCAGTTAGATGGGAGGGGAGGTTACTAGTTCTTTTCTCTTGTTATGTTCCGCCAGACCTGCATGCCTCGACGTTTCAGAAGCTGGGGGCGCACCTGATGGGCCTCCCCCAGGGCACCCTCATGCTCGGAAGTGACACAAACGCGGTCATGGATGTTGACTGTGATCGTTCAGGGGCGAGAGCGGGCAATAGGGGGGAAATGGGATTGCGGGGATTTACGACCGCGATGGGCCTTGGAGACGTGTGGCGCTCGCACCATCCCTCCCTAAGGCAATACACGTTCTACTCAGCTAGACATGGGTCCTTCTCAAGACTAGATCCTATTTTTGCGAGGGAGGACCATTTGGGTGAATTTGCAGACTCTTGCATTCTGGCCCGGGGAATCTCGGACCACTCCCCAGTAAAGGTGGTCCTCAAGGGGTCAACAACCGTTAGGGCGGCCTTTCCCAGGCTGGACCCCTGGCGCCTTCAGGACGACTCCACAAGGGATAAGCTGTGGGAATGCTCTCAGCAGTACTTTGCTGAGAATCAGGGTTCGGTGGACTCCCAGCTTACTTTGTGGGAAGCGTATAAAACGGTCCTCAGGGGCCAGGCCCAGGCGCTGATTGGAGTCCAAAAAAAGGAGGAATCGCGGCAGATTAAGCGACTGGAACGGGAAATAGAGGAATTGGAGCGCAGGGCAGGCGGGACCCCTCGACTGACCTGGCCCACACCCTGGCACTGAAGCAGCAGGAACTTCGGTCACTGGTCGCGGGCGAGGCCCGGGCCAACTCCCAGGCCATGCAACGTAGGATTTACGATGCGGGGGACAAGAGTATGAAGATACTGGCATGGCTTAAGCGCCGAGATCGTGAGTGATCCTGGGTGGCGAAAGTGAGGGATGCTTCCGGGTCCTTGGCGGACACGGGCGTGACCATAGCGGAAGCATTTGCGTCCTACTTTAAGGGGGTCTACTCCCCGGTCTGTACTAGGTCGGAGCTGGACTGTGAGGAGTTTTTGCGAGATTTCGCGCTTCCTACTCTATCTCAGAAACAAACGAGCCGTCTGGATTCAGCTCTAACGGGGGCGGAACTCGGAGAGGCCCATAACTCCCTGCAGGCAGGGAAGGCACAGGGGTCCAATGGGATCCCTGTGGAATTATACAGGAGCCACGCTAGTGTGATTATTGACCCGCAACATGTTTCTCGAGGCCTGAGAGGTGGGTAGGCTCCCACCAGATCAGCAAGAAGCTACGATAGTGGTCATACACAAGGCTGGGAAACCGGCGGACCTGTGCTCATCATACCGGCCCATCTCGCTGTTAAACATGGAGGCCAAGGTTTTGGCCAAGGCCTTGGCGACGAGATTATTGTCGGTCTTGCCGGACCTTATCCATGTAGACCAGTCAGGTTTCATGCCCCATAGGAGCACCCGGCATAATTTGAGAAGGCTATATGGAATCCTGTACATGACTTAGGCGGTGGGTGATACTCAAACGGCCCTGTTGTCCCTAGATGCATCAATGGCCTTCGATAGTATCGAGTGGCCCTACTTATTTATGGTGCTTCAGAAGCTGGTCTTTGGCCCGGTCTTTTGTAGCTGGGTGCGACTACTGTATGAGCAGCCGGTAGCGAGGGTGAGGGTGAACGGTGCGATGTCCTGAACGTTCCCCCTGCGCAGGGGGACCAGACAGGGGTGTCCCTTGTCCCAGCTTCTTTTTGCCCTCGCTCTCGAGCCGTTAGCACAGTGGATTAGGCGGGACAGGTCTTTTTGGGGCTTGGCGCTCAATGACAATTGGGAAGAGCGTATATATTTATACGGCCCGCCCATACTACTCGATCGCGCAGGCGCTACATCTTTTTGAGTTGTTCGGGAGCTACTCTGGCTTCTCAATTAATTGGTCCAAGTCTCTCATTTATCCCCTTTCGGGCCCGCCACCAAGAATCCCGAAGGGATGTTCGGCATCGATAGAAACAGAAGGCTTCCGGTACTTGGGGATTTACGTTACTAGAAATAGCGTGGAATTCATAACTAAAAATCTTGAACTGCATTTGGTGAGGCTGACCTCTGATGTGGCCCACTGGAAGTCCCTGCCTCTCACACTCGCCGGGCGTGCTGCACTGTTCAAAATGCTGGCTCTGCCGAGGATTTTGCACGTCTTGCAGAACACACCGTATCCAATCCTGTGTGGGGTGTTCAGGCGTATATCTCAGTCGGTCCGCACGCTACTGTGGGAGGGCGGTAGCCCGAGGATCGCGATGCATAAACTCACGAGAGGAGTATATGACGGGGGGCTGGCCCTCCCGGACGTCCAATTATACTACTGGGCTTCCCAACTGCAGGTGGTCAATGATTGGGTATATGCGCCAAGCTCAGAACCTGCCTATCGGGTAGACAGGTATGTTATGCCGGGAGGTACTTGTGAGCCGCTCCTCTATTCGCGTCGTTGGCGTGGAGATTTGCCTTCGCATACGGGGGGTGGTACTACAGTGCTGGCGGGAGGCGAATCGCTTCCTGGGGTGGGCTGGTACCCTGACCGGGAGGACCCCTCTGTGGGTGGGGGATCACTTGCCAGAGGTTAAGGGACTTGTGGGCTTTAAGGGCTGGAAATTAATTGGGATAGAATATCTAGGTGACGTCTGGAAAAGAGATGCCCCCAGATCCTTCGAGTACCTCCAACAAAAATTCCGAATGCACGAGTCCCAGCGGTTTCATTATTTGGTCCTGAAGAATTGCCATTCGATCCTCCTGACGAGCAAGGCAAGAAACATGTTGACCTGTATAATTACGAGTAGAGCGTAAATATTTTTATTTATCACAGTCACATATACGCCACTCGACCTTTATTTTAATGAGGCAGGGAACCTATCTGAAGAAAGGTCTCTTATTGGATTCCCTTACCTTTTTTAATCACTGCACACATTTATTCACCACATCTACTCACATTGGGCCCCTCACCCCCACTACACCATACGGCGTGGAACAAAAGATCTCCGCCAAAGAGCCCCACATTGGGTGCCCGTCGGGTATTGCAGCGCCGACCCGACGAGGAGCAGGCTCAATGATGAAGCATGACACCTAGCTGGCTGGGTGTGTGAGGGCCCTAGTTCCAAACACGGGAATTTCCCTATCCCCTTGTAATATCAGTTGAACTACTTCCGTAGTAATAGTTATTTTGGCTCTCTTACCTGCTCAAGACTCTCTTTAGGAACTACATACTCTTTCTTGTTTTGATTATTATGGGCATGTATGTAGGACCTTTTAAAGCCCACTTGTCCCCCCCCCTTTTTTGTTAAGTATATGCACGGGTTACCCCCGTGGGACTTCATCAGGTTACCAAAGATGCAAATTGCCTCTTCTGGCCCATTGTTTTTATCTAATATATATAAAATGTATATATATATTTTATTCCTCTTTGATGTAGCATTCACCTTGTCTGCACACACATTGAGGTGCACTCTTTCTTAGTCCTGGTTTTAGTGGCCTTTGGATTTTTTAACTCCTGATACAGCAATTAGTTTTGTTCCTTTTCCACCTGACACTTTAAACATCCTCAGCGAACAGCAGTACACACCTACTACAGTGTATTCACCTAACACTTTTTTAATAGACTGTTAATTGATACTATGCTTCTTTGGCAACTACGCAATCGCTAATTCTTTTGTTTGCCTGTTTTCTATTTTATTATTGGGTTGGAACCCTGTTCCATTCTTAGCTCCGTATCTAGGACACTGCAAAACAGGTAATTTATATGCCCCGACTGGGTTTTACACCATTTAAAGATGGCCGACACGGTTAACCCCGCGTGTGAGCCCATGGTGTCCCTAGTTGCAGGCGAGATCACGTGCAGTTACCCTTTCGAGGCTGGCCCCGCCTGCATTTTAGCGCCGGTGGTTATAGAGACACACACTGAAGCTGACTGTAGCCATCCGGTTCCACCGGCGGTGGTGTAGGTCTCACAGTAGGATCCATTTCTGATCAGGTGAGCCTGTATTCATTTACGAGCGGTTCCGGCCGCCGTTGTAATATCACTGAGGTGTTGGCTTTGGGTGAGAGGCGGCTGAATATAGCGGTAAGCGAGTGCCTTGAACCATTAGTTAACCACCACCAGTACGAGCCGCTACACAGGGATATGATGCTCCCGCACCCTTTACCCTGGAACCCCTCATAGTGGTGTTCCTGTACAAGTCATTGACAGGGTCCGTGATGGTTCTCCGGTGCTCCGACTAGTTTGGGGGCTTTGTTTGACTCTGCCCATGTTTTGGAGTTTCACTTGCATTACGCTGCTCTCCCCGCCACCCTCCCACTTGTTTTTCTATCATAGGCATTTTCCTGAATCCAGGTGTGCTTTCAACTAATTGGTGATTTCTTCACTATTTTGCCCCTATAGGACACTACATGATAGGTGTCCTATGACCCGCTGCCAACTGCTGAGGTATGACTCCTACAATTGTAGGTGAGTCCATTTGCCACTATCCTCTTGACGAGTTTGAGTCCTGTTTTTAAGTCTTTCATTATGATCTCACTGTAAGCCTTTCAAGAAACATTGGCACTTTCGTTTTGCAACAATGTGAAGCATGAATGCTCTTACCAAGGGTCATTGTTATTAACACCTTATAATTGCAGTGTTGAGAGAGTCGTTACTATTACTATGTCTACAACGATATATACAAATATGTTATTGTTGCTCTTCTTTAGGTCGTCCTCCATCATTGTGGTCACTTCTCCCACAGTTTGATTATTTGGGAGGTAGGTGCTTCCACCTCGCCATGATGTGCAGATGTATGTTATTTGGTCCTGAAGAATTGCCATTCGATCCTCCTGACGAGCAAGGCAAGAAACATGTTGACCTGTATAATTACGAGTAGAGCGTAAATATTTTTATTTATCACAGTCACATATACGCCACTCGACCTTTATTTTAATGAGGCAGGGAACCTATCTGAATAAAGGTCTCTTATTGGCTTCCCTTACCTTTTTTAATCACTGCACACACTTATTCACCACATCTACTCACATTGGGCCCCTCACCCCCACTACACCATACGGCGTGGAACAAAAGATCTCCGCCAAAGAGCCCCACATTGGGTGCCCGTCGGGTATTGCAGCGCCGACCCGACGAGGAGTAGGCCCAATGATGAAGCATGACACCTAGCTGGCTGAGTGTGTGAGGGCCCTAGTTCCAAACAAGGGAATTTCCCTATCCCCTTGTAATATCAGTTGGACTACTTCCGTAGTAATAGTTATTTTGGCTCTCTTACCTGCTCAAGACTCTCTTTAGGAACTACATACTCTTTCTTGTTTTGATTATTATGGGCATGTATGTAGGACCTTTTAAAGCCCACTTGTCCCCCCCCCTTTTTTGTTAAATATATGCACGGGTTACCCCCGTGGGACTTCATCAGGTTACCAAAGATGCAAATTGCCTCTTCTGGCCCATTGTTTTTATCTAATATATATAAAATGTATATATATTTTTTATTCCTCTTTGATGTAGCATTCACCTAGTCTGCACACACATTGAGGTGCACTTTTTCTTAGTCCTGGTTTTAGTGGCCTTTGGATTTTTTAACTCCTGATACAGCAATTAGTTTTGTTCCTTTTCCACCTGACACTTTAAACATCCTCAGCGAACAGCAGTACACACCTACTACAGTGTATTTACCTAACACTTTTTTAATAGACTGTTAATTGATACTATGCTTCTTTGGCAACTACGCAATCGCTAATTCTTTTGTTTGCCTGTTTTCTATTTTATTATTGGGTTGGAACCCTGTTCCATTCTTAGCTCTGTATCTAGGACACTGCAAAACAGGTAATTTATATGCCCGACTGGGTTTTACACCATTTAAAGATGGCGGACACGGTTAACCCCGCGTGTGAGCCCATGGTGTCCCTAGTTGCAGGCGAGATCACGTGCAGTTACCCTTTCGAGGCTGGCCCCGCCTGCATTTTAGCGCCGGTGGTTATAGAGACACACACTGAAGCTGACTGTAGCCATCCGGTTCCACCGGCGGTGGGGTAGGTCTCACAGTAGGATCCATTTCTGATCAGGTGAGCCTGTATTCATTTACGAGCGGTTCCGGCCGCCGTTGTAATATCACTGAGGTGCTGGCTTTGGGTGAGAGGCGGCTGAATATAGCGGTAAGCGAGTGCCTTGAACCATTAGTTAACCACCACCAGTACGAGCCGCTACACAGGGATATGATGCTCCCGCACCCTTTACCCTGGAACCCCTCATAGTGGTGTTCCTGTACAAGTCATTGACAGGGTCCGTGATGGTGCTCCGACTAGTTTGGGGGCTTTGTTTGACTCTGCCCATGTTTTGGAGTTTCACTTGCATTACGCTGCCCTCCCCGCCACCCTCCCACTTGTTTTTCTATCATAGGCATTTTCCTGAATCCAGGTGTGCTTTCAACTAATTGGTGATTTCTTCACTATTTTGCCCCTATAGGACACTACATGATAGGTGTCCTATGACCCGCTGGCAACTGCTGAGGTATGAATCCTACAATTGTAGGTGAGTCCATTTGCCACTATCCTCTTGACGAGTTTGAGTCCTGTTTTTAAGTCTTTCATTATGATCTCACTGTAAGCCTTTCAAGAAACATTGGCACTTTCGTTTTGCAACAATGTGAAGCATGAATGCTCTTACCAAGGGTCATTGTTATTAACACCTTGTAATTGCAGTGTTGAGAGAGTCGTTACTATTACTATGTCTACAACGATATATACAAATATGTTATTGTTGCTCTTCTTTAGGTCGTCCTCCATCATTGTGGTCACTTCTCCCACAGTTTGATTATTTGGGAGGTAGGTGCTTCCACCTCGCCATGATGTGCAGATGTATGTTATTTGGTCCTGAAGAATTGCCATTCGATCCTCCTGACGAGCAAGGCAAGAAACATGTTGACCTGTATAATTACGAGTAGAGCGTAAATATTTTTATTTATCACAGTCACATATACGCCACTCGACCTTTATTTTAATGAGGCTGGGAACCTATCTGAATAAAGGTCTCTTATTGGATTCCCTTACCTTTTTTAATCACCGCACACACTTATTCACCACATCTACTCACATTGGGCCCCTCACCCCCACTACACCATACGGCGTGGAACAAAAGATCTCCGCCAAAGAGCCCCACATTGGGTGCCCGTCGGGTATTGCAGCGCCGACCCGACGAGGAGCAGGCCCAATGATGAAGCATGACACCTAGCTGGCTGGGTGTGTGAGGGCCCTAGTTCCAAACAAGGGAATTTCCCTATCCCCTTGTAATATCAGTTGGACTACTTCCGTAGTAATAGTTATTTTGGCTCTTTACCTGCTCAAGACTCTCTTTAGGAACTACATACTCTTTCTTGTTTTGATTATTATGGGCATGTATGTAGGACCTTTTAAAGCCCACTTGTCCCCCCCCCTTTTTTGTTAAGTATATGCGCCAAGCTCAGAACCTGCCTATCGGGTAGACAGGTATGTTATGCCGGGAGGTACTTGTGAGCCGCTCCTCTATTCGCGTCGTTGGCGTGGAGATTTGCCATCGCATACGGGGGGGTGGTACTACAGTGCTGGCGGGAGGCGAATCGCTTCCTGGGGTGGGCTGGTACCCTGACCGGGAGCACCCCTCTGTGGGTGGGGGATCACTTGCTAGAGGTTAAGGGACTTGTGGGCTTTAAGGGCTGGAAATTAATTGGGATAGAATATCTAGGTGACGTCTGGAAAAGAGATGCCCCCAGATCCTTCGAGTACCTCCAACAAGAATTCCGAATGCACGAGTCCCAGCGGTTTCATTACCTTCGCCTTATGCATGCCCTGCGATCCCATGTGAGCCCTGACGCTTCCATCCCAGAGTATTCTCCCATGGAGGACAGGCTTTTGCTGGATCCCATCCTCGGCAGGCCTACGGCTACTATTTATCGTAAACTCATTAACAACATGCCTGACCCACTTGTGTCCCTCGGGGAGAGATGGGAGGGAGATATTGGTCGCCTCGAGGATGACGACTGGCAGGATGCCTTGCAAAGCCCACGCGAGGTGGCCATTCGGGTAAGGTTCTGTCTCGTGCAGCTTAAAATCCTGCATTTGGTGTATTACCCGCGTACTCAACTTTTCACATGGGGCAGGAGACTGTCCCCATTATGCTCGCGGGGATGTCAGGAGGAGGGGTCATTTTATCATATCCTCTGGGACTGCCCGAACATAAAACCCTTTTGGACGAAGGTAGCGCAAACAATGTCGGGCGTGGTGGGCTCGCCGGTACCAGTGGAGCCCAAATGGCTTCTTCTCATGATCAAAGGCCCCACAGACTGGTCCAGGTATCACGAAATCTAGCTTGCACTGGCGGCCGGGGTAGCGAAACGTAACATTGCCAGTTGCTGGGGGGCACAGGAGCCACCGCAGTGGGATCAATGTCTCAGGGACTTGGATTGGGTGAAGAAACCATATATAAGGCCAGGGGCTGTGCGAAAAAGTGGCAAAGGGTGTGGGGACCGTGGAAGAGGTTTCGGGGTGCCCGGAGGGGGGTGGGGGGTCAGTTATGAGTGTGCCTTTGGTTAGCTCTGGGTACCATGCACAGGAATTACTCACTATGCATTGCAACGTTGGTTGTATTCTGCCTGTGACCATGAGCAAAGTTAATAAAAAGATTTAAAAAAAAAATAATAGAATTTATTCAATCGTCATACATTCTGCATGGCAAACCTTTTGTTTACACGTTGTCAACAAAGAAGGGAAATCCTTAGGTGAGGCAAATAGTTGCTCCAACATTATTGTTCATCCCAATGCATTTTGGTCTGAAAGGGGCCCCTCATTAGGGGAATGCTAAACGCTTAAACAATAAACGAATGAAGCGAGAAAAAGCATGGATCACTATGTAGCGATTGTAATGTATAGGATTCATACAACACATGCAATTGTACAGATTTGACCATGCAGTTGCCGAGGTGAGTGACCACGGAGCTCAGGGTTGTGAATGGGATCACGGGTCCTCCGACGATGCCTTTCAAATTAAAAGTCAGTTTAGAGATTAACAAGAGATTTATTTTTCGATATACTATCACATCCTTGCCCCTTGATTATGCCCAGGGAACTTTAGAATGTATTTAATCTCACAATTATCCTTAATGATCCATTCTCCCCGAGTATCATGGGGAGCTAGTTTCAATTGGTTATACACTGACTTTTAATTTGAAAGTTATCTTTCGAGTACAGAATGATTACACGTTTAGGAAATAGGTAATGCAGGGTTTCCAATATGGCGGCTATAACTCAAGACATCTGGAACAAGGTGTGTATTCTTAGCCCATAAAGCACAAATAATGTGGGAATTCCAATATGGCCGCAGCATCTGACTGAAGCTTCGCACACACTACAGAGGTTTAGTTGCTCACTAGTGTAATAGCCGGAACAGGATGCGGGTCACGAGAGCGAGTGGAAACAGGTCAAAAGGAAGTCTCAGCAAGGACAAGCAATCATCAGAGGACCTGAGATGGGGATAATCGATGAACGCCGTTCTTTGACAAAGTAAGCTGGGAGCAACGGGGGTGCCGCATTACATCCCTTAGCAGTGGGGGGCAAACAGTGGAGAGGATAGGAAAAGGAAATCTCCCTTTGATATTAATGACATTATACCACCTTGAGGCTTTATGACAGAAGGGTCATGGCAGGACCTTTGAATTTAATATTCTATTGTCAACTAAGCATACGTAAATAGAACTACTAGGATGACTAGAAAACAATTTCACGTGTTATTCGGGATGAAGAGGAATGGGGTCACTCTACTGAAAAAATAAGATCCGAATTGGGAATTACTGCTAAATTCCATTTGGATCCAATAGAAAAACTGATTTTGAATTTGTGCTTCCTTATATAGAGTGTGACAATAAGGCGGCGTTTTCACGACGGTCCCGGGTTTAGAGAATTACTTGTAAACTCGGGTAAGAACTTTGGCATCACACGCTTTGATTTATGGTTGTTTTTTTAAAAAAACAGGAACACTTGGCCAAAAAAATCTGTAAATGGGCTTGGGATTGTAGTGTCCGCAAACCTCACAGGTGTCCTAGAACATGTAATGGCATGACTACTCGCATGTTTTTATGGGTTAGATATGGATGCAACACAGAGGTGCATTCAAGATGGGAAAACTGAAAATATATGATAGTGTTTTTTGGAAATGAAGCGAACATGACCTTTGTGTTTTGTCTCCTTTACAGATAAAGCATAAGGTGGACTTTACATTTTACAAAAATTGCTTTTATAGAGAAAGATCAAATTTTGGTCGGGACCATACTATTCAAGGGATCTACAATCTGAAGAAGGCCTCTGACCCATGAGGGCAAAATTAGAAGGCTGAAACATGTTGGTACTTGCACTGGGGATTTAGGGGCAATTACCCCTCCTTCATATTCCCAGATCGCATTATATTTAATCCTGTCAAGGGGAACCAAGAATAAAGGTATTGCAAAGGTATCCCCTTAGACAGTTTTACTCTTCTGTCTTTCTGCACTAGAGATCCCTTTTTTAGGGAATACTCTTCCCTTTCACAAACTTTCCTTTCTTTTTCTCCCTCACCATAAAAAAACACAGCGCTCCGTCCAGTGCGTTGGTGTGCGCCTGGAGGTCTGCAGCGACCCTATGATGAAGCATGCCACTGCATAGTGGGTGAGAGCAGCACTAAAAAATCTTTTGATTTTTCGTCTGTATTGTTTCTCCTTAATTGACTATATCCACAAAGTGGATAGGGTAGGAACAGAACATTTTCAACCGAAATTGGGTTAATGTCCATTTTATTAGTCCTTCTCTCTTTTTTGTGTGTTTAGATTAAAAACTATATAACACATTTAGAATGTTGGATCCATAATGCATACCATACTTTTGCCAGGCCAAAATCAACCACCCTGCGAGTGTCAGTAGCTAAACTTCACATAACCTCCAAGTATTAACCAGGTCCAATCAATTTACACAACGGCACAATCCATTTGCCCCGCAAGGTTCTATATTTGGGGCAGAAAAATAACAAGTGGACTATTGATTCTTGTCTTGCATGCAGGACACTGGTCATCTGTGGTGGTTTTGTTACTCCACTTTTTACAAAACAGTTTGGTGGGTAGGATTTTAAAACGAAATTGGATAAACAATTTGCATGCCAGTGGAGGTGCAATTTCATCAATTGTTTCCTCATAGAATGGGGCAACTTATAAATTAATAAAATCTATGCTCAAGGTGTCCACCGGTTTGGTCATCTCCTTCACCAAAATAGTGTTTCAATAGATCTCTTTGACCCTACATCTTGGGATAGAACACAATCTTTCAGGAGTGTACCAATATTCCTCCATCCAAAGGCTCTCCAGTAAATTCTTCAGAGAGCTGAACCACGGTATAGATTCGGCCTAGGGTTGCTTCAAGAGATCAATCGCCTCTGCTCTATATGGGTTGAGCTCATTTACCAACTACAAGCGGTGCCAAAACATTAGCTGCTTATGGCCCAACTTATGCGATAGTAATTTTTGACCCAGGTCCATAAACATGGGAATCAAGGGGATACTAGAGGGGAGGTTTAACATTGAGCGAAGAAACCGATTCTCTACAACAGTGAGTGAATTTGTATTTCCAATACCCCATAATTCGGCACCATAGAGAGTTCCCCCAAGTATTTTAGTATTCTAAATTTCTAGTGCTGTATTTTTGTGAATTTTACTTAGGTGGGCCGTTTGTTGTACTAATGAGGTTAGTGCCATTTCGATATGTGGCACCTAATTTAGCTTTGAAGTTAGATGGATGTGATGTCATGAGTGATGTCATTTGAGATGTCATCAGTGATGCCACTGACTGATGTAATATGTGACATCATCAGCAGTGCATTGCGGGAGCGCGAGTTATAGTAAGCTGAGCTAACTATAACGGCTTAATTTCTCTGGTTTTGTACGAGTGAAATGTAAGCCTAACTATAACGTCCCTGAAACCTGTGTTTTTTTTCAGTAAATATCTAAGATTTCTTGAATGTTAATTCCTAACTATAACATCACTGAAACCTGTTTTTTAGTGAATTTCTAAGGTTTTTTAAATGCTAATTACTAACTATGACGTCCCTGAAACTTCTGGTTTTTTTCTGTGAATTTCTAAGATTTTTTAAATGCTAATTTCTAACTATGTGCAGAAAGAGGAAAAAAGGTGCAAAAAGAAGCAAGAGAGTTGCAGAAAGAGGCAAGAGAGGTGCAGAAAGAGGCCTACTTCAACTATACCTTTCCACAGACTCATACGAAGCAGCCTAATCACTAATCCTTCTCCCAAGATATCTTAAACATCACTTTTCTCTTGAAGGTTCACTATTCATTGACTGCTCAGAATGTTACGCCTACCAAATGTAAAAAAGCAATCATAACCATATCACCGTTGTAAGTCTCACCAAGTTTGTGAAGGTATGCACGCGTGTCTGTACTTTTACCTAGTGACATGTTACATAAAAATAAACATACAAATACTTGAATACCCATGTTTCAAACAGCATACTCTGTACACTTGTGTGCAAGACGGTGTATGTATTTCTTTCTGCTCATAAGACAGGGCACATGGGTATTCAATAGTATATTTGAGGGGTTCTATAACACCTATATACATAAGAAATGTCTGCCTGTGCAATTGAATGACAGAGCACAACTGAGAACATTTGACCACCTATAGGAGAAGCTACCCACTTTTTAAGCTACCATCTTCAGATCCATAACACATGTGAGAATACATGTACAAGTAGACATATACCTCAGTCAGGACAGCACGCAGACCTTTGAACTTGACAGCTTGCATTTCCCATTTGATTACAGAAAGTGGCAAGAGAAGTAAAGAAAAAAGCAAGAGATGTGCTGAAAAAGCAATGGAGATACAGAAGAAGGCAAGAAAAGTGCAGAAAGAAGTAACAGGTGCAGAAAGAAGAAAGAGAAGTGCAGAAAAAGGCAAGAGAGGTGCAGAAAGAGGAAAGAGAGGTGCAGAAGGAGGGAACCGGGGTGCAGAAAGAGGAAAGAGAGGTGCAGAAAGAAAGAATAGGGGTGTGGAAAGAGGCAAAGGAAGTGCAGAAAGAGGCAAGAGAAGTGCTGAAAGAAGCAAGAGATGTGCAGAAAAAAGCAAGAAAAGTGATGAAAGAGACAAGAGTTGAAAAAAAGAAACAAGAGAGGTTCAGAAAAAAGCAAAAGAAGTGCAGAAAGAGGCAGGTGAGGTGCAGAAAGAGGCAAGATAGGTGCAGAAAGAGGCAAGTGAGGTGCAGAAACAGGCAAGAGGGGTACAGAAAGAGGCAAGATAAGTGCAAAAAGAAGCAACAGAGGTGCAGAAGGAGGCAACAGAACTGCAGAAAGATGCAAGGGAGTTACAGAAACAGGCAAGAGAGGTGCAGAAAGAGGGAACAGGGGTGTGGAAAGAGGCAAGAGAGGTGCAGAAAGAGGCAAGAGGGGTGCAGAAAGTAGCAAGAGAGGTACGGAAAGAAGCTGAGAAGTGCAAAAAGAAACAACATAGGTACAGAAAGAGGCAAGAGAAGTACAAAAAGAGGCAAGAGAGGTGCAGAGAGGCATAGGGGGTGCAGGAAGAGGCAAGAGAGGTGCAGCAAGAGGAAGAAAGGTGCAGAAAGAAGCAAGAGAAATGCAGAAAGAGGAATCCTCCGGGGCCTGCCCGTTCCAGTTTGTTTTTTAAATAAAGGGAGGGGGGCCGAGTGGCCCACCCCGGGCTATTTTTGGCCTTGGGGACCCCATCACACGGGGCTTGGCCTCACGTTAGGGTCCGTGGGGGGAGCCCCAGTGCCCCCACGGTCCCTGACGGATCCCTGCCTCCTGCAGGAGCCAGCATTGATTTTGGACAAAGGGAGCTGCAAACATGCAGTTTCCTTTGCCCAAAAGCAAATCTGCTTCGCTTCATGGAAGCAAGACAGTTTTCCTGCTCTCGCTGCCATGAAGCTAAAGTTTGCTATAGCAGGGCGGGAGCTCCCACCCTGCCATAGCAAACTGCAATATCCCAGGGGTGGACACCTCGGGACATTGCTGGAGCCGGACCTGGGGCCATGGAGGTCCCCTCGAGGGGAGCTGAGCGGCCCCCCTCTATCACATTTAAAGCCCTGGGAAGTTGGTGGCCCCCGGGTTGGGGTCCGCAACGGCCCCCGCATTTACATAATATATGCCCCGGGATGTGGTGGTCCCTGGGGCAGTGTGGAGAGGGCAGGAGCCCCCCTCACAACTTTTTAATAAAAAAAAAAGCCAGGGATTGTGGTGGTCCCTGGGGTGAGGGATGCGCTCCCCCACATTTAAAGTTTAAAGCCCGAGAGAGGTGGCAGGCCCCGGGGCAGTGTGAGGGTTAGGCAGGAGGCCCCCATGCCTTTTTTTTTTAAAGTCCTACGGAGGTGGCAATCCCCGGGGCTGTGGGGCCCCCCCCCCCCGGATATCATTAAAATGACCCCGGGGAGGTGTGGCCACCCCGGGCCCCGGCTACATATTACACCATTGCCCGTGGGACCTGGCCCACCCAGGAGCTTAATTAAACGAAGCATGGGAGACCGCACTTCGTTAAAAAAAAAAAAAAAACGGCGCGATTCGTGCAACCTACGCGAATCCTGACAAAATGTTTTAAAAAGGGCGTTCCTAACTGCCCCCTTTTCTTTACCTTTTTTCTTGTAACTCTGTTCAACCGAGTCACAAGTTGGCTGCCAACACTTTCTGATTTGAAGTGTTGGCAGCCAATCAGAGTCAGGCTTGTGATCGGGAGCGTTCGCAGATCCACCACGGTCACCAGATACTAATATCTTTTTATATATGAATTTCTCAGGAACTACTGAACAGATTTACACCATTTAACAAAGAGGTTGCTTTCTAAACCAAGAGCTACCTTTTTGCTAAATTTGGTGTAATTACGTTCAGCAGTTCAGGCTGTAGCCTTGTCTAGACTCCATTGGGGCTAGGGGGTCAGGATATCCCTAACCTGCCCCTTATACTATTTTTCTTTTTCTTTTCAGGACAGGAGTCTAAGTCCCTGGGGCTTTTATTATGGCTGGCAGAAGCATTTTTCTCATGTTGCTTGCAGCCAGAGCTTTTACTCCAGCAGGAGTCTGATTCCAGTGGAAGCAAGATGGTATAATTCTGTTCAGCGTTCTTTGTCTGTAGCCTTCTCTAAAGAAGTCTATGGAAAATGCTTGGGTAAGTACGCACTCCAATGGTCTACAGTCTGACACTTGTCTAAAATTGGTTAACTTTTCTGGCTATTTTTGGTTTAATCTGTTTCATACCCGGCTTCGTAGTACCCATGGTGGGATTTTGTGAATATTTGAAATCCCCAACTATGACTTTCTCCACTGTATTCAGCATAAGCAAATGTACAAGTGTGAGGAAGGGTTCTGGGTTGTCACAGTTTTGATATGGATGCTTACTAGGTTAACATTGGTGGAGATGATGCTGAAGTTGTAACGTATGTATCTGTGTGGTGAAGCCCTTCGAGATAAAGATAGCCACACCTCTGTGCGCAGCTGCTGCTGATGAGAAATACTTAAAACTCACCCATGTTTCAAACATTTTGAACTTGTTAAGTTTTATTGAAGGGATATGTGTTTACTGCAATAGGGTGACCCAGGGACGATGAGTCAGTATCCATAATACAATAGCCAACACTTTTCTAGTATTATTTAAAACATTGAAAGAGAAGATCAATTGTCATGAGCATTTCTGAAATAGATTTGCAGCAGCTGCATCTTTTGATTTAGCCAAACTTATTGCTATCACTACATATATAAAACTACTACAATGATGACAACATGCACACAAAAATGTTTCGTCCTTGCAAAAATTATTTTAGCTCTGTACACACTTACAATCAATCAATCGGGGAATTGTGAAGTGCGACTCACCAGTGAGGGTCTTAAGGTGCTGGGGGGAGCTGCTCCGGTCAATCGAAGAGGCAGGTCTTGAAGGTCTTCCCGAAGATGTGCAGAGTGGGGGCACATCTGATGTCGATCATGAGCACGTTCCAGGTCTTAGCCGCGATGTAGGAGAAGGCTCGTCCACCCGTTCTTGCTCTGTGGATGCGCGGGACTTTGGCGAGGGCAAGGTCAGCGGATCGGAGGTTTCTCTTGGGTACGTGGAAGGAGATTCTTTCATTGAGACATTGGAGTCCGGTGTTTGTGTTCGTGGATGCCAAGGACAAGTCTGACTACAGTGTTCTGTCGGGAGTTTGCAGAGTAGAGATTTGTTGATCCCGGTGTAGAAGGAGTTTCTGTACTCTAGTCTGCTGGTTATGAGTGCGTGGGTGACGGTCTTTCGTGAAGGATGCCAAGGGTGTTGAAACAGGTGGAGGAGATGGCGTTGATCTGTCGGGTCATGGAGAGGGAGGAGTCAAGTATGATGCTGAGGTTCCGGGAGTGGTCTGTGGGGTTGGGGGGGGGCTGCAAAGGGCGTTGGGCCACCAGGTGTAGTCCCATGCAGAGGGACAGGGTCCGAGGACGAGGACTTCTGTCTTCTGCGAGTTGAGCTTAAGGCAGCTGCTACTCATCCATGATGCGACGTCCTTCGTCCCTTCCTGGAAGCTGAGTCTAGTGGTGATGGGGTCCCTGGTGAGGGAGAGGATGAGCTGGGTGTTGTCAGCGTAGGATACTATGCTGAGTCCGTGCTGTCTGACGATGGCGGTGAGGTTGGCCATGTAGATGTTGAAGAGTGTAGGGCTGAGCGATGATCCTTGGGGTACTCCGCAGTTTAACTCTGTGGGTTCGTAGCTGAAGGGTGGAAGTCTGATTCTTTGGGTTCTGCTGGTAAGGAAGGAGCGGAGCCAGTCGATGGTGGTTCCCTGTATGTCGGCGTCGTGGAGTCTGGCGGTGAGTGTGCGGTGGGAGACGGTATTGAAGGCTGCAGGGAGGTCAAGTAGGATCAGGGCTGTGGTGTGCCTAGGTCGAGGAGAGTGCTGATGTCATCTGTAGGGGCGAGTAGAGCGGTCTCGGTGCTGTCATTGCTGCTGAATCGAGATTGGGAGGGGTCAAGGCTTGACTTCGATGCGTTTCCAATTGTCGGAGAATGTGCCGGTTTCAAAGTTGCCGTTTTTGGTGCATCGTAGCTTTGGTGTGATAGCGGCGTCAGGTCTGTGGAAGATGTGTGGAGGGCAGGGTCTGTGGGGGCTCCTGAGTGAATGCCTTTTATGGTCGATGCTGTGTCTTCAGTGGTGACTGGGGTCCAGGAGGAGATGGTGGGCTGGCTGGCGTTGCTGGGGGAGGGAGTGGTTTCAGAGTCGGGTGTCTGTTCCTTGAAGTTGAAGAAGGACTTGATTTTCAGATGGAAGTAAGAGCCGAGTTTGTTGCAGAGTTTCTGGGTGGAAGTGATGTCTGTGGTTTCGCTGGGGGGTTTGGTGAATTCCTGGATGATGCTGAAGAGTTCCTTAGAGTTGCTGGAGTTGGCGAGGATCGTGTTCTGGATGAAGCTCCTCCTGGTGGATCTGATGAGTTGGTGGTATTCTGTCATGGCGTTCTTGTAAGTGGCGCGGCCTTCCGAGGATTTGCTGTTTTTCCAATTCTTATCGAGACGTCTGCAGGTGCGCCTGGACTCTTGGAGGATGGCGGTGAACCAGGTGGCCTTCTTGGGGTGCTGTCTGTCAGAGTTGCGGAGGGGTGCAAGCTCATCTGTGCAGTTGGTGATCCATCTGTGAAGTTCTGTGGCTGCGAAGTTGGCGTCGGTCAAGGTGGAGGGGAGCATCGCAGTTCAGGGTGGAGTTGAGGTGCTCCTCTGTGATCTTGCTCTAGTTTCTTCGAGGCGGGCGGGGTGCAGGTTTGGGGGTGGTGGGTTTCTCGACGTAGAAGTGTACGCAGTGGTGGTCCGTCCAATGGGTTTGTGTGGTGTAGCTGAAGTGGATGTTGTTACCTCCTGTGAAGATGGGGTCGATGGTGTGTCCTGCTTTGTCGGTGGGGGTGATGACGAGTTGTTTCAATCCGAGGTTGGTGAGGTTGTCCAGGGGGGTGGCGGAGTTGGGGTTGCTGAGGTTGTCGAGGTGAAAGTTGAGGTCTCCGATGAGTATGCAGTCCTAGGAGGTGATGGCGTGGGGCGTGATGAGGTCAGTGATGGTAGTGGTGAATGCGGTTCGAGGTCCAGGAGCTCTGTAGGTGAGGGTGCCTTGTAGGGTCGTTCGGGGGCTGGTCTGGATCTGAAAATGGAGGTGTTTGGAAGTGGGTAGGCTGTCGCTTGTGCTGGAGGTGGTGAGTTGGAGGGAGCTCTTGTATGCGATGGCAAGTCCTCCTCCCGCGTGGTTGGGGCGGTCCTTTCTCTAGATCTTGTATCCGTCTGGGAAGGTGGCGGCGATGTCGGGGACGGAGGTGGAGTTAGTCCAAGTTTCTGTGGGGAAGGCGATGTCTGGCTTGAGGGTGTCGAGGTGGTCCCAGATCTCTACAGCATGTCTGTGCACGAAGCGCACGTTGAGGAAGATGCACCTCAGGGCTTCAGGGGTGCTGGCGTTCGTGGGGGTGTGGAGGTTGGTGACGGTTTGATGGCAGTGTCAGCAGGAGAACTGGCCGTGGGTGGTGTTCATGGGTGATGTTCGGCGAAGACAGCTGGCAGTTGTTGTTCCTTCAGTGGTTGAGTGTGAGGAGGGCATCTGAGTCGTGGCGGTGGGTGGCCGGAGAACCAGGGTCCATGGCACTGGTCGAGGTCGGGTCACGGACAGGCTCAGACCCGGCTTTCCTTTGGCACGCCTTCAGCACGCTGGTGGCGCAGCGGCCGACATGAAATAAAGAAGGGGAGGGAAGTGCAGCTGGGAGCGGGAAAGGGCACGGATTGAGGGGCCGCGGGGGCAGCAGCAGCAGGAAAATGGCAGCAAAAACAGAGGACAGAGACAAGGGGCAAAGGTACAACACAAATAAACAGGCAAAATAAACAGAAATACAGAAAAAGACAGATACAAGGAGCTATAAAAAAACAGACAAAAAGACAATACCCGGCACAAAACACGTGGACAGACAACTTGAACACCTACCAGGAGAGAGGTGAAGGGGGCAGCGGCAGGCAGCACAACAGTGGAGCTGCTGGGGCAAAGAGCAGGGACTCTGGCCAGGAGGTAAGAGGTCCTGCTCAAACACCTTAGCAGTGGCCGCCATTAAATAGGGAAGGGGGAGGGAAGTGCAGCTGAGAGGCGGGAACGGCAGGGGCCGTGGGGCAGCAGCTGTAGTTAAAGGGCGGCGAGAGTGGAGGACAGAGACAAAGGGCACAGATACAATACAAATAAATAGGCAAAATAAACTGAAATACAGAAAAAGACCAGAAGGCGATCTATGCTAAAGTATACAATCTACAGCTCATATGCCTCGAACAAGACAGATACAAGACGCAATAAAAAAGACAGACAAAAAGCAAATACCGGGCACAAAACACGCAGACAGACAACTCGAATACCTACCAGGAGAGAGGTGAAGGGGACACCGGCAGGCGGCACAACAGTGGAGCTGCTGGGACGAAGAGCAGGGAGTCTGGCCAGGAGGTCAAAGGTCCTGCTCAAACACTCGAGCAGCGGCCATCATTAAATAGGGAAGTGCAGCTGGGTGGCAGGAGCGGGAAACGGCAGAGGCCGAGGACGCACCAGCAGCGGACGGAAAAGGGTGGTAAAACCAGAGGACAGAGACAAAGGGCAGAGGTACAGTACAAATAAACAGGCAAAATAAACAGAAATACAGAAAAAGACACATACAATAAAAAAAAAGACAGACAAAAAGACAATACCGGGCACAAAACACGTAGACAGACAACTTGAACACCTACCAGGAGAGAGGTGAAGGGGGCAGCGGCAGGCAGCACAACAGCGGGGCTGATGGGGTGAAGAGCAGGGACTCTGGCTAGGAGGTCAGAGGTCCTGCTCAAAAACCAGAGCAGCGGCGTCCATTAAATAGGGAAGGGGGAGGGAAGCACAGCTGGGAGGTGGGAGCGGGAAGTGGCAGGGAGGAGGGGCTGCGGGGGCAACAGAGGCGGGAAAAGGGGGGTGAAAACACTTTTTAAGAAGAGCCCTTTCCCTTCAGAAACCAATACCCAAGCTCCATAAGATGGCAAAGCCCCTACTATGCACACCCTTTGCCTTATACAAAAGCCTTCATGGAGAGCCCATTCCCCCCAGACACCCAAAGCCTCTTCAGGAACATTTTGCAAAAACTTACACTCATTAGAAGCACGAGAGGTAAACAAAGTTTGCTCTAGATGTACTTTAATATATATAACTTTAAATTTCATAAGTGTGTAGCAAACTGTCAAACTCATTGGATGTCATCAGCGATATCGTCTGCGATGCCATCAATGATTTAACTTGAGATACCATCAGTGATGTCATCAATGATGTGAATGACCATGTCATTTCATTAATAATGTAATATGTGAGGTCACAAGCAGTGCATGGTGGGTTGCATGGTATATAGTTAGCTCTCTGAACTAAAACTGGTGAATTTCAGTGTCTTTCTGGGTTTCAAATGTCACGGTATGACTGAACTTTCACCTAACTCTAATGTCCTTTAACCTTTTTTTTTTTCAGTGAATTTCTTAGATCATTTTTAATTTTTAATACACCTTTATGTCTTTCTTCTATACTTCATTATAACATCATTCAGTGAATGTGTATGCATGTGTGTGTGGTAGTAAGCATATTAAGTCTTTACTTATCCACATATACTTCACCTTCACAATATTTTGATCAATATTTTTGCTATGATAATTTGGTAGGACAATGCTTTTGTGCTCAATATCCTGACACACAACTGACTGGATGTACTTACTTGTGATGGTGGTAAGCCCGTGGCCCAATTGAACACAGAGTGAAGAATGCAAACGAAAATGCTGGCAAGGTCCAAGTTGCTATAGCGTAGCCAAACCATTCCACAATCTCACCAAGGAAGTTTGCCCCAGACACATAATTGAAAAAGCCTCCTATTGATATAAAAAAAAATCTTTTAATTCAGTTTTATTTTACCATAGAAGCACTTAATACAAAGATGAACATAGCTCGAGAAACAAAGGAGGCCCTTTCTGACTGGCATTTAATAATGTAGTTTACTTTCATCATGTAAGTTGATTTTTCTCTAAGGATCTGTTTCCACATGTACCCATCTTGTATGCACCTTTCACGGACAAAAAAAAGTGTAGACACAACTGCAACGTATAAAATGCCACCTTACGTCTTAGAATGTTTTGCCACAAACACTCACTACTGAAACCGTGTAATCTTGACTTCGTCAACTTTCCAGCCAACTATAAGAATGAATGCTATAAAGTGTAATTTACATCAGCCCCTAATTATGACGATAAAGGGATAATCAAATAATTAAGTGTAAGGTCCCTTTAAATGTTAACATGATACTGACAAGCACTGCTGAAGTGCATTTATCAAAGGCAATATGCAGATGCATTCCTGCATTCTTTGGTGTCCACGGCAACACATATGCAACAAATACCAGATAAAAATGATGTGCATGCACTTTTAAGGTATATGCACACAATACCAGAATCATTCAGTAATTTTATTTTTTCCAATGTATATTCTTTAGCTGTGGGGTGTGTATTTTGTTATCCTTATGTGAAGGTTCCACATAAACTAACAAAGTAACATGTGCTAGTCTTCCACTGGAATTGAGCCAGAGAACAGCAAGTAGGGATAAAAATTGTGGTGGGCAAGTGTTAACTCACAGCTTTTAAACTTACCCTGAAAAAAATAAAATATAAATACTTCTTATGTGGAACTACTCCTTAAAGGACATATTAGAGGTAATGTAGTTTCTATGTCAAAAAAATACAATAGTAAGCAGTTGGCAAAATACTTTTTTTGTTATTAATAAAAGTACTATGATCACCTTGTGGTATTTTATAGGTTTCCTCTCCAGGTTGTCTTAAGTTCCGAAGAATGTGATCGCTGTGAATGTTGATCGCCATGCCAATGAAAAACACAAGTATTCCTAGAAAAATTGAAAAGAGGTAAAGACATCACTCTGATAATACAGCTTTATAATATAATATATATTCGAAATCTTTGTTTAAAAGAAGTAGGATGATAAATTGCTTTCAACTCACAAAGTAAAGAGTTATTTGCTAATAACCCTTATATCATTGGCTTGGTTTTTAATGCAAGGACTCTCCCCAATCTCATATAGTTTCCACTGGGGTTACGCTGACACTGCCAATTATTTGCTTATCATAAGTGAACTGCATATGTTCTGAAAATTAAACTTTCCCAGACGTAATATTTATTTTTAATTTTGCACGTAAATTTGAGAATGTCCCTGTCATAAAGCTGCAATTGAAGAGCTTCTGCTTAATATGTGCAAACTGGTCCTATTTTGGGGAAATTAACAAAGCAATTTTTCCACCAGTAAGTTATTCCTGTGAACAGATGGTGAAAATGGGGATTTTCCAATGTAAAGTTTTACACAAGTCCTTACCTGCATGAAGATAGCCCAAAGTATGTATCAAGTGTAAACTCTTTCTTCTATGTCCACCTTGTGTAGTATGCCGAAAACACATTATTCTACGCATGGAAAATGTATGCAGCTGCATATACCTGTGGGATTGATTTTCAAATTGCTGTGCGTCTTCTCATTCTCTCCCATCATATCATGGATTACAAAAGAATAAATCCCCACGACTATCTTCAGATGATAAATATTAAGGGTTTTCACCATAGATCAAGGCAGGGTAGACGTGAATATAGAAATTTCTCCTGATAGGCACCTGCTTTTTAGCTTCAAATCATCCAAACAAGTGCTTAGAATACCCTTAAACGTAATTCAGCCAACTAAGGGCTCGATTACAAGTGCCCCAATTAATACCGTCTTATTTAACTACCTCCGAGTTACTGTGGGATCCAGGTAAATCCAGGGGTAGAAGACTAAAGGGGATTACAAGTTTTGGAGGAATGACATGCAGGAATCAATGTTTCAGTGCATTGAGCAGCCGCAATCTCTGTGAAACATATTTACTAGTAAATTCAGTGAGGATCATTATCGCCCATTACAGGGTCCATTAGAGTTTTCAGGCCACTTGTGACCCAAGTCTAGGCTGTTTTTATGATTTATTATGGTTGAGCTAATAATGGCTTCTCTTATAAACGAATGTCCAGGACATCTGAGTGTGTGTACTATCTTCGTTCTCATTTCTGTTTGACCAAATGCAAGCTTTTATCTATGAGGGAAAAATGATGCCCAAGCTGCATACTCACACTTCTGATCAGTCAGTTAATACTGTCTCACAAAGAAGAATCTAGTACATAAAGTGATTATGCACTGCAAAATCTTTGAAAGTAAGTTTTATATGTTCAATGAAAAGTTTCAGTATTGTACTTTTCTCATGATGATATTAAAACCGTGAGTTTTTAAATATGGTTTTGTTAGCCAAAAATGACCTCCCAAAATGTATTAATTAATAACTCACACATCGGAAATTACATTATCCTATTATTCTTATAGGTGGACCTTCATCCTCACTGAAGAGTATAAAGTACAACAACATTGTTACACAATTCCAAATTTATGTTTAAAAATATATCCATAACACACTGTTAGACCTGTTAGGCTTAGGGTGGTATATCCCCAAACGTTTTGCCTAGTCTCCTCCTAATTTTGCAGAATTTGTTTTTGTTGGCCTTAGGACTCCGTGCAATTTACCACTGTTAACTAGTGTTAAAATGCTTGTGCTCACTCCCTAAAACATGGTAAGATTGGCTTACTCCTAAATGGCATCTCTAATTTGCTTATACATCCCTGGTAAAGAGGTATACCATATACCCAGGGATGGTACATTATATGCCACTAGTAGACCAGCAGCACTTATTGTGCCACCCACTTAAGTAGCCATTTACAACATGTCTCAGGCCTGGCACTTCAGACTGTATTTAGTTTTAAACTGCCAATTTCACGTTGCAAAATAATCTCTTTGCCAATCCTAATGCTACCTTTTCATTAAACATAAGTCACCCCTAAGGTAGGCTCTTGACTACCCATAGGGCAGGGTACATTGTAACTAAAAAGTTGGGCATGTACTTTGAAGTTTTACATGTCCTGGTAGTAACAAATTCACAAAATAGTTTTCACTGCTGTGAGGCCTAGCTCTCCCATCACATAACATTGGGTTACCTTATTAACTTAAATAAGTGGTAATGTTAATTTAGGAGCAGGCAAAAATCTAATGTTTGGTGTCTAAGAAAGTGCAATATAAAAATCTCCAGATGGTAAAGTCAGATTTTAATCCACAATTCTTTAAATGCCACTTTTAGAAGCGAGTCAGGCTGATGAGTGGTGATACCCTAAAATTGCCCCCAGGATGCTTGTTTCTGGTCCAGGGAGGATCTGGCCTGGCAGTTCGGGCTGGACTGTTCCCATGGGGAGCAGGGTTAAGACTGATTTGCACGTGGCTGGGTCTAAACTGGAATGGCTAGCATGTAATAAAAGATGGATTTAACCCAGATCTGTAACTGTGGGTGCATTTTTGATTTGTTCACTGTTACGTCCATCATCTGTTCTTTTTGCAACATTTAGAAAATTGCCATTTTGTTGCCCTTGGTTGGTGCCTTCAACCTGTTTCCTGGGTCACATGACTAGGTGTAGTTGTCAGATGGCCTTTGTATATTCCTCCCCGACAGCAACATAATAGAAGGACTAGGTGATGTGTGGATGGGCCATCTCAGGCAGTATATGCACAGCCCCACTTGCATTTCAGAGACTGTATCTCAGTTCTCACACAAAGAACTTCATACTAGCCTATTGTGCCTGCAGACAGACTGGGACCAGGCATGGAGGCAGTAAATTTCAGGCAGTTCTGCAGAGGAAGACTCCAGACGTTTCTTTCACTTTAAAGGAGGCACTAGGTAAAATAGGTTCAAACCCACTCTTCAAGTCACTTCTGGCCCTGCAGAAGGACTCTCAGAGAACTGCCTTGCTTCCTGTGGCTCGCTGTGAACTTCAGAGGGCTGCCCTGATGCACCATGAGGACTGCCCTGCTGCCCAAAGCCTGTCCTGTGTCCTCAGATGACTGTCCTGCTGCTTGAGACCTGCTTTTCTGCTTGAACCCAAGACCTCCAAAGTGACTCCAATGGCTATCTGGCTGGCCTCCTGATCAGAGCCTCAGGGACAGAAAAGGCTTCAACCATCTTGAACCCCCCACCTGGACCCAGCCTAAGTAAGTCCTGGCCCTTCAGGTGGGGCCCCTCCAGCTCTGGACCTTGGAAGTGGTGCTAAAGTTGCCCAGATAGCCCAAAGCTAAAACTTAGGACTGCCAAAAAAAAGTGGTGTGAGAACTAAAAGAAGATAGAGATGTACCCGCTAGCCGAGCCACCAAAGGTTCATCTTCGATCGGCCTGACTTCACGGCAGCTCCCACTACGTTGCTCTCTGCAGCAGTGAATCCTGTTCAGCGGCTCCTGGGCAAAAGGGTCATCAGGCCTCGAAGAGCCATTATCAGCTATGGCCTGCAGTTTTGTACTGCTGGAGCCTTTGTACTGCCAAAAAAAAGAGACTAAGTCTGAACGTAGAAATCCTCACTGCAACTTCATCCACAGGCTCCCGACTATGACGCCTTCTCCTCTGACATGGCAGGCTGCTTTGCCCCGCTGAACTTTACCTTCTCATACATTTTTCTTTCAAAATTCTTTGCAGTCTGAAGGAAGTGAAGTCTGGGCCCATTCAACTTGTGTCTGAACCGTGCTGCTTTGCAGTTGGCCATATATTTAAACTCTACCCTGATCTTAAGTGACTTTGATCTTTTATGCTATTTTTCACTTTAAACTTTGTCATTTTGGTGTCAAATAATTTATTAAAATGGACTCTATTTTTCTAAATTGTTGTGAGACTTTTCTTGTGTTGTGTTTTCGCTGTATTACTGCTGCCTAAATACTGTACTTAATGCCTCTAAGCTAAGCCTGACTGCTTTTATACCAAGCTATCAGAGTGTTAAGCACAGGTTAATTCAGTGACTTTTTGTGATTCAGCCTGACAAGTATTGTGGCTGTTGCCTGAGTAGGGTTTAACTCCCCTCAACCAACAACCCAACTTCTCTCACACATTCTTTTACCTAACCCAATACGACTTCTGAAGACAGGACTGGAGAACTAAAGTGGCGGTCGAGTACAAGGCAGTACTGAGGTATGCAAAATTTGACATACATGCCTCAATTATGAGCTGAATGAAGTGATATTCTCAAATGGGAGACCACTCAACTCAATTATAAGTGATCCAGTGATCTGTCAATTGAATTTTTGCCCGGTCTAGGAAGACCAGACCCCTTGGAAAATTCACCGAGCTTCAGGCTTGGTATGGAAGAGCAGCCCATCCCTGACATCCCTGTCTCTGACAACTCTGTACTACAGCATAAGAGAGCATGCAATACTCCTCCTCCACCCAAGTCTGCTTGCTTCTTTCTCTGCCTCATGCCACCCAAAATCAACCCGCTTCCTTCACAACTCTCAGCAGCATTAGGGTAATGAAACTTGAGCCCCCCCCCTGCAAGGTACCTAGAGGACCCCCCCTCCAGATTCATTCAGGAGCTATCAGGCCAGGGTACTATGCTGAGCACACCGTGGGGTCTCCAGCGGTCTACGGTACTCCACTGCCCGGCAGTCCAACTCAAATTTAGCACCGAACTAGAGCAAGTGTTAAATGTGAGCATTAATCCCCACAAATTTGAAAATTCTGTGTGGGATTCCAACGCGATAAACTGGCTTTGCATATTTATTTCCCATTTTGTGGAGATTAGCTCATAATAACCATAGTCAAGTGTGGTCATACTGGTCAGAATCTTTAATATGCAGTATCTTTGCAGTAAGTACATCTAACTTGTAATCAGGGCCATAAAGTGCAACTGATGCACCCTCCTTCTCCCCATATCAGAGACAGTTTGCTGTGCAATAGTAACTTCATCTTGTAATTTCTATCTTAATAGACCGATATTTTACAGACATAATTATCAAGGTAATTGAGATAAACTATATAGGGCCTTATTTCGATGTCAGGCGAAAAGCCATACAACAGACTGTCTGAGGCTTTCTGCCCAACATCGGGGATTTCCCTCTGACCGCCGTAATATTATGATGGGGGTTGGAGGGAAACCCGTGTGAATTCCGCTCCTCTTATGATGGACTCACACAGCCCATCAGAAGAGGAGCAGAATTGTAATCCCATGAATGACAGTGGAGCCAGCATTTGAATTACAATGTCAATTTCCCACAGCCTTTCCATGTTGGCCTTTTCGACATGAAACGGCTGTCGGAAAGTGACTTTGGGGGCCCCTAACAGGGCCCCTTTCCCCCTTGGCCCTCTGCTATGGTACCTAGGGGGCACTAACATCCTGCACCATGTGGCAGGTACCATGAAGTGCCAGTCACATGCTGCAGGGATGTTTTTAAAACATCCATTTTACAATGGGAGCTTGTGCTGTGGGCCTTTTTCACCTGCTGCACAAGCTGCTATTGTAGAATGGATGTTTCCAACTGCACTGTGGGTGGTCGCATTCTAATACTGCAGTCGAAACCACCGATTATGTTTGGGCGGTCACTTTCCACAAGGGTGTCCGACATTGTAATGAGGCCATAAGTTGAAACAATTTTCCAATGCAGTTAAAATTATAGTTATAAGTCCAGAAATCAAAGACACCAAATACAGATGTGGGAACGTGCAGAAAGTAACAGGAGGTAACTCATTTAAACATTAGGATCCACAATATTAGAACATACAAAAGTCACAACATTATATTGATATTTCATATTAAAATGCATTGCACAACATCCACTGTTTTCGGTGTTCCACTGCTTGATGCAAGTTCAAAGTAATATTTGAAATTAAACAGTTTAGGTGTGTTTGGTTTTTAATTTCTATCCTCAGAAACCTTTCCCGCACTACTTACCATGGATGAAACACATGTTGGCTATGAGCTAAATCTATTTAAAAAAAATTGAAAAGGGAATATTGATTTTGTACAAGTAAAGAATTATTTGTTACTCATGTTTTCAACCTATATTGTTAAACAGATTTGCCAAATGTATCTCAAGGAAATAAAACGCAATCGCTCAACTTAACTAAGTAACCTACCTACTGGGAGTGCAGCTTTAACCAGGAAAGGCAATTAAACAAATTGCTGTAAGCAATAGAAAACAATGGGGTATGTAGCAATGTTTCAATTATTCTCCTACCTGTAACTACCCTATACAAGATAAATATCTACTTAAAACCTGCTGTGTTGGAGCAATAATAACTGTACTATGTAGTATCCTGATTAAGGCTTGTTGAAGGACCTAATGGTCAACTCCATTCATTGTCAATGACTGGATGTATGAAGCAGTGCGGAGGCATCAAAGTGGCGTGAAATACTGCCCACCTCCCAACTGGGGCTCCTACCATTGGACATTTGGCATTATATGGTGTGCACCAGGGCGGGATGACCACTGTGTCACCTAATAAAATAGTCTTCACAGTTTTCTTGAATGCCATGCCACTTACTGGCTTGTTCACTCATTAATATGTATGACAAGTAAATGTGGATACTGTTATGCCCTTCTAATATTTTTGTGCTGGTATATAGTCATGCTCCAAAATCTGCCTTCCTTCTTTAAAACATCTTGCCACAAATGATCCATTGGTACCTATGCTTGTTTGAATCCCTATAAATATTTTTAATATACATTGATAACTGTTAATGTTTATTTCAAAGTAGGTCGGGTAAAAACGTATGCGTCTTTATTACATACCAAATATATTTGCCAAGTTAATGCTCCATGTACACACTGTTTCACAGGTTTACATCCAGGACTAGATTGGATAACCAGAAGCAGCCCAGCCAAAAGTGCTCAACCCAGCCTCGGTCCCTTCGCCTCCTCACACAATCTCACAGTTTCTATTCCTCCACCCTTTATGTCTCCTTTCCTCCTCTCTTTCTCTCTCTCTCACTCTCTCTCTATGTTTTAAGACTTTTCCCACTTTGTATGTGTGCTATACACTAAAGCACACATGCTAAGTTGAAAAAACAATGAGAAATGAAAATGTTTCTCCTCGTTATGCCTGTCTCGAGGAAGCACACCATTTTGGCCTAATTTCTGTTTACTAATGTTTATAAATGGAGATTTTAATCAAACCCCATAGTTGGTTTCATGGGTAAGCCCATGCACCACCAATGGAACACCCCCTTGACACAAACAAAATGCAGAGGAATGCATAGCACAACTTTTCTTTTCTTTGGTAAACTATCATTGCATAGTAAATCCCACCTTAACTCTTTGTAAAGGGTAAGGTATCAGCAAACCTGGGCCTGAGAGTCTGTAAGTATGAGTGAATGAGTGAGATTAAGAGTGAATGCAAGTGAGTAAGAATAAATAAGAGTGAGTGTGAGGAGGTGCAAAAAACGTGAGAGAAAGAGGAGAATGAATGCGAATAAGTGAGTGAGAGCAAGCATATGATGTGAAGCCTGTGAGTTTGTCAGTGGCCCTGGCACACTGGAGATCATTATTCTCTCATAGGGAGACCCAGGGCAAAATACTGGCCTACCTGCAGCAGTTCTTAACATGACAGACCCCTGTGATAAAATACTGTCTCTGACACTCTGTGGTTAATTCTTGGTATAAAGGGCGCTGTGGAAAAATACTGGTAGTGGCATTCTAGAGGTAATTCAGGGCATTTAGGGAACTAGTCGAAAAAAACTGCCATGCTTGAAGAAATTCTGCCTCCTGAGTCAAAATGCTTGTACTAGCACAATGGAAGTAGGTAGTGGCATAAAGGTGGACAGCCAAATTGCAATAATCTATCACTAGAATAGTTTGTGTAATGTTTTACATAAGGGGGTAGCATATGAGGGCACCCATGTCAAATTTCTGGCCTTGTCAAAATGAAGTACTTTTTGACATATGAAGACACCAATACCACATACTGAAAAAAGATTTGGTCAAATCCCGGGGAACTTCTGGTTTAATTGGTTTGGCAGACCTTGAAGGGATTTGAATATTTAATGGGTAGTACACTTTCAGGACCTACGGAATATTAGCAAATGTATGTGAAAATTGTGCTTTCAAAATGCACCCCATTATCTTAAAAATGTTCTTGTTGTGGGAGAAATCCCCTAAAAGAGGTCTGACTTATGCGCTTTGCCTTTTCTTTACAATTTACAGCAAGTATTATGCCTCAGAACTTTCAAAGATCAAGTCTGCCTCACATTTTAGGTGGTATCTAAGATAGACATTTGTCTGTGCATTGCTGTTATTCTAATCATTTTATTCAGTGATGTTAATGGTTGTGCTGTAAGGGTCATGTGACATGCCTTCTTGGAAAAAATCATGGTCAAGAGTCATATAATGTCACAGCCTGTAATGTCATTAAGGGCAAAGGGAATGTGATGTCACTTCCACTACCACTGGTATTTTGGTGACTCGACGCTACTTATAAGTATCTGGGGATCCTCCTGGATCACAACAACTCGTGCAAACCACAGCTGGAGACCTTAAAGAAAAAAGGTACGACATCCTGCCTGGCACTCAAACCATTGAAGAATCAGCTACCAGATCTCTCCCTGGAACCTTTCTTAAAAATATTGAGAGCCAAATTTCAGCCTACAATCTTATATGGGAGTGAACAAATGAGAGGGAGAGACGCTTTAACGCTAAATAATATTATAACAACTGCATATCGTGTGATATTTCAACTTCCAAGATATGTCTCTCCAGCCCAACTTCGACTGGAATTTGGTGTACAAAATCAAACAGTGGAGAGAATGGGAGCCTATGCAAAAAGCTGGCACAAAATCAGACTAGCTGAAAAAGGCACTTTAAACGACCTCTTATGGACAGAATTAACACGAAACAGCAAATCCCCATCTAATAAATATCTCAAAGATTCAATCGAGAAACTGGGCTTAGAGAACCTATGGAATACGCCAGTATCCCACAATGTTTTTAAAAAACTGGCGACAAAAGCAACAAAAAGCATCTCCCTCGCACTAGATAAGGAAACATTGTCAAGACGAACTCATGGATGGACAGTTATAAATAACTATAAAAATGGCAACCCTCAAACCTATCTAAACTTAGGAATAAAGATCCATACAAAACAAAAATTCTTGAAGTTAAGATTGGGGGTTGGACCCAATAAAAGCATTATTGCCGCCATGGAAAAGAACAGGACAAGACAGTGAATGTAGATTATGCGGACTGGCTGAAGAGAACATTACCCCCATCATCTGTATATGTGAAAAACTGAAATATATAAGGGTATCCTTATTAAAACCTGCATGGTGTGAGGACTTGCTGACAAGCAATACTTCTATGTTTTAATCCGACTGTTACTCAATTAAACTGTCGCCTTACAACATTTTTGGATATCACAGAGAAAAGATTAAATATCCAATTAGATTCGCTAATGGTTTAACGAAACAGCGATTATTTTGCGGATGATCGGCAAATTCCTCCTATTTGCACGTTTTAAGAATATTAACCTGTTCTCTTTTTATATTGTATAATATTTTCTGATTTTTAGAAAAGCATTCCTTTTAATTTTATAGATGTTATATTAACAAGAAATTGTGCTTTCTTTGTATGATGACCATATGCAATGATTTTAATTAATTATGCATAATAAATTTACTTACTTACTTACGTACTGATGACTCGACGCCCATGGTATCTGGCCATATTTACATTACCAAAGCAGTTAAACTTCTTTGTAGTGCCGTCATTTCACCATCAATGGTGCTAAGTGGCATGATCTGCTTGGATTTTACCCACCCAATTACATCAAACAAAGGGAACTTAATGTTTGAGCCACTTAAATACACTCCAAATAATTTTAAATTGGCACACACGATCAGCTGCTGAAACTAGAAAAAGGCTGAATGGACTAGCTTTTAAAAGATTGGTAACCAAACTGGAGAACCACGAGTGCTACAAAGCAGTTCAGTTGGACTGCAAGCAGCAACATGAAAAGAGCCCACACTACACTTCTTGTTTGATCTCACTTTAAAGGATCTATACATTATTTGCAAAGGGATGGCTCAAGGGGCAATGCACCATTGACATTCAGTATATTTCCACTGATAGTACATAAGACCGTGACATTTTAAAAACCATTGATTCTGCTATTATTTCTTTGCGTTATTTGTTACATACATGTCTTACTGTGCTTCGGTAGTTAAGTGTATCATAGAATCATACACGTCAGTAGTGCGATAGATAAAGTTGACTAGGTAGCAATGAAGTGGGGTATGAGTGAGTGTGATAGTTAAATCACATTGATAAGTGTGGAGAGTTAAAAGTGTTATATTGTAGTGCTTGATTCGTGTATTAAATATATCATGGGAAAACCTCTGGGTCACAGCACATATTTGTCATAAATTAAGCACGGTCTTTATGTAAGAAAACATTTTTCCTTCATCTTTATTTGACCAGAAGATAGGCAACAATGAAACAAAGATACAAAGTATATGGGCCCGATTCACAGAACTAACTTAAGACAAAATCCTAAACTTACAACCATTTTGGAATTCACAGAAGGCACTTACTCATTTTGGTATTCACAGAAGGCACTTACTCATTTCGGTATTCACAGAAGTTAGGAGTCCTAAATTTAGGACTCCTAAATGCCTTCTGTGAATACCGAAAGTCTTAAAGTTAGGATTTTTCTCATTTTAGGACTAGTAAAGTTAGGACTCCTAACTTTAGGTCTCCTAAATGCCTTCTGTGAATTACGAAAGTCTTAAAGTCAGGATTTTTCTCAGTTTAGGAGTAGTAAAGTTAGGACTCCTAAATGCCTTCTGTGAATACCGAAAGTCTTAAAGTTAGGATTTTTCTCAGTTTAGGAGTCCTAAAGTTAGGACTCCTAACTTTAGGACTCCTAAACTGAGAAAAATTCTAACTTTAAGACTTACGGTATTCAGAGAAGGCATTTTGGAGTCCTAAAGTTAGGAGTCCTAACTTTACTATTCCTAAACTGAGAGAAATCCTAACTTTAAGACTTTCGGTATTCACAGAAGACATTTAGGAGTCCTAAAGTTAAGACTCCTAACTTCTGTGAATACCGAAATGAGTAAGTGCCTTCTGTGAATACCAAAATGGTAGTAAGTTTAGGATTTTGTCTTAAGTTAGTCTGTGAATCGGGCCCTATGTGTGTGATGAATAAATCTGATATATTAATATATATATCAAATCTGTTTGGGTGCTTTCAATGCATAAAAAGGGGGTTATGCTTTGGTGCTTTCAATACACAACAAGCATTGGCATAGCCAATAGGTCTCGCCTTTGGGACTTTATGTGTTTAGGCAACATTTTTGGCTATGTTGTAGAGTAGTGTTGCTGCTGTGGATTATGTTGAAAAGTTATAAGAAGTGGTAATTGTTTTTTTTTATAGAAATGAAGATGACATTATATATAACTGAAAATCTTTATTTTCACTTGTATGTTTTTAACTTGTATGTGGTGTGTAATTATGTGGCATTTTGTGGTATTATTTGTAGTGTATGTTGCATTAAATGTAGTGTATTTATGTAGCATATAATTATGTGTCAATGAGTGGTATTGTTTGGAGTGTATGTTGCATTGAGTGTAGTGTCATTATGTTGTATATAATTATGTGGTACTGAGTGGTATTGCGTGGTGTGTATGTTGTATTTAGTAGTATTTAATTATGTGGTGGGTAATTATGTTGCATTTAGTGTTGTTTGGAGTGTATGTTGCAGTGAGTGCAGTTAAATTCTGTAGCATTTAATTATGTGGCAGTGTGTGGTATTATGTGGTGTGTATTCATTTTGCATTGAGTAGAGTGTACGTATCTGGCGTGTAATGATATGGTACTTAGTGGTATTATATGTAGTGTATGTATGTTGCATTGAGTAGAGTGTAAATATGTGGTGTGTAATTATGTGGCACTGAGTGTTATTATATTGAGTGTGTTTATGCTGTGTTGTTAGAGTGTAATTATGTGCTGTGTAAATATGAGGCAGTGAGGGGTAATATGTGGAGTGTATTTAAGTTGCATTGATTAGAGTGTAATTACATATCTTGTAATTATGTGTTATTTAGTGGTATGTGCAGTGTGTTGAAGGAGTAGATTGTAATTATGTGCCTTGTAATTATGTGGTACTTGGTGGTAATTAGTGGAGTGTTTTTTAAGTTGTTTGAGTATAGTGTAATTATGTAGCTTGTAATTATGTGGTATTTTGTGGTACGTGTAGTGTACTCGCATTCAACTACAATAATGGCTCGCTATACCTGGATTCACTGCGGCTGTCCGAGGAGGAAATTTCTGCCAGTCAAACTCCTCCTCCTCAAAGCCAACATCCAATGCTCCATGCTATACACAGAGAGTCTTGCAGGACGGCTAGCAACATATATTCCAGACTCCCAAGCAAGCATCCAACTTCATTAGGAGGCACCAATGAAGCGAGAAACCAAGCCCTGGCATGAGGAACACGCCGCGATACCGAAATGATTCCGAATAGGGATGTGCTGGCATCCCGCAAGAGGACAGTTGGGAAACTCCACCCTAGGGCCTCACCATATACGCATGTCTAGGGCCCCTCGGACGCACTGCACTGTCACAGGCGCACAAAGCAGAACCAACCCCCGCAGGCACCCGTAAAACACAGATGCGGGTGATCCCGCCGGCCTACCTGGCATTCCCGACGGAATCACCCTTTCATACCTTAATGGCAATCTTTTATGGGTGTTTACAATATGCTGTTGGTTAGGGGGATTTTTTTTTATTGCTAGAACGCCACTCACGGCGCGTGAACATTGTAATGTCCGGCGCGCGATGAGGCGTTCTAGCCTACAGCGCTGCCGGAGTGCGCTAGCGCTGACGCGTGATGTCAGACGCTAGCGTGTATAAAATAAAGAGGCGTGGCCTCGGCGGGCAGTCAGAGCCGCGTGTATAAACCAGACTACCGGCTCCTGTGTTTCTTAAGCGCGAGCGCGCTAATATGCAAACGAGCATTTATTGAAACGCTACACTGGCGACGAGGGAGTGTTTCTGGACCCTGCATTGGATGCATGTGGCCTCACAGGGCTGAGTGTCTGCCCTCCATGTATTTGGCCAAGAGATCGGTGTTCTCTCCTGGGAGGCCCTGAGGAGGTGGCTGGTGCTGCACATGGGACACGCGGTGAGAGGCCCATCCCAGTGGCCCGGGAGCATTACCCCACGCTTGTTGGGTGGCAGGGTAGGCACAACCATTAGCCAGCCGATGCCCGTCCTGTACCCCGGAGCAGGCCCGCGCCCTGTGGGAGCGTCCAGGCCCCGAGGACCCTGAAGCTGGATCCCTGAGTGATATGCCCCACGTGATAGTGAGGAGGAACGGGGGCCACACCGGACGCGCACTGGGCATTGCCCACTACTTGCGATCGCCGAGGGAGGAGAAGCTGACGGCCTCCGCAGCACGCTGAGCACGTGCCAAGATGGTGTCCATTCCCGCCCTAGAGCCTTTCGTCGTTGATGGTGCCCCGTCGTCCCTTGCCCCGCGCTGGAGGGATTGGACAGACCGCCTACAAATCTATTTTGAGGGGGCAGGCATAGCCAGGGAAAGACGCAGAGCCTTACTGCTCCACCTTGGCGGCAAAGACATCCACCGCATCTACAAGACCATCGTGGAGGCAACGCCAAAGACATACATCACGCAGCTGAACGCCCTCAATGCCCATTTCGAACCCATGGCAAACAGAGACTATGAACGGTTTATCTTTCGTCAAGCCAAGCAGGAGGCCGACGAGTCTCTAGATGCGTTCCATGGCAGACTGAAGGAGCTTGCCAGCACGTGTGGGTTCCGAGATGAGCAGGAGGAGATCCGAGGACAGATCATACAAGGGTGTTACTCATCCAAACTTCGAGTCACCATCCTCCAGGAAGACGGCAAGCCTCTGGCGGACATCCTCATATTAGGCCGGCCAAAGGAGCTGTCGCAGGCGAGGGCCTCGCACATGGAAGCAGCTCTACATCGCCCCGTAAAGACAGAGCAAGTCCAGGTGGCAAAAAAGGTGAATGTGGTACGGCCCAAGGTGAGACCAGCAGGAGGAAAGAGACAACCGGACACAAAAAGGAAAGACTGCGGGTATTGTGGAGGCCAGCCCCACCGCATACAAGAGTGCCCGGCATGAGGGAAGAAATGCAGCGCATGCGGATGGATGAACAACTTCGCAGCGATGTGCAGGTCCACCAGAGTCAAGAAAGAAGCTGCACACGCGGTGCGGAAAGAGGCGGCTAGCGAAGACATGGATGATGACACGGAGGAGTACCCAGTCCACTACGTATTCGCGATCAACCAGCCACAAAGGAAGAAGCGCAGACTTCCAAAATGTCGCATCTGGATCCACCAACAGGAAGTAAAAGCGACCATTGACACAAGGGCGTCCATTGAGTTGATGGCCGCCAACGTCTATCACCAACTACGCACCAAACCCCCGCTACGAGAAGCAAGGATCCGTGTATTTGCATACGGCCAAAAGACGCCCATCCCACTCATCGGGTGCTTCAAGACGGAATTGCAACACGGGGAGGTGAAGATAGGCACCACCATCTATGTCACAGAAGAGGGCAGTGGTATGCTGTTGAGCGGGCAATCGGCCGAAGAGCTGAGACTGATATCGTTTGCCATGGCAGTCCTGAAGGAGGAGTTGGATACCATCATGGAGGAGTTCGGAGAAGTGTTCAAAGGAATCGGGTGCCTGAAGGGGAAAGAAGTGTCCTTACATATCGATCCATCTGTACAACCGGTGGCGCTGAGGCACAGGCGAATTGCGTTCCATCTGAGGCAAAAGGTCGAAGAGGAGTTGGAGGCTCTCGAAAAACAAGGCATCATAGAGAAGGTCAGTGGACCAACCCCATGGGTGTCCCCGATCGTCATTGCCAGGAAGCCAAAACAGCCCGGACAGGTCCGCATCTGTGTGGATATGCGCCTCCCCAACGCCGCCGTAAAACGGGAACGACACCTGACGCCCACCATTGATGACATCTTGGGGGAGTTGAATGGGGCCAGGTGGTTCTCAAAAATGGACCTCCGATCAGGCTATCACCAGCTGCCACTCCATCCAGACTCAAGGTACATAACTACCTTCTCTACACACGTGGGCCTCAGACGGTATCGGCGCCTGAACTTTGGTATCTCGAGTGCCGCCGAGGTATTCCAGAATACCATTAGCGAAGTCCTCAGCGGACTCCCTGGAGTGCTGAATGTGAGCGATGATCTGCTGATCTACGCGTCAACCGTTGAGGAACATCACCAGAGGTTGAGGGGAGTCCTCAAGAGAATCCAGGAGTCAGGCCTGACTCTGCACCGGGAGAAATGCCAATTTTTACAGAACAAAATTAGTTTCTTCGGGTACACATTCTCGGATCAAGGAGTGGCCCCAGACCCAGACAAGGTGAAAGACGTTCAAGAAGCCCCAGCCCCAACAAACATCTCAGAAGCAAGGAGTTTCTTGGGCATGGTAAACTTCTGCGGACGCTTCATCCCCGATCTCTCCAACCTCACCAAGCCTCTCAGGGAATTGACAAAGTCCACGACCACGTGGCAAAGGGGCCCCGAGCAAGAGCAAGCCTTCCAAGCAACGAAAGCAGCTCTGTTGGCGGACACCACCTTATCGTACTTTGACCCTGTGAAGCCCACCAATGTGGCGGTGGATGCCAGCCCCTATGGTCTGGGAGCGGTGTTGGCGCAACTTCAGAGCAATGGAGAGTGGGCCCCCATCGCCTACGCCAGCCGGTCGCAGATTGAGCGAGAGGCCATCGCCATCCATTGGGCCTGTAGACATTTTCACGTATACGTGTATGGCCATCACTTGACGGTGGCGACTGACCACAAGCCACTCATACCTCTCTTCCAAGGGTCAGCTTCAAAACCTCCACCCAGGATCGAGAAGTGGATACTCCAACTGCAAGGGTACGATTACCGGGTGGAGTACAAACCGGGAGCCACAAATCCGGCGGATTACCTGTCTAGGCACCCGCGTAAAGCCACCAAGGAAGAAAGGGACGAGGCGGAGGACACAGAAGAATATGTCCGGTTAGTGACTGAACGATCACGACCCCTTCCTATGAGTCTAGACGCAATCATCAACGCGTCAAGAAGAGACGAATGTCTGCAAATAGTGGCGGCTGCAGTCAAGTCAGGGGACTGGAGGGCCATCCAAGAGTCGCTAAATAGGAGGACACCCCATGCCAAAATGACACTGGAGTCCATCCTGAGGATAAAGGGGGAACTGTCCATTGACAGCCAAGGATGTCTGCTACGAGGCCCCAGACTGGTCGTGCCGGCCAGCCTCGCCCAGCAGGTGGTAGACCTAGCCCACAGAGGACACCAAGGAATGGTAAAGACCAAGGGCAGGCTCAGAGCTAAGGTATGGTTCCCTGGCATGGACGCAATGGTAGAGCAAACGGTGAGAACCTGCAATTGGTGCCAAGCGGCAGGACAGCCGGATCGCCCTCGCCCAGTGGTGACAGAAGAAAACCCCCAGAGGCCGTGGGAACGTGTGAGTGCCGACTTCGGGCACCTCCCAGATGGACGTCATGCACTAGTCATCATCGACGATTTCACCAAGTATCCAGAGGTCGAAATAGTGGGGAGACAAACTGCCACAGAGGGGATTGCAAAGTTTGAGAAAACCATCGCCACTCATGGCATATTTGAGGTGGTCAAGACTGACAATGGGCCCCCTTTTCAGGGGCAAGAGTTTGCAGAGTACCTCAGGAGCTGGGGAATCCAACACCACGGTGGCCCCAAGCCAATTGCGAGGTGGAACGCTTTATGCGCACCATAAATAAGACAATACACATAGCCATGGCGGATGGATCTCCTTTGGAAAGGGCGATTTATAGTTTTCTGAGGGAATACAGGATGACCCCCCACATCACAACGGAGGCAGCGCCAGGAACGGCCACCATGGGCCAAATAGTGAGTGACACGCTTCCCCACCACCGACTTGGGTTCCGGCACAGGCCAGCAACGAGAAGACTCTGGCCAATCGGACTCGCTCAAATGATCAAGCCAGCCGGCGGAGATGAGCTAAGGAGTCACCGATTCAGATACAAGATCGAGTGTATGTTAAGGACCGATACCCTGGAAGCAAATTTCGACTTCCTTTTGAACCACGACCATGGACTGTCACCCGCCGGACCGGCACGACGGTGACCGCCCAGAGAGGAGCTGAAACTGTCACCAGGGATGTGTCCTTCTTCAAGATAGCCCATCCGGGAACACCTCCGTGTCCCGGGTTCGCGCCAGAGGGACGGAGCCCGAGCCAACTGTGCGGAGACCAGGAGGGAGAGGAAGCTCCGGAGGACGATTACGATCCCAGGGACCGTGACCCCCAGTCCCTGCCAGCCACGCCCGGGGGTAACCTGCCCAGCTGCTCCTCGCCCCAGGATGAGCACAACACCCCAAGGTGCAGGACCCCGGAGGTGACCCAGTACAGAGGAGGCCAATCCCACTATGGTTTGCGGAGGAATTCAGCACCATCCTCCCAGCTGGCTGACTATCTGGTGTAACCCGCAGGGACTGGCGGACTGTTAACAGATCCATCGTTTATTTGCATATCGTGTTTATTGTTTGCTGTTTTGATAAAGTTGGGAAGGAGTGTAATGTCCGTCGCGCGATGAGGCGTTCTAGCCTACAGCGCTGCCGGAGTGCGCTAGCACTGACGCGTGACGTCAGACGCTAGCGGGTATAAAATAAAGAGGCGTGGCCTCGGCGGGCAGTCGGAGCCGCGTGTATAAACCAGACTACCGGCTCCTGTGTTTCTCAAGCGCGAGCGCGCTAATATGCAAACAAGCATTTATTGAAACGCTACAAACATTAGACAGTCATTGTTTAATCTATAGAAGAGAGAGAATTATTATTTATTTGAGCACTGGACAAAGCAGAAGAGATAAACTGAAAATCCTTCGGTGTCCTTGCGAGCGGTAGGGGGCCTGCAGAGAATATAGTAGCAGTCAGTCCATGGAACTTGACTGAGCACCCCGTCTCCTTATTGTCTGCCTCGCACCGCTTAGCGCTGCGACTTGAGCCACGGTCAGTACGGCGCACTGTTCACTCACACGTGACACAAAAGCGCTTCTCTCGTGGATTCACGTCAAGTACAGCCAAGCACTCATTACAAAACGCGCTTCAGTGCTCGTATTGGTGTTCGAAGCGCTATCTTAGTGCATTTACAATGCACTTGTAATCTCGGCCACGAGTGTATTGAAAACAGAACGAACATGCAAAAAGTAACATCCATCAAGAGCAGAGAACTGCTTCATAAATGCAACGCTGCCAGTTCCTTTCCTGCTCAGTGTTAATTGCCTGGCTCCTCAGCGTTAGGATGAACAGCACGGTAGGCCTGCTTTGGCTACACCTCCAGCGAAATTCAAGGAGAGGGCGAGGTGCAGCATTTTTTACTCTACGGAGCCATCCAGGACCAAGTAATCCAATTTTAGTACTAGTCCTGCAGCACATGTGCGACTATTGGAGATGACCATCCCCACACAATGCTCCATATAGCACCCAGCTCCAATACCACGTGCAATGCGACGGCGGAATCTCACTATCGGGCCTGATCATTAAGAGGGAGCCCACCTCGCTGCTGCACCGAGGTGACGCAGCGAAGGCAAGAACAGTCTGTGATTGTTGGAGCCTGTATCCTCAGAGCATCATGCGCAACAATGGCCAACATCATCTGCCCTCTGTAAACGGGGGAGGATGGGGGGCCGCATGGCTGAACAAGCAGTAGAACCACAGCCTCTGCATGTCACACCATCCGGCAGAATGGTGGGGCGACTTTGGTTTCTTTCAGCAGCAGGCCAGCAACACGCATGCCTCAGCAAGGGGCATTCTGGGCACTTTAGGCAGAGGGGAGATAAGGGCCAACCGGCACAATGGGCTTAACAGTAGAGCCCCCTTCTGCGCAACAGCAAGCCACGAGAGCCCCCACACACCCCTGTCCGAGATCACAAGTGGCACTCGGGGGCACGCCGGCGGGAGTGCACACGGAGGTGCCATGCAAGCCTCTTGGCGCTGCCCATCCCGCGGGCAGTGAAGAGCAAAGCTCACTCCATAGATAGTGACTGCAATGTGCCGCGAGTCACAAGAACAACACTCTCCAACCATCGCCTGACATCTCTACTGGTGGCGAAGAGCACAACAAACTCACATTATTTCTTTCTTTGTCTCTTGTAAATTACCGCCTCGGCCCAGAACCGAAGCTAGGTGCCAGACCGTGTGTAAGTTTATGAAAAGGAGAGGGATGGAGAGAGGGAACAATTAATAAACAAAATCCCAAAATTTAAACTATGATGTCAGAGAATGAATAATTGCATAAGCAAGTCTATGATATGAAACTGTATGCACGCAATCATTAATAAGTATAAATGGCAGTTCCTTTTCATTAAAGTTATTCAAAATATGACAGATCAAGGTGGCTTGGATATTTCCTCAATACATGCAGAATGCACATTGAAGTCAGCTCAAACTTTAGCTAAAAAGGCTGGGCCCGATTCACAGAACTAACTTAAGACAAAATCCTAAACTTACTACCATTTTCGTATTCACAGAAGTCACTTACTCATTTTGGTATTCACAGAAGACACTTACTCACTTCGGTATTCACAGAAGTTAGGAGTCCTAACTTTAGGACTCCTAAATGCCTTCTGTGAATACCGAAAGTCTTAAAATTAGGATTTTTCTCAGTTTAGGAGTCCTAAAGTTAGGAGTCCTAACTATACTACTACTAAACTGAGAGAAATACTAATTTTAAGGATTTCGGGAGTCACAGAAGGCATTTAGGAGTCCTAAAGTTAGGAGTCCTAACTTTAGGACTACTAAATTGAGAAAAATCCTTATTTTAAGACTTTCGGTATTCACAGAAGGCATTTATGAGTCCTAAAGTTAGGAGTCCTAACTATACTACTACTAAACTGAGAAAAATACTAATTTTAAGGCTCTCGGGAGTCACAGAAGGCATTTAGGAGTCCTAAAGTTAGGAGTCCTAACTTTAGGACTACTAAATTGAGAAAAATCCTTATTTTAAGACTTTCGGTATTCACAGAAGGCATTTAGGAGTTCTAAAGTTAGGAGTACTAACTATACTACTACTAAACTGAGAAAAATCCTAATTTTAAGACTTTCGGTATTCACAGAAGGCATTTAGGAGTCCTAAAGTTAGGACTCCTAACTTCTGTGAATACCGAAATGAGTAAGTGCCTTCTGTGAATACCAAAATGAGTAAGTGCCTTCTGTGAGGGGAACAACCTTTACAACGCAACTTTTACAACGCACTACCTTTACAACGCATTTTTTACAACGCATAATCCATTACAACGCATGACATTACAACGCATGACACTACAACGCATTTTTAAAAACTACCTTTACAACGCATTCCATTACAACGCATACTACCATTACAACGCATACCATTACAAAACATAATATTACACTACACTATCCAACACTTACCCTACTGTTGCACCCCCTGGAGTTAGAATAGTAATTTTTACCCCTATACTATCCAACACTTACCCTACTGTTGCACCCCCTGGAGTTAGAATAGTAATTTTTACCCCTATACTATCCAACACTTACCCTACTGATGCACCCCCTGGAGTTAGAATAGTAATTTTTACCCCTATACTATCCAACACTTACCCTACTGTTGCACCCCCTGGAGTTAGAATAGTAATTTTTACCCCTATACTATCCAACACTTACCCTACTGTTGCACCCCCTGGAGTTAGAATAGCAATTTTTACCCCTATACTATCCAACACTTACCCTACTGTTGCACCCCCTGGAGTTAGAATAGTAATTTTTACCCCTATACTATCCAACACTTACCCTACTGTTGCACCCCCTGGAGTTAGAATAGTAATTTTTACCCCTATACTATCCAACACTTACCCTACTGTTGCACCCCCTGGAGTTAGAATAGTAATTTTTACCCCTATACTATCCAACACTTACCCTACTGTTGCACCCCCTGGAGTTAGAATAGTAATTTTTACCCCTATACTATCCAACACTTACCCTACTGTTGCACCCCCTGGAGTTAGAATAGTAATTTTTACCCCTATACTATCCAACACTTACCCCACTGTTGGACCCCCTGGAGTTAGAATAGTAATTTTTACCCCTATACTATCCAACACTTACTCTACTGTTGCACCCCCTGGAGTTAGAAAAGTAACTTTTACCCCTATACTATCTAATACTTACCTTAAATGTAATTTAATATTATGCGTTGTAATGGTATGCGTTGTAAAGGTAGTATGCGTTGTAATGGAAATGCGTTGTAAAGGTATTTTTTAAAAATGCGTTGTAGTGTCATGCATTGTAATGTCATGCGTTGTAATGGATTATGCGTTGTAAAAAATGCGTTGTAAGTGCATGCGTTGTAAAAGTGTGCGTTGTAACGTCATACATCCCTTCTGTGAATACCAAAATGGTAGTAAGTTTAGGATTTTGTCTTAAGTTAGTTCTGTGAATCGGGCCCGTAGTGATTGGAGACCAAACATATTCTTATTTAGATAACAAACTCATGGGTGTGACAAATGCTCTACCTAATCTATGGTTAAAACACACTCCATACCACCATGCCTGAAAAGAAACATTAGAATTATCATCCAACTTTTTAAATCTGTTGAAAAGCTTCAGCTATAAGAAGATCAAGAATTTGAAGGTTAATTAAACAACAATTCGAGCTGTCTGATAAACGTCCTAGAAATATTTCAAATATTATTAACTGACAGATTAGTTTGACATATACTATTAATATGCAACCACACTTCATGTCAAAAGTCAGAAACATTCTTGCAGCTACAATTCCATTTATTCTAGTGCTTGAAGCTTTTTTATCCAGATCCTTCAAAATAAACATATGCAAGGATTTCCTTACAGAAGTAAACAATTAAAATTGTCAAGTTACACAGATGATATTCTTTTGTCTTTATCAAATTCTGAAACCATAATACCCCCTGTTCTCACTGATGTTAACTCATCCACTACTGTTTCCGGTTATGAACTGAACTCTGATCAATCTGAAGTCTTACCATTAAATATATTTTGGTTCAAACATATTTTTGATATTTCAAATATTTCTTTGAGTCCTAACAAAATCAAATATTTGGACTTCAGGCTAACCACACTATTAAAGACACAATTAAACTTAACTTTCAAGAGTCCTCCCAAAAAGTTGATACTCTGCCTTCTAAATGAAATCCTGTTTTCCTCTCATTGTGGGGCAGACTAAACGCAATAAAAATAATGTTGGTTCCTATTATTTAATTTATATACTTTCTATGGCTCCTCTACAATTTCAAAAACTATGAATCCAACTTCTCGGTTTCTTATGGAAAAATTAAAAAGCTGGAGTTTTACTCTCCAAATTGAAACATTCCAAAAATGAAGGAGGTGTTAATTTTCCAAATTTTACACTGTGAGACATTGGGTAGTTGGTTGGCTGGGGTGTAAGCCCTTATCAAGCAACAATCACAATCTCTTGTAGGCTGAACCATAAAAGTCACTAAATTAACCTGTGCTTAACACTGGGTAACTTGGCACAAAAAGAAGTCAGGTTTAGCTTACAGGCAACTTTTTAAAGTATTTATGCAGCACACAAACAGTAATACAGTGAAAACACAACACAAGTAAAATTCCAAACCAATTTAGAACATGTTAATTACATTTTAATAAATTACATGACACCAAAATACAAACATTCGATCAATAGAACCAGAGGTGTGAATTTTTAAAGTTTTTAGTAAAAAGTAACACCTCAAAGATCAAAGCAGCAACTGTAGACATTTAGTCAAGCGAGCCCGGAACAAAGAAAAAAAATATGGCCAACCGCAATGGAGTGCAGTTCATATACAATAAGTGGATTGGGCCCGGTCAGCACTTAACTTTGACTTCAGAAAACTTTCTCCGAAAAATGTTCTGAGAAGGGAAAGTTCAGTGAGGCAAGGTTGTAGTAGTGTCCATGTAGGGAGCATCATTGTAGGATAGCCATCGGTGATAGCCGCGGTGAAGATTTCTAAATTTTGACTCTCTGAAATGGAAGTCGAAAATCCCCAGCGGGACGAGGTAGAGGGCTTTAGCTGAAGACAATTCCACTCACAGCACTTAGGGACAAGCTTTGCAGTATTCCTGTCTATGAAGCCTTTCTTCTACTGGCAAGATTGGGACCCTTTACCCTATAAACTGTTTTGGTGGCCTTGAGAGAACTCCTTGGTTTAATTTTTTATCTTCCCCTCTTTCTTCTGTTGGGTATCCTGACCATCCTTTTCGGAGTCCCCTTCAGATGCTTTCATAGACACTCTGGTGCTGACCCAGAGGACTGCCTCCTCAGCAAGCTTCCTGGGGTCAGCAAGTCTGCTATCCTCAAGGTGTTGGTGCAGCTCTGTAAAAGAACTAGTGAGCATGTGCTCCCACAGAATTAGGTTGTACAGCCCAGGAAAATCACTCACATGCTGTCCCACCCAGCCCTTCAGTCCCTTTCTGGCATCATCTATGAAATTCACGCAGGACTGGTTTGGAAGCTTGTGGCTGTCACTGAACCTCTGAAGGTACTTTTCCGGGGTCACCCAAATTTAGCAACAAGTATTGCTTTCATGGTGTCATGACTCTAGTGTGTGAAGTGTATCCTCTTCACTGTGGGCATATGTTTCCACAAGCTCCCCACCCCGTTATTCCTTCGGGACCTTGTATACCCTGAGTGCAACTTCATAAGCAGCAAACCACTTCTCCTGTTATGTACCCGTGGTAGGCCCAAGTAACAAAGCTATAAATGTCCTTGCATTGTCCTACTTTGCACAATATCCATAATATACCCCAACAACATAATCCGGTAATTCTTTTTAACCTTGCCAAAGTTATCCATATTAGACATAAAGGTGCCGATTACGATCCGGTAAAAAAATAGCCCGTACGACTCGTATCCGGTCTTTTTACCGTACGAATCGTACAAGTGCCGTACAAACTGCCAATTACGATTCGCATGGGAAAAAGACCATACGAATCGCATTGGGAATAATTCCCCACACGTCCTCGGGTCGGAAATTGTGTCCGACACGTCCCCGGACGATTTACCGTACAAATGTGAAAAGTGAAGTCCGACCGCGGAATCACGATCCATCCTGTGCGTCCGATGTTACAACCGTATGCAAAAAACACCGTCCGCACCGAACACCCATAGCAACCATGGAGACATGTGCCCGCATACGCGCCGAACACCCCCCCAGCCCCCGTACGTTCGAGTCGTACCCCCTCGTGCATGTACACCCGTGTACGTTCGAGTCGTACCCCCCGTGCATGTACACCCGTGTACGTTCGAGTCGTACCCCCCGTGTATGTACACCCGTGTACGTTCGAGTCGTACCCCCACCCGTGTATGTACACCCGTGTATGTTCGAATCGTACCCCCCGTGTATGTACACCCGTGTACGTTCGAGTCATACCCCCACCCGTGTATGCACACCCGTGTACGAGTCGTACCCCCCCGTGCATGTACACCCGTGTACGTTCGAGTCGCACCCCCACCCGTGTATGTACACCCGTGTACGTTCGAGTCGTACCCCCACCCGTGTATGTACACCCGTGTACGTGTCGTACCCCCCGTGTATGTACACCCGTGTACGTTCGAGTCGTACCCCCGTGTATGTACACCCTTGTACGTTCGAGTCGTACCCCCACCAGTGTACGAGTCGTACCCCCGTGCATGTACACCCGTGTACGTTCGAGTCGTACCCCCCGTGCATGTACACCCGTGTACGTTCGAGTCGTACCCCCACCCGTGCATGTACACCCGTGTACGTGTCGTACCCCCCATGTATGTACACCCGTGTACGTTCGAGTCGTACCCCCACCCGTGTATGTACACCCGTGTACGAGTCGCACCCCCGTGTATGTACACCCGTGTATGTTCGAGTCGTACCCCCACCCGTGCATGTACACCCGTGTACGTGTCGTACCCCCCGTGTATGTACACCCGTGTACGTTTGAGTCGTACGCCCACCCGTGTATGTACGACCCGTACCCTCACCCGCGTACGTATGGAGCGTACCCCAGGCCCCAACATCACCACCTTCACACAACATCGCGCATGTACAAGTCGTACCAAGCCAAAACACCAACACATGACACGGTAAGCCAGATGGCGGGAGAGTGGGCCCCAAAAATCACATAGTGCAAATCAGAAACAGACAACAATGCCCCCTGCCCATCTGGCCTAGGTCACAGCCAGACAAACAGTGTGTCCCCACACAGGAAAGACTCGCCAGCAAATGGCGGACGCCTTGCATCAACACATGGGGGTGACGGCACGTTCTTGCACATGACAGCAGCTAATGAACAGCCAACACTGTGAAAGAGTGGCAGCATACACCACCACAGCAGCAGTGCAGACACAGACACTACACCCAATGGGTGCCTGGAGATCAGAAACAAACTCACATCAACAATCCAAGGGCCATTCAAAGATCTGCTAACAGTGTGTGCCCAGGAAGCTGGGCTGAGGTGACAGAGGGTGACACACAGAGGGAGGGAGAGGGGGACAGAGAGGGAGGGAGACACAGGGAGACGGACAGAGGGAGGAGGCTGACACACAGAGGGAGGGAGAGGGGGACAGAGAGGGAGGGAGACACAGGGAGACGGACAGAGGGAGGAGGCTGACACACAGAGGGAGGGAGAGGGGGACAGAGAGGGAGGGAGACACAGGGAGACGGACAGAGGGAGGAGGCTGACACACAGAGGGAGGGAGAGGGGGACAGAGAGGGAGGGAGACACATGGAGACGGACAGAGGGAGGAGGCTGACACACAGAGGGAGGGAGAGGGGGACAGAGAGGGAGGGAGACACAGGGAGACGGACAGAGGGAGGAGGCTGACACACAGAGGGAGGGAGAGGGGGACAGAGAGGGAGCGAGAAAGGGACACACAGGGAGAGCAAATCAGCCTTGTGGTGTGTGGGAATGTCTGCTCGTCAGCAGGTGGACTGCGTGCATGTAGACAAGGGTGGCCAGTGCCAGAACCCCCCCTCTTCTCCATGGCAAAAAACAGGGCCATGTCACAACCTGTGCACGAGCACAACGCCAGCTACCTGCATTATCTAAGTGTGAGGAACCACTCCATGTGCACACGTACAGTGCTACACGGAAGGCGCCAATGCATGGCTCGCCACACCTGCCCACTCCACTGCTGACTGCAGTCACAATTGACGCAGCAAGTAAGACTGTGCCACACATAGGTAAAGTCGCAAAAGCTGTGGCCAAGGGACATACCCATGCACAAGTGCACTGTGAGTGGAATGCAAGACATACCCAAATTCCCAGAGGAAATGTGCCAACTTTGAAACCAATGAAACATGGATGTTGCATGGAACAAAATTAACATTGTCTCTCTCACACACAGGTCAACGTCGTGGATCACCCCCCAACACTGGGGGGAAGACTCACAGGACCCGGCTCGGCGGGATGACGGAGCCACCGGCAGCGACGACTCTCACCACTCTGTGGACGAACCCGATCCCGACCAACCTGGCCCCTCTGGTGTCCAACGACCTGCAGCACCTGCGTCAGGTACAACTGGGCCAACCACCACCCCCACTCCTGCCACATCCCAGGAGACAACCAGGATCCCTGCCCCACCACCACAATGCAGCCAGGCTGGCCAGGAGGGACACGGTGTCCCGGGCACCCAGGAGGAGGCAGGCGACAACGCCAATGCCACCCCTCAGGGGTCCCGGAGACCCGATGTGCCCACAAGGGCAGGCCTGGTGCAAGTGGGCAGGGGTGGTGGGAGTGGAGGACGGCGGAGGTGCGAGCCTGACCGGTTGGCTGGGGAACCGGTATATTCCCATGTCCGAAACATCCTGGACACATACCGGCAGGACACCACGGGCATGGCCCAGGTTGTGTCCATCCTCGAGGAGATCAAGACCCAGCAGGCCCAGCAACATGCGGAGCAACATGCCTGTCTACTGCAACACCAACGGCGGATGGAGGACAGACAGGCTGAGCTTGTGACGGTGTTCACCGGAATTCACAGTACACTCCGTCGGATGGCCGACAACATGGGCAACCCTCCCTGTGCCATCAGGCGTAGAACATCACCACCCACAGGGAGGGATCAGGAGGAGGAGGAGGAGACATCCGACGGAGCATCCCAAACATCGTCACGGCCTGCTTGCGAGGGTCCCCCCAGGAGGGCGGGTCGTCCACGGAAAAGACCGTGAGGGTCGGCGCAACAGCACCATCTCCCAGGACACCTGGCCTGGCACCTGGCCCACTGGAGCAACAGCAGCACAGCAGCAAAATACATTCTCTGCCACATGGACTTGCTGGTCACTGTCTGACCAATGTTGACAAAGACTGTGGCATGGACTCTGAGGATTTCAAATGGCAAGGACACCAACTCCCCTAGTGAACTTTGGATTCCACACACCCGGAAAGCCCCTCATGTCAAACCCCCCCCCCTACCCCAACCAAAATAAAAACTCACACCATAAAGAGAAGATGCCTACTGATTGCATTATTACCTTACATGTGTCTTGTAAAGTCTAACTATGCCTGAGTTCTCATTTGACTTCAACCATCCACACCCTGGGGCCTGAGTCTGGCACAGGACACACATGGGTCGCTTTGTATTAGGCAAGACAGACATGGAGCACCATACACACCCGTGATGGGCCCAACCAGCTGAGAGGGTGGCCGCACAACCGTGCCGACAGACATATTGAGTACAGCGACAGCCATGCGCAGAGGTCAGGGATCATGTGGAGTGTCCTGGGGGGCACCCAGGTATGTGTGGACAGGTGGCAGAACCATGTCCTGCAAGCTTGAGTCAGGTGGATGCAGAGAATGGTGGCCTGGCCAACGTTGGATGCATGGGGATGGCACATGTCACAATACCCACACAGTCATGGACATCATGCACAATACACAGTCTAATCCCACACAAACAGCTTGCATCTTGCTACTCGACACATAGACACATAGCCACTATCACGGAAAACCATGCCAGACATGCCGGATGCACCGTGGCAACACACCAGCATTGACTGAGAAGAGGCACCTTGGAGGCATAGGGACACCTTTATTAGTCATGTATTCCTGAATGCAGAGGCAACTCGGAGTACGCCTACACAGGTCATGTGGAGTAACATGTGGGTCCAACACTGGCACCCCCCTTCTGCAGCACAAATGCGTGATAGCCATGGAACTGGCACACAAGTGTCGGCTAACAGCTAAACACCCCCTGCTGCTCACGGAGAGACTGCCATACACCATTGATCCGCTGATGTGGAAGTCCCACACCATGTCAAGCCAATGCAAACCGTATGTGTCCGAGGGCAGTGTAACACACATTGATGCCATCATCACATTCCACAATCCCATCACTGATGACTGTCAACAAGTCTGACCATCTATTCAGGTGTACCCAGCTGCATGTAATGTGTACCATGGTGATGCAACATGTCTGCAGAGGAACCAAACATCGACAGGGGCAGTGTGCATACATCGTAAACAACTGCCACACCCAATACACCCCTGATGCATCCCTTACCCTAAGGAGACTTCCAAACTTGTCCGTGCGTGTAACGCTGAGTCAGCACACGATGACGTGTCCATGAGGAATAGCAGTGCCACAACAATGCAACCAGCAGACGGCATGCGCAAGTACCTGGGGATGAGAGACACACAAGAAGTCAGCCACAAAAAGCACAGCCACTTGCATGTGCATGTACTCGACACATGTAAGGATGACAACATGCCAGGTCACAATTATGACTGGGGAAATACACATCACTGGCACCATCACTCGAGTGACACATCCACACACACCTCTGACTCACGTGGCATACATGCAGATGGACACACACATCGCAACACATGCCACACGGGGACCAATGCGTGCACACACAGACACTGGTACTCACCACTAAGCAAAGAAGTCGCGTATGAGCCGAGTCCGGATGTCCTCTTGCGGAACCACATCCTCCACATCACTAGCCCCATTGCCAAGCCCTTCGTCCTCCACGGGTGGATGGTCCTGATCATCTTGATCCAGGATGAGTGGCACAGCTTTCTCAACTGCCATGTTGTGCAGCATGCAGCAGACCATGAAGATTTTGCAGACCTTCGCCGGGGCATATGGGAGGGCGCCGCCGGTCTTGTGGAGGCATCGGAATCGGCTCTTCAGGAGGCCAAATGTCCTCTCTATCACTCGCCTTGTCCGGCCATGGGCGGTGTTGTAGCGGAGCTGGGCCGGCGTGATGGGGTTGCGGAGAGGTGTGATCAGCCATGGCATGTTGGGATAGCCAGCGTCCCCTACATGGAAAGCACATGGACATAAGTAGGACAGGAGAAGCGGTCGTGCTGGAAGTCTACGCAAAATACAGGACAGACAGAGTGTACCCACCAACAACACATGCTCGTTCGTTGCGCAGCTGCGTCATCATTTCAGGCACCCTGCTACGCCTCATGATGTAGGCATCGTGTGCGATCCTGGAAAACGAGCACAGACATGTGAAATCACCATGTTGGACAGACACACCACAAGGGCATTGATGGAGTGGTAGTGCTTGCGATTCCTGTACGCTACCTCCTGTGCCTGTGGTGGTACCAAAGCCACATGTGTCCCATCTATGGACCCAATGACATGGGGCATCCCTCCCAGGACATAGAATCCACGCTTGATCCCAGTCAACATTTCAGGGGTTGGGAAATGGATGAACTCATCCAGGTGAAGCAACATGGCCTCTAAGAAATCATGCAGCACACGGCAGAACATGCTCTGGGACATGCCACCAACATGAGCTATGGTATTTTGAAAGGTACCCGTGGCAAGAAAATGTAGGGCTGCCATTACCTTCAGCTTGGGTGTCAGTGCCGTAGGATACCTGTGCAGCGGTTGCAGGTGTGGTGCCAGTCTCGCCGTCAACTCCAGAATCAACGGTTGGGGGAAGCGGTAGCACCGGATACAGTCATTCTCCCGCATGGCAGCCAAGTCCGGAATTGGTCGGGGAAGAGGCGGCGCCCTGCAGTAATTTGGAAGTGACAAGGAAGAGTGAGTGCACTACAACAACAATTTATATGTACTGAGCACATGTTAATCTGTCAATACACATATGCGACATACGGAGTCAGGTTGTGCCACATGCCCTGGACACGTGACACTCCTACCAAGACCCAGCTACACACAGAGATTGTGAACCTCCACATGCCATGGCATGGGATTAGCTGTGTCCCAGTGTAAGTGAACAGCCAGACGCAACACAGGAGTGACATACATCCACACATCAGCAGAAGTAGGATGTCGATTGCAGAGACTGGTAGCGGAACACTAGAGCCACAGGTCACATGACATTACACTAGGACAGCCCACACACCTTGCCATGAAGGTGTACATGTGATGACTCACCACACATTCATAGAGAGGATGCAGACATGTCCTTGTTACGCTACTCTGTGTCCCATGCATACATACGCACCTCACATCCGATACCACATGTGGCCTGGTTTGCGGAACAGTGTGCCATGTCAATCTACACACAGACACATGTTGGTTGCTGCAACAGCTGATGCTTTTGAGGGAGCTCCAACATCAACCTAATGGGAACCCCCCACACATACATGACATAGTCACATCGTGCACCGTGGGTAGTGACCTGTCTGGTGTGGTAACCCCTGTAGCGGGCATCAGGGGACACTTGCGTGTGTTGTTGACCGTGCCATGCCAGTGACGCTCATCCCAAGTGTGCAGTATGACATGCACACATGTCAAGGGCATGCCTGGCACACATTGCACCGTCACACATAACATCTGTACACATCTCATCATACATCTGGTGCCTTCTCCACTCAGGAGTAATGTGCCACATCACAGCCTTTCACACCTGTGCCCCACACATGTAGTACTGGCCAGACAATGCCTTGATGTCCATCCATGGACAAATATGTCAGCCCTATTCCTTCCTGTGTGCTGCCTGTCACCACTGTGATGTGTGAAAGGCACCGTACTTTCGCTAAGAGGGCCTGTGTACGTTCCCTATCACTATGGGAGTGCTGCCGTATGTGTACCCATAGTGATAGTGAGCGTACGCACGCGTGTACGGTCCGGCTCACTATGGGTGTTCTCGCGTATGCGTACCCATAGTGATAGTGAGCGTACAGGCGTGTGTACGGTCCGTACCACTATGAGTACGCATACGCGAGAACACCCATAGTGGAACGGACCGTACACACACCTGTACGCTCACTATCACTATGGGTGTTCTCGCGTATGCGTACTCATAGTGGTACGGACCGTACACACGCCTGTACGCTCACTATCACTATGAGTACGCATACGCGAGAACACCCATAGTGGTACGGACCGTACACACGCCTGTACGCTCACTATCACTATGGGTGTTCTCGCGTATGCGTACTCATAGTGGTACGGACCGTACACACGCCTGTACGCTCACTATCACTATGGGTGTTCTCGCGTATGCGTACTCATAGTGATAGTGAGCGTACAGGCGTGTGTACGGTCCGTACCACTATGAGTACACATACGCGAGAACACCCATAGTGAGACGGACCGTACACACGCCTGTACGGGCCGTTGCTATGCATTTGGGGTGCCCTAGGGCCCCGGAACGCACCGTACCTGTGTGTGAAGCTCCAAATTACATAGGGGACACATGAGGGACAAGTATAAAGGCCTACATGCGTGCTGGTTGTCATGGAGACCAAGTTTAAAGTTTGAATTTTTTGAAGCAGGTGCACAGCAGTAGTCAGTTTGAATGAATCTACTTTGTTGCAATGTGCTTCTGGTTTTGACATCATGCTGAAGAAAAAAACCACAATAAGAACCCACTGACTGTGCTAGGTTTGAAGGGATTGGAGGAAACATAGGATGCAAATGTGAGTGACCAATCACTCTGTACTCCTGTGCATGAAACAGGCCAGCAAGGCAGATATAAGGCAGCCAGGTCCCATGAGGGAGCACTTGCCTGCACATCTTTGTATTCCACGACCCAGCTGCTGCTACTGATTCCCTGGAACCATGTCAAGGTCTGTGGAGAGGTCACAGCCTTTCACCCTGGAGGAGAACCTGGCTTTGCAGGATGTGATCCTCCCACAGTACCCCATGCTGTATGGGCGACCAGGGTATCAGGTGAGTGCAGAGTCCACCAGCACAGACTGTGTCCCTTTTTTGTGAGTGTGATTTCTGGCATTGTGTCCAGGTGTGGCACACATGCTATGTACTGTAGGGGGGGGTCCCGGGGGGGGGAATGCCTGATGTCTCCCAGCCAGTGCATGCTGTGGTGCATGTCTGCCGTCCTCACTTGCATTGTGTTTACTGTGACAATCACTGCATGGTGCATGCCACATTCTGCCTGTCTTGTCCTCCTGGGAATGTAGCCTCTACAGTCCTCATGTGATTATGTGGTCAGCCCAGTGTGACAGGTGACTGTACCCACAGATGTGTGTTAGTTCTGTGTACCTGTGCTGAGAGTGTCCACATGGTGTGTTCGTACCCTGGACATCGGTGTGTGTGTAAGTCCCCTGTCATGTGGGTGGGTGCATATGTGGAGTGTAGAACCCGGGCTGCATGAGGGATGGATATACCCTGCCCATGTGATGTGAGCAGGGAGCAGTGCTGTGTGTCTGACGTGCAGAGCCAGCCCCACACCTGTGAGCCCCCCCCGTCTAGTGGCACATGTGCAGAGTGAGTTTTGTCACAGCATTTGGCTATGGCAGGTGAATGCCCTGTGCCTGTGTGTGTCTGTGTACTCTGCTGCGGTAGCGTCAGTGGCCTGTGGCATGTGACTGCTTAGAGGTGCTGCACATTATCCTGGTGTAGCTTGTGATGCACAGTGTGAGCCTGGATCATTGATTGTGTCGTTGCCCTCATTCCACCTGTGTACTTTCAATGGCACGTACTGCTTTTGCCCTTCCCCAGAGGATCATGTCCCAATGACAAAGGTGCAATGTGTTGGATGCATACTATGCCTTGTTGTAAACAGCACATTTGTTCTAATATGTCTCTCTGTGACATGTGCCTAGTGTATTGATGTAGTGTCACTTGTTCATCCTCACAGGTAGGCGCCTCTGCCAAAAAGCAGATATGGCTGACCGCCGTCAGTGCCGTGAGGAGTGCGGATGGTCGCAAGCGGCGCCTGGCCCAGGTGAGGAAACGCTGGCAGGATATCTGGTGCTGGACGCGGAGGATCGCACGGGTCCTGCTGGGGGACTCACCTGAGACCCATAAGAACCGGGGCGCCGCCGTCTGACCCACATCCACAAGCGTGTGCTGGCGGTGGTATTTCCAGACTTGGAGAGGCGCTTACAGGAGAAGCAGCAGCAGGAAGGGGGTAGGTACATGTGTGTTTGTTGTGTGTCACCAGCATTTGTAAGTGCACAGTTGCATGGATACACTGCCAGGGTTTAAAGGTGCTGTGCAGATCCAGTTACCCACAGTATAGCTGTGCTCTCCTGCCTCACTTCCCCTCCTTGCAATGTGTTCCCTGGACCGTGTGTAGTCACTCCTTCACAAGGTAATGTAGGCTGGCGCTTTCTCCACGTGAACTATGCCTGTAGCATCATGTGTGGGGGTGGTGTGTAACAGGTTTGGGGACCTTGCCTGTGCCCTGTCCAGTTCAGTACATGTGGGTTCCATGTCAGTTGGCACTGATGCTGAGTCCAGACATGGGAGTTAGTCTCTCAAGTGTCATGCCTTACAGCGCGCTTGTCCTATGTTGTGGCCTGTGACATGATGTGCATGAGTGTGCGATACGCATAGTGCAGGGATGGTGGCGTGTGTTGCAGTCATTCCCATTCAGGACCATGGAGTTGTGTGGCCACTACTGTCCCCTGGGGCATATTTTCATAGGTGTCATGTGTGTCATCACAAAACGTGGACACTCTCAGTGTCTACAGCATAGGTTGTGCTCTGTGCCATTGTCCCCTGGCACCATGTATATTGACGTGAAATGTAGTACAAGTGTCCACTGTACAGCCTGACCTGATTTTCCTTGTTCATAGTCACAGTGGCCAGTGCCTGTGTGTCTTGTTACAATCATCTGATGATGACCATTTGTACATGATTATTTGGACAGGCGCACCTTGGGAATTTGGCGTCCAATCTTGCATTTATGCAGCCCCTGTGTATTTCACCCAGACTAAGAGATGTAAGTGCCACCTGTGTCTCAACAAATTGTCTCATGTAGGGGGTGGTTGGTGCGGGCCAAGCCTACATGTCAAAACCAGAATTCTCCTTGCTAGGTCTGGCCAGTGTGTGATGTTTGTCTGGACATACACTCAAGGTGCAGTGAGCCAGTCATGGTGGGCATGTTTTCAGTATTACCTATGCAGCATCTGCCTCAAGTTCATGGATATGGTCCCTCCTCATCCCTATTTTCGGCAACGCTGTGTGGTGCAGATGCAGTGCTGGATTGTCCCCAGGGCCTGGCTCCTATGTCAAACTCCATTTCATGTCATTTGCTATTGTGTCATGCTCTCCATGGATTTTCTTTGGCATGGTGGGTCAACCAACTGTGTGTTGGATGCCCTACATCTGTACCTTGTTTTGTAGATGTTACTGATCTTTCTTTGCAGGCTATGCACTGTAACCTATGTAGATTGGACTCATGTGACATATGTATACAGGTGTGTGATTAATTGCTGTCTCTTCACCTTGCCCACAGCATCGTCGGGGGACACGGAGGGAGACATGAGCACAGACGGAGCGGAGGGACCGAGCACCAGTGCCAGCGTTGACATCGTGGCTGGCACATTGAGTGGTACTGAGGCGGAGGAGAGTGAGGCCGAGGACCTGTCCACTGGCACGACAGAATATGAAGCTGACGGGTCCGAGGATGATCTCTCCGAGTGGGCGGAGGCTGCACCAGCAGCTGACAGCGGCACAACATCGCACCCAGCCCCCTCCATTGCCATCAGCCGCCTCCCACTTGCTCGTGTCCCTTCCCAGCGTGCCCGGTCACCACATGTCTCCTTCCTCACAGGCACCGCACCCCCTGCCCCTGTCTCCACTGCTGCCGCCAATGCCGAGTCTGTGGACATCCAGCGGCAGTTGCAGGTTGGTCAGGCTGCGATCCTTAATGTCCTCCATGGCCACAGCCAAGTGCTGCACAACATGGAGGCATACTTGGAGGGCATTTTTTCATCGCAGGCTGACCAACGCCAGTTGCTGAGGTCCATCGACTCGACACTGACTGCAGCAGTGGGTCTCCTGCAGCGCTACGTCCCACCCCCTACCCCTGCCCCATCCACACTTCCCACTCCCATGCCTGTCCCACGTACACCCAGACGTCAGCATGCACCCACCACAACAGACACAGGCACCACACCAGCAGGGAAGGTCATACGCACACCTCCTGGCACGCACACACAGGGTGAAGTAGGCACACCCACTGGGTCGGGGGGCAAACGTAAGTCATGCAGCCAGAGTGGGAGTCCGTATTCCACCCAATCCACTCCCTCCAAATCCCCTCCCCTCAGCTCTCCTGGCCACATATCCGGCAAGGACTCCTTCATGGCCGCTCTGTCCCTGAGCCCCACTGTGACACCACCCCACAAGCGGTCAAGGGAGTCCCCGGTCAGGGTGGTTGAGTCCCCCCCCCCCCTGTCCGCACCCTCCCCGAGTGGCGCTGCGACCCATCCCTCCGCCCCCCCCCCCCCCTCCTTGGGGCCTGTGGTTCCTTCGGGTGCAGGGGAGACGCTGGAGGACCTTGCTAAGGTGTGCAGCGACATCCTGGCCTCCGCCTTTGGCCCTGCCCCACCCCCTGTGGTGGAGTCCTCCATCCCTGCACCCACGACGCCTACCCTTCGCCCTCATGTCCCTGCGGTGCCTGGTCCTTCCCCCCCACATGATGCCCTCCCCGCTCTGGAAGACGAAGGAGTCTGAGTGTGCAGGCAAGCTAGGGGACACGCGTCCCACTGTGTCCCCCATCCAGCTGTGACTCATGGACTGCCCTATGGGCTTTGTAAATATTGAACTTGATCCACACACACATTATTTGGAAATGCTGAATAAAGCCTTTTTTTTTCCTTAGAACACTACTGCTTTTGTGGTGTTGCTGTTGGTGGGGCTGCTACGTGATTTTGGGTGGTGATCATGTGTTGGGTGTGTGGGAAATGTAGTAGTGTGCTGGTCATAGGGGGGACCCTGGTATCTGTGTGCCATCACAAGGTGTTAGCTAGGTTTCTCTGTTCATGTAAGCAGTTACTGCATGGTGAAATTGTCCCAAGGTGTATTCCTTCCTCTGTGTACCCTGACATCTTCCCTGCAGGGTGTTTCCAATATGTTGTTTTGAGCTGTGTGTACATTAGCTGGGTGTGTGAAGGACCCCTTCAACTTTGGCCATGCATGCAGAGCGATGTCTCCACCTGCATCATTCCTGGCATCCTTGGTGATCACTGTACTTGTGTATGTAGTCTGTTGACATGACTTCATGTGGACATGTTCCCTTTTAGGCTGTATGCATGTGTGTACTCCCAGCCTCGCACACATGTGTTACATGTACTGCAGGGTCTTTGTGCACCTGACTGACAATTGTGGCAATTGAATCTGTGGGTACTCCACCCTTATTTTTTTCCATGGGCAATGCTGGGGGCCTCTGCACCCACCCCTCCTGTCTCTGGGCACTGCTGGGAGGACTCTGCACACACCCCTCCTGTGTCTGGGCACTGCTGGGAGGACTCTGCACCCACTCCTCCTGTGTCTGGGCACTGCTGGGAGGACTCTGCACCCACTCCTCCTGTGTCTGGGCACTGCTGGGAGGACTCTGCACCCACCCCTCCTGTCTCTGGGCACTGCTGGGAGGACTCTGCACACACCCCTCCTGTGTCTGGGCACTGCTGGGAGGACTCTGCACCCACCCCTCCTGTCTCTGGGCACTGCTGGGAGGACTCTGCACACACCCCTCCTGTCTCTGGGCACTGCTGGGAGGACTCTGCACCCACCCCTCCTGTCTCTGGGCACTGCTGGGAGGACTCTGCACACACCCCTCCTGTGTCTGGGCACTGCTGGGAGGACTCTGCACCCACCCCTCCTGTCTCTGGGCACTGCTGGGAGGACTCTGCACCCACCCCTCCTATTTCACGATATGTACGCTTAGAACATACACGTGTGTGGGTTCGCTCCATGCATATGAGGTGGGGGTACGTGTCGTACATACACGGTTGGGGTGGGGGTACGCTCCATACATACGCGGGTGAGGGTACGGGTCGTACTTACACTGTTGGGGTGGGGGTACGCTCCATACGTCCGCGGGTGAGGGTACGGGTCGTACTTACACTGTTGGGGTGGGGGTACGCTCCATACGTCCGCGGTGATGGTACGGGTCGTACTTACACTGTTGGGGTGGGGGTACGCTCCATACGTATGCGGGTGAGGGTACGGGTCGTACTTACACTGTTGGGGTGGGGGTACGCTCCATACGTCCGCGGGTGAGTGTACGGGTCGTACATACACTGTTGGGGTGGGGGTACGCTCCATACGTCCGCGGGTGAGGGTACGGGTCGTACTTACACTGTTGGGGTGGGGGTACGCTCCATACGTACGCGGGTGAGGGTACGGGTCGTACTTACACTGTTGGGGTGGGGGTACGCTCCATACGTACGAAGGTGAGGGTACGGGTCGTACTTACACTGTTGGGGTGGGGGTACGCTCCATACGTACGCGGGTGAGGGTACGGGTCGTACTTACACTGTTGGGGTTGGGGGTACGCTCCATGCATACGGGGGTGGGGGTACGGTCCGTACATATGCGTCCACACGCTATGTGATGCTTGTGCGGGCCGTACCCAGGCCTTTGTCACGTGGGTACAGCCGTCCCGCCATTGTTGGGATGACGTAGGTGTGGGCGGGGTACGACTCGTACCCACGCTCTTAAGGCGTGGGTACGGGACGTACCTGTATTGTTGTGTTGCCGGTTCGCGTCGTCAAGCACTTCCGTTGTGGCGGACGCTGGCTTTGCTGGACACGCCCCCACCCCCTCGTAGTGACCAGGGCCTGGGGGTCAGGTATGTCCAGGGCATGTGTGCTGTGTGACTTTGGTGGGGATTTTGTGGCCTGCCCCTGGTCCTCCCCCCCCCTTTCCCCCCTCCCTTTGTTGTTCTGACCTTCTGCGGCGTCTGCGTCCGAACCTGTAGAGGAGGTCGACTGCTATGAGGGCCGGGATGACACGTAGGTTCGGGTCCATGTCTGTCCGTCGCGTACAGGTACTCCTTGTTTGCGTCGTCCTGATTTTCCAGCAGTTTTTGGCAGCCGGAAAATATTCACCGTGCGGGATGACGTCAGTGCGAATCGTGATTCCTAGTTCGTGAATGGCAGGCTCCGTGCGTCCCGACGTCACGTCAGCGCTTTTCCGGATCGCATTTGTATGTTTATTATCGTCGGTCGGGGTTTTGTACGATTCGTACGGAAATGTTGTTTCCGTGCGAATCGTAATTCCATGTTTGTATATTTTGACGACCGGGTACGCGTCGGACGGTTCGTACCCGGTTTTTACCGGATCGTAATCGGCACCACAGTCTTAGAAACCTGTGGGCAATTTTAACAAGAGATTCCGCTATAGCAAGAGCTCCCCTTACAAATTGCGTCAAGCCTACCTACTCACATTAGGCGCGGCAGGTGAGGATCTAATGTTGAAGCTTGCCGCAGGTGGTACCTGTGGATAAATATTGTGTGGTAATAAGCATTGCATTTGACGTGTGAGTTATGGTTTGTATGGCTCTTGAAATCATAACCATCAGGAAATAAAATGAAATTCAAAGCCAATTACTTTGAGGCCAAATAGATCTGCTTTTTGAATTCATGAGATCCAGATAATGCTTTGGTAGATTATTATGTATTCCTCCTATATCACACAGGAAAAATATAATGTGCACAATTGGGTTAAATATGTGGTTAATTTCCATCGTTAACCCTTATTTGTTGAAATGACAATGTGCAAGCTAAATTTGTAGAGTTTAATTTCAGCCTTCAAAATCAATGCAGAAAGACAACTTTTGGGATTACCACAACAGTTTCTCATTTATCTTAACTGGGCACTTAAACTCTAAACTGCTGAATCAATTTGAATGAGGAAGGCAGTTTTGGGGATAATGACAGGGTTATTTCTGCAATGATATTCGATTTGCGAAGTAACAATAAATGTAGTTGTTGGTTTTGGTGAACGATCATATGAGCTATGTTTTGGAACTCTTAGGGGCTTATTTACAAGTCCCTTGTGCTGCCGGTGCGTCACTTTTAATATGGGGCAAAGTGGTGCACTGGCGGCGCAATGGGCTTGTAAATAGGTTAAAGATCAGCCTGCCCAGTTAACACACATCCTCAAAGTAGGATGTAGCTCCATCCTGGATCAAACATTGTTTAATATTGGATCCATTATTTTGGTTGTAGATTTTGAGATTGCACCATTGTTAGTTTGTGATCATTTACACCAAGCAATTCTTTAAAAGGTTTGGTTATGGCAATCCTTTATTGTGTATTATACAGGATCTCTTTTGACTATAAACAAGGAAAACTTATTAGCCAGACAACTAAGAAAGTGGAGTATATAAATTAACAGAGTGAAACTTATTGTAATGTGGCAGTCACTTTAAATGATCTCAGCCTTCATGCAGCACAGGTGAATAGATGTAAACACTTCTGTTATCTTTTTTTTCTCTCTCATTTCAGGTAATGATTAGTCAAAGGTCAAATCAAATAGATATAGTGAAGCAACACTATTGATGGGAGGAACTACAGATTGGAATGGTTCAATCACTTGTGTAGTTCTTTGAGGAAAAAAGGGTTTGTAAGGATCCAAGGATAGCTGGAATATACCCTCAAATGCTATTTGTCAACCACACTTAAAAAGCACACTCCTGGAGGTCCTATAAATTATTAATATATGGTTCAAAGAAAGCATTTCCAGAGTATGAATGGTGTCAATTGTATTTTACGTGTAAAAATAATATTTGCAAGTAATTCTGTATAACTGTGGCAAGATGTTATGCTAAGACTAACCAAGGGGGACGACAACAACAACTGAAGCTCAATGGATAGAACATACTGGGAACTTATAAATGCATCCTCCATACACGGTACAACGTTGTTATAACAAAATGTCAGGTCTAGTAATTGGAGGGAAACAGGTGAACATGAAACAGAAAGGCTAAATTTGAGTTGAAATCTGTAAGGGCCCCAGGACCTAGTGGCTCTTCAGTTCAGTCTATAGCAAACTCTTGAGCCTTTTGGGCCTTGCGGATCATGCCACTGGTTCAATAAATTAAACATTTGCTGATTTTGGAGTCTTCGCAGCAAAGCATTTTGGTATTGATCCATATTAAGGTGAGATTGGGGTCAAATTATTTATTACAGAATGATTAATTAACTTGATATTGAGGGCAGGATTCTTTCAAGTCTCTACTAACTCACTCTGAAATTGCTGCTATGAAAACCAATTACTGAAATGACCAAAACTGATTTTAGAAGAGGCATAGGTTAAAATGTTGATAACAACACACTTATCGCCCTAGCCTCTAATGATTGCTAAAAGAGGAAGGAAAGCTGTATTGCTCTTTAACTGACTACAGTATTGCCTTTGATCATGTAAATTAAGACACTTTGGCTATGGTCTAATTGTATGATTTACAAAATTCCTCTGTCCTCCCACAAATATAATCTAACTATAAATGTTGGACATTATTCATACAAACACCTTGTTTTTAATTTCCATATTTCGACATTTCCCTTGGCAATGTAATTTATAGTTTTATTCTCCTTTTTAAATATGTCCTTATGCTTTGTTACCTCGTAATTTAAAGTAATAAATGCTAGCAAAATATTTGTCACAATTGTATATTCTAATGTAGCCAACCCAGACTTTCATCCTAGTGAGGGTAACAAATTGAGTAATACTAAATAATCTACTCCTGAATCAACACTCAGACTTTGTCTCCTGGACAAGTTATCCCTCCAAGTGCACCTTCTCTCCCACAAACGCCTCGAATTGAAAGCCCTCTCACTTCATCATCTACCCTTGCTCAGTTCTCTTATTTCTAGGAAAGCTACCAACTGTTCCCGCCAGCGCAACCACTTGCCCTGACCAGCACTCCTCAAACCTCATCTCTAATACCTTACCCCTCCCTAATGCCCCCTCCCGCCCTAGAAGAATGAGGGCCGAGCTTGCGACCAGTGATATTGAGGATCTACTCCTCTCATACTCGATCAATCTTGATATTGACAAGATCCCTATGGCCCAAATTCATACCAACCCACACAGGGAACCCATCTACAACAGCAGAGCCGTAAATAGCCACAATCTCAAGCAAGTGAACTTCACTCAGTCTTCCACATCACACTTGTAGGAAAGTGGGTTTCTGTTGCAGTAACCACTCCACTTTTTGCCAGACTACTGATGCACTTTGACTTGATGTGCCCTGGGTCCCTGCCAATCAGGTGCCCAGGGCCTGTGTACTTTCCCCAAACCTAACAATTAGCATCTCTGGCCACAGGTCAGCCCATGGTAAATGGTACCACAGGCACTGTGGCCAGAGAAGACCTCTAAGGGCTGCAGCACGTATTGTGCCATCCTTAGAGGTCCTGTACCTTCTCACACACACACACACACACACACACTGCCTTTGCAGGCTGCGTGTTTTGGTGCAGAACAAAGTGAAGAGTCGACAGTGCCCACATCCCTGTGTGCCATGCCTACAACCCACTGCCCTGGCATAGATCAGTCACCCCTCTAGCTGGGTGCCCTGTACCAGTGGTGAGGGTACAGTTGCAAGAGCCCTGTACCCCTATAGTGTCCAAGTCCATTCTTAGACATTGTAAGTGCAGTGCTGCCATGAAGGCTATATGGTGCTGGGAGCTTGTCATTACGAACTCCACAGCACCACAATGGCTACACTGAAAACTGAGAAGTTTGATATCAAACTTCTCAGCACATTAAACCCACACTGATGCCAGTGTGAGATTTAATGTAAAATGCACACAGAAGGCATCTTAAAGATGCCCCCTGAAAAACGACCAGCCTCTGTTGGGTTCCCTGACTGGTACACACCAGCCTGCCACCACGAGACATGTTTCCGCACCCCTAGGGTGGGAGCCTTTGCTCCCTGAGTCCAGAAACGAAGTCTTTCCTGGGAGGAGGTGTTCACACCTCCCCCAGGCAAGTAAGAGCCATCAGTGGCAGGGGAGCTTCAAAGGCCTGGCAGCCTTTGTAATGCGACCCCAGCCTCTCCTGCTAGCAGTAGCAGACCCCCTTCCTGTCTCCCCTCCTTTTCGGCAGGAAAAACTAGCCAGCGCAGAAGGTGTGACCACCTCTGCCAACTCCACACCTCAGGTGGGGGAGGCGAGTTGAAGCCCTCTCTTCAGTGCTCGCCATCTTGCAGATGGCAGGCACACCCCAATCAGGATTAGGGATTGTGCTCACTCCACCATGTGGGGTGAGCATACCAAGGGTGTAGTTACCCTAAGGTCAGTAGCCCACTGGCTACTGACCTCAAGATCCCTAAAACACCCCCTAAATACAGTATTTAGGAGGCAGTCCTGAACCAAGAAAGCAGATTCCTGCAACCTAAGAAGAAAAAGGACAAAAGAAGACGCCCAGCAGAGGAGACTGCAGAGAACAACTGACTTGGCCCCATCCCTACCGGCCCGATTGCACTTTCCGGAGATCCTGCACCAAAAATCGTCTTGTCCTGCAGCCAGCGACCTCCAGTACCCCTGGGAGGACTGACTGCATTCAACAAAGACCGGATCTCCTGTAAACAGCAGTCCTGTTCAAAAGAAACTCCAAAAACAGACTCTGAGCCTGCTGAGGACAAAGAAACCCGATGCCTGGAACTACCACTGCAATCGTCGCCTATGGCCCGATTTCGAGTGGCCCACCAGTCCCAGCGAGGTCCCCCAGCGCTCCAGAGTCTGAGTCCACCGTGGGTTGACCCCTCCAGGACCGCCCGACGTCGCCTGCAGCCTCTGCACGGACACTGCCCACAACCGCGAGTGGCCCGGTAAGGTGAAATCCGACCTCAAAAGACACCCCTGCATCCAGCCACCCTGCGCCCTGGAGAAAGGAACCCGAGGTGAACCTACGTCCCCAAGCTCTCCAATTTACCTGCCCAGCTGTTGGTTCCTCCCGGAAGTCTTCCTGGAACGAGCCTGCAGCTAAAAACCAAAACTGAAAATCCCCATTGAAAACAAGAGGGCACCCGATGCCAAAACAGCACCCCGCACCCAGCCGCCCCTGTGCCGCTGCGGGTGCACTTTGTGTGTTATACCGGATCTCCCTTTGCCCTGAACTCAACACCAGGAGCTTGGCTCCCACAACCTTGTGGCCTGCTCGCTAGCAGCCACCAACCGGAGGCCACCTATCCCTCATTGGAGAACATTGGACCTCAGCACTCTGCAGCCGATCGCCCTAGTGCCGCTGAGGGTATAACAAAAGTGCATCCTTGACCCTGGGGAAACCCTTGTTCTAACCCCAGAAGCTCAACTCCAAATACCGATTACTTATCTGGTAACCGTTAACTTAATTTCTCTCCATCGAAACCCATTGGCAGTTGTTCTCTGAAAAATGTTCTCAGTTGATTTGAATGGAAATCTGAAAAATAACAATTGTGCAAAACTGATTTTACTTACCTTTTCTCTAGGAAATGTCCCAGTGTGATATCTAGGCATATCACACTGAGTAAAAAAAGTAATTTCAAAAGTAATCTCAAAAGTAACGTAAAAGTAACTTACCTGTAATTTTCATTGCAAAGTCAATACAAAGTATATGTACAGCATTTCACAGTATTGCATTACCAGTAATTCAAACTGTAACCATTTCAAAGTACATTTACAATTGCATTTCAAACTGTATATTTACTGCAAAGTATTTATCAACGTATCTGTGCCAGGCTTGCTTGGTTCTAGAAAAGAAAATAACTAAAAGAATATTTTTATACAAAAACAATTGGTCTGAAGTTCAGTCTTTGAATTCATTTGCTGACTGAGTGTGTACAACAAATGCTTAACACTATCCTCTGATACTGCCTTACTGCTCGACCACACTACCACAAATAGAGTGTAAGGTTCTATCTAACTTTGCCTCTGCCTACCTTTGGGGTTCCACTGGACTCTGTGCACACTATACCTCACTTTGGTATAGTATATACAGAGCAAAACCAAAGGAAATGATGGACGGAGTGTTGAACATTGCAAGCACTCACCCCCCAGTCAACTGATCTGGGTTTAATCCATCACCCTTCTTTAGCCCACTCTGCCACCCCAGTTCAGACATGGCCATATGCAAATAAGTCTGACCCTGTGCCTCATGGGAACAGTCCAGCCCGAACTGCCAAGCCATGTCTTCCCTGGACCGGAAACAAGCTTCCTAGGACCGGTTTCTGGCATTTCAGCCGTCTTCAGCCAGGCTTGCTTGAGTCCAGTGGCAAAGTGAGCAAGGGACTCACGTCTGAGCATACCCTGCCAACTTATGGCGAACAAAGCAAAACCAAAGGAAATGATGGACGGAGTGTTGAACATTGCAAGCACTCACCCCTAGTCAACTGATCTGGGTTTAATCCATCACCGTTCTTTAGCCCACTCTGCCACCCCAGTTCAGAAATGGCCATATGCAAATCAGTCTGACCCTGTGCCTCATGGGAACAGTCCAGCCCGAACTGCCAAGCCATGTCTTCCCTGTACCGGAAACAAGCTTCCTAGGACCGGTTTCTGACATTTCAGCCGTCTTCAGCCAGGCTTGCTTGAATCCAGTGGCAAAGTGAGCAAGGGTCTCACGTCTGAGCATACCCTGCCAACTTATGGCGAACAAAGCAAAACCAAAGTAAATGATGGATGGAGTGTTGAACATTGCAAGCACTCACCCCCAGTCAACTGATCTGGGTTTAATCCATCACCGTTCTTTAGCCCACTCTGCCACCCCAGTTCAGACATGGCCATATGCAAATCAGTCTGACCCTGTGCCTCATGGGAACAGTCCAGCCCGAACTGCCAAGCCATGTCTTCCCTGGACCGGAAACAAGCTTCCTAGGACCGGTTTCTGGCATTTCAGCCGTCTTCAGCCAGGCTTGCTTGAATCCAGTGGCAAAGTGAGCAAGGGACTCACGTCTGAGCATACCCTGCCAACTTATGGCGAACAAAGGAAAACCAAAGGAAATGATGTTATGTTATGTTATGTTATTTTCATTTATACAGCGCACAGATACTCGGAAGTGTCCCGGCGCTATAGACCGCTGGGGAACCCGTCCTGGCTATCCCTGTGAGATGGTCCCTTTCTGGGTATCTCCAAGGTGAAACCAGGCATCCCCTGCGTCTGTGGGGGGCCGTTGTAGAGATGAGGCAAGCTTAATGCCCAGAGTTGCCGAGTGTGTTCCTGGTTAGAGTAGGTACCGAGGCGAGAATTATCGAGTCCGTTTTGACCCTGGTCCACGACCCTGCCGCGTCGGGAATTGAACCCTGGTCCCTGGCCGATTCTCTGCTTACAGATCTGCCACCTCTAAACCGTGAGCCACACCTCTCCACTGTGATGGACGGAGTGTTGAACATTGCAAGCACTCACCCCCAGTCAACTGATCTGGGTTTAATCCATCACCGTTCTTTAGCCCACTCTGCCACCCCAGTTCAGACAATAGTATATACAGAGCCAGCTTCCTACAACACTCGCCTATACGTCTGAACTGCGCACTACTCAATTGTAGATCAGCTTGCAAACATGCCTCTGATATCTTTGACCTCATCCAAAGCAAAGAATTAGATATCATCATCCTCACGGAAACATGGCTAACTCCTTTTTCCACCCCAATCCTAGACCTCTTAGTACCGCCTAGCCATGATATAATCAGTCTAGACAGATCTAAGAAGCAGGGCGGTGGTTTAGCTTGTATACACCGGAATACAGTATCTTTTTCCACATGGACACCTCCACCTCATCCGCAGTCGAATACCTTTGCCTCAACATCGCTAGTAATCACATCCCGGTTTGCAAACTCCATACCTTCTACCACCCCCTGGTGATAACCTCTTCTCCATTGAACAATTAATGGAAATCATTCCTTCCAACGACGACCCCTCATTGTCCCAAATCTACCTTGGTGATTTCAACCTTCACTGGTCTAATCCTCAAGATCAAGAGGTGATCTGTCTAAAATCATTCTTAGCGGATCTGGACCTCACCCAATTTGCGACCGACCAACCCACAACAAAGGTGAAATTCTGGACCTCATGATTTCAAAAGGTAATACCATCACATTGGAGGACATTACCCCTTGCGATTGGTCCGATTACTAGAGCATCTTCTCCTTTATTAACAGGGAGGTGATCAGGAAAAGTGATCAACCAACGAAAACTAAACAGTGGAAAAGGGACCTCAGGAATATTAACATGGAAGGTTTAGCTATCAAATGTAAATATGCCTTTTCTTCTTTAGGTGACATGACTGATGTACATGATCTCACTGCCCACTACAACTTCACTATCTCTGGTATCATGGATACCATTGCACCTCTACAACAAAAAAACGCCTCCTCTAAAATCTCCAAACCTTGGTTCAATGACAACCTAAATTCTGAACACCGCAACTTCAGAGCAACTGAATGTTTATGGAGATCAAATCCTTCTGAGGATCATCTAAAAGTCCTTAGATCGGTAAGAAGCTCATAAATAAAAAAAATCAAGATCCCAAAGGAAGACTACTTCAGATCCCAACTTACTCAAGCCTCAAATCGCCCTGAGAAACTTTTCAAAATAGTCAAACAACAATCAGCAAATACATCCAACCACCTTATCTGGGGAAACGACTCTCCGTCATACGACAATCTGGGTGCTTTCTTTACAGAGAAATCTAAACTCAACAGCATCGACCTAGAATCTAAGAAGGCCCTTCTTCCATCTTCTGAGTTTGCGACTCATCCTGCCCTCTCTGAGAGGTAAATCCTCTTAGTACTAGCACCAAAAACAAGGCCAAGGGGCTCTTTCACTCCCGTCAGTGAAAATGAAATCTACAAAACCCTTCTTAGTATCAATCCTTCTAACCACTTCAGCGACTTGGTGCCACCGTCTGTCTTCAAAGAAATCAAGGAAGCCTTCATTCCCCTTTGGACAAAGATTGTCAACGCCTCTCTATCACAAAGCAAGGTCCCCGAATGTCTAAAAGCAGTTCAGGTATCACCCATTCTTTAAAAACTTTGGCTAAGCTACTAAAAAATTGTTTGCAATCGCAACTCTACACGCACATTGAGAAGTTCAAATTCTTGGATCACTATCAATCTGGTTTTTGGAGCGGTCACAGCACGGAATAAGCGCTCACTCACATTATGGATGATATTTTAAAAATGTTAGACCATAACGAATCTTGCCTCTTAATCCTCCTTGACCTTTCCTAAGCTTTTCGACACGCTTAGTCACGACAACCTCTTAGACATTTTGAAACACAGGATGGGCTTTTCCGGGCTGGTATTACAATGGTTCTTGTCCTTCCTTCACAATAGATCCCAAAGAGTCAAGGTGATCAATCCCTATTCCAGTCTTCAGCGGTCTCCATGGGGGTCCCTCAAGGGTCTGCCCTTTCTCCCATACTCTATATAACATTTTCCTTGAACCGCTAGCAAATGTTCTAACCTCCATGAACATTCTTTTTCATATGTATGCAGACGACACGCAACTTTATATAAAAATCCCCCCCTCTGAAGACTTCACCTCACTCAACTCCATCTAGACGAATACACAAAACTGGCTAACTGAGAACCACCTCCTACTAAACACTGTCAAAACTGAATTCCTTCTCATATGTCCTCCTAATCATACCCCCAAGATAGACCACTGGATGAAACTCCTCACTGCCTTCAACTGCTCCTCTCATATCATTGACTCAGCCAAATCTCTCGGAATCACCCTGGACTTGCACGTGAATATGAAGAATCATATCAGCAAGATGTGCAATGGTGCTACCTACCAAATGAGGATTCTTAGAAATCTAAAACCATTCCTCCCTCAAGCGGACCTCAAGCATGTGGTTCAAGCGCTTGTCCTGCAGAGCCTAGCCTACAGTAGCGTGACGCTCTGTGGGCTCCCCAAATACACCTTGGCTCCACTCAGGGCCTCCTTCAATGTAGCTGCTAGACTGATTACGGGGATAAAAAGGAATGAACACATATCTCCAGCACTAAGATCTCTAAAGTGGTTACTTTACACAGCAAGAGTACAGCTAAAGATTGCTTGTTCGACACATAAAGCTATCCATTTTAAAACCGCTGGTTACCTGGCTCAAAAGCTTGAACTATCAGGAGGTGGTAGATCATCAAGAAGTGCAAATTCTCTCCTATTGAAACCTCAGAATTTTCGCAAAAAGAGGACGAGGCTCAGAGCCTTCTCGGGCTCGGCACCGAAGATCTGGAACTCCCTCCCACCGGAAGTCCGCAGTATCTCCCACTCGGCTTCCTTCAAACATGAAGTAAAAATGATCCTAATGAACAAGTTCCTGCCTTAAATGAACATAGATCGTCTGCTTTCTGAAAGATTCATACATCACTCCTTTTTTGCCTAACAATTGTAAAGCGCAGGGTTGTATGTCATACCCTATTAAGCATTTTTTGTTCTCATCTGGGTACATTGTTATCATTCAATATTGTTATTCTCTGTTACCCCCTCGTAATCTCTCCTCTTACTATGTTCTTCCCTTCCATGAAGTGAAGCGGTCTGATACCTTTCGAGGTCATGTTCGCGCTATACTAAACTTTATAAATAAATAAATAAATGAAGTGGGTAGTAAAACCTATTTTTGGCTATACTTAGGAATGGCTAAGACCTCAGAATTAAGTGTTGTAGAAAACACATTATTAATATATTTAGCATTGTTGTTATTTAAATGCTTAAGAGAACATTTGATACTCCACTGGTCACAGTTTCTACTTTCAGACTTGTGTTGTAATATTTCACTTAAAGGCCTATTTTTAATGCCCCTCAAATCCTTCTGCAACTCCCCTCCAGAGTAATAAATATGAAGTTATTGCTAGCTCCTGAGGGCAGAGGTATTATCTTTAGGATCTTGAGCGTCCCCTTACAAATGAGCAATTACTGAGGGTAATTCTAGGAATGAATACCCAATAATTAATCATTTGGACCCAGCCATTTCAGTTCCTATAAAATAAAACGGAGCTGAAGTGTTCCTGTAAATCTCATTATTCCAACAGGCAGAGCTGGCTTTAGAGCTGATGGTGCCCAGTGCGAAAATGTTTGTTTGGGCCCTCAATGACAACCACCGCCACATATTCCCTCACTATCACATTTTTAATAGTGCCCCTCAAGTCTCCATAACCACTCTCTCACAGGTGCATTTCATTAGTTTTATAGCACCACTCATACCAGTGTAGGATGTCAGAGCACTTTTAATCACAAACACTACACAGAGACAATCAATCGTAGGTGTATAAATCAGTGTATAGGAAATGTCGGGTAAGACAGAGGACTACAAGGTAAAGGAGTAACATGTCACCTATACTGGCAGGCAGTATAGTTTAATAGTGCTTGGTCAGAAGAAGCACAAACTCAGAATTTAAAATGTAACACCATGGTTGGGGGTTCTCTGCAATAATCAGAATTGATTTCTATCCAAAAGAACCCTTTTTGCAACATTAGAATAGTGAAAGACTGGGTAAAAATCATAGTGCTCTAATCAATACCTAGTAGTTTGCATGTAGCTGTTTGCTGATGGTTAATAGCTCACTGTTCTATATTAGGACTTTAACTTATAAACTGCAAGTAACAAAAGGATCTCTCAGATAAAAGCAGGAACCCACTGACCTATTTACATTATATGCACTTTGTGATCTGCATGGTTCATGTTGTTTGCAGCAGGCATATTAACCCACTGTGCCACCTTACCATGAGTCAAAATTTCAACTAGACATACCTCCAATCGCTCTCTAGGAAGAATATTAATCACTGGAGTTATCTTGCCATTTTTATTGTGGCCTGAAAATTGCTTCAGGTCAGGAATGCAGCAGGTGCTTTTAAGGTCATAATATGCTTGCAAACACAACGCCCCAGACCAAAGTCAGCGCCCAGTGCGTTCGCACCACCCTGAAGCCAGCCTTCAGAATTAAGACCTTTCTTAATGAGGATCTCAGGGGTAACAAACAATCCAAATGGGACTGAGCCTGCTAGACTAAAGCAGCCCATTTATGGGCAAAATTTAAGTACTTCCTTTTTTTTGCATTTTTATTATGTGAGGTACACATGAAGTGCAACAGTAGGAAATAGGATTTTTGATTGGGGGTGAGGACCCTTCTCAAGCAACAACCACAATCCCTGTCAGGGTGAAACACAAAAATCACAAAACCCGCCTGTGCTTAACCCTCTGGCAGCTTGGTAGAAAAGCAGTCAAGCTTTAATTAGAGGCAATCTGTTAAGTATTTATGCAGCACTCAAACAGTAATAAAATGAAAACACCAAGCACAAATAATCCCATCAATCAATTAGTAGAGCCAGAAATTTGCAATTTCAAGGATTTAGGGAAGTATAGCGCCTTAAATAAACAAACAGCTACTCATGCTCGTCTGCTTGTGCTAGACTGAGGGAAAGTTACAAGTTCAGACCGACCGCAATTGAGCGCAGGCCAGATACAAGGACCAGGTTAGTCCGGCTGAGAAGGTTACCTTTTCAAAGTCTGTCATGAAATGTCCAGGTTGTGGTGGTCGAGGCCACGAGGAGCAGGGAGAGCATTATGGATGGTATTCCCTTTGGCGTGAAGAGCAGGCCTTGTGTCGGGGACTGTCAAGACTGTAGTGCGAAGATCCGGTCGGGCGTTGTGGACACTCATTGCTGGAGCTGCTCATTGTTGGGCACCGTGGGCAGTTGCTCCTGTAGCGTGAAATGCAGATCTCACATTGCCGGTTGCCGTTGGCAGTGGCTGTAGAGTGAAGAGTTGGGTTCTATGGAGCTTTCCATTGGCTGTCATAACTGACGTCAGAGTCTTGGCACGAGTGGGCCCATTTACTTTAGCCAAATGCCAAAAATGTCAAGATTTCTCCTTTTCCTTAGGAGGAGTGCACTCTGATGCCAACCAAGGGTCCATGACTCACTCTAGCAGAAGCCAGCAGGACTCATCCAGGTCAATTTGCAGTTCCAGTTGCAGCAGGTCAACTGGGCAGTTGTATGAAGGACTCTGGAGCTTGTGTGTTTCCCTTTAGCTCAGAACAGGATGTCAGCCAACTGGCCCTTGGAGTCACTCCGGTCTTCCTAGGAACAAGAAGATGGTCAGCTCTCCTTCAAGCAGCAAGGCAGGCTTCAAGCAGCAGGTCGGTCCTCTGGCAGTAGCAGGGCAGTCCTCTGAGAAACAAGGCAGGCCTTGAGCAGCAGGATATTCCTCTGAGTACACAGCAGTTCTTCAGATTTCTTACAGTGGTCCAGGAGTGTACTGATGAATTGGCCAGAGTGTCCGATATTTGTACCTGGTGCCAGCCTTTAAATGTGGGAGAAACATCTAGACTTCCCTCACATCTGGTTCTGGAATTTCCTTGTTCCCCAGCCCAGGCTCCAAGGGTTCTAAGGTGACAATATACTGGGGTTGGGCTCTTTGTGAGTTTGCTGAGGCAGCCCCTTTGAAATGAAAGTGAGGCAGGAAACAGACCTCCCCCTCCCATCCTGGCAAGATGGCCCATCCTTCAACACGTTGTCTCCCTTTGTCTCACTGTTTGAGTGAACTAAACAAAGGCCAAATGCCACTCTATTCACTGTCATGCGGCCCATGATACAGATTGCAGGCACCAAATGGTTAAGACAAGAAAATGGCAACTTTCTGTTTTTAGCTTTTAAAATCATTCTTGACATCTGATATTAATGTCAAAGAGAAAGGTCAAGTGACAGCCTTAAGGGGCTCTTGAATTTTTCAGATAAATTGACAATCTCTTGAAGATTCGGCTCGCACGGCCTGTGTTAACAACATTTCACTTGTGCAGGTATGGGTGGAAACTTGGCACTTAAATCATTTAGATAAACGTTACAAACATAAGAAAATGACGGTTTATTTCATATTTTACTGAAATAGGGTAGGAAATTCACCTCAAGATCCCCTGTGCGCGGTTAGACTTGTGAGACCAGCTCCCACCAGGTAATGCTGTTCATATAAATATGTCAGTCTCAGAAGTAATTGGAGACTGGGAGTATTGCTATAAAAGATTCTTTTAAAACGAAATCCCCCTTTTTTTGCACCTTTTATTTTTAGATTATACCAACATTTGACAAACATGAAGCCCTGAAGAGAGCCCCAGTACTTCTTGCCTGGGATTCGAAATGTGTTGGTATTTAGCAACACCGAAGAGCAGTGAATTAACATTAATTTAATTAGAGGGAAAATAAATGAAAAGTATTTCCCTCTGTTTGTAGTAATTGTTCCCAGTGTTTAGCCTTCCTATGAGGCAGACTGAGTGGTAGCCTCAAGTTTTTCTTTTGTTTAGAAATATGATATGGTGCATTGTAATGTTAGCCATTTGTTTTATGTAGTGATGTCACATGTTTTAATGTTTGTTGTTTATGAATATTGTTGAATCTTTGAATGTTTTGTTAGTAAATTGTTCATGTCTTTGGAATGAACAAGTGTTATTATTTTCATATATTTGAATTACTGTGAAAAAAGCATAAAATACTAATGAATGATAAGGGTAAATAAATAACCAGATCAAGCTAAAATAATTGTTGTTTGACCGTTGCTATAAAGAGACAGCACAGAAGTTAAGCAGGTGTCAGCCCCCCCCCCCCTTTTTAATGAGTTATATGGCCCTACCTGACCCTGGTTCTTTGCGCCTAACCCCACTTGTTGGTTAACTTTCTAGAAGTGGCATTTTCAGAATCGTGACTTAAAATCCGACTTTACTGTTAAAAAGGATTTTAAATTAAAATTCTTTTGAGACCAAACATGAAATTTCTACCATTTTTCAAACAAAGGTTATCACTTATTAAATGTAATAGGGTAACCCAATGTTATCCTATGGGAGAGGTAGGGCTTGCAGTAGTAAAATATTAACGTACAAGTTTTTCATTACCAGGACATGTGAAACCATAAAAGTAAATGCCCAATATTTGAAATACAATGAATCCTGCTCTGTGGGTTGTCTAGGTCCTATCTTAGCGGTGACTTATAGGTACTAAAAAATAAGTATTAGGCCTGGCAAAAGGCTTATTTTGCAAGGTTGAATTACCAGTTTACAAACTGCACACAGGCTGCAATGGCAGGCCAGATACATGTTGGGCTACTTCAGTGGGAGGCACAATAAGTGCTGCAGATCACTTATTTAATTTACAGGCCCTGGGTACAGGTACCACTTTACTCAGGACTTATAAGGACATTAAATGTGGCAATCGTGTGTAGGCCAATTTTACCATGTTTTAAGGAGTGAGCACAAGCACTTTAGCACTGGTTAGCAAACAAAAACAAATGTCAGCAACAGGAGGTGAGTAGGCAAAACATTTGAGGAAAGACCACTTGAAGGACTGTCAGGTATAATAGCAACCCTAGCTCATAGCGAAGCACAATGCTGAGTGAGGGAACTAGAAGAAAGCAGAGTTCTCAGTTCAGCAGCACAACCTTCCCCTAGGCTGGGAGCGTGGTAACCTAGCACAACTGTTTTCCTGTATCTTACACATAGGATTGTGACTTTGCAAGTCTCATAGGTGTCATACCTGGTGGCTGTTTTACAAGAAATGTAGATAAAGAGCCAGCAAATGAGAGGTCTTTAGCAGGTCAGTGTCAAGAGCAGAAATGTGCTTTTCAAAAGCTGTCTCCCCTCACAGGCTTTCTGCAAGCCTAATTTAAGGCAATGACTCTGGTTACAACGCCCTGATAATTAAATGTTACTTCAAAAAGGTGAATGGTCTTCTCAGTAAGCAAGAAAAATATGAGTGATATAAATAAAGGTTCTTTGAGTGTTCATGAGGGAATGGAGCTACATATAAGTCATATATTTTGAACTACCACAAACCTGGCCACAACAAGGCGTGGGCACATTTCCTTTTTTCGGTGTGCCTGGTTTTGTGTTCACTTGACTGTACCTTACAGAACCTTCACTATTTGTGATTGCCCTTTTCAATAGCCATTTGTGTACAGTCTAGAATACAAGTGCATCAGAAGAAAGCTGTGTTGCCACATAAGAAAAAGAACTGACAGGACTGTTGGCTTGCAGGCAAATATTATGCATAGGCTGGACTGAAAACAAACTCCATTTTACCATTCACTTAAGAGTCTGTTTTTTCACTACTAGTTCCCTTAAATCATAATGTACACAGACACCCTATCCTTTTATGTGTTGCCAGTTATGGATTCAAACTTGAACAGTCTGAGGTCAGTAGCCTTAGCATTTCACTCGCAGCCAGGTCCTGTTCTCACATGCATTCCTTTTCCACATCTCGACTGGTCGTTGTCGCCAGATCCTAGACATGCTCTGTCCAGTTACATGACATATTGACTTCACTGATCCCCCAGACATCAACAAGCATTGGCAAAGCCAATTTGTCTGGCCTTGGCAAGCTGTGTAGTGCTTACTTGTTTTTTATTTTTGCAAGCATATGCCACAAAAAGAAGAAAAAAACCAATAAAACCTAATCATGGTTGCCACCTTCTTTCATTGCATTTTTTTTAATTTAAATTTTTGAACATTCAATGATGTGGCCATTTAATAATGGGTTTTTTCAACAAAAAGTCCTTTACTTGTGCCATGCATTTTATTTTTATTGTTATTTTTATTTGTGAAGCAGACAAGAATAAATAGGTACATGACCAAGCACTGAAATTACAGGTAGCTGCAACAGGCCATATGTACGAAGCCATTTTGCATTTCCTAACAGTGTGAATCACTATTTCAGGCCATGTGGAAAAGCAAAATGGAGTGTTCATATGGACAAAAGGGATTTTCGCAAAATGCGCTTTCCATTATGTTGAAATCACATTTTTTGCATTTCAAAATTGGAAATAGTAAATTGGTGTTACCAAATAGCGATTCAATAACACTATGCACAAAGTATTTCCTAATTGTTATTAGTCGCATAATTGCAATTTAGGAAATACAAATACTATCAATGTGTTTCAGCTGGTAATCATGTGCAAACTATAAAAAGTCACCTAAAATGTATCTGGCTCTTTCAGAATGTCGGCTCTTTATGGCTTGGCTAGGAGGATGAGAATTTTGGCTGGTAGGCAGAGAAGAAGACGGAGACAGGAGACAATATTTAGTGTAAGGGTCACCCTATTTTAACCGACTGAGGAGGAGATTTATGAGAAGTATAGCCTGAGTAGTGAGGTAATTTTGGATTTAATTTCTGAGTGTCACCCTTAGTTACAAACCCCAAAAGTCACAAGCCATACAATTCTAACACAGGTGCAGGTATTGTGTTTTCTACACTTTTTAGCTTCTGGCAGTTACCAGCGAGCCATAGCAGTGGCAGGGGGAGTGTCACAAAGTCACTTTTCTAGTTGGATATCATGGTTGGCAAATTTAATCAATTTGTATTTTTTTACAAACACTCCCAAAGATATACTTCTTTTTTAACACAAATTTTCAAGCATTTTCACTAAATTGTGACCGTGCATCCAAATTTTAGTCCAGTAAATTGACACTATGAAGTATTCAGTGGAATATCAACATAAACATAGCATTTAGAAGGAAAAATAATTTCCTGCATACTCCTTTTTAGGTCTCGCCTACACAGCGCGCATGAGCTGCGTAGGAGGAGACCTATAGAAATCGATTCAGGTTTTCAGGCAAAAACGTTCACGCATTGCATTGCTTTGAATGGCAACGTGTGCACGTTTGGCGATTCCCTTGCGGGAGCGAGCTTTCAAGCCATCTGTTTATAATTAACAGATGGTTCCTACTCGCTCCCGTTAAGGAAACAGGTGCAGGCCCCCTCCTCTCTCCCCTCCCCCTGCTGCCTCCTCCTCTCCTGCCAAACTTGTTTTTTGTTTTGCTTTCAGCGCGAGGCACGTACTTGTTCCTGATTGCCCAGGACTTTGGATCCAGCTGTTCTTCATTTGAGCTCCTACTGCTCTGCTCCAAGCCAGGGCACAACTGACAAATGGAGGTAATCGTCCATTAAATGCCAGTTGTGTACGCTGGAGCCCCTGCTGGGCCCAAGTGTCTGCCCACTCCACCACATCACAGAGACGGTCGGTATTCCGGTCCGGTTCAAGAATAACTGCATCCCGTAGTGATGCTGAAGCCCACCCCGAGTAAGACCCATCACTGCATACAGCCATCCAGGTCCAAAGAGGCGCGCACGAATTGACAGCGTGTCGGAAAAATAAACAGCAACATAGATAGACTGATGTTAATTGCTCGGGAGCTGCAATGCTTGGGTGCTATATGAATTCAATTAGCTTTACTTTGATGACAGAACTTGTTTCAAAGCAATACAAATACATTGTTGGCCACTGGGAGATAAGACCCTCCCCCAACTAGAAAAACCCATCCCCGTCCCCACCTGTAAATCAGTGACGGTTAAATACGCTCAGAATCCCGGCACGTCACATTAAATGTACGCTGCTCACCTACCACACGAGGCAAGAGGTTGCATATTTGCCTGCAGACAGGCGTGTGCAGTACATTTCGCTCCTGTCCCTGTGTTTGAAGTACATCCCGCTGATACCAGGTGCGTGGAGTACACTACAGGCTGCTTCTGCCCCCGTGTTCAAAGTACCGACGCCGCTGTCAGGTGGTGTGTGAAGTACAGACCGCTTCTGTCATGCTGTTGTAACTATTGGCCGCCGCTGCCCAGGAGTGCGAAGTTCTGACCGCTGCTATCCAGGTATTTGAAGCTCTTGCTCACTGTCAGGACGTTTCCCCATTGCCTGGCAGGGCAGCGGCCTCCCGTTCCCGGTTTCGTTACCCGCTGCTAGAGTACATGATAGCTGAGTCGAGGCTCCATCACCTCGATACCCGGAACGAAGGGACTGGAACTAGACGGAAGAACGACCCTGTCCCTGCGCCTAACACAATACTTACAAACTCATAATGTGAATACAATTCTTAGTTTAACGTTACCTGGTATGTTGATTATAGACAGTATAGTCTGACGATCATATATATATATATCTACGAGAGAGTAATCAAATAAAACTTACACGTTTGATCAACATGTCATCTTGTAGAATGACCTTCCGTCACAGAGACCAAATAAAGACAATGACTGTAAACATTTTGGACGTTGCGGAATGTGAAAAGATTAACCCCTTCGCTGCTAGGCCTCCCGACGTGCCCTTCGCATGTTTTCAGTTCATGACGTTGCCGTGGGTCATTTTTCTCTGTACTGGCTCAGTGGGGTAAACACAGCGGTTCCGTGCTTCAGGCAGCGCTTTGCTCCCGCCCTCAGGTGCCAGCCACGGGTTATTACTGTGAAGGCATCCTTACAGCCTGGCTTTACAGCCTGCAGCGGCCCGGTCAGGCCGCTGGGACCGCGACTCTCTCTGATATAATAATAGCTGCTCGCAGGGAAGCCTCGCTCCAATACGTTACTAAATCCCCTCTAAATGTTAATGACGACCCTAGTTCATTGATAAGGGTGGCAGCGTGTTGTGTGAGCGTGGTACGCCTTACCCACCCAGCTAGCAAGGCTCCTCTGATCTGTGGGCATATAGCCACCTCCAGCCTCATGCTTCTAGCACTAAACTGTTGTCACTGTGCCCATGCTATGAATATAGGAATGTCTGCGTATTGATTTATTGTTAATTACCTCTGGTAGAGCACGAGATGGTTTTAACCAGAGGACGTTGACTTGAGCCGATCTAGTGACAGAAAGCTATCATACGAGTTTAGTTTCATCGTGTCATGAGAGGTGGAAGAGGAGGATGGGGAGGCTGTGGGGAATGGTCCCCGGAGTACCCCAGTCTGAGATAGTATACGTACCGGCGGATGCGTTTTGGAGTGACTAGAGCCGGTTCCCTGGCACTGAGTATTGTAAATTCTAGTTTGACAGAGACCATTTTCTGGTGGGACATGATACAAGCCTTTCCCCCCCCCGCTGTTATACTGGTCGGACACCATCGGATTCCCCCCCCCCGGCTGCTCACCATCCTCCCCTCATTCCATGCTGGGGGGGGGGGGGGGGTGGTGGACCCCGTCCGCTCCCCATCACCCCATCTTCCACGGGAGAGTGGAGATCTGAAACCCCCAGACTGAAAGTTGTGGTGCGTTTGCGTTGAATGGGTGGGTTAGGGTGGATTGGGAGTTAGAGGGTTGTTCGGGAGGCGTTGCCCCCATACATACAGAGCCTTGAAGATGGGGGAAATAACACGTAGTCGTGATCAGACAACTAGCAATGCATATATCTAATGTAATGTCAACCGCTCGTATGGTTTATTTGATGTGCATTGACAAATACATGATACCAGCTGTGAGAAAGTTTAAGATACTTGCATAACATTCCTGGAAATATGTGTGTAATACAGATTGTACCTCAATGATCCTTCTATGCAAAAATCGAATAAAGATTGTTTAAAAAAAAAAAAATGGTTTCATCGTGTCATGAAGGAGATGGGGGCATTGCCCATGCCTTAACTCCGGCATATAGGTCTGCTTAGTCGCTAGCATGTGTGTAGCGCTTACATTTCACTAGTGTGGCATCGTAGCGCTTAGACGTCCCGGAGCGATTGCAAACGGACGTACATGTTTGGCAGGTGACTGACGGTGTTGTAGGTTGGTCTGTAATTTAATTATATCGCTTCTAGCATATATGTGTAGTGCTAAACTTCCACTATTGTGACTTCGCGGCGCTCGGACGTTGGCACTCGGACGTTCTGGAGTGATTACAAGCAGTGAAAGCGCATGGGGCTGTGATATGCTCTATTGAACTTGAAGGCAGCTAACACTTAATGTGACTGCATGAGAAATCTGTAGCATCTGTTGAGTAGCACCACCAGACAGGAGCCTGGCGGAACCCTACACCAATCCCTGCCAACCTCTTTCTCACGTGACCTCCCTCTTACACAGTCCGATGGGAGAGGGTTAGTTATGCAACATATACCTATGTGATTTGAATTTTAATAAATCATCAAAAAGACAAAGGCACCAAGTTCTCTAATGAAGAAGTAATTGGAGTGATTACAATGCATGGTGTCAGCAGCACTGGTGGTGCCATCGAGACAGCTCAATCCGTCAACACATTTACTGCAAGAATCTGAGAGCCACCCACAGGCAAGCAATGCTTGGAGCCCAGGCGGGACAGGCTTGGCGTCTCATCCTATCAAGGTCGACAAAACGCATGCTGTTGAGTTCCACAGCAACAACTTGGATTCTTTACAGCACTTTAACATTCAAACCGTTCTAGTCTCTGTGAACCCGCCTCTCCTAACCAGGAAGTGCCATGATATGGTTTAGTTTAAAGAGACGTGCAATACAGTTAATTTAACTGACTCATTCAGTTTTTATTCATTCTGCTAAGTAGGGTTATTATGTTTGTAACATGCAGTTGCAATCAATGGCGCCCACAGCGAGTGACATCTGAATAGAAAATCACTCAATCACAGGCTGATTCAAACTATGGGGCATGGGAGGGTACAGCTGCAAGAGACCCTGTAGTCGAAGCTGATGGGCTCTATTGTGAACCACTTTGCCACTCTATTGATCTGTGTTTCAATCAGATCAGTTCGTTCTACCACGCCTCGCTCATTATAAGACACACCATTTAGCACTGCCCCTTGTAGAACAACACAAAACCATCCTGTAGAGCAGGAGTGACAGCAGGCACATCGATGTGCGCCTGCTCACACTGCTCACTTCTCAATGATGGAGAAGTTGCAGGATAACTTCATGCCAGGTGAGCGTTGACGGGGAAGGGAAATCCTTTAAAGAGAGTCATTTTCTCTCTGGATTTCCCTTTTCTTTTTCAAACTCAGGAGCAGCAACATTGTTGTGGTGTCACAATGGCTTTAAGTGGAAGTTTTTTCAATATTATATACAAGCCATAGTTGCTGCTTATTTATTTTATGCAACTAACAACCGTTGACAACGCCAATTGTCCTGATTTGTTGTAGGTATGATGTTACTTGTTGTATCATATATCAGGCTTATGTGCTGCATGCCTAATCACTTATAAGGTCCCACAGGCAAGACCTATTGGCTATGCCAATGCTTGTTTATACAGTGTGTACTGAGAACTTCGTTCCTCCAACCCTCCCCATCACAAATCAATCATGGCACTCATTGCTAAGTAGGTATTTGTAGCAGGAGCGGATGTAGCGAGTATGGAAGTGGTAAGGACATTTTTAACGATGGGGATGGGGCAACAGGGATGTCCAGTGGCACATGAGACAGGGAACTGTGAATTATGGGTCTGCAGCTGAGGGTGTCTCTTAACACCTTAAATCCTTCCAACATGATATCCCATTCGAAATAGATGGGTTTTTTCATGTAAGCATCTGTATTTGTTCCTACAAAAAGCCGCCCTCTCTGCCAATTCCCAGCGCTCAACTTCTGTTCACCAGTGTTCACTTCTAGGAGCCCGTGGGGATTTCCATTGTTGTGTCATAACCCGTTCAACCAACAATAAGGCTAAGTTTGCAAAACTGAGTATGGTCACGGAACCCCTGAGGCTAGGATGTAAACCAAGTAGACATTGTGCAGGTGTGTTCCATTGATCCAGACCAGAGATAGTTGCCAGGGCGGAGGTTATACCCGCCCAGTATGGATATATTACAAGGCATGACCAAATCATGTGCAGGAGATCAGCATCCAAAGCCTTACATCTTGAACACTCAGAGGAGGCGGCGGGAAAGGCGATGTTCATTCTGTGGGGTGTTAAATATGTCCTGTGTAAAATAGAGAATTGTATGAGCTTAAATCTTGCACTGCAAGAGACCTTTTCTGGGTATTCTAATATGTGGGCCCAATCCTTGTCCAAGAATTCACAAATTAGGGCCGCATCCCATTTAAAATTAAGGTAGGGTATGGGAGACTTTGAGATGGACCCTGGTTCATAAGTAAAGCCAATGTACCAGGTGCCTGCAAAGTTCCATGGTATGTAATGCTTGTAATAATTGGTGTAGGGTCAGGTCCATTCCATCAGGGGACCAATATTGGTAGACATAGAGAGTCAAACTGGCAGAGGTTAAAAACAGGGTTTCGAGAAGGCCATGTGTATGAGAAAAATAAGCATTCCATCTTGAAACAGCGAGCCCACTGTCATCTTCCACATTTTGTTCCCAAGTGCTAAACCATTGTGCCATCAGGGTACCTGAGGGTGTCGGGATACCACAGAGTGGGATGTTCAGCTCGTATGGCAGAACAGGAACGGTATATCTCACTGCAAGCTTCCAATAAGCGAGGGCTACTCGTAGTAGAAGTGCAGTAGTTGGTGGTGTGGCCGCTTCAGGGCAGATTCATTTATGTAGTTGACCCTGATCTACTTGTGCTGCTTTAAATCCTATTTCTGTCAAATTGTGACCAGCTCACCAATAGGATAGGCCAGCCATTGCAGCTGCCCCACCAGACAATCCTTGAAATCCAGGGCATCCCTGTCTTCAGCATCTGAAGGAAGCTGCAATTTGGCAAGGCTAACACTACGATCTCCAGGTAAGTCCTACCAGCATGGAATTCAGGAGCTGAAACATCCATGCCGGGACCATCGCCGTAAGATTCACAAAATAATACAAAAGTTGTGGTAGCATGACCATTTTTGCTAGAGATAAACAACCAGCTACGGATGAAGGAAGGGTGATCCAGAAGGCAATTTGTCCTTTAAGGGAATTTATTGTTCGGGAAACATTGCCTTCAAGTACATTTAGGGCATCATGATAATTATGTACTCCTTAATATAAAAAAAATATGAAAAGCTGCCCATATAGCTGTATCTCCAAACCACAGGAATTGGCCAACTGTACCAGGTGTGAAAGGGAACACGCACGACTTATCTACATTTATCTGAAGACCGGAGAGCTAGAGATCGTGTAATGTCTCTCAAGCCTTCTCTCAAGTACAGAATCATACCATCGCTGTATAATGAGATCGAGTGGAGCGTGGGCTTCATGGGAATCTCCCATGCTAGGGAGTCTTGTTGCATATGCTGCGCTAACGGTTCGATTGCCAGTACATACAGAAGCGGCGATAAGGGACAGCCCTGCCATGTTCCAAACAACACCTGATATGCACTCAAGACATGACAGCCCATCCGAGTACTGGCAATGGCTAACGAGTATAACAAGTTAACCTATTTAATGTAGGTTGGAGGAATATCAAAGCAGGCCAACTCCGGCCAACAAAAAGTCCCACCCCAAAGTATAAAATGCTTGCTGATGTCCAGTGATACGCCACTGGCATATATTGTAAGTGGTCCCTGACTGTTTTCATTATACTGAAGAGCTGACCGATATTTAATGAAGTGCTGCGTCGTTGAATGAAGCCATTCTGGTTGGCGTGCACCAACCACAGCAACAAAGGAGGCAGCCAGCTGACCAGCACTTTACTCAATATCTTATAGTCCTACTTCACAATTGACAGCGGTCTGTATGAGGTAAGTTCTTCTGGCTGCTTCCCGGGCTTCAGGAGAGAGGTCACTCCCTAATATGTACAACATACAAAACTATTGTTTTTGTGGGTAGCACATCTTCCAAACATTATTGGTTTTCTTGATGGTACACATACTGCCATATGTCCCCCTCTGCAGATCAATTCAGTTATAGAAACAGGAAAAGCACCAATTCACTCAATGTTCAGACAGTGAGTGATGCCTCATGCATCATAAATGACCTTGCAGCTAGATTCCCAGGCAGCACACGAAATGTAGAACTTATGTTCCGCCACAGTGGAATATATAACTGTCTGTCTCAGGGAGAATTTGACTATGTTTTTTTACTAGGTAAGAGGATTACAAACTCAATTCATACAGCCTTAAATAGCATATTGGTAAAATAATCTAATTGTTTCTCCTTCTCATAATATTTAAGGGGACAGTGCATAAGCCTTGCGCCCTTGGATACTGACACCATACTTGAATCCAAATGGGAACCTGCATAGTAAAATAGACCACTGCACGTCCTTTGTATTCCAAATTAGTTTAACTGTATGTGTTAAAATTGTCGTATTGATACAACTGAGTATATGGGAGGGTGAATTTGGACTGAAAGGTTTGCTTTTCTGAGCACTGGCAATTAAGGTCCAGTTCTGACCACCAATTCTTATTTGTTTTGGTGACTTTTGTTACACGATAATAGAAGTTCTGAACAGCTGTTGTGATGGGAGGGTGTTTTGTGCCCATGTTGATGTTACTGCCTTCTACTCAGTTGTGTCCCTAGAAATGAAGGGGCAGATGAAAGAGTTGCTCTTCAACTTTCTTGCCTGTGCTCATGTTCTTCTCATACTCTACACCGAGCAAGTCTTCCATTCACTGGGCACTGGACATAAAAGGGTGATGTTCAGGGAGGCTAAGAGAAGCAAAAACAAAAGTTGATGGACAGAATGCAGAACAATGTCACATATTCACCCCAGTACATAGATCTGGACCTAAATCTGTCGTTATTTTGCTCACCATGCCATTCCAGTTTGAACGCAGCCATATCCAAATCAGTCAAGCCAGGTCCTCCCTGGACTGGACACAACAAAGGACCTGTTTACACAGTGATATCACAACTTGTAATCCTAAGGCAGTTGTCATACATTTAGACAGTCTATTGAGCCAGTGGTTACACCATCTGTACTCCTGCAGGAACGGATCACCAAAAATCAGTCTTGACCCTGTGCCTCATGGGAACAGTCCAGCCCAAACTGCCAAGCCCGGTCCTCCCTGGACTGGAAACAAGCATCCTAGGACCGGTTTCGGGGTCTCACCCCTCTTCAGCCAGGATAGCTTGATTGCAGTGGCATGGAGAGCACAGGACTCACGTCTGGGCATACTCGTCCCACTCGGGGTGACAAATGCAAAAACAACAGTTGATGGACAGAATGCAGAACAATGTCATACATTCACCCCAGCACAGAGATCTGGGCCTAAATCTGTCGTTTTTTTGCTCACCATGCCATTCCAGTTTGAACCCAGCCATATGCAAATCAGTCTTGACCCTGTGCCTCATGGGAACAGTCCAGCCTCAACTGCCAAGCCAGGTCCTCCCTGGACTGGAAACAAGCATCATAGGACCGGTTTCCGGGTATCACCCCTCTTCAGCCAAGATAGCTTGTTTCCAGTGGCATGGAGAGCAGGGGACCCACATCTGGGCATACCTGTCCCACTCGGGGTGACAAATGCAAAAACAACAGTTGATGGACAGAATGCAGAACAATGTCATGCATTCACCCCAGTACAGAGATCTGGACCTAAATCCATCATTTTTTTCGCTCACCATGCCATTCCAGTTTGAACCCAGCCATATGCAAATCAGTCTTGACCCTGTGCCTCATGAGAACAGTCCAGCCCGAACTGCCAAGCCAGGTCCTCCCTGGACTGGAAACAAGCATCCTAGGACCTGTTTCGGGGTTTCACCCCTCTTCAGCCAGGATATCTTGATTCCAGTGGCATGGAGACATGGGACCCACGTCTGGGCATACCCGTCCCACTCGGGGTGACAAATGCAAAAGCAACAGTTGATGGACAGAATGCAGAACAATGTCATACATTGACCCCAGTACAGAGATCTGGGCCTAAATCCATCGTTTTTTTGCTCACCGTGCCATTCCAGCTTGAACCCAGCCATATGTAAATCAGTCTTGACCATTTGCCTCATGAGAACAGTCCAGCCCGAACTGCCAAGCCAGGTCCTCCCTGGACTAGAAACAAGCATCCTAGGACCGAGCTAAAGAATGATGATGGATTAAACCCAGATCAGTTTACTGGGGGTGAGTGCTTGCAATGTTCAACACTCCGTCCATCAACCCCTTTGGTTTTGCTTTGTTCGCCCTAAGTTGGCAGGGTATGCCCAGACGTGGGTCCCTTGCTCACTTTGCCACTGGATTCAAGCTAGCCTGGCTGATGGCGGCTGATAACCCAGAAACCAGTCCCATGATGCTTGTTTCCGGTCCAGGGAAGGCATGGCTTGGCAGTTTGGGCTGAACTGTTCCCATGAGGCACAGGGTCAGACTGATTTGCATATGGCCATGTCTGAACTGGGGTGGCGGAGTGAGCTAAAGAATGATGATGGATTAAACCCAGATTAGTTGACTGGGGGTGAGTGCTTGCAATGTTCAACACTCCGTCCATCATCCCATTTGGATTTTGCTTTGTTTGCCCTAAGTTGGCAGGGTATGCCCAGACATGGGTCCCTTGCTCACTTTGCCACTGGATTCAAGCTAGCCTGGCTGATGACGGCTGATTAGCCGGAAACCAGTCCCATGATGCTTGTTTCCAGTCCAGGGAAGACATGGCTTGGCAGTTTGGGCTGAACTGTTCCCATGAGGCACAGGGTCAGACTGATTTGCATATGGCCATGTCTGAACTGGGGTGGCGGAGTGAGCTAAAGAATGATGATGGATTAAACCCAGATCAGTTGACTGGGGCTGAGTGCTTGCAATGTTCAACACTCCGTCCATCATCCCCTTTGGTTTAGGCTAAGGGAAGCACCACTGGTGGTGCAAACACCAGTAGAAAGCAGCTGAGAAAGACTCACATAGCCTTTAGTGACTCTGTAATAACACTGGATCTCACAACTGTGATGCTTTAACATGGTCGCCCTTAAGAGATTCATAAACACACAGCCATGTCTTGAAAACCCACTTCCCGCTACCACATTATAAAGCGAATACATTTTTCTTCCCCTTTCGCTTCCCAACTATTACTTTCCTTAGCCTGCTCACCATTGTCAATCACTGACAACCCCAAAAGTTGTAAATTAAATAATGAAATTTTAGCCTAAAATATTTAACTAGAGGATACACTCACACATTTTTTGCTGTGAAAATAGTCTGCAGCTATATTGTGCCTATATGATTGTCGGCCAACACTCCAACTACAAGATTTAAACTATAGAAGTCAGGTAATGATGATTTTCGCTGACAAGTATTCGAAAAGCAATATTAATATTTCAAGCAACAAAAAAAGTGATTTTGCCGAGAATTGGTTCGCAGTGTTATTGTTCGAGGTGTTAGAGAGAAATTCAAGTACATTTATACATAAAAAAGTTTTTAAAAAGCATTTTTAGGTATGGGATAAAGATAGCTTTAGCTGTGTGCCAGAGCGTAAGTAATGAACAACAAACAATGGATAAAGAAAAGATGGGCATGGGACCTCTTATTCGCATTTTAGATTGGGGTGCAGGACAAAATTCATGGAGAAGGGCAATGGTCAGACCACTTCAGCCAATTTTGAAAGCGAGAGTTACATTTTAAATCGGTCCACATGGTAATCGTTTGGTGTGCCAAGTGTTAGTTGTCATGACTTATGGAATATTTACTATTTACTGTCTGAGGACACATAAAGCGAGGTCGCACACCAAAAAATAAAAATAAAGTGCTCTCCGGGCACACTGCCCGGTCACCATAGACACAGAGGAGCCCTCGAAGGTGAGGTATTTTCTCTCACGAAACATCTAAGAAGTAAAAAAGATTCATTCAGGAGAATATATAGACCATGGGTAGAATTCATTGTGAGAAATGATGTAATTGGAGGGCTGGCTGCAAGGCACAATACGTCCTTGTTAGATCCCTTGTAAGGCGGACTGAGAGGTAGGTGCTCCTTTCTGTGGTGTAAACACTTTGCTTAATTGCCCTCTTTACTTCAGCAACCACTCTCACCACCAGTCATGTGGGTATTTCAGATACGTCCCACCAATCAGAATGAACACAGTTGATTGACTCAATGGCTGTCGATTCAATAAAATGCCAGGCATAGCAAAAGTGACATCACAAGCCCTTTTACCCCTCTCCACCCAAATGGTGCCACAGGCAGTGCCATCAGAAGATCATTAAGATTGTGATATTGCATCATGTGACCTTTGGACCCACATGACTTCACAGGAAGTAATACTTTTCTTTTTGGCACAGGTGGGAAGCTAAAACCCGGCACCCCCTCTCCACAATCCTACTCTATAGAGTGCTCATCCTGGCTGTTGATTTCAATACCCAATGCTGCCACTGACTTGTTTTAGGCAATCTCCCATTCATACTCATACACACATCAGACCAGGCTCGGACTTGTAATCCTGATATGGTTAAATCCATCTAATTGAACAATCTCAATCTGTAAATGAAAAATCAAATACTATCAAAGCTGTGTCTTCATGATGTGCAGTCATAAACCTGCTGGCGAGTAAGTGTATTTGTTGACTAGGCTGACTAATGGGAGGCGGGAACACCCAACTGTAAACATTAATCTACACTACAGTCGTTATGTTTGTGGGTATTTTTGATCTGTCTGTACTGTGTCCACAGCTGGCCAGCAAAGGAAGGCTATTTACAAAGAAGGATGATATGAGATTGTGTAAAAAAATAAGGCAGGGTATTGATTGCAAGTCTAAAACAAACAATTGAAACAACGGCGTACTGTATAGACCGCACCACAATCAAAATTCAGAAAACGTATATAGTCCTCTGCACTACTTATCCGGCACCTGCCATTGTTCCGTATCACTGTCCCCCAGATTACAGAGTAGCAAATGGATAGGTGCACCAGCAAAAGATTCGGAATCCAAATAATATCCAATATGTATATTCTGTGCAGGGCTGTGAAAATCCACTAAACACCCTAATAGCTCTAGCTTATATGCACAATACATGACAGTTGTGAGGCACCTCCAGTGACTGGCAGTGGAACACACATGTTTAACGTCCCATACAGACAGGTTGAGACTTAGGGCCTGATTTAGATCTTGCGGAGGGGAATACTCCATCACAAGCGTGACGGATATCCCGCACGCCGTATTACAATCCCATTATATGCCACAGAGATCGAAATACGGCAGACGGGATATCCGTCACGTTTGTGACAGAGTATTCCATCTGCTAAGATCTAAATAAGTCTTAGATTTCTGCTCCTCAGAGAGGTTTCTGGGAAGGACAGGGCTTGCCATGCACATACAATTCGCTAAGGCGGCTACTGCCTATATGGCACCAGACAACTAGAATCGTCAAGGGCCTTCTCTGTTGGAAAACTGTATTTCTCTCAGTCGGAATCTCTTGACAAGCCACCTTGGAGAGGCTGAGGAAGTGGCGGTGAAGGAGACGCTGCCTTTGTTGTTTCTCATTTGTAGGCAGCCAACCTCCATCATGCACTCACTGCATCCTAACAGGAAAGTCATTGTGATTTTATAAGCATAATCCACCATAAGTGGTCAGAGCACATATTGTTTTCACTCATGCAAATTAATTTGAATAAAAACAAGAAAGGCACTGCTTGTCACAGGTCACCGCACTTAATTTATCTGTGGAAGCAAGTGAGGGTCATGACTTGGTGCAACTACTGCACACCAGAAACCACGATGCTGCCACCAACCAGGACCTAGGCAGAAAAATCAAGAGGCGCAATACATTTGAGCCCTCTTTCTCCTTGGAGGGTTAGACCAATTTACTGTGTCGACAGACTTAAAGATACAGCTAGGGTGTCCATAAGGAGCACAAGATCTGTAGATGGTGGTGTCACTTGGCACTAGAAGTCCCACAAACTGCTGAAAAGGGAACAAGATAGAAGAACTTACAGAACAAGGGGAAATTACAGTCATGGAACAGACGCACAGGTGGTTAGGGACATTTCTCTTTGCAGCTACATTATAGAGATGAAAAAAATACTCTGGGACAAAGAAAGTAATAAAAGACGGTCTTAATATGCCAATCTTAAAAATAAATGCTGCATCGACAAGGGAAATTTAAGCAGGCAGAAAGCAGCCCCTTCCCATTGAGATAGTGCGAGAAAACCTGAAAATCACCAGCTTTGTTTTATATTCGGTACGACCATCCAGAAAAAAAAGTGACTTTTAACTACAGAACGTGAAGAAAACGTTAAAAAAGTTTAAGAAAGAGTGCAGAGCAATGAAAAGGGATAAGAAGATTCGGATGTAAACGGTATTTCCCACTTGAGATTGGTATTAATATGTGATATATTTCAGCTCAATATTTTAAGATCTTCTATTTAATTTAGATTTTTCAACGAGTGAGTCAACCTCATATTTTTAAATACTTGCAGGACAATATGTAATTGACGGTATTTAATGTATCTATTCTTTCTGGATGTGAATTCATCTTCCTTAACTCTATATCTCTTTGCACAACAGATGTATCTAATGGGTTTTGATTGGCAAAGAATTCAAGGAATGCTGGTGACATGAATGGAAACTCGAGTGGTGAAAAAAGTAGGACATGCAAATACCTGAACAAAAAATAAGCACATTCAGGTTGTGAACAATTTGCAAGCTATGTCTAAAGATGATAAAAACACATGCATTTTTCCTGTGGACTTTTGGTCAGGTGGAGGCCACACTATTCGTACTCCTTAATTGCTCATCTAACCTAGCTCTAACCTTTATCATTCAAAACCCAATAGTTACACCATACAGGATTCTGGAATTAAAAGGAACAAAAAGGGTTCCCTTCTACTAGTGCTCTCATCATTTTTAACTAGAGGCCGAAAGTGCGGACTCCGTGAATATAAACCACCCCTAAATCCATTTCCAGCTCACCTGGAGGGACCTTTGTACAAAAAGAGGCTCAATTCCTTTAAATCCACCTACCTTCCATGCCGATCATTCATCTAAATCAGTCCACCCGCTCCTGTTTGCACGGCTCTACTATTATTTGTGAGTATTCCTTATCTTCTACAAGGATAAATTTTTTCTGTGATTTTTCACAATACTGGATTGCTTCCTTTCCTTACACTGGCGACGAGCAGGCACGGATTCATTGCCCTTATCACCTTTAAAGGATTTAAAAATTTTGGACATTTTGGACATTTTAACTCTGTCCGCTACATCACTTTTAGCGTTTCGCTGCTGTGTTAGCGAGGACAGAACTACACATCTACAATGGATTTTCCTTTTTAAAAAAAAGAATTTGCTATGGGAATTAATTCTGTCGACTCTCATGTGTGCCTTGAACCTGACTTTGGAATAATTTAGCGCTGTAAATTGCATTGCTGTGCGATTGCCCGGGGGAAGAAATTTGGAGTGCTCTGAGGTCAAGTGAGTTTCAGTTTTATTGGGGTTTCACAGTGTGGAGACCATAAACGCTCCGGTGCATCTTTTGAAGTTGTGAGTCATTGCACCTACCTTCGCTCGCTTAACCCTCAGATCTCCATAGCGACCCGGCGTCAGCATTCTCCTTGCCCCAGTAAGCCTCACGTGTAATATTACGAAAGCACACAACGAAGGTGTAGACGCTTCGTGACGATATCACGTTGTGCTCTTCACCCTTAACCTTGCATGCCACCATTTTGAAATTGAAATTTGCATACTCTCCGTGATATGCACACCGTTATTGAAGGAAGCTTTCTCATATAATTCCTATTATAAAAATTCATCGGTGACACGCACACCGTGTGTCTACAAGGTACTTTTATTATTTTTTTTTGCTTTTTTGGATGACATTTACCACATACTATAAAACAATTTCATTGAGAAATATGCTCTCTTGTAAAGGAATTAATAAGGTTGATTTTTTTTTTAATTCATCAGTTTGTAGCACGTTCACCTATTACTTCTAAAAATCGCTTCCAATTATATTTCGAATTGTCATTTTATTTAATAATTTTTACCACATTACATTGTGTTTAATGTATTTATTTGTTTCTCTGTTTTTAAGTTCTATCACTTATAAATCAAAAAATCTGGCATTGTTCCTCCACCTTCCTTTCTCTCATCCTCTGGAGAACCTCCAATGGCATGGGAAATTTGGCAACCTGTTTTCCTAGCCTAATTGGAGGTCTTAGAAAGAGATGATTATGATGCTGAAAGGAAATTGTCGTTATTAAAACACTGTTTAGGGGGTTTTGGCCTGAAAGAGTTTAAAACTTTACCTGCATTAGTCAATCCTGGGAGAATTAACGTGTACCAGTATGCTTCTGCTCAACTCAACATTCGTTTTGGAAAAAAAAGAACATAGTCATGGAAATATTTATTTTTTATTCAGGCAAACAACAACCTGATGAATCTATTAAGGATTATGTGTCAGCACTTAGATCTTTAGCAGTTTCTTGTGATTTTGAGCATATTTCATACAAACAAGTCCTAAGAGATCAAATATTAATGAGAACCAAGAGCAAAAAAGTCCAAGAAAAACTATGGTCTACATCAGACTTATCATTAAACGCTGCCGTTGACATTGCAAAGTCAATTGAACATTCAGAAAAATTAGTAAAAAAAATTTGAGGCAATGAGAAATGCGTTTTTAGTGTCAACAAGGAATCTAAGGAAACAGAGAAACACAGAAAAGGATATACTCAAAGGAATGACAATCTTAATAAATTTGAAAGCAAATATAAGAATACCAATACAAAATTTGAGAAAAAGAACTTACAACTACTATGCTTTAGATGCGGTAACAATAGCCATTTAGCGAATTTTAAAGGGTGTCCCGCAATTGACAAAGGTTGTTCTAAGTGTAATAAGAAAGGCCATTTCAGTAAGTTTTGTAAAATCATGCCGAAGAATGTGAATTATATACAATGCTTAGAAAATAATGATTTTGCTTGTGATAATGATGAAAATGAGATCAACAGTTATTAATATCTGTGATGATGAATGCTTTTCCAAATTTCCTTCATGTTTCATCAATGTAGATGGTGTTGAATTGAGATTCTTTGTGGACTCCTGTGCATGGTATTCTATCATATCTTCAAAAGTTTTTTTGAAAAATGGCCCAATAGACTTCTTCTTCCTCCTGATGTGTCTCCAGGAGGTTATACAGGACACAAACTTTATTTAGTTGGTTATTTCTTGGCCAATTTAATCTTTTCAGGTTGTCACACTTTCAGCAAGGTTTATGTTGCAAAGTCAGGAAAGTCTCTGTTAGGATGGCCATATCAAGAACAATTGGGCATTAGACTCGACCCCAGAGCTGATCCACCTGTGAATGCGGTAGACTCTTTTACTGAATCTAATTCAAATTTAATTAATAAATTGACCTTGGAGTTTCGTAGTGTATTCAGTGGAAAGTTAGGGAAATACCGAGGTTTTGAGCATGTTATCAAATTACATGATAACTCTGTACCCATACGTCATAGAGTAAGGAACGTCCCTCTTTCCTACAGGGGCAAATTGAAAGATATGCTCAAAAATCTATGCGATGGGCCTATCATTGAACCCATAGAATCTTCTCCATGGGTTTCTCCCATTGTGATTTCGGTTAAGTCTTCAGGCGAACTCAGGCTATGTGTTGATTTACGCAGCCTAAATCGTGCCATTTGGGTTGATTCCCATCCCTTACCTAATTTACATGAAATGGTGTCAACTTTGGCTGGTGCATTGATTTAGCAAGCGCGTATCACGAAGATGTTCTGGCAGAAGATTGAAAAAACTTGACTGCTTTCATTACACCGAAGGCCTTTTTAGATACTGCTGCATGCCTGTCGGCCTTGCTAGTGCGCTTCAGTATTCCAGAGACTATTGAAAGAAACTCTTGAGGGATTATCTGGGGCCGTTGCATTTCAAGATGACATTTTAGTTTACGGTAAGGACGATGAAAAGCATGACTGTAATTTACACAATGTTATAGCTGCTTTAGCAAAGAAAGGTCTCACTCTTCGTTTAGATAAATGCAAGATCAAAGCAAAAGAAGTAGAATACCTCGGACACACTGTTAGTGGAAAGGGCATTAAACCCAAACGCAAGCACATTGATAGTATAATTAATGCGCCTGTTCCTTCTTCAAAAGACCAATTAGTTGCGTTCCTTGCTTCAATGGAATTCTATGCAAAATTAATCCCTAATTACTCAGCCAAAAGTAGATCCTTTCAGATGTTTACTTAAGAAAAATGCATTTGGTCAAGTGAGATGTCTGAAGCATTTAAAAGTTAAATTCTATTTATTGTAAATGCACCATGTTTGAAACCTTTTGTTTGTGGAAAAAAATGCATTGTTATGGTTGATGCTAGCAATTTGGGGTTGGGAGGTGTTTTACTACAGAAGGACAATGAAAAAGAATGGATTGTAACATGTGCGTCTAGGGCATTAAGAGAAGCCGAGAAACACTATTCCGTTATTGAGAGAGAACTACTTGCCTGTGTGTGGGGGGCAGAACATTTTAGAAGTTTTCTATGGGGGGCTGAATTTACCATAAAAACTGATCACAAGCCACTCGTATCGTTAATGTCTCCAGTTGGATGTCAATCTTTGTCTGCACGTTTGGCTAGGCTATCTTCAAGACTACAATCTTTCTGTTTCAGGATTGAGTATGTTCAAGGGAAGGCGAACATGCATGCTGATTGCATGTCCAGATTACCAACTGTTTGTGACGAAATATATCAGGAGGATGATTGTGAAATGGCTTTCTCTTCACTTGATGTAAATTTAATACATGGGGAAAGATCCAATTTTTGAGAGGAAGTTTGGAGGTCAGAAATAGAAATTGATGTAGAGTTAAATACCATTAAAAAGTACATTTTTCAAGGTTGGCCTGAACAAAGGAAATTGTCAGGTGACATGATAAGTTTCTTTCAAATTCAGAATGAGTTAGCCATTGAAAATGGGTTAGTCGTGAGAGATGACAAAATTAAATAAACTTATCTTCTACAAGGATACATTTATCCTGTGATTTTTCATGATAATGGATTGCTTCCTTTCCTTACAACTACCACTGCATACTTGAGACTGTGATGATGGATAGTGTCAGCCATAGCCTGCATGACTCATGGGTTGGGGGGTGTGTGGGAATCAACAGAAATTGCTCTTAGCATGAGCTGAATCCATTTTAGTTGTGGCGTCCATTTTTGTTAGCCATGTTATACTCCGGCTTTCACTGTTGCTTGCCTTTCTATTCTGCTTGAGTCATCAAATGTAGTTAACTCCTTCAGTACTGAGTCAGAGCACTGTGTAAGCTCAGAAAGGCCTGTAGCTGCTAGAATGCACCTGTCTTAGAGTGTACCTGTCAGGCTATTTTGACTGCTGTAAGCAGTTCTGTCTCCCCTCCCACTTTGCTGACTAAGTAATATTTGCCGGCCCATGTTTGTCAATAGCTATTCCTGTGTATGTCTGTACCTCCAATTTGAGTCTCTATACTTACTCAGCTGTAAACTGGGTATATAAGCACCATGGTTTCTGTATTCTATGTACTACCTCCTACAGTGCCTGAGGGTGCTCTATTGATGTAGTCCCACTCATGAGTGATTAATAAACTTGTTATTTGATATTCCAGCTTCCGTGCCAATCTCTATTTTGTTGGTTTAAGGACCAGTGGAAAGATAAGGGTGAACTCCTGCCCAAGTGAGCCCCTAAAAAGGCTAATTTCCACAAAATTGGTGCCCAACTCGTGGGGCTCATCGGAGACGCGGCCGCCCGAAGGAGTGGTCTTGACAGAGGACAGGAAATTACTGAGGAGGTACCCTGCACAAGGAGACCCTTTTCTTTGCAGACCGACGTGTTTTTCCGGTTTTCTCGATCTGATCCTCCAGGTGGTGGCCGGTCCCGACTGAGATCTCCTTTGGCGTAAGTTTCTAGAGACTATTAGGTCGACCCAGAGCTTGGCAGGTGGAGGTTGGAGACTTTGGTTTGGTAAGGTCGCTGAAGCGACACTCTTGTTTTGGATTTGCTTGGCCAAGATTCTGGTTTTGTTTGATTTGTCTATTGCAATAAACAAAGGCAGGTAATGAGGAGATGTTTTGTCTCTACTTTTGATATACCTGAGATAAATACTATTGGGTTATAGTATTATATTTTGTTATAATATTTTTAGCATGCCTGCTCCTAGCACACTTCGTAGAATGTGTTGCTGTCGTGGAGGTACGAATATGGATCTAGAAATTAGTCAACCGGCTCCCCTAGAGGGGACACCAAATAGGTTTATGTACATTAAATATGGTATTTCTTCCATAATGTATAGTACACTGTGGAACAAATATACAAAATAGGATCCTGATCCACAATGGCCAGTAAATGGGTCATTTGATTTTAAGAAGATTCAGAATGTTGAGCAGTGCTTGTTTAAGCGAAAGAGTCGACAAGATATGTTTGATTGTGTACGAATGTTGGAGAAAAAGGTGAATGAGAGAGTGAGGAGAGAAGAAGCTATAGCATAAAAGGAACAGCGTAGAAGCATTTACCAAAAAGCATAGGAATTGAAAAATAAAGAGATGAAGGAGATAAAAGAGAAAGAAGATAGGGAGCGTCATTTAGAGGTAACTGGCCAGCACCCTATTAGGCGCCCCATTTATCCCATAGTTAATAGACCTCAAGATGAATCTATTTTGTTAGATAGACCTCCGCCCCCGTATAAATTCCCTAGCGTTCTTGAGAATGAAATTTCTGATGAGGAGCATTTTTCTTCAGAAGAGAAAAATATGGATAAACCAGATTGGCGAACGACTCACTCTACTTTAACTACTGAGCTTAAAGCCACTCTTACATCTGCTGCCCGTAAAGCTGCTTATGGGGATGCCTCCGCTCCAGAAATTCTAGCAATGGTTCAGCAATGGGCAAAATTTAGAGCAGTTATATTTTTTAGAGACATTCACTTGTGAAGTAATAACCAGTTTTAGAAAACATTCCGGTGCTTTGGAACCTGCTGATATAAATACTGATTACAAACAGTTAAGTGATGGCACCTTTATTTCTTCACAGGTGTCAGATCTAATTAGGCGAGTGGTTAAATTGCGAGTTGACGCATTCCGTCTACGAGAAGAGAAAAAGGCAGTTGGTAAAGCTACAGCTGAGCAAACAGTTCAGATCACGGCGCGACAAGAAGGAGCTACAGGGACAGATGCAGACACTAGTAATCCTGTAGTTACTTTAAAACCGATGGGAAGCTGCGCCTTTGTATGTTTCCCCAAAGGGCACGGGAACAAGTGACGATAAAACTTCGGATAATGCGAAAGGATATTTTATTTATAATTGGGTCTATACACCTAGGAGGAGAGCAGACGTTATGGGTCTTAAAGCTCTTAAAGCTGCTTTGCCTGATCCCTGCAAAAATCCAGCCGCTTTTTATGAAGAAGTAGAAGGGGCAATTAGCTCCTGCACTATGACATTGCCTGATATTGACATGTTCTTTGGCCTTATTTTACCCCCTGATATGTGGAGATCAATTCGGAAGGTAGACAATAATGTAGCTTATGGCGATACTTGGATGCATTTAGAGGAAATAGATGCAGATAGAGAGCCTGCACAGAAACCACAACAGGTGATATTAGATCTTCCCAAAGCTATTGTAACTAAGTTGAAAACTCTTATACCCCCTAAGAAAATAGATTGGACTACATTAGCGTCCTGTAAGCAGAAAGAGGATGATTCAGTTCCTGATTTCTTTACACGATTTGAAGAGACATTCCATGACTTTAGTGGGCAGTCGTTGACCGATGACACTGGTAAGCATCTGTTCGTAGACAAATTTGTCGCTAACATGTTGCCAGAAATAGCTAGTCGCCTAAAGTTCAGCAAGAGTTCATGGACTACGTCTTCCCTTGTCTCCATTTTAACTATGGCCCAGTATTATGAGCGTCAGGAATTGGAAGCTAAAGGGAAGGAGGATAAAAAGGTTAAGGATTTAAAAACGAAAGTTATGTTGGCTCAGGTCTATGGTCCCTCATTTAGAGGTGGTGGTAGAGGCGAACGTGCGATGTATCTTCCTGCTGTACCCCCTTTCCCTCAAGCAACTTTGTCTTCTGATCAGTGTGCGTATTGTAAAGAGATTGGACATTGGCGTTCTGAGTGCCCCCATTTACGAGGTCAGCAGTATCAGCGGGGAAGAGGAAGTATGAGAGGACGCCCAGGGAACACAGGAAATAGGGGAGGTATGGATAATCGTACTAGAATTGCGGCAGTTGAACGCAATCCTAATTGTTTTAATACCTTTGAAAGGAGCAACCAATACCAAATGTCTGATTACTTGGCTTATGGCCCTAAGGATTCTGATTATCCATAGGAATGCCTAGGATGGAACCGGTTGAGGTCCCAGTAGATCAGAGGGGTCGCTATGTCGATGCAAACGTCTTGGGTTCTACTGATCGCTTTCTGGTAGAAACAGGAGCTACTCGTAGTGCTCTGTCTAAACAATTGGTTCCTAGGGCTCCCCTGTCTGGCACATCGATAACATCGATAGAATTCGATGGGACACCTTCCCTTAGCCCACTGTCACAACCACTTGCATTCAGTCTTGATACATTCACTGCAACATGTCTATTTCTGCTTTCCCCTAACACACCAGATAACATTGTGGGTATTGATATGCTTAAACATTTTCGTGCTACAATACGTTGTTTCCCAGAAGGTGTGAGTGTTATTTTAAATGACAACTATCCAATGGTTGAGAGGTTTTGCCTTATTAAAGAAGATATTGCTCTGGCATCGTTACCTAGTAAATTGTGGGCAACATCAGGCACCGATATGGGACAAATGGTTATCCCACCAGTGCATATTCAAGTGAAAGAAGGTGCTTCATTGCCTCGATTGCCCCAATATAAAATCTCTCGAGAAGGTGAAGAAGCATTGATACACATTGTGCAGGATTTGATCAGAGTGGGGGTTGTGAAAGAAGTTCCTTACAATACCTGTAATAGCCCTATTCTTCCTATGTTGAAGAAAGACACTGATTCCAAAGTAGTAGTGCCCCAATACCCGGTAGTTTCTGACAACACGACACTTCTTACTATGGTTCCTCGTACTGCAACTACATTTAGTGTGATCGATTTGAAAAATGCTTTCTTCTCGATACCTATTCATCCTGACACCCGTTATTTGTTCGGCTTCACTTTGAATAATCGTTCCTTCAGATTCTGTAGAGCTCCACAAGGGTATACAGAGAGTCCTAGCATCTATAGCCAGGCACTGAAAAGGCAGCTTGATTCTTTCCCTGTGCCAAAAGGGGTGGCTCCTATTCAATATGTTGATGATATCTTGTTGGCTGCTGATACCCCTGAACAGTGTGAAGAAGGAACACTGTTATTGCTCTCATTTCTTGCATCTCATCATCATAAGGTCTCTCGAAAGAATTTTCAGTATTGTAGACAGCAGGTTACATACTTAGGTCACCTCCTGTCTAATGAGGGACGTGCACTCAGACTAGACTGAATTCAAGCTATTTTAGAAATGCCTGTGCCCCGTACTCAGAAGGATGTTCGTGCACTGATTGGTCTTACTTCTTTTTGTAGGCAGTGGATCCCTAGCTTTTCCTACATTGTTAAGCCCTTGATAGCCCTTTTGACTAAAGACACTCCGATGCCTCTCCCATGGATGACTGAATGCCAGAAAGCTTTTCAACAGTTACGTCAAGCTCTTTGCTCTGCACAAGTATTAGGAACTCCAGACTACACTAAGGCCTTCACACTCTATGTACACGAGAGGGACAGCTGTGCTTTCTCGGTTTTAACCCAGACACATGGTGATAAGCAGCGTCCTTGTGCATATTTCTCAGCTGTCCTTGATCCAGTCGCCTGTGTGTTGCCTGGGTGTTTTCGAGCAGTAGTGGCGACAGTTGTGTCCATACGTCAGAGTGAGGCAATAGTCTTGTCACATAGATTGCTTGTGTTAGTGCCCCATTCGGTTGACGCCCTTTTGAACCAAATGAAAACACAACATTTGACTAGTGCTCGATTGACATATTATGAATTGACACTTTTGGCCACTCATATCACATTGAAAAGATGTTTGATTTTGAACCCCGCTACACTATTTCCATTTCCAGCTACTCAGTCCCAGTCACAAGAGTCACATGATTTTATATTTCTTACTGAAGAACAAACAAAGGCTTGTGTTGACCTACAAGATTCACCCCTTTCTAGCTTTGATGGGGAATTGTGGGCTGATGGGTCCTGCTTAAAATTACCGGATGGCACATCAGCTGCGTATGCAATTACAGCACTCCAGATTTTAGTTGAGACAGCTCGCATTCCACAGAAGTCAGCTCAGGCAGCTGAGTTGATAGCGCTAACAAGAATATGTGAGCTTAGCACTGATCTGCTTGTTAACATCTACACCGATAGCCGATATGCTTTTGGAGTGGCTCACGATTTTGGGCTACTTTGGAAGAAAAGAGGCTTCCTTACTTCGCATGGGGCACAAATCGTGCATGGGGAATTAGTACATAATCCCCTTACTGCCTTGCAATATCCTAAGAAAGTAGCAATTGTTAAGTGTAGCGCAGCTGAGGGTGTCTCTAACAACTTAAATACTTCCAACATGATATTGCATTCAAACCAGATGGGTTTTTTCATGTAATCATCTGTATTTGTTCCTACAAATAGCCGCACTCTCTGCCAATTCCCAGCACTCAACTTCTGTTCACCAGTGTTCACTTCTAGTGGCCCGTGGAGATTTCCATTGTTGTATCATAACCCGTTCAACCAACAATAAGGCTAAGTTTGCAAAACTGAGTATGGTCACGGAACCGCTGGGCCTAGGATGTAAACCAAGTAGACATTGTGCAGGTGTGTTCCATTGATCAAGACCAGAGATAGTTGTCAGGGCGGAGGTTATACCCGCCCAGTATGGATTTATTACAGGGCATGACCAAATCATGTGCAGGAGATCAGCAGCCAAAGCCTTACATCTTGAACACTCGGAGGAGGCGGCGGGAAAGGCGATGTTCATTCTGTGGGGTGTTAAATTTGTCCTGTAAAAGTAGAGAATTGTATGAGCTTAAATCTTGCACTGCAGGAGACCTTTTCTGGATATTCCAATATGTGGGCCCAATCCTTCTCCAAGAATTCACAAATTAGGTCTGCATCACATTTAAATTTAAGGTAGGGTACGGGAGACTTTTGAGATGGACCCTGGTTCGTAGGTAAAGCCAACGTACCAGGTGCCTGCAAAGTTCCATGGTATGTAATGCTTGTAATAATTAGTGTAGGTCAGTTCCATCCCATCAGGGGACCAATATTGGTAGACATAGAGAGTCAAACTAGCAGAGGTTAAAAACAGGGTTTCAAGAAGGCCATGTGTATGAGTAAAATAAGTGTTGACCATAAGCATTCCATCTTGAAACAGCGAGCCCACTGTCATCTTCCACATTTTGTTCCCAAGTGGTAAACCGTCGTGCCATCAGGGTACCTGAGGGTGTCGGGATACCACAGAGTGGGATGTTCAGCTCGTATGGCACAACAGGAACGGTATATCTCACTGCAAGCTTCCGATAAGCGAGGGCCACTCGTAGTAGAAGTGCAGTAGTTGGTGGTGTGGCTGCTCCAGGGCAGAATAATTTATGTAGTTGACCATGATCGACTTGTGCTGCCATAAATACTATTTCTGTCAAATTGTGACCAGCTCACCAATAGGATAGGCCAGCCATTGCAGCTGCCCCACCAGACAATCCTTGAAATCCAGGGCAACCATGTTTCCAGCATCTGAAGGAAGCTGCAATCTGGCATGGCTAACACTACGGTGACCCGATCTCCAGGTAAGTCCTACCAGCATGGAATTCAGGCGCTGAAACATCCATGCCGGGACCATCGCCGTAAGATTCAAAAAATAATACAAACGCTGTGGTAGCATGACCATTTTTGCTAGGGATAAACGACCAGCTACGGATGAAGGAAGGGTGATCCAGAAGGCAATTTGTCCTTTAAGGGAATTTATTGCTCAGAAAACATTGCCTTCAAGTACATTTCGGACATCATGATAATTATGGACTCCTGAATACAAAAAAATATTAAAAGCTGCCCATATAGCCAAATCTCCAAACCACAGGAATTGGCCAACTGAACCAGGTGTGAAAGGGAACACACACGACTTATCTACATTTATCTGAAGACCGGAGAGCTAGAGATCGCGTAATGTCTCCCAAGCCTTCTTTCAAGTACAGTATCATGTCATCTCTGTATAATGAGATCGAGTAGAGCGTGTGCTTCAAGGGAATCCCCCATGCTAGGGAGTCTTGTTGCATATGCTGCGCTAACGGTTCAATTGCCAGTACAAACAGAAGCGGCGATAAGGGACAGCCCTGCCGTGTTCCAAACAACACCTGATATGCACCCAAGACATGTCGGCCCATCCGAGTACAGGAAATGGTTAACGAGTATAACAAGTTAACCTATTTGATGGAGGTTGGAGGAATACCATAGCGGGCCAACGCTGCCAACAAAAAGTCCCACCCCAAAGTATTAAAGGCTTCCTGATGTCCAATGATACACCACTGGCATATTGTAAGTGGTCCCTGACTGTTTTCATTATACTAAAGAGCTGGCTGATATTTAATGAAGTGCTGCGTCGTAGAATGAAGCCATTCAGGTTGGCGTGTACCAACCACAACAACAAAGGGGGCAGCGAGCTGGCCAGCATTTTACTCAATATCTTATAGTCCTAGTTCAGAATTGACAGCGGCCTGTATGAGGTAAGTTCCTCTGGCTCCTTCCCAGGCTTCAGGAGAGAGGTCACTCCCTAACATGTACAACATACAAAACAAATGTTTTTGTGGGTAGCACATCTTCCAAACATTATTGGTTTTCTTGATGGTACACATACTGCCACATGTCCCCCTCTGCAGATGAATTCATTTATAGAAACAGGAAAAGCACCAATTCACTCAATGTTCAGACAGTGAGTGATGCCTCATGCATCATAAATGACCTTGCAGCTAGATTCCCAGGCAGCACACGAAAGGTTGAACTTATGTTCCGCCACAGTGAAATATATAACTGTCTGTCTCAGGCTGAATTTGACTATGTTTTTTTACTAGGTAAGAGGATTACAAACTCAATTCATACAGTCTTAAATAGCATATTGGTAAAATAATGTAATTGTTTCTCCTCATGATATTTAAGGGGACAGTGCATAAGCCTTGCGCCCTTGGATACTGACACCAAACTTGAATCCAAATGGGTACCTGTATCGTAAAACAGACCACTGCACGTCCTTTGTATTCCAAATTAGTTTAGTTGCATGTGTTAAAATTGTTGTATTGATACAACTGAGTGTATGGAAGGGTGAATTTGGAATGAAAAGTTTGCTTTTCTGAGCATTGGCAATTAAGGTCCAGTTTTGACCACCAATACTTATTTGTTTTGGTGACTTTTGTTACAGGATAATAGAACTTCTGAGCAGCTGCTGTGATGGGAGGGTATTTCGTGCCCATGTTGATGTTTCTGCCTTGTACTCAGTTGTATCCCTAGAAATGAAGGGGCAGATGTAAGAGTTGCTCTTCAACTTTCTTGCTTGTGCTCATGTTCTTCTCACACTCTACACCAGTAGAAAGCAGCTGAGAAAGACGCCCATAGCCTTTAGTGACTCTGTAATAACACTGGATCTCACAACTGTGATGCTTTTACATGGTCGCCCTCAAGAGATTCATAAACACACAGCCATGTATTGAAAACCCACTCCCCGCTACCACATTATAAAGCGAATACATTTTTCTTCCCCTTTCGCTTCCCAACTATTACTTTCCTTAGTCTGCTCACCATTGTCAATCACTGACAACCCCAAAAGTTGTAAATTAAATAATGTAATTTTAGCCTAAAATATTTACCTAGAGGATACACTCACACATTTTTTGCTGTGAAAATAGTCTGCAGCTATATTGTGCCTATATGCTTGTCGGCCAACACTCCAACTACAAGATTTAATCTATAGAAGTCAGGTAATGATGGTTTTCGCTGACAAGTGTTCGAAGAGCAACATTTATGTTTGAAGCAATAAAAAAAGTCATTTTGCCGAGAATTGGTTCACAGTGTTATTGTTCGAGGTGTTAGAGAGAAATTCAAGTACTTTTATATTAAAAATAGATTTAAAAAAGCAAATGTTCATTTTTAGGAATGGTATAAAGTTAGCTTTAGCTGTGTGCCAGAGCGTAAGTAATGAAAAACAAACAATGTATAGAGAAAAGATGGGCATGGGACCTCTTATTCGCATTTTAGATCGGGGTGCAGGACAAATTTCATGGAGAAGGGCAATGGTCAGACCACTTCAGCCAATTTTGAAAGCGAGAGTTACATTTTAAATAGGTCCACATGGTAAACATTTGGTGTTCCAAGTTTTAGTTGTCATTACTTATGGAATATTTACTATTTACTGCCTGAGGACATATATGGCGAGGTCGCACACCGAAAAATAAAAATAAAGTGCTCTCTAGGCACACTGCCCGGTCACCATAGACACAGAGGAGCCCTCGAAGGTGAGGTATTTTCTCTCACGAATCATCTAGGAAGGAAAAAAGATTCATTCAAGACAATACATAGACCATGGGTAGAATTCATTGTGAGAAATTATGGACTCTGGAATTGGAGGGCTGGCTGCAGGCCACAATACGTCCTTGTTAGATCCCTTGTAAGGCGGACTGAGAGGTAGGTGCTCCTTTCTGTGGTGTAAACAGTTTGCCCAAATGCCCCATTTACTTCAGCAACCCCTCTCACCACCAGTCATGTGGGTATTTCAGATATGTCCCACCAATCAGAAGGAACACAGTTGATTGACTCCATGGCTGTCGATTCAATAAAATACCAGACATAGCAAAAGTGACATCACAAGCCCTTTTACCCCTCTTCACCCAAATGGTGCCACAGGCAGTGACATCGGAAGATCATTAGGATTGTGATATTACATCATGTGACCTTTGGACCCACATGACTTCACAGGAAGTAATACTTTTCTTTTTGGCACAGATGGGAAGCTAAAACCCAGCATCCCCTCTCCACAATCCTACTCTACAGAGTGCTCATCCTGGCTGTTGATTTCAATACCCAATACTGTCACTGACTTGTTTTAGGCTATCTCCCATTCATACTCATATACACATCAGACCATGCTGGAACTTGTACCCTGTCATAGTTAAACCCATCTAATTGAACAATCTCAATCTGTAACCAGGCCGAGACCTGCAATCCTGACATATTTATATCCATCTAATTGAACAATCTCAATCTGTAAATGAAAAATCAAATACTATCAAAGCTGTGTCTTCATGATGTGCAGTCATAAACCTGCTGGCGAGTAAGTGTATTTGTTGACTAGGCTGACTAATGGGAGGCGGGAACACCCAACTGTAAACATTACTTCACACTACAGTAGTTATGTTTGTGGGTATTTCTGATCTGTCGCTACTGTGTCCACAGCTGGCCAGCAAAGGAAGGCTATTTACAAAGAAGGATGATATGAGATTGTGTAAAAATATAAGGCAGGGTATTGATTGCAAGTCTAAAACAAACAATTGAAACAACGGCGTACTGTATAGACCGCACCTCAATCAAAATTCAGAAAATGTATATAGTCCTCTGCACTACTTATCCGGCACCTGCCGTTGTTCCGTACCACTGTCCCCCAGATTACAGAGTAGCAAATGGATAGGTGCACCAGCAAAAGATTCGGAATCCAAATAATATCCAATATGTATATTCTGTGCAGGGCTGTGAAAATCCACTAAACACCCTAATAGCTCTAGCTTATATGCACAATACATGACAGTTGTGAGGCACCTCCAGTGACTGGCAGTGTAACACACATGTTTAACGTCCCATACAGACAGGTTGAGACTTAGGGCCTGATTTAGATCTTGCGGAGGGGAATACTCCATCACAAGCGTGACGGATATCCCGCCCGCCGTATTACAATCCCATTATATGCCACAGAGATCGAAATACGGCAGACGGGATATCCGTCACGTTTGTGACAGAGTATTCCATCTGCTAAGATCTAAATAAGTCTTAGATTTCTGCTCCTCAGAGAGGTTTCTGGGAAGGACAGGGCTTGCCATGCACATACAATTCGCTAAGGCGGCTACTGCCTATATGGCACCAGACAACTAGAATCGTCAAGGGCCTTCTCTGTTGGAAAACTGTATTTCTCTCAGTCAGAATCTCTTGACAAGCCACCTTGGAGAGGCTGAGGAAGTGGCGGTGAAGGAGACGCTGCCTTTGTTGTTTCTCATTTGTAGGCAGCCAACCTCCATCATGCACTCACTGCATCCTAACAGGAAAGTCATTGTGATTTTATAAGCATAATCCACCATAAGTGGTCAGAGCACATATTGTTTTCACTCATGCAAATTAATTTGAATAAAAATAAGAAAGGCACTGCTTGTCACAGGTCACCGCACTTAATTTATCTGTGGAGGCAAGTGAGGGTCATGACTTGGTGCAACTACTGCACACCAGAAACCACGATGCTGCCACCAACCAGGACCTAGGCAGAAAAATCAAGAGGCGCAATACATTTGAGCCCTCTTTCTCCTTGGAGGGTTAGACCAATTTGCTGTGTCGACAGACTTAAAGATACAGCTAGGGTGTCCATAAGGAGCACAAGATCTGTAGATGGTGGTGTCACTTTGCACTAGAAGTCCCACAAACTGCTGAAAAGGGAACAAGATAGAAGAACTTACAGAACAAGGGGAAATTACAGTCATGGAACAGACGCACAGGTGGTTAGGGACATTTCTCTTTGCAGCTACATTATAGAGATGAAAAAAATACTCTGGGACAAAGAAAGTAATAAAAGACGGTCTTAATATGCCAATCTTAAAAATAAATGCTGCATCGACAAGGGAAATTTAAGCAGGCAGAAAGCAGCCCCTTCCCATTGAGATAGTGCGAGAAAACCTGAAAATCACCAGCTTTGTTTTATATTCGGTACGACCATCCAGAAAAAAAAACGACTTTTAACTACAGAACGTGAAGAAAACGTTAAAAAAGTTTAAGAAAGAGTGCAAAGCAATGAAAAGGGATAAGAAGATTCGGATGTAAACGGTATTACCCACTTCAGATTGGTATTAATATGTGATCTATTTCGGCTTAATATTTTAAGATCTTCTATTTAATTTAGATTTTTCAACGAGTGAGTCAACCTCATATTTTTAAATTCTTGCAGTACAATATGTAATTGACGGTATTTAATGTATCTATTCCTTCTGGATGTGAATACATCTTCCTTAACTCTATATCTCTTTGCACAACAGATGTATCTAATGTGTTTTGATTGGCAAAGAATTCAAGGAATGCTGGTGACATGAATGGAAACTCGAGTGGTGAAAAAAGTAGGACATGCAAATACCCGAACAAAAAATAAGCACATTCAGGTTGTGAACAATTTGCAAGCTATGTCTAAAGATGATAAAAACACATGCATTTTTTCACCGGCAAGCATGCTTGTGCTTCAGAAATCTCTGCCAAGTGATAGCGTTTTTCCCTAATCCTGTGGACTTTTGGTCAGGTGGAGGCCACACTATTCGTACTCCTTAATTGCTCAGCTAACCTAGCTCTAACCTTTATCATTCAAAACCCAATAGTTGCACTATACAGGATTCTGGAATTAAAAGGAACAAAAGGGGGTTCCCTTCTACTAGTGCTCTCATCATTTTTAACTAGAGGCCGAAAGTGTGGACTCCGTGAATATAAACCCCCCCTAAATCCATTTCCAGCTCACCTGGAGGGACCTTTGTACAAAAAGAGGCTCAAGTCCTTTAAATCCACCTACCTTCCATGCCGATCATTCATCTAAATCAGTCCACCCTCTCCTGTTTGCATGGCTCTACTATTATTTGTGAGTATTCCTTATCTTCTACAAGGATACATTTTTTCTGTGATTTTTCACGATACTGTTTTGCTTCCTTTCCTTACACTGGCGACGAGCAGGCACGGATTCATTGCCCTTATCACCTTTAAAGGATTTAAACAATTTTGACATTTTGGACATTTTAACTCTGTCCGCTACATCACTTTTAGCGTTTCGCTGCTGTTTAGCGAGGACAGAACTGCACATCTACAATGGATTTTCCTTTGTAAAAAAAAAAATTTGCTATGGGAATTAATTCTGTCGACTCTCATGTGTGCCTTGAACCTGACTTTGGAAGAATTCAGCGCTGTAAATTGCATTGCTGTGCGATCGCCCGGGGGATGAAATTTGGAGTGCTCTGAGGTCAAGTGAGTTTCAGTTTTTTGGGGGTTTCACAGTGTGGAGACCATAAACGCTCCGGCGCATCTTTTGAAGTTGTGAGTCATTGCACCTACCTTCGCTCGCTTAACCCTCAGATCTCCATAGCGACCCGGCGTCAGCATTCTCCTTTCTCCAGTAAGCCTCACGTGTAATATTACGAAAGCACGCAACGAAGGTGTAGACGCTTCGTGACGATATCACGTTGCGCTCTTCACCCTTAACCTTGCATGCCACCATTTTGAAATTGAAATTTGCATACTCTCCGTGATATGCACACCGTTATTGAAGGAAGCTTTCTCATATAATTCCTATTATAAAAATTCATCGGTGACACGCACACCGTGTGTCTACAAGGTACGTTTATTATTTTTTTTTGTTTTTTGAATGACATTTACCACATATTATAATCAATGTCATTGAGTAATATGCTCTCTGGTAAAGGAATTAATAACGCTGATTTTTTTTTAAATTCATCAGTTTGTAGCACGTTCACCTATTACTTCTAAAAATCGCTTCCAATTATATTTCGAATTGTCATTTTATTTAATAATTTTTACCACATTATATTGTGTTTAATGTATTTATTTGTTTCTCTGTTTTTAAGTTCTATCACTTATAAATCGAAAAGTCTGGCATTGTTCCTCCACCTTCCTTTCTCTCATCCTCTGGAGAACCTCCAATGGCATGGGAAATTTGGGAACCTGTTTTCCTAGCCTAATTGGAGGTCTTAGAAAGAGATGATTATGATGCTGAAAGGAAATTGTCATTATTAAAACACTGTTTAGGGGGTTTTGGCCTGAAAGAGTTTAAAACTTTACCTGCATTAGTCAATCCTGGGAGAATTAACGTGTACCAGTATGCTTCTGCTCAACTCAACATTCGTTTTGGAAAAAAAAGAACATAGTCCTGGAAAGATTTATTTTTTATTCACGCGAACAACAACCTGATGAATCTATTGAGGATTATGTGTCAGCACTTAGATCTTTAGCAGTTTCTTGTGATTTTGAGCATATTTCATACGAACAAGTCCTAAGGGATCAAATATTAATGAGAACCAAGAGCAAAAAAGTCCAAGAAAAACTATGGTCTACATCAGACTTATAATTAAACGCTGCCATTGACATTGCAAAGTCAATTGAACATTCAGAAAAATTAGTAAAAAAAATTAGAGGCAATGAGAAATGCGTTTTTAGTTTTTAGTGTCAACAAGGAATCTAAGGAAACAGAGAAACACAGAAAAGGATATACTCAAAGGAATGACTATCTTAATAAATTTGAAAGCAAATATAAGAATACCAATACAAAATTTGAGAAAAAGAACTTACAACTACTATGCTTTAGATGCGGTAACAATAGCCATTTAGCGAATTTTAAAGGGTGTCCCGCAATTGATAAAGTGTGTTCTAAGTGTAATAAGAAAGGCCATTTCAGTAAGTTTTGTAAAACCACGTCGAAGAATGTGAATTATACACATTGCTTAGAAAATAATGATTTTGCTTGTGATAATGATGAAAATGAGATCAACAGTTATTAATATCTGTGATGATGAATGCTTTTCCAAATTTCCTTCATGTTTCATCAATGTAGATGGTGTCGAATTGAGATTCTTTGTGGACTCCTGTGCATGGTATTCTATCATATCTTCAAAAGTTTTTTTGAAAAATGGCCCAATAGACTTCTTCCTCCTGATGTGTCTCCAGGAGGTTATACAGGACACAAACTTTATTTAGTTGGTTATTTCTTAGCCAATTTAATTTTTTCAGGTTGTCACACTTTCAGCAAGGTTTATGTTGCAAAGTCAGGAAAGTCTCTGTTAGGATGGCCAAATCAAGAACAATTGGGCATTAGACTCGACCCCAGAGCTGATCCACCTGTGAATGTGGTAGATTCTTTTACTGAATCAAATTCAAATTTAATTAATAAATTGACCTTGGAGTTTCGTAGTGTATTCAGTGGAAAGTTATGGAAATACCGAGGTTTTGAGCATGTTATCAAATTACATGATAACTCTGTACCCATACGTCATAGAGTAAGGAACGTCCCTCTTTCCTACAGGGGCAAATTGAAAGATATGCTCAAAAATCTATGCGATGGGGCTATCATTGAACCCATAGAATCTTCTCCATGGGTTTCTCCCATTGTGATTTCGGTTAAGTCTTCAGGCGAACTCAGGCAATGTGTTGATTTACGCAGCCTAAATCGTGCCATTTGGGTTGATTCCTATCCCTTACCTAATTTACATGAAATGGTGTCAACTTTGGCTGGTGCATTGATTTAGCAAGCGCTTATCACCAAGTTGTTCTGGCAGAAGATTGAAAAAATTTGACTGCTTTCATTACACCCGAAGGCCTTTTTAGATACTGCTGCATGCCTTTCGGCCTTGCTAGTGCTGCTTCAGTATTCCAGAGACTATTGAAAGAAACTCTTGAGGGATTATCTGGTGCTGTTGCATTTCAAGATGACATTTTAGTTTACGGTAAGGACGATGAAAAGCATGACTGTAATTTACACAATGTTATAGCTGCTTTAGCAAAGAAAGGTCTCACTCTCCATTTAGATAAATGCAAGATCAAAGCGAAAGAAGTAGAATACCTCGGACACACTGTTAGTGGAAAGGGCATTAAACCCAAATGCAAGCACATTGATAGTATAATTAATGCTCCTGTTCCTTCTTCAAAAGACCAATTAGTTGGGTTCCTTGGTTCAATGGAATTCTATGCAAAATTCATCCCTAATTACTCAGGCAAAGTAGATCCTTTCAGATGTTTACTTAACAAAAATGCAAAATTTGTTTGGTTAAGTGAGATGTCTGAAGCATTTGAAAGTTTAATTTTTTTTTATTGTAAATGCACCATGTTTAAAACCTTTTGTTTGTGGAAAAAAATGCATTGTTATGGTTGATGCTAGCAATTTGGGGTTGGGAGGTGTTTTACTACAGAAGGACAATGAAAAAGAATGGATTGTAGCATATGCGTCCAGGGCATTAAGAGAAGCCGAAAAACACTATTCCGTTATTGAGAGAGAACTACTTGCCTGTGTGTGGGGGGCAGAACATTTTAGAAGTTTTCTGTGGGGGGCTGAATTTACCATAAAAACTGATCTCAAGCCACTCGTATCGTTAATGTCTCCAGGTGGAGGTCAATCTTTGTATGCACGTTTGGCTAGGCTATCTTCAAGACTACAATCTTTCTGTTTCAGGATTGAGTATGTTCAAGGGAAGGCGAACATGCATGCTGATTGCATGTCCAGATTACCAACTGTTTGTGACGAAATATATCAGGAGGATGATTGTGAAGTGGCTTTCTCTTCACTTGATGTAAATTTAATACATGGGGAAAGATCCAATTTTTGTGAGGAAGTTTGGAGGTCAGAAATGGACATTGATGTAGAGTTAAATACCATTAAAAAGTACATTGTTCAAGGTTGGCCTGAACAAAGGAAATTGTCAGGTGACATGATAAGTTTCTTTAAAATTCAGAATGAGTTAGCCATTGAAAATGGGTTAGTCGTGAGAGATGACAAAATGAAATAAACTTATCTTCTACAAGGATACATTTTTCCTGTGATTTTTCACGATACTGGATTGCTTCCTTTCCTTACAATTACCACTGCATACTTGAGACTGTGATGATGGATAGTGTCAGCCACAGCCTGCATGATCCGTGGGTGGGGGGTGTGTGGGAATCAACAGAAATTGCTCTTAGCATGAGCTGAATCCATTTTAGTTGTGGCGTCCATTTTTGTTAGCCATGTTATTCTCCGGCTTTCACTGTTGCTTGCCTTTCTATTCTGCTTGAGTCATCAAATGTAGTTAACTCCTTCAGTACTGAGTCAGAGCACTGTGTAAGCTCAGAAAGTCTTGTAGCTGCTAGAATGCACCTGTCTTAGAGTGTAACTGTCAGGCTATTTCGACTGCTGTAAGCAGTTCTGTCTCCCCTCCCACTTTGCTGACTAAGTAATATTTGCCGGCCCATGTTAGTCAATAGCTATTCCTGTGTATGTCTGTACCCCCAATTTGAGTCTCTATACTTACTCAGCTGTAAACTGGGTATATAAGCACCATGGTTTCTGTATTCTATGTACTACCTCCTACAGTGCCTGAGGGTGCTCTATTGATGTAGTCCCACTCATGAGTGATTAATAAACTTGTTATTTGATATTCCAGCTTCCGTGCCAATCTCTATTTTGTTGGTTTAAGGACCAGTGGAAAGATAAGGGTGAACCCCTGCACCAGTGAGCCCCTAAAAAGGCTAATTTCCACAAAATTGGCGCCCAACTCGTGGGGCTCATCAGAGACGCGGCCGCCCGAAGGAGTGGTCTTGACAGAGGACAGGAAACTACTGAGGAGGTACCCTGCACAAGGAGACCCTTTTCTTTGCAGACCGACGTGTTTTTCCGGTTTTCCCGATCTGATCCTCCAGGTTGTGGCCGGTCCCGACTGAGATCTCCTTTGGCGTAAGTTTCTAGAGACTATTAGGTCGACCCAGAGCTTGGCAGGTGGAGGTTGGAGACTTTCGTTTGGTAAGGTCGCTGAAGCGACACTCTTGTTTTGGATTTGCTTGGCCAAGATTCTGGTTTTGTTTGATTTGTCTATTGCAATAAACAAAGGCAGGTAATGAGGAGATGTTTTGTCTCTACTTTTGATATACCTGAGATACAGACTATTGGATTATAATATTATATTTTATTATAATATTTTTGGCATGCCTGCTCCTAGCACACTTCGTAGAATGTGTTGCTGTCGTGGAGGTACCAATATGGATCTAGAAATTAGTCAGCCGGCTCCCCTAGAGGGGACACCAAATAGGTTTATGTACATTAAATATGGTATTTCTTCCATAATGTATAGTACACTGTGGAACAAATATACGAAATAGGATCACTGGGTAGAATCACTGTCTTTCCCCCCGTCAAGCAGGCTTTCGCCCATTGCACTCCACCGAGAAAGTGGTGATCTCGGTTATGGACGTGCTACGTGAAGGCATTGACACCAACCTTCCGCAAGCCTTGATTTTATTAGATCTGTCCGCCGCCTTTGACACGGTGGATCATTCCATTCTTCTTAGCCGTGTCAGGGCGGCGGGCATAGAAGGCTCTGCCTTCTCGTGGATTGAGTCCTTCCTCACAGGGAGGGCCCAAGCCGTCCATTTGGCCAACTTCACTGCTGACCCTCGCAAAGTGGAGTGCGGAGTTCCCCAAGGCTCATCACTTTCCCCACTTTTATTTAATTTGTACATTTACCCCCTCATTTTTTCGTTACAGCAGATGGAGGTCACGGTGTTTAACTACGCTGATGATCTCCAGCTAATCTTTAATCTCTCCAACTCCCCCTCATCTGCCTCCAATGTTCAGACCGTAATGACCTTCATTCAAGACTGGATGAACTGCAACCACCTCAAACTCAATCCGGACAAGACTGAGTTAGTCCTGACCGGAGGTGGTTGCAGTCCATGGACCTCTGCTCACTGGCCCTTGTCACTTGGTGCTCCCCCTCTTCCTGTCTCTAAGGTCAAAACACTTGGGATTTTTCTTAACACACAACTTTCTATTCACTCACAGGTGGGTTCAGTGGTCTCTGCTTGTTTCTTTTCTTTAAGATTAATTAGGAAAGTATCCCGTTTTTTCTCCCTTCCTGCTTTAAAAATCATTGTGCTGGCCATGGTACTGTCGAGAGTTGACTATGGTAACATCATTTACAATGGAGCTCCAGCATATGCGGTCCATCGTTTGCAGCTCATTCAGAATCAAGCGGCTCGCTTGATTTATGGCCTACCCAAATACCATCGTGCCACTCCCCTGCTTAAAGCTTTGCATTGGCTCCCGGTGAGGGAGCGTGCCCTCTTTAAGCTGGGTTGCCTTACCTTTCAGGCTAGAGCAGGTACAGCCCCTGAATTCATTTGCGCCGCCATAAAACCGTACCTCCCAGGCCGTGAACTTCGCTCTGCCCACAGGGCCTTTCTCAACATTCCTCGCTTTAAGAAAAAGAAATCTGGTGGAGCGAAATTTGCTGTTCTGGCTCCGTTTTTTTGGAATTCTCTCCCTCCTGCTCTCCGATCTTCTCCGTCATACACACAGTTTCGGAAAGACCTTAAAACCCTGCTATTTGAGCAAGCTTACACTGTTTAGCCCTTCCGCCGACCGCTACTGCATCACTTAAAGCGCCATGAAACCGCATGGTAAACGTGCGCTCAATAAATGTTTTTAAATTCAAATTCAAATTCAAATTAAATCCTGATCCACAATGGCCAGTAAATGGGTCATTTGATTTTAAGAAGATTCAGAATGTTGAGCAGTGCTTGTTTAAGCGAAAGAGTCGACAAGATATGTTTGATTGTGTACGAATGTTGGAGAAAAAGGTGATTGAGAGAGTGAGGAGAGAAGAAGCTATAGCATAAAGGAACAGCGTAGAAGCATTTACCAACAAGCATTGGAACTGAAAAATAAAGAGATGAAGGAGATAAAAGAGAAAGAAGATAGGGAGCGTCATTTAGTGGTCACTGGCCAGCACCCTATTAGGCGCCCCATTTGTCCCATAGTTAATAGACCTCAAGATGATTCTATTTTGTTAGATAGACCTCCGCCCCCGTATAAATTCCCTAGCGTTCTTGAGAATGAAATTTCTGATGAGGAGCATTTTTCTTCAGAAGAGAAAGATATGGATAAACCAGATTGGCGAACGACTCACTCTACTTTAACTACTGAGCTTAAAGCCACTCTTACATCTGCTGCCCATAAAGCTGCTTATGGGGATGCCTCCGCTCCAGACATTCTAGCAATGGTTCAGCAATGGGCAGATTTAGAGCAGTTATATTTTTTAGAGACATTCACTTGTGAAGTAATAACCAGTTTTAGAAAACATTCCGGCGCTTTAGAACCTGCTGATATAAATACTGATTACAAACAGTTAAGTGATGGCACCTTTATTTCTTCACAGGTGTCAGATCTAATTAGGCGAGTGGTTAAATTGCGAGTTGACGCATTCCGTCTACGAGAAGAGAAAAAGGCAGTTGGTAAAGCTACAGCTGAGGAAACAGTTCAGATCACAGCGCGACAAGAAGGAGCTACAGGGACAGATGCAGACACTAGTAATCCTGTAGTTACTTTAAAACCGATGCGGGAAGCTGCGCCTTTGTATGTTTCCCCAAAGGGCACGGGAACAAGTGACGATAAAACTTCGGATAATGCGAAATGATATTTTATTTATAATTGGGTCTATACACCTTGGAGTAGAGCAGACGTTATGGCTCTTAAAGCTGCTTTGCCTGATCCCCGCAAAAATCCAGCCGCTTTTTATGAAGAAGTAGAAGGGGCAATTTGCTCCTGCACTATGACATTGCCTGATATTGACATGTTCTTTGGCCTTATTTTACCCCCTGATATGTGGAGATCAATTCGGAAGGTAGACAATAATGTAGCTTATGGCGATACTTGGATGCATTTAGAGGAAATAGATGCAGATAGAGAGCCTGCGCAGAAACCACAACAGGTGATATTAGATCTTCCCAAAGCTATTGTAACTAAGTGGATTGGACTACATTAGCGTCCTGTAAGCAGAAAGCGGATGATTCAGTTCCTGATTTCGTTACACGATTTGAAGAGACATTCCATGACTTTAGTGGGCAGTCGTTGACCGATGACACTGGTAAGCATCTGTTCGTAGACAAATTTGTCGCAAACATGTTGCCTGAAATAGCTATTCGCCTAAAGTTCAGCGAGAGTTCATGGACTACGTCTTCTCCTGTCTCCATTTTGACTATGGCCCAGTATTATGAGCGTCAGGAATTGGAAGCTAAAGGGAAGGAGGATAAAAAGGTTAAGGATTTAAAAACTAAAGTTATGTTGGCTCAGGTCTATGGTCCCTCATTTAGAGGTGTTGGTAGAGGCGAACGTGCAATGTATCTTCCTGCTGTACCCCCTTTCCCTCAAGCAACTTTGTCTTCTGATCAGTGTGCGTATTGTAAAGAGATTGGACATTGGCGTTCTGGGTGCCCCCATTTACGAGGTCAGCAATATCAGCGGGGAAGAGGAAGTATGAGAGGACGCCCAGGGAACACAGGAAATAGGGGAGGTATGGATAATCGTACTAGAATTGCGGCAGTTGAACGCAATCCTAATTGTTTTAATACCTTTGAAAGGAGCAACCAATACCAAATGTCTGATTACTTGGCTTATGGCCCTAAGGATTCTGATTATCCATAGGAATGCCTAGGATGGAACCGGTTGAGGTCCCAGTAGATCAGAGGGGTCGCTATGTCGATGCAAACGTCTTGGGTTCTACTGATCGCTTTCTGGTAGAAACAGGAGCTACTCGTAGTGCTCTGTCTAAACAATTGGTTCCTAGGGCTCCCCTGTCTGGCACATCGATAACATCGATAGAATTCGATGGGACACCTTCCCTTAGCCCACTGTCACAACCACTTGCATTCAGTCTTGATACATTCACTGCAACATGTCTATTTCTGCTTTCCCCTAACACACCAGATAACATTGTGGGTATTAATATGCTTAAACATTTTCGTGCTACAATACGTTGTTTCCCCGAAGGTGTGAGTGTTATTTTAAATGACAACTATCCAATGGTTGAGAGGTTTTGCCTTATTAAAGAAGATATTGCTCTGGCATCGTTACCTAGTAAATTGTGGGCAACATCAGGCACTGATGTGGGACAAATGGTTATCCCACCAGTGCATATTCAAGTGAAAGAAGGTGCTTCATTGCCTCGATTGCCCCAATATAAAATCTCTCGAGAAGGTGAAGAAGCATTGATACACATCGTGCAGGCTTTGATCAGAGTGGGGGTTGTGAAAGAAGTTCCTTACAATACCTGTAATAGCCCTATTCTTCCTATTTCAAAGAAAGACACTGATTCTAAAGTTTATATATTTATCATTGACCCGCGAGAATTTAATAAGATAGTAGTGCCCCAATACCCGGTAGTTTATGACGTCAGGAAACTTCTTACTATGGTTCCTCCTACTGCAACTACATTTAGTGTGATCGATTTGAAAAATGCTTTGTTCTCGATACCTATTCATCCTGACACCCGTTATTTGTTCGGCTTCACTTTGAATAATTGTTCCTTCAGATTCTGTAGAGCTCCACACAGGTATACAGAGAGTCCTAGCATCTATAGCCAGGCATTGAAAAGGCAGCTTGATTTTTCCCTGTGCCAAAAGGGGTGGCACCTATTCAATATGTTGATGATATCTTGTTGGCTGCTGATACCCCTGAACAGTGTGAAGAAGGAACACTGTTATTGCTCTCATTTCTTGCATCTCAGCATCATAAGGTCTCTCGAAAGAAATGTCAGTATTGTAGACAGCAGGTTACCTACTTAGGTCACCTCCTGTCTAATGAGGGACGTGCACTCACACTAGACTGAATTCAAGCTATTTTAGAAACGCCTGTGCCCCGTACTCAGAAGGATGTTCGTGCACTTATTGGTCTTACTTCTTTTTGTAGGCAGTGGATCCCTAGCTTTTCCTACATTGTTAAGCCCTTGATAGCCCTTTTGACTAAAGACACTCCGATGCCTCTCCCATGGACGACTGAATGCCAGAATGCTTTTCAACAGTTACGTCAAGCTCTTTGCTCTGCACAAGTATTAGGAACTCCAGACTACAGTAAGGCCTTCACACTCTATGTACCAGAGTGGGTCAGCTGTGCTTTCTCAGTTTTAACCCAGACACATGGTGATAAGCAGTGTCCTTGTGCATATTTCTCAGCTGTTCTTGATCCAGTTGCCTGGGTGTTTTCGAGCAGTAGTGGCGACAGTTGTGTCCATACGTCAGAGTGAGGATATAGTCTTGTCACATAGATTGCTTGTGTTAGTGCCCCATTCGGTTGACGCCTTTTGAACCAAATGAAAACACAACATTTGACTAGTGCTCGATTGACATATTATGAATTGACACTTTTGGCCACTCATATCACATTGAAAAGATGTTTGATTTTGAACCCCGCTACACTATTGCCATTCCAGTCACAAGAGTCACATGATTTTATATTTCTTACTGAAGAACAAACAAAGGCTCGTGTTGACCTACAAGATTCGCCCCTTTCTAGCTTTTTATGGGGAATTGTGGGCTGATGGGTCCTGCTTAAAATTACCGGATGGCACATCAGCTGTGTATGCAATTACCACACTCCAGATTTTAGTTGAGACAGCTCGCATTCCACAGAAGTCAGCTCAGGCAGCTGAGTTATTAGCGCTAACAAGAGCATGTGAGCTTAGCACTGATCTGCTTGTTAACATCTACACCGATAGCCGATATGCTTTTGGAGTGGATCACGATTTTGGGCTACTTTGGAAGAAAAGAGGCTTCCTTACATCGCATGGGACACAAATCGTGCATGGGGAATTAGTACATAATCCCCTTACTGCCTTGCAATATCCTAAGAAAGTAGCGATTGTTAAGTGTAGCGCAGCTGAGGGTGTCTCTAACAACATAAATCCTTCCAACATGATATTGCATTAAACCAGATGGGTTTTTTCATGTAATCATCTGTATTTGTTCCTACAAATAGCCGCACTCTCTGCCAATTCCCAGCGCTCAACTTCTGTTCACCAGTGTTCACTTCTAGGGGCCCGTGGAGATTTCCATTGTTGTGTCATAACCTGTTCAACCAACAATAAGGCTAAGTTTGCAAAACTGAGTATGGTCACGGAACCCCTGGGCCTAGGATGTAAACCAAGTAGACATTGTGCAGGTGTGTTCCATTGATCAAGACCAGAGATAGTTGTCAGGGCGGAGGTTATACCCGCCCAGTATGGATTTATTACAGGGCATGACCAAATCATGTCCAGGAGATCAGCAGCCAAAGCCTTACATCTTGAACACTCGGAGGAGGCGGCGGGAAAGGCGATGTTAATTCTGTGGGGTGTTAAATTTGTCCTGTGTAAAATAGAGAATTGTATGAGCTTAAATCTTGCACTGCAGGAGACCTTTTCTGGGTATTCCAATATGTGGGCCCAATCCTTGTCCAAGAATTCACAAATTAGGTCTGCATCACATTTAAATTTAAGGTAGGGTACGGGAGACTTTTGAGATGGACCCTGGTTCGTAGGTAAAGCCAACGTACCAGGTGCCTGCAAAGTTCCATGGTATGTAATGCTTGTAATAATTAGTGTAGGTCAGTTCCATCCCATCAGGGGACCAATATTGGTAGACATAGAGAGTCAAACTAGCAGAGGTTAAAAACAGGGTTTCAAGAAGGCCATGTGTATGAGTAAAATAAGTGTTGACAATAAGCATTCCATCTTGAAACAGCGAGCCCACTGTCATCTTCCACATTTTGTTCCCAAGTGGTAAACCGTCGTGCCATCAGGGTACCTGAGGGTGTCGGGATACCACAGAGTGGGATGTTCAGCTCGTATGGCAGAACAGGAACGGTATATCTCACTGCAAGCTTCCGATAAGCGAGGGCCACTCGTAGTAGAAGTGCAGTAGTTGGTGGTGTGGCTGCTCCAGGGCAGATAAATTTATGTAGTTGACCATGATCGACTTGTGCTGCCATAAATCCTATTTCTGTCAAATTGTGACCAGCTCACCAATAGGATAGGCCAGCCATTGCAGCTGCCCCACCAGACAATCCTTGAAATCCAGGGCAAACATGTTTCCAGCATCTGAAGGAAGCTGCAATCTGGCATGGCTAACACTACGGTGACCCGATCTCCAGGTAAGTCCTACCAGCATGGAATTCAGGAGCTGAAACATCCATGCTGGGACCATCCCCGTAAGATTCACAAAATAATACAAACGCTGTGGTAGCATGACCATTTTTGCTAGGGATAAACGACCAGCTACGGATGAAGGAAGGGTGATCCAGAAGGCAATTTGTCCTTTAAGGGAATTTATTGTTCGGAAAATATTGCCTTCAAGTACATTTCGGGCATCATGCTAATTATGGACTCCTGAATACAAAAAAATATGAAAAGCTGCCCATATAGCCATATCTCCAAACCACAGGAATTGGCCAACTGAACCAGGTGTGAAAGGGAACACACATGACTTATCTACATTTATCTGAAGACCGGAGAGCTAGAGATCGCGTAATGTCTCCCAAGCCTTCTTTCAAGTGCAGTATCATGTCATCTCTGTATAATGAGATCGAGTAGAGCATTTGCTTCAAGGGAATCCCCCATGCTAGGGAGTCTTGTTGCATATGCTGCGCTAACGGTTCGATTGCCAGTACAAACAGAAGCGGCGATAAGGGACAGCCCTGCCGTGTTCCAAACAACACCTGATATGCACCGAAAACATGTCGGCCCATCCGAGTACTGGCAATGGTTAACGAGTATAACAAGTTAACCTATTTGATGGAGGTTGGAGGAATACCATAGCGCGCCAACGCTGCCAACAAAAAGTCCCACCCCAAAGTATTAAAGGCTTGCTGATGTCCAATGATACGCCACTGGCATATTGTAAGTGGTCCCTGACTATTTTCATTATACTGAAGAGCTGGCTGATATTTAATGAAGTGCTGCGTCGTAGAATGAAGCCATTCAGGTTGGCGTGTACCAACCACAACAACAAAGGGGGCAGCGAGCTGGCCAGCATTTTACTCAATATCTTATAGTCCTAGTTCAGAATTGACAGCGGCCTGTATGAGGTAAGTTCCTCTGGCTCCTTCCCAGGCTTCAGGAGAGAGGTCACTCCCTAAGATGTACAACATACAAAACAAATGTTTTTGTGGGTAGCACATCTTCCAAACATTATTGGTTTTCTTGATGGTACACATACTGCCATATGTCCCCCTCTGCAGATGAATTCATTTATAGAAACAGGAAAAGCACCAATTCACTCAATGTTCAGACAGTGAGTGATGCCTCATGCATCATAACTGACCTTGCAGCTAGATTCCCAGGCAGCACACAAAATGTTGAACTTATGTTCCGCCACAGAGGAATATATAACTGTCTCAGGGTGAATTTGGCTTTGTTTTTTTACTAGGTAAGAGGATTACAAACTCAATTCATACAGTCTTAAATAGCATATTGGTAAAATAATGTAATTGTTTCTCCTTCTCATGATATTTAAGGGGACAGTGCATAAGCCTTGCGCCCTTGGATACTGACACCAAACTTGAATCCAAATGGGTACCTGTATCGTAAAATAGACCACTGCACGTCCTTTGTATTCCAAATTAGTTTAACTGTATGTGTTAAAATTGTCGTATTGATACAACTGAGTATATGGGAGGGTGAATTTGGACTGAAAAGTTTGCTTTTCTGAGCATTGGCAATTAAGGTCCAGTTTTGACCACCAATACTTATTTGTTTTGGTGACTTTTGTTACAGGATAATAGAACTTCTGAGCAGCTGCTGTGATGGGAGGGTATTTCGTGCCCATGTTGATGTTTCTGCCTTGTACTCAGTTGTATCCCTAGAAATGAAGGGGCAGATGTAAGAGTTGCTCTTCAACTTTCTTGCCTGTGCTCATGTTCTTCTCACACTCTACACCAGTAGAAAGCAGCTGAGAAAGACGCCCATAGCCTTTAGTGACTCTGTAATAACACTGGATCTTACAACTGTGATGCTTTTACATGGTCGCCCTCAAGAGATTCATAAACACACAGCCATGTATTGAAAACCCACTCCCCGCTACCACATTATAAAGCGAATACATTTTTCTTCCCCTTTCGCTTCCCAACTATTACTTTCCTTAGTCTGCTCACCATTGTCAATCACTGACAACCCCAAAAGTTGTAAATTAAATAATGTAATTTTAGCCTAAAATATTTACCTAGAGGATACACTCACACATTTTTTGCTGTGAAAATAGTCTGCAGCTATATTGTGCCTATATGCCTGCCGGCCAACACTCCAACTACAAGATTTAAACTATAGAAGTGAGGTAATGATAATTTTCGCTGACAAGTATTCGAAGAGCAACATTTATGTTTGAAGTAACAAAAAAGGTGATTTTGCCGAGAATTGGTTCCCAGTGTTATTGTTCGAGGTGTTAGAGAGAAATTCAAGTACATTTATACTAAAAAAAAGATTTAAAAAAGCAAATGTTCATTTTTAGGTATGGTATAAAGTTAGCTTTAGCTGTGTGCCAGAGCGTAAGTAATGAAAAACTAACAATGTATAGAGAAAAGATGGGCATGGGACCTCTTATTCGCATTTTAGATTGGGGTACAGGACAAATTTCATGGAGAAGGGCAATGGTCAGACCACTTCAGCCAATTTTGAAAGCGAGAGTTACATTTTAAATCGGTCCACATGGTAAACATTTGGTGTTCCAAGTGTTAGTTGTCATGACTTATGGAATATTTACTATTTACTGTCTGAGGACACATAAAGCGAGGTCGCACACCAAAAAATACAAATAAAGTGCTCTCTAGGCACACTGCCCGGGCACCATAGACACAGAGGAGCCCTCGAAGGTGAGGTATTTTCTCTCACGAAACATCTAGGAAGTAAAAAAGATTCATTCAAGACAATACATAGCCCATGGGTAGAATTAATTGTGAGAAATGATGGACTCTGGAATTAGAGGGCTGGCTGCAAGGCACAATACGTCCTTGTTAGATCCCTTGTAAGGCGGACTGAGAGATAGGTGCTCCTTTCTGTGGTGTAAACAGTTTGCTTAATTGCCCCATTTACTTCAGCAACCCCTCTCACCACCAGTCATGTGGGTATTTCAGAAATGCCCCACAGATCAGAATGAACACAGTTGACTGACTCCATGGCTGTCGATTCAGTAAAATGCCAGACATAGCAAAAGTGACATCACAAGCCCTTTTACCCCTCTTCACCCAAATGGTGCCACAGGCAGTGACATCCGAAGATCATTAAGATTGTGATATTGCATCATGTGACCTTTGGACCCACATGACTTCACAGGAAGTAATACCTTTCTTTTTGGCACAGGTGGGGAGCTAAAACCCGGCACCCCCTCTCCACAATCCTACTCTATAGAGTGCTCATCCTGGCTGTTGATTTCAATACCCAATGCTGCCACTGACTTGTTTTAGGCAATCTCCCATTCATACTCATACACACATCAGACCAGGCTCGGACTTGTAATCCTGATATGGTTAAATCCATCTAATTGAACAATCTCAATCTGTAAATGAAAAATCAAATACTATCAAAGCTGTGTCTTCATGATGTGCAGTCATAAACCTGCTGGCGAGTAAGTGTATTTGTTGACTAGGCTGACTAATGGGAGGCGGGAACACCCAACTGTAAACATTAATCTACACTACAGTCGTTATGTTTGTGGGTATTTTTGATCTGTCTGTACTGTGTCCACAGCTGGCCAGCAAAGGAAGGCTATTTACAAAGAAGGATGGTATGAGATTGTGTAAAAATATAAGGCAGGGCATTGATTGCAAGTCTAAAACAAAGAATTGAAACAACGGCGTACTGTATAGACCGCACCGCAATCAAAATTCAGAAAATGTATATAGTCCTCTGCACTACTTATCCGGCACCTGCCGTTGTTCCGTACCACTGTCCCCCAGATTACAGAGTAGCAAATGGATAGGTGCACCAGCAAAAGATTCGGAATCCAAATAATATCCAATATGTATATTCCGTGCAGGCCTGTGAAAATCCACTAAACACCCTAGTAGCTCTAGCTTCTATGCACAATACATGACAGTTGTGAGGCGCCTCCAGTGACTGGCAGTTGAACACACATGTTTAACGTCCCATACAGACAGGTTGAGACTTAGGGCCTGATTTAGATCTTGCGGAGGGGAATACTCCATCACAAACGTGACGGCTATCCCGCCTGCCGAATTACAATCCCATTATATGCCACAGAGATCGAAATACGGCAGACGGGATATCCGTCACGTTTGTGACAGAGTATTCCATCTGCCAAGATTTAAATGAGTCTTAGATTTCTGCTCCTCAGAGAGGTTTCTGGGAAGGACAGGGCTTGCCATGCACATACAATGCGCTAAGGCGGCTACTGCCTATATGGCACCAGGCAACTAGAATCGTCAAGGGCCTTCTCTGTTGGAAAACTGTATTTCTCTTTGTCAGAATCTCTTGACAAGCCACCTTGGAGAGGCTGAGGAAGTGGCAGTGAAGGAGACGCTGCCTTTGTTGTTCCTCATTTGTAGGCAGCCAACCTCCATCATGAACTCACTGCATCCTAACAGGAAAGTCAGTGTGATTTTATAAGCATAATCCACCATAAGTGGTCAGAGCACATATTGTTTTCACTCATGCAAATTAATTTGAATAAAAACAAGAAGGGGCACTGCTTGTCACAGGTCACCGCACTTAATTTATCTGTGGAGGCAAGTGAGGGTCATGACTTGGTGCAACTACTGCACACCAGAAACCACAATGCTGCCACCAACCTGGACCTAGGCAGAGAAATCAAGAGGCGCAATACATTTGAGCCCTCTTTCTCCTTGGAGGGTTAGACCAATTTACTGTGTCGACAGACTTAAAGATACAGCTAGGGTGTCCATAAGGAGCACAAGATCTGTAGATGGTGGTGTCACTTGGCACTAGAAGTCCCACAAACTGCTGAAAAGGGAACAAGATAGATGAACTTACAGAACAAGGGAAAATTACAGTCATGGCACAGACACACAGCTGGTTAGGGACATTTCTCTTTGCAGCTACATTATGGAGATGAAAAAAATACTCTCAGACAAAGAAAGTAATAAAGACGGTCTTAATATGCCAATCTTAAAAATAAATGCTGCATCGACAAGGGAAATTTAAGCAGGCAGAAAGCAGAGCCCTCCCATTAAGACGGTGCTAGAAAACCGGAAAATCACCAGCTTTGTTTTATATTCGGTACGACCATCCAGAAAACAAAGTGTGCAGAGCAATGAAAAGGGATAAGAAGATTCGGATGTAAACGGTATTTCCCATTTGAGATTGGTATTAATATCTGACCTATTTCGGCTCAATATTTTACGATCTTCAATTTAATTTAGATTTTTCAATGAGTGAGTCAACCTCATATTTTTAATTTCTTGCAGTACAATATGTAATTGATGGTATTTAATGTATCTGTTCTTCCTGGATGTGAATACATCTTCCTTAACTCTATATCTCTTCGCACAACAGATGTATCTAATGTGTTTTGATTGGCAAAGACTTCAAGGAAGAGGGGCCGCTATAGGAATGCTGGTGACATGAATGGAAACTCGAGTGGTGAAAAAAGTAGGGCATGCAAATACCCAAACAAAAAATATGCACATTCAGGATGTGAACAATTTGCGAGCTATGTCTAAAGAAGATAAAAACACATGCATTTGTTCTCCAGCAAGCATGTATATGCTTCAGAAATCTCTGCCAAGTGATGGCGTTTGTCCCTAAACCCGGTGGGCTTTTGGTCAGGTGGAGGCCACACTATTCGTACTCCCTAATTGCTCAGCTAACCTAGCTCTAACCTTTATCATTCAAAACCCAATAGATGCACCATACAGGATTCTGGAATTAAAAGGAACAAAAAGGGTTCCCTTCTACTAGTGCTCTCATCATTTTTAACAAGAGGTCGAGAGTGTGGACTCCGTGAATATAAACCACCCTTAAATCCATTTCCAGCTCCCCTGAAGGGACCTTTGTACAAAAAGAGGCTCAATTCCTTTAGGTCCACCTACCTTCCATGCCGATCATTCATCTAAATCAGTCCACCCTCTCCTGTTTGCACGGCTCTACTATTATTTGTGAGTATTCCTTAGTCCTTATCTTAGAAGCAGCTTTAAGATGTCCACATCCGGTTGCTGTCTGTGCAGACTCATGCGGTAGCTGGATTGAAACAAAATACACGCTCTAGCTTGAACCTAGCTCATACATGCAGCATGAATATTTCTGGACATCACTGGAAACCCATCTCTAGTAGTTTTTAGGGGGTCACTCTCAGAAGGGGGGAGGTCCAGTGAGCCAGCTATATTGCGAGGTCAGAAATTGCTTGCTCTGAGAGTGTTACACCATTGAGGTGTGTTTGGGGGATGTTTCAACTAAAAAGGGACTTCTATTCTGATCCAAGGCAAGACTTATTTGCTTTCCTGGCCTCCGGTGGTATTTGTATAGCCCATTTCCTGCGTCATTACCACTGCATACTTGAGACTGTGATGATGGATAGTGTCAGTCGCAGCCTGCATGACTCATGGGTGGGGGGGGTGGTGGCAATCAATAGAAATTTTAGTTGTGGCATCCATTTTTGTTAGCCATGTGATTCTCCCGCCTTCCCTGTTGCTTGCCTTTCTATTCTGCTTGAGTCATCAAATGTAGTTAACTCCTTCAGTACTGAGCCAGAACACTGTGTAAACTCAGATGCTGATTGCATGTCCAGATTACCAACTGTTTGTGACGAAATATATCAGGAGGATGATTGTGAAATGGCTTTCTCTTCACTTGATGTAAATTTAATACATGGGGAAAGATCCAATTTTTGTGAGGAAGTTTGGAGGTTTGGAGGTCAGAAATAGAAATTGATGTAGAGTTAAATACCATTAAAAAGTACATTGTTCAAGGTTGGCCTGAACAAAGGAAATTGTCAGGTGACATGATAAGTTTCTTTCAAATTCAGAATGAGTTAGCCATTGAAAATGGGTTAGTCGTGAGAGATGACAAAATTAAATAAACTTATCTTCTACAAGGATACATTTATCCTGTGATTTTTCATGATAATGGATTGCTTCCTTCCCTTACAATTACCACTGCATACTTGAGACTGTGATGATGGATAGTGTCAGCCACAGCCTGCATGACTCGTGGGTTGGGGGGTGTGTGGGAATCAACAGAAATTGCTCTTAGCATGAGCTGAATCCATTTTAGTTGTGGCGTCCATTTTTGTTAGCCATGTTATACTCCGGCTTTCACTGTTGCTTGCCTTTCTATTCTGCTTGAGTCATCAAATGTAGTTAACTCCTTCAGTACTGAGTCAGAGCACTGTGTAAGCTCAGAAAGGCCTGTAGCTGCTAGAATGCACCTGTCTTAGAGTGTACCTGTCAGGCTATTTCGTCTGATGTAAGCAGTTCTGTCTCCCCTCCCACTTTGCTGACTAAGTAATATTTGCCTGCCCATGTTAGTCAATAGCTATTCCTGTGTATGCCTGTACCTCCCATTTGAGTCTCTATGCTTACTCAGCTGTAAACTGGGTATATAAGCACCATGGTTTCTGTATTCTATATACTACCTCCTACAGTGCCCGAGGGTGCTGTATTGATGTAGTCTCACTCATGAGTGATAAATAAACTTGTTATTTTATATTCCAGCTTCTGTGCTAATCTCTATTTTGTTGGTTTAAGGACCAGTGGAAAGATAAGGGTGAACCCCTGTACCAGTGAGCACCTAAAAAGGCTCATTTCCACAAAATTGACGCCCGACTCGTGGGGAGATGCGGCCGTCCGAAGCAGTGGTCTTGACGGAGGACAGGAATCTACTGAGGAGGTACCCTGCACGAGGAGACCATTTGTCTTTGCAGACCAACGTGTTTTTCCGGTTTTCCCGATCTGACCCTCCAGGTGGTGGCCGGTCCCGACTGAGATCTCCTTTGGTGTAAGTTTCTAGAGACCATTAGGTCGACCCAGAGCTTGGCAGGTGGAGGTTGGAGACTTTGGTTTGGTAAGGTCGCTGAAGCGACACTCTTGTTTTGGATTTGCTTGGCCAAGATTCTGGTTTTGTTTGATTTGTCTATTGCAATAAACAAAGGCAGGCAATGAGGAGATGTTTTGTCTTTACTTTTGATATACCTTAGATAAATACTATTTTATTTTAATATTATATTTTGTTATAATATTTATGGCATGCCTGCTCCTAGCACACTTCATAGAATGTGTTGCTGTCTTGGAGGTACTAATATGGATCTAGAAAGTAGTCAGCCGGCTCCCCTAGAGGGGACACCTAATAGGTTTATGTATATTAAATATGGTATTTCTTCCATAATGTATAGTACACTGTGGAACAAATATACGAAAAAGGATCCTGATCCACAATGGCCAGTAAATGGGTCATTTGATTATAAGAAGATTCAGTATGTTGGGCAGTGCTTGTTTAAGCGAAAGAGTCTACAAGATATGTTTGATTGTGTACAAATGTGGGAGAAAGAGGTGAATGAGAGAGTGAGGAGAGAAGAAGCTATAGCAGAAAAGGAACAGCGTCAATGCCTTTCCCAAAAGGCATTGGAATTGAAAAATAAAGAGATGAAGGAGACAAAAGAGAAAGAAGATAGGGAGCGTCATTTAGAGGTAATTGGCCAGTACCCTATTAGGCGCCCCATTTATCCCATACTTAATAGACCTCAAGATGATTCTATTTTGTTAGATAGACCTCTGCCCCCGTATAAATTCCCTAGCGCCCCTGAGAATGAAGGTTCTGATGAGGAGCATTTTTCTTCAGAAGAGAAAGATATGGATAAACCAGATGGGCGAACGACTCGCTCTACTTTAACGACTGAGCTTAAAGCCACTCTTAGATCTGCTGCCCGTAAAGCTGCTTATGGGGATGCCTTCGCTCCAGACATTCTAACAAAGGTTCAGCAATGGTCAGATTTAGAGCAGTTTTATTTTTTAGAGACGTTCACTTGTGAAGTAATAACCAGTTTTAGAAAACATTCCGGTGCTTTAGAACCTGCTGATATAAATACTGATTACAAACAGTTAAGTGATGGCACCTTTCTTTCTTTACAGGTGTCCGATCTAATTAGGCGAGTAATTAAATTGCGAGTTGACGCATTCCATCTACGAGAAGAGAAAAAGGCAGTTGGTAAAGCTACAGCTGAGCAAACAGTTCAGATCCCAGCGCGACAAGAAGGAGGTACAGGGACGGGGCGTAGCTAGCCAGCCAACATGGCGGACGCAAGTCCCTAACGCTCGGACTTACATCTCCCTTGAATCCCGCAAATTTATCCTGTAAGGGAGCCATCCAAGCTACATATCAACGGGACCAGTCAGCTAAAGACCTGCTGAGGCCGCAGAACCCTGAATTGTGCTGCTTGGCCAACCAAGACTGCGGGGAGTAGGGCCGGGGCCTGCCAGTGAAAGGTGACTGCCCACGCTTCATTCGCGTCTATTGTGGCGGTGTAGAACAGCGGAGGAATTGAGGCGGCGGTCCCCCCTTGGGGCCCCCGGTACCAAGAGTAACGCCGCTGCGGTCGGAGAGACAGTGCATGCCAGATCGCTTGGCCCTCCGGGACTGCAGCTGATGAGGTGAGGAGAGCCGGGGCCTGCGAGCCCGCGCAGGAGACTATAAATTGTGGGCGGCTGCCCGCGCTTGGATGACAGCCCCTGTGGCAGTAAAGGACAACAGGCAAGGAGAGATGGCGGAGCCCCGCGAGACCCCCAGCATCAAGAGAGGTGAGGCCGCGTCCGGACGCCGTGCTGCAGGTGGGAACTGACCTTGTCGGGGAGCGTCCCGCGGCGACCAGACTCCTGAAGAGGCCTTGAAGGTGTGCAGTGCAGGGGGCCGCTACGAGGTGAGTCGGGCCCCCGCGGGGCGGGCCTGAGCCACTGACGGCCATAAAGCTAAAGCAGACGCCAGCCTCCCCTGGAACCCCCAGTGGGCGACTACGCAAAACAAGGCGCATCGGGAACGAGCACGGGCGGCGACCTGCTACAGGGGGCGAGAACTGAACACCGAAGGAGGTGAGGCATGGGGCGCAGGAACGGGGGCAATCAGACCCCTGATAAGGCCTCGCTGACGAGAAGTGCAGGGGGCCGTGGCGGAACGAGTCGGGTCTCCACGAGGCGAGTCTGGGCCGCAGTGGCAGCGCTGAGAGACCTAACGGCCGGGAGGCCAAAGTAGACGCCGCCCTGTCCCGGAACAACCCGGTGAGTGGCGGTGCAGAGTAAAGGCTGCATCGGAGGTGGACGCAGATGGCGGCCCACTACGGGGGGTGAAATCCGTATGTTGGAGGAGCCGTGGCGAGAGGGGGCGTGCTCACTATGGGGGCACTCGCTGGGACTCCAACACATCCATGCTCCATCTGCACAGTAGAGGATGCTGAGCATTTGTCGGGAGACGCCCGGGGCCATCAGGGTAAGACACAGAGGCCCCAGGCCCTTTTTCCCAGGGAGGCAGCAGTAGTCATAGCGTACCCCTGTACCCAGCAAATTGGAGGAAACACATGAACCGAATCAGGGTTTGGATCAGCCTCTAAAATCACCGGTGAACTGAGGCAGCCTGTGGACAAACTGTTTAACCGACCGAGGTGCGTCGTCTGACAGGGACAGACTGGAACGTGTGAAAGACCCCCAAAACTGAGGCCTGGGAAGAGCACGGGCGTCGTACTGGCAAGGAGGACGTTGAAACCACAGGGAACAAAGTTAAGGACGACCTGCCCGATATCGATTGAGGGAGGTGACACGGGCTGAGATCTACACGAGGACATACAAGGCAGTCTGGGAGGCACTGACTCACACAGACCAATCTCCCTGCCACAGCGGCTGCCGAGCACCTGAGAGCGAAGACAAGGAAACAATGCCTTGTCATTGGAGGGTGATGCTGACTGCCACCCTGCTGTAGGCCCAGACGCCCTGTCCTACAGGAAGAAAGCACATACACTCTGAAGGACATAACATGCATCCTCGAGAATAGATAGACACTCCCAGCGCGGCTGCCACTGGCGACCCTGAAGAAGCTCACACATCCGAGATACTCAGACACCTGTTCAGAGCCTCTGCGGAGCCATGACTGCCAGCGTAGCAGCCCCCAGCGGCTAGTCACGAATTCCCACGGCGCAACAGCTCATGATGGGCCAGATCCGCGCCAAGATGCAACAAGGGCCTGCAGCCTGGATCCCACACGCATAGGAGCTGAGGGAGAGATGGAGCCAACGACTACGGCCCTGGCAGCCAAGATAGACTCAGTGCTCGCTGCAGTAGAGAAAATCGGTGCTGCATTAGAACACACCAGAACCTCTCTGGAAACCCGAATAGATAAAGTTACCTCGGACTTCACACTGCTGCATGCAGACGACCGAAAACTGGCCGAAAAAGTCACAGAGCAAGGCCAAACACTCAAAGATCTACAGCCTATCACTCAATGCCACGCAGCTGCGTTGCAGGACATGATTGATCGCATACATGCCCTGGAAGACAGAGCGGAGGATGCAGAAGGGCGCTCCCACCGCAACAACATCTGCGTGGTGGGACTGCTAGAAGGCGAGGAAGGCAGGAACCCAGAACAATACACGGAGCGCTGGCTTCAGGATCTGCTTCCCCAAGGTGCATTGTCAATGCAGTTTGTAGTAGAAAGAGCCCACTGCGTGCCGGCACAGAAACCCCAGCCAGGAGCTAGGCCGTGTCCGTTCATCTTCAGGATACTCAGCTACAGGTACAGAGACACGGTACTACGTGAGACGCGTAAAATGGACAGCCTCAGAGTGGGTGGTAGCCAAGTAATGCTCTTCCTATACTACACCGCTTTAGTGCAACGACGCAGGAGCAACTATGCAGCATTGAAGCGCCAACTCAAAGCACTGGAACAAACATACTCACTGTTATTCCCTGCTTGGCTGAGGGTGGTTGTGAAAGAAGGAACCCGCTTCTTTGATTCTTCTGCAGAGGCCTGGGACTGGTTGGAAGAGTCGGGCGGTGGAGGGGCACAAGGCCCTTGAATCCTGATGGCGACAACCCAACTGGCAGGAGGAACAGGTGACGAGGACGTCGAGGGTCGAGGCGTAATGCGAAACCGGGGGTGGCAGACCCGAGTACGGAGAAAATGAGAAAGGAGTGGAAAGATGCCCTGGCCGCGGTCACAACCATTGGATCCCCACACACAAAGGAACATTTAGACTCTTGCATGAGAGACGCCTTGGTGGCCAGTGGCTAATCGCCACCATCAACCGAAATATCTGATGACCTTTGCCTACCAGTGGTAACACCGCAAACTGCTGATGTTATTATAGGATAAGAAACTGGCAAGCTGAACTCTGTCACAGGCAGCTCACGCAAGTAGATAATTAATTGTGCAGAAATGTTGATGGCCTCACTCACCCATTAGGAAGCGATGCGGAGGCCGCTGCACATATGCCCGGCCGAGCCATGTATATTGCGGCAGGGAGAGGGTGCACATGAGATATCACTAAACTCTGAGCCCGGCTGGACTCACATATTTCTCTGGGTAATTATCTAGATGGCACACGACGTACATGGGAATGGGGAGGATAGCCGCAGCAAAACGTTATCTGTGCGCGTAACCCCTCAGGCAACACACTGAATTAGTCTGTACTTTTAAGTTGTTACAGAGGTTTGAACAGACATCCCGCAGAGTTCGCCCCAACTGTTATGTTGTTTTTAGTTCAATCATTGTTTCTGTTGCAGCAGACCGAGGCACTAGCACATGTCAATGGCACCCGCGCTCCACGACCCGCCCCACCCTTGACGACCCCAGTGACTAAGCATACTAGCAATGACACGGGCTAATATAGTTACGTGGAACATACGCGTCATGCACACACCCACGCGGCGTTACTCCATATTTGCTTACCTCCAGAGACACTCGGTTGGAATTGCCTTATTGCAAGAAACACATAAGACACAGGGGGAACTAGACAGACTGCGCAAGCGCTGGAGGGGGCAGGTGTATGGCACGGTGTACTCTGCACATGCGAGGGGCACACTAGTCTGGGTGAGAGCGGGCACCCCATTCGTTTGTGAGGGTGTGGTGACGGACCCTGATGGCAGGTACACTCTGATGCGTGGGACCCTTAATGATCAGGCAATACTACCAAGCTCGCTATATATGACCCAAATGTAGATCAGTCGTCATTCCTAACACAGTTGTCCTCAATGCTGACTCCTCACGCTGGGCTCCCCTGGCTGTTGGGTGGGGACTTCAATTCGGTACTCGATGTACATATAGATAGGTCCAACCCCCCCCCTCCGAAAGACATCGGCTGTGTCAAACGTGCAGTCGCTCACGGACTGGCTATCACACTGGGCATTGTTAGATATATGGCGTGCCCTCCACCCCAACAAACGTATTTATTCCTACTACTCCGTGCTACATGACCTACATGTATGCTTGGATAGAGTGGTGGGCTCCCATTCCCTAATCCCCCTAGTCGAGACATCGGAATACCTGGGGCAGACACACTACGACCATAACCCTATGCGAATCCAGCTCAGTTGGTAAGCTGCTCCCCCTCCCATTCCCACATGGCGCCTCCAGCCTACTGCATTAGAAGATCCTGAATTCCGTGCATCACTTGGAACGGCTGTCCTCACATATTTTGAACTTAATGAAGGTACAGCAAGTAATGCACTGGTGGAATGGGATGCCCATAAAATAGCGATCAGGGGTCACTGTCTAGGGGCCACATGGAACATACGTAAGCAACTAACACTATCGCTTACCCGCCTAGAATCACAGCTACTCCAATATGAACGCAAGGGTGAGGCAGGGAGTAGACACTCGACCCGCCTGGAAACCCTCCGGGCTCAGCATGCGGAACTTATGGAGCGCTTACGATGCCACAACTACACGGCTCACACTGCTCGCACACATGCCACAGCAGATAGGGAGGGTCGCCTGCTAGCCTGGCTGCTAAAGCAGAAAAGTAAACACGCTCCAATTGGAGACACACGTACACCGGAAGGGAACATGGTGTACACACAGCGTGAGATCCATAGGGTGATGGTAGACCACTACACACAATTATACCGATCAAGGAGACGCTGCCAAGATCCAGAGCTGGAAAGATTCCTAGAGCCTATCCAGCTACCCACTGCATCGCAGACACATCAGGAGGCACTCAATGGTCCCCTTACCCTAGAAGAACTCGGGGAGGGGATCCGATCTATGACGTCGGGGAAAACGCCAGGACCGGACGGCCTACCAGCTGAGTATTACAAAGCTTATCGGGAATCTTCGGTACAGTGGTTGCACACCCTCTACGTCGTGGCTCTGGAATTGGACACACTGCCCCTTTCGATGAGCGAGGCCTACCTGGTGTCCTTGCTGAAGCCAGACAGGGACCCCACAGCCCAGTCTTATAGACCCTGGTGCTGCTCAACACGGACTATAAGATATTTGCCAAAGTGTTGGCAGAACGGCTAGTGCTGGTAGTCCCTGAATTGGTTCACAATGACCAAAATGGATTTGTACCTAAGCGTAGCACATCGCTAAATCTTCAAAGCTTTTTTAGAGTGGCGTCAGACAGAGTTAGGGCGTGGCCCAGAGCGGGATACCTTGTGTTAGACCTAGAGAAGGCCTTTGATTGCCTAGAATGGAGCTATCTAGCGGCAGTACTATTGAGATATGAGCTAGGCCCCGGATTTCTTCAGATGGCTGGCCTCTTATACAAGAATCCCACAGCTCGGTGCAATTGGGGGCATACATTTCTGACACTATTCCGATATTCCGCTGTCACCCCTCCTGTTTGCATTGGCAATAGAACCCCTAGCAGCAGCGCTGCGTGCGACACTAGGAGATGGAATACCCCTGGGTGACGCGGTGCACCAAGTGTCGCTGTACGCAGACGATCTCCTGATCTACGTGAGGGACATAGAGAATATACCAACCCAGCTGGCAGGTACATTACGCGACTTCACCGCCATCTCGGGACTCAGCGAAAACGCTGGCAAGTCCTGTATCTATGCATTCGGGGAGGGAAGCAGAGACCCGGGTTACACACTAAATGGTATAAGGGTATAGTGGAGAGAAGACACCTTCCGCTACCTGGGAATCGAGGTATACCATCAACCGACGGATCTATTTGACGGCAATCTAGGAAGGGCCTTGGCTGCACACAAGTCGCAGGTGCACTTCTGGAACACGCTCCCACTGACGGTCACTGGAATAGTGGCACTATCCAAGATGGTGATCCTTCCCCGCCTCCTATACTACTTTGCTAATCTCCCTATATATATTCCGGCGTCCTTCTTTGCTACACTTACTAGCTTACTCAGGGACTTCGTTTGGGGGAACGCCAGACATAGAATGGCACTGGCGAAATTGTACCTGCCGACCGACCAGGGGGGTCTTGCCGCGCCCTGTTTTGAGCAATACTACTTGGCCGCACAACTGCAGTGGATTACTCGCTGGCTTGCAGATAGGGGTCGCGAGGACACTGCGACCACACTACCTCCCCGCTCACTGGAACAAATTACCAGGCTCTTTAACCCGGCCACCAAAGCCGCTGACCCAAAGCCACTCCTTCTGGCGGTGGCGTATAAGTGCTATTGCCGTAGCCTCGACCTCACGAGAGCGCTAATTCCCTATGCACCAGCAGTACCACTGGAGGGATCCCCTAGTGGGTCCGGGGTACTCACGTCTACCGTGCTCAGGGACTGGCATGCAGCCGACATGCAGACCCTGGGAGATCTGTATCGGGATGGCACACTTATACCATTTGAATCCCTAGTTGAAGACGAGGGACAACCGCCGGGGCAATTCCTAAGGCATCGATCGTTGGCTGCGACACTAACTGCTAAATGGGGGGACATGACCACGGAGCCGAGCCAACACCTCACTATACAGTACCTCCACGTCATGGGGCGGGGCAGGCATTTAGTCCGCTGGTTCGCAGCGTCACTCCGAACAAATGCAGCGATCAGTCTGGACCCACTCCGCCGCAAGTGGGAAACTGATCTAGGGTGCCAATTGGAAGACAGGGAATGGGAAAAGGTACTGAAGAGCCCAGTTCGCATACCCAGAAATATGCGATTCAGACAAATACAATTGTTTATAGTCCACAGGGCATATCTTATGCCAGAGATGATTAACAGGTACTTTCACCGCACAGATGCAGTGTGTCTTCGCTGCTCGGAAGCAGGAGCAGGACTGATACATATGCTGTGGGACTGTCACGAACTACGTACCTATTGGCGCGCAGTCAGTGAGCAATTGCACATATGCACAGAATGCGACATACCCTTTGAATGGCCTGCTTACCTATTACACCATTTCCGTAGAACCCCAACCACAAACGTCACATCTAGGTTCCTTGACCTGCGATTGGTGGTTGGCAAGCGCCTTCTCACTAAGCGGTGGAAAGCACACGATCCACTGCATATATGTGCATGGAGGTACTCGCTTTTAGCTTGGGCCAAAACAGAAGAAATCACCATCTTGCGAGAAGAAACGATGGGACTAAGGAAGGAGCCCATAGTGGCCCAGTGGGAGGGATTGCTCCGGGCCCTATGGCAGGCAGGGGGGGACAACCCTGGGGGACAGTCCGAGGAAAGTCGACGCGAGCGAGCAGTGAGGGTCGGACATCCCGCCAATAGACAGTCGTAATATCAGGCGCACGCACATATTCCACTTAACAATCAGGGTGGACATAGCCACAGCCAATAGATGGGGGATTACTGTCAAGCTGATGTCACGAGGTGGGGAGATAGGGGGGGGGAGGGGGCATGGGGAGAGATAATTGCATAGTTAATGCTGCCATGGTTAGTTTGGTTTCGATTGTTTTGACCATAACATCTGTTCAATTGTATATGTTAAAAGATCGGAAAGGACTCCGTAAAACGCACTAACGAGACCATGCAACTATAGTACTGTAACTTTTACCCTCCGTGAAACTGACTGATTGCTGGGGTTAACCTCGACTCTGAACCAGCGAAAGTGCAGATATGTATGTCTTGTTGATCACCCCATTTAAGTAGTGTACTTCTAACATTGATAGACTGAGTAATGTACAGTTGGCTCTTAATGTGACACGTTGCCTTTCATGGATATGTAATACCAGAGCAAAATAAAAACAGATTTGAACAAAAAAAAGGAGCTACAGGGACAGATGCAGACACTAGTAATCCTGTAGTTACTATAAAACCGATGCGTGAAGCTGTGCCTTTGTATGTTCCCCCAAAGGGCACAGGAACAAGTGACGATAAAACTTCGGATAATGCGAAAGGATATTTTATTTATAATTGGGTCTATACCCCTTGGAGTAGAGCAGACGTTATGGCTCTTAAAGCTGCTTTGCCTGAGCCGCGCAAAAATCCACCCGCTTTTTATGAAGAAGTAGAAGGGGCTATTAACTCCTGCACTATGACTTGCCTGATATTGACATGTTCTTTGGCCTTATTTTACCCCCTGATATGTGGAGATCAATTCGGAAGGTAGACAATAATGTAGCTTATGGTGATACTTGGGAGCATTTAGAGGAAATAGATGCAGATAGAGAGCCTGCATAGAAACCACAACAGGTGATATTAGATCTTCCCAAAGCTATTGTAACTAAGTTGAAAACCCTTATACACCCTAAGAAAATAGATTGGACTACATTAGCGTCTTGTAAGCAGAAAGCGGATGAGTCAGTTTCTGATTTCTTTCTACGATTTCAAGAGACATTCCATGACTTCAGTCGGCAGTCGATGACCGATGACACGGATAAGCATCTGTTCGTAGAAAAATTTGTCGCTAACATGTTGCCAGAAATAGCTAGTCGCCTAAAGGTCAGCGAGAGTTCATGGACTACGTCTTCCCCTGTCTCCCTCTTGACTATTGCCCAGTATTATGAGCGTCAGGAATTGGAAGCTAAAAGGAAAGAGAAACGAAAGTTATGTTGGTTCAGGTCTATGGTCCCTCATTTAGAGGTGGTAGAGGCGAACGTGCGATGTATCGCCCTTGTGTACCCCCTTTTCCTCAAGCAACTTTGTCTTCTGATCAGTGTATGTATTGTAAAGAGACTGGACATTGGCGTTCTGAGTGCCCCCATTTACGAGGTCAGCAGTATCAGCGGGGTAGAGGAAGTATGAGAGGACGCCCAGGGAACACAGGAAATAGGGGAGGTGTTGATAATCGTACTAGAATTGAGGCAGTTGAACACAATCCTAATTCTTTTAATACCTTTGATATGAGCAACCAATACCAAATGTCTGATTACTTGGCTGATGGCCCTAAGGATTCTGATTATGCATAGGAATGCCTATGATGGGGTAAGGAACCGGTTGAGGTCCCAGTAGATCAGAGGGGTCCCTATGTCGATGCAAACGTCTTGGGTTCTACTGATCGCTTTCAGGTAGCTACAGGAGCTACTCATAGTGCTCTGTTCAAACAATTGGTTCCTAGGGCTCCCCAGTCTGGCCCATCGATAACATCGATAGGATTCGATGGGACACCTTACCTTAGCCCACTGTCACAACCACTTGCATTCAGTCTTGATACATTCACTGCAACATGTCTATTTCGGCTTTCCCCTAACACACCAGATAACATTGTGGGTATTGATATGCTTAAACATTTTCGTGCTACAATACGTTGTTTCCCAGAAGGTGTGCGTGTTATTTTAAATTACAACTATCCAATGGTTGAGAGGTCTTGCCTTATTAAAGAAGATATTGCTCTGGCATCGTTACCTAGTACCTTGTGGGCAACATCAGACACTGATGTGGGACAAATGGTTATCCCACCAGTGCATATTCAAGTGAAAGAAGGTGCTTCATTGCCCCAATATAAAATCTCTCGAGAGGTGAAGAAGTATTGATACACATTGTGCAGGATTTGATCACAGTGGGGGTTGTGAAAGAAGTTCCGTACAATACCTGTAATAGCCCTATTCTTCCTATTTCGAAGAAAGACACATTCTAAAGTTTATAGAGTTATCATTGACCTGCGAGAATTTAATAAGCTAGTAGTGCCCCAATACCCGGGAGTTTCTGACATCACAACACTTCTTACTATGGTTCCTCTTACTGCAACTACCTTTAGTGTGATCAATTTGAAAAATGCTTTCTTCTCGATACCTATTCATCCTGACAGCCGTTATTTGTTCGGCTTCACTTTGAATAATCGTTCCTTCAGATTCTGTAGAGCTCCACAAGGGTATACAGAGAGTCCTAGCATCTATAGCCAGGCACTGAAAAGGCAGCTTGATTCTTTCCCTGTGCCAAAAGGGGTGGCTCCTATTCAATATGTTGATGATATCTTATTGGCTGCTGATACCCCTGAACAGTGTCAAGAAGAAACACTGTTATTGCTCTCATTTCTTGCATCTTATCATCATAAGGTGTCTCGAAAGAAATTGCAGTATTGTAGACAGCAGGTTACCTATTTAGGTCACCTCCTGTCTAAGTAGGGACATGCACTCATACCAGACCGAATTCAAGCTATTTTAGACATGCCTGTGCCACGTACTCAGAAGGATGTTCGTGCACTGATTGGTCTTACTTCTTTCTGTAGGCAGTGGATCCCTATCTTTTCCTACATTGTTAAGCCCTTGTTAGCCCGCTTGACTAAAGACACTCCGATGCCTCTCCAATGGACTACTGAATACCAGAATGCTTTTCAACAGTTATGTCAAGCTCTTTGCTCTGCACCAGTATTAGGAACTCCTGACTACACTAAGGCCTTCACACTCTATGTACACGAGAGGGACGGCTGTGCTCTCTCGGTTTTAACCCAGACACACGGTGATAAGCAGCGTCCTTGTGCATATTTCTCAGCTGTCCTTGATCCAGTCATCCGTGAGTTGCCTGGGTGCTTTCGAGCGGTACTGGCGACAGCTGTGTCCATATGTCAGAGTGAGGGAATAGTCTTGTCACATAGATTGCTTGTGTTAGTGCCCCATTCGGTTGACGCCCTTTTGAACCAAACGAAAACACAACAATTGACTAGTGCTCACTTGACAGGTTATGAATTGACACTTTTGGCCCCTCATATCACATTGAAAAGATGTTCGATTTTGAGCCCCGCTACACTATTGCCATTTCCAGCTACTCAGTCCCACTCACAAGAGTCACATGATTTTATATTTCTTATTGAAGAACAACCAAAGGGTCGTGTTGACCTACAAGATACGCCCCTTTATAGCTTTGATGGGAAATTGTGGGTTGATGGGTCCTGCTTGAAATTACCTGATGGCACAACATCAGCTGCGTATGCAATTACAACACTCCAGACTGTAGTTGAGACAGCTCGCATTCCACCGAAGTCAGCTCAGGCAGCTGAGTTGATAGCGCTAACAAGAGCATGTGAGCTTAGCACTGATCTGCTCGTTAACATCTACACTGACAGCCGATATGCTTTTGGAGTGGCTCACGATTTTGGGCTACATTGGAAGGAAAGAGGATTCCTTACTTCGCATGGGACATAAATAGTGCATGGGGAATTAGTACATGATCCCCTTACTGCCTGGCAATATCCTAAGAAAGTAGCGATTGTTAAGTGTAGCGCAGCTGAGGGTGTCTCTAACACCTTAAATCCTTCCAACATGATATACCATTCGAACTAGATGGGTTTTTTCATGTAGTCATCTGTATTTGTTCCTACAAATAGCCGCACTCTCTGCCAATTCCCAGCGCTCAACTTCTGTTCACCAGTGTTCACTTTTAGGGGCCCGTGGGGATTTCCATTGTTGTGTCATAACCTGTTCAACCAACAATAAGGCTAAATTTGCAAACCTGAGTATGGTCACGGAACCCCTGGGCCTAGGATGTAAACCAAGTATACATTGTGCAGGTGTGCTCCATTGATCAAGACCAGAGATAGTTGTCAGGGCGCAGGTTATACCCGCCCAGTATGGATTTATTACAGGGCATGACCAAATCATGTGCAGGAGATCAGCAATCAAAGCCTTACATCTTGAACACTCGGAGGAGGCGGCGGGAAAGGCGATGTTCATTCTGTGGGGTTTTAAATTTGTCCTGTGTAAAATAGAGAATTGTATGAGCTTAAATCTTGCACTGCCGGAGACCTTTTCTGGGTATTCTAATATGTGGGCCCAATCCTTGTCCAAGAATTCACAAATTAGGTCCGCATCCCATTTAAATTTAAGGTAGGGTATGGGAGACTTTGAGATGGACCCTGGTTCGTAGGTAAAGCCAACGTACCAGGTGCCTGCAAAGTCCCATGGTATGTAATGCTTGTAATAATTAGTATAGGGTCAGTTCCATCCCATCAGGGGACCAATATTGGTGGACATAGCGAGTCCAACTGGCAGAGGTTAAAAACAGGGTTTCAAGAAGGCCATGTGTATGAGTAAAATAAGTGTTGGCCATAAGCATTCCATCTCGAAATAGCGAGCCCACTGTCATCTTCCACATTTTGTTCCCAAGTGCTAATCAGTCGTGCCATCAGGGTACCTGAGGGTGTCGGGATACCACAGAGTGGGATGTTCATCTCGTATGGCAGAACGGGAACGGTATATCTCACTGAAAGCTTCCAATAAGCGAGGGCCACTCATAGTAGAAGTGCAGTAGTTGGTGTTGTGGCTGCTCCAGGGCAGATTAATTTATGGAGTTGACCATGATCTACTTGTGCTGCCATAAATCCTATTTCTGTCAAATTGTGACCAGCTTACCAATAGGATAGGCCAGCCATTGCAGCTGCCTCACCAGACAATCCTTCAAACCCAGGGCAACCATGTCTCCAGCATCTGAAGGAAGCTGCAATCTGGCAAGGCTAACACTACGGTGACCCAATCTCCAGGTAAGTCTTACCAGCATGGAATTCAGGCACTGGAACATCCATGCCAGGACCATCGCCGTAAGATTCACAAAATAATACAAAAGTTATGGCAGCATGACCATTTTTGCCAGGGATAAACGACCAGCTACGGATGAAGGAAGGGTGATCCAGAAGGCAATTTGTCCTTTAAGGGAGTTTATTGTTCGGGAAACATTGCCTTCAAGTACATTTCGGCCATCATGATAATTATGGACTCCTGAATATAAACAAATATGAAAAGCTGCCCATATAGTCGTATCTCCAAACCACAGGAATTGGCCCACTGAACCAGGTGTGAAAGGGAACACGCACAACTTATCTACATTTATCTGAAGACCGGAGAGCTAGAGTTTGCGTAATGTCTCCCAATCCTTCTCTCAAGTACAAAATCATGTCATCTCTGTATAATGAGATCGAGTAGAGCGAGTGCTTCATGGGAATCCCCCATTCTAGGGAGTCTTGTTGCATATGCTGCGCTAACGGTTCGATTGCCAGTACAAACAGAAGTGGCGATAAGGGACAGCCCTGCCGTGTTCCTTACAACACCTGATATGCACCCAAGACATGACGGTCCATCCGAGTACTGGGAATGGTTAACGAGTATAACAAGTTAACCTACTTGATGTAGGTTGGAGGAATACCATAGCGGGCCAATGCTGCCAACAAAAAGTCCCACCCCAAAGTATTAAAGGCTTGCTGATGTCCAATGATACGCCACTGGCATATTGTAAGTGGTCCCTGACTGTTTTCATTGTACTGAAGAGCCGACCGATATTTAATGAAGTGATGCGTCGTAAAATGAAGCCATTCCGGTTGGCATGTACCAATCACAGCAACAAAGGGAGCAGCCAGCTGGCCAGCATTTTACTCAATATCTTATAGTCCTAGTTCAGAATTGACAGCGGTCTGTATGAGGTAAGTTCCTCTGGCTCCTTCCCAGGCTTCAGGAGAGAGGTCACTCCCTATGATGTACAACATACAAAACTAATGTTTTTGTGGGTAGCACATCTTCCAAACATTATTGGTTTTGTTGATGGTACACATACTGCCATATGTCCCCCTCTGCAGATGAATTCATATATAGAAACAGGAAAAGCACCAATTCACTCAATGTTCAGACAGTGAGTGATGCCTCATGCATCATAAATGACCTTGCAGCTAGATTCCCAGGCAGCACACGAAATGTTGAACTTATGTTCCGCCACAGTGGAATATATAACTCTCTGTCTCAGGGTGAATTTGGCTATGTTTGTTTACTAGGCAAGAGGATTACAAACTCAATTCATACAGTCTTAAATAGCATATTGGTATAATAATCTAATTGTTTCTCCTCATAATATTTAAGGGGACAGTGCATAAGCCTTGCGCCCTTGGATACTGACACCATACTTGAATCCAAATGGGTACCTGCATAATAAAACAGACCACTGAACGTCCTTTGTATTCCAAATTAGTTTAACTGTATGTGTTAAAATTGTCGTATTGATACAACTGAGTGTATGGAAGGGTGAATTTGGACTGAAAAGTTTGCTTTTCTGAGCACTGGCAATTAAGGTCCAGTTCTGACCACCAATTCTTATTTGTTTTGGTGACTTTTGTTACAGGTTAATAGCAGTTCTGAACAGCTGCTGTGATGGGAGGGCGTTTCGTGCCCATGTTGCTGTTACTGCCTTCTACTCAGTTGTATCCCTAGAAATGAAGGGGCAGATGTAAGAGTTGCTCTTCAACTTTCTTGCCTGTGCTCATGTTCTTCTCACACTCTACACCGAGCAAGTCTTCGATTCACTGGAGATAAAAGGGTGATGTTCAGGGAGGCTAAGGGAAGCACCACTGGTGGTGCAAACACCAGTAGAAAGCAGCTGAGAAAGACGCCCATAGCCTTTAGTGACTCTGTAATAACACTGGATTTCACAACTGTGATGCTTTTACATGGTCGTCCTTAAGAGATTCATAAACACACAGCCATGTCTTGAAAACCCACTCCCCGCTACCACAGTATAAATCGAATACATTTTTCTTCCCCTTTCGCTTCCCAACTATTACTTTCCTTAGTCTGCTCACCATTGTCAATCACTGACAACCCCAAAAGTTGTAAATTAAATAATGTAATTTTAGCCTAAAATATTTACCCAGAGGAGACACTCACACAATTTTTGCTGTGAAAATTAGTCTGCAGCTATATTGTGCCTATATGCCTGCAGGCCAACACTCCAACTACAAGATTAAAACTATGGAAGTCAGGTAATGATGATATTTCGCTGACAAGTATTCGAAGAGTAACATTTATGTTTCAAGCAACAAAAAAAGTGATTTTGCCGAGAATTGGTTTGCAGTGTTCTTGTTCGAGGGGTTAGAGAGAAATTCAAGTACATTTATAATAAAAAAAGATTAAAAAAGCAAATGTTCATTTTTAGGTATGGTATAAAGATAGCTTTAGCTGTGTGCCAGACCGTGAGTAATGAAAAAGAAACAATGTATAGAGAAAAGATGGGCATGGGACCTCTTATTCACATTTTACATTGGAGTACAGGACCACTTAATCCAATTATGAAAGCGAGAGTTACATTTTAAATCGGTCCACATGGTAAACATTTGGTGTTCCAAGTGTTAGTTGTCATGACTTATGGAATATTTACTATTTACTGTCTGAGGACACATATGGCGAGTTCGCACACCAAAAAATTAAAATAAAGTGCACTCCGGGCACACTGCCCGGTCACCATAGACACAGAGGAGCCTTCGAAGGTGAGGTATTTTCTCTCACGAAACATCTAGGAAGTAAAAAACGATTCATTCCTGACAATACATAGACCATGGGTAGAATTCATTGTGAGAAATGATGGACTCCGGAATTGGAGGGCTGGCTGCAAGGCACAATACGTCCTTGTTAAATACCTTGTAAGGCGGACTGAGAGGTAGGTGCTCCTTTCTGTGGTGTAAACACCAGGGCTGTTTCTACCATTAGGCAAGACTAGGCGGCAGCCTAGGGTGGCAAAAGGGCTAGGGCGTCAAAAGGGGGATTTTTTTTTTATTTGAATGCAACAGCACCTGTATGTGAGTGCAAGCGCACTTGTTTGTACATGCTGCGCAGCGCACCCTAGCATAGTGGTGTGTGGAGCGGGCCGGCGGTACCAGTGTGTGGGTCCCCAGGGCCGTTAGTCTTGTAGCGCGGGAAAGCGCTACCAATGATGGCCCTGGGCATCATTTTTGGCCAGTCCCCGTGCGGTGCTTTATGCAGCAGCCAGTGACATTGGTGACTACTCGCACGTCGCACCACCCTCTCTTTCGGCGCGCGAAGGACAGACTGTGAGTGTTGGCTGCTCTGGTGCCTAGGAAATAAAATACCCCGTGTCAGGTAATTGGTTTATAATTCACGAATTTCATTTGTTTTTAAGCAGTGCAAACAGGTGGCTAACAGCACGCCACACATAAAATAATATATGGTGCCAAGAGGTTTATTTTTTCCATCAAGTCAATCTGAAATTCGTTTTTTGTTTTTTCACCCCAAAATACAGGTTCCAGTCTTATTATGGTCTGGAAATAGTGAAAAAAAGACAAATAGCCATCATTTATTTTCTAACCTGCAATAAAAACAAGTTCACATTGTGCTCTGCCTCTTGCGCTTTAGCTTTTGAGGTTGTTTGTCAGGATTTATGCGGCAATACATATCAGCGGCGGCTAGATATGAAGCATGTGATGCTTGACCTGCGTGAATAAAATCATATAGCGAGACTCTCCAATCCACCTGGTTCTAGAGTCCGTTTGCCAGCTCTATATGATTTACGACTCAAATGTACCCAGGCAACTATTGTACCGCGCTGTGATGTGCTATGGCTACGTTTGCGCTCTATACTCCCACTTACAAAACATACATCGCTAATTAAATTGTGCCTCGGGCTTAGATAATAGGTCATTATTACTCAACACAAAAGCACTCCTTTTTTACTTGGAAAGATAAAAGGCTGAATAGACTGTGCACATATTTCAATTTGTGACCAGCTAACACTGCAGATCTCCGCAGCAAGCGGTTAACCTACTCAGCTGTTTTGCCATGTGTTCTGTGATTGTTGGTCCTATTTATACTCCGGGCCACTTGAAATTAAGCCGCAGGGGGAATCAAATTATGCGGAGAGTTGGCTAAATTATGCGTCAAAAAAAGGCTAATTATGCGGCATAACTAGGAACATTTTATGATCTAATGCATTAATTCTCCTAGCCTGGATGACAGGGGGAGAGAGTGGTGGTAGTAAAAGGGAGGGGGCGGCATTGTTCAATTCTCGCCTAGGGCGGCAAAACACCTAGAAACGGCCCTGGTAAACACTTTGCCCAATTGCCCCCTTTACTTCAGCAACCACTCTCACCACCAGTCATGTGGGTATTTCAGATATGTTCCACAAATCAGAATGAACACAGTTGACTGACTCCATGGCTGTCGATTCAATAAAATGCCAGGCATAGCAAAAGTGACATCACAAGCCCTTTTACCTCTCTTCACCCAAATGGTGCCACAGGCAGTGACATCAGAAGATCATCAAGATTGTGATATTACATCATGTGACCTTTGGATGCACATGACTTCACAGGAAGTAATACTTTTCTTTTTGGCACAGATGGGAAGGTAAAACCCGGCACCCCATCTCCACAATCCTACTCTACAGAGTGCTCATCCTGACTGTTGATTTCAATACCCAATACTGTCACTGACTTGTTTTAGGCAATCTCCCATTCATACTCATATCCACATCAGACCATGCTGGGACTTGTACCCTGACATAGTTAAACCCATCTAATTGATCAATCTCAATCTGTAAATGAAAAATCTAATACTATCAAAGCTGTGTCTTCATGATGTGCAGTCATAAACCTGCTGGCGAGTAAGTGTATTTGTTGACCAGGCTGACTAATGGGAGGCGGGAACACCCAACTGTAAACATTACTTCACACTACAGTAGTTATGTTTGTGGGTATTTCTGATCTGTCTGTACTGTGTCCACAGCTGGCCAGCAAAGGAAGGCTATTTACAATGAAGGATGGTATGAGATTGTGTGAAAATATAATGCAGGGTATTGATTGCAAGTCTAAAACAAACAATTGAAACAACGGCGTACTGTATAGACCGCACCTCAATCAAAATTCAGAAAATGTATATAGTCCTCTGAACTACTTATCCGGCACCTGCCATTGTTCCGTATCACTGTTTCCCAGATTAATGAGTAGCAAATGGATAGGTGCACCAGCAAAAGATTCGGAATCCAAATAATATCCAATATGTATATTCTGTGCAGGGCTGTGAAAATTAAGGGGACACAAGAAGACATAAAAGAGCAAGATGTGTATCAGTTAAATTAATGAGAGGCAGAATGCCTCAGTGGACCCAAAGACTCGGGTCTTCAGGACTTTCCTGAAATGCGTTTCTGAAAATGTCAGCCTCATGAGGTTCCATGCACGGGTTCCTAGGACTGCCAGCGTTTTACCTCCTTTTAATTTAAGCCCGTAGGTAGGGGACTTAAGTAAATTGGCTGAGGAGGATCTAAGGGTCCCGAGTTTCTGAAGGCTCAAAAGTGATCATCAATACCTGAATGTGCAGCCAGTGTATGATCTACGAGGCAGTTTTAGCACTCGTAAAACTCTGCTGCATATTGCATCATCTGTAGTTTATATAATACTTGTTTATTGGTTCCTGAAAGTAGGCTGTTGCAGTAGTCTAATCTGGATAGTATAAGAGCTACATCCGCTGTCTTCCTCGCCGAGACGGGAATGTAGTCAAAGAGCTTTCTAAGAGTTTTAATGAGGTTAAAGCACATCCCTGCAACTGCGAGAGCTTGTGGCTGAAATGAAAGGGACATATCAGATTTTACTCCCAGATTCCACTGGGTTAGGGGGGGTAGGAGCGTCATCTGGCCACCACTGGATCGGCTTGAAGGGATTGTCCTTCCCTATTAGCAAAATCTCCGTTTTAGCAGAGTTGCAATTAAGATGATTGTCTTTCATCCAACTAATAACCTCTGTAAGGCATAGCTTAAAGTTAACCTCTGCTTTATTATCGTCTTTGTCTAAGGACAGGATCAGTTGTGTGTCATCCGTGTAGGATGTAGTAGCGATATTAAAGGTGGAAATGAATGAGATAAGTGGGGAATTGTAGATACTGAACAAGAGAGGGCTAAGAGATGAGCCCTGTGGGATGCCTGAAGTGATGGAACGTTCAGTTGAAAGAAATAGTCCTACGTCTACCGCTTGTCTACGGTTAGTGAAAAAGTCTTTTATTCAGGCCAACACGGTGCCAGATATGCAACAATCTTTTATCCGAGTTAGGAGAATATCATGTGAAATGGGATCTAATGCGGGTGCCAAGTACAATAGGAGCAGTACTGCATTTTTCCCTTTGTCCAGGGTACATTTCAGAGTTTCCACTTTTGCCAATAGAGCTGATTCAGTTGAATTCTTTGGGCGAAATCCTGATTGGCAGGGATGCAGTATCTTAGCATTTTCAAGAAAGTTCTTTAGCTGTCTATAGACCAGTCTTTCTGTGATTTTGACCAGAATAGGAAGAAAAGAGATGGGGTGGAGGTTAGAAAGGGTGGACTGCTTTTCTGAAGGGGTCTGACAATTGCTAATTTCCATTCTGCTAGTACTGTTGCTGTGGCCAGGGAAGAGTTAACTATGTTGTTAATTACTGGGTTGATGAACTCAATAATCTTATGGATTATCATGGGGGCATGCCTCGCAGGGAGTGCCAGTTTTACATGTTGTAATGGCTTGACATGACTTGTCAAGTGTGATTTTATACAAGACATGGAGGGATGGGCAATATAGATATGATTGGACTTAGAATCTGGGCCCTGTATGGGAGTTGTTGGAAAATCCTTTTAGATGGAGAGAATTGTTTGCTCAAATAAGATAGAGATCTGCGCACAACCTCTGTGATGGGGGAATTTCCTTGACTAACGTTTTAGGATGGGTGAAGGACTTTACTATTGTGAAGATAGTTTTCTGATCCTGTTGTGCCTCTAGGATCTTTTTTGTGCAGTACTCTTTTTTGCAAGCTTGATATGAAGGTGGTATTTTTTCCTACTAATTTTGAAGAGGTTGAGTTCTTCTAGGGAGTAAGCTCTTCTCCGCCTTCGTTCCTGTTGTTTGCATTGAAGGTGGAGCTCTGTTAGTATGGGCGTGAACCAGGGTGCTGAGGTTTTGAGGTTTCTTTTTTTTGTTTTGTTTTAAGGGAGCTAGCTCATTGCTGATCGAGGCAATCTATGTGTGGAAGAGTTTGGTGTCTTTTGAGGTGTCTCCCGACAGCGTGGGGTTGGATGTGCTTGCCCGGTGTGGCAATTCAATGTTATAAACCATTCTAGCCCAATTGCTACTTGGTGGCGGATCAGAAGATTGGTTGGGGGAAGGATTTGGGGTAGGGTTCTTAATGCTGAAAGGGATTAACATGTGATCTGACCAGATTTGGGGACCTGGTGAGTTGCCAGTGAGTTGGGTAAAATTAGAACAGACTCCGTCAAGGGTGTGACCTGCCTGATGAGTGGGTTCTAGGATCAACTGATAAATTCCAAGGGTTTCTAGGACTTCTAAAAAGTTGTCTACTCCTGGTTCATTCCTGCACTCTAAATGGAGTTTAAAGTCCCCTAACAGTACCGGAGCGTGAGGTGACCTAATGTTTCTCCTAGGCTTTCCAGAAAATCCAAGCTTTTTACTGGTGGGTGGTAAATCAGGGCACCCGTAAAGGAAGTAGAGCCATTTAGTTTAAAATAAAAGCCCAAACTTTCTGACCCTTTCAGGTTGGGAAGCTCAAAGTTTGTACATTGGAGGATATCCCGGAAGATAATGGCTATTCCTCTTCCTCTTGTTTCATTTCTGTCTTGTCTACAGATAGTATAGCTGTGGGGGAGTGCTCATGCGATGTCGGGATTGCACCATTCCTTAAGCCATGTTTCAGTGATAAAAAAGAAGTCGAGGTGTAACTCTACAATAATTTCTTTGATGTCTAATTTGTGTTTGCACAGAGAGCGCGTACTGATGAGCCCCCGCCCCCTTTAACTATTTATTCAGTGAAGTGCCATTCAGTGTTTTGGGTCTAGTTTCTGCGAAATTGAATTCCCTTTTACATTTGTGACATGTTAGTGGGCCTCTAATTTTGCAAGGTGCCAAACTGCATTCACATTTCACTCCTGTGCTAAATTTGTTTAAAAATTCAACTGTCCATCCCGGCTCTGGGGGAGATCGAGTAGCATGGCTGGCGCTGGCCGGGTTCCAGACACGGATCGGGGCAGATGGGCTTGCCTTAGGCGCGCCTTCGGCGCGCCAGCGGCTCATCCGCTTTGGCAGGCTGCTTAAGTACAGGAGCATGCCAACCAGTAGAACGCTAGAGCTCCAAGATGGCGGCTAGTAAAGGGGCCTTTCTCCTCCTGGAAGGGGAAGGGAAGTGCGGTGCAGAGTGCCAAGAAGTCCCAATGGAAAAGCCCAAAGAGAGAGTCCACTACACGAGGAGCCCGTCTTAACAGTGCAAATTCAAACAGATTCAAGGTAAATAATCATATTCATTGCCTATGAATTTCGTTGTACAGTAACCATCTTTAAAACATTCATATTTGAGGTATCACACATATTTTCTACCAACCTACTTCACAATACAGGTCAACAAACAGTGATGTTAGCTTTGAATCAAGCACTTTTATCAATCAAACAAAACAACCAGGTACAGGAGATATGACACGACCATCGAGATACCGAAACTCAAGAAAGCAAGGAGATATTACCTGACAGAAATCTGACGTCCATGGACCAGCCATCGGAATATTTAGCATTATAAACCATGCAGTGACCTTGAAGAAAGCCATTGTAGGAACAGAATATCACAGCCGAGATAACTATGTGGAGGGGTGAAGGTCGTCCTCTTGTGATCAATGAATATATAAATGTCCTACAAAGGAAGAAACAAAAAAAAATGTAGAACATCTTTGAAGCCACACCATTTTGTTCAATCCTCTAGCAGCTCTTTATATCGACAAATGTTTGGAATTAAATTCGCAAGGAAGGCTGCACAGTGCACTGCATAGCCACCAGAATTATCTCTAGGTGTGTGATGAGTAGGAGGTTTAGGGGATGTTTAGTTACGATGTTTAGGGGAGCTCCAGGTGTGCCTGACCGAGGTCACTAGCTCAACCATGAGTGTTTTTTTCGGGTTTTGTTCTGCTTTACCAACCATCTATCTTGCCCTGGTAGTAATATCTCTACGGGCACATGCCGTGTATCCACCGAAATCCGCCTACTACTTTATTACAAGACGTTATTGTTATGGAATTTGTATTATTTTAAAACGACTTCGGAGGAAGTCTTTTTTTTTATATTGTGATGCATTTGGGCAAGTGAAGCCTGGACGTGCAATAAGGCACGTTTATGGTTATGGGATGTACGGCTCTTTAATGGTGGACCCAGGTCGTTGTGTAAAATATTAAAATGCCTGTTTCTTTGATTTACTGTCTTGGCTGCACGTTTGCAGCATCAAGCGAGGGGGTACATGTTGGGAGAGGATGTACCCTTACGGCTAGAGCTGCCGACCGTGGAGCTGGATAACCGGACTCGAGCCTATGCCCCGTCGTCTTGTAATATTTTTAAATGATCTGGGTGTCCATTTTGAGACATTTGAATTACTTAACATGCCTTGGCTGCGTGGTTGCAGCAGTAAACAAGGATGCACTCATGTTAATCATTCGTCAGCGGAAAGTAATTCCCTTTAGTACGGCAAGTATGCCTTGGTGAAGTCTTTTTAGGTCTCGCCTACGCAGCGCACATGCGCTGAATAAGGAAAAGACCTTTAGCCATCGATTCAGTTTGGCTGCCAAAAACGTGCATGCATTGCCTTCAATGGCAACGCGTGCACGTTTGGCGATTCCCTTGCGGGAGCGAGCTTTGACATATGGTTCCTGCTTGCTCCCGCAAGGGAATCCGGCGCAGGCCCCCTCCTCTCTCCCCTCCCTCTGCTGCCAGCGCGAGGTGCGCACGCGTGCCTTTTTTTGGATCCATTTCACAGGGAAGCAACTAAATGAAAGCAGGAAAGAAAGGTTGTGAACCGTTTCTTCAAGTCCGGTTTTCAGCAAGTGAGGAGCAAGACAGAAAGAGAGGGAATAATAGGAAGAGAGGGGGGGGGGGGGGGGCAACTGCCAGCGCAGAAAAGAAGAGGACATTGTCCGTGTCTTTGCTGGGCAGTAAGGAAGAGACAGCGCCCTTTTCCTTCCCTGCCCGTCCTGAATGTCCACGAAAGCAAGCCAAGCCTTATCTGAAGGCCTTTGCTATTTCTGGCATCCTGAGTCACAGTTTTGAAAAGGAAAAGTAGTGGTCTCGCCTACGTGTCATTCTCCGCTAACTTCCCGTCGATATTTTCGCCATCTTTCTTTGCCTCCTCTCTCCTGCCTTTAACTTTCACGGTCTGTCCCTCCCTGCGCCTCAGTCCTTACTTACTTCATCCCTACGTGGTCTATACTCCAGGTCTCTATGCTTCTTCTCATCTTCGCACTCTCCCTTCCTTATTCCCCACCATCCCCATCCCGTTTGAAGTTAGCTTCTCCGTTCAACCTCCACTGCTTTTTCCGTTTTCTGTCTCCTGCCTGGATCTCTTTCCCTCTATCTTTCCGTATGTTTTTTCCTCCACCACAGGTGGAACGCGAGACATCTACATATTTTACTGGCTCTACCACTACGTGTTTCTCCCATGTCCCTACAAACAGTTGACCTCCAAATCCCCCACGTTTCAGTCAATAGCACTTAAAGTATAGCTGTCAAGTCACTTGTCGCAGCTTCCGTCAAACCTGGCTTTTTAGCTTCCACCGCCCAGCATTCTGGGACAAGTAGTTTCCATTCTGCTACTCTAATATGGTCTTAAAACCCCATGATACGAAGTGCTGTTGATTGAAAACCGCTGCAAAAACAACAGTTGATGGACAGAATGCAGAACAATGTCATACATTCACCCCAGTATAGAGATATGGGACTAAATCCATCGTTTTTTTGCTCACCATGCCATTCTAGTTTGAACCCAGCCATATGCAAATCAGTCTTGACCCTGTGCCTCATGGGAACAGTCCAGCCCGAACTGCCAAGCCAGGTCCTCCGTGGACTGGAACCAAGCAGAGAAGTCGTTCGGAGTAACTGATATTACAGCGTTAAATTAAACTCCGATGTACTTAAGAGTGAGGGGAGGTTGGTTGCTTGTTTTCTGTCACACAAATGTGTCCTTTACCACCCGGCATACAACATGCCCAGGAGAATACATACTCGGGAGTTGATTTACAACGGTTCTATGAAGGAATGAGCGTCCTTGTTATGCATGCTTTACGGTCACTAAAGGTTCAGTTATTGTGGACCGAGGAGAGATTTTATAAAATGACATTCTCTACCCGGTTTTATTTTTACACATCAAGATATAATCCCCTAAATGTCAAACTATTGTATCGCCCAAGCTATTACTGCCACCTAACCCAAACACATCAACTACATCTACTTGAGTCTTCCGTCCCTAGCCCTACCCACATTTTACGTTTCAATTCTTTTCTTGTAACCTCCCAGTTCCTTTTCTTTAATTGCCGGATACTTCGACTGACCTTCAGTCTTTTTCCTCATCTGGACCTGCAGCCCTTTTCTAAGCCTGCACACTTACTGGACAAACGAAGCAGTCTTTTGCTCGCCTGTAATAACTAGCCCTCCAGCAACCTATATCTGTCCACTGGACCAAGGCTGCTGTGTCATAAAAATAAAAAATAAACTACTTCTGGTGCTGTAGGTTGCCACCAGCCATGAGTGAGAAATATGAATAACATAGCATCTCAGTTATCCAGCCTTAGTAACCCAAACCCTCCCCCTCAAACAAATAAGACAGGAGTGTGGTCCGACCATCTCTAGAAGTGACTAGGAAATCGCACTTTTCCTTTCAGCTAGCACTCCCTTTACTCACCAGCCAAGCATTTGGACTAGTAGTGATGTGAACCACTGCTCCAATCTATTCCTCAAAGTTCCCAAGGAAAGGACGGCTGTCCCCCTCCACACAAGAGACCCTTAAGGCATAAAGCGAAGGAGCCTGAGACCCGCTTTGCTTTGCTACATCTCACAAAATCAATTTCACAGTATCACTTTACATACGTGTTGGACCTGTCAGCCCTAGGGTGGTCTCCCCTTCTATTTTTGATCGTGCCTCATTTTTTCCACCCTCATTAGGTCTCGCCTAGACAGCGCTTGCGCTGTCTCTCCGAGACATGCAGTATACACTTTAGTGTGGAAGCTTCGTGGAAGCTCCGCCCACTCTCTATGCTGCCTTCCAATTGGTGTAAGACTTGTTAGTCCCTCCTCATGACGATTATGTCGTCATTTGTATCCTTCCAAGGCTACTGGCCCCTTTACTCACCGCACTTTCTTCTGGTGCAGGGCCTAACCAAAACCACGCGCACGCGATGACGTGGTCTCTTCTTGGCCGGCTTTACTGAATGCAGCATCACGTGATCCGCGTTCACCAGCACCCGCAGCAGCTGAAACGGCCCGATGACGTGGTCTCTTCCTGGCTGGCTTTACCGAAGGCATCATCACGTGATCCGTGTTCACCAGCACCTGCAGCAGCTAAAACGGCTCGCACGCGATGACGTGCTCTCTTCCTGGTTTACAATCGGGAATGTTGGCATGTATGCTTTTGTGCCGTTTTTCGGCTCGGAAGTAACTGGGCGGAAAAGCTTTCAGGAATAGAAGCTCGACCCACCAGCGCCTAAGAAACGCTGTATTTTTTTCAACACTTGTATTTTTCTTTCCTACAATACGTTAATAAAGCGACTCGAGGACAAGTCCCCTTATTCTCTCGCCCTTTACAACTAGGCTGACATGAACGTTTTAGACACTATACTGCGCATGCCAGCTTTGTCCTCCATGTCAGCCATGTTTGGATCAGGCCAGCCTTCACTGCAATGTCAGTGTTGCAAAGAAGCCGAGACATGAGCAGCGGAGACGTTTGTGCCTGACCATTGCCTGACCATTGCTTAGGATAGGGCCTCCCACTTACAGTAACAGGGTCACAGAAGTTATGTGTTTACCTGCACAGACAGGCAGGATATTCAGCTAAAGGAAAGGTTCTGTGCTTCTGACTAGCCAACGAAAACCAAAAGGGGCGGGACTTCCGGGGCCGAGAATTCCAAGGCTGGGTGTTGTGGCTGAATCTGGGTTGAGTGTATAGTGTGAGTCTGAGGTTTACGTTCTCGAGGCTGTATTTTAAAAGGCGCAACCATGCCCGGAGTAGATAAGCTGCCCATCGAAGAAACGCTTGAAGACAGCCCACAGTTGAGGAGCGCCCCCGGGTTTATTTATTTATTTAATGGAGTTTTATATAGCGCGGACTTCACCTAAAGGTGTCAGAGCGCTGTATAATAGAACCAGTTACAAAGAGGGTATTGCAATTCTCCGCATTTGTCGACTTGGAGGCAATAGACTGCAGCACTCTCAGCTAGCCAATACAGGTATGCGCGCAATGCCTTACATTGCACGCATACGAGTTAAAGAGCTTCAGTCGGGGCTTCCGTTGTGCCCAGAAGTGTTTGCTCTGTCCTATTCTATATAAGAACCGAAAAACAAGCCAATGCTGCGTGTGAATTTGCCTAAAATTTCCAGTAGCCTGAATGAAACAGGGGCACTGACAACCAATTGTTCTGTTGGATTTAATCCTGGAAATATTTTTAGTTCACATTAGGAAACATTTTCAATTAACAATACATATTCATTACAAAAACATGAAAACACTTAACTCAACAATATAAACATTTGAAAAAATTAGACACCATTGTATTCATTAATACACTCTCCCATGAGGACAGCATTCATACTACTCATACATCCACACTCACCAACGTACAACATGAGACAATGATATTCAATAAATAAATCTTTACACAAAGGCCATCAAAACACGACTGTGCATAATAATGAGGCTTAATGCTATTTTTTCGCAAGATTGGCCGCAGAAGAAACAAGGTCTACGTGTTTCGAATCCCTTTGTTGACTGGGATTCTCATCAGGACCAACACTTGACTTAATCTAAGGAACGGGGAACTCTACCCAAGCCGGGTGTGTTGAACGGTGTCGAGTTGACTGAAGGCACTTCTTTCTGGAATTGGAATAATCACAAGGTGTCGCGAGTGTTTACAGGTACTCAGGGCTATCTCCAAAGAAGAGAGGGAGGGAGGATTTAATCTGCTGCCCGGTCGTCTGCTCTCCAGAGCAGGAACTAGCGCGGCGTGGACTCAGCCGGCCGTTTTGGAAAATGTACCGCAAATGACGTATCTGAAGAACCGGCACTGTCCGTGTATCTTTTCTCAGTTGTAAGTCACCCATTAGGTCCTATTCTAAGCAAACAGTCCTTCCCAGAGAAGCCGCGCTGTTCTGCTTGAAGTGCTGCTGTTCCTCAGAGGTATATCTGCTCTCCTAGTAAAGCCAAAGCAGTCCTGTTGAGAGCGGTGTGTCCATGGTCCTCTCTAACGTGCTGCAGTCCTGCTCATAAATGTGTGTAATGTGCGTTTCGAAGCACTACAATCGTGCTTTGAAATGTATGTACTATCCTGTTCAAAGTACTGCTGTCATGCCCAGAGAGGTCTTTACTGCCCCAAGTGCACAGTCTTGCTCAGAGGTGTGGTTGCACTTCTATTTAAAGTGCTGCAGTTTCTAAAATGGAATGTGTGGTGTCCTAGCACACGCATAGCATTCCAACATCCCCACTGGGACAGTAAGCCTGTACAAATACTGCAATACAATACAGTTGCAGTCCAGCCGAGAGGTGTTCCGTGGCCCTGTTTAAAGTGCTCTAGTGCCGCCTTCTGAGGTGTACTCCTGTCCAAATCAAGGGTGTAGTCCTGTTTGGACGTGTGCGCACCACCCGGTTCAAAGTAATGCAGTCCTCCTAAAACACATTTAAAGCCCGATTTCACTGCCTCTCCATGTAGAACCGTGCCGGACTTCTGATTGAGGGAGCCCCAGACGGATGTCGGTCATGTGCCCTTGCTGTGAGCGATATTAATAAACGCTCAGGCGGTATTGGGATAAGTGGATAAGGGACATCCCATGCGGTAAGATATGTCGCACAAATCTAATAGACTTGAATAAAAATGTAAACGGGCTGCAGCAATATTAACAGCGCGGGGAAATGACCCCCCCTTCTTCCAACCCTAGAGCTATAAAGGGTCCTTCATTCACTCATTGGGTGACCCTGCCCTAGCTGCCACCTCTCGAATACCACGCAGTCAGCATTACTCGCTTGGGAAACACGTCCCCAAGTACTGGAGCTGCATGCAATCAGTTCAAACTCTGCCCTTCTTTCCCACTCGCCTACATTTCAGTTGTCTTAGGATACAAGGGTGTGCATTGTTGGAAAAATTGAAAAACGTGATGAGGCAGGGGAACCAGAAAAGGGAATTGTGAGATGTGCAGACAGTATGAATATGGGTGCCACAAGCCGGCTGAAACAGTGAATAAATACCCTTTGCTTTAGAGCCAAGTTGTGCGGAGTCTGCTGCATAACGTGTTTGTAAACAACTCTGTGCTGCCCAGGAATGGGCCCAGCTCGGCTGTACTTAAGCATCCCAAAACATGCAGAGCCCGATTAAACACTCCCCCATCTTTTCTGGTAGCGGCGTGAAGGTTTGCACTGCCACTCCCTCCTGGGCCCTTTAAATGCACATATTTTTATTGTTTCTAATATTTTGGGTTAGAACATTTGTATTTAATTTTTGTTTTTATTGTGCAAATATTCATTAGCATATGCTGTAAAATGACCCTCTTTCCCCCTACAATAGCCATTGCTGCAGATGTCTGCAGATATGTCAGGGGCGAGTAGTTCATCCAGTCAGGCCTTTTATGCTGATATACTTTGGGGTTAATGCACCTGCTGCTGGAATCCTAGTGCACCTGCGCATCACATGATTGAATACCGATGAAGCCAGCATGGCCTTTAATTTTCTCCAGGCCAATAAGTAAAAACAAGCCCATATTATTGTTCCTTCACTGGTGGTATGAAATCATTTAAATAAAATCTGACCTGCTCGTTTTCCCAGGCCCCTGCAGCCTCCCAAACAGGTTAATTTAGCCGAATGTTTGTTCAATTGTTGACTGAACAACCCTTCACCACATGCCTTTGTTCAATTACGTGACACAGTTACACTACACTGGCACCAGTATCATCATGATGGCCAGAGTGACAGCGAGCTGATAGTCAAAGAGCTAGCCAGTGCAGCTTCCCTAAGGACTCAGCAGTGCAGCTCCTAGGACACACAGGCAGAAGCCCCTTTCTGCTGACAGTCCAAAGGCTGCAATCAATAGCCATATCGGAGCAATCAGAGGCCAGTCCTGAAAGGCCAGCATGCCCGGCCTCTCTCCCTCAATCATCAAAGCAACACCGGTGGCCCCTGGTCCCATCTCAACCTGGCCCAGGTGAGCTGAACACTTAGGATGTGAGTGGGGTCAAGATGGACAGGGAAGGGGCAGGTTGGTTCTGTTGGATATGAATGGAGTTAGTTCTAAGGCTAGGTGGTGCTTGAAAGCACTGGATGGGTTATGTGTGTTTATATTGGGAATGAGGTTTTAGTGTACTGGGTAGAGAAAGGCTGATTTTGCTCACAAGAAAGTGTCACTCATAGTCCTTGAAATGTCACTCATAATTACATTGAAATGTTGCATATGTCACACATATCAATCTGAAACCTTGGCAGCTATGTTAAAGGAATACACTCTTGGAATGGTCCGGATAGGGAGTAACAGTACACCTGCATTAAAGGTACTGGTATACTGGGGAATGTTGGTTCTGGCCCACTGAACACATTACAGCCCTGCTGACAATTATGTTTACTATCCAATTAAAAGTACAGAGAGGTCTGAGACTAACAGAAGACCACGCAGTGCTTCAGTACTGCAGCCCTTCAAAGAGACGCCTGTCCGGCACCAGTGTACAGCAGTCCTTGGGGGCTTGGCCCAGCACGCACTTGCCTTATTTTCCTTTATAGACATTAGCCTCTGCTGTGGGCCCAGTCTATGCTCACATAGATCTGGAGGCCGTGACAGAATCTGACCCTGCAATTTACAACAGCAGCGCTGCAAGTGCGCCCCAGGCCCATCGCAAGTGGAGTCGGCAGTGAAGGTATTTTGAAATACAGTGCATGCACTCCACAGCAATGCCAATCGGTCTCGCCATTGGGATCTTACATGTATTTAACTGTGCAGCAAATAAGCAGAGGGGGAGCTAGACACTCAGCATTTTAGCTGATGTCTGCAGAGGGCTTCTGCTGCCTCAAAAAGCGCCTTCCTTATTCATACGCAGTTACCCTGACTTCTAGTGCGAAAGTGATTCAGCACCCATGCTAATGTGCTGCATAGCTAAATACATATAATATCCTAATGGCGAGACCGATTGGCATTGCCAATGCTTGTTTTTATGTTGGACTAGGTCTCCGGGCGCCTTTTCATTGCCAATCAGTGTTAAGGTGCAGGTGCTCCCTTCTCCTAAGATGGCTGCCACAGACCCCAGCTACTGCAGAGTGGTCTTTCATAGTAGCACCCTAGCTGCCAGGAGCTGGCTGGAACCCCACAACAATGTTGCGACACCAGCCCGCCTTTTTGTCCCATAGGTAGAATGGGGAAGCTCCTGGAATGTGCTGGAACCTTCTAGAAGAGAGGTGGGATTTTACTTTTGCCGCCTTGGCTAGAGGTCACCTGACCTAGGGCTACTTAAGTGAGGGAGGGAACTTTTTGTAGTTAGTTGGCCAGTGGGGTAAAGCAGAGCTGGAAGAATCCACGCAGGAGTGTAGGCGGTAGGGCCTAGCCAGGGACTTATGCCTCTGAGAGTGACAGGATCTAGGTGCTGCCTCTTAAGTGAGTGAGGGACCCTGTGAAACCCACTGATCTTGCCCAGCAGTAGGAGGACCCAGAGCACCTCTGCCCAGCCTGACTAGGAAGGACCTAGTCGCCAACTCACTCCCTACCCCCCTTTGTAACAGAACCTCTTAAGGGCGCCAGATACATCTGCGCCAACAAGACTTCATCTAACATCTGAGAACAGAAACTGAATGCTGAGACTGCGTGTCCAGACTAAACTCTGAACTTATATGCCAAGCGCTGAGACTGCGTGTCCAGACTGAACTCTAAACTTATATGCCAAGCGCTGAGACTGCGTGTCCAGACTGACCCCTGAAACCAGATGCCAAGCCGATTGGAGAACCACCGGAGATCGACCAGGTATTAGCGCTGTGACCCCCGCGCTCCCTGACCTGGCCTGGGACCCCCGGCAGCGTGCTCCGCGGAGCGCGGAGCTCCCCTCCTTAATTTGAGCCCCCCCTGTGACGTGGAAGCCAGCGCGCTCACCGCTGCGGCCCGGAGGCCGGAAGAAGTGCCCTGCAGAGTCACGAGGCCCGTGGAGAAGCCCGGGGCCCCGTCGCAGCTGTGAGAGAAGGTGCGCGAGGCCGTGGACGAGATCCCCCCATCGCCGCTGCAGCGGACGCCTTCCGACGTCGAGAGCAAGGTAAGCCTGGAGGCTGGGATTGATCCCCCTACTGGTTGGGAGCCACACCACACCCTGAGCCCGAGTTCCCTCTCCGTGGGAGTCCCCCTTGTTAGCGCGACAGAGAGACCCCGCCGAGGGATCCTTTCCTTGTGCCCCCCTTGAACGGTACTGAAGCGTGGTGCCCTACGAACTGCACCGGAGCCCGAGAGACTCACTCCTCAAGTCCCGTGCGCTCCCCGCTAAATGCTCCGTTCTGAAGTACTGAACGCTAAGTGATTACGAGCAGTGCTCTGCCTGTCATGTTACGTTTTGAAGTATTGAATGCTATTGATTACGAGTAGCGCCCTGCTCTTCATGCCCCGTTTTGAAATATCGAATGTCATTGGTTACGAGTGGCGCTTTGTTTTACATGCTCCACTTTAAAGTATTAAGTGTCATTGATTACGAGGAGCGCTTTGTTTTACCTGCTCCGCTTTAAAGTATTAAGTGTCATTGATTACGAGGAGCGCTTTGTTCTGCATGCTCCGGTTTGAAGTGTCCATTGTCATCAATTACGAGTAGTGCTCTGTGCTAGATGCCCCCTTCAGAGGTAGTCACCGTTTAGCGCGCCTAGCACTGTAATCACCCCTAGGGTGCTACAGGTAGCTGAACATACTCATAAATAACGTGCTGGTGAAAGTAAAGAGTGCATATCCACCTCCTTAAATTGCATGTACATCTCCTGCAGTGCCAGTATATTCCATGAATTGCATTTTATAGATTATGACCTGCATTCACATCTCCTGTCTGGTATGTGCATCTTGAGGGATTGTATTACAACGCATGCATTGCACTGATATCTTATGAACTGCATCTATCTAGCTCTACTTGGATGAACTTGAATTATTTGCATAATTTATACTGTGTGGCGTCACTTATTGTGTGTGTTCCCCGTTCATGAGAGGGGCGTGTTGTATGGTTGCTTTACACACAGACCTTCGGGTGCCCAGCCGCTCGTGTCACGTTACCGCCCCATAGGGCCTGGAGACCCCAGGTCCTACAATACGAATATAAAGTCCTTAAAGATCAGGCTGATGAATCATTTTATCATCTCATTGCACCTCTAAACACACTACTCCCACTGTGCTTTAAAGCTCTCTTCCCTACTTCTCCATAATGCCAGCGTGTCATACTTCTCTGGCATTCTCGCTCCTTGTCGGTCTACCAGCTACTTCACTGATGATCTACCATTCTTTTACCACAGCCTGACCAAACACTTGACCAGTACTACCTACTGGTCTATTGGTCACTTTCTCTTAGATCTACACGACCTCCATTAAACCTACTCATTCACTGGGCCAGAGATGCAACTGATCCACCATTTTTTTCTTCAGCTGAACTTGACAATCTTTTGGCAATCCTGCTTGCTCATTGAACATTGCTACCTATGAAAGTACCAGTTGTTTCCTAACGTCTGCCTACCATTCCTCCAGCAAACCTGACCCCACAGTATGCCATGGCTGCCATATCTTAATAACCTCTTCGGCTGCCCTTAAGAACAAGCATTGGCATAGCCAATAGGTCTCGCCTTTGGGACCTTATAAGTGTTTAGTTATCCAGCACAATATCCTTGGTGCAACAACATCAACTGTTGCATGGCTAAACACTTATAAGGTCCCAAAGGCGAGACATATTGACTATGCCAATGCTTGTTTTTCTGACTTTTGGTAACCAGGTACTGTGAATTAACAATGCGGTTCCCTGATAGGCCAGCTAACGGTTTTGTCACAACATACTTTCTGAAGTGGGGTGGGGAGTGAACAACATGCTGTGGCTGAGTGAGAGTTCAGTTAACAAGGTCGTAACAAATGCCCCCGCGGTGGGGGTGGAGGGGGGGTGGGGGGTCGAGCTGCAGGGGCTTTCTCAGCACAGTACTCAGGCCTGAGAGTTCCGGATTAAATCCGGAGCAGGGTCCCCCTAAACTTTCGTTACGCCACTGATTTAACAGTGATTTGCGCTCTGTTACACTCTTGTTGTGGGTGAAGTTTTCGTATTCATTTATAATGTATTTATTGCTGTTTTCAGATGCATGGGCATGGAGTAACGCTTGAAGGTTTATGCTTGCCTCTCTTTTATCTTGTCTGGTGATTCATGAGAGCAATGGCTTCTGGCTATGTCTCACACTCAATTTGAATGCATAATTCATGAATATCAGGAGCTTAGAGAGCATGTGACTTGAGGTTATTCCAGGCTGCCGTTTAGGTCTCGCCTACGCAGCGCACATGCGTAGCATAGGAGAGACCTCTTGGAATCGATTTGCTTTTTAGGCCAAAAACGTGCACGCATTGCATTGCTTTCAATGCAGCGCGTGCACGTTTGGTGGTTCCCTTGCGGGAGCGAGCTTTGGCGACGTCTGTTTGTCATTAACTTTCAAACATATGGTGCCCCCAGCTCGCTCCCGCAAGGGAAACGCTTTCACTTTTGCCGCCACTTGTTCTATTCTTATTTCCGTTCAGGGTAACTCAGCTCAGACATGGAAGACGCATTCACAACGGTCAAGCCAATGCTGCCCTCTGCTGGCTAAAAGTGGTGTGACAGCAGCATCCTTACGCGTGCTTAGGACATGGGGAAACTTATTAGGTGGGAAAGCAATTTGCGCGTGGGCCTGTTGTTTATTTTGGTGCCATTGCCCGGCCTACTTTTAATGCCAATCCGACCATGGTGCCTCTGGAAGGGGCTCTGGGCAACTGCTGACTTTGTATTTCTGACAGACTTCACTCTGAATTTCCAAGCTCCTTGCTCCTGAAGTCCAATCAACTTTCAGCGCCTCGCCAACCACAGTAGACACGTATTCAAAGTAAACTATTCCGCTGCCCATAAACCGCCTGCCTCCACAGGGACCCCAGACAGGCAGGCATCAGGTTGACAGTGCCTGGCCCACATCATCAAACCTGCTCAGCGCCACTAAGAAACCTTGCTGGCTCAATAAAAAGGACTTCCTCGTACATTGTTCCCGGCACGTCCCTCGGTTCTAGTTTAAGCTCTAACAGCCATGGGGTTGGCACTCATAACTGCTCGCTTTCAAAAGACCCATTTGCGGCTCCGGGTAAATGTAGAGCTCGGGGTGGGCACCGGATGTGGGGGTCCCGAAGGGCGCGTGTACTCTGCTTGCACCGCAGAGGCACAACACTGGGCGGTGTTTCAGCTCATCTTCATGTAAGGCAATGAAATTGGATAGTAGATTTTTATCTCTCTCTCCCATACACACATGCTTGGCACTGTCGCGATCATGCACTCTCGGGCGCTTCCGTGCTCAGATTCCACCTCACTCCCAGCTTTTCTGCCTACCTGGTGCGGCACTCTGGTTTCTCAGAAATACCCGCCCAAGCATCCGGATGTGACGGCAACGAAAGTGGCAGGTAAAGCCTGGAAAAGTTAATTCTTCTGTCGGCTTGCTCTGGCCTCCATGTCACTGCTCCCGCACAAAGGAGACAAGCATGTATATATATTTTATGTTGTAATATTAGCACCCCTCCAGCGTTTTACTTTTGATATATTGAATTACTTAATGTTGTTATGTTGTTTATTCTTGTTAAAACCTTCTAAATAACTTGCTGGCAAATGGGTTTCTGTGTGTACACCGATGATCATCGTTCCCTCCATGGCAGACGACTAGCACTTGTCTGTACACAATATTTGTCTCCGTTTGCGCCTGCGGTCTACCTACGTCACCAGTGCAATTATATAGTCGCCCTTGTTACACGAAAATATTTCCTGCTATTTGGAGCAGGTGAGTTCTTTCAACACCCTTTTCTTTGCACTTAACCAGGTGTCCGCATGTTGTCTTGTGAGGGGTTATATAATACCTATAACCGAGACATTCTCCATGTGAAAGATAATATTCGGAGTTGGCGGAGGGATGTAGTGAAATATGGGAGCGAGCATCAGAGAGGCATGTGCCAGTCAACGTAACCGATTATTTTTCATCGTGAGACAAATACAGGTTTTGCATACAACTTCTGCAGTGCTAGTCGAATTTTCAAGGGTGCTTGCGTTGAAACCGAAAATGTCTGACTTTCACATCAGACTGTCACCATCAATTTTCCTTTCTCGCAGGATTTTAATTCTCTCAGCATGTCCATATGGTTTCTTAAAGCCCCCAATACAAGGCAAGTCCCCTTGGTGGTGTACGACAAGATTGCTGTTAAAAATGTTTAGGCTTATTCAGCTTCTTCTCACCGCTGAAGTCATGAGGGACTGGGTAAACAGCGTTTATACTAAGCTTAAATTGATTGGGCAAGTTTAATGCAAGTGGGTCAAAGGTACAACTGCTTAGCTAGTCTCATCAACCACTCGGGTTTCAGCTGGGACTTTAGAACGAGGGCCTGTGCCGATAACATCTGGCTGCCAGCGCGTTCACGCCACTCTGTGTTCTGTGATGGAGTAGATAGTAATGGCGGAGAGGCGCAGTCCGCGGAAGACTCATCCATGGATTATACTTTTTTATAGCAGAGGCCACGTTTTCTTCCCTCGGAGTACATTAATTGAGTCGTTTTATGAAGACCCGTACCAAGAATCAGGGTAGTGAGGCTGAATAGTCCAAGCCAAGCCTCAGTCCCTCTCTTCCTCTCCTTTCCTTCATTTGTTCTCCTGTGAAAAGGATCCAAAAAAGAAAAACACTTTTGCTGGATATGTCATCTTTTTCTGACATTTTTCTATTCCACAGGCCTCAGGGACGGAGAGGAAAAAAGTTTCAAAATACGAAAAATAAATTAATTAAATAAAGCAAGATAGAGTGGCTGCAAATTGGCTAGATTGGTTTTATTCACAACCACGCACATTAGCACCACTTTACAAAGTTTGCCAGTGAAGTGCTACTTTCATGTTCTCTTTTTTAATAAGTCGTTCAGTTATACATAATATCGTCCTATGTATAAATAAGGTAATAAAAATGCTCATAACACTCTTTTTTTATAACTTTGCAACATGCTGCACACAAGCCACACTACTCTACAACATAGCTTAGGCACATTAGCAAAGCCATTAGCTCTGGCTAAACACGTATAAGGTCCCAAAGGCGAGACCTATTTGCTATGCCAATGCTTGTTTTCAATGTCTTAGCAAATTTGTCATCTCCTTCTCTCCCCCCTTTTCCCCCTATCTTCCGCTTCATTTTCTTCCTTTCCTTTTTATTGCAAGAATTTATTTGCACGTCTTCTTATTACTGGTTGCCAAGCGTGGGGCATTATGAATAAATTAAAATAATGTATGTATTTGAAAATGTAATTATAATTCACGCTATATATAAATTAAGGAAAACCTTTTGGTCTTGTTTATTTTGGAAAGATTTTGTTAACACAGATTCAGTAAAATGATGTGTTATATCAAAGGTGTATATGAAAAGTATTATTATGCTAATGTTTTGTTGTATTGTGAAGTCTTTGGAGATTTTAATGAGGTTCATGAAATTGAATTTGTTGTCTCTTCATAACTTCTGTGAATGAAAACACATACACTAAATAGGACATCTGATGTAGACTGAAAATGTAGTAATTTGTGGTGAGAAGGCTGAGACTTGCTTAATTAAACATGTTTTGATTTGGTTTATGATAAACTAAGTGTATGCTTTTGGATTAATATAACATAATTGTTCTAAGCTCAGTAGCATCAAATATGTAATGTGTTGCTTAACTGGATGTAATTGTATTTCAGTGTAGTGCCCCTGAATGGTTGGACCACCATCAAGTCCTAAGGAAGGTCTCCGTGAATTGCTAAGAAGGGGCCGAAACATCGACACAAAACGATCTCTTGAGGGCGGTACTAAATCTGGAGGAAGATATCCAATGTCTACTTTTCAAAACAATCACGGCTGGACTTCTTGGGCATTCTATCCTTTGGGCTGGTTTATACATTTTTATAAATATATATATTCACTTAAAAAACCACAGGTTTCAGGGATGTTATAGTTAGGCTGACATTTCAGTCATACAAAACCAGAGAAATTCAGCCGTTATAGTTAGCTGAGCTAACTCTAACTTGTGCCCCCACAATGAACTGCTGATGACGCCACATATTACATCACTCATGACATGGTCAGCGACATCACTGATGACATCTCAAATGACATTACTGATGACATCATCCAGTGACTGAGTGTTTCTAAAAAGTTTAAGAATGTTATATATGTACACCAAGGTGCATTGAAGAATGAGTGGGTGGATGAGTGTCTGTATGGATGGTTTAGTGGGTGCGTGACTGATTGAATAAGTGAGTGATTAAATGTGTCTTAGTGAATGTATGGGTGAGTGACTAATCTGTGTGAATGTGTGTATCGGGTTGTCATTTGATGTGTAAGTGGCTGTATGGGTTGGTGATTAGATACATGAGTGTCTATATGGGTTATTGATTAGTTATTTGAGTACCTGTATGGATGCCTGAGTGTCTGTGTTGGTGGGTGAGGGGGTGTGTGACTCCGTGCATGGATGTATGAGTGGGTGAATCTCTGGGTGTATGGGTTCGTGAGTACGTCTGTGAGGGACTGTATGGATAAGTGATTGTGTGTATATCTGTGCCGGTGAGTGCATGGATGTCTCAGTGGTATATGAGTGAGTAACTACATACGTGAGAGGCAGTATATATGAATGTTGGAGTACATAAGTGACTGTATGTGTGAGTGATTGTGAGAGTGGCTGTATGGGTGAGTGCGTGCTTGTGTCAGTGACTGTATGGAGAGTAATTATTTGTTAGTATCTGTATGAGTAGTGATTGTGTCTGTTTCTGTATGAGTGAGTAAGTGGCTGTGTGATTGAGTGTTTGGATGAGTGAGTTGGTGTGAGTAGCTCCATAGGTGACTGACGGTATATGAGTGGCAGTATGGGTGTATGAGTGGATATTTCAGTGGCTGTATTGGTGAGTGACTGGCTGTATGAGTGCCTGTATGGAATTACACCAAATTTGGCAGAAAGCTATATGTTGGTCCAGAAAGTGTGCTTTTTGTGATTTGGTGTAAATCCTTTCAGTAGTTTCAGAGATATTTAGGTTAAAAAAATATAGATATCTGGGAGCCCAAAATCCTACTGAAATGTTATTGGCTGCCAACACTTCAACCAGGAAGTGTTGGCAGCCATCTTGAGATTTGGCTTGAAGCCAAGTCTGACAAAAAATGTAAAAAAAAAGAAAAGGTGTCAGGGTAGAGAGATACACCAACCCCTTATTTCCCACAAGGCCCCAAAAAACGTTTTTTTTATTTTTCAGGCGGGATTCGCAAATCCTGCTGAAAGTATCAAATAAAAGAAGTGCAGTTTCCAGCGCTTTGTTTCTAATAGGTCCCAGGGGCATTGTAATAAATGAGTGGGGAGCACACCCCCTCCTGGAGCTCATTGATTACCCTGGGCCCACCACCTCTGGGGTTTTAAGAAAGAAAAATGCAGAGAGGGCCATATTGCCTCCCCCCACCCACAGATCACCACCTCCCAGGACTTATTTATTTGACTATGGGGGGGGGGCTCTTTGACCCCGCCAGCCCAGGGGACAGCCACCTCCCTGGGCTTTTCTTAAAAGAATGCAGGGGAGACGCCCCCTTTCTCCGCCACTACACAGACACAAATAATACTTTAAAAAAATACAAATTCACTAGAAAATAACAAAGGTTACAGGGATGTATACTTAGGAATTAGCATTTGAAAAACTTTAGAAATTCACTGAAGAAAACAAAGGTGACATGGCGGTTATGGTTAGGAAATGGAATTTAAAAAACTTAGAAATACACTGTAAAAACTGAAGGTTACAGGGATGTTATAGTTAGGCTCAGGTTTCACTCATACAAAACCAGTGAAATGTAGCAGTTACAGCTAGCTGAGCCAACCGTAACCAGTGCCCCCACAATGCACTGCTTATTTCCTCACATATTCCATCACTCAAGACATGGTCAATGACATCACTGGGATCATTGATAATATCCCGGAATACATCATCCACAAACTCACAACTCATCCACTCACTCCTCCATAGAACCTTTCATACACCCACTCCCACACAACCATTCCCAAACTCATTCACAGACCCATACCAGTACTTACACACCCACTGATTCATAAATCTACACACACACATCCATTCATTCAGCCACTCACACACGCACGCACTAACCTACACAGTCACTGAATTACTCATCCAAACACCAAACACCTTATCACCCACCCACACAGACAGTCAGACATCCATACAGGTACGAAGACAACCAATCACTCACCCATACAGTCACTCTCATACCCACTCACACACCCATACAGCCAGTTAGACAACCAACTGACAGACTGATATAGACATTCACACAACCAGTCACTTACCCATACATTCACTGAGACACTTAATCACTCACTTATACAGTCAGTCACGCACCCACTGAATCATCCATACAGACACTCATACACCCACTGATTCACCACTTCGCCTTGGTATATATATTTATTACTCATAAACTTTTTTTAAACTCTCAGTCACCGGATGATGTCATCAGTGTTTTTTGTATCCATATGTTTTGTATAGCTGCATTTATGTTTTTTATTAGGAAGTGGTGATAGGGTTCAATTGTCCCATTTGGAATGGGACATAAATAGGGTACTTGTACACTAAAATCTTTTTCTACAATAAAGAATTGAATATTCAAAATAATGTAATTATTCTGTTAATTATGTAACACGAAATTTAAAATTATTAAACTATTTACTTAATGCAAAAAGGTTACTTTTTTTATTTTGATAGTTTGCTAGTTACCCAGTCCCTTGTGAGGATACCATCCAGGATACACCCCATTGGTGATGCATTGTTCTGGAACGCTCTTACATCATGCAGGACGAGGGTTCTGTGGATGTCAGTTGGTAACTGAAGTTGGTAGATGAAGTTTCATAAAAGGAGACTCATGTCAAAATATTGCCTAGTGCCATCTGATCGCATTTGTAATGTACGCCTATTTGCAAAAATATTTGCTTCACTAATATGTATTGCATATATACTTCACACTTTTATTATTGCTGACCCAAAATGCAATTTCCAGAGCTTCAAATCTTACCCTTAGCCCAGACCCTTTTAAACGTGGTGCCTTATGTGTTATCCAGATGGATGTAGTTGTTTATTTTTATTTTCTGTGATTTAATCGCTTGGCTCCTGTCTTTTCCTTATAAATTTAGAAAATGTTACTCTGTGCAAAAAAAATCAATTAAAACAAAATTGATAGATATAGCACAGTTTCCCACCCACACCTCTTAGATATGTGTCTATGTCCAGTCAGAAACTAGCTACTGCGAAATTATTCACGTTTCTTTGAGAGAGTCAAAACATGTGGTGTCTCCTGCGGTCCGGAAATTAAACCACTTCCTGTATTGATGCTCTATCTAATGGAAACTTCAATTAGCATAATATGTGGCATAAATTTGAATAAACCTCAAACTACTAAGCACATCTTCCCGGCAAGCATATTTGACAACGAAAAATCTTCAACAGGTGGGAGAGAAGGTATGTCAATGACGTTGCATTTCTTCCAAATCACGTTTGACACGACAGTAACCATTTATGAAAGGAAAAATGGAAATGGGCCAAAAACGATTGATTCACGAGGTTGCATCAGAGCATATTTTCAAGTTCTCCGCAAGGAAAAAGTATCACATGATTCTAACTTTGGGTTTAGTAGTTACACATAATAATATATGACCTTGATTTGGCCACTGTGAATCAGCTTTGGACACCCCTCTTCTAGTAGGATACCGCTTTTCAAAAGATTTACCTATGATTTCATTGAAAGGAGTCACACACTAGAGCATGCAGTTTACCTCACTAAAGGGTTAAAATAGCACAAACCGTTTAGGTTTTGACCCGTCAACAAGAATTGTCACAAAATGACCTGAAGCAATTTTGCATAATTAGAGGGAGAATGGAAAGCAGTGAAAGATAAAGGATAAGACTTTAAACTTCTTCTTTCAGCTGATCAGTTTTTCACCCGATTCAAAGGCTCGAGCCAGATTACTGGGTTGTGCTCATTTTTTTACACAAACTTTATTGCATTTTATTATAAAAACATACATAATAGTGTGCAAGCTGTAACATATTAAAGTAGCAAGTATAACAGACTTCATCATTGAGTGCACCAGATCAAAGATAAATAATAACCATGGACAGAACATCAATTATTTGAGTGTAAAACCCCACCCACCCGGATCCCAACTCCAACTAACAACTACAAGGTGTCACTTAAGGCCAGTAAAAAGAGAAAAGGAGGGGGGAAACCTGGGTGCCTAGGTGGGTGTTGTGCAATATAGGTGGACCTGGTGGACGTGGGTGATAATGGGCCCTAAACATTTGCATTTAGTAAGGTATGATCAGAACTGCAACCATTGAGTGGCTGCTCATTGGGAATCCCCTGGATCTAGAGTTCGTGTTTTAAAGCTCTCCAATTGTATGTTCCACTACATAGAGATATAGAGATTGGGGTCTTGTGTAATCCCTGACGTTCTTCATGCCTAAGGGCCACATTGTCGGCCAAGCCCTACCAGTCTGTTAATTTGGGGCCTTCGGGGACTTCCGTTGCCTGATGAGAAGATGTTGAGCCAGCAGTAGGGCCAGGTTTGAAAATATTGACGTACCTGTCTCTTAGGGATATATATTCACAAGAACGTGTGATAACTACCGCAAGAGTAACTTAACGCAACTCTCAACATCGCAGCCCATTGCGGGAAAATAACCCTGTGTCAACGTTAAATTCACAACAAGGCAGTACCATGCGATAGTCTGCCTACGCGGACAATGTCCGCGATACAACCACCTCGATAGAGATAAAAATACAAACCACAACACAATAAAACCTGCGATGGGCCAAAGCGTGATGAGGAAATCAGCGATAAGCAGCGCCAGGCCTGCAACACACACCTGGTAGGCGGAAAAAATCAACATAAAAGTAGAAAAAACACCCAAACACAAACTGACCAACACCCACACACCATGGAGGCAGCCGGAGCAGGCGCAGAGGACGAGCGCAACCCCACAAGCACCCTGGACGACCAGCCCGGGACCTCGGGGACAGGGAAGGGCAAGGACAAGAAGAAGAGGAAGACGAATATCAGTCCTCAGGCAAACAGGATCATAGTCACGGAGGTGATGGAACACCATCAACAACTGTTCGTCACCTCCAACGTGTCATTGGGCACCAAAACTGGAATATGGCATGACATCATGGACAAGGTGAATGCCATTGGAGAGCACAATAGGACAATGGACGAGGTCAAGAGGCGATGGAATGACATCAAGAGAAAGACCTCGGAGAAACTCGCAGCCAACCAGAAGGCAGCAATGCAAACTGGAGGTGGGGGCCCAGCGCCACAGCTCGTGCTGGATGACATGGAGGAGCTGGTGTCGCCAGTCATCAGTGTGGATATATATGGTGGCCGGGGTCGGGGGACCGGACACTGCTCGACAGGACACAACACAGCTGCAAAAGGGTGAGTGACCACCAGGTACTGGGGGACGGGTAGAGATGGCCACAATGGCACACATGCACAATCAAGCAGAGCACAGTGCACACCCCCAATGACCCTGGGTCATTGCCCAGATCTATAGACTGTCACGATGTACAATGCATGCTGTCTGAATGTCAACATGTTCCATGCGGCTACATACATGTGGACACATTGCAATACGCCATCTCCCCTTCACATTGCAGGGCCACCGTCAACACCCCCCGCAGAGCAGTCCCAGCCACTCTTCACTGATGACGAGGAGGACAACCCCAGCATTGATGCACAAGCCCTCCTAGGCATCATTGACATAATCCGCGACTCACCTCCAGGATCTGGGCTGACCAGCTGCATCGAGGAGACCCCACCCACCACCCAAACCACCCAGCAGGAGGCACCCACGGCCCCATCAGTCTCCCAAGACCCCCAGGAACAACACACGGCCTTCCAAAGCCGTGTGCTGGAGGCTCAGACGGAGATGGTTGAGCATTTGCGGGTGGGGTTCGACCTCATGGCCACCAAACTGGACGCCATCCATGGGTGTGTAGGCCCGCTCCATGGTCTCCAACGAGCCCTGACTGACATCGTTGGAGTCCTGACGCGGAGAGAAGAACACCTGTCCGCTCAGAGGGGCACCAGCGATACCAGCCGTGAGCTGGCACACATGCGGAGGCTCATGGAGGACATGGTGCGGATGGCGGCGGAAAGGATGGCAGCCACCACTGTACATCAGCGAAATGTAGCTGGGATCTACCATTCCCTGCAGATCATCATCATGGCATTGCTGCCACAAGGCGTAGCACAGATGAATGCTGCTGCTCCTACACCATCCACATCTCCGCTCCCTGGTGTGCCATTGCCTCACAGTGCGGCAGACGTATCCACTCCGGCACTTGATGTGTCATTGGCACACAGTGCCTCAGCCGGTACCGCAACACCCACAGGTGGTGCAGAGCACACATACGGGGATGAGGACTTGGCTGGGTTCGTGATCGGGGGCACTAGCATTAATTCCCGCCACCTGGCCTGTTTCTGCTTGGTGCTGCACATGGCCTCAGGAATTTCCACTGACCCCCGATACACTCCGATGCACTCACCTTGGACAGCCTCCTGGACTGCCATATCCTGTTTAATGACCAATGACACGGCGACCAGACTGCGGACTGTACCTTTCCTCTTCCGCAGTACTTGTCATCCCGGGATGGACTGTGGCTGGCCCTCCACGGGCCCATATTGTGTTTTGTGCTCGGCATTGCCCTGTACCGCTCCAACTGCAGAACTGCACTGGATGTGCAATAAACATCCAGTGACGCACTGCTGTGTCATGTCATTCATCATTCATGTACGAATGTGTGGATGAATGTAGGGACAGTGATTTCCCTTGCGTCAATGATGCTCATCCTGTGGGATTCCAGTCAGAGGGTGCTACATTGCATATTGTGTACCGGGTCCCGTGAACACTACAACGGGGACACACGCATCAGTCACTTCCATGTCCAGACATGGACTGAACCACGCCCAGAGCCCACGAGTCATTGTTGCAGGCCCTGCGTTGGTCCGGCGTACAACAGGCCAGACCACTCTGCTTACGATCCGAGGGGTGGCCCTCATTGCTACCCGTTGCAGGCGTACTCGCTGGTGGTGTGCAGGTCACTGGCCTAGTTGTCCGCATGTCACAGCCACTCCCTGAGGGCAGGTCTGCACGCACACCACACCCATCCGGCACAGGCATCACAGGCCATGTGACTCCGCCATCATAAGGGGCCGACAACGTCACATTCCCCTCTGCCGGTGGTGACTGGATGACGGACACTCCACGGTTCTCAATCATAGAGGGCCCATGAGTTCTTGCGCACAGGGTTAGTGGCACCCGAGGCCTTGCGGCCTTCACAGGCCTACCACCAAGTGGCGCTGACTGGGGTTGCACAGGGTTAGTGGCACCCAGAGCATTGCGGCCGGCTCAGGCACCCCTCCACGGGACGGTGACTTTGGGTGCACTGAGTCAGTGGCACCCTAAGCTGCTGAGCAGGTGTGCAGTCTGTGATGATGCCCCGTCCGGGCTGTCTGGACAGCTCATGTTTTGTGTGCCCTGCTAGACCGCAGTGTAGGCCAGAGCCAGCGGGCAGCGCGGGCCTACCGCCACGTGGCGTCGCTTCCGGGATCCCAGAGTTAGTGGCACCCATTGGGCTGAGCCGATGTGCAGCCTGTGATGATGCCGGGTGCACTGGTATGTCCTATGCCATGGAGTTATCAAGACCCAGCACCAAACGTGAGACCTGGTGGCCTGCGGAGTGGGGCTGCATGGTGTGGAGGATGCCATGTCCGTGGGCCCCGGGCTTGTGGCTTGCAGCGGCACGTGGTGGGTCCTCCTGTCTACACGCCGGTGGCGGAAGGTGAGCAGTGAAGCCTGGGTGTGCATGGACAGGCATGCTCCGATGGGCGGCGGGAGGGGCTGGGGTGCCTCTGCCTGGGTGTGCATCGGCGGGCAGGCGATGTTGTCTTGTGCAATTGTGTGTACTGGGCCAATCTGGACTCTGTTTCAGATGACGGGTCTGTCTCAGATGTGTGACCTGGTGTACTGCTATACATACCGGCAAGTGGTTGGAGACACACCGGTGGCAGCAGGTGAGCAGTGTGGCCTGGGTGTGCAGGGGCGGCACTTTCTCTCTCTCTCTCTCTCTCTTCTTCTCTCTCTCTCTCTCCCCCTCTCTTATCTCTCTCTCTCCCCCTCTCTTCCTCTCCCACTCTTTTCTTCTTCTCTCTCTCCCCCCTCTTCTCTCTCTCTCCCCCTCTTCACTCTCTCGCTCTCTCTCTCTCTCCCCCTCTCTTCTTATCTCTCTCTCTCCCTCTCTTCCTCTCTCTCTCCTTCGCTCTCTCTCCTTCACTCTCTCTCTGTCCTTTTCAGTGCGCAGGACACCTTCTCATCATGATTTTTGTCTTGCAGGTTGTGACCTACGAATTGTCCCAAGGGGAGCCGCCATGTGTCTTCATTTCATTTCAGTGTTCATGTTAATAAAGTTTCATTTGTTGCTTCAAAAGTGAATGTGTGATGCTCATTTTTGTGATGACACATTCATGTCACCAGTTGTGATTGTGCGACATCAAGCGGATTATTTTGTACATGTTTAGGTGTAGCTGATGTGGTATGTCTTTGGTCGGGTGGGTGCCGGGGAGGGGAGGTCCTGGGGGTGGTGGCGGCTGGTATTGTTGCCCTTTTGGCCCTCCGGGCTGCATGTTCAGTTGCCCGGGTGCATCAGTTGCCCTTCCGTTGTGGCTGTGGGCTGTGCTCCCTTTTGTGGTGCAGGCTGTGGTCCGACTTTGCACCAGGTCAGAGCAGGTGTAATTTTCCTCCTGCTAACGTGCCTTATCACCTGTTTTGTGTTCTTATCGCAGTTCTGGCTGGTCGTTGTGAATGTTGTGGATTGGTGCTGTTGCGTCTTTTGGCAAGGGAACGCCTGTCTGGATCTCATTAGCAATAGTTGCAGGGGTCATCTATGGTGATATATTTTGCAGTTGCTATCACGGGTAAACTGGTGCTGTGGGCTGTTAAAACCAGCTTGTGATTGGGGCAATAAGTTTATCGCAACTTTGGCTGCGATAATGTGCCGTTAACTCGACCACAGATCCTTGTGAATATCCCCCTTAGTGTTGCAAGTGAGGTGAAGAGATGGATGCAAAGACCTCTATGCCAGTGCACCAGATGCTGGCCATTTCTTATTGTGTGCAATACTCTTAATTCATATGCTGGTGGCTTGTGATCATCGACTGCCCAGTTTTTACGTGCGGAACGCAGGAGACTGGCATGTATTAGGAAAAGGGCGTCTGGGAGGTTGTGTGTGTGGATAAAGTCTTCATATGTCATAAGGGTGCTTTCAGCAAATAGATCCCCCATCATGGTGATCCCTTCATGTTCCTAGGATATAAGCCTCCAACTCGTTAATGTACCGGAGGCAGTGGGGAGGCCCTGTAAGGGGGAATTTGGAGGTGTAAGATGCCTGAGTCAAGGCGTACCATTGTGCCATCTTCCAGTAAGACAGCGCAACTCGCAATAGTAGTGTAAGAGTGGGTAGTGTCAGGGCACCCATGGATAACAAGCGAATAAGCTTACCATGTTTTAAGTGCATGGCGGTGAGATCTGTTTCTGTTTACCATCTATACCTGTAACCTGGGAATCCTATCTTAAGAAAAAACCTTATCTTGTTTTACCTATACTACTGGCTACCCTGCATCTTCGTTTACCACAATGGCGATGACGATGGTAAATGAACTCACACTGACTGAGCAGTAGGGGACATAAACTGAGGAGAAAATGCATGGCATAGTGATGAAGATACCACAATGGGCTTGGCGTTGGTGTAGTTATCTTTTTTTTGTATAGAACACATGCCCTGTAGATTCCAGGTTACTAAGTTATAATGTTTAGACATTGATGTCATTTATGTATCTGTGATATTAAACTCATTCAGAGGCGCTGTGCGCCCACTCCCAGTCTCCCCTCACAATGCTGGCGGTGACACAATTAAACATCTTAGAACAAAGTACTAATTCTTGGTCCTGCGATTGTGGGTCATTCAACCAAACCTGTGGAAAAAAGGTAACAGTACAAATAATAAGAACCAGGAGCACCTGCTATAGGGGTACAAGCAGCCAAACAGGTGAGACATGCTTCAGTAGCACAGAACAATCCAGGGAACGATTGAGGGCAACCTAGCCCTGGGCCCTGTAACCCACCTCAAACAATGACCGGATATTCTAGTACCCTTGAGGGCTGACAATTATTATACAGTCAAAGGGACAGCGCAGCAGAAGTGGGAGGCAGTGCTCAGCCACCTCACGTAAGAGCAATAGGTCTCTTGAAAACCAAAACATATGCATGATATGAATGAACATAAGCTACTTGGATTGCAGAACTGCGTGCTCAAAGCTACATAAGGCAATTATTACTGGATCCCCTTCATAGTTCATCTGCAACTTGTGGAGTGACTGTTTGGAACTGCGCCACACTTCCTGCCATATCTGAATCGGAGGCACTGCTCTGGGATGAACATGAGCTGATGAGAGGGTGCGGTGTCCGCAGAGTAGTTGCTGACCTCGAAGCTGCCAGCTGTCCTTCAGCAGCTGTTGTGGGGAGGGGGTCCCCAAGCTACCGCCAGCCCCATGAGCAGTAAATTCACACTGCTTCTTCTTCTTTACCCTACGTCTCACCTTCAATGGTGTCTTGTCTTGTCTTGTCATTCCTGCCTGTGGGCCAGCCACTCCAGGACCTGTTCTGGTGTATCGAAGAAGTGCGTCTATTGATTTTGTATCACTTTGAGCCTGGCTGAGATGAGGAGGGCATAAGTGAGCCTGTGTCCCGAAGCCACTTCTTGGCTTCTTGAAAGGAGGCACGTCTCTACTGGACAGCTATTCTATAATCAAGGAAATGAGAGATCTACACGTTGTCCACCAGTATGGGTGCAGAATCCCTGGCCGCCTGTAATAATGTATAATGATCTAGGTAATTGAGGATCTTGGCTACGATTGACCTTGAAGGAGCACCAGGGATCGGCCTCCTAGTAGGGACCATATGGGCCCTCTCAACCATAAACATGTCTGATAGCCCTGTAGGTGCCACTGCAGATGGGAGCCACTTCTCAATAAATTGGCTCTGTTGCACCCCCTCCGTTCCCTCCAGAAAGCCAATAAAACGAATGTTATTGTGGGGGCTCCCCTCTGCATCCTCCACACGGACTTGACGTTGCAGCTGGCACACTTGTCCAGTAAGTTGTTCATGACCTGGGGATTATGAAGTGAGTGCCACTTCATTTGCCTTGACCCTGTCTGACCACTTACGATGATCATCCTTTAACAGGGTCACGTCGGTAGTGATGGCCCCAGATGCTTCTCCATCACCCGGCACAACTCCCTTATTTCCTGCAGAATAAGGTCCAGTTTATCCAAAGGAGGCGTTGCCCCTGAAGAGAGCATGTCAGCATCCGGAATCCTGGCCTGAGTAACATCCAACTGAGGTGACTGAGACCGGCTTATCAGTTCTTGCCCTGGTGCGCCCCATGTTCTGCAGTTTATGAACACTACAGGTGGAAAAATTCACCAGCTGTATGAACGAAATGCCCCAGGGACAAGGGCAAAGGGAAGCACTCACAGGCACTGTCAGTTAGTGAGCCTGTACAGCAGGGTCCATACTCTCACTGGCGACCCACGGACCCCCACAGGTGAACCAGCGACTCCACAGCAACTTGCTGTGGTCCAAGAATTTGCACAGTGTGCCGCTCACAGTCTGTGTACATTATGCACCACATGCAAGCACAGATGGCGGGCAACGGATCTGAAGCAACTAGTCTATCACTTCACGGGCTATATGGTCCACATGCCTGACAGGCCCTCCCAAATTGTGATAATAGGCCCAGCTACTTCAGGGACATGGCCCTTGTATGACTTAGTGCACTGCCAGTCCTCACAGATGTGATATGCCTCTGGATTCATAGGCCACGTGTACAAGGTCACTTCAGAGATCCCCTCACCTCATCACATGCACAGAGACTGGCGGGAGAAGAGTGTCGGCAAATACTGCAGGGGGAGAGCAATGAGAAGGAACAAGGGGCCGCCGGGCTCAGCCTAGGCTGCCATCTACAGCTGCAGCCATCTCACAGTGGCCTCACTATGCCCGCAGGCAGCCCCAGGGAACAAGCTCCTTGTTCGTTTAGTGTCTTGGCTCATGCAGGCACTTGTCCCGATGTGGCAGCACACTAAGGAGCGCACACACCTGCCACCCAGCCAGAAGGGCCTGGCCTCCCAGGGGGGTCAAAAGTATGCCATGCACGACAACCATCGGGGGCCGGCCAGCTGCCCACCAAGGAGCTCTGCCCATCAACCAGTCTCCTTAACTCGCCAATCGGTGCTACAATTTAAGTTCCCCCAGCACCTAGGCCGCCAGTCCCAAGGGTGCACTCACCACATCAGTTGGCTTCACTGCATAGCAGGGGTCCCTATGGATATGACATGTCTTGTGGGGTTTTTGGTCGATCCTGATCAGCGGGGCTGATAAACACCTGCTATCTTGGGCGTTCGATGCGCCTGGCGGCTAGCTCTTCATGGCAGACGCCATCACAAGTCTCTTCTTGACCATTGGGTTCACGTGCACAGCAGCGCAATCCCAGGTCTCACCGCCACAGGCTGGCCTCAGGGCGTTGTCACAGCGGTGAGTTCAGGTTTGACCACAGTGGTACCAGGAGTCAGGTGCTGTCTGCCATCTTGGCCGTTCAGTACGGCTGCTGGGCAATTCATTCTGCGAGGGCTCTGACTTTCTCCACTGCACTCCCATGGAGCTACACTACCCAGCTAGGCAGCCCCGGATCTACACACCTCAGTTAGAGCCCTTGATGGCTAAAGGATGAAGAGATTTGGACAACATGGCCTGGTACTTGCCTAAGACCCCTTTTTTAACGAAGAAACCCCTGAATCCGCCCTTGGATGGATGGGTACCCCACCCCCCAACCCCAGGGCAAGCATTTCAAACCACACTGTTCTTGGATTATGATGCATTGATAGATACATGTCACTTATCTAACCTTAACATGCTCTAATACAAATTCCACTCCAAACGCAATCTACAAATGTAGATACTTTACTTTCTGCGTGTCCCCTCTAGAGTCTACGGCAAGGTCAATGACTGGCAGCCCCAGATTCCGGTAAACTAAAAATACTACTCCACCGGAGTAAGCCTGCGTTGGGGGTACAGCTTATCGGACGGATACTTTTCCCCGGGCCCCCCCTACGCCCTAAGCTTTAACTCAATAACGGGGGCACTGGCAGCCCCAGATCCTGGTAGAGCTACAAATACTACTCCACCAGAGTAAGCTTGCGTAGGGGGTACAGCTTATTGGACAGATACTTTCCCCCGCCCCCCCCTATGCCCTAAGCTTTAAACTCCATAAATGGGGGCTGCAATTCTGCACACTTGTGCCCTGATGCGCATGTGCGTGCGAGGGTGGCCACCGGCCTACTGGAAAGAGAGCCTCCCCTGGCCCCCGCAACCCGACAGCCTACTGACCGGCTGTCACTGCCCCTGGAGTTACAAGGTGCTGGCCGCTAAGGGTCGAAGACTATGCTTACCAATCATGACCTTACCGCTGACCAGGGACACATTACTAAAATACGACAAAATTACTTGCAACATAGACCTATAAACTTCACATATTACCACGATATTGAACTGATATCACATTACAGATTAACAAACGCATTCCACTAAAGTTACCTGTAACAAAAATCATCATATAGCACACACTTTTATTACCCAATTGCCAAACATATCACAATTCACTTTGAAACATATCACAGATACCTGCAACAAAAAGTTAAGCACAACACTTATTCCTGTAATGCACATTCAAACTGCCTGCCCTAGGGGATAGTGGGTGGGGAAAACAAGTTATGGGCCGCCGATGGCCTGGGTGTGTTCCGATGGGGGCGCGAAGAACAAGAGACTGTTCCTGCCCCCACCGTCCCCATTTAAGAGGGGGCAGTGAGACCACCAGGCAGGCTGGTCTAAACCAGAACTCCACCACGTCCGGCGTTCGTGTGACCCGGAAGCACTTAAAGTGCTTCCGGTTCACTGCCGGGGTCTGGTGTGATCGCCATAATGGCGGCACGCGCTAGAGAGCGCTTCGCCTTGCCCAGATCACAGGGCCCTGGAGCTCCGCAGCTATGTGTCCGACATGTACGGGTGTTGGCCGCGCCCCCATCCTGGCTAGCGCTCATCTTAAGTTCCTTGTGGAGCCAAGATTGAGCCAAGCATTGATGTGACTATCTACCCACCTTCTACTTGAGTGGCGTGAATTTCACGGGCTTTCCAGGGCTTTAAGTGGGCCGGGTCTCACCGGGTCTAAGCACCAACTGTTTTTTAAGGAGGGGCCTCGAAACGGGTCTCTGTCGGGCTCTGTTTTGTGCCCTGGCACATTCGGCCCGTTTTTTTTTCCTGGACTGCAGTGAGAGCAGGCACATTGATGTGCGCTGCTCGCACTGCCCCTTTCTCACTAGTGTAGAAGTTACTGCATGACGTCATGCTAGGTGAGCGTTGTAGGGGAAGGGAAATCCTTTAAAGAGAGTCATTGTCTCTCTGGATTTCCCTTCTCTTTTTGAAACTCAGGAGCAGCAACATTGTCGTGGAAGCTTTTTCAATAATATTCAAGCCGCAGTTGCTGCTTATTTATCTTATGCAACTAACGACCATTGTCAAAGCCAATAGTCCTGACTTGTTGTAGGTATGATGTTACTTGTTGTATCATATATCTAGATGCAATGACAGAAGCAGCAAAACACAAGTCGGGCGGCACACTATGCTAAACACAGATTGTTTAGCTTACGTGTTTTTAAGCCATGCCCTTAATTACATTGGCCACGGTCCTTGAGAGACGCCCCAGTTTTTTGATCCCACTTAAAGCCCTGGGGCTCTCCTAGACCTTTGTTTTGTTATTGCATGTAATTATTTAATAGGGCAGTGATGATACTCCTCAAATAATTGATGACAAAGTTTTAACCTCGGATTTAAAATGGAGAGAGAAAGATTTTTAAGTAGTGGCTGAATTACACCTTGTGAAATCAGGAAATGGGACCAATCACAACTTCCCTAAATAAATAAACTGTGTGATCCTAAGCAATTAATTTATGTAATTGTACCCCCCTTTTCTTTCATCAATTTTGAAAGCACCTTGAGATGAGTCCGTCTGGGATATGTGATGTACAAAAACCTCTTTGGTATATAGTTTACGGTATCACAATGCTTCTCCATCCATATTTATAACCTAGGCCACATTTAGAGTCAACATGTATAATTTGCCTTTTGGTTCATTAATAACTCTGTTGCTGGTTGGTGTGGTAAGGGCCATGCATGCTTTTGAGTTCAAGTTTAAAAACGATCACTTTAGTAAATGCCACTCAGTGGAGTGTTATAATCTAACATACTGTTTCCATGTGTTAAAGAAATATAAGTTTTTGAATTTCGAAGAGACTTTTTAGCATTCTTTGTTTTGCACGACTTACATACCAAATATGGTAAAATGTTGGCCCACGTTATTTGCTCCTAAAGCCAAGCCAGACCCTTAGCTCTGCTAGTAAGCCCATTTGTCTGCTGGATGGAGAACCACATACACAATTGTACTTTGAGATGTCCTATTTGTTTTTTTATGCTTTAAAACCTTTTACCAAAAAGCTTCAGAAGTGATGGATGTGTTGGGACAGAAATGTCCTTTACATGGTGTTCTCCTATTCAGATGTGTTTTCCTATCTAGGGTAGCTGATTGCAAGCATATCTGGTATCAACTTATTTTGGGTCTTGGTAATCAAGTGTGCTCAAATGCCTAGGCTGGTCTTTTACTGATTACGTTTCTGGACCTGCCCTGTGACCTGGAGAGACGCATCAAGAGTGGCCTCTCTGTGCCAGAGGACTACTGTCCCTGTCTGGGGTGTAGCATATAAACCAGTGGTGGCATATACTGTGTTTTGGAAGGCTCTATATTGTGACTAGACCTTTTTACCAATGTCAGCGGGTGAGAGGTCTACTGGCCCACTCATGTAAAGTTCGACTGCTATGTATATGCCCAGAACCTTGTAGAGTATTTGGCACATGTATAGTAGTTGTGATGTGTGTGAGTGAGCCTGAGTACTGAAGCCAGTGGAGAGGTGTGGTGCAGCGGCCAGGGCAGCTGGCTTCGGAGCACAGGGCTCACAGTTTGATCCCCGGCTCCGGTAGCAGATCAGCTCAGCACCATGTGACTTTAGGCAATAGATCACTTAATTTCCACGACGGCCCCCAGTGCCTTGAGACCCGTAAGGGTGAGTAGTTTGCACTTTACAAATACCGGATTTACGATTTTGGTATCCATTTTGGATGCCACTGCCCTGGCATAAAGCAATCAGGGTGACAACTGTTCTCCTAGATAGAAGTGTATTACCTGCATTCCTGTGGCTGTGAGTTGGAGAGCCAGACTCGGAATTTAGAAGGATGAAGACAGGGCCCCTTCAGTAATCCAGTAGGCCTATTGTTAGCAAGGGGCTTCCGATCAGTATTCCTGAGCCCTGCTATTGGTTTGATGTTAGAAGTGAAGGGCTGCACTGTAGCTTTTTGTGTGAGGTGAAAAGTTTTCGAGTTTAAGTCTGCACTTTTGTCTATCCCTGACTATTACTTCAGTAGGCTGAACTCTCACCTCATTGTGCCTGTGTTGTAGTTGCTTCAATTTGGAGACCGCCCCAGTGCTACCTGCTATGAGAAGCATCTTTCTACAAACAGGCTGCATCTCAAGATGAGCCTGAGGAGGACATTTGAAAGAAGAACCATCCCATACCAGACCCATATGCCTTGTATAGAAAAGGTGTATACAAATGAGTCCAAAACCAAGACTTTTGGTTCCTGTTCCAAGCCCTTCATGACCAGGGAAGAGAGTGCTCCTGCTGTGTAGCCAGGTCCGTGTCTGCCTAACAACTTGTCTTCCAGAGTCGAGGAAGCATTAACTGTATATGCACTTTCTGTTGGAGGAGCTGAGGATCTGCTTGAAGTGATTAGAAGTCTGTTTAGAAGCCTGCTGAGAAAGGGAAGGAGTCTGCCTGGCCCTGTGGTATAGAATGTCCAAGAGGAGAGAAGCCCAGCATGGCCCTGGGGATTGAGGGACGTTAGAGAGGGCTCACTATCTGAGAGTGAACTAGGAGTGGCCTGTGCTGCAAAGTGTGTCCCTAGTCCCTCACCACTGGTTCCTGGTCGGAACAACTTCAAGTTGCAACAGCCACTTGCCTGGTCAAGGCTGTCATGATCATCGCATTGGCCTGATCAGACTGCAGCTGCCATTTTCCCAGTCAGAGCTGCAGGTCTCTTGATCACCTCATTGTCCCAATCAGGCTGTAACTGCCACTGGGCTGGAAGGGGCTTTACATGCTGGGATCAGTATATCAGTCCAGATGTGACTGCATCTGCAGGAATCCTCACATCACCCTTCACTAGACAGGAACTACCTGCCATGAGTACAGGCAGGGACCACAGCCTACATGCTACCCAAGAAAACAAAAGCAGCCGCAAAAGAACCTACACCACGCACACTGCTGCAAGACTAAGCCAGGAGGGCAAGTAAATTGAGATGCAGCCTATACCTGGCTTACCTGGCAGTTTCAGACTATTTCCGCTCATCATGGTGCCCACTGATAGTATTACAAAGGAATTAGCAAATTCACACCAGAGCAGCGTAGGAAAGATTACCCGCTAGTCCACTGGAGGGTAAGAATTGAGAAAACCATGAACTGAGTGCACTTTTGACTGGGGAGCTGAAGACTGCGCCTGAGCCTGATTCATGCTTTCATGGACTATTAGAGAGGGTCCTAGCCACAAAGGGGGTTACTTAGATAGAATTAGCAAGGGAACTTGTCAGATGTAGCACCACAAGGAAGGCTAGGATTTAAGGTTACTTCCCTGTATACTAAGTTGAACTGCTATGTGATTTAAAGCACATTATTTTCCTTAAAAGACAAGCACTAGCCTGGACATTGAAATTATTGTGTCTATTAAGTGCTGAGGCACCCCCTTAACCCCTCCTTGTAGGAAGGTGGTTTATCAGTAGTTGGAGGTAGGAACCTACAGCTAGTAATAACACCACAATCACAAATGAGGTTCAGTCAAGTCTCAATAAATTAATCCTTACTCAACCCTTGGTAGCGTGGCTGATGAGCAGTCAGGCTTATCTTAGGAGACAGGTGTGTAAAGCATTTAATATCACCAAAACAGTAACTAAGTAACAGACACAACACAATAAAAAAAATACCAATTTATAAATATAGAAATAAAAATTATCTTTAAAATGACAAAAGTCCAAATGTAGAGAACCTAAGATATAAATTTTAAAAGTTTAAATTTAAAAAAAAGCACCTTCTTGCCCCTAAAAGTGTCGCGCTGGAATGGGACAAAGTCAAAGTTTCAGTCCAACCACGATGGAGCACAGGTAGAATACGTTGAGCGGTACGGCCTGGTCAAGTTTTTACCTTCTGACTTTGTCACTTTTTTGCAGGTTTTTCACTCGATGTTGAGCAATTGGGTCTTCGGATCCGCGTATCGGTATGACGGCCTCCTGAAGCGCAATGCCTCTGTGAGTCCTGGATGTCTTTGTCTTCAACAGCGAGGAGTTCCAGAGCTTTCACTGGAGCAAGCCTGCACAGTCAGACCGAGTACCGGTTCAACGTTGCTGGTTTAACTCTTGTCGCTGATGCAGGTATTCTCAGTGAGTTTATTCACAAAAGTTGACAGAAAGTTCCCAAAATTTCAGATCTTCTTCTGAAAGGATTCTTGAGGGTCTGAAAGGGTCCACATCATCAGCCAAGGGTTCAGAAGCTCTGGTTTACCTCTTGGGGGTCTGGGACTCCAACTACGACAATGCACCTGGTCAATGAAGATGGTGAGCTGGAGTTGTCCTTGTTGTGGATGTTGCAGGTAGCATCTTCCAGCATTTGTCTAACTGTTGCTGATCAGGAAGTCCGCTCCCTAATCTTTTAAGACAGGCAAATTCCTTGAGAATGCAGCAGTCCTTCTGATTGCAGTCCTCTCTTGTGCAGTCCAAGGGTCCAGCAGGACAGTCCTTCTTCACTAGATGTTTTCAGGCAGGGATATGAGGTGCAGTGCAGCTGTCCCATATTTATTCTATATTCTGGGTTGGCAGGGGGGACGCACCCAACCAATGGGAGTACCCTCTGCTATGACTCCTTCCTGGGAAGTGTGGCATATTTTCTTCCCAGAATGCACATCTCAATACAAATCAAAATGTAGGAAATCTCTCTGTGGAGTTCAGGTCTTGCTAACTCAACCAATAGGCGTGGCTAACTTCTCCCCACACTCCCCTTTCAGTCCCTCCCCTAATCTTATTAGAGTGACTCCCATCTGGCTGGGAATCAAGGAAGGGGGGGGCATAGTTCCTGTGCTATCTGGGCTTCTCCCTTGAAAGATCATTTTATCTCCCCGGCCCCCTTGCTGTCCTGGTATCTGCAGGCAGCAGATCTCCCATCAGATGTTTCTACTGGTTCAGCCCCAGGCCTCTTCACACCTAATCAGGGAGCAGCTTGGCTCAGGCTGTTAAAGGCTGGCCAATCAGAAGAGGCTGCTACACGGCTGTTTTTGGTAACTTCACGAAAGCAAGTGCTAAAACTACTTTCTTGCAATAGTTATAATAAATCTGACCTTAGTTAGTTGTTGGATTTATTGTAACTATTATTTTAATACTTTAAATCATATTGCCAGTTATTTCCAATCCAATGTTGGAATTTATTGAAATTTAAAAGTGCTTCCCCATATTAGCCTATGGAGATAGCAGCACTGCAATGGGGAAAATTACGTTGGCTGTTTTTCCCTCACTAGAGTATATAAAACATCTTTTATAATGTGCATGCTTTTTATAACAATGCGCACTACCCTTGGGGCATACAGGGCAGACCTTAATGCTGACAAATGCAATAAAAAGGTAGTTTTAGACTTTGGGAATACTTTTAATTCCAAAGTCGAATTTGGACATAGTTTTAATATAAAACCAGCATGCAAGGCAATGCTGGTTTTAAAATTACACTAGACTCCACAGCAGTGCACGCTTAAGTGCATTAAGTCCACTTGGGTCCCTAAACCTATGGCCCTATTATATACTAGGGACCTACAGTAGGGTGTCTTGGCCAACTATAATTATACCAAACACCACATATTTTTAGGACAGATCACTGGCCCTGTCCCTGGTTAGCAGAGCACATGGCACTTTCAGAGTTACTAACCACCAATGTAGCTAAAAAGAATTAGGGTAATCAGGACAAAACAAACAACTTTCCTACAGTCCCTGAGAAACCTGTAAATGTTCACTCTTGCTAGCCTTTGAGTCAAGGGTGAAAAGGATGGTACTTGGCTACATTTTCTGAGGCATATCAGGGCAGACCCCAGGACAATAGTGGCAAAATACCCGAACTCCAACAGTTGGTGCCCATTTGCCCCTGTCTGCCTTTTGGAACTTCGTCTGGGTCTCACAGGGAAGTACAAAAGATTGATCAGTGAAATACGTAATCAACAATACATGTAACTAAAAATGTAAGGGTCATAAATTCATTCTAAAGCATTTGCTAGGGAAGGTAACTTAATGGAGGTGACTTTCGGAATGACATAGAAATAAAATGAAATGTGTAAAAGGGCAAAAAAGAGCATTTGGAAGGACGTTCCACGGCACAGTGCCTTGTAAATAAAGATTTCCAGGGAAACAGCACGTTGGTCTGTAGCCTTGAGTCTTACTTCTGAAATTTTGTAGCAGAGCCTTTTCTTGAATCCATAAATCAGTAAAGCTTTCAGTTAATTTAATTTCTGGCTAAGTTCCACCCCAAAATATCAGTGAACCACAACCATGATGTATCCTTTATGGACTGGGTGAACTTTCTATATCCAGTGCTACCGGCATACTTAATTTGCCAGCCTCAAAGGAATTAAAATTTGACTGTGGAAGGATTTCAATCATTTCCTTCCATTAGCTTCCAATTGAAAGTCAGATTCAATTCACACTGCTCTGCTTTGCTCATAGCAAATTTCATTACAAGACTGGAGACTACTATTATGCATATTTCTTTTAATGCTAACTCCAAGCAGCAAACTAAAAGCAATAGATCATAAAGTGAAACAGTTTTAGAACAGAATCTTCCTGATTTATAATAGCCATGCACATAGAATAGTCTGTTTCTTTTAAATAAGGCTCCAGGCAGATAAGTACAAATTTACAATTCCTTATCTTCATGTGCAAGTTACGTTTTAACAGGCTGGTTGTTGCGCATTAGTGTTTTTCCTACAAATCTCTTGTCACGTGCTCCTCCATCAGCTCTCTCTTCCCTAGCCACACTTGGAAACTGTATTGATCTCCAATTTACGGAGATCAAACCCCCCCAACCCTTCCCCAAGGTTGAGATTCTCTCATCTTGACACCCTCCGGCCCACCCCTAGCCAAGTCCCATCATTGTATGGTATGCTCTCCAAAACCTTCCGGTGCACCAACTGACTGCAAAATCTCACCTTCTATGCTGCTGTCATGTACTACCCTTTAAGCGGACCTCAAGCGTTTTCTTGGGAGCTACGCTCACCACCTCCTGGGCAGGCCGTGAACGCTCTACCTCTCAGCCCGGATCCTCGTCCAAAATACAAAATCCTTCCTCTGGGGCCTGTCTGAAGGAATTGGGAGGAATGCGCCTTGGCAATGGTCTCGTCAGTGCATGACATAGACCTGGGTGCCAAGCAACGAGAATGAAATGCGTACCTGCCTAGGCAATGCCTCCATAATCATGAGGCTGCTAGGCAACATTTACCATGACTGAAGCAGCTGATCCCTCGAGTGGGTGTGATGTCAGAGAAACTCTGATAGTTAAATCACCATGCTGATCAGCTGCTGAACTTACCTATTGACCGCAAGTACCTTTTAAGTCGCTTATCAGATAACGCTAACCTCATGCTCTAGATTCAAATCAGTACATTCATATAGACAGTTTATTGAAAAAGAAAAGGTTATATATCGACTGCATTCAGAGCCAGTTCTAGCCAATCTACTGCATCCAGAGCACCTTACAGTTATTACTGGCCTTACCTACCTATTCTTATTCTGAGCCATTTGTACGTTTCTACCCAAAATAAGCATACAAACGAGGGAAAAACCATAAACCCTATTAAGTCTGACATGGAATCGGATGATGTAGATATACCCACCCCTAACATGAACAGCGAAGAGATAAAAAAAGATTATCCACCGGAAAATGCTATCTTGCATGCTCGAGATGCTGATTCAGGTTCTGTGAAACAAAAGAGCACTAACTGATGAAGAGAATGGCATTTCTGAATTACTGAGATCTCCAATCTCCCAAAAGATGATCATAATAAAAAAGGGGGCAAAAGGCTAAAGAAAACTAAGAATGTAGAAAGAATAAGCCCCATGAGCACACTGGGAGGTCCTAGCACCTCAAATAAAATGAGAGGTCTAAGCACCTCAACCTACAAAGGAGATCTAAGCCCTCAACCTACAAAGGAGATCTAAGCACCTCAAACTATAAAGGAGGTCTACGCACCTCAAATATATCAGGTGTCCTAAGCGGCACAGCTTATCAAGGTGTCCAAGGTGGCACACGTCATCAAAGTGCTCATTATGATTTACAAAATATGAAAAAGGAGAAACAAGGGTACCTGAACACAAACCTAATGGATGAATACGTCCTTGACTTAGATCAGGACGATTTAGACTTTGAATCCCAACTATCAGAGAAAGAGCTCCCTTCATCCTCAAGGAAAGTTATAACCAACCCTTTAGGTGAGGAGATGTTCTCATCATATAACATTAAACACCCGAAGAGCACAGAATGGTGGCCACAAGACCAAGTTGCCAAGTTTATAGAGAATTGGCTAAGAAATCCCTTAGAGAGAGAAATGCGCAACGTCCTAAAATTGGAATTCATGAGAAGGTATGCCAAACATCCAACCTCGACCCAGAATTGATCAAATTCGTTTTTCAACTTGGAAGAGACCACAGGAAGGGAATGGAGAGATCACTCAAAGCCAGCCAGGATCGCCCACTCGACATACTAGGCCCCCTGGCAAGAAGATTCGACTTGGCAGAAGAAAGCCACATCAACGGAACACCACTAGACACCGACTTAGTCAAAGGATAGAGCCAGAGAGCCCTGATCTTACTTGGGAATGCAAATGCAGGCATAAACGCAGAAAGAAGGAGAGTGGGCCTCACCAACATAAATCCTAAATTGAGCGACACGGCCGATAAAGAATCCCTCTCAATAACCTAAGGGCCTGCTATCCGGTGAAGACATGATCAAAACTTTAGGATAATACGTTACGACCTTTACAGTCACAGAACAGCATGAGATGCCTTTACATTTTAGGACTGGGCCGGGAGAAGGGGCGTTTCAACTGGCCGTCTCAATCAAAGGCCCTACTTTAGACACAGAGGATTCAGTAGACCCTACCAAGCAAATAATGCTCCACCATTCTACCCCCAGAGTGGAAGCTCCTCCTGCTCTAGAGGGCTCAGACCACGTGGACAAAGCCCGGCAACTTGCAAAGCAAGTACCTTCCCCCCTCATCCTTCTATTTCCCTAGGAAAGGTGGGTGGCCCACTCCGATTTTACTCACATGCAATCTACAACACAAAGTTTGTTACAAGCGTCGAACCTTGGGTACAAAATTGTGTCTGACATAGTTTTCATTCTTCCGATAATTTAGAAATTTTTTACCAAAAACATCATAAACTCTATTACTTACTTCTAGTGTTTTAACATTTGAAACTCTACGGCAGGAGATTAGACAGAGGAGTGAGGCTAGCTTAATGGATAGTCTCTTTTTGTTCAGATGTTTGTTATCAGGCCAACTTGTGAATAAGGCCAGCATTAGTTTGGCATTCCACAGGGTTTCATATTTAGGTTTAAGGGGTCTCCTTAGTCTGATACTTTTCAGAATTCTACATACACTGAAGTTTTTATCTACAGTTTTCCTGTTAATTAAGGCGTGGCCTGCTGAGATAGCTGATCTGCACTGCAGCATTAGTCATGTCTTGCATGACAGCTGTGAACTCAAGATTCTGTACGCAGCTGAGTAAGTATGATATGCCTGGTTGTACGTGTGAGGTGCATGGCCAGTGGGGCAAGCCCACTCCTTGTTTTGTGAGGTGTCGGGCCGTGCTTGATATAGCATGTGCGAACCTCCCAGACCTTACCGGCCGCCCATGCTATGAGGAAGCCTCGGACGTATCCAGGTCATCTTGCCATGAGTTCCTGAAATCTGACAACACTGTGTCCCATGCCTCTGCCAGTGGAATCATCCGCAATCCCATTGCGTCCTCCTGGCGCAACGCCACACTCTCCACCTGTGCCCAGCATGTCAGTGAGTGTTTCCAGGCTTTTATATTTGGCGGCTCTGGGGATTTCCTGTGCCTAGAGATTAGACACTTGGCTGCAATCAGGCAGAGATCTATGAAACGGGATGTGACTTTATACTTCTTGGTTCTGCGGAATAGGACCATTAGGCACACTTCCCATGAGTACTCTACCACACGACCCGTGCATTCCGCTAAGTGCCCTATGACCGCCCTCCAATAGGGGGTGAGGGTAGTGCAGGCCCACAACATGTGCAATAGATCTGTGTCTTGCATTTTACATCTCGGGCATCTACTAGGTTAAAGTATCTGTTGATCTTGGCTGGCGTCATGTACGTCCTTTGGATGACATAGTGTTGTATTAAGCGGAATCGGGCATTCCTCGGGATGTGCATAGGCCCTTCCAAGATGCCTGACCACTCGCGATCAGTCCACTGTATCTGTAGGTCTACGTCCCATCGCTGCCTCAGGGGCATCAGTGACTGCGCTGAGTGCATCTGCAGGGACTCAGCAAACCATTTGGCTAGGTCTCTGCCGGTGCCCAACTCATGAGGATTGTGAATGGTGAGATGAGTCGCGGGCTCACACACAATGTCTCCCGACAGGGCTCGAAGCGCCTGCAGCAGTGCTGCGTGCAGCAGGAATTAGCCCTTTGGCATGCCACAGTCCTCAAGCAGCGTGCGGAATGGCACTCGTTTCTGGTCTTGGTACAGGTCTCTAAGGGTCTGTAGCGCCGCCTCTTCCCAGGGGACAAGCTTAGCTGCCGAGATCACAGGGCGGTGACATGGTGTGCCTAGTATGGGCAGGAAAGGGGAATACAGAATAGTCCCTTTTGTGAGCTTTAGGCTCCGACGGAAACATTTATATGCAACTGCCATCAGGAGCTGAATCGGGGCTGCACTCCTCCTACCAGGGTGGAACAAAGCTGTGATCTGGGGCTGTGTGCAGACCGGCTGCTGCGCCGCAGTGTCTGCCAGCTGCTTGCCACCGATCCAACGGGCCACCCGTTGGAGTTGCGATGCTAGATAATAATGCTCCATGTTGGGCACAGCTGAACCACGGGCAGATAGAGCTTTGACAGCACCACTCTGCTGCGAGAACCATGCCAAATTAATTGCCACAGGTATTGTTCTAAAGCACACATGATGCTGGAATCTTCCATAGTATTAAATTTTTTCTGTTTAAGGAAAGATGTCAAATTATGGAACATGAATAATTCCTTGATCTATTTTTCTTCTGCTTTTCACGCCCTTTTTCTTTTCCTTTTCCTTCTTTTTCTCACTTGCCTATGACACACTCTCACTATTTCTTCACTTAACTTTTTGGGCATATATTAATATACACATACCTTATCACTTGGTACACTTATACTTATATGGTCTTAATCACTGTCTCTAATGATCTCAATCTATGATCTTATGTTGCCTCCCCCTGTGATCTTTGTGTGGTGGGTTTCTTGAAGTAGTGCTATATGCACCCATGCCTTTCTAGATCAGCCAATACGTATTTAATTTTCTTTGGTGTATTCAATCCAATGACATTCCATGTTAGAAATTTAATCGTGCCCTTACGTTCCGCCATTACCCTTACGTGTTCTATGCTTCAAGTGGGGTATTTCACTCGTCTGATGGACACACAGATACTTCGGTTGTTGCATGGCATACAATGCACCTGTTTCAACACATTAACAGTAACCCCCTCCCCCACCCACTTCAGCATCCTCAATTTGCCAAAGCCATCCCAATATAACAAAAACATATACAATAAGTGTATGGTTACGATCAATTAACAATGGGATTCACCCTTTGGGGGACGCCAGAGCCCATAATCCCAGCCGGTGGTAGGGGGTGGCCAAGTTAAATTTCGAGATCGATGTACAATAACAATCTGAGTGTAGTCCTAGTGCCACTGTGAATGGTAGCTTGGGTGGTGATTGTACCCATACCTTGAATTGCCCCATCATAATGATTAAGGACCAGGCCACTATGAAGGTTGTCAGATTTCAGGAAGTATAAGACCCTATCATGGTTCAATCAAACTAACCTTTTTTCGGCATAAAGTTGAATGTCGCAGCCTTATCCTGGTTCAGGGGTGCCCTACACAGAGGGCCTCCCACATGAATATATCATTTTCACAGCGAATGGGACAGCCTAGTCTCTGGCAGTTTCAATATCATCCAGTTGTTCAGCTTGCTCTTTCCGTGATCTGTGTATAGTCTTGGCAAAGTCCATAGCTGATTTGGGTGTGGTGAAAATCTTGGATCTGCCATCCACTTCAATGCGCAGCCTGCCTGGGTACAATATGGCGTACTTTATATGTTCAGTATGGAGCAATTTCTTAACAGGCAAGAATTCTCGCCGCGCCATCTGGACAAACGTAAAATCCGGATAGCAGGCGATATCATTACCTTGATAGTTAATAGACCCTTTTTCTCGCGCAAGGCTCAGCCAGCATCACAGTCATGATAGTTAAGCAGCTTGGTGAAAATAGGCCTTGGGGGCGCCCCAGGGACCGGACGGGCCACCAGCGACCTATGCGCCCTTTCCACTATCAGATCTCAGGATAACTGTTCAGGTCAGAAGATCTCGTTCAACATCTTCTCCACATACATCTCTAGTCGGCTTGTGTTTGTTGACTCCGGTAGCCCTGTAATGCTCAGATTATTGCGGCGGGACCGCGCCTCCAAGTTCTCATTCTTGGCCTGTATTACCGCCAGCACCTTTTCCATATTTAGCGGAGACGGCTTACTCTTCAGTGGAGGATACGCACTGCTTCGCTTCCCCCACCCTGACGCCTTGCTTATCTGATTTCGCAGCCATATGGTCCATCCATGATCTTGCCATCTATCGATTGCAGACTGGCCTGCATTGCCAGTAGTGTTGCCTCTATATCACGAGTGCCCTTCTCAGGGGGCTGCTGTTCTAAGTCAGACAGGGCATGCTGCTGGTTTTTAGTTGGTTTGCACGATTCAAAAGTTAGGCGCGCCTGCTGCTTATCCATTTTACCCTTTTCCGTGGGTCCGCTGTACACCACCCAACTTCCACCATTAGTGCTGTAATACACCAGGGCTGGCAGGCCCTAATTTTCCAGTTATCCGCCTGCCAAAGCGTGCTGGTGCTCTATCTATGCCTTGGCACAGGCTCTCACTATCTGCCTCTGTAGCCACCCACCAGCACTGCTTAGTATATGTGCATCAGAGTTATAGGCCTTCTAAACTATTTGAGGATGGTCCCCATCTTACAACAATATTGCTGACCATGTCACTATTAACAGTTCTAGCAGCTTCTGATCATGGTGGAATCCAAAGACCACAGGAGGAATAGATGACTGTGTAACACCAGCATCCGACGTTCCCTAGGCTCAGCGCCACCGCCTCGTAAGCCTGGGCTCCTGCACCCAGCTCACAGGCTCAGGCAGCACCCACCGTTCTGGCGCCCGCAGTTCTACTGAGATCTGCTGTGTCCACCGAGCTGCCAAGCCAGGGCACTCACCTCCCCTGGGCTCACGCAGCGCCCGTCTCCAGCTGCCCACTCCTGCAGGTGACGTGCCTCAGCATTAGCGTCACCGCCACACAGGCCCGGGCTTCCACACCGTGTTCACAGGGTCTCAGCTGCCTCGAGAGGTTCAGCGCCCGCTACGCTCCTCTTTTCGCCGAGTCACTTTAGATTTCCGGCAGATAAGATCTCTGCACACACGGTGAACCTCTTACCATCCCGAAATTCAGATGGCCGCCATTTTCTCTCAAGGGTGCAGGTCCGAGCTACGGCTTCAACCCTGCACTTAAACTGCTGCTACCACGGCGGCATTCCGTCATCATGCCGTGCTCCCAGGATCAAACGGATATTATCCCTTACATGACAACATATCCTCTTTCTTATTACCGATACCTCTACTGAACTGGTTCATTTTGCAACACTGCTGTTTCCGGAATAAAGATGTTCAGAAAGAATTAACTCTGTGATCCTTTCATTCAATCTTTATTGTTTCTCTCCATGCGGAAAGCATAAAAACACAAAATCAAAAAGAAAAGTAAAGGAAATGTTTTAAAGAAGAAAACTTACCTTAGTACCTCACATTTAAAAGAAGCAGACTATTCTACGTGCATGGCTATTATGGTAAACAGCCATTAGTACGCGACTTGTAGTTCGCATACCATTACAACGCAAGAGTAACAACGCATGCGCTGAAATAACTCATAGCCTTTACTACGCATGTTATTACTTTGCATGCGCTGTTACAACGCATGCGTTGTAATGCGTGTATGGCTGCGCCCTGAATTGAAGTGACAAGGAGGCAGCGATGATGGAGTGACGAGGAGGCAGTGGGGGGGCGGAGGCGGCCTCAGCTGTGGGGAAAAAAGACACCAGAGGGGTCTCAACCCAAGAGTAGGGGCAGGGTCTGAAGCCCTATGTCCCCACAGCTCTAGCTTCTGATCCCCTCCTCCCTCAACCCCTGAAAATAAATAATTCCACGGATGGAGATGCGTATAGCCCCTGCAGTGCTATCCAAAACCTTTGTCCCCCTGTGATGTCATCCACAGGCGAACACGGGAAGTGGTGCCTCACCCGCAAGACGGCGTGGTGGAAGGCGACCTGCTGACCACAGCATCCAAGCAGGGGCACGAGGGGCTCCGGGCACCCCCGCACTCATTTCAGCACCCCTATAATTAAGAGCACCCTCGTCAAACAGCAGCTGATCTCACAGGCGTCAAGAAGCAAAGCCGGCTGCAGACAGAGGGCGTGCCCGGGGCGGATCTGCAGGCTTCTGTGCGCTAGCTGGGGGCTTTTTGGGCACTTCTGCTGTCCTTAGATTGACTACGCTTGCAGCCGAGGACAAGGGACAAGGGACATGCACCGAGGAGAGAGGGTTAAGATGGGCTGTGTATTTTTAAAGGGTTTATGTTTGAGGAGTAGTCTTTTTGGTATTAGGGTAGTGTTGTGGGTCGTGCAGGGTAGTGTTTGTGTGTAGGGACAGGAGTGGGGGATGGGGGAGGGTCGTTCTTGGGGTATTGTTTTAGGGTTTAGGGTAGTGTTGTAGTGTGTGTGTAGTATAGGGTAGTGTTTGAGGGTTTAGGGTAGTGTCGGGGTCGTGCCGGGTAGTGCTTCAGTGTAGGGAGCGGACTGAGGGTAGGGGCAGGGTCGTGCTTGGGGTAGTGTTGTGGTGTTTGTGTGGTGTAGAGTAGTGTTTGGGGGTTTAGGGTAGTCTCGGGGGGTCGTGCAGGATAGTGTTTCAGTGTAGGGAGCAGACTGGGGGTAGGGGCAGGGTCGTGCTTGGGGTAATGTTTTAGGATTTAGTGTAGTGTTGTAGCTTTTGTGTAGTGTAGGGTAGTGTTTTAGGGTACTGTCGGGGTCGTGCAGGGTAGTGTTTCAGCGTAGGGATCGGACTGGGGGTAGGGGCAGGGTCGTGCTTGGGGTAGTGTTTCAGGGTTTAGGGTAGAGATGTAGTGTTTGTGTAGTGTAGTGTTTTAGGGTTTAGGGTAGTGTCGGGGGGTGTAGTGTAGGGTAGTGTTTTAAGATAGTGTAGACGAGTATGTGTGATGTAGGGTAGTGTATATGGATGTAGAAATTAGCGTAGTGTTGGGGGTTAATTGGAAAAAAAATGTGTTGTAAATCTATGCGGGGAATTGGGATCCATTGTAAAGACATTTCATAGTAATGCGAAGTAATGGTATGCGTTATAGAAAAATGCGTTGTAAAGGTACTTGCGAACTTATGCGTTGTTTTAGTTTGCGAAGTATCGTCATATATTCGGCTATTATACATCAGGAAGATTCTGTTTTAGAACGGTTTAACTTTATGATGTATTGCTTTTAAGTGACTGCTTGGAGTTAGCATTAAAAAAAATATACATGGAGGAGGAGCTTAGCGCGCATCCAAGATGGTCACGTGAGCACAGGGCCCCTGGACCCTCGCCACTCCTCGCAATTTATCCTGATGATATCCTGATTTCTTGGACGGACTCTCGAAGGCGAACCTCGACTGAGTCCATAACTCTTTTCAGAATTTGAATCGGACTTGGGCGACCAGAATTACAGAACTTTGAACTTTTGAGGCCCACCTTGAGGCCGTGCCGGGGACTTGGTGACTTGTGGAGCCAGGTCGTAGTTGAACAACAACGGCAGTGGGACCTCATCGGTGGCCGTACTCCCACTTTCGGTTTCGTTTCCGGATCCTGACATGGTCTGATTGAGAGACTGTTTCGCTCGGCCAGGGACCAATCCAGCCTCCATTTAGTGTCATCGCTGCCTCCTCATTATAGCTTCTCGGGTCAAGTTGTGACTTTGTCCGGACCGTACGAGCCAGCTTCTTGGCCTGTTTGTGCCAGACCGGCCTTCGTGGGGGACCGTTCCAGACAAATGTTATAGACCGTTACACTCAAGCCAAAGGATCCCCCGGGCTCTCCAGTAGTACCCCGGAGCAAGCCAGAGACGACCCTTCTGCCCCTGTTGACTTGTCCCTGCAGGACATTATGGGCGCTATCGCCGGCATGAAGGAGACCATCGGCCAGCAGTATGAGGCTCTGGCTCGTAAAATTGACACGGTCGTCATTGATGTCACTCTAATCAGGGCCGACCTGTCTAAGACTAACGAGAAGGTGAAGTCATTGGATTTGAAGACTTCCAGCCTCACGGCCGATGTGTCGGAACTTCACACAGACCTTGGCACTCTGAAATCGGCCAACGACCTGATGTCCCATCGGCTGGAGGATTTTGAGAACAGGGCAAGACGCAACAACATTCGCGTCACAGGGGTTCCAGAGAATCCCGAGACTCGTTCGGTTGACCTCCTGGTCGAAGATCTTATTCTCACCCATCTTGCCCCTTCTGGACTGAGCAAGTTTTTCGCTGTGGAGTGTACACATCTTGTTCCGGGCGGTAAGCCCAAGCCTGGCGCGCCTCCAAGGCCTAGCATCGCAAAACTTTTTCATTTCAGAGACCGTGATGCGATTTTGCAGGCTTCGAGAGTGCACGGCCCGGTGAAATTTGAAAACTCCTCTGTCAATTTTTTCCCGGACTTCACTCAACTTGTCCAGAGACAGAGGATGGGCTTTCAGGGGGTTGAGCGACGTCTCCGGGACCTGGGATTGAAGTATGCTATGCTTTTCCCTACCATGCTTCGAGTGGAATACGAGGAACGGACCTTCTTTTTTGAGCGACCGGACAATGTGAGTGACTGGTTGGATTCCCTATCATCACTGTATATACTCTTTGGGCACATAGACTGTTTTTTGATTCCTAACTCATTAGGATCTACCGCTTTTCTATACCGCCACTTTGGTGCTTACCTGCTCAGGCTTCTTGCCCCTTAGCAGCTGAGTAGACGCTGTTGGGGGTGTGACTCGCCTCTGCATCCGCCATCTTGGGGGTGAAGACAATGTACAGGGAACAGCAAGGTAGACTGTATGATGTCGGGGATAAGGCGGGTAAATTGATTGCATGGCTTGATAAGAAGGAGAGAGTGAACCGTGTGGTCCCTGTGCTTCAGAATTCTGACGGTGTGCATGTGACTGACCCTGGCGAGATTGTGGAGTGTTTTGCTGACTATTTTCGTGTGGTCTCCTCCCCGGTATCCGCTAGAGATGAGGATGACTCTCGTTTCTTGTTGAGGGACATTGCGCTGCCCTGCTTGTCTGAAGAGGATCGAGAGTGCATGGAGGCGTCGCTGTCGGCCGATGAGATTGCTACCGCGATTCGTTCACTTCGTTCTGGCAAAGCTATGGGCCCCAATGGATTGCCTATTGAATTGTACAAATTGCGCCCGGATAAAGTCGCACCGTTTCTCCGTGAGATGTTTCTGGAGTCGCGTGAGCTCGGTTCCCTCCCTTGTGACCAGCGTCTGGCCACTATAGTTGTGATTCCTAAGGAGGGCAAGCCTCGTGATCGTTGTGCCTCATACAGGCCTATTTCCCTATTGAATGCTGAACCGAAGATTCTCGCCAAGGTCCTTGCTAATCGCTTACTCGCTGTCATCTGTGACCTGATTCATCCGGATCAATCTGGTTTCATTCCGCACCGGAACACTGCTCTCAACTTGCGGCGCTTACTAGGCGTTCTCGCCAGGGCAGAGTTTCTATACGAGCCGGCCATCTTGGCTTCCTTGGACGCCACGATGGCCTTTGATACGATAGAATGGCCATATCTTTGGGCCACTCTGGCGAAGTTTGGTTTCGGTGCGGGGTTTATTAGTTGGGTGAGACTTCTATATACAGATCCGCTAGCTCAGGTTGTTGTCAATGGTAGGGTGTCCCAGCCCTTCGCTCTCGGGAGGGGTACTAGGCAGGGGTGTCCGTTGTCCCCCCTGCTCTTTTCTCTTGCTCTCGAACCGCTTGCAGCCTGGCTCCGATGGGAACCATCGATAAAGGGCATTCAGTGGGCCCCTGACTTTGAAGACCGGGTTTCGTTGTACGCCGACAATATTCTTTTGTACCTCACCTCCCCGCGTGAATCCCTTAACGTCCTATTTGACGTCCTCACTTCTTTCGGTAAAAACTCCGGTTTGATCATTAATTGGTCTAAATCGTGTGTGTATGTTATCTCCGGTGGCCTCCCTCCTTACCGAATAGGTTTCCCATTCAAATTTCGCAATCCGGTTTCAAGTACTTGGGGGTCTACGTATCGTTGGACCCGGCGGTCCGCCACAAGCGTAATCTCCTTCCCCCTCTCCGGCGATTGAAGTTGGACGTGGCTCGGTGGCGTAGATTGCCGTTGTCGCCACTCGGTCGAGCGGCACTTTTTAAAATGATGTCCCTGCCCCGATTTCTTTACGCACTCCAGAACTCCTTTGATATTATTCCGGCGGCCTACTTTCGGGAGGTGGAGGGTTTACAGAGGAGACTTGTTTGGGACGGTCGCGCACGTATCGCTCTGGCAAAACTGACTCTCCCCTGGTATGACGGGGGCATCGCGCTCCCGGACATCAGGCGGTATTATTGGGCCTCCCAGTTGTCCGCCATCAACCATGCTACGTATGCACCCGGTCCGAATCCGGCTTTTGAGATGGACAAATATCAGTTGCCTGGTGGCAACTTCAACAGAGCGCTCTACTCTCGGACGGCGGGGAGGAACCTAACGGGACCCACTAAGATTGCAGTACGTGCGTGGAAGGATGCCAATGTGGCTGTGGGATGGAATGATCACCTGACACGAGCGACCCCCTTGTTTGCATCGGACAGATTGGGATGCCTCTGGACAACGAAAGGCTTTGATAACTGGGATATGATTGGCATTAGCAGAGTGGGTGATCTCTGGGTGAAAGGTGCGGTCAAATCCTTTGCGGTGCTTCAGAGTGAGTATGAGTTGAGTGAGAGGGAGTTCTTCAGATATGCACAGGTCAGCCACGCTTTGCTGTCGGTCTTCGAGGCCGGTACCACAGTCCCTGCATCTTCACCACTCGAGGACCGTATACTTGATGGTCATCTGCCCGATAGTACGATTTCCTTGATTTATAAGAAATTAATCAACAATCGGGCGGACCTCCTCGTGCGTCTCAGGGAGGCCTGGACCGGAGACGGGTTGGAGTTGGATGATGAAGACTGGCAGTCCGCACTGTCCTCCCCGAAAGAGGTTGCCATTCCTGCCCGTCTCCGTCTCGTCCAGCTCAAAATTCTTCACCGTGTTTATGTGACGGGTCCTCGTTTGGTTGTGATGGGTTTTTCTTTGGATGGGTTGTGTAAGCGCGGCTGTGGAATGAGCGCCACCTTCCTTCATATCCTTTGGGAGTGCCGCGAGGTTGCGGCATATTGGCACCATGTGCATGCTGTAATGGAGTGTGTTACTGGGGTCGCTCTGTTGCCTGAGGCTCGTCGATGTCTGTTGAATGTATGGGAGCCGAATGACTACAACGTCGCCGAGGCCCGGTGGGCGGCACTGGGGAACATGATTGCAAAGCGGGATATTGCGCAGCTTTGGGGTTCCCGACGGCCTCCCACCGTGTCAGTGTGGAAGGAGAACATGGACTGGTGCATGTTCAGAGAGAAGACGGTGTATCTGGTTCGGGGCAAGCCTGGGGCGTGGGGTAGAATTTGGGGTCAGTGGAACACCTACCGAGGTAACATCTGTACGCCCCCTTTTGTAGATACTCCGGACACTTCTCTGTCCCCCTGATCCTGAGGTTCCTGGAATACTGTACCCTTTTGACTGATTGTTCTGACTTCCCCGCTGCCTCCCCCCCCCCCCCCGGTCATCTTTATTGTCCTCCTGATTCTCTACCTGGTATGGTGGGATCCCCCCGTCGGAGCTCGACACCACCTAGACTGTTTCTCGCCTTGAGTTTTGTTTCACTGTTTCTTTGCTTGTTCCTTCTTTTTCTTTTTCAAAAATTAAAAAGATCTGTATCCTGCTTAGCTTCTGAGTTGCTTAGAATATCTCCTGTAACCCTGCTTCGCCTCTGGGGATCAGTCGCTGCTTCGTGACATCCAGCAATTGATATGCACCTACTAGCGGCCGGCCCTGGTGGTTGTAGGCCCATATTTGCAACGATGCTATTTTGCACAATAAAGTTTTAAAAAAATAAAAAAAATATACATAATGTTAGCCTCTGTGTCTTTAATGCATCCAGATTCTCTAGGCATGTTACTAGGAGAATCGCAATTCAAGTTCATTGATTTGAGTTCTTCAATTCTAAATCTCAGTATTTATGGTTCTGGTTCACAAATGCTGCTGAGAAAGTCAAAATGTACTCATGTAGGCTTATGCTTTTGTTTGGAATAAATTTATGACATTAATGGAATTCTAAAAGAACTTCTGGATTACCGCTGTCAATCTCTAAAAGTCAGGGATCCAGAGAACTGCTCTATGTGTAGTCATTTATGAATATGGATTTTTTTCCTCGAAGAAGCCCTCTTCCCTATATTTTAATCATTTTACAATTCCCACCCTGAAAAAACACTACCTGCAAATATTCCATGAACACCAAAAACCTTGAGTTTGTGGATGTTAACTAACGTTTGCTGGTAAACCAAGGCAGAAGCACTTTTGGAAATTTGGTTATACCTGCACGTTCTGAATTCCAGCAAATCCCATTTACAAGGGTAAAATTCAATTTCAGGTATTTGTGCATCTAAGTTGAACTTTGATATACATTTATGTTTGTGAACCGAGCCGAATGTGCGGACTCATCTTAGCTATAAAGATCCCTGATAACAGCTTCTTTGTCAGAAGAGAAACTGGAGACTGAGGGCCCGATTCACAGAACTAACTTAAGACAAAATCCTAAACTTACTACCATTTTCGTATTCACAGAAGACACTTACTCACTTCGGTATTCACAGAAGTTAGGAGTCCTAACTTTAGGACTCCTAAATGCCTTCTGTGAATACCAAAAGTCTTAAAATTAGGATTTTTCTCAGTTTAGGAGTCCTAAAGTTAGGACTCCTAACTTTACTAGTACTAAACTGAGAAAAATCCTAATTTTAAGGCTTTCGGTATTCACAGAAGGAATTTAGGAGTCCTAAAGTTAGGAGTCCTAACTTTACTACTACTAAATTGAGAAAAATCCTAATTTTAAGACTTTTGGTATTCACAGAAGACATTTAGGAGTCCTAAAGTTAGGAGTCCTAACTATACTACTACTAAACTGAGAAAAATCCTAATTTTAAGGCTTTCCGTATTCACAGAAGGCATTTAGGAGTCCTAAAGTTAGGAGTCCTAACTTTACTACTACTAAATTGAGAAAAATCCTAATTTTAAGACCTTCGGTATTCGCAGAAGGCATTTAGGAGTCCTAAAGTTAGGAGTCCTAACTATACTACTACTAAACTGAGAAAAATCCTAATTTTAAGACTTTCGGTATTCACAGAAGACATTTAGGAGTCCTAAAGTTAGGACTCCTAACTTCTGTGAATACCGAAATGAGTAAGTGCCTTCTGTGAATACCAAAATGAGTAAGTGCTTCTGTGAATACCAAATTGGTAGTAAGTTTAGGATTTTGTCTTAAGTTAGTTCTGTGAATCGGGCCCTGTATATTTTCAAAAATGGAAGTGAAGAGATGTTTAACCTTATGTCGTATGGTCAATTAATTATTGAGTCTACTCTGGTTTTGGTACTGTGCTTTGAAATATTTTAACATACCATCATAGTATAGCTTACTTTATTTCTAATGTAAAATAACACAAAATGTAGTTTGAATATTCATGCACACTCATACAAATTACATTGCAGATGCAAAATCACAGACATGTCAGAAGCTGATAATATTAGTTTTTAACACATGCATGTTTATAGCATTACTCAAAGACATAGATGTAAAGAACGTAACTGAGCTCTGAGTGAGTGCCCAAGAGTAACAATAAGATCAGTACCAGCAGGCAGATGACAGCTGAGTAATAAAAGGTGGCTGGCTAGTCTTATATGAGAAGACATGTCTAGGGCTTCTTTCTGAACTGCATGTGTCAGAGCAGTTTGACGCCTAAGGGGAATGTAGCCTCTTAAGCTTTGGGGATGTGCTGTGGTTTATAGGGGCCAAAGTGGTGTCTGTGAAGCTTCAGAAGGGAGAGCTTGTACCTTCCTGTCTTGGTTTTCCTGGCAATGTGTTCTTTAAATGTGAAGCTTGTGTCAATGGTGAATCTGAGAATTCTCAATATTATTTCATCTTTCATTGTTACTAGTGGAGTGAAGACATCTACACTCATTTTGGAAAGCCTGGCTTTACTAAGTGGTTACTTGGAGGTGTTGACAAACAAGAGGAATTCAGTTTTTGGTAGTTTGGTCTTTAGGTAGGTAATTGCCCTGCAATTATTAGGTTAGTTAGAGACAGGTTATGAGTTAGAGAATGTCATTGGTAGAGTTGATAGCTGTAAGTGTATTGATGGGCCTTGATGTTGTTGGTAAATATGGCTCTGTTGGGCTCCGTGTAGAATATCAGCGAGAGAGAAGAGCATAGAACAAGGGGGTACTTTTCAGTAGATATGGAGTTTCTGGGATCTTCATGTTCCTATCTGTACGATATGATCGTGGTTAATAAAGTAAGAGGTGAACCATTGCAGGACTCTGTCAGAGATGCCAGTTTGTGATTTCATCATGTTTATCAGTGCTTGGTGGACAACCTTGTCAAAGACTGGAAAAAAGTCAAGCAGAATCGGAATGGAGGGGTCATTCAAGTTTTTGTGCATCAAGTGCGGAACCATCTTTCCATAGGTGTCCTTGACTACTTGAAGAGAAGATGCCTCGTGCTACAGTGTGTTCTACATTCAGACTGTTCGCCTTGTAGTATATCTTTATAACTGATATCCTTATAACTGATATCCTCCTGTAGCTGGGTGGAGAGTGATTTTGCAAGGAGCTCTCCCAGGCAGAGAAGAGGAGTAGAGGGCCATAAATTTAAAATATTATCTTGGATGAGGATCAGTTTCTTCCTCAAGGGTAAGATCTGTCCAGTTTCAGGGCACTGGGATGGTTCTATTTCAGAGGAATGGCTTGATTATATACTGTGCTGAATACGTCAATTCAGCTTAAAATGACAGGTGCTACCATTACTTAGTTCAATGATACTCAATTCACCAACTGAGCAAATATAGAATGCAGTGTAGGAACCTCCATGATTTGAGCTGTGACCTGAAGTTCACTACTGTCAGCAGTGGTCATTTAATTCACTCAGCAAACACAAGAAGATGATGGACGGAGTGCTGAAACCTTTCAGACACCCAATCCCCGCTCACAGATCAGGGTTGAATCCATCATGGTTCTTTAGCTCACTTCGCCACCCCAGTTCAGAACCAGCCGTATGCAAATCAGTCTTGACCCTTTCCTCATGGGTTTAATTCACTCTGCCATCTTGCCATCTAAAGCCTATTGCTGATAGCTGAAGGATTCTCCTGGCTTACATAAATCCGAATCAGATGACCAGTAAAAGACAATTGTTTGCAACTTGGCATTGGATAAGCAGAAAAAAGAAAGGCTTTCTTTTGTAAACAAAGTATACTATTTTAGGATAATTGATTACATGTGCAGCGAAGTCTCTCCTTTTACAATAAGCTTTTAATGGATGCTAAGTAACTTAGGATGTTTGCTAAGTGTTTAATGTATCAATGTGTATCTCTGTTATTCTTAGGATTGAATACCCGAGACAATAATAATAAAAATTACTTTGAAGTGACTTCATGGAATTCCAAGTTAAAGTGGATAATCAAATTTTCAGCCCTTCCTGAACTTTGCTCCCGTACCCTTGTTAGATTCAAACTTGATATCCCTCTTCTCCATTTTAATGTATTACTCCCCTCCTCCAGTTGTACTCAGTCATTTGATATTTAAACGTGCATCTTTTACATCAATCTCAATTTAAAACTGGTTTTCAGCATTTTCCTGATTTGCCAATTTTTTGCCTCACTCTTTAATGATAACTGCATGTCTTCATGGGCTGAATTGCATGATGTGTGGAAATATTTGCTGCAGCAACTGGAGTAACAATCTAATAGGCAAAGGACCAGATGTGCGACCATAGCATTTTGCAACTTGCGACAAACTGCGAGTCGCAATTTGCATGTCGCAAAATGCTATGTACAACAGTGTCTGAGACACTATTTGCAATTCCCAATGGGGTCGCAAATTACATGCCTCATGCATAATAATGAGGCAGTCGCAATTTGGGACCCCCATGGATAGCACTCCCAGGGATGGTGGCCTGCTGGGGTCAGCAGACCACCATGTCTGGGACTGCTTTTAAATAAAGCAGTCTTTTTTTTTTAAATGCAGCCTCTATTCCTTAAAGGAAAACGGGGTGCATTTAAAAAATGAATCTTTTCAATTTCATTTTTTAAGGGCAGGGAGTGGTCCCCGGGACCACTGACAGCCGTTAAAAAATAATTGTGCATGCATTCCCGTTTGTGAATACCTTACCACCCTTCTGAGAAGGGTAGTAAACTGCGAGTGTTTTGCGACCGCAATTGTGGTCACAAAACATTCTTACATAGGTGTTAGAGTCGCTGTTAGGAAGGGACGCCCTTGGAACGCCCTTCCTATTGGTGAGTCGCTAACCCTATTTTGCGAGTCGCTAATTGATTAGCAAATCGCAAAATAGGGTTGCTACATGGGCCGCACGTTTTTTGCGGTCGCAAACGGGCCTAAAAGCACAAGTTACAACTTGTGTAACAATATATCTGTAAGAGACATTAGTTAGTGATAGATTCCTTACCTTAGAATATCCCCAGGCGTCAGACTGGATCCAGAAAGTTTTGCTAGCAATACCCCTGCGCATCAGTAGGTGGCGTTGTGCGGCTCTGCGTCTGTCGCTGGCGTCGTAAGCGCCGAGATGACGTCACAGAGACTACTTAGGCGCCACCAATGCGCGCTGACGTCAGTTCTGTACACGACTTTCCGCGCCAGGAGCGCAGAGCCATGCAAGAAACTGACCACTGGTGCCAAGAAACTAGGACCCTGAAAGGGATGACCTTAATCCTAGAAATCAATTCGCGGAACGGGGAGGATGGGTGGGGCGGTAAGGAATCTATCACTAACTAATGTCTCTAACAGCTATATCGTTACACAAGTAGTAACTTGTGCATCTGAAAGAGACACGTTAGTGATAGATTCCTTACCTTAGAATAGATACCCCAGCAATACCAACCCCGGCGGTGGGTCTGCGAATAGATTACACCAGAAAGTCACGGAGTGCAGAACGGCCAAAGAAGCCGTCTCTCCGGACCTGACTGTCAAGGCAGTAATGCTTGGTAAACGTGTGCAGTGAAGCCCACGTAGCGGCCTGACAAATGTCCTGCAAGGGGACGCTGCGTCCCAAGACAGTAGTGGTCACTGTTGCCCAGGTAGAATGGGCACGCAGCCCACAGGAGGCTCCTTCTTAGCCAACGAGTAACAGGCCTTGATGCAGAGAACGACCCACTGAGAGATGGTCCGTTTGTGCACAACCTGACCTTTTTTGGCGCCCACGTAGCCAACAAAGAGCTGGTCATCCACCTGGAACTTTTGTGTGCGCTTCATGCAGAACGAGAGCGCACATTTTGGGTCCAGACGGTGGAGCCTCTCTTCCTCTTTTGAAGGATGCGGAGGCGGAAAGAAGGTGGGCAAAGTGATGGTCTGCCCGATGTGGAAGGGCGTGACAACCTTTGGTAAAAAAGAAGGACAGGTCCTTAAAACCACCTTGTCCGGATGAACAGAAAGGAAAGGAGGTTTGGAAGAAAGAGCCTGGAGCTCACTCACTCTTCTGGCAGAGGTGATAGCTACCAAGCAAGCCGTCTTAAGGGTGAGAAGACGCAAAGGACAGGAATGAAGGGGCTCGAAGGGAGCGCACATCAAATAGGTCAAGACAAGATTCAAGTCCCATTGAGGCATTATGAACGGCACAGGAGGAAACGTGTGCGTAATGCCTTTCAGGAAACGGTTAACAACCGGGGACTTCAAGAGAGAAGGCCGATCTGGAAGCCTCAGAAAGGCAGAGATGGCCGAAAGATAACCTTTGATAGTGCCCAGAGCAGAGCCCTGCTGGGCCAAGGACAGGAGGAACAGAAGGACCTCAGGAGGAGGGGCAAAAAGGGGATTCACAGACATTGCTGCGCACCATGCCACAAACTTGTTCCACCGGCAGGCGTTTATCGCCTTAGTGGAGGGACGCCTGGCTGCCAGAATGAAATCACAGACTTCGGGAGGAAGATCGAAAGCTGTCAACTGTCGCCGCTCAATCCCCACGCATGGAGGTGGAGGCTGGACAGGTTCGGGTGGAGGACCGTCCCCTGCTGCTGCGACAGAAGACCCTCCCAAAGAGGCAGTCGGATCGGGGGATCGATCGCCATGCTGAGTAGCTCGGGATACCAGTACCTTTGTGCCCAATTCGGAGCCACAAGGATGACTTGGGCCTGGTCGTGCCGAATCTTCTTCAGCACTATGGGCAGAAGTGGTATAGGCGGAAAGGCGCACAATAGACCGCAACTCCACTCGCGACGAAAAGCGGTGCCTAGTGAGTGCCGCCTTGGAAATTCCAACGCGCAGAACTGATGGCATTGCGCGTTCTCTTCGGTGGCGAATAGATCTAACCAAGGCTCTCCCCACTGCTGAAAGAGGCCTTACACCACGTCTGAGCTCAGACGTCATTCGTGATCCATCAAGCACCGGCGGCTGAGTTCGTCCACCCTGGCGTTCAGAGAACCTGCCAGGTGTTGAACCATCAAGGTGATGCCCTGATGTTCCAGCCATGTCCAGAGGCGCAGAGCCTCCTGACATAGGGTCCAGGACCCCCACCCCGCCCTGTTTGCTGCAATACCACATGGCGGTGGTGTTGTCCATGAACACCTGCACCACACTTCCCCGGACAGAGGGAAGGAATGCCTTCAGTGCAAGTCAGATCGCCCGAAGCTCCAACAGATTGATATGGAGCCGGGACTCCGCCGGAGACCAGAGGCCTCTGATCTCTGCCTCTCCCAAGTGGCCTCACCATCCCAGGAGGGACGAATCGGTCACCACTGTGTGCTCCGGTTGGGGAAGGAAGAGGGATCTGCCATTGACCCAATTGCGATTCGTGAGCCACCACTGCAATTGCCGTAGAGTGCCCTCCGAGATCTGGACATGATCAGACAGGTTGCCCTGATGCTGTGCCCGCTGGAACTTCAGGTCCCACTGCAGAGCCTGCATATGCCATCTGGCATGTGTCACCAGCAGGATGCAGGAGGCCATCAGGCCCAGAAACCGGAGGGTCATCCTGACTGAAACCCGGGACGGAGACTGAAAGATTGGAATCATAGCCTGAATATCCCGGACTCACTGCTCGGGAAGATAAACCCAAAACAGCGTCGAATCCAGAACCGCTCCGATGAAGGGGAGCTTCTGAGAGGGGCTCAGGTGCGACTTCGGCACGTTGATGAAAAACCCCAGCAAATGCATGAGGTCAGCCGTAGTCTGAAGGTGGTTGACGACTGCCTGGGGCGAGCCCGCCTTCAACAACCAGTCGTCGAGGTAAGGGAAGACTGACAACCCCGACCTGCGCAGGTGAGCTGCGACCACCGCCATCACCTTCGTGAACACACGAGGGGCGCTGGTAAGGCCGAAGGTGAGCACGGCAAACTGAAAATGCTCCTGGCCTACCGTGAACCACAGGTAATGGCGGTGGGCCGGCAGGACGGGAATGTGAAAATATGCGTCCTGCAAGTCCAACGCTACCATCCAGTCACCAGGGTCGAGGGCAGCCAGGACCTGAGCCAGAGTCATCATTTTGAACTTCTCCTTCCGGAGGAAGCGATTGATGTTCCGGAGGACCAAGATGGGGCACAGGCCCCCTTTGTCCTTCTTGGGGACCAGAAAGTAGTGGGAATTACAACCACTACCTACTTACGGCCCAGGAACGCACTCGATGGCCCCCTTGGCCAAGAGGGCCGTGACTTCCTGCTGGAGAAGTACCAAGTGATCCCCTGACATGCGGTGGCACCGAGGTGGCATGGTTGGAGGGGAGGACTGAAAGGGAAGGGAGTAACCCCTGTGGATGATCTGCAACACCCACTTGTCCGATGTGAAATCGTGCTAGTGGGGGAGGTGGTGGCGGATCCTGCCACCCACCAGCATGGGGTGCTCCACAAAGCTCGGATTAGGAAGGTTTGGAGGTAGAAATAGCGGGGCGGAGGTGGACTGACCCACACGCTGATTCCCAGACCTGCCCCTGCGGAAGCCGCATCCGCGCTGAGGCTGGTTCTGCACAGGCTTGCTGAAGGAACATACCTGGGCGCCTCTGCCGTGGCCACGAAAGGAACGAAAACCAGGAGTGGCCAGGCTCTTTGCGGTAAGACCCAAGGACTTGGCCATGGCCCGCGAGTCCTTAAAATGCTACAGTGCACTGTCGGCCTTATCTCCAAACAGGCGAGTGCCATCAAAGAGCATGTCCATGAGCGAGCTCTGGACATCTGGCGAGAACCTGGTAGATCTCAACCAGGCGTGGCGACGAAGCACCACTGTCGTAGAAATTGCCCTACACAGTGAGTCCGGGGTGTCCAAACCACACCGAATGGCGAACTTAGCCGCATCCTTACCCTCGGCAACCGCTTGGGACAGCACAGCGTTGGTCTCCTCAGGACACTGGGGCAACACCTGTGCAACCGTATCCCACACCGCGTGGGAATAGCAGCCCAATAAGCAGGCGGTGTTCACCAACCGCAGCCCTCAGCTGTCCGAAGAGAACAACCGCTTACTGAACTGTTCCAGCTTCTTAGAGTCCTTATCCGGCGTAGTCGTGGGAAAGGCACTCTGCGACGTCGAGGCTTGGATAACCAGGCTCTCAGGCGTAGGATGAGTGGTCAGAAATTCGGGGTCACCAGGCGCCGGGCGGTGACATCTGGCGACATTCTTATCCACAGGGGCCCCTGTTGCGGGCCGCGACCAAGTCCCCAACAAGACGTCAGTGAGGGTGTCGTTAAATGGGAGCAGGGGCTCCGACGAAGTGGACGCCGTCTGGAGCACCTCAGTGAGGAGATTAGTTTTAAGGGCCACCGTAGGGAGATCAAGGTTTATAACCTCAGCTGCCCGATGGAGCACCCTCGTGTAGGAGGTGCCCTCCTCCATGGTAGGCAGGGGAGAGGCAAACCCCGGGTCAGAGGAGACGTCGAGGTCGCCAGCGTCCTCCAAGTCGTCCACCCAGTCCTGCTCGGAGTCATATTGACGGAAAAGAGGGTCCTCGGACCCCTCCCAGTCGTCCTCCACCTCTGTCACATGGGGAACAGACAGTGGCGGCAGAGCTGGGGCCGGAGAAGGAACAAACGGCGTCGGAAATGGCGCCGTAAATGGTGCCGGCCGAGCCGGCGCCGTGTTTCAGTGCGGATCCCAGGCCGGAACAAAATGGTCCTGGAACCTGGGCAAGGGTGGGATGAAGGGCACCCATTGCGGCGCCAGGGGTGGAGCCGATGTTGGCGCTGGGGCTGGAGCCGGCAGCGCTGGACCTACTGGCGCTGGAGCCAACGGCGCAGGATCCTGTGGCGCCAAAGCTGGATCCACCGGCGGACCAACAGGATCCAGACACGGGACCGCGGGCCCGAAGGTGCGCCAGCGGGAGCCCGAGCCCTAAAGAGGCGGTTCATGGTAGCAAGAAATTCTTGCACCTGTTCGGGAGTCGCCGTTGGACCCGGGTAAGGCGGGTAGGCCGCGGGACTCCCAGGCTCCAAAGGAGCCGCAGGGGAAGAACCCCTGTCCCCCTCGTCCGCATCTGAGGAACGACGGGGGGACGTCAGAGAGCGAACTCGCTTCTTCGACTTCTTTTTGTGCCGTCTCTTACCCGAATCCGAGGGCGAGGACTTGGAGCCCGAGGAGCGACGACTGCGGCCCCGCGAGCGTTACGGGGAACGGTCCCTGGACCTGGAACAGCGCTGGGACGAGTGTCCGGACCTCCAGCAGCTTCCGGCGCCGCTCCCTCAAGGCCTTCGGGCCATGGCCCGACAGTCCCGGTAGGACCGGGAGACGTGGTCGGTCTCCAGGCAGTAGAGGCAAACATCGTGGGGGTCCGCCACCGACATATTGCGACAGCAGGCCCCACAAGACTTAAATCAAGGCATCCCTACGTGCACCAAGGAGAAAAGGAGACAAAAAGTCTAAAAAATGGTAGTCAAAAAGTGACTACGGTACATGCTCTAACCGGATCTGCGCTTGCTGGTGCGGCAAAAGAAAGAACTGACGTCAGCGCGCCTAAGTAGTCTCTGTGACGTCATCTCAACGCTTACGACGCCAGCGACGGACGTGGAGCCGCATGACGCCACCTACTGACACGCAGGGGTACTGCTAGCAAAACTTTCCGGATCCAGTCTGACGCCTGGGGATATTCTAAGGTAAGGAATCTATCACTAACGTGTCTCTTTCAGATCCTGTTTGCGACCACAAAAGACGGTAGTACATCTGGTCCAAAATCTGTACAACAGTAACTTTTTAGGACTTCGATCTGAATGGCCTGATTTTGGAAGATAATACAGCACACAGTAAATTCTGACCATACAGTGTGTAGTATTTCCTGGTGCAGTGCTGCCTCCCCATTCCTAGTCCTGCACTCCCCTCAATAATGGAGAAAACACAGTAACATTGCATATTTTCACCCGTTCTAAAATGGAAAACTCAGAATGTTGTAGTGTTTCCATGCACAAGTTCCGACAGTTTTTACCTGGTGAAATGTGTGCAGCGGAAAACTGCGGTATTTGAATGAACCCCTTAGTAGTTGTAGGCTAGCCAAAGCCTTACTAATTAAATTTGTATAAATGTTAATAATTCTTTGCAAAAGCATGTCTCTTTTGTAGAATATTGAAGAAAGCGAAAAGGCGTTGAGTTGAATGATTGAATTATTCTCGGCAACTGGTTGGAGCGTGAAGACTGAATACATATGGTTGAGTCCAAGTTGAGGTGGCATAGTGGGCAAAAAAAATGAACTGAGATGCAGCCATAGTAATTACCAGTGGTTGAAATTAATTCAAGTATTCCATTCATCCCTTTTTTGTATACTTCAGTGTGATACCCTAAGTGCGACGGGTATGCCCAGACATGAGTTCTGTACTCACTGTGCCACTGGAACAAAGTTATACCTAACTGAAGCGCCCCATTCAGTGCAATGCCGGTCTTGGGCTGCTTGTGTTACAGTTCAGAGTGGGTCTGGCTTGGCAGTTCCAGCTGGATTGTTCTCATTGGAGCATGACTGATCTGCCTATGGCTGGGCCCAAACTGAGGTGGCATGGTGTGTAAAATAATGATGGACCGGGATGAGGCCCCTAGTAATTATCAGTGGCTGAGATGAATTCAAACATTCACACTCATCTCTTTTAGAATATTCCAGCAAAAAACTTACAGTCTATACTATGAGTTATTCCTAACATTTGTATAAAGATTTACATTTTATAAGAAAATATACGGTTGAATCACTACAAGCAACCTTTTTGCAAATTTAAAAGTGAAAGGTCTACAAAACAACTTCTGTGAAGGCTGTTGATTTGCAAAATATTCCTTTTCTACTTAGCGTTCACACATTTTGTACAATGCATGTAATATGGTACACAAAAGGGATCATTGCTGAATTAAATACTGTGCACAAACTTTTGTCCACAAGTAATCTGATCCCTGAGAGCTGAATCACAAATCATTTTTAACTGCTTCTTTTTCATGTCCTTGATGGTAAGTTAAGGCAGTGCTTGCTCCAAACACCTTTAACCACTGTATTGTGAAAACAGGATTTTGGAGAGGGAGATCAGTGCTTAATGTGAGGTGGTGGTGCTGGTGGGGGCCAATGGCACTCATTTTTGGGGACCAGCACTTATTTTTTGTTATCAGACAATTAAGAGTACAAAACTGAAGGTTGGACGAAAAGACGGAAACCTTGCCACAAAGGAAGAAGGCAGGAACATGCAAGAGTGAGATAAAGAGACAGGGAGTGTCTGGTAGGGGAGTAAAGAGGCTTGAGGTGGATTTAGGACTACAAAACCTTGGTATTCGGGGCCCCAACTTTCAATTGCACTGGCCGTAGGCTTCTGAGCAGAGCCCTCTGCACTGGCACTTATTCTTTTACAAGTTAAATACTGCAGGTGGTAATGTGTGATAAGAACATTTGTGTACATTTGTTGTTGGGGTAATATATTCCTTTTTGTGCTGCTGTGTTTTATCGCAATCTGTTTTTGTTGTGGTGTTCTGCAGTTGTCGCATTGTGTTCTGCTTTGACTGTTTTGTTGTGATGTGTCCCGCTATGTTAGATATTCCAGCAAATGCTGCTACATTACCAGCCACATGCAGCACATATCTTTATAATTCATGTGACAAACAATCATTTACCACTGTCTAAGTTGGTAAAAAAGTGCTGCTCCTGCTCTTTAGCTACTCAAGAGATCAGTCAGTCCTAAACTGTGGGAGAGAATGTGAATTAACTTGCTAGCCCTGGTACTCACTTTATGTGATATAGCCCCAGATGTTTAACTCCCATCACCCTTATCCATCACCTCTGTATCTAGCTTCCTCAGTTTGAGCAATGTTCCTATATTCTCGCTCTTGGGGAAATTGTGTGGGCTGGAAGCTGCCATTTCACCAGAGGACTGGCACTTACAATTCTGTAGAAAACTAATGTGAAGGCTGCTCGGACTTGCACGTTCAAATGGGAGCAACAAGAAGAAAAACTGTGCCTGCCTCTGATGAACATTTTAAGTTTAAAAACAGACAACCTGCATGGTGTGTGAAAGTTGTCCGCCAAAGTTCGATTTTGTTTTCATGGTATGGCTACAGTTTTTTGTCACAAAGAAGAGCAAATAAAAACCCCATTGACTGACAAACAGACTAACAGCTCATGGCTTAGCAAACCTCTTTAAGGATTAAGTGGCGCCCTTTCAGTGAAAACATATACTGCAAACATAGTAAACCATATAATAAATAGCATGCACTTTAAGGAATTTAATGTTGGCTCTGGAGGTAGCCTTAAGTCACAAAAGAAAGAAAGAAAAAACATCTCAGGACCAAGGCGTACCAAAAGCATTTCAAGAAATTGTGCAATAACTATAAAATATCACATACTTTTGAATATTTAGCAAAATATGTTTATACAGCATGGTGCAACATATCAATTGTTTATAGTATCCAAAAGAAGCCGAAGCAAAATAACAATTGAATGATAAATGGAAAGAAATCCATCAAGCAGCAGATCCAACCGGAAACAAGCATTGGAAATGCAATTGCTTTCGCGTTTGTTGAGTTAGAGCTATTGACATTGTAAATGGCAACGTCTTTTATCTATGTATTATGGAGTGTATGTATGTGATGTGTAGTGGAATTATCTGGAATTGTTTTGTGTGTTCTGGAGTGGTATGCAGTGTAGTGGAGTTTCATTATGTGGTATGCTGTTGAATTTTGTAGCACAATGTGGAATTGTGTGGTGTGGAATGGATGCATGTGGTGTGTTGTGGAATTGTGTTGTTGAGTTGTATTATGTGGTTTGGTTTCGAATTATGTGGTGTGGATTGGAAATGTGTGGAGTTGAATTGTATGGCTTGAAACTGTGTGCATAACTTCGAATTTTTTGTGATGAAAAACAACAAATAGGTAGGAGCTAAGCTTCAGATCTGTGTGTTAGGGTGTCAAAATTAAGTACCTGACACCCTAAGAACACCGCACCACCCTTGTAGGGACAAGCCTGCTACAGTGAACATTGACATTAGCTTGGTACAATGGTGTATATGAACTTCCTTGAAAATGCACAATAGTTAACTGAATTAAACACTTTTTTCCCCTTACTACGCAGCTAAACCTGTTACATTCTTCCACCATGAGCTGTCCAAGAACATAAGACCTTTGGATAAAATAAACAACGATAGAAGGGCCATGTTACAAATTAATACATACGGTTTTGTTCACATGGTATATTCATTATCCTGAGCAGACTCTATAAACAATAAATGGCTTTATTTCCCTCCTGGAAAAGTGACAACACAACCTGTGAGGCAGGCCAGTCTCATGTCACACAAAATCAGCCCCTCCATGTCCTAGGAGTGTGTGAAGGCAGCTTACTGTCAACCACATAGGAACCAGTGCCACCGATTACGCTTAGTGCTTTGAAGGTAGTCGGGTTTCGCTTCAAGTTGGGGCTGCCCTGTGCAGCTGCCCGGGTAATTTACAAGACTTGGTACATCACCCGACTTGGCACACAAAGAAACGTAATTACAGGCAATCTGAGAGTTTCCGACCCTCTGTGACCGGGGCTACCATATAAAAGAGTTAAAAAAATTATAAGAATGATGTAATTACTTCTTATGTTTGGTATTCAGCCACTTGCAAAAGAAAGGGCTATGTCTCACCCATACACAATATAGCACTCTTCCTCCCCGTATGGCAGCAATATAAACAGCTTGTGAAAGAGGAGGAACCAAGAGCTTTTTCTACGAGGTCCTGCACAATGCTCCAAAGGTATGCAAAAGGCAGTAGGTGTGCAGTTCCTCAAGGGGGAAGAAAAGGGAAAAGAACAGGGAAAAGAACAGGTCTCTTATTGATTGCCCTCACACACCTAGCAAGGTGTCATGCTTCATCATTGGGCTGTGCTCCTCGTCGGGCCGGCGCTGCAATGCCCGACGGGCTCCCGTGAAGGGGCTCTTTGTTGAAGATCTTTTAAGAGACAGCCGTATAGGTGCGTGGGGGTAAGTGAACAGTATAGTGAGTGAGTGTGCTTGTGGTCCAAAATAGGTCTGGTGCTGCCACAAGGAATTGTATTTATTCAGGTGGTGCGCCAACCTGATTAAAATATGTGGGCCCTGTCTGGATAGTTAATGATCCACAGGGACTAATGTGTAAGTGTGGTCGACATGTTTCTTGCCTACTGCCCCTAACGGATCGCTCGGCAATTCTTCAGGACCGTGGTAGTGAGAAAAAGTACTCCGAAATAACTCTACTACAATGCCAGTGAAAATAAAATTAGTACGTCACCAGCAAAAATCTATGCAGTCCCAGGGGGGTAGAGGGACCTGCGAATGAGAGACCTGAAAAAAAGAAAACAAAAGAAAAAACAACAACACACACAATCGCAACATTGTGACATAATTCATGATAGTAGTGCAAGACAGCAATTTCCGGGATGGTGTCATGCTGTGCATGCATGGGGATGGATATCATGAGTTCTGCGCCAAGCGGGCGATTCAATTTAGAGTGCAGGTGAGGAGTTCAGAACAACACAAAAACACAAGGCGCCCTCAGACTGGGAGCTTGCAGGATAGCGAGACCCAAGTAGTGCAAATGTGACTCGCCGTAGTGGTAAGACTATTTCGAAAGTAGCGAGTGCAATGCTCGATGTATGATGTACAAGACTATTGTACTGGATAGACTGATCGCATGGCAACAGCGTGGTGGCTACCACCCCCAGTTATGGGTTCGCGCTTAGCCGCCGTGGTTTAAGTTGGCTACCTCAGTGAAAGCCAGTGCCGTGCTCAGAGTGCGGAATACAAGCAACAATGTACTAAATTATATGAAAAAACGGCAAACAGATTGCACGGCAGAAGCGTGCGTAATGACAACTCACCCACAGTTGTGGGGTCGTGGTTAGACGGGGTTTGCCGAATGAGCAGTTTGTTGCTCACCCTGGAACAAAAGGAAGAAAAGGAAGAGAGGGGTTTATCGCCTCCCAGGACCAGCGGTCTGAGTGCTGTGCAGTCTTACCGGTAGTTCGTAGGTAGCTTGGAAGGTTGTACTCACATGAGGGGGCGTGCAACTAGCAGTGCTCCTACCCTAGCTCTGGCTCCCGTGTGGAAACGGAGCTAACGGGCGACTAAATAGCGGAAGTGTGGGTTCGGAAAATGACGAGAGGCTAGACCGTATTGGAAGTCGGCCATATTGGGAGTACTGACTACTCAAGTTAGAACAGTGAAAACAATTGAAAAAACTTTATTGATGCATCACCAGGAAACGGAAAAAACGGGGATATGTGAAAGTGTGGTCACTCAAAGTTGTAAGAAACATAAATGGATTGGAGGCTCACGAGGTAGAGCCCCATGTGTGGCGCTTTGAAGGCAAAGGCGCTGTGGTTCCTGGCTAAATCAGCGGTATAATTGTAGCCATAATTCAGTGTGTGGGGTTTTATAGACAAAAAGCGCTGTGGTTCATGGTTAAATCCGCGGTGTAATTGTAGGCTCTGTCCAGTGAATGGCAAAATGGACATAAACCGCTACAGTGCATGGTTATTTAACTAGTGACAAAGTCCACTAGTGGAGAAAAGATTCAAGCACAAGTCAAAGAATAAGTTCTTCCATGCAGTGTGCATAGGGTACGTACATGCGCTGGCAGGGACAAGTGATTAGATAAATGCAGTTGCGTGTGTTGCAATTTGTGTGGGTTTTTTGTACCCAGGTTAGATGCTTGTCCCTACCAGCGCATGTACGTAGGGATGACAACTCGCCCTGTAAAAATCAGAATCTCTGAACACCGCAGCAACATCAGGTGCAGGAGGGATAACACAAAAATGTGTACTCACTTCCTAGAAATAAACCACACGGGCAATGACATAAGCTGGTCAATACTCGAATCCTTCCTCACGATCAGCAAAGATGCCCTTTTCAGAAAAGAACAAAAATGGATTTTCAAAATTTCAAGCCATATCAACGGCCTCAATGATGATATCCCCTGGGCCACATTTAATAATGTTTAATCCACCTTTAAACCACCTCTGCCCCCTTGGCTTCTCACCCAACGTCAATAGCGTCAAATCAGGCCTCCTACCAAGGTCTTTTTATTCCACACATACCCTATGCACACTGCATGGAAGAACGTATTCTTTGACTTGTGCTTGAATCTTTTCTCCACTAGTGGACTTTGTCACTAGTTAAATGACCATGCACTGTAGCGGTTTATGTCCATTTTGCCATTCACTGGACACAGCCTACAATTACACCGCGGATTTAACCATGAACCACAGTGCTTTTTGTCTATAAAACACCACACACTGAATCATGGCTACAATTATACCGCTGATTTAGCCAGGAACCACAGCGCCTTTGCCTTCAAAGCGCCACACATGGGACTCTACCTTGTGAGCCACCAATCCATTTATGTCTCTTACAACTTTGAGAGACCACACTTTCACATATCCCCGTTTTTTCCGCTTCCCGGTGATGCATCAATAAAGGTTTTTCAATTGTTTACACTGTTCTAACTTGGGTAGTCAGTACTCCCAATATGGCCGACATCCAATGCGGTCTAGCCTCTCGTCATTTTCCGAACCCACACTTCCGCTATTTAGTCACCCGTTAGCTCCGTTTCCACACGGGAGCCAGAGCTAGGGTAGGAGCACTGCTAGTTGCACACCCCCTCATGTGAGTACAACCTTCCAAGCTACCTACGAACTACAGGTAAGACTGCACAGCACTCAGATCGCTGGTCCTGGGAGGCAATAAACCACTCTCTTCCTTTTCTTCCTTTTGTTCCAGGGTGAGCAACAAACTGCTCATTCGGCAAACCCCGTCTAACCACGACCCCACAACTGGGAGTGAGTTGTCATTACGCACGCTTCTGCCGTGCGATCTGTTTGCCGTTTTTTCATATAATTTAGTACATTGTTGCTTGTATTTCGCACTCTGAGCACGGAACTGGCTTTCACTGAGGTAGCCAACTTAAACCACGGCGGCTAACCGCGAACCCATAACTGGGGGTGGTAGCCACCACGCTTTTGCCATGCGATCAGTCTATCCAGTACAATAGTCTTGTACATCGTACATTGAGCACTGCACTCGCTACTTTCGAAATAGGCTACCACTACGGCGAGTCACATTTGCACTACTTGGGTCTCGCTATCCTGCAAGCTCCCAGTCTGAGGGCGCCTTGTGTTCTTGTGTTGTTCTGAACTCCTCACCCGCACTCCAAATTGAATCGCCCGCTTGACGCAGAACTCATGATATCTATCCCCATGCATGCACAGCATGACACCATCCCGGAAATTGCTGTCTTGCATTAATATCATGAATTATGTCACAATGTTGCGATTGTGTGTGCTGATGTTTTTTCTTTTGTTTTCTTTTTTTCAGGTCTCTCATTCGCAGTTCCCTCTACCCCCCTGGGACTGCATAGATCTTTGCTGGTGACGTACTAATTTTACTTTCACTGGCATTGTAGTAGAGTTATTTCTGAGCACTTTTTCTCACTACCACTGTCCTGAAGAATTGCCGAGCGATCCGTTAGGGGCAGTAGGCAAGAAACATGTCGACCACACTTACACATTAGTCCCTGTGGATCATTAACTATCCAGACAGGGCCCACATAGTTTAATTAGGTTGGCGCACCACCTGAATAAATACAATTCCCTGTGGCAGCACCAGACCTATTTTAGACCACAAGCACTCACTCACTACACTGTTCACTTACCCCCACGCACCTATACGGCTGTCTCTTAAAAGATCTCCGACAAAGAGCCCCTTCGCCGGTGTTCGTCCGGCATTGTAGCGCCGGCCCGACGAGGAGCACAGCCCAATGATGAAGCAGGTCACCTTGCTAGGTGTGTGAGGGCCATCAATAAGAGACCTGTTCTTTTCCCTTTTCTTCTCCCTTGAGGAACTGCACACCTACTGCCTTTAGCAATATAAGCAGCTCCAACCAGCACTCCCCCAGTATCTACAGTGTTGTGCTGCCAGGCGTCTTTGTTAGCTTCATATGTATGAATCCGGGTTTTATGAAATAGTATATTTTGTATTCTGGGGCAGAACATTGTGAAAGGGTTAAACAGTTGACAACGAATATGTAAGTAAATACAACCTTTAATTCTGCCGTTTGTATCCGTCAAACCAGAAGACTTCTGTATCTCTTGTACACAGTGACGAGAAACAATGTTGTTGTTGAGCTGGGAGTCATGTGAGGAAAGTGTTGTGTAATGCTAGAAGCAGCAGGGCACCTGATCGTTGAACCTTCCCTCCAGCTCTGGGTGTGCTTCTACTAAAGTTTTTATGGTAATTTCTGATTTACGTACAGGCATTGCAAACTTGCCTGCAGTCCGCACACGTGGGAGCGCTGGTGCACTTTGGTTCCAGTAATTATGGTATTGCTCGCAATCCCTGCAGTGCAGGAGTGTTGGGACTACTGGGGTCTGACGTAGTTCAGCAATTGTAGGTGCCAAAGTATTGCGGTACTTCAGACTCACAGCGCTAGCACTTATGGCAGTGTCTTTAGAATGCAACACTCAAAGTTGATAGACGGAATGTTGAACATTGTCAAACATTCACCCCCAGTCACAGATCTGGGTTTAATCCATCGTTATTTTGCTCACCACGCCACCCCAGTTCAGACATAGCCATGTGCAAATCAGTCTGACCCTGTGCCTCATGGGAACAGTCCACACCAAACTGCCAGGCCATGTCTTCCCTGGACAGGAATCAAGCATCCTAGGACCGGTTTCAGGCTTTCAGTGTCTTTAGAAACTACAATGTTTTAAAAACTGGCAGTATTTCTCAGTCCTGGCATCTCAATTAATAAATTGTGGGCGCTCCCTTTTGTGGGAATTACGGTAATGGCAGCCCCTCACAGACAATAGTGCTGGAGCGGTCCTTGACGAGGTGTTAATGATCCCTCGGGATCAGGGTGAGACCACAGAATACCCAGCAACAGCCCCGGGGCTCTGCAGTGCTGCACGTGTCCTGAGGCAGTAACTGGACCAGAAAACAGCAGTGCTCGAGCGCCCATATAAATGCAAGGGAACTTAAATGTGGACTCTCTTGGGAAGTGCTAGCTCATGCTCGCCTCATTCTTAACTGACAATTGCTGTACTGGTGTGTGCATGTTTAAAGTGGCTGTAACAGGACCTCACGGGTGCCGAACTATGCCAGGGAAATGCTAGTAGTAAATTAAGAAATTAATAATGCCTGGAATGCTGCTGAATATTATGGAAGCAGACAGAAGGACAACAATGACAGTGCAAGCAAAGCGCACACCCCGAGTCCCCCTGCAGCAGCAGCCTCCACTGATCGTTGCTGCTTATTCTAAATAAAAAAAAAGGTTTCAAAGACACAAAATTCAATACCAAAAGTGGAAGCAGACAAATCCAGCAGCAATACTCCATGAGAGTTAACTATTGAGGAAAATTTGGGACATGCACCAACCATTAGCCATTTGGAGGCCACGATTTTTAAATGACACAGACAAAAGCCAATCCAAAGCAAAGGGAGGAGTGAAACCCCACAAAGTACACCAGATCATTCTCCGGCACAAGCGCTGTAGGCTTGACATAAAAGAAGTCTGTGAAACAAATTAATGTCTTTAGGGAGTTCATCCACTTGTTATGTTGAACTAAAGTCAGCTCCCTGGAGAAGCTCTCTCTTCAACAAGAAATATTAATGAGATCATACAGTGAGATTAGGCAGAGCCAATAGAGGGTAGACTCCCGGCAAATGGGAGGCATGAGTGGAAATCTCTTTGGTTAAAAATAGAAGTTCAGGCTGTAGAGGATTGTTTTCCTTTTTTGTCACTCAAAACTGCTTTTAACCCTGAATGGTGGCAGTGAAACACTATAGCCCCTGCTCAGCAACTGTGTATTCCTGTTCCCACTGCCAGTAGTCCCTCCCTGAGACTTTCCGGAACAGGGAAAGAAATGCATATGCCATTAGGAATGTTAAGGCTATCATGAAGGGCACCTTTTTCCTTCCTCCATTTTAGGTCTTGGCTAAGACAGTGTAACTTGACAGACATTTTGCTAGGTAAAGGGGCCTTAAAGCCCACCCATTGCTTACCATTGGTCGGCTTCATCGTTACTCTTATTTCCATGCTTTCGTTTGGTGGGGTTTACTTCCTCCTTGTGTGGTTGTCCCTCCAGTGGCACATGGCTAAAGTACTGCTTGTGTTTCCACTGAGGGTCCTTCCACTCCACGCACGTTGACGGCTTCCCTATTTTTTTCTTTTGGTGGAAACACTATATAATACTGCATCTGTGAGAACACACTCAATAATACTGCATCTTTTTGCAGGTTGTCTATTTCAGTTCAGCTCCCTCTCCTGCTTCAAACACGCTTCAGAGAATGTTTATTTTCCGACTATGTGTGTTCATTAGATTTTTATGAATTATTTGTTTGTGTTGTAGTACAGACATGTAGGTTTGAGTTGCCATTGCCCCTTCATCCATGTTGCTTTGCCTCCCTCCCACCTACCCTAAGTCTGTGTGCATTGTGCCTACTCCTCCGACCCTTCTTCCCTCTGTTATGCCTTTGTCCTCTTACTTCTACCCTCTACCCCTCTGGCTTTTGACCCCTCTGCATATCTTTGTTAATTCTTCAAACATGATACACCATAGTTGGGAAAGTGTTTTTTCGGGGAGTGCGTGTATCCCTTACATTTTTCTGACTTTTGTTGTTTTAGTTGAATTGCAGCATCATATTCCTTCATGTTGCCCTTACTTCCCCTGTCTGTCCGTGTTGCCTTTACCTGCCCCTGCCTCTCCATCAGTGTGCTTTTGCCCCCTCCTTGACACCCATCTTCCCTGTGGCGTTGACCCCTCACTCCATTACAATATTTTAAGCAGTACTGTTTTGCTGCCGGTTACCACGTCGTCTGGGACACTTTGCGTTTGAAAATAGGACGTGACGGGGCTCTCTGGTTAACATGCTATTCAGGAACATTTTATGATAAATAGCTGAATATCCGGAACTAAGGACTATTATATGTCCTGGGGTTCTCTGGTTTACTTGCCATTTAGGACCCTTGCATTTTAAAGAGCCGACTTTTCGAAATGAAGGACTAGTGTGCGTCCTGGGACTCCTTATTTTGGATTCCCCTTTCACATTGATTCTCTCTAAAGGAATATTTTCTGCGGACGCCTCCTTACAGTTGTTTGTACATATTAGAGGACCACTGCGTGTGCTCTGGGGTTTCTTATATTTGAGGAACTATTTATTAACGTTACGAACCTAGGGGAATCACGGCAAAAGTGTTCGTATGATATTATACGTTCGGGATACTGACGTCTTGAAGGAGTGGACTACACTTGAGATTTGATTGGACTATACACATGAGATGATCCAAATTGGAGACGTCACACATTGATTGAAAATTGGATTTGCTCTTAGGTCGTACATGTCATGTTGTACTACGGGTAAGCCTTGACGAAGTTCCCGTGGCACTAGGGAACGAAACGCGTTGGCTGTGTGCCGGTCTTAACCAAACTATGTTAATAAAGAGAAGATTTTTGGACAACGCATGCCTCCTGACTGACTTCACTTAGAGTGCACCTTCCTTTCTTTTGGACAATATTTTAAGTAGGGCTCCAAGTTTTATGGTATTGATGTTTTTGACATTTCTATCTGTATTTATCCATATTTATTACTTGCAAATTTTATCCGTAGCTATCAATATTTAATTTGTGCTTAGTGTAAAAAATGAAGTTGCAAGGTGTATACTTGCACATTTATTCAACCGACAAACGTTTATTCACTTTTGAATATCCAATGGATTGTAGCCATCTACAGTACAATAAAGTCATTTGAAATCGTTTGACTTGTTAACAGCTTAAACAGCTGTACTGCTTCACTTATTTAAGCTTCACTAGGAAATCTTTTGAGTTTTTTTAACTCCCATATCTGTTAATTTGCAAGGCTATTGACGTAGCACTCATGATTGGCAGTAGGGAGTATCATCCAAAAGGAACTCTTTTTGCAGTACTTATCCCTTTTTAAAAATAAATACAGAAAGGAAAATAGATGGTTTTCTATCTGTTTTTATCTGTAAAAATCCGTGATAACAGACAATTGGGAGCTTTAATTGTAAGGAAATGCATTTTATTGCACGATCACCCCTCACATATTGAAACTGATGTTGTTGGTTTCTGGACTCTGTACATGGGGACTCCACTAACCAGGCCCCACTGCATGGGCTCTGACCCTAAAAACATATTACATTGGTAAAGAAAAACGATTGGCACATTTAAGTTACCTAGAAGTCCCTAGTACACAGTACCCCAAGTGACCATGTAAAACATGACTCTAGGCGTGCCACAGCAGCTCAGCTAGGCAATTTTAAAACAATCTTTCCGACCTGTCAAAATCACCATTTGCCAGGCCTAAACCTTCCCTTGAAATAGTAGTACATCACTTAAATTTATTAGGAGATGGTCACGACTCCCTAAGGCAAGAGGCATAATGTTGGACTCATGTATTTAATATTTTTACATGTACGTACAGTGAAAAAGGCGCTAACCCATTTTCAGTGTAGCAAGGCTGACTGTGCCATAGAAAACACTGGATTACTTTATCATATTTAATAAAGCTAACTTAAGATTATTACTAGCTAGAAAAAGTCAAAACACAAATTTTCATAGTTAAATCAAAATCTTGTCTAACTATTTCAGAAATAATGACTTTAGAAAGTTTCCCCCTTTTCTCGGACTAGACTGAAAGGACCTCTAACAGGGCGCCCCCAACTAAAGTTTAAAGTGGCTGAAGCCCACACCCTTTGTGGTACGTCTCTACATGCAAATTAAATTCATGGCAGTAGGGCATCCCACGTCCTGTGGAATTTCTCAGACAACCCTATAATCATGCCTTGTAAAGTCTTGTTAAATCTCTCCACTATGCCATTTGTTTGAGGTGATGAAGGGTTGTGAAATTGCAGGTCACCCCACACTCGTCCTACATAGCCTTCAAGTACATGGACAAGATGTTTGTGCCCCTTGGAGAGATTACCTTTTTGGGGAACCCTACTCTGGTGAAGACTCCTAACAAGGCCCTGGCCACTGAGGGTGCAGTCACCATCCTTAGAGGTATTGCTTCATGATACTTTGTTACATGACCGATCACCAGTAAAATGAACCTATTCCCTGAACCAGAAGTGTTGCATAATTTATGGCTTTAGAGTAACTCTACAAGGTGTGCTTGCAGTCTAGAGTTTCTTAGAGAGTACAGATGCACTGTATACCTTGTTAACAGTAAAGGCTTGCTTTATCAGTAGAGGCACAAAGATCATTTTCCCTGCAAAGGGAAAACACATGCTGCAGTAGCAGTCAGACAGTCTTCCTCTGGGACTCAGCATTGTCAGCTTCAGGTGAGATGTAGCATCTGCAAAGTGTGCTGGCAGTAGGTGGGACCACATCTGGCAGAATCTCTGGCAATAGTCTGGGTGAAGGACCTCTCCTGACAAGTGGTCCTTGTATACTAAATCTTATTATAAATTTGAATTTTCAGCAAACCTTTAAGAATGTCTGACATAGATTGGCTGCATCCTAGGCATTTCCTTATGAACGTATAATGTAAAAGGACATACATTCAGACTACACTATTTTGGTTATATGTCGATGTGTTATTAATTTACCTGGCATGGTGGACAGTATGCACTTGACCCAGACGAATGTCGCATTGATGGTTGTATCTGTGTAATCAATCAAAGGGCTTGATGCTTTAACAGTTCTTAGAAAGATACGGTCAGGCCACATCTGCATCTAATAGAGACATGACAATGATTCTGCATAAATTGAGAACAATGTTTTTGAGAAAGAGATGATGGCGGCCTCCATTCGTCAAGATGGAGTTGAGGCCTACATAAGATGGAGCTAGACCTTAGGGACTTTACGTCAGTTGGAGAGTCCAGGGGACCAACAATGTCAATCCCAACCCTCTCAAAAGACATCAGAACTAGAGGCAGTAGAAATTAAGGGAGCCTTGGGTTGCACTTCTGTCTTGTGACTGGCATGGCAGATGGAGTAGGAGCGACAAAACACCTTCCCCTTCTCAGACATCTTGGGCCAGTAGATGTGGTTGACCAAACTGCCTCAGGTCTTGGCATGCACCAAAATGTCTAGCCATGGAGATGTAATGGACTATGTTTAAGAGGAAGGCCCTTTACTGTTGGAAGACCACCAATTTCCAGGATGCACCAGGTTTTGTGTCCCTAGCCTCACTGTACAGGGCACTATCCTCCCAGTAGATCCTGCGGGCTCCACTGGTATCCCTCCGAGTATGGCATTCAGCCTGGAATCAAAGGCCTCTAAGAGTAAGGCATGTTTTCTTCCCTTGGCAGATTTCTTCTCTGGTGGTTCCACCTGCCTCCTGCTAATCCACAAGCTCTCGCATATCCCTCTGGAAGAGGGGTTCTTCCCCTTTAGGTTCCAAATCCTCCCCCTGAGGTTCAGTTTCTTCTGGAGCATGAAAATGTAAGAGGCTGCTATCCCAATGCCTCTTGCCCTTATTCTTGGTTGAGGGGGCCTTGGTGATTCTTGCATTCTTCCAGGCTCCAGACTCCCTTAATACCGCGGATGTGCTGTCTGGGCCCTGGTGGCCACACACGCCCACTCAGGGAGACCCAATATTTCCGCATAGTTCTTACTTTTCACTTAATACCAAGTAAAGGCTTCTAGGTAATTTCCCAGCATACACTCCACTGGAATGGATAGGCTCACAGCTACTTTCATCATGCCACTAACCCCTTCCCACTCAAAGTTAACGATTGCCTTAGCATAGAACTTCTCGTTATTATCAGCATACCTAAATGCAGTGTGGATAATATATAAAAGTAGAACAAATGTATTTAATATTTTTCATGTCCTTACAGTAAAAAATCCCCCAAACCCATTTTCACTGTAGCAAGGCAGGCTGTGCCATAGAAAACACTGGGTTATTTCCTTACACCTAATAGAGCTAACTTAAGATTGGCATTAGCTGGAAAAATACTTTGAACATTTATTTTATTATAAGAAAAAAGAGGTAGGATTGCTGCAATAGCAAGCGCACTCTACCACAGTATCACAAATGCAGTAAAATGATAAGTCTGTCAGTGCTTCCAGCAGCTTAAGCCATGGTGGGCAAGGCGGTGTGCGTGCGGAAGGGGGATAAGCAAGTGACTGGCACAGTGTATTTCACTCAGCATGAGGCAGGTAGACCAGTTGCCATTGAAGGAAATATTCAGGGATTGACTCCCGGCAAGGAATATACTACTTACCAGTATGCATCTGTTCTTGGCATGTAGAGCTGCAGATCTATACACTTTTGCATAGATCGCCATCTGGTGTTGGGCCCGGATGTTTGCAGTTTGTTTTTCTTCTTGGACAGTCTTTGGAAGTCACGAGTTCGGTGACTCCTCCTTTGGTCCGTACTGCGCATGGGCTTCGGCTCCATCCTCAGATTGTTTTTCGCCAGCAGGGAAAAGATGGAGCGTAGTGATAATAGTAAGAAACCCATGTGTGTTGTATCTAAATAAGATAGACTGGAATGGATACAGGTAGCCGGGGAGGCGGGTGGGCGTGTATAGATCTGCAGCTCTACATGCCAAGAACAGATGCATACTGGTAAGTAGCATATTCCGTTCGAGGCATATGAGCTGCAGATTATACACTTTTGCATAGATTATATAGCAGTACCCAACCTTAGCGGCGACCACCGGTATCCGTTGCAGTGGTTTGAAAAAGTGTCTTTAGTACAGCCTGGCCCACACTAGCGTGTTGTTTAGAGTGCACATCTACACAGTAATGTTTTGTGAAGGTGTGCGGTGTTGACCATGTGGCTGCTTTGCAGATGTCATCTAAGGGTATGTTCCCTAGAAAAGCCATAGAAGCCCCTATCTTTCTTGTAGAGTGGGCTTTAAGTGGAACAGATAATGTTCTTTTTGCTTTTTGATAGCAAATTTGTATGCACTTTACAATCCACCTAGCTATCCCTGATTTAGAGATGGGGTTGCCCTTATGCGGTGGAGAGAAGGAGACAAACAACTGTTTAGTCTTTCTGAAAGGTTGCGTTCTTTGTATGTAGTACAGTAAAGCCCTTTTAACATCAAGTGTATGTAGAGCCCTTTCCGCAACAGATTGAGGTTGCGAGAAAAAAACCGGTAATTCCACCGATTGATTAAGATGGAAGGGGGAAATGACCTTGGGCAAAAATTTGGGATTTGTGCGAAGTATCACCTTGCTGTGATGTATCTGTAAAAAGGGTTCTTGTATAGTGAACGCTTGTATCTCACTAACCCTTCTAAGGGAAGTGATAGCTACGAGGAAGGCTGTTTTTCAAGTGAGGAACTGTAGCTCACATTTATGCATTGGTTCGAAAGGCGGGCCCATTAGCCTTGTAAGAACTACGTTTAGATTCCATACAGGGGAAGGTGGTGCCCTAGGTGGAATTACTCTTTTAAGGCCTTCCATAAAGGCTTTAATAGCAGGCACTCTGAATAGTGATAAATGCTGTCTGTTTTGCAGGTAAGCAGCAATTGCTGCTAGGTGTAGACGTATGGATGAATATGCCAGGTTACACCTGTGAAGATGGAGCAGATAGCATATGATGTGCTGTATGGATGCATCTAAGGGGTCGATTCTATTGTTACGGCAGTAAACAACAAATCTCTTCCACTTTGCGGCATAGCATGCTCGAGTGGTAGGGCGTCTGGCTTCCCTGATAATGTTTATGCAATCAGGGGGAAGGTTAAGATATCCAAATTCTAAGATTTCAGGAGCCAGATCGCAAGGTTGAGCTGAGCTGGGTCCGGGTGCCTGATTTCTCCATGGTTCTGGGTTAGGAGGCATGGGGACAGGTGCAGCTTTTGGTGTGGTACCACTGAGAGCTGTAGTAGTGTGGTGTACCACGGCTGCCTGGCCCATGTTGGAGCTACTAGAATGAGTCTGAGGGAGTGCTGTTGTAGCTTCCTTACCACTAATGGAATTATTGGGAGAGGTGGAAAGGCGTATGCAAATTTGCCTGACCAGTTCATCCATATCGCATTGCCTTTGGACAATGGGTGTGGGTATCTGGCGGCGAAGCTTGGGCATTTTTTGTTTTCGTGGGTGGCGAAGAGGTCTATCTGAGGATGCCCCCACTTGTGGAAGAATGGGTGAAGAACTTGTGGATGCAGTTCCCATTCGTGCATTTGCTGCGTGTGGCTGCTGAGCAGATCTGCCATGGTGTTTTGTATGCCTGGGACGTGTTGTACCAGGAGAAAGATTTTTTGTGCAATCGCCCATCTCCATATGCTCTGTGCTAAGCGGGAGAGCTGGGGAGAGTGTGTGTCCCCCTGTTTTTGAATATAATACATTGCAGTCATATTGTCTGTGCGAATTAGGACTGCCTTGGCTGAAATTTGTTTCTGAAACGATTTCAGGGCTAGAAAGATCGCCAACAACTCCAGATGATTGATGTGGAGTAACCTCTGTTGTGGCGTCCATACACCTTGCACTGTGAGGTGTAATAGGTGCGCTCCACAGCCGGAGAGCGATGCGTCCGTTGTTAGAATCACCTGAGGAACCGGGTCCAGAAACGGTCGCCCTTTGGAAAGGTTTGTGGTGTTCCACCACTGCAGAGAGCGATGGGTGCGACCGTCCACCAACACCAGATCTGTCAGCTGTCCCTGGGCCTGGTTCCACTGGCGTGCTAGGCACTCTTGGAGTGGACGCATGTGAAGTCTTGCATGAGGCACTATGAAAATGCAAGACGCCATCATCCCTATTAGTTTCATGAACACTCTTGCTGGGAGAGAGTGCTGAAGAAGGAACTTTTGGAGCAGGGCTTGCATGCTTGCGATCCTGGCTGAGTTGGGATAGGCTATAACTTTTGAGGTGTCTATAGTGGCACCGAGGTATTGCTTTGTGTGAGAGGGTATCAAGTGGGACTTTTGGTGATTCACCGTAAAGCCTAGCTGGTGGAGTAGTTGTATGGTAGTGTTTGTATTTTGTACACACTGGTGGTAGGACGCGGCTTTTATGAGCCAGTCGTCCAGGTAGGGGAAGACGTGAATGTTTTGTCTTCGGAGGTGTGCTGCCACTACTGCCAGGCATTTGGTAAACACCCGTGGTGCGGTTGTGACCCGGAAGGGGAGAACCTTGAACTGATAATGTTGGTTGTCCACCACAAATCGGAGGTACTTTCTGTGAGCCGGGTGTATTGGGATATGAAAGTATGCGTCTTTCAAATCCAGTGTAGTGAGAAAGTCGCCCTGACGGAGGAGTGGGAGAACTTGCTGAAGAGTTACCATATGAAAATGGTCTGAATGGATGTATGCATTTAGGGGCCGGAGGTCTAGAATGGGCCGTCGGGTCTCGTCTTTCTTCGGTATGAGAAAGTACAGAGAGTAGACCCCTAGATTTTGCTGATCGACAGGTACCTGCTCTATCGCGTGTTTTTGCAGGAGGGAGAGTACCTCTTGTTTCAGAAGTGTGGTATGTTCTTGTGACATCGTACGGTGTCTGGGTGGAATATTTGGGGGGGTAGAAGTTAGTTCGAAACAGTACCCTGACCGAATAATTTGGGTTACCCATTTGTCTGATGTTATGGCTTCCCAGGTGTGAAGGAAGTCCTGTAGTCTGCCCCCGACCGGAGTGGAATGGTCTGGGGGGAGCGGGGGAAAGTCATTGTGTGGGCGGTGTGGCAGAGCGGGCGGTGTTGGTTTTGCCCCTGCCTTTATTATTGTTTCCTCGATATCCACCTCTTTGGTAGCCCTTTGAAAAGGTATTTTGAGGAGGGGACTTGTAGGAAGTGGAGGCGTTATCGGAAGAGTAACCTCTGCCAGAGCCTCGAAAGGAGGAATGGCGAAAGGAGCGTCTAGGGGTTTGTGATTGCAGGGCTCCCATAGACTTCGCCGTATCCGTATCCTTCTTCATTTTTTCCAGGGCTTCGTCTACTTTTGGGCCAAATAAGTGTTGTTGGTCAAAAGGGTGGTTTAAAATAGATGCTTGGACCTCTGGTTTAAAGCCTGAAATTCTGAGCCAGGCGTGACGGCGAAGCAGGACACTGGTGTTTATAGCCCTGGACGCCGTGTCTGCTGCGTCAAGTGCGCATTTGATAGAGGTGTTGGTAATAATCTTCCCCTCTTGTATTAGCTCATGAGCCTTATTCTTATATTTGTCCGGGAGATGCTGCATGAGAGCCTCCAGCTCATCATAGTGCGCTCTATCGTACCTTGCCAGCAGCGCCTGTGTGTTGGCGATGTGCCACATATTGGCAGCTTGGGAGGCAGTGCGTTTGCCTGACGCATCTAAAAGCTTGGACTCCTTATCAGGTGGTGGGGCCTCACCAGATGACTGAGAGTTGGAGCGCTTTCTAGCTGTGGAGACCACTAGTGAGTCTAGGGGCGCAGGTCCTTTAATATAGACAGGATCCGTGGGGGCTGCCTTGTACTTTTTTTCTATTCTGGGGTTTAAGACCCTAGCTCTAACGGGGTCTTTGAAAACCTCTGTGGCATGCTTGGTCACCCCTTTAAGCATGGGTAATATAGCGGTGGATTTATCTGCTATGTCAAATGTGTCAAGTAGGAAGTCTTCCTCAACTGGATCACTGTGTAATTCCACCCCATGGTAATGTGCCGCCCGTTGTAAGAGGTGGTGGAACCCCAGGGAGTCCTCTGGTGGAGACGGTCTGGATGGATAGAGATCATCCTGAGGCACATCTGGGACATCGGGATTGTGATAATCCTCCCATGGGTCAGGTGTTCCCGGAGGAGTGGGGTCCTGCGGGGCATCTGTGGGATCATAGAATGGATCTTCGTGGTCATCAGGGTCTGGAGACGGGGTTGGAGACTGGTGAGGCAAGGGTGGAGAAGGTGGGGGAGGAGATGGAGGGGGTGGAGGAGGCAGAGGAGGTGGAGGAGGAGGAGGTGGAGGTGGTGGGGAGGGTACTCTGAACGGGGATGTGGCAGAGTCCTTCCGTTTTGGTGGTGGAGGAGGAGTTGGTGTGTCCAAAAGTCTTTTCTTGACAGACAAAATTAAATGTCCAGTCCTTGGATCCTTTGTTAAAGTCTTTTGAAGAGGATCCGGTGCGAAAAGCTCCTCCGGCACCGATTCGTCCATCGGTGCCGACGTTTTCGGAATCGAAGGCTTCGTCGGTTTATCCGCGCCATGCTTTCTCTGGATGTCCGATTTTTTGGTCGGCGCCGAGGCATGCTTCGGCACGGAAGCGTCGGTGCCGAGGGATTTGTGTTTGGGCGGCACCGAGAGGCCAGGTTTCGACACCGATGGCTTCGGAACGGAACTTGTTTTCTTCGGCGCCGAAGAATGTTTGTCGGCGCCGCTAGGAGGCTGGCTCGAGCCCGAGCCGCCAGGAGACTTGTGATGCTTTTTCACCGGGCCCGAAGGTGGGGTGATGGAAGCAGTATGCTTGGCTTTCCCTAGGCCCGGAAGCGAAGGGGTAACCGGAGTCTCTTTCGGTATGGGCGCGGGAGGGGGAGGGGGTAGAGTACTCACGACCCTCTGCGCCGGTGTGATCTCCTCCACGTCGGAGTCGTCGGCCTCGGAAGCGCTGACGATATCTTCCTCCTGCTCGGTGTGCTGCTGTCCCGAAGCTCCGGTGTCTTCTCCGAAGATGTCAGGTGGAGCCGAGGTCGATGAGTGCGCCATGGTGCGTCGAGCTCGTCGATCCCGAATAGTCTTTTTCGATCGAAAAGACTTGCAGGCGGGGCAGTCTCGGGCCTCGTGTTCGGGAGAGAGGCAGAGGTTGCACACCTGATGGAGGTCGGTGTGGGGAAATTTAGACCCACATTTCGGGCACTTCTTGAAAGGAGTCCTTTCCATCGGCCGAGACCGGAGTCGAGATAGGCCCGAAGGCCGCCGCCGAAGTCTGGAATCAAGGGAGTGCCGAAGAGAGAGATGAAGAAGTCGATTCCGTCTAAAGAATCTCGATGGACGAGGATTTTTCGTCGAAGGTCGAACTGGAAAGGTTCGAAGCCGGAGCACGAAGTATTACATCCGAGCCCGATGGCGGAAAAAAACAATCTGAGGATGGAGCCGAAGCCCATGCGCAGTACGGACCGAAGGAGGAGTCACCGAACTCGTGACTTCCAAAGACTGTCCAAGAAGAAAAACAAACTGCAAACATCCGGGCCCAACACCAGATGGCGATCTATGCAAAAGTGTATAATCTGCAGCTCATATGCCTCGAACACACAAATGGCTGCATAGAGCGCAGGGGCGCACTTCAAGCCAGAAAAAAAAAACATGGTGCACCTGGGGATGCAGAAAGGCGTGTTGGAGACCTCGGTAACGTCGAGGCGAATGGAAATGGTGTGGCAGCTTTCAAATTTGAGGACCGGTTGATCTCCTTAAATGGACCCACTAGCATTGTTGGGCGATCAATGGTGGTTCATGAGAAAGAAGATGACTTGGGCAAAGGGGGAAATGATGAAAGCAAGACTACTGGAAATGCTGGTGGTCGTTTGGCTTGTGGTGTAATTGGGATAGCTGAATGCTGAATCCCATTGCTTTCTGCACCATACAGTACTTCTTACAGCATATAAACGGTGGTAGCTCCAGCCAATAAACTACAGTTCAAAACTGATAAGTCTTTTCTATTTAGTGCTCTGGATTCGCTCCATTTTATGCAACCTTCTATTGGGTTGGTTTGAGGAGGAGCGGGTGTGGGGCCACATTGGATCACACTGGACTGAATACATATATTATTGGGGCAGATTTATTGATGATATCCTGATGATATGGACTGGACCTGCAGAAGATTTTCAAGACTTCAAAGAGCATTTGAACAACAACCCCTCCAATATGTCATTTAATATGAATTTTGATTACCATGTGATTCAATTTCTTGACATAGAATAGTATACTTGTGATTCTAAACTATTGAGCAGAATATTCGGAAAAGCCACACCTTGTAATGCCATATTACATGCTAGTAGTGTCCAGCCACGACATCAAATCAGAGCTATAGCCTATGGTGAAATGGTGAGAGCAAGAAGAAATTGCAGTTCAGATACAGAATACACCAATAACCTTGTTGGAATCATACAAAGGTTCCTCATCAGGGGCTATAAGAGTAAAGGTATTAATGAGGCTTACAGTGGGGCGGTCAAACTAGACAGACAAATGACGCTTGCCTACAGGAGATCTTCAAACCAATATTATCCTTTGGTAATAACATTGGCAACATCATCAAGGTCTTGATCCGTCATTGTCACCTTTTCAGAGGAGACAGCAATATTGTACAACACAATAATAGGTATGTGAGCATCAGATTCCGAAGAGGAAAACCTTGAAAGGAATAATCAGCCCAAGTTACCCAGGTACCAATACCTGATCCAACAGCTGACACATCGTAGTAAGTGGGGGCACTGTACAATGTGTAGATTCACAAAGGAATTGACAACTTGTGAATACAATCATAGCCCTATATACCATATCACCTATAACATGAAATGTACTGCACGTTTTTTGTACTAATATGCAAATGTGACAAGATTTATGTTGACAGCACTATTAGAATGGTGAAAGAAAGAATACTGGAACACTTCAGAAGGGTGAAAGAAGGGGACCCAAAGTACCCCTTTGCATTACATGCACTAACATGCGACAGACAGGGTCACCATAGGATGTTCCAATTTTATGGTTTAGAAATGGTAAAACAAAATAAGAGAGGTGGCAATCGAGAACTCCACTGAGATGACAGGAAGCCATCTGGATAATGCATCACAAAGCGGTGGGAATGAGTTTGAACATTGACCAGGAATTGCATTACTTCCTGGGTGACTAATAGAGTTTGAAATCAAGTGATCATCTGACAGGGAATGAATGAAATAACCTGCCCATGTTTTTTTGAAGATGAAACAATCAGATGTGAAAACAGATGTATTGCTGTACCCTATAATCTGCCCCGTTTGATATTGATTGAGGAAATGTATGATGACAACTAGGTTTTGACAGGCCATGTTTCGGACATTGAGGGAGTTTCACCCTTAATACTAATGTTAATTGTTCCCCATGAACAGATATTGTACAGATGTTATGTATGAAATGTAATAGGAAGAGAAATAATTATTCGCCACAATTTATTTTAAGGTGGGGCAGCTTCTTCCTCAGTTGAGAGTAAAAACTCTCTCACAGAATGTCCTTACCCCCTGCTGTGGATCACCAACACAGAATACACACACTGGGATCTATTATTTTCTTCTTCTTTCATCCTGATTAGCTAACATTGAAATATAGCACGTACACAGGAATACTCTCTACAATATACCCATAACAACTTATACAATATATTGGGGAGATAACTTTCATATCGTGGGTATGAAGCCATCTACCTTATGAAATACAGTTTCATACATGACACTATATGCGCCCTTTTCTCTTCATAAGACCTAATGAGTACATCATTACCGAAAATAAATTCTGAGATTAACCCCCAGGTTTCGACCTTTTAACTCCCACTTGGGATTTATCATCATGAATAGATACTGTCCTTCAACTGATAAGATAGATACTCTGGACTATTTACATGGTGCATATACTTGACGCTTATATTTCCAATTAGATCATAGATTCCCATGTGAACTGGATTTACACTTGAGAACACATCGAACAACAATGTACTTAATACATTAGTTGTAAAAGACATTAACCATGGATCTAGCAATACATAATTTTAGCAGGTCGGTATATTATAGTTACGAATTACGCATGCTAAGATGGCAGCTCCTTTCCCCGAGGTGTAGGATGACACTTGATACAGCAAGTATTTCCTCAGTGTCTAGCGACTTTTATATGACAACCAATATGGCGTCCATAAACAATGCCAATATGCCTGATCGTGCCCGTTCACACTGCGGGACCAGATGCAGCATGGCTTAGCACAATCAAGAAATGAATTAACAAGTAAGTTTCAGTTGATGTGGCATGCGTGCTTATGACTTATGGGTAGCTTTGACTCTAAGCGTATAATGATAATTGGATACTGTTGGATCTATAATTCTAATTTTCAACCACACACGGACATTCACAGATTACAAACACACATGGCCAGTGATTACCTATGGTGGTCTGACTTAAACAGTACGAAGAGGAGAAATATTTAAAAAAACTTTTCCTCACTAACCGTAACAACAGGACGGGGCAATATCAGCACGCCTATAGCATGCTACTACCTTATATTCAAGCGGATTAGCACATTGAAGAAAATAATTTATTATTCCGATCTAATTTACTAACCGTAACAACCAGACGGGGAATACTATAACACTTGTATCTTGCTACAACCTTTATGGTTTAGTGGATTGCCCCTTTTGACTCATACATGAGAATATTAACGTAGTGACACCAATTCATGTGGGATAATGACATATGGACTAGTTTGATAAGTTATAACATAACATTTAACTACAGTGTGAATGACCTGACAAGCTACATCTAAGGGTAACTTGCTGGCTTTGCCATGTAATACTCTGCTCAATTTTGATTATAGATTAACAACCTCACAGCATAATCTAAAGTCCCCTACACAGGATTAGGATAACTTGAGTTAAGACATGACCTTTTCTTTTTCTCTATCCGACTACTAGTAGTTGCTCTTATGACAATTGAGACACTAAAGCTTGTGTGTCTTTCCAGATTAATATTATGGCGTACTCACAAGAGCTTCTTATTTAAAATATATACCAGCCATAGGCATTTGGAACTGAGTGAGTATTCAACTGACCGTCAAATATATTTTAGTGTAAACACAACTATATCCCTTGACACCTAATATACAAGGAACTAAGGGAATAATCTAAATGTAGCACATGGTAATGTTAGGTGAATTTCCACCATGACACCTGGTGACCAATTTTCACATCATCTCACGCTCCAACAATGAGTGCACATCAAATATCTGCCAAACACACAGGGTACCTCTAGGGTCACTTGACCCAGGGGGTTTGTTCAACAATCTTTTAGATGCTCCTCCTAAATAGATTATGGCTTTGTTTTAGATGCATAGCCCTGATGAAGTCTGCTGTGACTGTAACGGCCAGAGATGAAACATGTGTTGGGAACAGGCATATATGAGAACAAGGAAATAAACAACTGTTGGAACCACAACCTTAACTTTGGATTTCTGTGTGCCTGCAGAACTTTTCACTTATTTTAATAGTTAAACAAAATCCAACTTCAAGCTAAAGTCAAATTTTGTCTAAGTGTTTCAGAAATAGTGGCTTTATAACGTTTTTATTTATTTTATTTATTTTGATCAATAGCATGATCATGCACATATAAAAAGAAACACAGCACATATTAATAGATCTCAGTGCATAAATACATCAAAAGTCTATACAGATAATAAAAAGAATTGAACATCAAAACATCAAGCATGAATCTAAAAGATAATTTTACAGGCTATGACACTAGATCAAAGTTTAAAAAGATTGTAAAAGAGAATACAAATGTATATCATCAGTTATATAATGAGGGGAGCTGAAGCATTTAGCTTACGACACTGGGCTCACAATCTGGACCCTCACTATAATTTCCCCTACTTCAATAGTGTGGGTTTGTATGGCGGCTTTGGACCTCAACCACCAGTCATAGAGAAGATATCTGGATACAGTATCTTGCGAAGGACAGGGTAAGATAGCTTGTTGAGGTTCTTGCGCAATGGCTGGTGCTGTATGGGTGCTGATAGTCCCTTGCGATGGGTCAAGCAGCTTTTTCTTGGACCTAGTCTTAGCGCCAACTGAGGGATCCAAATGTTTCAGCTTCTTCTTCCTTTTAGCAAGAGGACCAGGTGTCAGGGTAACCAAATGCGGGGAGGGTAATTTCTCAAGAGGTAGTGATGGTTCAACTGAGGATATGGATGGGGTTTGTAAGCTTTCAGAGACTCAGTGGTCAATAGCCTCCAGCACCCCACTGTGCACTAAGTCTTGATTCAAAGTGACAAGTGAACAACCCCCAGAGATAACCGTTGTTCGACTACCAGGATTTCTTTGTCAATAGCTGAAGCAGCCTTTGTTAAGAAGCAGTCAAGTGTGGAACTTTGGAGAATCTTGGGGGTCATAGGTGTCCCCTCCCTGATCCCCAGTTGCTTCCCTCTAACCATTTAATAGACAAAAATGTATTGTGCGGGACAGAGGTCCCAACTACAGGTGGTACGAGACACTACATAGAAAAGGCTTGAGCAATCCTCAAAAAAGATTCTTGAAAGCAACTTACATCACCAGGGAGCTCCCACAGGAACTGTAACAGGAACAGCAGGACCAAGAGAATAGGCCCAGCCCAGTCTTATCTGGGCTCTAACGGGCGCAGACGGGCCTGCCCCTGGCTCGAAATTCGCCCTTGCGCGGCCAGGCACCCCTGCACGTGTCCGGCGCTGCGGGAGCCGCAATGTGCTTTTACGCACCTCTGGGCGCCGCCAGGACGACGTCTGCACCTCCTGGCACTTAGCTTTGTGGGTCTATTGAGTCTCCCTGGTTGTAGTGCTAGCTCCGGTAGTGTGTCTCCACTGCTGGCGGCTCCCGTGCTGTGGGAGCCGCGATGTGCTTTTATGTGCCTCCGGGCGCGGTTAGGATGACGTCTGCGCCTCCTGGCGCTTGGCTTTGTGGGGCTTTGAATCCCCCCTGTGGTAGTGCTGGCTCCGGTGGTGTGTCTCCACTGCTGGCAGCTTTATAAAGTTACTATTTTTCTGCCTATAACCTCTAGTAGCCTCTTAAGAGTTAATCCTCAACTGTTACCTGGGAATCTGTGGGCCCCCTGCAAGGAGGTTTGAATAGCCCCCAGGATACAGGGAAAAAAGGACTTGGGTGGGAGACGGTGTGACCTCCTCCTGACAGGATGGCCTCCAGATCTTTCCATTAACTGCACAAGCTTCAAAGGTGCATCCTCTGTTACAAGCAGATGTAACTAGGCCTGCCTCTTCCATTGCCCAGCTAGTTTAGTGCTAATCCCAGTAGGAGGAAACCCCGCTTCAGAACTGGTTTGAAGGAGGAGTTTCTACTAACCCTAGACATAACTTTGAGGTGTGCCCAGAGCTCTGTACAAGGGAAGGACGTTTTTGCCATGTTGGATTTTAGCAGAACAATGCACTGCGGAATTGTTTCGAGCCAAACCCCCAGAAAATGATGTCAAATTGGATAGTGTTGCCCTTAGAAACTTTCTTCCCTATTGGTCAGGGAGTCTCTCCCACCCACAAGCTAGTGCCAGGTGTAAATGGGGCACTATTGGATACCTTCTTCAAAATACATCTGGACCTGTGGAACACAGAAGAAGGGCTGTACATGCTGTTGAACCTCTGGAGACAAACCTCCAAGGGCTGGACCCACTTCCAGGACAGAGAAGTGGACTCTAGGGGTCAGTTGTCTGGCCTCCTGTTAAGCTACAGGGCCATAAAAGCTGCCCAGTTCCAACTGGATTTGCCCTGGATCCTGCTGGTGGCGTATGAGAGAGTGAGTCCTAACCCCTCCCCCAAATGGTGCCCACAAGGGATTGGACCCTTGGCTGGCATTAGAGTGTACTCCTCTGACCCTAAAAACTACAAGTCAGGACACTTAGAAACATATTCAGAACTTTTCCCCAGTGAACCAGTGGACAATGGGGTTGACACGAAAGCTGCAGCCACTGACATCGGACTCAAGTTGCTGGTTTTCCTCTCTGACTTCCGGAAAAGATTTCCAGGTCCAAATGTAGAGGGGCTTTACCTAGGCTAATGTCTAACAGGAAATGACCTTCTGGAAGACCGTCCTGAGGACAGACTTCTCCTGTTTAGAGCTTTCCAACAGTCAATGACAACCACACCAAGTTTTCTTGCTGGAGCCCAGGTTTCCACAGAGGACCCACACTTCACCAGGCCGTTGTCATCGAGTCCTGCTTTGGATTCAGCTGCAGCCTGAACCGGGAGCGACCTGTCGGTGAAGACTTTTATCCACAAAATCTTGCGGGTCAGAAGGTAAACTTCCCACTGGAATAAACATGGCCCCTGTATCTGCCTGGCAGCAGCTCAGTCAGCCTGAACTTTTGACTCAGACCTGGTCAAGCATGATCAGATAACCGCAATTGGTGCTTTGAACTTTTACACGCTATTTTGACTGAAAATAATATCACTATTTCCCTATATCCAAATGTTGTCATTTTGGGGTCTATTTATTCATTAAATATTACTATTTTCTAATAAATTGGACTGTTGCTACTGATAAATGTTATCTGCATTTCTCCTAAGTTAAGTCTGTCTGCTCTGTGCTACATCTACCAAGGTTTGTGCTCTGGTTTAAACTATTAAAACATGCCTGGAAATCGTACAGAATTTTGACATTATTACTTGGTGGGAACTCACATCCCCTCCAACTAATAATCTACTTTCTCACAGATATCATACCATACTATACTATACTATACTATACAAGGACATACCATACCATACTATACAATGATAGGCCACATCACAGAATACCATACTATACAAGTACATGCCATACCATACCATACAGTGCCATGTCATGCATAGCAGATGGGCTCTTGTACAAAATGGCTATAAAAACATTGTGAATACCAAAAAGTTATGCGTTAGGGAGACCTATTAGTATTGCCAATGCTTGTTTAATAACTTTGCTAGATTTATACTTTGCAATGCTGGCAAGGTTAAAAACAATAGGCAAAACAAGTATATACTTTGTGCTGACTCAGATAAGTCAATTTCCTTTCTATACACTGAACAAACAGCGGCTTTACCGACACCTCTCTCGAAAGCTAGGATGGAGTGAGAAAGGGACCTGGGATGCCAGATGTCATAAAAATGCTGGACCTATTGCTGCACACAAGTCAAGGATGATACACTTAAAAATAGGCATACATTTACACAATTTATGCTTGTACATTGCTTTTATCTGACGCCCAAACGTGCAGCATGGTTTAGCCACAGGGACAAAGTAAAGTGTAATGCCAAATATGGGGTTTCGTTATGTGGTGTGGTCCTGCCCCAAGATGTTTATGTACTGGACTAAGGAGTTTGAATTATTGAGAGACATGATAGAGGCTCCTTTGGCTCCATTACCATCTCTGGCTCTACTGCGAGACACCATGAATTTGCCCAAAGCAATATGACATTTCATTTGCTGCTAGCCAAGAAGAGATTTCCCATCGAATGGATGAAGAGAACTATACCTAAGAATGATCAATGGATTCAAGATATGGCCTATTGTGGAGATCACGCTGAGATTTATGCTACAACTCAGCACTCAAAGGCATGCACCAAGATATTTGGGGCCCACTCCCTACTTAATTATTGCAACAAGAAGATTAAGATACTCGATCCTCTTCAGATCTGTAGATGCTATAATTTAGCCTTCCCTAACAAATTCTGGTTCATTGTATTGTGCTTTGTACGGTGATGCATGTACCATTTTGTATGTATACTCTGGCTGCTATTTCTTACTTCTGGTGTCTTGATTATTTGCTGTAATCAGATACACGTTTGCTAATAACATGTAAGGTAAAAAAACAGTGGGCAAACTTGTGCAGTCTGTAGCCTTGCAACTTAACACACACTTAGATAAGATGAAGCTGAGGCCACCAGAAGGGGCTGAATCAACTGTAAGGGATGTAGGATGGGATTACTGTCATTGGGCAATAAATTGGTTTACGTTAAGTAAAAACCTCCACAAAATCATCATATAACTCAACAGACTTTAGACAAAGGCAACCTTCTATGATATTTCTTCATTTTTTTAACTGAAAAGACCACCCAGCTGAACAGCTTTCACTCTGAAATAGAATGGCTAAATCTGATTAGATTTCTCAGACTGCGGATTCCCTATCGCCGAAGAATCACGACTAAGACCTAGCATCAGAAGGTACATGAGCAATGTGCACCTGATTTTTAACCTATTTCAGTAAGACCCCCTACTTCCATTCAAGATCTGTTAATCTTCCCTTAGTGATGGTCCCAAAAATCAGTAATGAGAGCACTAATGGTAATTTTCATTGATATTCGAGTAGCAAGTGTGAAACCCTCTTTCGATTGGTCTTTACACTAGCAGGCCCATGTATTTGTAAGTCAGATCCTCTTAGTTGCTTGTTCTTCACAGATTTGGATATAGGGGGCTTGTAGCTCTTTATTAAGAGACTGTTAAACACACAATATAAAATCGTGGATAAACTCCCACCAAGAACCTCCAACATGATCTGTTGTACCTCTATTCTTTCTACAAGAATTGTTTATGGTGGGAGGGTCACAGGATTCACAAGGTAAATTGGTGTTTGTTACTCAATTGGAAATTCAATATCGTGTAAAAATATTGTTTTTATTAAAATTGTAAAATGGAAACTCAGGTTTTGACAGGTCACTGCACCGGCTTTCATAAAAAGACACTTACAGTTACAAGGCTTCACTATGATTGTGATTACTGAACAGAGATGGGAACGTGATCCCTCCAGGTTGAATAAAACGTGCAACTTCAAAAGTGGATCATTTTGTATCAACGGCATCTGGTTATCATACCCACCAACTGCATAAACTATTTGTACATCTATACTTTTTACCCTGGTTCTAATATTTCACAGCACTCTACTTGCCCTAGCTTGCGAATAAGCCACTTTTGTTTAAAAAGCAAAAATGATGAACGATCAGAACATTTCTTATAGTATGCATTATTTGTTCGAGAATTAATTTGCTGACTTTTGTTTTATTATTAGGGAAAAAACGAAATCATAAGGTTGAAACAAACAATGATATACCCATGAAAAAGGAGATAGAAGTTTATCATCTGAAAAGCATTTGGGTAGTCCGATAACACCGCTGTAATCAAAAGTGAAAGTGTTCACTAAATGAAAAAGAGAAATGAAAAAATGAAAACTGAATAAAAGAATAAAGCCAAAGTTTTTTTGAATGAACGCAAAACGGAGTTTACATTTTATTAAAGAAATTAGGATGCTAAATTGGAACACGGGTACCAAGAGCAACCTTGTGATGCAGGACCTCCATAGTTAAGACAAATGTATGCCACTATGACGACTTCTCTTGTATTGTACATCTTGGAAATACATTTGTGCTTTCCAGAAGGTTTTCTTTTATTTTTAATAACTAGGTCATCATGACTCGAGGATTAATTAAGCAATGTTTGGAACAAGATTAATCATTGCAGTAGCTTTTCCCAACGCTCCCTATCTGTTCCGAGAAACAATGCAAATACGTTCATGAGCGGCGTCTGAGTAGCATAATCCCTTAATGGCTCAAATTAACAAATGTTTAATTCATCTCCATTTACATTTGAGCCTAATGCCAGAAAAGGCAGGAGAGAACGAAAACTCGAAAAGTAGCTAGAATGGGCACCGAAATCCTCTTGGCAACGGGCCCAGCTGTGCTGATATGAAAATTTGTAATTAAAAGGTTCACACGGAAATCTCCGCATTACTCTGACGAATTCATTTGTATTTTGTCTAAGCCAAAAACAGGCGATGTTGGCAACTTGTTTCAGGTGTCTTTTTATCTTAACTCGATTTATTTAATTCTAATGTATGCTAGTCTTTTACTTTAGTGAGTCTCGGAAAAAAGCTACCTGCGCTCGTAGTCTGGCTATTGACAATTTAGTATTCTTCGCAACGTGAAAATACAATTTTTAGGTCTGGCGATAGTCAAGGCCTTTTGATTATACCAAACATATATACTTATTTATAGGGGCTTCAGTCAGCCCTCTTTGTTGTGCTGTCAATTACATTCTGTTCATGCCCAGCACGGCATTTCACATGGAGCAATGCGTCAGCCTACTTCATCCTGCTCGTTCCTTTTTGTTTGAGTAAGGGCATTTTCTGCCCGAGAACTATCTCACCACCCTCTCAGAAAATAGTTCCTACACGAGTGCCAGGATCAGTAGACAAAATATGTTTTTTATCAATTAAAAAATGTTCACCGCTACCACTTAACAGGCTCTCACTACCACACCCGTCACTGGCGCACTCCTTGCTTTTTTAGGTCGAGCGACCATCCGGTCTGCCGAAGGCAGAACCGGAAGTCCGGAGATTTAATGTTTCTTAGAGTGGCTAATTAGCCCGCCTCCCTTTTTGCCTCTCCTCCATTGGCTGGCTTCCTAAACGGAGGCCAGCCATTGGAGGAGAGAGCCGTCCCTCCAAATAGGCACCGTCTTTTTCAGATTCGGGGGCGTGTTCCGTGCTCTTCTTTCCACTTTTGAGCCACGCCCTTTTTTAGGCATGTTTTTCTCTCCTCCAGCCAATGGCAAGAGGAGAGAAAAAGAAACACGCCCCCGAATCTAAAACCGCCGCTGCGTTTTTCCGAGGCATTTCTGCTTCGCCTCGGAGAAAGGCGGCGGTGTGTGTTTTCTTTCCAACTTCCTATCTACGGCTCTTGCACCCACACCTAGAAGCTTCTCTGTCATGTCTAGTGAGATACACCTACGTGACGGTACCTTTTGGCGGAGGTTGTGCATGATTTTGAACATTTCTCCTGCAAGCGTCCAGTTGTATATATTGGGGAGCATTCACTAGAATCTAGAAAGCTCTTCCTGGACCAGCGAGCCCCTCTCCGGACCAGAGTTGTCGTCGCCCATATATATGTGTGAGGTAGCAGCTTAAGTGGGGAACAGCCGAGCGCTTGTTATGGCGGCGGTGTTGTGAAAGGGCTACCGAGCGCTGCCGCGGAGCCCACACTGCACAGCAACACCTACCTGGAACTGTGTCCACAATTTGATATATTTTTATGTTATTTGAAAGTAAGTGATAAAGGCTGCTATTTTTATCACACAGGCGAGGGAGCCGCTGACACATACGGTGTAATATTGACATCCATTACTTGTTAGTGCTGCTTAGAGATTTCACTTTTTTATTTTATTTTGACATCAATTTTCCAAATTGTAAGGCTTAATCACAAAATAAAAAATAATGAGAAGCGTCAGCGGCTGCCAGTTCCCCCGCCGCCCCCGAGAGAGAATCTCCCGGTGCTATTAGGGAGCGGAAATGCCAGCAGAAATCACCAGCGCCTTTGCGTGCCTTTTCCCACAGCGGTGGATGCCTGAGACAAGCACGTGGCGCTGTCAGGAAGCAGACGAGCCCGAAGTGCTGCACTGTGGCTCCCTCGTAGGCCTGCTTTGGAAGCGACGTGAGCCTGCGCAAGGCTTGCGTAGCCTTTGAGTTGCCCAATGCGCTGACTTTAAGGTTCCCGACCTTCACCCATGCAACTTTCTCTCCACGTGACAAGATACTTTTCAGACGCAGCCAAGATGGAAAATATATGCGGACTTGTAATCTGCGAGTTTCTTTTATTTACATACATTGTTGCAAAAGTCCTATTTTTAACACAAACCTCGGGAAAGCGTAAAAGTCCCAATTTAGCGAAGGTGTAAAGTTCTACATAAGCTCTATGTAGAACTTTTCAACTTCGCTAAAATGGGACGATTCACGAAAGTGACGAAAACGGACACATCCTTTACCGGAAGGAACTTGCATGCATGTCTCCCTCCATTTAAGACGTGTGCACAGCAGCAGTACTTAATTTGTAGCCAAAAAAGTGCAGAGGCTCTCGTCAGGAGGCCCTTGCAGCTTGCACCACACATTGCCCCTGCCAGTGACCCCACCAACACACTACTAACCCTCACACTCCTACAAGTGTGGCAGTTCTGATTATTTCAGGCCCCCAAAGCTATCAGAATGGCTTGGGCGGCAGGTGATAGTCTTTTTTTTTAATGTATATTGAATTATTAATTAACTGTTGTTGCGCTCATCTCAAAATTAGCCAGACAGCCACCTCTATCTCACAACATCACTCACTGTTTCTATCTCACTACGTCAGAAAATACCTCACTCACTAACTCACTCTTTCACTACCTGACTCTCTATCTACCTCACTCTCTCTCACTACCTCACTCTCTCTCTGCTAATGCAATAGGTATCACATATGCAAAAAAAAAAATAATGCCAATAGAAATGACAATGCCATTTATTTAGGGATACAAAAATGAAAAAAAAATAATGAGCAATACCAATAGCTCTACCTAGAATATTGCCGAGACCATTGCATTGTAAATGCTTGTTTTTGTATCCTTCGTTGTGCTGCATTGAGGCAAGTCTGGGCTTGGCGCGCGCCTCCCAATTCAAACTTCGGCAGCTGCCGTTGCCGTCCGCGCGTACTGGGTCATCACAAGCCTCTGCTGCCGGGCCGCTTTTCCCATTCGCGATAACCCAGTGAAGTTGTCATACTACCCCCAATTCCCCTTCCTTCCTCTTCCGGGCCGGCTACTCTTACCACCATGCTCATTGAGGGGCTTGGAAGCTGCGCCGAGGCGCTTTCCATTCCTGCAGCTCCAGGCCCTTCATGACCGCAGGGCCGGTGCTAGGCATGGGGGTTGTGGGCAGTTGCCCAGGGCCTCGCACTCTGCCCACCAGTATGGGGCCCCACACCAGTATGACACACCACCAGCCCTCTTGTACTCCTACCGATTCAATTGAAAGGAAGGCGTCTCTTTGCAATTGGTCCCGTGATAGGGAGGGGAGAAGGCCCTTCCTAAGTGTCCAGGTTGCAGGGAGACGCATTTTGCACTTTTGTCCTGCAATTTGGCTTCCTCTCGGGCTGCCCATTATAGAGACACCGCAGGACGTCTATTGTCTCACACCTTCAGTCCGAAATGGGCTGTAAAAGAGGTGCTCAGCATGAGATTGGTAAGGCGGGCACTCGGGCATTGGTTGACGGGCCGGTGCCTAAGGATCACCAGTGGGCAGGCTTTTGTCAACCGGCCCACAGAACCTTATTGTCTTTCCCAAAAGGCCACTGTAATGGGTGCCAACATCGTGGGCAAGGAGGCTTTGAGGGGGTAGCTTTCAGCAGTGTCCCTAGGCCACTATTGTTCTGTCCCTGCAGACTACATCTTGGCCTCCAGAGGGGCCGGCGCAGGTGCCCAGGAGCAATGTCCCATCCCCTGCCATGGGCCATTATCACCTCGGCTTCCCTGGAGCAGCAGCTCTGTGCTTTTTTTCACCCCTCTCCTGCCAGGCCATCACCCTGAGGCTACAGTTGACAGGGGATAGTAAGTGAATGGCCTTGTTGAGGGCCTGTTTTTGGCACCTCGGCTCAAGTGTCTTTTAGATCTTGGTGGGTGGGAGGGGTGTGTATGTTTGCATAAACCTTGCTGTGAAGCACCTTTCCCAGAGACATATATTGAAATAATGTAATGTTAGGGTCAGAGCTGCTGAATGTGGAACTATGGAAATAGGTTTGAGTCCCAGCCTCACCTCAACATCCTGTGATTCTGGGCAAATTACTTAACTGCCCAAGCCCTAAAATAAAAATGAATTTGATCTTCTGTAATGTTACAGGGTGCACATATAATTGCTGGCCTTTGGCCAAGTTTATGCTATATCAAACTACAATAAAAAACATAACCTCAGTTTGCTCATGATTTAAGAATCTGCAAAGGCTGGAACTTAATAATGAGAGAGTATTTTTTATTCAATAATAAAAAAGTCTGTATTCCTTCTTAACATGGCTCTTCTTCCTTTGTTTAGTTTTAACTATCATGAAAGAAGCTTTAGACCATTTTTTAACCCCTTGCGTGCGCACGACGGCTCCCGGCCGTCGTGCATTATGGTGGGCGTGTGCGCACGACGGCCGGGAGCCGTCGTATTCGCGCACGCGTTTATTTCTCCCGCACAGCGGGAGAAATAAACCAGCACACAAGGGGTTAAACTGCCTTCAAATTAAGTTTACTGTTTAAACTTTAAAGTACATATCTATCAAGGGAGAAAATACCAGCTTTAGGTGATTTTTTTAAATTTCGTACTGGCAAGGGCATTAAAATACTGTTTTTGTTATTTAGAACTACCCCGGCACTCTAATAATAAAGTTACAATGTCAACCAGTGTTCTGAAAAAGTGAATAAACACAACCATAAGTAACTTTACATAAGATTAGTACTGTCCCCTCAGTGAAAGATCATATGTATCATACAGAGCTCCTTGAAAAAACCGAAAGGAGCATCAATGGACAAACATGATTTATATAGTTAGTATCCGCACAGTTTAATGTGGTATAAATGGTTTTAAGATACAACAAGTGCAATCTCAAAGTGATGAAAAAAGTATTCTATAAATTACAATGAGGTTTCTTATATATACAGCACACTCTATGTGGTTTCAAAATAATTCTTCATACACTATACAAAATTGGGAAACACAATTTCAATATTCAACTGTCTCATTTGTAATGCACAATATACAGAGTAATGACCCAATATGAAAATCAATCGACGCTCGGCTGGGTAGTGGGATGTCTTTTTTACCCCGATGGGCACCGTGAATTCATAGGACAATTTTTAACTTGAGAAATGTTTAGAACTTGATGTGCGACTGTTAAAACCATCACTACCATTGTACCAATTTGCATTAAAATACTGGTAATGCTGGCAAAAAACCAGCCAGGTGGCAAATATTGCCATATCAGGAGTTGTAGCCTTTGGCCCACTTTATTTCCGTTCACCCGCCCAGCCAAATTGTAGTGCTTCTAGTTTTCACCAATATTTCTGGCTCTATGAGCTATAAAATACATTTATCAAACATTTCTCTAAAAATGAGCCCAATGAGACTAGCCAAATGCTGTTTCATGAACAGGTGTGATCCGGGAATGTGTGCCGCTTTTTTAGGGGTTCCTGGGCCGAATTGTGATCCCAATCCGACCCTGGAGGTGCTTGTAGGTGGCAGAGGGGAGCTGCGGCCCTGGAGGAGTCTCCACAAAGCAGCTTCCGGAGCCCTGAAGGTGTCGCTTATGTAAGTAATTGGGACCTCGCACATTCCCTTTAGGCACAGGGCCCCAAAAATCCTAGAACCTCCCGTGCATGGACGTACTGGACGGGCCTGGCCTTCCTGGACCTGCAATTCCCCAAAGGAGCTGTGAGTAAATACCCGTCCTCTGGGATGATAATTTATTACAATGCAATTGTCTTTTAATGTGTGAAAAGCATCCAAGAAAAGGCAGCTGCCTGGCCTCAGTGTGCCCAGCTTACAGACACTGGAATCCGAGGAATGCAGAACCCGTCATGCCCTGAAGGTACTGCTCATGTAACAGTTCCTTCCATCTGTCAGATATGGATACACTTTTCTCCAAAACCCTAAATCTTGGACAGACATGATTAATAATATTAATGTGGTTAATAATATTAATCTCTTTCAAGCATCCTAGTTTATAACATATAATATTTTTACTGAATAGTAGATAGCAGGATTGCTTCCAGTTAATTTAATATTTCATAAGCATCCTTGGTGCGTCTTTCTGGTAAGTGTACATCAGTACATTCATATAACCAATTGAAGAACCTGACCTGTGGGGAGGGTAAACTCCTGATGGTCCTTTCAAGACAGACTTAGACGAGAGCTTCCGGTTCAGATTTCACAGGGATGTGTGCTCACTGCTATGCACAATCTTTGCCAGGGCCGGCTTTAGAGCTTATGGCGCCCGGTGGGGCAATCACCCCCCCACTCCCCTATGACCAATGACCTACTCCTCAGATCCCCTCATAACCACCAGGCAACCGTGCCCTTCATCTTTCCCTAGCCCATCTCTCACATACTTTTAATTTGTTTTAAAGCACTGGTAAAGGCTGGCTTAAGAATGTATATCTATCCAAACAAACACTTTTCTTCAATATTAGAAATATATGATGAAAGACTATGGGAAAACAACATAACCTCCTAACCTATTTAATGCAGTGGATGCATCTCTTTGATGACAGTTCATAACAGTCACTGTTTTATATTAGGGTTGTATCTTATGAACGGTGGTAACAAAAGGTTCTCTGTGACAAAAGTAGTAATTCACTCAGCTATCAACATAAAATAGAGATCTGTGATCCTGCAGGTACAGGTTCTTTGCAGCAGGCATATTAACCCTCTGGACTACTTTATTGGGAGTCTAAACTGCCCCTAGGCAAAGCTCCCATCTCTCACTCTAGCAGGAACATTAATCACAAGAGTTAGCTTGACATATTTGATTCTGCCTGAAACTTGGAGGCACAAGGAACTTTACAGCAGGTGTTTTGTAACTCAAAAGGTATTGCTAAACACAGCGCCCCCCCCTGAGGTCAGCGCAGCCCTCCTCAGGTCAGTGCCCAGTGTGGCTGGGCTGTTCGCACTGCCCTGACAGACGCCTCACCTTGCCTGTTTCACTCGTAGTAGATTCAGCAGTGGTATGAGACAGCGAGAGGCAGAAGTGAACCAAGGAGCCAATAAACCACATGCACACACTATAAAAGTGCTAACATGTTACTAAAGACAAATGCTAAACATTTGAGATCTTTGTGAAGCGTGCCTATATGTGTTCACTTGCACCAAACACTTAAAAGTATTTAATTCAAGGTCACCTACAACAATAAAACTACTGTCTATGAGGATCCATCTCGCTTGAAGGAATATTTTTGCTGATCAAAGAGCAGAGACCATAGATGTTACTGCATCCTCTTTGTTCAAATGAACACTATATTGTTTTGCTCTTTTTACCTCTTTAAACCTCTTATGCACTGTTATCTTGTATGCTATATGCAGTTGTATTGGATAAATGTGTGGTCATTTTTAATGTATGGTTTTGAATTCAGTTGCAGCGTTTGAGACGCTCCTGGTTACTATTTGTTGTCTCTTACTAATTATAGTCCTTTCTTTCTACAGCAGTGTTTTGTCTCGTTTCATGTTCTGGCATTTGTATTACTACCCTTCGTGCACCTCTCCTCCCTCTAGGGCAGGAGTCTTCAAACTGTGGGGCGCGACCCCCAGGGGGGCCGTGGAGTGATGCAAAGGGGGTCGCGCCTTCCCAGTCACACTTCTGCCCAGGCCACTCCCCCCCCTTCCCCCGTCCTGTGTCTCAGCCCGGGCTGCTGCAGTGAAACTTGAGCTGCTGGGGGCTCAGCTGGGCAGTGTCTGGATTCCTATCTCCTTCACCCCCGTGTTTTTTCACAGGTCTTTAAAGACCATTTAACATGCCTTTGTAAACTGCTTACAGAGGCTTAGGTTTTTTTGCTGGTTCCAGTACCCCCTGGGTCCCCACTGTGCCGTTTCCTTACATTTGGATTTTACATTCACTGCCATAGTGTGAGAATGCATTTCATGGAAAGGAATACAAAGTTGGCTTCCTGGGGGCGCCGTGTGTGAAAGTTTATTGTGCTTTTGAAGCACCTGCTGCAGCGTTTCTTTCCCCGCAATTACCAGGCCTCACATAAATGTCAAGATAACTGGTATGATTAATTATCTTCCTGGAGAGAGATCAGAATGTTGTATAGTTGAGGTTTTGACTTAGGTGAAGTTAGTGCAGAGGGTTAATATTCCTGCTGCAAAGAATGTGTACCAAGTAGATTACAGAGTGCGTATGATGTGAAGAGATCAGCAGGTTACTGCTTTCAAAAGAGACATCCTTTTGTTACTTGCAATTTATAACTTAAAGTCCTAATAGAGAATAGTGAGCTATTAACTTTCATCCTAGAACAGCATGCACACTACAAAGAATACATTATTAGACCATTGATTAATGTTGCAAAAAGGGTTAATTTGGCTAGAAATCAATTCTTATTATTAAAGGAAACTCCCAACTATGCTATTTCTTTTTCGACTCTGAGTTTGTGCTTCTCCACACCAAGCACTCTTGAACTATACTGCCTACCAGTATGGATGACATGTGACTCCTATACTTTTAGTCCTTTGGCTTATGTAACATTTCCTATACACTGATTTACACACTTATGATTGATTGTCTCTGTGTAATGTGTGTGTGATGCAAAGTGCTCGGACACCCTACACTGGTATGAGTGGCACTATATAACTAATTCAATGCATCTGAGAGTGTGGGGTTATGGAGACTTGGTCACTGTTAAAGGGTGCTAGTGAGAGAATCCGTGGTGGGGGTGGTCATTGTGGGGGGCACCAACAAACATGGTCGCACAGGGCACCACCAGCACTAAAGCCGGCCCTGGGAAGTATGCACAGATAAGCGCTGAAAATACCGCTTTAGGTGACTGGTTTTTTTTGTACCGACTGGGCCACCAAAATAATCTGCTGGCAACCCTAACCATAGGACTGGAAGTTTGTTGCAGGATCAGCACATTATTTATTTCCTTCACCCTCGATCCCCGATTAATGCCGCAATAGTTTAACTTAGATCTTAAAGTCTACGCCCCGTCAATAACATGCTGAGTTACTTCATGGGTCTGGGAATGCACCCTGCATTCAGACAACTCATTCCTCATTCTCGCCCTTCATTGTCACGCTCACCTTGCACTCACAGTGATCACAATGCACTCACACTGATCACCATGCACTTGCACCATTCACCCGCTCACCTTGCACTCACAGCGATCACAATGCACTCACACTGATCACCATGCACTTGCACCATTCACCCGCTCACCCTGCACTCACAGCGATCACAATGCACTCACACTGATCACCATGCACTTGCACCATTCACCCGCTCACCTTGCACTCACAGTGATCACTCTGCACTCACAATGCACTTGTCCTGCTCACACTATACCTCAACCTGCAGTCACACGAGTACACTACTCATCCTGCACTCATGTGACACTTCATTCACCTGTCCCCCTCACTACTCAATATGCAACTCACTCAAACAAGCCCATCAGTAATCATACATTCATTCATCCCATTCTGAACTTGCATCCGCACCCAAAATGAGAGAGGACAGCAAGGGAGTGAGAGAATTTGATTGAAGAGGTCAGGGATGAGGAGAAATGTGAATTGCCGAAGAGAAGTGTGGACACGCAAGAAGTGAGTGTGATCCAAAGGTGAGGGCTTCTGTTAGAACAAAGGGGAGATGTGAAAGAGGAATGGGGGGACTGGAGAGGTGTAAGATACAAATAGACAAAAATTTGTATGAAGAGACGAGGTGAATGAGAAGTGCTGAGGGGCACGGGAGGTGACAGGGCCAGAGAGGCCATGAGATAAATGTGAGAGACTGTTAGAGATGAGGGCAGTGAAAGGACAGAATGGCAAGAGGTGATTAAAGGTGAAGTGAGAGGTTGAATGGGGAGAGTTCAGAAGTTGTAAAAAGGGGTGAAAGAAAATGACCTGCAAAGTGAGAGAGGGATCCGGGGTTAGGAGAGGAGAGAGGGATGGAAGGGAGGGGGTGAGAGGAAAGCTGCATGGGTAAAAGGCTTAACTCTACACAAAACCACCAGGGTTTTAAGGGACCCCTGCTTCTTCCGGTCAGGGCCAGGTGAGCTTCTAATGTGGCAGCACGTATTGCTGCAGAGTGGAAGGCCCTTCACAAAGGTTGACTTGAAATCTTTCTGATGATAATTGCTGTATGTTGGTTATAAATGGGTACTGATTGGGTGAAATATTTCCTCAGCGTTACTGTGTGTAAAAAATATCAAAATAATGAAGCAATGCTATCCCAAAATACGCGGCATCACATAACCTTATTTACATTTTCATCCCACGCAATTTAGTCAACAGGTTTAGACATTTTTGTCAAGAGGGGGTCCTTACGCCTCAAAATGTTGACAGGGGGGTCTCGGCATCCAAAAGTTTGAAGACCTCTGCTCTAGGGTCTTACCGCTCCATCTTTTCCCATGCCCCACCCCTGTCTTCATTAACGGTGTATGTAGGTATGTTTATTTTTATTCTCATATTCTTCTTTCTTCCTTTTCTTATACTTCAGCCGTTTCTCCTTCTTTGGACAATTTCATTTAATACACTTGTTCTTATTTTCTTTTTTCCCATATTCTGAATTTTGTCTATGGTTATATATCTTCGATTTTTTGCCTTTACTGCATTTATTTTTTCCCATTAACCATGTGTCGATTTTTCACTTTTTTTAAGGATATGCCCGATTGTACTAATTGCACTGCTTCTTTTCAATGTTCTTGACAGTTGTTTCTTGGAATGTTAGGGGTTAGATCTCCCTCTTAAATTTCAGCATGTTTTTTCACATTTGTCGACCCTTAATGCCCACATTGTGTTTCTACAGAAAACACACCTTAAAGAACAGAACTATATGAAAATGTGCAGGGATTGGGTGGGAGATGGGTTTTATTCGCCTGGCAGAGTAGCGTGGTAACTGCTCGTGGGTCTGTTGGCCTACCCCCGTTACACCGGCTATTTCACGCACGAGGGGTATTTACTAGCGCCAGACCATGGCGAGGGCCAAAAATAAGAAGGAACGATCAGTGCGGGACCTATTTGTGAAATCAACCGGAGACCCCCACCAACACCCATTATTGCCTCACCACCCCACTGCTGTGGCAGTCTGCATTGAGTGTCCAGAATATCATATACAAAAATGGCATCCTATTGGGTGTTGCTTTTCTATTAGTAACTTCAAAGCAACAATATTTTTGTAAATGATAACAAATATAATCCCTACCACACAAACGAAAAACATGAGGCTCAGCAGGGATTTCACAATCCCTATGAAAAAAAAATGATAAAAAGTCTAAAGTAAATATGCAGAAAATGATCAAAAGAATGGAGGAGATTTGCAAAATGGCCAGCAAGGGACGCACGCTATTTATAGACTTATCCCCAAAAGTGGAGGGATCCCATTTTGATCTAAAAAAAACACACCAGTGAGTGCAGATGTCTATCACATTTAAAAGAATTGAAATCCAAATTTAAAACTATATTCTTGCTATTAATATAATGGTCCAGCTAAGTACTTCAAGGAAAGTCATGAACGCCTTGAGACAGCTATGAAGTGCCACAACAAAAACATGAGGGAAAAAGAACTGTGGGTCCCACATATCAAATTCCAGAGGAAGACTCCTCATGGTGAGTTGCAACAGTGAAGGGAGGTGAGATTTATAAAAAGAAAAGATCTTGTGGAGTGCCCAAGCACTTTCTGTTAGCAACCACCATCCCTGACGGATACAAGATCCTGAGAAGGGTCTGCCCCAACAGACCAGGAGGAGGCCTCACCATCATCCACAAAAACTCGCTCCGATTGACAACCACCAACTCGGATGAGGCCTCGTCCCCATGGAACACTTCTACTTCCAGAACCAGCCCAACCCGAAAATGACGCTCCGCGGAACACTCGCCTACAAACCTCCGGGACCCCACAACCCCTTCACCAACGTCATCGCTGGCCACATCGCACCCCATGCCCTTGCATCTATGGACTACATACTACTCAGAGACCTGAACTTCCACCTTGACAACCACAGCCATCCCGACACCACCACCCTCCTGGAGAACCTCGCTAACATAGAACTGTAGCAACTTGTCTTCACCCCCACTCACTCAGCAGGACATACACTCGACACCATCTTCGCCAGAGGAAACAGCATTCGCTTCATCCACACCACGGAACTGCTCTGGACCGACCACCACTGCATCCATTTCTCCTTTACGAAATCCACTGCACACAAGCTCACACGCTGCCCCCCACACAGAAGCTGAAACAAAGTCTCTAAAGAATACCTCACTTCCACCCTCACCTGCACTCCACCCCCTACCACGACGAATGGCAACACAATGACAAGCAACCTCCACTAATGGATCGCCATCTGCCCAGCACTCTCGCCCCCCCTTCAGAACACTACGAGACGACACACCAAGAAAGCCAACTGGTTTACCACAGCACTCCAAGAATCCAAGCGCTCCTGCTGACGACTGGAGAAGACGTGGAGAAACAGCAAAACCCCAGAAGCATGCTCTGCCTACAAAACAGCCATCACATCACGCCACCAACTCATCAAATCAACAAAGATAACCTTCATCCATGACAGAATTCTCTCCAAGGCCCACAACTCCAAGGAACTCTTCGCCATCATACAGAACTTTGCCAAACCCAACAGCAAAACAACCTACGTCCCTCCATCCCTTGACCTCTGCAACAAACTCAGCTCCTTCTTTCACCTTAAGATCAAGACGCTCTGCGAAAACTTCGATGGCCAAGACCATGGCACAGCCTCAACTTCCATCCCAAACGATGCCACCCAACAAACCCTTCTCAAGTGGATCCCTCTCAACAGAGAAAACACCTTAAAGACAATGAAGAGCATCCACTCCGGAGCACCCTCCGACCCCTGCCCATTGCACAGCTTCCACATGGCTTCCACTGCCACCGCACCCAAGCTATGCCAAACTATGAACTGCTCTCTCGACACTGCCACATTCCCCGACAACTGGAAGTGCGCCAAAGTCAAGCCCCTCCTAAAGAAGCCCTCCGCAGAACCAACAGACCACAAGAACTGCAGGCCCATCTCACTGCTTTCTTTTGCTGCCAAAGTCATAGAAAAGGCCGTCAACACCCAGCTAACTCACTTCATAGAAACCAACAGCATCCTAGGCACCTCTCAATCCAGATTTTACTACAACCACAGCACCAAAACCGCCCTTCTCGCCGTTACCGATGACATCCGCACCCTCCTCGACCAGGGCCACATGCCAGCCCTCATCCTCGTGGAACTATAGGCAGCCTTCGACACCGTCTAACACCGCACACTAGCCACCAGACTCCACAAAGCCAGCATCCAAGGAACGGCCTTAGACTGGATACAATCCTTCCTCTCAGGCAGAACACAGGGACTAAGACTTCCGCCCTTCCTCTCAGAAGCAACAAAGTTCAGAGGCGGAGTACCCCAAGGATCCTCCCTCAGCCCCACACTCTTCAACATTTACATGACCCACCTCACAACCGTCGTCAGAAACCACAGGCTCAACATTGTCTCCTATGCCGATGACACCCAGCTCATCCTTTCCCTACCAAGGAACCTGATATCTCCAGGCACATCTTCCAAGAAGGGATGAAAGCAGTCGTGACCTGGATGAGCAACAGCTGCCTGCTGCTCAGCTTGAAGAAAACAGAAGTCCTCATCCTCAGCTCCACCCCCTCTGCATGGGATGACATCTGGTGGCCCCCTGCCCTCAGAAACCCTCCCACACCGACAGACCAAGCACGTAACTTCAGCATCATACTCGACTCTTCACTCACCTTGAATCGCCAGATCAATGCCGTATCCTCCGCATGCTTCAACACCCCCTGCATACTTCGCAAAACATTTAAGTGGATCTCCGACTCCAAGAAAACTATCACCCATGCACTCATCACCAGGCAGACTGGACTGCAGCAACGCACTCTACGCCGGAATCAACACAAAACTTCTCCGCAAACTCCAGACCGTCCATAACGCCACAGCCAGACTCATCTCAACATCCCATGACACCATAACATCACCCAACACCTCCGCGACCTCCACTGGCCCTACAAAGCCCTCCACAACACCCGACCCCAATACCTCAGCGACCGAATCTCATTCCATGCCCTCAATAGAAACCTCAGCTCAGCCGACCTCGCCCTATCCACTGTCCCTCGTTTATATGGGCCAGAGCAGGTGGAAGATCCTTCTCCTACCGAACAGTCAAGAGCTGTAACGAACACCCCCTTCACCTTCGACAGAGTCCAACACTGCACCATTTTAAAAAGGACCTCAAGACCTGACTCTTTGAATGACCCCAACTGAGCTGCGCACCCCCCTCAGCGCCATTAGACCCTCACGGGTGAGTAGCGTGCTATAAAAATACTGATTGATTGATTGATTGATTGATTGGTGTATCAGTAACCCACAAACTCATTCAAGGACAAAGAAGACGATACTTAGAGGTCAGCACTTTGTTTCTATGGCGAATTTTATTAAAAGTCCTCATCCTCTATCACGGCTCAGGTGGCAACTGGAAATGGTGGACCAGACATCCATTAAGGTCCATGGTGAATACACGTGATTTGAAGACAAGAGGATGGGGGCCCCTTTGTAATTGGTAAAGGAACTCAGCAATGAATTTTCACTAGAAATATGATTGTACTGTATTAGCGGCCAGATGTACGACCATTTACTTTAGCTAGTCGCAATTTGCGCCAAATTGCGACTTGCAATTTGCTACTCTCTAAAGGGAATGTGCAACAGTGTCTCAGACACTATTTGCAATTCCTAATGGGGTCGCAAATTGCATGCCTTATCAATATTCATGAGGCAAGCGCAATTTGCGACCCCGTTGAGAATGGCTAGCACTCACAGGGATGGTAGCCTGCTGGGGTCAACAGACCACTGTGTCTGTGACTGCTTTTTAAATTAAGCTGTTTTTAAAAATTTTTAAAGAAGCCCGGTTTCCTTAATGAAAAACTGGCTGCATTTAAAGAAGAAAAATTAAACTTTTCTGTTTTATTTTTTAAGGGCAGGCAGTGGTCCCTGAGACCACTGCCTGCTCTTGAAAAATATGTTTGCACACACTCTCAAAGGGGAAGGGGTCCCCTTGGGGCCCCTTCCTGTTTACGAGTGGTTTACCTCCTACTTGAAGTAGGTGGTAAACTGCGAGTGTTTTGCGACCGCAAATGCAGTTGCAAAACAATAGTACATGGCATTGAGACTCGCTATTAGGAAAGGACGCCCCTTTCTAATAGCGGAAGTTGCAAACGCTATTTTGCGAGTCAGTGCCTCGCAAAATAGTGTTTGTACATGCCTGGACCCAAAGTTGCAGTCGGAAACGGGCCGATCACTCATTTGCGACCACCAAAAAGGGTCGCACATCTGGCCCTAGATGTGTCCCTGCAAGTCAACCCCCTTGTTCTAGCTATTCAAGATACTCAACTAATCTGTTGTCTTTGTTCTCCAGAAGTGCGTGTATTTTATGGTTTCCTTAAAACTCCAAGGGGAGGCATAGAAATCCCCCCACACATTAGAGGAGAGCTTAATTTCATATTTTAAATTCGACCCCAAAATATTTGGGGAATGTGATTTTTTGTAAGCATTGCCATACGTGCAGCAAACTGAAAAACTAAAAATACATGCCAGTTAGGCACGTGCACGAAATAGTCTTGCATGCTCACCTAAAACTGAGGACCATAGACAAGGAGATTAAAGAGATGGATTGCTAACATTGCAAATTAGGAATTTGTGACATGCACTCCTAAATTGACCCCAATACATTGTCTTGTGCCCAGCAGTGGTGAAGAGCAAAACGGCAGGTCATTTCATACAAATTCATGATGGAGGCAGCAGTTATAGGCAATAAAAATGTGCAGTGGCAGAAAGGTTTCTACCACATCAAAAACACATTGCACTGTACAGAGTGTGCTGGTGCTGCCATTATTTTCAGAAACCATTTCCAGCTTACATAGATTGCACTGGAGCCAACATTTGCTCCACCTAACAACAAAACAACAGTTGTACCAACTGAGGCATGTACCAATATAGTTTTGCACAGAGTGATCACCTTCGTCCAGATCTCAAAGTTCCTGCAGTCCTGAACGTATCAAACACAATTGATTGATTTCAGGTGTGTTAGGCTAATTAGTTCAGTGGAAGCAAAACATGACTAAAGCACACAAAATGTTTTAGGCTATTACACAAAAGTCCAGGAATTAATGGAAACAGTGTCTTTAATGAACTGTAACCCCAGATGGTTGAAACATTAATGCAAAATTGCATTGCCACCTGTGGATTCCCACTAGTGCAATCTGTCTAATTAGCAAAGGCCAGTGTAATCTATGTAATTCAGCTTCTGGAGTAAGGTTAATTGTTTTGGATTGCAATTCAGAGAAGGCGGTCCTGGAGTCAAAAGTCTAATCCATGATACTTCGGATCCTTGTGGCATTGGTTATTGGGTTGCTTTGACTATTTTAAATGTAAAGAGTCCAATCATCTTATTTGAGATATTAGAGTGTCCAATGTGTGTGTGTGTGGAATAACCATATTCTAAGCACTGGGACAGGGCAAGGTAGCAATGTATCATGGGTGGTGTCATCAATTATGTCATCAATGATATTTTTTGAGTTACTAGTGATGTTGATGAACATGTCATGAGTGATGCAATATGTGAGGTCATATATATATGTAGAAAACAATGGTCCTGAGCAGACACAAAATTTTACATAAAATTAAATATAGACCACAATGGGTTACTATACACATCCGATGTCCAGCCAGACAGGGGATTTTTTATTTATCAGATACTCAAGGATATGGTCAAGGATATGTGAGGTCATAAGCAGTGCATGACAGGGGTGCAAATTATAGTTAGCTCAGTAGATTATAAATGATGAGTTTCAGTGTTGTTTTAGTTTAAAATGGTCACTTAAACGTTTGTTTTTTAAGATATATTTTAATGTGAAGTAAATAATTATTACCATATATAACTATACCATCACATGAATCTTTGTTTTTTTCAGGGAATTTCTAGTGGTTTATTAATGTAAAGTAAGATCTTATTGCAAGTGATAAGTTCACAATTCTCTCCTTACTGGGAACTACGTACCCCATCGTAGCACCTGAATCTCTTAGGATAGAGAAGCAGAGCAGTTCAAGGCCTACTCGGGGGAGGTGGTGTGAGCTAGTAATCTCCAGTCACTGATATTAAATTATTTTCAGGTCAGAGTTTTTTCTTTTAAAACGAAAGTGCACATTTATTATACATACAACTAAATACTATGCATTAAATTACAAATATGTATATGTAAATCCCTTTAGTGATACACCAAATCACAGTTGACCCCTAGTGGGTCATAACTAGGGTTCCTGGTTTTATGGTATTTATTTTTTTAACATTTCCGTCTGTATTTATCTGTATTCATTTTTTGCTGATTTTTTCTGTATTTATCCATAAGTATGAGTTTAATAGTGTTATCTGAAAACACTTGCATTGTAGATAAGGCTTCCAGTTTTCAGTTTTTACTGATTTTTACAGATAAATACAGACAGAAAACAATATTTTTCCTGTCTGTATTTATTTATAAAAGCGGAAAAAAACTGAAAAGTGACTCTCCATGCTGCCCTTCATGAATTCCAGGCCAACAGCTGAGCAGATAGACAGCCTGGGGTGTTAAAAGAGAGGATGAGTTATTCCTGAGTGCAGAGATATGTTAAAATACCTTTGTATATTATGCTAATATTGACCTGTGGCTATAGTGTTTTATTATATTTGGGTGCTTAATTTGCTAAAATGTCACAGGAATCAACGTTTTCCGTTAAATAAATGAGGAAATATACCATTACACAGCTCCATTTAATCTTAGAAAACAAAATTAATAAATAAATACAGACGGAAATGTTTAAAAAATAGATACCATAAAACCGGGAGCCCTAATTGTAGAATAGCATAAATAACTGTAGATTTGCACCTAATTAGGAAATCTTTTGTCTTTTTTTAATCTCTTCTACGTCTAAATCTGTACATCAAATGACCTGGTGCTCATGATTGACAGTAGAAAAAATAATTGAGGAAAAGACCTATTTTCCATATCTTTCTGTATTTAAAAATAAATACAGACACAAAAGTAAATAGTTTTCTTTCTGTATTTATCTGTCAAAATCAGTCAAAACGGAAAACTGGGAGCCCTAGTCATAACCGCCGTAATAACATCACGCACCTATACCAGATGCAACATCACAATATAAAGGGATGTCATTTCACATAAAGCCTGTCTACTGGCTTCCGCAAGGGGTCAGCAAATCAAAACATAAGGCAGGTGTTGGCTTTGTCACGGGATCACTATATCAATATGTATAAGGTAAGCATGTTTTGCTTTGTCATAAAAAATAATAATCACATATGAAAATTCACAATGAAAACAAATGGGCCTAAAATCATTAAAAATGTATACATTATTAATAAAGAAAGTGCAATGTTCATTATTAAATGTAGCAATAAAGCATTTTTTTAATTGAAAACAACCACAAATATGTGTGAAAGTCTTTCTTTTACACCTTCATGCAACATAATGCAGACATCTAACCAACCCCTAGGGGTCCCTATACTCCCATGCTTTAGAGCAAAAGGTCTGGATTGAAAAGTGCTTTGAGAATGATAAAAACCTCACCTAGGGTCAAGCCTGTAAGGAGCCAAGAGAGTTAGAGTTTATTTTACAAATCAACATTGGGGAGCTGTTTTACCCCCTGCAACCCCCCTCAGCACATTGCATAAGCTATAGTGGTCCCTCAGTCCATTGCTGGGGTGCCTTAAGGAGAAAGAACAATATGTGAAACAGCCTGTGCAGGGAATTATGGGGTGCTCCTCAACAGGAGCCCTGAATAGATAGGAGCGGCTTGCTCCCCTCTTCTCGGTTGTTTTTCAGGTTTTCTTTATATTTCATTTTAAATAGTGCCTCTGTCCTACCTGTGGCCCCCACAGCAGCTTACGTCATTGGAGTTCTCAGGGAATACCCAAGTCCCCGCAGCCGGCTTTCCTAATGCAGCTGACATGCTGCACAGAAGCTGGCATAATCTCCTTTGTTCCGGAGCCCGACAAGAGCAGCCTTTCCTCTTGCCTCCCACCGGTGGGAGCAAAACACGGTTGCCCCTACCCGTGTTAGGGCTGGCCAGGGCTCTGTATGGCCAGCCGGACCCACTCTGAAGCTGGGAGTGTCAAAGCCCAGGCGACAGCTGATTCACTCTGTTCTGAGGGATTGAGGTCCTTGGGATATCATTGCGTCAGGCCCTTGGAGATGGGGTTCCGGGGCCAAAAGTGGCTTCTTGAGGAAAGCCCCATGCACGCCACCTCACCATAATTATTTAAAATTGAAAATGTGGGCCAGGGTTAAGCACAACTGGGATATTAAAAAAATACACAGAGCTCATTAAAAAATATATTTTTTGGAGGTCCTACGAGACACCACACCCAAAGGCTAATGGGGTCAGAGTATCCCTAACCTGCCCCCTTGTAACTTTAACATTTTCAGGACAGGGGACTAGGTTCCAGAGTACTACAATGAGTACTGCAACATTTCTGTTCATGTAACGGCCAGCTAATCAGAGTACTCGCTCTCCAAAAAGCTGTCTCGGCCAATCAGAAGGAATGAATTTTTTTATTCAAGCGCAACTGTCAATTTATGTATACATTTTAGACCTTAATTTCTAAAAAAATGCGGAATGGATTTACATCAAATCACAAAAAATACACTTTCTAGGTAAACTTCTAGCTTTCTGCCAAATTTGGTGTTATTCTATTCAGTCATATTGCCTATTGCATGGTCTAAAGTTCTGTATGAAATTGCATGGGGAAAACTGTCTTTTGAGAACCCCCTTTTTCTAGGCTCCCCCTTAACAGATCACCCCAAACCTTTCCAGGAAGGTTATCTTGCCAAGTTTATTAACAACACAAACAAAAACGCTCTTTCTGGGCAAAGTGTGACAGTACTATCCTAAGATGGCACAGTTACACATATTACTCATTAAGTATATTTTGTATTAAATTATTTATTCATTGATTTTAGGACTCCTTTTCTTTTTTAAAACCGTCTTTATTGCATTTTCCAAAACATTAAATATTAAATTCCCCTCCCACCCCCCATCCAAGCATATAAAAAGCAAAAAAAGCAAATAATCAAATACAGGTTGAGTAAGTAGCCTGAAATATAGCAAAACTTACATATATCATAGTAGCCTCAAGACATATCAAACATACATAACATGTATTTCATTCCTGTCCTTGAGATATACACCATTCCCTCAAAGGGGTCCAATTTTGAAGACCTCTGTTCCTAGCTCGAATACCTTTATGTGCACATACAGCCCTCTCAATCTGATACACAGAGATTAGCCGAGACAGCCAGTGACTAAAAGGAGGAGGTGCGTGGTCAAGCCAAGCAGTTGCCGGGCAAAATCTCAACACTGCCATAGCTAAAAATAAAAACAGAGCTATTGGGAGAGCCATGGAAAGAGACGCGTGCTCTTGCTCCAGAACTCTTAGCAAAATCAGCTGGGGGGTAACTTTTTTCCGCAAGTTTAATTGAGCTTTGGAAAACTGAAATATCTCCCTTCTCAGATTTGCCAAGCCCGGACACTCTGGCAGTATATATACCAAGTCTGCCCCCAATTCCTGACACCGGGGGCAGTTTGTGCTGGAAACTCCCCCATTTACAAATTTTAGCCGGTGAGATATATAGATTGAACCAAGTTTCATAATGTTGGATCTGGAGGCTGGCAGATATAAGTGTTGCCCGGGATAATTCTAAGGAAGAGTGAGCGTCCTCTTCTGTTTCTTGTAATGACTTTGCCCATTGAGCAGTGTTTTTATCTATATCATCCCCCATCCTATCATTTAGTAGTTTATATGTCTCCTACTTTAGTTTTGTGCCTAGCTAGTATGTCTACAAGTTGACAAATGTTAAACCCCTCACCCCCTCCCAAATTCTTCCCAATAAAATCCCTAATCTGTAGGAGTTTAAAAAATTCATTATTCCATAGGAGGAATTTACTCCTCAGGTTTTCGAAAGTAGTAAAACTATTGTCAAAAAAGAAAGCCCCAAAAATAAATGGACCTAGATTTGTCCTCCATCGTTTGATATACGAGTCGTAAAATATATCAGGTAAGAGAGGGTTGTTAAAGAGAGAAACTAAAGTAACCAATACCTAGTTATTTCCTAACATTAGTCCATACTCTGAACCCATATATAAGAGTCTTAAACCTAACCTTTTTGAAGTAGCCAAATTCTAGTTGCCGGAACAATAAGCCACAAACTGAGGCTCCAATGGTTAGTTCGAAACAAGAAGGGACCGAATTTTGACTGATCTCTTCATGTGGCAGATCAAACAGCAGTGGTGTTAATTGTTGTAGAGCCGAGGCCCAGTAATACAAGCAAATGTTTGGGATGGCCCACCCGCCCCGTTCCCTGGGGAGGGAGAGATACTTCAGGGCCCTCTGGGGCCTGGCGTATGCCTAAAGAAAGCGCCCTATCATACTATCCAAGGCCTTGAGCCAAGCGTTATCTACTTCAAAGGTACGTATAGCACTAAAGAAATACAGAACTCTTGGAAGGAACATAATTTTGATCAAATTGCACCTTCCTATCAGGGAAAGTCTAAGATTATTCCATCTTGAGAGCTCGGCTTTGGTTTTGTTAATTAGTGGGTCAAATTGCCCTTGACCGCATCCTCAGGATTTGCGCTAATACTAACACCCAGGTATGTTGCGTTGGGGACCACCCGTGTATCTTCAAACTTAACCCACTCATTTATAAGTATTTGGGTTTTGTCCCTATTAAGTCTGTATCCCGTGATGTGCCCAAAGCAGTCGGCCTCTTTTTTAATCTCCCTGACTGCCGCACTTGGAGCGGGGTGATAATCGCAAGATCGTCTGCATAAGCGAGGATTTTCGTCTCCCAACCCCTTGTAACCACTGGTGAAATAAAAGCATTACCTTCAATCCAGGAGATTAAAGGGGGCTATATAGAGGGCAAATAATGAGGGAGAGCACAGAGAGCCCTGCCTTGTCCCCCTCTGGATCTTAACCACCTCCAACCCTGTCCCCATTAGAGAGATTTTAGCCGTAGGATTGATATACAGCATTTTCACCCAGGATATGAAATCTATGCCTAGAACCTTCTTCTCCAATATCACCCATAGATAAGTCCAGGAGACCCTATCAAATGCTTTCACAGCATCTAATAACAACAGCGCCATAGGGTCTCCTTGGGCTTTGGCCACGTGATTACCCGACGGATGTGGTCTGTAGTGCGCCTTCCCGGGATGAAACCATGTTGAACAGGAGAGACAATTTTTTTGGAAACCTGGGATAGTCTTGAGGCTAAGATTTTAGCGAAGAGCTTAGTGTCTGAGTTAATTAATGTGATGGGCCGATAGGATCCTAGCTGATTCTCTGGTTTTCCCTTTTTTAGGGAATACTACCATCCTAGCTGCAGCCCATGAATCAGGAGGAGAGATCCCCTTCTGTATGGCCAGGAATACCTCCAGTATAAATTTATTCATGGTAGAGGCAAAAACGTAATAAAATTCCCCCGGGATAAAGTCAGTTCTCACTGCCTTTCCAGATGCTAATCCCGACACTGCTGCTGAGACTTCTTCAATTGAGATAGGAAGATCTAAATGTTACCAATCCTCCCTGTCCAGACTACCCATAGACTCTTGATCTAGATATGACTCTATCCCTTCCAGATCCGATTCCTCCTCAGCATACAATTTCTGGTAAAATCTTTGGAAGGCAGAGCGTATCCCCCCCTTCAGTGATGGGGCCCAGCTCAGGATCTAAAATTAGTTTGATATCGCTACATGTTGTCTGCTGTCTAGCCCGAAGTGCTAAGTTATGCCCCACCTTCTCACTAAGTTCGTAGGCGTTATTTTTCCATACAGTATATTTTTGAGCCGCTTTATTAGCTGAGATATCCCCTATAGCTGATTTAGCTAGAATAACCTGAAGTTGGGCTGCTTCAATATCTAGGCCCCGAAAGACAGCCTCCACCATTCTAGCCTCTGCCTTTTCTAGTCCTTGGTAGAGTCCCTGCATGGGATGTTTTGCTTTTTTCTGCTTGTTCCAGCTGTATCTCGTAGATTCCCCCCAGATCCCGGCTTTAAAAGTGTCCCACACTAACTTAATGGGAGCTGTTCCTAGATTCTCAGTCATAAATAGCGGTATCCGCGCCGGCAGCTCGGAGCGGGGAAGGAAGCGTCTACTGGCGAGAACTTAGGCGGCGGCCATCTTGCTGTCAAGTGATTTTAGGACTCGTAATGCTGTCGCAAAACATTCACATTTTACCACCTATTTCAAGTAGGTGGTAACCCATTCACAAATAGGAAGGAGTCCCCATAGGACCCCTTCCCCTTTGTGAATGTTTGTAAAAGCATTTTTTAAGAGCAGGCAGTGGTCCCACGGACCACTGCCTGCTCTTAAAAAATGAGAGGAAAACTTTCAATTTTTATTTTTGTAAAGCGACCTGTTTTCCTTTAAGGAAAACGGGCTGCTTTACAAAAAAACAATAGCTTTATTTAAAAGCGATCCCAGACATGGTGGTCTACTAACCTCAGCGGGCCACCTTCCCTGTGAGTTTTGCAAATCCTAATGTGTCGCAAATTGCGACCTACCTCATTAATTTTCATGAGGTAGGTCATTTGCGACCCACTGGGAATCGCAGAAAGTGTTCAACACACTTTCATACATAAAAAATATATACAAAAGAGATTGAGGCAAAATCCTACGCACCTAACCCTACTGTGGGAAAGGTAATTAAACACCTGTAAGGTGCAAAGAACTGAAAGTTCAACCCCTTCTAACTTTTCAATTACATATGTTTTCAACACAAATAAGTTATCCTATACATTTGGTGTAATTGACCATTGTATTATCTGGAGCCTATGATTAATGAGGCTGACAGACCCCAGGAAAGTGATCTTGGTTAATCTTTTGTGTAAAAAACGAGTGGATAGATGATCATACCCATTATTTTGCACCAAACCGCGTATCACTAATCTGTATTCTGCAATGACAATTTGAAATATCTTCAATATCACTGATGATATTTCAAATTGTCATTTCACAATTTCAACATCATGGTAATTGGAACTCACAATTCCCTGATCCCAATGGTACTATCACACCATCTTGTGAGAAACCAAATAGATCGCCACACATGCAAGGATAATGTTTATGATAACTTATATAAAGTGCAACAATTAAAAATAGTTCCCACGATAGGTTTTTAGTGACCTATTATCTTGTTAGATAAGTTCTCCTCCTTTCCTGAATATTGTCATTATATATGCACCTCTATTTGATACTATTGATGATATTTTGAATTGTCACTGCCCAATTTTAAAATCATGGTAATTGGGAATTAACAATTCCCAGACCTCAATGGCTATATCATACCATCCTTTGAGAAACCAAATAGATCATCACGCATGCAAGGATGATGTTTATGATAACTTATATACATTGTAACAACTAAAAATAGTTCCCATAATAGGTTTTTAGTGACCTGTTACCTTGTTAGATAAGTCTTCCTCCTTTCCTGAATATTGTCATTATATATGCAATTACGGCTCTGAGCATCTGACGTTAAATATAAAGGACGAATCTTTGACAAGATACAGAAAGTGAGCATTTGCACACACACTCCAAGATGGCGCCCATGATATCTTTTGGGTGGGTGACCGCCTCTTGAAATATTCCGACATTAGGGATATTGTTGATGAGATATCGTTCATCAGTTTTTCATCACATCAATTATAATTTATCATTCCATTGGACACTCCTTTCATATATATAAAAGAGGTTTATGAAATCTGGGAAAAAGCAGGAGGAGTGACTCCGGATAGACATAGTAACTAAACACAATATCTTTCTTTAAATATGGCGCTCATAATATCCTTTGTGGAGGGAATCATGCATTATTGCTAGTACAATACCATTCAGTGATCTGTCTCCCTGTTAACAATGTTTGTCTATGGGGCGTGGCCGAGCCGAGCAGCAAGATGGCCGCTTAGTGGTGAGGCTCTGCCGGCCGAACACATCATCCGGCATATATCCGAAAACTGGGCGACGATCCAGAGACATACATCCTGGGAATACCTGCTACGTTGGCAGCTGCACACTCGACCGAAGTTTGGCTCAGAAAGGTGCGGCGTGGGCTGCGAAAACGGCAGGGCGAGGTTGCGGCCGGAGGCGGTCTGAAGTGCGGAAGCCGCCGGGATGCATTACACGCCCACGCCCAACGATCGTGGAAGGCCTCCTGATGGCGGTGCTCCCTCTGGCCGACAGAGACCCGGAGGCAGGCAGTGATCCAGTGGGAGCTGCACGGGAGAAGGGTGGCAGCCTGAAGGAGAGGAATTGAGCAATGCGGCCTGCCGGAAGATAACGCACCGAGAGACAGCCTTCCCACAGTGCACCATTTGTGAGGAAAGAATCCGGAGAGTGGCGCTGAGGTTGTGGGAGTGGTGGGGGCCCAGCTGTGGACAACCCGCTCTAGAGGCAGGAACAGCCGACTTCCTGCTTGCGGTGGCGCTGCTCCGGCCTGGCGTGAAGACGGGCTGGGACGAGGGACGTAGCCTGCCTGCTCCCGCTGTTGGACCCAACGAGTGCTCTGGAGCGCTGTGAGGAGAGGACTAGATGCCCGCCCGGGGAAGGGGGGCCCTAAGACACTGTGACCTGCTTATAAGGGCACCTGGGGACAGGATGATCTCAGCGCGGAACACTGTGCAGCGCTGAAGCGCTGCGAAAACAACACGCGCACGACCAACTGTGTCGCGGGCGACCCCCCCAGGCTGCAGCGGTTGCGCAACGCAGGCGGCCTGGGCCATAGCGGAGAGGCCCTTGCTCTAGGCCGCGTCTGACATCACTCCTTCTGACTGTGGTGAGGGGCGCATGAAGATGCATGGAGAACCAGGAGAGATAAGTGCTTCAAGCTGAGTACGCCTCGCCGGGGGCGGTAGACTGTGGGGCTACCCTAGCTGACCACACAGTCTCTGCCCATATCCTTAGCACTAGTTGCATGCCCTGTGGGATGACCGGAGACAGCCACATTGCTAGCATTGGCCACCTTGGCGTCTTCTCCAGCGCCTTTGGAGACTGGCACTGCGGGGCTGGCCACGATGGCTTTGCCGCTGGAAAACCACAATAGGCAAAGCGGACAATAGACAATCCAAGATCTCCTTCGAGAAGCGCGCAATACGGCTTCAGGACCCTGACTCCACCCCAGTAACTATAGTGCCGGAAACGCAGATGGACACGGAGCCAGACAACGAAATCAGAGCCCTGCTGCGGGAGGTCTGAGGCAGTCTGCGAGCGACTGATTCAAAACTTGACTCCTTGGCGACAAGAATGGACCACGTGTCCCAAAGAGTGGACAAGCATGAGAGCCGAAATGACACATTGGAGACGCGGGTGTCGGACTCAGAGGACAGGCAGGAGGCACAGGGACGCCTGTTGAAAAGTGACAAAAGTCCTGGAGTTTATCAAAGCCCGCAACGAAGACCTGGAAGCGAGGTCGAGAAGAATCAAAATACGCATTACGGGCGTACCAGAGTCGTCTAACATTAACAACATGGAGCAGTTTGTGGAAGGGTTGCTGAAAGAGCTATTTGACACGGAACTCTCTCCCATGTTCTTAGTGGAGCACGCCCACCGCACTCTGGGCCCTAGGCCCTCCCCCAGGGGCTCCACCATGCCAGATCCTGGCTCGATTATTGAACTACAGAGACAGAGACACTGTATTACGAATGGCCAGAGAGAAAGGAGAAACACATTATCAGGGAAACAGAATTGCGTTCTATCCAGACTTCACGCAGGCAGTGCAGGCTGCACGCAGAGAATGTATCCCTGCTAAGAAGATATTATTGCAGTCGGGCACGAAGTATGCAATGCTTTATCCTGCTAAGTTCCGGGTGCACACCGGAGGCAAACCCCTGACCTTTACCGAGGCGAGTGCCGCCCTGAAGTATGCCAAGCAAAACGTAAAGAAGACACAACGCAGAGATGGGGCGACTTCGTCTCCCTCTGGCTGTCAGCTAAGTGACAATGATTAAAACTCACGGGCTTTGTGTCTACCTGATTGATTTAGTAGGCCACTCTCTGTCTGAAAATGTATCCCAACAATAGGGAGGTCATCTTTTCTCTGCCCTATGAATTTAAATGTCTACATAGCTTACATGGAGTTTATTTTGCCAGTGTTAAATACAACTGTTCGTCCACCCTGTTCTTACGTGACAGGGGTGTATGCAGGCGAGCCCACGCCCCTCTGGGATGATTCCCTGTTGCCCTGAGTTTCGAGGGCTTATTCGCGAAGGTGGCTGTTTCATATGGGATGCACGACCTGATTGGGGGTTGGTGTGGGAGGGGTGTTGATTGTTATGTTTTATTGCAGTACCGGCTAAGTCTTGGACAGCTCGGACACACAACGGAAACCGCAACACATGGTCAGCCACCGCGCCTCATACAACGCGACATTGACATGCCGAAAACTGCGGCACCTGACACTAGGTCATTATATGTCCACACTGTCCTGCCTCACCTGGAATGTGAGAGCTCTTAATGACCACCGAAAGGTGAGGTTAGTGCAATCCTACTTGGTCAGACAGGGCGTAGATATCTGTCTCCTGCAGGTGACCCACCTTCGGGAGACAGCACTAGCCCGGCTAACCACACATAGGTGGAGTGAGGTACACATTGCCAGCTACTCTAACTACTCCTGTGGAGTGGCGATTCTCATACGCAGAGGGGTGCCCTGGCAAACACAACAGGCGATCTGTGACCTGGAAGGTCGGTACATTATTTTAAAAGAGAGCTAATTCCACCATCCGATTATAGTGGTAAACGTCTATGGCCCGAACGTGGAGGATCCCACATTCTTCTTACAACTCTGGCACAAGATTCAGTCACTGGGGGACGCGGCAGTACTTTGGGGTGGGAATTTTAACATTGTGCTGACACTGACGGTGGACAGAGAGGGGACGGCCCGCGCACATTTCCCACAAGCGGCAGCAACACTAAACAGCATTATATCAGATCATTACTTAGTCGATTTGTGGTGCATGCTGCACCCCATGGACCATATGGGAATGTGCATCACCCCTCACCACCAGGCTTGGTCTAGACTGGACTTTTTGCTATTGACACAGGATATACATGTATGGGTCACGGAGGTCACACATTATGCACGGACACTGTCTGACCATGCCCCGGTTGTCCTGTCTCTCCAGGTCCTGAAGCCCTATCAACAGCTGTTTACATGGCGTTTGCCGCCTAGCGCACTAAAAGCATTAGAACACATATCCATGAATACTTTGAACACAACACTGGCTCGGTGGCTACGGAGAGCGCACTGTGGGAGGCGTTCAAAGTAGTGGTACGGGGGCACTGTATCGCAGGCCTGTCAGGAGTGCTTCGCGATATCCGAGGCAGTTTGAGCAAACTAGAAGGTGAGCTTAGGGCGTTAGACACAATACTGCGCAGCACCATCTCCCTCAATATTAGTTGACATACGTACCAAATCGATGGCGTTCCAGGAGGAGGTGGAGGGGGAACTAAATTTTTACATAAACAAGCAACAGCAAGACGATATGGAGAGGGAGATAGGTCGGGCAAAACACTCGCCAAACTACTGAGGGCGCCTAGGAGATACCCATTCATAACTGAACTGACTGCCGCAGACGGGACCAAAGCGAGCGCTTCACCGGGCATTTTAGAAACCATGAGAGATTTCTATGCCCGACTATACACTTCCAATTCATGCCCCCCTGAAACTGTATTGCGAGAGTACTTTGATTCAATCTAGCTCATATGGCTGGGAAGAGCGCACCACGAGTATCTAGAAGTCCCGATCATGGTGGAGGGCATACGGCAGGTCATTAGCGGTCTGCCTCCAGAAAAGGCCCCTGGGGCGGACGGCTTGACGGCTAAATTCTATAAAGAATATTCAGAATTACTGGCACCGCAGCTCTTGGCCGTAAATAAGGAGGCCATGGAGTCTGGCGAATTGCCGGCCTCAATGCAGGAGGCCATCATCATAACTATTTTGAAACCTGACAAGGACCCTTCACGGTGTGATTTGTATCGGCCACTTTCCTTGATAAATTTAGATGCAAACATTTTTGATAAACTCTTGGCTGTCCGCCTTCAGCCGCTACTCCCTTTGAACGAGGAGGGACCAGCTCAACTCCCATCAATGGGAGGGTTGTAAGAGCTACAAAGGAGGGTTGGGTGTAACCCAGGTGCGAGCAAGCATCTGTAGAAGGCACACCACGCCGAAATGCATCGTGCTTAATGCTGTGATTAAATTGGATTTCCTGCAAGCTCCCTGCTGTGTCCTCTGATTACTTTCACGAAGTGGTCTCTGTTTGATGTTTTACGCGCCTGCCAGGAGTGCGGTAGAGGACCCGTCCTACAAGTGTCCGGGGCCTTGCTGGCGCATGTGGCTTTTCTCTCCAAGGTATTGGGTTGCCTCGGACCGCCTCGAGATCGGGCAAAGCAAGTGGCCGCTGCCAGGAGCAGTCCGTAACTTCACGGAGAGGTGCGTTCATTGGAACAGCGTTTCACGGCCCGGCGGAATCTCGTAATTAGGGCAGGACGTTGGGGACCCAAGGAAATCCAGGACAATCTACTTATCAGGGCTATACCTTCCACCCAAAGCCCCTCTTTGTCATGAACAAACTTCGCTCACTTTGAGAACATTTGTGCCCCGCTGGTGGTACTCACCCGTGATGGTGTATGCTGGGAGCTGTAGTCAATCATACAAGACTGCAGCTGTGACTCAAGGCAACGAGGAGGGGCCAGCTCAACTCCTACCAATCGGAGGGTCGTAAGATCTACAAAGGAGGGTTGGGTGCAACCCAGGTGTCAGCAAGCATCTGAAGAAGGCACACCACTGCTGAACGGAATTACACCAAATTTCGCAAAAAGGTAGGTCTTGTTTCAGAAAGAGGCCTTTTTGTTAAATGGTGTAAATCTGTTCAGTAATTCCTGAGAAATTTGAAAAAGAAAAAGTTTCTATATCTAGGGACGCGGTGGAGTCGCGACCCCTCCCGAGCATGAGCTTCACTGTGATTGGCTGCCAACACTCCAAACCAGGAAGTGTTGGCAGCCATCTTGTGACTCGGCAGAACCGAGTCACAAGAAACAGTGAAAACAAGCATTTGCAATGCAATAGGTCTCGCAATTATAAGAGTTTGAGCTATTGGCATTGTAAAATTACAATTCCTTTTATTTATGTTTTGGTCTTAAAACAAACAAAAGGCATTGTCATTTACAATGTCAGTAGCATAAACTCGCATAAAAGCAGTGTGGGGAGTGCAGCAGTGTGCGGCGTGCAGCATTGTGCGGCGTGCAGCAGATGTGGGCAGTGTGCGGCGTGCAGCAGTGTGCGGCGGGCAGCAGTGTGCGGCGGGCAGCAGTGTGCGGCGGGCAGCAGTGTGTGGCGTGCAGCGTCATGCAGCAGTGTGTGGCTTGCAGCAGTGTGTGGCGTGCTGCAGTGTGTGGCGTGCTGCAGTGTGTGGCGTGCAGCAGTGTGCGGCGTGCAGTAGTGTGCGGCGTGCAGCAGTGTGCGGCGTGCAGCAGTGTGCGGCGTGCAGCAGTGTGAGACGTGCAGCAGTGTGAGACGTGCAGCGGCATGCAGCAGTGTGTGGCGTGCAGCAGTGTGTGGCGTGCTGCAGTGTGTGGCCTGCAGCAGTGTTTCGTGTAGCAGTGTGCGGTGTGCAGCATTGTGCGGCATGCAGCAGTGTGCGGCGTGCAGCAGTGTGTGGCGTGCAGCAGTGTGTGAGGTGCAGCGGCATGCAGCAGTGTGTGGCGTGCAGAAGTGTGTGGCGTGCATCAGTGTGTGGCGTGCAGCAGTGTGTTGCGTGCAGCAGTGTGTGGCGTGCAGCAGTGTGTGGCGTGCAGCAGTGTGTGGCGTGCAGCGGCATGCAGCAGTGTGTGGCGTGCAGCAGTGTGTGGCATGCAGCAGTGTGTGGCGTGCATCAGTGTGTGGCATGTAGCAGTGTCACGGTTGCAGCAGTGTGCGGCGTGCAGCAGTATGTGGCATGCAGCAGTGTGTGGCGTGCAGCAGTGTGTGGTGTGCAGCAGTGTGTGGCGTGCAGCAGTGTGTGGTGGCATGCAGCAGTGTGTGGCGGCATGCAGCAGTGTGTGGCGGCATGCAGCAGTGTGTGGCGGCATGCAGCAGTGTGTGGCATGCAGCAGTGTGTGGCGGCATGCAGCAGTGTGTGGCATGCAGCAGTGTGTGGCGTGCAGCAGTGTGTGGCGTGCAGCAGTGTGTGGCGTGCAGCAGTGTGTGGCGTGTAGCAGTGTTACGCGTGCATCAGTGTGTGGGTGCAGCAGTGTGTGGTGTGCAGCGGCATGCAGCAGTGTGTGGCGTGCATCAGTGTGTGGCATGTAGCAGTTTTGGCCTTTAAACAACATGTCCTCCCCATTTGTAGGGTTTCTGTGCTCTGTGTTAGGCAGGCTAACCATTCAAACCTGCTCTGTAAAGCTTCAACATGATAAAAGCTCCGGCACCTCTTTGGTTACAAATTAAGCACTAGGAAAGTGGCTGTAGCCAAGACACTATTGAATTTTAGTTTATATGCTCTGTGTTACGCAAACTAAATAAAGACATATACAGGGTAAAGCTGCTGCCTCATCAAAACACCGGCACTTCCTTTGTTACAAATTAAGCACTAGGAGGGTGGCTGTAGCTACGTGTTTGCAGCTACACACAAATAAAAATAATAACGTAGCTCCACTTTAGGTCATATTTATGTTTGTGTCTATAGAAATATCAACTAATTTGTCCACAATCACAGGCTATTAAGCATATTCAGACATTAAAACCTGGTTTCAAAACTCGTAGGTTAGCAGTAGTGGACTTTAAAGAACATCCCCTCCCCATTTTTCCGGTTTGTGTGCTCTGTGTAAGGCAGGCTAAACAAAACAACATGCTGTGTAAAGTTGCCACCTAATCAGAGCCCCGGCACCTCCTCTGTTACAAATTAAGCACTGGGAAAGTGGCTGTAGCCAAGCCACTATTAAATTACAGTTTATGTCCTCTGTGTTACGCACAATAAAAAAAAAGTATGGCGTGCAGCAGTGTGTGGCGTGCATCAGTGTGTGGCATGTAGCAGTGTCACGGTTGCAGCAGTGTGCGGTGTGCAGCAGTGTGTGGCGTGCAGCAGTGTGTGGCGTGCAGCAGTGTGTGGCGGCATGCAGCAGTGTGTGGCGTGCAGCAGTGTGTGGCGTGCAGCAGTGTGTGGCGTGCAGCAGTGTGTGGCGTGCAGCAGTGTGTGGCATGCAGTAGTGTGTGGCGTGCAGCAGTGTGTGGCGTGCAGCAGTGTGTGGCGTGCAGCAGTGTGTGGCGTGCAGCAGTGTGTGGCATGTAGCAGTGTCGCGGTGTGCAGCAGTGTGTGGCGTGCAGCAGTGTGTGGCGTGCAGCAGTGTGTGGCGTGCAGCAGTGTGTGGCGGCGTGCAGCAGTGTGTGGCGTGCAGCAGTGTGTGGCGTGCAGCAGTGTGGCGTGCAGCAGTGTGTGGCATGCAGTAGTGTGTGGCGTGCAGCAGTGTGTGTCGTGCAGCAGTGTGTGGCGTGTAGCAGTGTTACGCGTGCAGCAGTGTGTGGCGTGCAGCAGTGTGTGGTGTGCAGCGGCATGCAACAGTGTGTGGCGTGCAGCAGTGTGTGGCGTGCATCAGTGTGTGGCATGTAGCAGTTTTGGCCTTTAAACAACATGTCCTCCCCATTTGTGCAGCAGTGTGTGGCGTGCAGCAGTGTGTGGCATGTAGCAGTGTCACGGTTGCAGCAGTGTGCGGTGTGCAGCAGTGTGTGGCGTGCAGCAGTGTGTGGCGGCATGCAGCAGTGTGTGGCGGCATGCAGCAGTGTGTGGCGTGCAGCAGTGTGTGGCGTGCAGCAGTGTGTGGCGTGCAGCAGTGTGTGGCGTGCAGCAGTGTGTGGCGTGCAGCAGTGTGTGGCATGCAGTAGTGTGTGGCGTGCAGCAGTGTGTGTCGTGCAGCAGTGTGTGGCGTGTAGCAGTGTGTGTCGTGCAGCAGTGTGTGGCGTGCAGCAGTGTGTGGTGTGCAGCGGCATGCAACAGTGTGTGGCGTGCAGCAGTGTGTGGCGTGCATCAGTGTGTGGCATGTAGCAGTTTTGGCCTTTAAACAACATGTCCTCCCCATTTGTAGGGTTTCTGTGCTCTGTGTTAGGCAGGCTAACCATTCAAACATGCTCTGTAAAGCTTCAACATGATAAAAGCCCCGGCACCTCTTTGGTTACAAATTAAGCACTAGGAAAGTGGCTGTAGCCAAGACACTATTGAATTTTAGTTTATATGCTCTGTGTTACGCAAACTAAATAAAGACATATACAGTGTAAAGCTGCTGCCTCATCAAAACACCGGCACTTCCTTTGTTACAAATTAAGCACTAGGAGGGTGGCTGTAGCTACGTGTTTGCAGCTACACACAAATAAAATAATAACGTAGCTCCACTTTAGGTCATATTTATGTTTGTGTCTATAGAAATATCAACTAATTTGTCCACAATCACAGGCTATTAAGCATATTCAGACATTAAAACCTGGTTTCAAAACTCGTAGGTTAGCAGTAGTGGACTTTAAAGAACATCCCCTCCCCATTTTTCCGGTTTGTGTGCTCTGTGTTAGGCAGGCTAAACAAAACAACATGCTGTGTAAAGTTGCCACCTAATCAGAGCCCCGGCACCTCTTCTGTTACAAATTAAGCACTGGGAAAGTGGCTGCAGCCAAGCCACTATTAAATTTCAGTTGATGTCCTCTGTGTTACGCAAAATAAAAAAAAAGTATAAAGTGTAAAGCTTCTGCCTCATTAAAACACCAGCACTTATTTGTTACAAATTAAGCACTAGGTGGGCGGCTGTAGCTACGTGTTTACAGCTACACACAACAAGTAACATGATACCTACAACAAGTTAGGACTATTGGCTTTGTCAATCGTTGTTAGTTGCATAAGATAAATTAGCAGTAACTGTGGCTTGTATATATTATTGAAAAAGCATCCACTTGAAGCCCTAGTGACACCACGACAATGTTACTGCTCCTGAGTTACAAAAAGAGGCACAAGAATCCAGAGCAGACATGGCGAGTAAGTTGGCTGAAGAGGTGGGGGTGGCAAATGGTGTTCACGGGCGCTTTGATGTCCTCAGTGGCCGCGCGGCTCACTGAAAACATCAAAGCGCCCTCGAAATGTAAGTGATCGCAATCGCGATCACACTTCAAAGGCTGTGTGACAGGCGAAAGTGAAAGACGAGTGCTTTCAGGCTGCCAAATGGTGCGCGCGCCCGGCACACATGCACAGTAGTTGGCGGCCTGAAAGCACTCGTTTGCACTTCCAAAAGTGCTTACTATAAGTCTCGCCAGAGCAGCGCTAAAGCGCTGTCTCAGGCGAGACCTAAAAATGTTTAAAAACAAGAAAAGGGGGCAGGTTAGAAACACCCTGATCCCCTAGGGCTGCTCAGGGTGTCCCACAAGGACACCCAGGCCCCCAAAAAAGCATGTTTTTAAATAATTTCAGAGGAATTCGCGCTGGGGTTGGGAATCCCGCTGAACTTATTTAAAAAAACGAAGCACGGGCTACTGTATTTCATTTAAATGAGGGCCCTGGTGGGCCAGGTCCCGGGAACATTGGCAAATTCATATTTTAAAAATGGATCTGAGAGTACTATAGAACTTGCAGCTAAACAGCACTGGTCATCCTCCGAGCCCTTGTAACCAAGTAGGGCGCGAGTAACCACACCACGGCGTGCATGCGATGCGAGCCCGGCTTGAACACACAAATCCTGCAGCCCGAGGGGCGCTGCCTCCTCTCCAACCCCTCAAGTTTCCCGGTGAGCTCCTTCCCAGCTGTTGAGCTCGCAATCCAGTGCGGGCGGACGCAAGTCTGGCGGCTTTCAAGATTCGTTGTTTTCGTTGCGGTGGTTCTGCTGGTCATGGGTGCATTGTTCACCTGATCAGCTGTCCCACTGACATGATGCTGTCTGCTCAGCGGTCATTAATAACTGAACACCCACCACTCCCCAGAGATCAGCCAATAGAAGCACAGTACCAGACGTACCGTGCACGAGCGCTCAAGGATGGTTTTCTGGAGTGCTGTCTATTACATGGCAGGACTTCCGAGGTGCAAATGTAAAAGGGCAAATCCCTGAAGTTTTCCAAGTTTCCGATTCTATGTACTGACCTGCTGGCGCGCAACACCCATTGGACTCAAAGGGCTTCAGCCCCCCCCCCCGTCGTGTGTGGCAGCCCGGGATGAGACACCTTCCCGGCGCACACACAGCCGCACCCGAGCACTTCACAGGTCTTTAACAGACCATTTGCATGTTAATGAGGCCTCGCTGTTGTTTCACCCCTTCTAAGAGCCCCTGCAGCTCCACTCTGCCAATTGCTTAAAGTTCAGCCCCCCCCCCGACATTTTTGCTCAGCCCCCCCCCAAATTTGGCTCTAGTTGCGCCTCTGCCTGTATGAAAGCAATTTGCAGCTGCGGATTAGCTAAATTATAGGATGGGAGTGTTGCACGTGAGTTGCTATTGTGTGTTTTTTAAGCAAAGGATTCTCCGTTTCCGCAATAAATGAACGAAATCCGAGCGAAAGGTTCATCCACGGATGACAGAGGTATGGTCAACATTAATTTGATTGGTAAACATCTGTTCCTGCGAAGATGCTGCTGCCATGAGAGAGCGGCGGAGAGGCTGGCTGGAGGGGAGAGGGGGAGTGTTCTATTATTTCTGAAGGAAGTGTAATATACTCAGCCAAACGGATGGAATACCTGCTCCGCATGTAAATGAATATCTCGCAGTTTAGCAGGCAGCGCGAATTTCGAACTATAAGCTGCTCCTGTCCGTCCACGCCGCTCTCCACACTCCTTTTCGTAGGTAAATTCTTATTTCGCCGTGTGTTGCAGATACGGGCATTTCCAGGTCCATCAGCTTACGTTGCATGCTTCTATTCTGGACTGTACCGAGCTAGCCGAGCCACGATATTCTCTTAGATGAATTTGCATGTCCACGGCTCTAATGTGGGCGCATTTACCAGTTTGTAAACACATCAAAGGATGGGGATTTGGGAGGATCCGATTTCCTGCGCCTTTTCCAGGGCGATGTGAAATTATTCGCCTAGCTTCTGTTTGGTAACAGTATGCAGGTGTTTTTTTAAAGGATGAATGCAGGCAAAATGCTTTGTATGACACGCTATAAACCACAGAGCACAGAGCCTGAATGAGCAGATCTCAAACAGTTATTGAATTTCTACCAGGCTACAACTTGGATTGTGGTAAATGACTTCCCTTAAAAAGCATGTCCCTTAGCAGTCAGGAGAGGCCGTGTGAGTATCTGCGGGCTAATGCAGCTGGAATTGACACATGGTAGGAAAGAAAAGAAGACATTGACCAGAAGATTTTTACATTTTCTATGGTAATTAACGAGATCTCAACAGGACATATGCAATGTGTGTCTTTTCCGCCTTCAGGGGTTGCATTTTCAGCCAGACACTATAGTTCGTTCATTTGGGATGGCCACAGCGTGACTGGAAACTGTTCAGCAGCTGAGAAAAAAGCCTTGTTTTCAAATGTCAAATACTCTTTCTGCCCGATAAGCCCTTAAGGAAATTAATTAAGCATCTTTCCTGTCAGAATCCGTGGCGAAAAGAGGGGACTATTTTTCTAAAGCCCTCTATAAATATTTGAAGCGCGCGTTGTGGCAATTGCGCTGCGTTACTTTCAACTATGTGACTTGTATTTTAAACAGATACACATTACAGACAAGCCTCGCGCCGCATGATAGAAACACGTGTAATAAAAACGAATCCGTGAACGTCGTCTAATGCCATTAAGTGGTTCTGGTGACATGATAATCAACTGTGAGGCCAACGGTTGAGTGGTTTGTGAATATGGCCAGGGCCCCAAGATAGCACGATTGTACTGTAATGTTACCCGTAATGCATTTTTATACTACGTGTTTTTTCAAACGGGGAATTTGGCGTGTGAAGCAGTACCACAGAATACAGGAGTACAATGCCCTGTTTGTTACTGACTTCTAAGCTTCCTATTGGTTAAAATCACAGTGGTGAAATTATCTTCAAGAACTATGTGAGATGTGGAAAATAATGAGCATGATATTATAGTGCCGTCGGTGCGAGAATAATATAAAATGGCATATATATTGCATAGTGGATCAAATGTATCTGTTGAAATAGCCTCGTGCCTTAACACAAACTGGAAGTGCGCTTGCTGTTGTTGTCTTGTTGCATCATTAATGTACTTCAGCTTCACGTGCAGGCTACCTGCTGTAGACTCACACCCTTTCCTCCCTTTTCAGAATTGCAAGTTTTCTGTGATGGGCTTATATTTATTTTATATTTTTCATTTGTCTAGGGGCCAGCAATCCAATTAAACTACTTGGATGGGTTGACAAATGTGCATATCACCACACTGACGATAAGTGGAGACACTTTGAAAGTACAGCCAGCATCACCTTGTGGCTAAGGGCAGCAATATGAGGTGTGAGGTAGCTCAAACATACAGTAAATAGGCTGCACCCTAAGCCCAGCTCGTGCCTTTTTTGGTAAGATATTTGAAGCAAATGGATGCCAGGATGCCTGTACACTTCTTCTCCAGCTGTATGTGCCCGTCTGAACGTGACACTTCAAAGGATGTCTGTAGAAGAAATGGGAGGAGGCATACTGCTGGACCCCCTACAAACTCTTAGGCCCACAGAGAGGCTCATGGAGCTGCACTCAGTTAACCACTAGCATTGATGATGTAAACTATTCATACATTAGAGTCTGATGAAAAGTAGGAAATCACAACTTACTAATGATCAAAGCCAACTGGCCAGTGTGTCTAATTCGTTGCAGCAGGTTCCTACAACGGTCTCAGGCACATTATATCCCATATACTTCGCTCCAAGGTTCAGTGGGATAGCTATCCAGAACATTCTTACGGTAGACGAAGCATTTCAAGCGTGTTAATATTCATGATAGTGTGGTTTATGGGTCCAGTTGAAACCCCTTTTACAGAAAGCCTCATGTAATGTGACAGTAGGTGGGTGGGAGGACCTTCATTTAGGGAAGTGCACTGCTCTGTGCAGTTTTTAATGATGTTTACATGCTCTTTGATCAAGTGCATGTCTCTGGGCTCCAAAGCCAGTCTTTTAGCCACTTGCAGCAGTGTTCTCCCTTTTTTGAATAATGCTACGTTTACTGGTCTTCATCATTCACATGTACTCTAACAGCTATGGTGTAGTTGTTTACTTCTTCAAAACAACTTTGGTTTACGTGAATTTCTAATATTTATTTATTTATGATATGTCGTCTCTTCCAGATACTGAGCTATGACATCTAAAGGTGAGCAAAGGGAGCGAGCCAATTGGTTCACAGCAACCAGTAAAAAGTGTGAGTAGACGGCCACTGAACTAACCAATTTCAAGACACTCAGAAACCATCTAATTAGTAATCTAATTATTTATTATTATTTATAATAATAATTTATAATGTAGTTATTTGAAAGCTGCACGAAATATTTTCAGTAATTCAAAAACTTTATTAAATATTGTACTAGAAAAAATGGGTGTAGAAATAGATTGCTTTCGCAACGGATGCTCTGCTTTTTAGGAACCCAGGGTCCCTTACTTGCAAGTCACTTGCAGTAATATTTCGGCATCTTTAATCCACCCAGGAGACTTTCGATTGGGCCATGCTGAGATATGCATCTTAGTTGCTGGCATAAGTAGGCAGCATAGCACATTGCATCCTCGACACTCGGGCAGGAACGACCTGCACCTTTCACAATCCATGTTTACTATTGTTGTAATGCAATAACCACACTGGGTGTGGCAGCCAAGGTAACATCTGAGAAGAAAGAAATACGCATGGGCAACCTAAATGCATCAAAGTGTTTTTGTGTTAAGAACACTTTCTGCAACACTTTTTGATAAATTAAATACCTTTCTCAAATTTACAAAATACCAAAAACTGCTTTTCTTAGGTGAACGGAAGACCACAACACATACATAGTACCAGATTTGAACCCTGTGTCTTAGAGGGGCCGGACGTATATCCGGATATGGAAAGCAGCAGTGTTGACAGATGTCACTATAAAGGTTGTTAAGTGCATTAGTTGTAGGGGGGAATCGATATGACCCTGTAAGTCTGTCGTGAAAGAGGAAATGCAGACCGTGCTGCCTATTAGCATAGCTGAGACGCGTGCATCCATCTGTATGGTGGAAATCGCATTCCCTCATGTTGTTATTGGAAGTGGAAGATTAGATTGTGTATGCTCTTTTGAAATGTTGTTTTGTGATGATTGTAATGGTTGCCTTTGTGAGCATTCTGGAGATCTTATAGGTACCAAAACGAGCATTTTAAAGATTAAATCCAGAGAAAGGCTGCAGGCTGTGAGACATGCTGGGTAACCTGTGTTTACATGCAGTGGACTCCAATTTGTGAAATTGGTTACAGGGTACGAGGTACTTACACACACTCAGAACTATTTGTGACGAAGGCAGTCACCTAGCAACTATGTAATACCAAACTGCCTACTCCATCTTTGCCTCGTTTTTGTCACTTTTTTAGTAATTGTGTGACGTGCTCGAGATGACTTATATGCAACAATGCTTCGCTGTTGCAGTGAGGGCTCCCTTTCAGGTGGTGCCCCCTTGCAGTACTCTAATCATCCAGTCAGTACCCATGTACTTATGAAATGGCCCAGGCACTAACTCATGGCAAATACAGAGGAGGTCATGCTAACCACAGGGGTACCCCAAAGCATAGTGTTCCCTAGTGTATGTAGGTGTTTTCACTGTATTCTAAGTGTATTTTAGCATAGAAGTGGCTCTAGGCCTGGTTAGTCAGAGTCAGTTACCACCAGTACCCGTCTGAAAAAGTTGTGGGCACAGGATGATTTTGGAACAAGGCCTCTTTCTGCTCCTCTGTTGGTTCTTTCTGCACATCTCTTGCTTCTTCCTGCAATTTTCTTCATCTTTCTGGACTTCTGTTGCCTCTTTATGCATTTGTCTTGCTTCTTTCTGCGCTTTTCTTCCTCTTTCTTCACATGTCCTACCTTTGTAGGCATAGTTAGAAATTAGCATTTAAAACACCTTTGAAATTCATTGAAAAAAAACATAGGTTTCAGGGACGTTATAGTTAGTTGGACATTTCACTCATACAAAACCAGAGAAATTCGGCCGTTATAGTTAGTTCAGATAACTATAAATCGCGCCCCCGCAATGCACTGCTGATGACGTCACATATTACATCATTCATGACATGGTCAGTGTCATCACTGATGACATCTCAAATGACATCACTGATGACATCATCCACGTGATAATCTGATGCACCTCCTCATACCCTAATATAACCTTTGATACACCCACTCTAAAATACAGACTACCATTTTCGATACCATAGACACACCAATACTAGTTACTTCATACCCACTCACTGATTCCTAGGTCTACACACACATCCACTCATTCATCCATACAGTCACTCATACATGCAGTCAACCATCAATACAGCATTATCATATGCACTCACACATCTGTACAGACACTCACACACCACAACTCATCCATAGAGTTACTCACACACCTAGTCAGTCATGCAAAGAATTAATCACACTCCCATTTAATCACCTATACAGTTATACACACACCACCTCACTTATTCAAACATATACTAAGACATACTTACACTCTTATACAACAATTAATACAAGCACACACTGATCCATACAGCCACTCTCACAATCACTCACTCTCACATATAGTCATTTATACACTCCAACACTCACATATACTGCCTTTCACATATGCAGTTACTCACACATGTTCCACTGAGGCATCCATTCACTCACCAACACACCCATACACACACTCACCCACCCATTCAGCCCTTCACAGATGCACTCTTGAACCCATACACCCACTGAATCATCCACTCACACATCTATGCACAGAGTCACACCCCCCACCCACCCACGCAGACACTCAGGCACCCATACAGATACTCAGACAACCAATAAATAACCCATATAGATCCTCATTTAGCTACTCACCAACCCATGCACCCGCTTACACACCAACTGACAAACTAAACTGTGTGAATGTCTGTATCAGTCACTAACCCAAGCAATCAGTAAGACACATTCAATCACTCACTTATATAGTCAGTCACGCAACTACTAAATCACCCATCCAGACACTTATACAACCACTCATTCTTCAATACTCCTTGGCATATATATAAAACATATTTAAACTTTATAGAAACACACAGTCACTGGATGATGTCATCAGTAACGTCATTTGAGATGTCATCAGTGAGTTTCAGAGTGAAGTCACTGACCATGTCATGAATGATGTAATATGTGACATCATCAGCAGTGCACTGCGGGGGCGCAAGTTATAGTCAGCTGAACTAACTATAATGGCCAAATTTCTCTGGTTTTGAATGAGTGAAATGTCCAACTAACTATAACGTCCCTGAAACCTGTGGTTTTTTCAGTGAATTTCAAAAGTAATCTTGATGCAGAGCTGCATGTTTGTCTATGAAGAATACGAAACTGTGAACTCTTGGCCTGCAATTACTTTGTTGATAATGCCCGCACTTGATGTTGGACTGTATATTTATAATCCTCCCTGTGCTGTGTTGGTATTTTTATATTGCACTGTTGTAGTGATGTAGCATATATAGGAATTCAACATTGGCAACTTTTTGCTAGTTTATTGGTTTATAGTTTTTTTTCTTCAAATGATGCGATGCCTTCCCTGTTGATGGTGTCGGCCTCCTGGCAGGACCGTCCGGGGATATGAGGATGTATCATACTGTAGGGCACTGGCACTTTATTGTATGCTATTGGGGCGCTATAGATTTCTGTCTCTGCGTTTTTAAAATATTTTCTTAGCACAGCATGTCTGGTTTGGTTTTGATCAAATTACGCTACAATTAGTAGTTGTGGGCACATGTAATTTTTTTACAAGAATATGGATGAACCACGTTTTGCAAGAATTTATTCTGATTAATTTAGCCATCAGAGGGGGGAGGAGCCAAGATGGCGACCGGGACGGCAGCGTAGATTCCCGGCTCCGTGAACCTCCGCATCCCGCACGGATATCCTGCATGAGATCCTTATTCTGCGCTACGAGATCGTGTTCGTAAATGAAAGTGGCAACCGATCGTGTGACCCTGAGGTTTCTGACTGCAGTACCGCCGGAGAAATCAGCGATTGAACTTTGCGGCCCGTGCGGTCCCGAAGCCGGGACCTCGAGTGGACGCCTTGGCCGGGCGGCAGTTTAACAACAGCGGCCTGTGGTGACTGGGTGGAGTCGGTCCGCCGGAGTGGTGCTCCCTTCGGCCTGCATTTTGCTGTGGTCGCTCCCCCCCTGCTGAGCGCTGCGGACCGAGGACATGCCCGGGTGTGCAATTCTCGGATTCTGTGGTGTTTGCCCCTGCCTTTGACGGTGAGCTGCCCGGACGCCGTCCCTGGTTCGGCCTGATCCTTGCGGGCTGCTCCCGGCTTTTTGCGGGAGCTGGTCCGTGGCGGAGACGACTATTGCCCGTGACCGCGCAACGGTTGAATCTGTTCCTCCCCCAGGATCCCTGTCTTCAGCGACGTGGACCTTGAGGCGTTGGTCCCGGGGTCCTGGCCCCAATACAAGTCGGGCCTTCCCAGCGGCCATTTTGTCACTATGCAGCCTACCATCCTGTCCGCTGGGACGCAGCGGGACTGGGGGTGTGTGACGGTCGGGAGTGTGGCAGAGCGATCGGAGAGAGCTGCTCTGGGGTACGGCGACCTCCTGGAGGCCCTTGGTGCCCTTCATTACTCCTTGGCTCATGGCGCCGGGGTCCTGGGGAGGAAGCTAGATGGTGTGGTATCAGCGTTGGGACAGTGGCGGCATGCTGGTCCACAAGTACACAGTGGCTTTCCACACTGCACACAGGAGGAAGATGTTGTGGCCCCCCCCGCGATTAGTGTACAGCCGGACACTCCGGACAGTATGCTACCGTGTGGTCGGCTAACTGTGGGCTTGATCTGCTCCGGAGGTATTGGACCTGAGCGGAAGATGGTGGCCTTGTCCCGTGCGCAATCTCCGGCGGCCCTGGGACGATTCCGGCAACGTGTGTCTCATTTGACTGCTTCAACCTGTCTGGACCTTGTGTGCAGTGCAGATCCTGGGGCGGCACTGGAAAAGACGCCCCCCCATGAAGCAGTCCGTGCTGATGCTCAGAGACTTCCACCCCACCTGTGTGCGTCGCTTCCCGACTGTTTTTGGACACTCCTGTACCTTGGGACATCGGACATGGTGCTGGGTCGAGGGGCAGGCATGGGCAGAATCGCAAAGAGCGGTCAAGGCTGAGGCTGATCCTTCGGGAGTGGTCACCTAGTAGACAGGCGGACTCATGGTTGCGTGCTCTCATGGTTATTCGCATAGTTGGTGCATAATGCTCCCCACTCCCCCCCTCCTTTTTTGATATGATCAACCTGGTGCTGCTAATTGTTTGCTGTGGGGAGACTTCACCGTGCGGGAGGGAGAAGCCGGGGGTATGTTTTGAAGGCCCTCCTCCAGTTTATTACATTCCCTCCGCCCCCCCGTCTGGGGGGGCTCTTTCTTACTCCTTTTTTCCCTGTCTCTTCTATATTTCGGGTCTAGTTCCAGGGCGACAGGCACACTGCTGGGGGGTGGGGCCATACTCATTCGCAGAGGTGCAGGGTGGGGGGATGGGGGAGGGGACTCTTTAGTCTTTATCTCTTTTTCCATGGCCTCCTTTTTCTTCTCTGTTTCTTTTTGCTTGTTTTTCTGGGATCAGCGCGGTACACCTCTCTTATTGTGAATCGCTTGCTCTTAATGTGTGCCACAGTTTCCGGGGGGTTCGCTGGGCTTTAGGTACGGGGACCTGTAGGCGCAACTATCTTTGATATTGCTCCCCATCCGTACTTTCCCGTGTTTGCGCCATTGATTCAATGTATTGCTGCTTGCTGCTTGCGTCTCTTATCCTTGCCCCTTATCGCTGTTGGGAAACTGTTTGGCACCTGATCCTACTGTTTTGTTTTATTATAAAATGAAAAACCCTTTCTCTCCTGGTGTCCTACCTGAGCGGCTCATTTGCCGGACTATACTGTATTGTAGACTTTGCTCTCCGAGGTGCCGCCTGTGTTTACATGTGCTTTTATTGTTCTGATTGCTTAGCGGCCGGCCCCGGGGGGTTGTAGGCCCATACGTGTAAGTGATTGAAACGTCAATAAAGGTTTTTCAAAAAAAAAAAAAAAAATTTAGCCATCAGATGGATGTAGCTGGATTTACCCATTTCAATATATATTTTATCTAATTTGAAAGAAATGTCATAACATCTATATGAAAATGAGCATTGGCACCTCAATTGGGTTTGTACAATAATACATCTTATCATTGGGATTGTCATATATTTGAACCCCTTTGAGTAATCGAGTTAGAAGATATACGGCATGGACAATCTTATGGAGAAAAAAATGTTTACTACCTGCACTGGCATTTTATTCAGCGATTATGTTTGTATATGGGTTTGTGCACTATCCATTGAAGTTACTGTTGTAACTGTAAGGGAGTCCAGGTAGCCCTAGAGTAAGTTACATGAAGATGGTTTATTAAGACTTAGTTGAACGTTATTAAGATGATAGGTTTCAGTAAAATAGCTAATGAGTAAATAGCATATAGCTTACAGCCCCTCCAGGAGCAGCCTCCTTGCTGCTCAGCCTGCACACTCCAGCTGACACTTTACACTCTACACCTCACCAGACACCCAGGCATTCCATTACATCACCAAGCACTCCAGCACTCATCCTGGCTGAGCAGCAGGGAAGGTGTACTCAAGGAAAGGGTGCACAGCAACATCTCAAGTCACAGCCGTTTCCCCCTGAAGATGCCCTTAGTATATGCATTTGCATTTTACTCACTAATGATGTTTTTATTTGGGTCTGTGTACTATTTATTTAGGTTGCCTATTTAAGATGTTCTTATTATATGCATCAACACTTTATTTGAGCATTTGGCACTTTAGTTGAGCGTGTGCAAAATCTTTATGGAGCTATGAGGATAGGTGATAATTGGTTATATGATTAATCCAGCAACAGATTTTCTGAGTTGAATTTGAACCCACCTTGCGTGAACTGAAAAGGAATTTACATGATATTGCTTCCTCAGTTGCAACAGCCTTGAATCAATTGAGATATGCATATACGTGATTCCAATATGGCGGATTTGCTTATACATGATTGTGATTGTACTCTCACAAGTTCTGTGGCTGACAGGAACCGTGTAACAAGGATGTGATGTTTTTTAAGCACTTTGATTGTGGGACACAGGGTTGGGCGGTTGAAAGCGTTAGCTGAAATGTGTTGGCGTCCTCTGTTGGGTGTTGCTGCAATTAAAAAATAAATAAAATCTTTTTGAGCAGTCCATTAGCTTTGTGCATCTCTTCGTGGGATACACTGAGGGAGTGCGGCTGATCTATCTGAATACAGAGGAGCTAGTTTGTGATATATATGTCATCATCATCATCATCAAGATATCTTTATTTCGGCAATTTGCCTTAAAAAGTACATAAAAAAATAAATATATATACAGACAAACTTGGCACAGAATGAAATATATCATTACAATACATTAAGTAGTGCATAGTCCCCTTCTCCTGTTCCACATTGCAAAGAGGAATTTAGAAACTGCAAAGACTATACATTCAGATGTGTCTGTTTTTAAAATTCTAAAAGCATGGCTACATTGCCGAAAACCCATATTTTTGCAGATAGGCACTATCCAGTGCTTCCTAGCTTTTGTGTATGCAGGGCAAAAAAATAATACATGGAGCTCATCCTCTTTAACACAACTGCAGCCAGGGCAGGTCTCAACAGAATTTGATGCCCAGCTGCTAGTGAAAGCTCGCAGAGGTAGTGTGCCGTATCTCCATTGCAAATATAGTTTTCTTGATGGTATAGGATAAATAATATCCATAAAATTCTCAAATTGGTAAAAATCCTTGACACTTAAAAAAGATTTAGTTAAAACTCCAATATTAAGGGCAGTCTGCACTCTGTTTTGTTTCTCAGCCACATAGATCTTAGTGAGCATCTTCCGTGAGATCATCTTGCAGCTTAATTCCGGTTCATACCACATGTCACCCAGCCCGAGTTTGATGCACTGGGATTTTATAAACACAAACCAAGGGATTTTTAGTACACAGTTGCTTGCCAGAATTTCCTTCAGCTCTAATCTATAATACAATAATTCTGGTGTAGTCCACAACCTGTGCCAGTACCTAAGAGGCTTCAAAGCTAGTTCATCATCCATCGACCTCAGATTCAGATCCATCCTCAAAGGATGCATCGGGGTACTCTGTGGGAGTGATAGTAACTGTCTGATGAACTTGTTTTCAATTTTGAGAAGTTCCAGCCCAGGTAAGTGCCCCCAAAGTTCTGCTCCATATAGAATTGCTGCCCTGGCCTGGCTCTTATATACTTCGAGCGGGGGTTTAATTGGTTTGTATGTGGACGTGTTGGAAAACTTAAGGATACCCCCAGCGTACTGGGCTAATTTCAGCTGCGCCTTAGCAATTTGTGGAACCCATGAAAGAGTTTCGCTCAGCGTTACTCCTAGATAATCAAAAGTTTTTACCCTTTCCAGATTTGATGAATCAAGTTTAGGGTTTGGCCGTGTGGAAGGTGAAGGGTTAAACACCATATACTTTGTTTTGTTCACATTAATTTCCAGGCCTCGACCTCTACAGAAGTCCTCGAAACTGTCAAGGACACGCTGGATTCCCATTGGTGATTTGGAAAGTAGCAGGGTGTCATCCGCAAACATGATTGCTGGCACCCTGCTACCTGCCAAAATTGGGGCGTCATTGTTAAGGGCGCTATTAAGATGGGAAATCACGCCATTGACATATAGGCAGAACAGGGTAGGTGCTAGAACGCACCCCTGTCTCACCCCTCTGCCAATGGGGAACTTAGAGGTTAAAGCCCCGTTCTTCCCATGACGCACCTGGGCAAAATTGCCCTCATGCAACTTGATCAGTATTGTCAGGATTGGTAGAGGTACCCCCAGACTGACCAACACACCCCAAAGTTTCCCTCGGGGTACTAAATCGAAAGCGGAGCGGAGGTCCACGAATACCATGTAGAGGCTGCCACCCTCAATCTTTGCTGTTTTCCAGAATAGTAATAACAAGCGAAAGATTTGGTCCATGGTAGAGGTGTTCCTCCTAAACCCCGCTTGGTATTGGCTCAGTATAGCGTGCTCCTCCATCCAGTCCTCAAGTCGTTCAAGGATGAGCCGCGCAAAAATTTTTTGCGGAACATCTATGAGGCTGATGGGTCTGTAATTAGCCGGTAGCAAGGGGGAACCCTTCTTGAAGATGGGAACGATTTCTGCGCCCAACCAAGTGCAGGGCACGTTCATTCCTCTCAAGATTGCATTAAATAAAATGCATAGATATGGTCCCCAGATCTCCATTTGGTGTTTAAAGAGGTCTCCCGGCAATTTGTCTAGCCCAGGGGCCTTGCTAGGTGGAATTTTCGAAATGGCATTAACAACTTCCTCAGGCGAAAACTGTATGCAATCATAGGAGTCATTCAGTGCTGGTAGTGCCGGATATGTGTCCATATCAACTTCGATAGCATACAGGGCTCTAAAGTGGTCTTCCCAAATACTAGCCTCTATATTAGGCTCAGTGGCCGGTTTAGGATCCCCTCTTCCTGTGTTGATTATAGACCAAAATTTACGGGCATCTCTCTGTTCTAGAGCACATGACAGATCGGTCCATTTTGCATGGTCCCAATCCTGTTTGGCCAACTTCAGCATAGCTTTATAGTGAGTTCTCTTGGTGGCGATAAGGATCTTGTCGTTGCCTTGCTTTACAGCCCGTATCAACTCTTTTTTTGCCTGGCGACAAGCATCATTATACCAAGAGGAAAGGGGGGGTCCTGTTCTTTCTTTTGGTTGCTACTGGATTAAACATATCTGACAAGATACTAACCAGATTCGTATGCAGGGCCTGCAGTTTGATATTAAAATCTGGAGAAGGTTCTTGGGTTATTAAAACATCTAATTCGATAAAGCACGGCAAGACTGAATTGTACAATCTTGCCAGGTCCTCAGGGGATGCCTCCACCTTGTCCCACTTGACCCTGCGCCGGTCATTGGTTAGGACTAACCTGTCTACTTGGGCGTCTCTGGGTCCTAAATCCTTCGGTTGTGAGATCGGAGAAGCCAGCTTCAGCCTCAGCAAATTGTGATCACTGTCGTCCCTTGCAATAATCTCAAGGTCGATAACCTTTGACCACAACTGTGTCCGAACCATAATGTAGTCTAGACGCGATTCGTGGCCCTTTTTGTTGTATGTGCACCTAGAAGGAGTATCTGAATTGGTGCGTCCGTTGCAAGCCCTGATTGAGTGGCTTAGTGCGAGGGCCGTTATTTGGACCGCTAGAGGGGACCAGGACCTGGTGTGAGGAGATTGGACTTGCGGAATGGACCAGTAATCATCCTCAGTTGCAAGTGCACCATGGTCCATCCCCGGTAAGGGTTCAAAGTGGCAGTTAAAATCTCCTGCTACTAGTAAGGACACATCCGTAGGGATGGTGTACAAAAAGTTTGATAGTTCGTCGACCGTAGTAGACTCACTAGATAGACTGACAGGCCTCGAGTAGACATTCACAACAGCCAGCTTAAAATTATTGGGCCATTTCAGGATTACACACTGTATATCGTCCGAGTGCGTGCTAACAGACTCGGCTGAACAGCCCAAGTGAGTTGCCACCCATATGGTAAGACCCCCAGACGGTCGACCCTTACCCCCCCATCGTGCAGGTATATGAAAACCCGCAAATCCCATTCTCCTTTCCTCAGTTCTTGCCCAGGTCTCCTGGAATAGACATATGTCCATTCCATCGATAAACGTTCCCCATTCGCCGCTCGCTACTTTACTATGTAGGCCCGCAACATTCCAGGACGCAATTACCATGGATTCAGTGTTCGTAGGTACCCTGGTATTACAGTCGCTCCTAATTATAACCGTGCTGTCACATAGGTGCGGTTCTGTAACCTCTTGCACGTCTGGACACCTAGCATCAGATGTAACCTCTTGAAGTTCAGGAGGGAGTTCAGCAGTATGGGTGTGTTTCTCTATGATAGTAGTTGAGAGCCCATCTATTATTGACGGGCCTTCAGCTTCATTGACAACCCGACTTTTGCTGTTATTCTGAGTTTGCGCCGCTCCCATTACCCGACCAAGTCAATCCACTTGGTCCAGACAACTGTATCTGTTTTGTGTAAATATTTTGGGGGGTGCTGGTGGATGGTCAATTGGAGCCCTTGATGGCCTTGCTCCTCCTCTATGTTGTACTAATGTCCAGCCATTCTCCATAGCATCCCAGCGGGTCGGTGGATAGAAGTAAGACAGCGGGTGAGTTTGGATCAGTGCACCCTGTCCCTGGTACCTCCAATTGCAGATATATTCAGCAGTTCGGGGGTCTTTAAAGTTTACTAGAATACAATCACCTTTGATGTTTTTAGGGCCATGACCCACCCACGATGCTCTGCGTACCATAAGGATTTCGCTAGTAATGCGTTCGGGAAGTGGTCGGTTTTTATTAAGCCAATCTATTACTTTATTTTTGAGGGAGGGGTATGATTCTATGGTTGAGATTGGGAGCTCGGGGACTCCAACCAAAATTGCCACATAAGGGCTGCATTCTGGTGGCAAATCTATGGTACATTCCTTGGGGAGATGCCCCTTGCTCTCCATCTGATCACCCTTCCCTTCATTTGTATTGGCATCCCCCCTCCCCATTTGAGTGGTTGGAATAGTGGCTGGGTTTGTTGCTGTTGGAATTTTTGGAGGAACAGGCGTGTTGTTAGTTAGATCTAAGTCAGACTGGAGACACCCATTTTTAGCAGGAGGAGGGCATGGATTAGGTATATTTGGAATTAGCTTGCTCTGTGTATCCAGCGCCACCTGTTCTAACCGTGAAAGCTGCTGCTCAATACGAGACAATCTCAATTCTAGGGGATTAATAATAGCACTCAGAAGAGCAGTTATAGTGGCATTTGTCTCTGCTGGGGTGTCATGTATCTCAAGTGGGGTTTCACTACTAATGGGAGTTACTGCCCCAGTTCCTAAGGGTATCGGTGGGGCCTGAACTAAAGCAGCTGCGTGTTGGGCTGTTATAGTTGAATCAGTTGTCATCTGAGTACCCGTATGACCTTTGGCAAATTTCGCTTTTTTTCCCCCCGCTCTCGGCGCCATAGTCAATTTTCTTTTTGGCATCGCTCCCTCACGTCTTTCTCGCAACTGGGGGAGACTTAACCTCTCAGGTGAGCTTAGCATTGTTGACGCTAAAGTAGAATCTAGGGCTTGCTCAGATGGGAGGGGCTGCAATTGATCTGAACTACAGGATGCATTGTCCATGCATGAGGGGCAATTATCTGGCATTACTCTGCTAAGAGCATCCGGAGTGCATACATTAGCAATATGACCCAAAGAGGATCTTTTTGCAAACGCTAAGTCTTGGGAGACTCTTCTTTCCATTAATATTATCCCCTGATCTATTACGGAGTTTGCTCTTGTTATAAAATTGTCCAGAGTTCCTGTTAATACAGTCCTGCTTCTGGTTGATGGTGCAGCCATGGTGCGTTAGTCAGGGAGCAAAAATAACAGTACTTACAATCCTCCTCGAAGCCGATACAGCAAGCAGTATCAGGGATGACAGAGGGGTGGCCCGGTCCGGTCTTGATCGTGCTTGAACGGGCTTAAACGGGCCCGCCCTTGGCCCGGGCTTCGCCCGGCGCGTCCCGCGTTCTGTCCCCCGCTCCCCCGAGGGAGCCTCGTCCTTTTGTGCGCCTCCGGGCGCGTGGGTGTCGTCACCGGCCGCTGTGGTGCCTGGGAGCTGTAGTCTCCCCGCTCTCGGCCGCGAGATGGAAACAGCGGCGGCAGGGGAGACACCAGCGTGTGGGACCCAGGAGCAGCGGCGAAAATTACTGGCAAGGCGGACGGGGCACCAACGGAATCCCCAGCAGGTAAAATCAGCCTCAGGTTCTGTCCCGCTCTGTTATCCTCTTAAGATAGAGTCTCTGGCAGTTTGAAGCTTTAAAGTTTATTGTGTGTGCCACTTTATTTGGAGCAGTGCTTTTACTTAATGGTGGCGCCAACCCCAACTTACAAAAAAAAAAAAAAAAAAAAAAAAACCGAAGACTGCACAACCCCCGGTGCACTCACCCTTCCTTCTCCACACAACCGACTAAGTCCTCGATTCAGCGCTCCTGAACTACGGAGGCGGCAAACCACGCTTCGCTCCCTCAACTGGCTTCAGTGCAACTGATTACAGCCTGCTGCAGCGTCCTCCGTCGGCACCGGTGATTCGGACCAGCTGACACGCCTCCTTGCAGCTCAGCCCGGCTTCGATCTCAGGGCTCTCGATTACAGCTCCTTCAGTTTATTTTTTTCATTTATTTTGTACAATACTCCATCGTACAAAAATCCACTCAGCTACGCGTCGCTATATGCCGCTTCGATATCCACCCGTGCTTAATCTTTTAGAAGTCTCCGCATATGATTTGCCGCGAACAGAGAGGAGCCGCTGTGTGAATCGATCCAGGGAGGAGACGAACTGAGGGACACACTCACAATCCGGCGATGAAACAAAACTTGCTCCCGCCGCGTTAAACACCGCCAAAGGTCCGGTAACTACTGCCCTATATATGTACCTAGTGGTGGTGACCACTAAGGAATTATTCTCAGGTCAACAAAAAAAAAAGTTTTGGGTTTTGCTTACAACTTTAGTGGTACAAAAGGGGGGTGGTGAAGGACGGAGCATCAGAACCAATCAAACACTCACACCCAGTCAACAGATCTGGGTTTGGTCCATCACCGTTCTTTAGCCCACTCTGCCACCCCAGTTCAGACATGGCCATATGCAAATCAGTCTGACCCTGTGCCTCATGGGAACAGTCCAGCCCGAACTGCCAAGCCATGCCTTCCCTGGACTGGAAACAAGCTTCCTAGGACCGGTTTCTGGCATTTCAGCCGTCTTCAGCCAGGCTTGCTTGAATCCAGTGGCAAAGTGAGCAAGGGACTCACGTCTGAGCATACCCTGCCAACTTATGGCGAACAAAGCGGTACAAAAGGGGGGTGGTGATGGACGGAGCATCAGAACCAATCAAACACTCACACCCAGTCAACAGATCTGGGTTTGGTCCATCACCGTTCTTTAGCCCACTCTGCCACCCCAGTTCAGGCATGGCCATATGCAAATCAGTCTAACCCTGTGCCTCATGGGAACAGTCCAGCCCGAACTGCCAAGCCATGCCTTCCCTGGACCGGAAACAAGCTTCCTAGGACCGGTTTCTGGCATTTCAGCCGTCTTCAGCCAGGCTTGCTTGAATCCAGTGGCAAAGTAAGCAAGGGACTCACGTCTGAGCATACCCTGCCAACTTATGGCGAACAAAGCGGTACACAAGGGGGGTGGTGATGGACGGAGCATCAGAACCAATCAAACACTCACACCCAGTCAACAGATCTGGGTTTGGTCCATCACCGTTCTTTAGCCCACTCTGCCACCCCAGTTCAGACATGGCCATATGCAAATCAGTCTGACCCTGTGCCTCATGGGAACAGTCCAGCCCGAACTGCCAAGCCATGCCTTCCCTGGACTGGAAACAAGCTTCCTAGGACCGGTTTCTGGCATTTCAGCCGTCTTCAGCCAGGCTTGCTTGAATCCAGTGGCAAAGTGAGCAAGGGACTCACGTCTGAGCATACCCTGCCAACTTATGGCGAACAAAGCGGTACAAAAGGAGGGTGGTGATGGACGGAGCATCAGAACCAATCAAACACTCACACCCAGTCAACAGATCTGGGTTTGGTCCATCACCGTTCTTTAGCCCACTCTGCCACCCCAGTTCAGACATGGCCATATGCAAATCAGTCTGACCCTGTGCCTCATGGGAACAGTCCAGCCCGAACTGCCAAGCCATGCCTTCCCTGGACCGGAAACAAGCTTCCTAGGACCAGTTTCTGGCATTTCAGCCGTCTTCAGCCAGGCTTGCTTGAATCCAGTGGCAAAGTGAGCAAGGGACTCACGTCTGAGCATACCCTGCCAACTTATGGCGAACAAAGCGGTACAAAAGGGGGGTGGTGATGGACGGAGCATCAGAACCGATCAAACACTCACACCCAGTCAACAGATCTGGGTTTGGTCCATCACCGTTCTTTAGCCCACTCTGCCACCCCAGTTCAGACATGGCCATATGCAAATCAGCCTGACCTGATGCTCCGTCCATCACCACCCCCTTTTGTACAACTTTAGTGCCATTTGATGCATCTCCATGAAACTTTATGTTTAAAAATGCTACTTTTTGTCTAGTTTGTGCATCTAAAGTATCGGGGCGATCTGTCAAGCAGGTACCAAAAAAAAGGGGGGGGGGGTCCCGAAGAGCAAACTCCATGCATTTTCTATTGACTTTTTTAGCCAGGGCTACAGCAGAAACTGCTGAAATGAGTTACATCAAATTTGGCAGAAAGCTAGATCTTAGTCCCCTGATTGGGCATTTTGTGATTTGGTGTAAACCCATTCTGTAGTTTTTATAAAATTAAGGTTAAAAAATAATTGTATATCTGGAAGGTTGGGTTGCCAAGAGTGTCAAGACTCTTGCTGGAGCACCAATTTATGAATAGACCGTTCTGATAAGCCCAGGTTGCTTTATTTCCCTTGGCCCATTTCGTTCCAGCGGGCGCAACTGCTCTGATTGGCTACCATAAACATGAGAAAAATGCTGCTGGCAGCCATTACAGGATTCAAGGACTTAGTTCCCTGTCCAGAGCATGTTTAAAGAATATATATAAGGGGACAGGGTTGAGATACCATGATGCTCTAAGACCCATGAGACCACCCCTGGGGCCAGAAATGAGAAATTTTAAAAAAGGGCAAACATTTCTGGTATCTTGTACTACTCCTGCAGAATCATTAAAAAAAGGCGCTGGGGATGCCTTTTTTGAAATAATGGTAAAGGGGCACATGGCCCCCTTCCCTAGCCTTCACAGGGCCCTGTGGAGCCTGCCCCTGGTGCTGAAAATAAAAAATATATGGGTGGCTGCTTAGCCCCCTTTTTCTGAGGCATCAGAGGGCCTGGAGAGCCCACCCCTGTGGGCGAAACATATTGTATGGGGAAGGGGGACGAGCAACCCTCCCTGAGCCTTCAGATACCCCGGGGAGCCCACCCCAGGCTCTGAAATCTTTCAATAAGTGGGCAGCACGCCTCCCTCCCTGTGCTATGACAGGCATGGGAGAGCCCTCCCTGGGGTCGAAAGTTTGCAAAATGGGGAGGAGGGCTACGGGGCTCTCGTCCCAAGGCCTCTAAAGGCCCCAGGGAGCGCACCCCAGGGCCGAAATTACTTAAAATGGTGAACGGGGCTGAACGGACCAGGGGAGCCCACACCCGGGGCCGGCTCACTAGCTATGTCCTGGTGAGTCTACCTGTATGTTAGGGGACCGAGTGGTATGCACGGCAGTATAGTGCAATGCACACCCCTTGGTGCCCTTACATACCTAATTGCAAGCCAGAGGTACTGATTAATTTTAACGATTGATAGATACACATATGATAAGAAAGAGAAGAGAAGTATAAGTGCTGAACCTTGAAGAGGCCAGAAACCCATACAAAAAGAGTAAATAATCTGTAGAGATGCCATAACAGTATGAATTACACAGGCAGATATTTTCCAACTAACTATCCTTATCCAAGGCTTTTAAATGGTAACAAAGTTCTTTTTTTTTCTTACTTGAATGCAGCCACTTTCTCACGTATCCTCTATTGATCCTTAAGAAGGTGCATGCAGTCTATGCAACAAGGAGGCTCCTGGACGTAAGGTGAACCCATGGGTAGAGATTCAGGAGCCAAGCTGGACCTGAGTCACACTTCTTCCATGGGTAGCAGCGGTGACTTAGACCAGGATATCCAGGACCATAAATGTCATATGGACGCATCCTATGGTAGAATATGCTACATTGGATTGCCCTTTGATGCTCATGGCACTGCCATTTCAACCATTGGCCCAGTGTGTTGGGACGGCATCAGCAGGAACAGGATTTTGAGAGCCTTATTAACTTTCTGTAGTTTCCTCTTCTTGCTTTTCCCCTAGTAGACAAGAGGTCGTGAAGGACCACAAAGATCAATAAGGGACAAACCCTCTGAAAGGGGGATGTCATTACTGCTAACTGTGCCTTTTAGTGGATAGAAGTTGATGTTCAGAATTAAGACAGTCAAGAACAAATCACAATTGGAGAACAATCTTTGTGATCAAGTTCTTTGCTCTCAAATGCAATAGGATAAACAGCAGCACAAGGACGATCTTACGGAGTAGTTTCCAGTCACATTACACTTAAAACAAACCTCTACAAACTGACTCATGTCATTGTTCCAAGAGGTCAGTACCTCAGCACTGAGTTTCGGCTCTGCTGTTTCATTCAGTGCCAATATTGGAACATGTTCTTTTTCATTTTGCGATTTAGCTGAAGATAGTTGTTTTCTTGGCTGCGTTCACCACCTCAGAGCCTTTTGAGGTCGGACTATACATTAATCCTAAGTTAATATCTAATACAACAATCAAATACGCCTCTTTCATATGCACGTGTAAATCATAGCAGGCTGATAGGTTCTTTTGTCTAGCCGATGAACAATGTGTACCAGAGAAATTGCATATTTGCAATGATATGAAAATACTCGAAGTGGAAAAAGATTAAAGGGCACAAGGGTTAAAATGCAAACTAAATTGAATAGAATTTTGTTGATTTAAAATCGCATGAATAAAGAATGCTTACCAAGTCATACAAGTCCTTTGCTAAAATGGCGCCCGATTTCTGAAACATTTTTAGTCTCAAGTGCAAAAAAACCTATTTTCAGCGAATCAGGATTACTATATTTTTACGCTCACAATCTTCACTCGCAAATGCTGAAATTCAGCCAGTATAGTACAATTTCTGGAACCATAAATTTGGAGTTAAGGATGGGTTTTTAGGAAATCTTGGGCCGGGCTACCTTCAAGAGTAGATGAACAAGCACAAACTTTGCTTGCGTGTACCTTGTACCCCTTTTAATGGTAGTTGTTCGAGCTACAATCATGGTAAAATGTAATTCGGTTAGAGGAGGGCGAAGTGCGTTTCCAGAAAATGGATAGGGAGGGATCACCCCAAATGCAATGGAGTGGTGGACGGGTAATATCCCTTTGACAAAAAAAAAATCACACTTGCAGATGACCATTTGCTCCACATTTTTGTATGCAGAAAATTCCACTTGTGGAATTTCCCCATGAGTAGTTGTTGCGCATCAAAGTACTCAAGAAAATAAATACCAAGTGTATATTTCTTTGGATACTCACAGAAAACGTAAAAAAACACCATGTGATTCAGTCTCGTATATCAAAACATCAAGTAACTCTTATATCCCAACATTATTGCATTGATGCAATAATGTTGGGATATGAGGGTTACTTGATGTTTTGGTATTCTAGAGTGACACAAAGATTGTACACAGGATATGTGCTTATGAATAATATAATACTGTACCGGATGTTTTGATATTATATCCTAGATGATGCTTTTTATACAAACATTTATATCTACAAAATGTATGTCTATCACACGACTTATATGGTCAGTCTACATAAACGCGACGGCAACAAGGATTATCTGTTGCTTTAATCTTCCTGCAATTGCATTTGTCATCTCATTTGTAATTTTTTTTGTATCTCTTTCTTTTCTTTTTTTTTTTTTCTTTCTTTCTTTTTTAACTATCATTTATAACCTCATTTGTAATTGCATTTCATCTCATGCCAGCTTGTTGTTTCATATCATTTTCACTTTTGTTCTCGTTTTTTGGAAAACCCAATAAAAATGATTTGAAAAACAAAAAAAAAGAGGGTGGAATTAGTGAAACCCGGGGTTTTCCCCAATTCCAATGCACGCTGACCTAGAACAGATGCTCCTGGGATTACCACACAGTCAATTTAAGCAGAGCTGGTATAACCACTCCTGAGTTTATCCTACAGTCAATTTAAGCAGAGCAGCAATAGCCCTTTCTGTGTTTAGCCCACAGATAATTTAAGAAGAAATGTAATACCCTCTCTTAATATTCCCTCCCAGACTTTTTAGACCGAGATGGGATTGTTGACCCTGGAGTGTACCCCTTCAGCAACTTAATTTTGGTTGCAATAGTTCACTTACCACACACACTTCTCCAAATCAGTGTGCAACCCATGGGTACACAAAATATACAACTTAACAAAAGCTGAAAGCAACAACTAAAATATAACCCTGAAATAACCTGACAGAAGTGCATTTTCTCCTGGGATGTTATATTCACCTCTCAAGGACACGCCTCTGTAATATGAACTCTTCAAATTATGAAGCAATCATCATTTAATTTTTTTGAAAATCAACATCCTAACCAAAAATATATCAAAAGAGGTGATCTGGAAAAATAATAGCTGCAGACAATGGAAGAAACCAAACCTTGCAACACTGAATTCATACCTCATCAAGACCTCACCAATAAACCAATGTGCCAATTTACCAAATGGATGTGTTCTACAACTTTCTGACCCAATGGCTTGCACAAACCCCTACCAATGAAGACATCCACAGGAACCCAAAACAGGAAAACGACCTTGTGGCTCAATGTAAAAATGTAAAAGCAGGAAACATAACTTGGGACATGGCAACGTGAATGGAGAAAGATAAACAAAAGCGATAACATAATCCTAATATGCCACAACAGGGAATACACATCTGCAGTCAAAGCTGCACAGATACCCCAATATTCGACACAAATAGAACATGCAATGTGCCCCTCAAGAGAATAAGATAGGATCCTTGCATATTTTCTAAATCACGAATCAACAGCCTCTGTGAAACCACAAACACAAGCTCATCTACAAAATAAAGACATTAGAAGGCCACCTCTGAAACAACACAACAAACACTCAACATACACATCTTAGGACCAGCAAAACACAAGTCATTAGCAACAAGCTGCAATTTGATTTACCTGAGATAATTAGAGCAAGCAATCTGACCAGATCCCCAGCAGACCTCACCCCAGCAATATTTATCAAAGTATTCTCCCACATACATGTGTAGGGCACATGGCAAGAAACATTGTTAACACTTCTCCATATATGGCTTCTTTCTCACTTAAACTGAAGACCCCATTTATCAGACCACTCCTCAAGGCAAAGAGCCTCAGCGCATTCAACCATGCAAACAATAGACTGATTTTAAGTGACCCATTCCTGGAAAACCGAATAGACAGAGCAGTCTTCTCCAGCTCTCCAACTTTGTTGTAGAAAATAATCTGCTTTCGGACCAACAATCCAGGTTCCCCTTTGGCAGAGGCACCTGGGATGGGTTGAAACTGCATGTGGAAAAAATGGCGGAGCAGCACATCAACCCTATAGCACCAGCCATTATCCGAAATTGCTATTCAGACTAGAAAATCTCAGGATCGCCTTACCAGACCATATCAATTCATTTAGCCTCACATGTTGCATTTACAAAGACAATACAAAGATTATCCTAAAATTGAAAACTGCTATAGACATAAGCATATCTAAATTTGACATGAATGGATGATGAAACAACCATATTCAACTAAATTCTGCAAAAACTTTGATCATGAACTCTTGACAACGTAGTACTCACCGTCCCACATAGATATGTCCTAAATATTCAGAGGCACCACTAGCAACCTTAAGGGAAGTAAGTTAGGAACCTTTGAGTGGCCATGGTTTCAAACCTATTCTTGACCGCACATGTAAATGAAATCACAGGGAATACCTTCTACTAACGCACAACACCAAATTGCCAATTTTCTCAGAACAAATAATCAATGGCCCTCATGCACTGGGAGCATTCTCTCTATTTGAGGGATCAATGCTGATTTTCCATGCTCAGGCAGGGTATTAGAACTAGCACCCCTCGGTAATATTCCCTCAAACGATTTGCCTTCAACCCTCCTGTTTTACTGAATTAATTTTGTGTTGGCATAGGACTATATGGCCTTTACCACTGCTAAGCAGTCCAAAAGTGCTTGTGCTCTCCCTCAAAAAACATACAATTAGCCTACACCTACATGGCACATTTAATTTAATTATATGTCCCCAGTAAATTGTATTCGATGTACCCAGAGCCTGTAAATGAAATGCTAGTGGGCCTGCAGCGTTCATTGTGCCACCCTCTAAAGTAGCCTTTTTTAGGTCTCGATAGAGTCAGCGCATGTGCTGCTCTTGCGAGAAATTTAGTAGGTGGTTTAAAAGTGCTACCCTGGCCGGCCACCAACTTGCTATTACGCGCACAAGTGCGCGCGACGTGCACAGCACTTTTTTCCGTTGCGCACGCGCGCACAACTCGCGTCACCACTCGCGTTTTTTAATTTTTTAATTTCATTTTGCGGCGTGACTTTTACGGCTGCGCGGCCAATGCTTGTTTTCTGCTTCGGTTCATTAGACTTAGTACCCACCAATTTGAAGGTTACTATAGCAGTGCGCCTAGAGTGCAGCTCACGGTGATACCAACATAAGGCGCTACTATAGTTGAAAATCATCGCTTACAGGTATAGCGGTGTATTTAAGAAATCACTCTGATAACTCTTGGGATCTTGTAGCCAGAAATGTAATGGTGACTGCAAATGTTAGAACCGACATTTAAACACGCCCCACACTGCAGGAGCCATGACCAGTATGGGCCAGTGGGGGCGTGGCTGCATCACACCAGCACACCCTGGTCTGATTACAGCTTTGACCTTGCAGGCCACAAAGAAAATGCTAGAGTGGTGGAATGGCCAGGTATGTAGAAACATTTTTGGGAGTTTTATATAGCGTGAACTAAATCCAGGGTATCAGAGCGCTTTGCACGTGCACCAGTTGCATTACAGACGGACACATTAATTTTGTTAGGCATGGGGAAAGTAAATGATTTGTCCAGAACCACAGGATGAGGATCGTTCCTGCCGCGACTCAAACCCTTCGAGGTCGACCGCTCTAGCCGTTATGCCACGTCCTCTAGTGTAGGCTGTATCCATAAATGGTGTATCGGATATGTCACAGGAAATACAAGGCAGGACAATGCCATTTCACATTCTGTTTAGAAATAAAACACAGCTTTATCTCGGGTGTAGTCGGCTCCTTTGCCCCTTTTACCCAGTGCCACTGCACATGCTACCTAAACCCCTGATACCAATTACACCCTATGGTCATCATTCCTAAAACTACTTGCACCTGTAATTGAGACGGAGATGGGCATATAGCTTGGCATAGAAACAGATGAACTTGCAAAACAACTGTTCAGATTCCCAGCCGCGGTTGGTCGTGGGAGTAGCTGCCGGGCGGTGACGTGGGGGGATGCAGTGCGCGCAACGAAATTCGTTTTATTTATTTATAAGTCTACTTACCTGAAAACCTCCGTAATCCATAGTTTACTACCCCCCACCCTGCCCCTCCACCTCCCCACGTCACCGCCCAGCAGCTACTCCCAGTACCAACCGCGGCTGCAGATTCCTGAAATTTGGTTTCACCCTCGGTCATGGATTTACTCACACCAAGTTCCCTGCCTGTATAAGTAACTTTATTCTAGTGGATGGGAAGAGGCCATTCCAAAGCAGGTGCACTCCTTGCAACGTACACGTTGTGAGCATTCACAGATCATGTGTCTCCCCTTCGTACCCTGGAAAAGGTTGAAGATTTACTCCAGTCAAGAGCAATCCCTTTCCAGGACAGGAAAGGGTAAGTAATTCCCTCAAACCTGTAGAGTTCTCCACAAGGAAAAATGTTTCCCCTTGGAGAAAAGAAGTTACAAAAGGCATTTGCATTTTGGTTTTTTTCAATGGAAAGATATGCTTGTGATTTGTTTTCACGTGCATTAATGGTGTTCCCCAAACCCTTCCCAGGATTAACCCTGGTAAGCCGTAACATATGCAGGTTTCCTTTTGTAGCCCGGAAGAGTTTTGTGAATTTCTAAAATTAGTAATTCATCTCGCATGATAGATTATAACCACCGAGGCAGATTTGCTGGCCCAATATGCATAGCCATTTGAGTGTGTAAACCTGACTAACATGCCTAAAAGGCTCAATTTACGATTGCAACAGTTTACATTCATGAATCATTTTATTCATGTGTAATATTACCTCCTGTGAATTAATCCTGAGTGTGAGTAACTCCCACTCAAGGGGTGAGTAGTATGAGCCGTAGGAAAGTGATGTAGCTGGTGAGTTTTTTGGTTTTTACTTAAGTACGCCTCTGACCCCTTAAAATCCTGGAAATGGTTCACAATTGACTCCTGCCAAGAGCAGAAATTAATATTTTTCGAATGTGGGGAGGGAAATTGAACCCCCTCAAAATTGGTGAAGAGAAGGAGCTTCTCCACGGGAACAGTATTTTGCCCATGAATATCAAGAAAAAAATATTGCACGAAAGTGAGGGCACGCCACCATATGCAATATGTACAATTATTCACCCTGCATTGCCTCTCCATTGTCAAAATTAGGATTTCACAGACGTTTCCAAGGCATGTGCCTAGAAAGCTGTGGATATTGCAGCGCTCTAGTTGAAATGCTTTGGGGATTGTTGAGTCATAAATTTGTCCCCTGCTAGGCCAGATTGGTGAGGGCCTAGCTGTTTCCCAAACAATAACGTTTTTCAAAAACCATGGCAGAACGAAACAAGCCTTGGCAAAGTCAAAAGGCTGGTGGCCGATGCCATACCTATTGGATTTTCCAATGCTTGTTTTTCTTTGTTATGACACGAGCTCTGGTAAAGACTGACTGCCGTCTCTTAACCAGCCCTCAGTAATGGGGAGCAGTCAACCAGGAGCACTCAACCATTCTTAAAGCAGGCCTCAATCAGCACTATCAGAGCTTTCACTTGCAGATTCGTTTGCAATGTCGTTTAGATATGCTCTAAACTGAGATCTGGTTAACAATGGTGTGATAAAAGTGAATGGTCAGCAGTTCGATTGGGTTTATAGTGACACTTAGTACGGGTGGGTCTACATGACCTTTTGATGTCATGATAGATACATTTTTATTTGGGAAGCATGTCAACTGACCCGAAGTGGCATTTGCTCAGTGTGTTCACTCTCTCTTAAGTGGGCTCAGCTGACAGCAGAGTTCATCTTCGACGTAAACAACCCCCCTCCTCATAATCCCACTGGTCCTGCTGGATTCCACAGCCCGGGTGAAACCGAGACTGGCTGTAGCCCGGGGCCCGGAAGCAATGTCCTCTTTGCACTTCTGGGTTATTTCCCTGCATTCCTGGCATTGCAGGCGACAATGGCGCGCGCAGCCAGGCCTTGAGGTGCAGCTACGCAGCGGTAATGCAGGGCGGGGAGGAGTGTCCTGTCCTTTCCAGCAAGACCGCGAATGAAATGGCCACAGAGAGAGACAAGGCTTCTGAGGGAGGCTGCAGTGCGAGAAGGCTTATGTGAAGGCGCTAATAATTATAATAACTTTACAAAATATTAATCGATTTATGCGCAATGAATGTTAAAAACGTTATGGTAGTCTATGTCAGTGATTTAGTTCCTTTTCATAGATCATGTTTTACTTAATGTCGCATTCTCCTGTGGTGTTAGCTATTTCCAGAATGTTGTGTTCCTGTATTTTTTTTTGTGTAGCACGTTACTCTTATATGGTGCATACTTTTAACTGAGTTACATCAAGGTGTTTATAATGGGCCACGATTGAGCGTTCGGGGGTTGAGGAGGAAAGCAGTGCAAGTTTCTCACAGGGCCTGCCACAGATTCAAACAAGCATTGGCATAGCCAATAGGTCTCGCTTTTGGGACCTTCTAAGCATTTAGTTATGCAGCACAATATCCTTAGTGCAACAACATCAACTGTTGCATGGCTAAACACTTATAAGGTCCCAAAGGCGAGACCTATTGGCTATGCCAATGCTTGTTGTATCATGTAGGGCAGTTTAGAACTGCCATTTTAACCAGACAAAAAAAACCTTTTTCTAGGATGAAACCTTCCTTTTTTAAAGCATTTAAGTCACCACTAAGGTAGGGCCAAAAGGCTCAGCGGACAGGATGCATTGAATTAAAAAAAGTAGGACATTCGTATTTAAGTTTTTACATGTCCTGGCAGTGAAAAGCTGCTAAAGTTATTTTTCTTTTTACAAGGCCTGTATCTCCCATTGCCTTATTACATTTAATAAGTGCTAACTTTGGATTGGGAGCAGCTAGGAATATGCTGGTTACAAGCAAATGAATAACTTTTGATTGGGAACAGATAGGAATATTAAGTTTGGACTTGAAATAAATATTATTTAATATCCTCTTTAATGGTAAGGTCGGAAATTGAGTTACAATTCTGAAAATGCCACTTTTACAAAGTAGGCATTTTCTTATCCCAGCAAACTGTGCTTTTCTGCCAGTATCCCAAGCAAGTCGATCCAATGACTTGCATTGTAAAGGTTTGCGTTATTACAACGCGGTCGTTGTAACGACCGCGTTGTAAAGGAATGCAATATGAAAGCATGCACAGTAAAATGCTATATTCCCTTAGAAGTATCCCCTGAAAACCTAAAACTAATAGTGTGCTGCTTGACTGGTCATAGCCAGCCTGCCATCACAGCAGAATTTCTGACACTCAGGGGTAAGGGCCTTTGCTACCAGGAGGTCAGGAAGATGGGCTGCTTAGGCACAGGTTGGTAACACCCCCTCCCATAGGAAGACCTGCAAATTAGCATTCTAAGGCAGACAGCGTCAAAGCGCCCACACCTCTGGTATGCAAATCTTGCTTCCCTCACAGGAGAAGATGCCGACCTCCCTTCCCGATGGCCCATTTGGTGACTGCACAGGCGGTGAGGTGCGTTTCGTTCAGGCTAGTTCCACCCCTAAAGTGGGCTACCTGAAATGAATATGAAAATGAGAACTCTGCCATCTTTGTGATGGCAAACTTAGGAACTCTGGGACAGGGTTATACCCACTTCCCATAGGAAGTGATCATACAGGGGGCATAGTGACCCAAGGGGTAAGTGGCCCATTGACTACTACCCTGCACTTCCCCAAGTCCCCTAAATCTAGTTTTTAGGGGAGCTACTGGCACCAGAAAATCAGATCCTGCTAATCTAAAAGAAGAAGAAAGACTGAAGCGCCTCGAAAAGCATGGACTGGGGAAAGAGTAACTGACTTGGCACCAACCCTGCTGGCCTGCTTTCTGTTTATGACATTTGCTACAAAGTCGACTCACCCTGTAAGCTGCTGTGCCTCTAAAAGTCAGGGAGGACCACCAGCACTTCTGTCAAGACTCAGAAACTCCCGGTGAGCAGCGGTGCTGCTTCCATGCACCCTGCAGGTACCAAAGAAAGAAATGTGGGGACTCCTGACCCTGTTATAAACCTCTAACGGGCCAGCACCTCTGCACCCATCACTCCAAACCTGAGTGGAAGTGGGCCAACTGTGCCATCGCGGTCCTTCAGTCCTAAAGAGAAGAAGCCCACCTTGTGATTTGCCAGGAGGGGCCTCCTCCAACCTGTCTGTGGCCTCTGTCTGCAGCCCCACAACGCAAGTGACTTGGCTGTGAAAAACCCAACGCCTCTGTGCCCGTCACCCCTGGCCCAAGTGGAAGAATACCAAAGGTGTCCCCACATCCCTGAGCATCGTGAGATTTGAGCCCCCTTGTTGGTTCAGCCTGATTGGTTTCCCAGTCCAAGCCTGCAGCTTCTTTTCGACTGGAATGATCCCCATCAGATAACATTGGGCAACTGATGCTGAATAGCACCTCTGTACCCGGCCACCCCAGTGCCACCTGAGGTGACCTGTGGGTGCTACCTTGGAACTTAGCGTATACTTACCTCAAGTCTAGGCTTTTGGTCTCGTAAGTCGCTGTGAAGTGTCTGAATGCAGTAGAGTTTTCCCCCTTATAGGATAACATTGGGCACCCGACGCTGAAAAGCCCCGCTACACTCGGCTACCCCATTGCTGCCTGAGGTGACAGCTTGGTGCTGCCTTGGACATAGCCCCATACTTACCTTTAGTCCATCAAATTTCGCCCTGTAAGTCGCTGTGAAGTACCTATATGCAGAACATGTTTTCCCTCCATAGGATAACATTGGGCACCCAACACTGAAAAGCCCCTCTGAACCCAGCCGCACCAGTGCCACCCGAGGTGACCTGTTGGTGCTGCCTTGGTCCATGCCCCATACTTACCTTTACTCAATCAGATTTCACTCTGTAAGTCGCTGTGAAGCACCTGTATGCAGTGTATGTCTTTCATATCTCGAAACTTACTTATCTTATTTTGATGATCTTGGTGCCAAAAGTTATACGAAGATAAGAGTTATTTTTATAAATTGGTGTGAATCTCCTTATTGAGTCGTGTGTATCATTTATTGACTATGTGTATTGCACATTTCTAACACTACCCTGATATGCCTAAGGCTGCTTAACCTCACTACCCCCTAGAAGACCACCTTGGGGTTGCTAGAGTAAGCCCCAGTCCACTCATCAGTGATACCTGAACTCTTTGCACAGTATACCTCTTTTTGGTATACTATATAAAGAGACAGAATCCTATTGTTCCTTTGGTATTCACCATATAAATAGAACCTCTGCCAATATAAGTAAGACCAACCTGTCTGTGATTGCTTTTAAATATGGAGATTTGTTTTTTAAGGTAGTTCATTTTCCTTAAAGGAAAACTGGATGTTGATAAATGAGAAAAAAAAGAAACTTTAAAATGTAATGTTTTAAGAGTAGGCAGTAGTCCCTTGGACAGGGGTGTGGAATTTAATAAAATATCTACTTGTCCATGGGACATGTTGCTTCATAAATCTACTTGTCCTATAACAAAATCCACTTGCCCCTTTGGTGCCATGTAGTGCAGCGACAAATTATGGCAGCAATCTCATTATATAAGAGCTCCGGTATAGCCTTTCTGATTATGCCAGGGCTCATGCCATAGTAATGTTTGAATACTTGCAATGCCCTTGTGTTGCCACGTTTCTGCAGATCTACATACTGGGGCAGAAGGTAGTGGCAAGCAATAACTTCAGGGTTAGAATGCCCTTTTGAGTCTGTGCAAACCTACTAACTTACATGTTTTAAGGGTTTTCAATAACTCTTCTCTAATCTTTTCCCATATTGTGAAATGTTGGAAATGTACTCCTGACAATGGCAGTCATAAACCTTCTTCGAGAGTTGGGACAAAAGTAGTTAGACAGAAGGTGAACTTGTAAACACTCAGACGTTTGCATGAGCAAATCTACACATGCATATTTACTCATCCTAAAATGCAGTTTACAAATATTTTCTAGGAGTAATATTTCTTGTCCTACTTCTGTAAATTCTTGAAAGCCATACAGCTGCACTTAATGCAAGGACATATACCATGGGTGCACTTTTGAGACTTTCTTTAATAATTGGGCCCCTAATTTGGTCGGGCGTTGACCGTGACCTTTTGTGTTTATTAAAATTATGCCTCTCTCTCTGTATCGGCTGGCTTCTCTGTGAGTGATAGCATTCTGCTCTTTCACAAGGAGCATCTGCACAAAAAGTAGTTTTGTTCAGTGCTAGTAATTACTGTGGCAGTGTGTGCTTTTTGAGAGCAAAAAACCATTTTTGCTTTTGCCAATGTTTGTTATAATGGTGAGGGCCCAGCAGCTCCCACACTAATAAGGTTTTACAAAAGCCATGCCAAAACAGGTCATACATTGACAAAACTAAAAAGCTGACCATCAATTTCAGACCTACTGACTTTGCCAATGCTTGTTTATTTTTTCCTCATATTCTTATTGAAACTGGTTCCACTGATTTTCCATTATGAATATTTTTGGGAAATACTAACATGCATCAACACATGCTACTAAATGATGCTGCAAAGAAATGGCACCTGAAATTTTACAGTAGTTTAGCAAAATGTTTTTTTCCTGCTTTCAATTTTATGAACATTTTATTTTGAAAGCAAAGATTTGTCAATATTGCTTTCAAGCTTCTGCAAATATTTGCATCAAATCATAGTGCACTCTGGGAGCATTCTACATAGCGTCATATTGCTAAACTTTGAAAACATGTGTACACATTTTTATACTGGAACTACTGTCAGTAGTGCAGTCGGAGCTTATAACATTTACTTAGAGCGCTCACCCTAATAATAAAGTCTTTCAATTAATGAACCATAAATAGAAGTTTGGACAGCATTACTGTATTGGCAAAAACATGCCTTAACTGCAAACAGTGCCCTTCCCTCATCCATAATGTGGTACTGCAAACTGGCAGCCCTCTGCTGCAGAGGGTTGGGCATACTTGTCCAAAGGACAAAATACACATGAAAAATAGTTGCCCTTGACCCCAAACAATGTCTCCTGGGCATCAGGCTGTAGGAATTCCACATTCCTGCTTGGACCACTGCCTACTCTTAAAAATAGTTTTCTTCCCATTCTAATGGGGTCCCTCTGACTTTGAATTGGCGACAAAACATTTGTACTTAACACTGCGATTCAGTATTAGGAAGGGATGCCTTCAACATGCCCCTTCAAAATACCGAATTGCAAAACCCAAATTGTGATTCAGTAGCAAGTTATCGAACTGCACATGGGTTTTGTACTTCAGAAAAAGCATTTTTGCAGTTGCAAACGGCTTGATTCTGTGTATCAGACCGTTTGCAAATCCAAAAAGCTTTGTACATCCATCCTTAAGCCAATAGACCACGAATCCTATTTCTTGCTTTGATGGAAATTAGGACAATCAGAAGACTTCCTAGCGAGGCAAGGCAACTGAAACAAAACTGTCAGCCATTGCTTTACCTAGCCTCAAAAACAATACTGAGACCCTTGGTATTTTTTTTAATTCAATGTATTTTATTAAAGTTTGAAAACAGAAGCAAAACAGTGGTAAAATAAATAATTACACAGTTAGAGAGGCAGGTTATCACTCGAGACAGTGTCATTTTATTCTTACCTGTGCGCATCTTATGTATACATTGGGTTCCTTCTTGTAACTATGATTTTGTATAACCATTAGGCCTGGGCTACATTTCCGTTCCGCTCGCGGAAATTGCGATAATTTGACATTTTCGCGTTCCGCGGAGAGCGCGAAAATGTCAAAATTTCCGCATTCCGCAGCTTAGCGATAATTTGTTTCTTGCTCGCGCTGTAAAATAATACATTCTCGCGCGCGCGCGATCGCCTTACCTGAATCCCCGCGTTCGCTGAGAAGTTTTCCCGTTCCGGTCGCGTTTTCTAATGTTAGCACGCCATCTAGCGCTAGTCGATGTAAAGACTTGCGTTGTAATGGCATAGCGTGGTAACATCGCAACGATTGCGTTGTAACTGCACGCGTTGTAATGACTCGCGTTGTTACGTCATACATCCCTGTGAACCAGACAAAGGCAGAAAACCGTATCCACAGCCACTCATTAGGAATCATTTTTGCCTTGGCCAGAAAAAAATCCTTTCCCATAAAAGGGAATCCTTTTGGTTGGTAAATGACAAGGTTCTTTGTGGTGATCCCAATTTGGTTGATAACAGGAGTTAACAGCTGAATCAAGATTACAAATTGTGTGGAAGAAGACACATCAGAGTTCGTTTCCATGAGCACACTTCTCTAGGGAAACCTATCAAAATGTGTGTGGAGAAAAGTGCCCAGATTGAGAGGGAAAATGTGTCAAAGTCAGTGCCTTGATTCCAGAGGTTATTCCTCATACCATACATTAATTATTTTCATAGTGTAGCAATACGTCAGAAATCCTTCCTTTGCACTTGAATGGGGAATTACGGCCATTTCACCTTTCATAGCCAGTGTCAGTAATAATTAAATACCCGTAATGCATTATCTGATTTTTGTTGCGTTACACAGCTTATCTTCTCTCCCTTAGCAAGTGCTGACTCTAAGCAGCCTGCCTGCAGCAATATACACTTGATTGTGTTAGGATGAACATTTTTCAAAAGAATTAGCAGCAGTTTTAGATGGCCATTTAGTACCATATGTCCCAGCTTAACAATATTCACTTTCAGTGGTCTCAATGAATGTTTAGCCATTGAAAAATAATATTTTTACACAAAACAATGTCCCAACCTCTTGATGACATTCAGTATACTCCTGCCAAGTGGATTGCTCTACATGTGAAACTTAGGGGCATATTTATCAAGGGTTTTTGCGTCACCCTCATGCCGCGCACGAGTGAGCAGGGCAACACAAATCCTATAATGAGATTTACCAAGCCATGTAAATCCATCTTGCGCAGCCCTGCGTGGCTTATTGAAACTGGAGTAATGCAAGGCAGTGCAAGTCGCTGCCTTGAATTACTCTGCTCCAGTGAGGCCTTCTATGGAAGGACCTTTGTTGTTCCCACGCATCCACCCATGAATTCTGAAGCATTCCCAGATTTAACAATACTGGTAGACCTTGGAATGCGTCAGAATGCTACACCCTCCCAGGGGAGGTGTAACGAGGAGAAATATCTTTATTTTGGGTCGTTTTTCCCTCTTTCTACCTATCCGTAACATTTTGTTGCATTTCCAGGTCTACCAATATTGGTAAATCTGGGAATGCTTCAGAATACATGGGTGGATGCTTGGAAACATCTGTGCTCCACCCATGGAATGCCTTTTATGGGGCAGAGTAACGCAAGGCAGCGACTTGTGCTGCCTTGCATTGCTCCAAATTTACTAAGCCACGCAATGCCATACGAGGTCCACGCAGGGCCGCACCCTTGATCAATATGACCCCATGTTTCAGCAGGTGTACTTGAAGATCAAAGTGTCACGCCTCAAGTTGTTTCAATCAAATGAAATTTAATACCCACATGCTCCTTTGTGCATGACATGTGCTTAATCTGTATGTTGCCTGCAGCCAGCTGCTCCTGCAATGTGTGGCATAAACGGTTCATGGAAGGAATGCTGCTGCAGCAGCTGCTTTCTGCTTAGTCTGTCTACTAGACATCATGAGGCACCGACGATGTGTCACACACTAGCATTTAGAAGACCTTCAGCTTACAAGTCTCCATCACTGAGTTGCAGCATGGCATCTTCACTGGAATGATACTTGTTTTTCCTGTAGGGGTGAGAATGGGGTTGTAAAATGTAATACATTCCTGTTTGACACGATAATGTGAAACCATCTGTATTTTGTATCTCCACCGGGATAGTGCATTACTACCTTCCAAATTTTGTAACTAAGGAACTTTGAAGGCAGTCACTTTCTTTATGACATGGTAAAGCACTAGTGGCACTTGCCTCTGCAACATGCCGAGTCTGACCAGCCTACATGGAAGCCCTTGTATTGTAATGCCTCCTCCTTACACAGCTCCATGGAGGGTACATGATTGTAATAACACAGCGGGTGAATCTTCAACATTGATTTACTCAATGCAATCAATCGCCCACGGTGTCACGTTCAGCTGGTTCGGATGCCCAAGATCAACTAATGGCTGCAGTTAGAATCCTCACCAGAGTCCGCACCACAAACGAGCCATCATTAGAAAGCACAGCACAATGCCTAATTAAACCATAACTGTGGGCCTGGGCAAAAGCAATACTGAGAGCAGGGGTGGGTTTAGGTGGTTTATTGCATGAAAAAACAGATGTAGTATGGTTTTTAGTGCAATGGTCTTTATTGTCGCACGCTGTCTCCTTTAGGATGAGCCCTTCATGGATCTGTGGATGGTAGGCGTTCCTCGGAAAGAAAAAAGAAAAGAACAGAGAAGCTCCGTAAGAGCGCTGTCCGGTTGGACTACTAATGTAAGGGATAAGGAGTGGGAAGAAAAATCACCTGTTTTCCGTCACCAGTGAGTATGCAGGCATGCGTCGCTCCGTAAGACTGGAGTGTTACTGACGCGCAGCATTATCTAGGAATCACTTTGACTTGGGCAACCCCCCTCCTGTCGTCTCCCGAAGCGAGCTAGTGGCCCTGGTTCCTTTCCCCAGAAAACCTCTGAGGTGCGTACGTACCTCCGAAAGCCACGCTCCTCCGGGAACATGGCTGGCTAATTCATGGTCAAAGTCCACGACCCGGCTACCAAACGCGGAACGGGACCCGGATACACAACAGAGAAAACAATCAAATGTCGGGAGATAACCCCGCCCCGTGTCATGTGTCCTCATAGGGGGAGAGGCAGTGGTGTAACTCAGCAGCCAGAGGCGGAGCCGACCCCGGAATGACCTGTAGACGGAGAGAGAAAAAGGACATCACGGAGCGAGACCCGGTGGCAAGCAGGAAGGACGGAGACACAACGAGCGAAGCAGACCAACAGGAAGAGACCGAAGAAGGACCGCGGGAAGAAGCTGAACTCAAGGGAGAAGATGAGTGGTGGAGCGAGGAGTGGTGGTGTCCTCTGGAGGATGCAGGAGAGCGGCCGCAACTCGGGAGAGTTGCGGCGGAGCAGGTGAGTGCTGACGGGACAGGTGGGTAGCTGGAAGATAACGAGAGCGTCGGGAAGGGGGAGCACGAACATGGGCACAAATCATTGTGTGCTTGTCACCCTCATTAGGCACTTTAAGTGAGACCCTGCACAATCTTAATTTAAGGCGCAAGGTATACTGACAAGGACGCGATCAACGAAGTGCCCACCGTCAATCACCCTACCATAGTCGGTGGTACCACTATTCTAGGAAGTAGGATTATTGACTAAAGCACAAGACAAACCTAGGAAGAAATATTCCATCATTTGTCTTTCCTTCTTATTTCTTTTCTTTGGAGAACCCCACTTTCTTTTTTCTGGAACACCGGATGGGGGAGGTGAAGGGTGCACAATTATTTTCCTCATAGAAAGATCATTTACTGACTGCTCCTTTCTCTACCCCTTTCCGAGCCTCCTGGGAAGACATCCAAGAAAAGGAGAAGGCGAGACGGGGGAAGCAAGACCACCAGGAAAGAGGAGGAAGGCCGGAAGGACATGAAAATATCCCGCCTGTAACTGTGAACCCAAGAGACCAAAATAAATCATTCAACGTTAAGAAATACATACAGCCTCCGCGTCTGTTTATCCGGCATGCCCTCCCACACAGACCTCATACAAACACAAGTTTGCTGGGCAATTAACCTCTCTTTGAAAAATTGCCTTCCACCTGTACCTGGTTACCTGCTAAACAGTGTGAACAGATCCTTTCCTTTTGCTCATGCCGGTTACTTGCTCTGGCGTAAGCTTCATTAACTTCCTCTTGTTCCACCAACAAAGCACAACACAATGCCTGATTAAACCATAACAAATATGAGTAAGCGCATGAATACAGAATGCATATGATGTGCCAAACATTCAATCCACTACATCACCTTAAAAATGAACCAAATACAAGAATAATAATTACACTTTGCACTAAGACAGCTATATAATACTTACTCTTTGCATAACAATTAAGGGAGGTAAAAGCCAGAAACAGACCTCATAAGCACGCAAGTTCACTGGGCAATTAACCTCTCTTTGAAAAACTGCCATCAACCTGTACCTGGTTACCTGCTACACAGGTGTGAACAGATCCTTTCCACTTGCTCATGACGGTTACCTGCACTGGCGTAAGCTTGGCTTATTTCCTCTTGTTCCACCAAGCTTTTCCTATAACTAGTGCAGCACCTCTGCTGACTTTGTCCACACACACTGGTGCAGTGAACTTGGACTCCCCTTTTTAAGCTCTGATGGAACTTTTAAATATTACCCAGTCGCCTGCCCCTAGATCTGCTTCAACCTCACTTGCTTTCTTATCAAAAGTCTGCTTCCTGCAAGTATTTTGTAGCATTACTTTGAGGTTATATTATGTCCGGGCAAGCCAGCACTTACACTTTTGTGAATTTTTTCAGTCAACCATGAGGGAAATAATGAAGTGTCTATCTTTTAGTACTAAAAAAGGGGACAGTGCTGTGGTGCAATGTAGGGATTTATTGTAAGTCCTAACGTTCTGAATAACCACCAGACCCACATTTGATCCTGAATTCAAGGCTGTTCGCACACCTCCTTCAATGATGCTCTTACAATACTCAACCAACCCATCACAGGAAGATGAAAACTGAGCTGCTTTCAGTTGTTTAATGTCCAAAATGGACAAAAGTCTCCTTATGCGGGCAAACACAAAGTATATACTGCTGTCTGAAATCACACATTTAGGTGTGCCTTTCAGAACAAAAATGCTTTCCAAGAATTTGATAACTGTCTCAGGGTCAAGGATTTCTACGAATGAATGATACATCTGCTTCAAGACATAATGAAAGAGAAACACAGTGTGCCTCATATTGACAGCTGAGGTGGGGTAACACCCTGCAAAATGCAACCCTAGTTTTCTCTAAGCAGTTCCAGAAACAGGTGTCAGATGTAGACATTCAGGAGACCTGTCAATCGTGAGCTTAACTTGACTACTCAAATCAGGCCACCAAAAGTGTTGCTCGACATTCATACGTGTCTTGGTGGTTTCCACATGACCTAAATGCGCCAAGGATATTATTTTGCTGCCAAGTTTTGTGGGTGAAAACACACAATCCCCTTTGAGGACAACTCTATTAACCACAGGTACGTCGTGAGTGACACGAGACAAGGTTTTCAAATCTCCATTTAAGTACTTCTGCACAGGCCAACCATGGACTGTGTACTTCATGACCGTTCCCAAAATGCAATCTTCTGCATAAGCATTTGACCACACTTGCTCACTCATAACAGACTGATGCTTAGTTATAACATATAATTGCTACACATTCTGCGTCATACAGTACACAATTAACATCATTACCTGGCACAGTGCATGAAAAAACGCAAGTGAGATAATACTGTCCATCCAGGATATGTTCAGCGATTTCCTGTACATTAGCAACTAATGATGCTGGAACCTCACCAACCACTAGAGGGTTGTCAGAACCTGGGACTAAATATAAGCCCATTTTGGCAAGGTCCTGCCACCTTATATTTCTGCCTTTAACTGCTACATTCACTTTAGTGTACGTCGCTCTACCCAGACAAGACACATTCGTTTTGAAATAGCCAAGCACATCGATATCCTTCTCTCCAAAAGTCTTGGGATTGACATCTGTGGGGAACAAAGTGCAATTAGTGCACCAAGACTCATGAAATGTGGTGTCTCTCAGAATGATGATGGGTGACCCAGAATCAGCCACGACCATTAACGACATGGTACCAATGTGAGCTTCACATATTGGACTCTTCACAGGCGTGGACTGATCCATACAGTCCAACGTGAGAAAAACATTGTTTAAGGGTTCCATATACATATCAACATCCACATCCACACTCCCAATCTTCACAGGTAGTTTCACACTACTGCACACACTTTGAAATTGACCCCTTTTTTACATGTCAAACATCTCTTGCCAACAGCAGGACAGCCAAGAAAATTACTGAGTTGAGTTTTTAACCTACACCTATAGTGATGACCAAAAACTCTCTTGCCAGTGTTTATAAAAGACTTCCCTTTCATTGACCCAACACAAACAGACTCCGGAAAATCCTCACGAGGAACTACAATGTTGAAACTACGTTCAGGATGCAGCACTTTGGAAGGAATTAGTGATATCGATGCTCTTGGCGAAGTCAACAACTTCTTGCAAAGCTGAATTCCTGCAACTCAGATATCTTTCCTGGATCTTCCTTGAATAACAGTTAAATACAAAGTGGACACAAATACAAGTGTCTAAGTATGGACCAAATACATATGTTGTAGCTAGAACTCTAAGACTGATACTTATTCCTCCATGTTTTCCACTAGTTGTTGTTTACACTTGCAGAAGCTATCAAAGCTCTCAAGCATGATGTTAGGCTCGTCCGAGAATTGTTTTCGCAACCTAGCGATAAGCTTCATATAAACATTCCACTGCCCATCTCCCGATGGGGCAGGTACAGGCGGTAAGCTGTCAAAAACGTGTTGGGCAGCGCGCCCAATACTTTCAAATACAAAGGCAATTTTGTGTGCTGGGCTGTACTCATTCGCATCTATGGCAACCACATTGTTTTCAAATAACCTAAACCACATAATCCATTTGATGAGTGGTTTACCAGGTTGTGCTAGAAAAGGAACTGGCTGCGTAATTGTCTGCAGAATGGCCATGAAAAACGTCCAGTAAATGTGCAATAAAAAAAAATACAAGTATAAATAAACAGCCTCAACTGCCAACAGTATCTCAAAAGTAGAGAGAAGTAAGTAACACAGTTCAAATAAACTGAGGTCACATCAATGCCTGAAATGTACCTTAATTGTGCTCCAGTATCTGAGAATGGACTCCAGGCAAACAATCAAATAGCCAGAAATGTGTGTAAACCAAGAGGAACTGTGAATGCTGCTCTTGTCAATGAAGAAATATGCACAAATATGGCCACTGGTGATGCCACTGCCTCTACGTTGTATGTTGATGTGCAGGCCCAATTTAAGGTGACACGGGGGAATAGTTGAAAGAGAGACTTGGCAAACAGTTGATAACAGAAAGTACTGTCTGACTTGACAGACTGACTTGAGGAAGAAAAACAGAAAAAAGAGAATGTGAGAAGAGATAAATACTGTATCTGAGTTTGATACAACACATGGTAGACCTTCTGTCAAGTGCATGCACACTAAACACCTTCAATAGTCTCCTGAATAAACAAATGTGTGTGTATCACAGTTATTTGCGGCTTCCGACATGACGCTCACTGGACATGGAGATGAATGTGTGTGAACACAAAAGTATTTTGCTAGTAGCAATATGGCCGCTGGACTTATGAGACGCATACACGGTAATGCATGTTTGACGCGGCACCGAACTGGAGCGCATACTGCTCAGAACTGCAGGCATAGTTTGCGACGCAAACAGATGACAGGCAAAAAGCTTGGTGCAGCACAAATCGCTTGGTGTAATCAAAGTACATGAGCCACCTCAAGTTAAAGTTGAGTTATTTTGCCACCATCTACAATGTACCCAAAGTACTCTTCCATAAAATATACGTGCACTGCAGAGATCAATACAGGCCTTAGCTGTCCTCCTCACAGGATTTCTTCACACACCCTCGTTCCATCTCAGGGGTGTCTAGCTGCCGAAAAGCACCGCAGCTTAAGGCAAACCAAAGTAACATGAAGCGCACTGTAAGATTCCTCGCTGAATAGTTGAGTGCACAGACTCTGCGAGCTGATGGCTGCACACTGGTTTGTGCCGGCTATATTAATGGTAAAGCACAGGGTACCACAAATCCAGGGTACTCTTACTAAACAATACCAAATGGTACTGGAGACATGTCTGTGCTCTGTCTTGGCCACTTCCTTTCTTGTGCCGTTGCTCCAATGACGTAAATGACACTAAATTGAAAAACATTCACTCAAGAGATCTGGGTTAAATCCATAATTGTTCTGCTCACCATGCCACCCCAGTTTAAACCCGCCCATAGGCAAATCAGTCTTGACCCTGTGAAACATGGGAACAGTCCAGTCTGAACTGCCAAGCCAGATCCTCCCTGGACCGGACACAAGCATCCTAGGGCCGGTTTTGGGGTTTCACCCCTCATCAGCCACGCTAGCTTGAATCCAGTGGCACAGTGAGCCTGGGACCCACGTCTGGGCATACCCGGCCATCCCAGTTTAGATCCGACCGGGCGCACTTGGGGCGAGGAATTAAAAGACACACAATTGATGGACAGAATACAGAACAAATCAAAACATTCACCCCCAGTCAAGCGATCTAGGTAAAATCCATCATTCTTTTGCTCACCATGCCACCCAAGTGGGACGGGTATGCCCAGACGTGGGTCCCGCGCTCTCCATGCCACTGGACTCAAGCTATCCTGGCTGATGAGGGGAGAAACCCCAGAACCGGTCCTAGAATGCTTGTTTCTAGTCCAGGGAGGACCTGGCCTAGCAGTTCGGGCTGGACTGTTCCCATTGGGCGCAGGGTCAAGACTGATTTACATATGGCTGGGTTCAAACTGGAATGGCATGGGGAGCAAAAAAATGATGGATTCAGGCCCAGATCTCTGTACTGGGGTGAATGTATGACATTGTTCTGCATTCTGTCCATCAATTGTTCTTTTTGCATTTGTCACCCCGAGTGGGACAGGTATGCCCAGACGTGGGTCCTGTGCTCTCCATAAACAACAAAAGAGGAGAGAGCCGGTCAAAATGTAAAGAAACTGGGAGCCAAAGAGAAGAAGACAGATTCAACCTACAAAGTTGAGACAAATCCCATCAGCCCACCGTTTTGGAGGAGAGGGGTACCGACGGATAGAGCGGGGCCTCAGTACACAGAGCAGTTGCCGGGTGAGCAGTGGCGTAACGAAACTTGAGGGGGCCCCCCTGCAAAACACATGGAGGGGGCCCCCCACGGCGGCCCGGCCCACCCGGCGGCCCGGTCTACCACTTTGCCCCACCACCCAAAAATTTGGCATATTTGGATTTGAAACCTCCAGCATTTAAATGAAATGCCTCTATATTGTCTTTCTCAAAGTTCTAATGAGAAAGCGGGAAACCCTCTTAACATATAAGCTACGCCATTTGTAACAATACTGTCAAAAGCAGATTATTTAACTGAGGCCGCAATCAAAACAATGCCAAGGAGAGATCCTATTGTCTCAGGAACTGCAGCAATAAGAACAATGCCAAAGAGCGGTCCGATTGTCTCAGGAACTGCCTATGGCTGAGGAATATCTATGAAGGGTCTGAATTAGAATTGACATTAATGGACAATAACATGAAACTTTGAAAGACAAACCCAAACCAACAATTCCATTAAAACTCGACTGACAATATACATGAGAAGAGCACAAGATATAACTCCGTATCCTGCGAAAGGCAAGAGAAATAATCTGGTCAATTATCTGTATGCCACACACTAGCGACTGTCAAGGGTTCTGCATGATAATAACGTGAACAGAGGAAGCAATTTCAATTTCTACCACCATGTCTTTATTAGTAAGCATTTCAAAACAGGCAGGCAAACAAGGCTGAGGAAGAAAAACTGTTTGGATGCTTCAGGACATTGATGCAGATGATTGTCTGTTTTAATGTATTATTTCTGTAGTGTAAACAATGCTAAATACAAGATTTAAGCCACACGTATTACAGATAAGTGCAAGCAACACCATACATAACACTGCATGTAGAATAAAAACAAACCATATCAGCAAGTACCTAATGACAATTTATACAAACTGTAGTTGGTAAAGCAAAAGAAAAGTGCAAATACTTTCAAAGTGCACAATAAAGCAATCACCAGTCCGGCAATAAACAAAAATGAAGCATGTTTAGTAAAACAATTAACTTTCTTCTTGCATCAACGTGAAAATACATTCAAAGTGCATAATAAATACAAGTCCAGCATTATGCAAAAATGAAGCCAGGTTAGTCAAACACTTCCCTGTTTGGTGTGTGCATAAAGGCACATGAATTTCAAAGCAACTGGTAAACAATAATAACTACAGCACCATACAATACTCAAACCAGTTTAAACTAACAATTCCCTTTTTGAAGGCTCAAATATTTCAAAGTGACTAGCAAAACAGTAACAAGTACAGCAGGCAGCAGCATACAAAAATCAAACCACTTTAGTCAACCAATGCCCTTTTGGTTTGTACTTGTGCATGAAGGTGCAAATTATTCAAAGTGACAGGTAAAACAATAACAAGTACAGCAAGCAGCATCATACATACATCAAACCTATTTAGTCAAACTAATTCCCCTTTTGTGTGTGCACCACCACAGAAACACTTATGCAGAGTTTAAACATTCTGCACCTTTGCTACAATTTGTTTTTTTTGCTAAACTTTATACACTAAATGTATTTTCCATGGACCTAGACGTGCCAGCCCACGTTGTAATTAAGGCCATCATATTCGCAGATGGCACCATGAACATCTTAAGGATATTAGGGGCCAAACATATTTTGGGGACCCCTGTAAGAACAGTTTTGAATTTTTGAGCCTATTTCAGCTCTTTCATGTCCTCTTTCGGCGAGTCACAGACAGTGCACAGACACACTAGTCAAAATTCTAAATGTGTTGACATTTAATATTCAGGGATAGTGATGTGTGTTTTCAATATTGTAACACAGCAGCATATTATTGCAAATAATCTCTGTGACACTCTCCCATTTCTCATATGTGCAAGGTCCTAATTTGATCCAAAAGAAAATGTTATGGATGTTGCATGAAACACAACATTACTCTACAAAATGTCTGTAATAGTCACACATCATCAATATTGAAAAAAGCGAAGGAAAGTTGTATTTAAAACAATCTGTTCAAGAATCATTTAATGCGATCAGGTCAATACTCTACAGAACAGAGCAGGTTTTATCAGGGGGCCCCTGAAAGTCTGGGGCCCTGGGCCGAAGCCCACTTTGCCCATGCCTCAAAAAGTCTCTGGATGGCATCTGACAGTCTTTTTGGCGCGCCCTCCCTCCTCCTTTTCAATGAATTCCCTCACTACTACTCACCAACAATGCAACTCATCTCTCTGTAGCACCTTTCTGACAAACATTTAATTTTTTTTATAGCGCTACACATAGTTTACTCACACTCAGTTCTGTGATCTGCATGGTACACATTCTTTGTTGCAGGTATATTAACCCTCTGCACTTTGTGGGTGGTAGGAGTGCCCATGTGAGTGCACTTTAGTGATGCAACAGTATGAGAGTAGGGTAAGAGAAGTGGCTGCAGGGTGAGTGAGGTGACCATATGAATTTGGGTGAGGGTGTAAGTGCAGAGTGGGACGAAAGAATCATGGTTAGTGATGGGCTTGTTTAAGTGAGATTGCTGATCGAGCAGTGAGGGGGACAGCTGAGTGAAGTGTGACATGAGTTCAGGGTGAGTAGTGTGCTCATGTGACTGCAGGCTGAGGTACAGGGTGAAGAATGCAAGTGCATTGTGAGTGCAGAGTGATCACTATGAGTGCAGGGTGAGCGGGTGAACGGTGGGAGTGCATGGTGATCAGTGTGAGTGCATTGTGATTGCTGTGAGTGCAGGGTGAGCGTGAAAGTGAAGGGCGAGAATGAGGAGTGAGTTGTCTGAATGCAGGGTGCATTCGTGGTGCATTCCTAGACTCTAGAAGTAACTCAGCATGTTATTGAGGATGGCATAGGTTTTTCAGATATATATGTTAAACTATTGCTATTATGGCGCTAATCAGGGATCGAGGGTGGAGGAAATAAATCATGTGCTGATCCTGCAACAAACTTCCAGTCTTGTGATTAGGGTCGCCAGCTCATTATTTTGATGTCCCAGACGGGACAAGAATAAGCAGTCACCTAAAGCTATATTTTCAGCACTCATCTGTTCATACTTTGAACAACAAATATGAATAAAAAGCACTTTTAATTGTATTCTAGGGCTGCTTGAATGATCCAGGACTGATAATTAAAGTGAACAAAGACAGAAAAGTCACATTACAAATCAATACATACTTTATTTATAACCCTATTTAGTGTCAAGACAAGGTCTTTACAGGCTCTTTAAACAACACATGGCTGGCATTTTTCTTTTGGCAACCTTACTTTATATTCCTTTTCATGAAATGCATTCTCACACTAGGGCAGTAAATGTAAAATACAAATGTAAGGAATAAGCAGAGTGGGGGCCCAGGGGGTACTGGAACCAGAAATATTAAGCCTCTGTAACCAGTTTACAAAGGTATGTAAATATGCAAATAGTCTCTGGCCTCAAGGCAGTTGCCTTCAACCCACTTGCTGCTGGGCCTTTAAGCTCAGGTCACCTGCACCCACCGAACGTGGCACGCATCATTTAATTTACGAGGCAGGACTGTTATGAGCAACTCACTGGTGCAACCAACGCCGGCGAGAGAGTGTAGTGCTGCCTGTGTGTGCTACAGTGATGATGGGGCCCCTAGAGGCTGGAACACGGGGGCTGCTGCGGGCATAGCTGCCAAGGTTTCAGATTGCCATGTGTGACATTTTCATAATTTCAGTGTAATTATGAGTGATACTTCAACGACTATGAGTGACTTTTTCTTGCGAGCAAAATTATGCAACGAAGACAATCAAAACATAAATACCAGAAATTACACTCATTTGAGAAAGAAGAAACTTGAAGAAGATCTTAAAACACCATAAATGGTGCAAAGCACCAGAAATGGAAGGGAACTCAGTCATGGAATGGCACGGTATGACCTCTCATTGTATAGTAGATGGTCATGTACTGTGCTTGTCCTTCCCTTCCACAGAGACCAATGGTCCATTTTCAAGCCACGCCATCCTCGAAGACGCACACCTGCAGGGCATAGAAACTGCACCACAATACACAGGGCGCAGTGCTGGCAACATAGAACCACCTTGATACAAACTAACCCCTGGGGCCAAGCATCATTAAGAAACACATACCTAAACCTCATGCTAGGAAACAGAAATCAAAGGTTTTTGCCAACCTACGGGTTGGAAGTGTGTTTTGTGAAAAGCTGTTAGGAGTGTTTTATAACACAGGGCAGCTGGGAACACGGTTTAAGCACATGACAAGGCTTGTGGTACACATCTTGACCAGTATGGAAACCCCCATGTTGTATGTGGGGGTAAAAGGAATATTTAAAACACCTTCTGATACTTAATCTACACATTCCCATGTGCTTTTATGTAATACAAGATTGCTGCCTGCTGCAGAGGCGCCCCTAAAATTGCCAGCCTTTGCCCACACTGGGCCCCCTCCCTGCCAGCAATCAATCAGGAGAGCACCAGGACTCCAGGGCCTCTCTGTCCATGTGGGACCCAACCCAACCGGATGTGAGGCAGTCCCAACATGAATAGTTACAACACACGGATCCATCTTAGCTGCATAAGTGTGACACTGACTCACGCATGGACAGGCACCATACTGCATTATCCTCAGGCTGAGGCAGGAGCTGTGCAGTAATCTCACAGCAAAACCAACAGCTAGTATGACTGTCAGAAGAGACCCACCTGTTTTAAATTACCCCCAAGATACAAAGAAGCACAGCCGCCAGAAAGCCGGCTGCATTTGCCAACAAGTGCTTGAAATAATGCGCGCACGTACCTGCGGCATTGCTGTCAAGTTTTTAAGATTGCTGATGTGCGACATTTCAATTGCGATTGCAATCACACAGGGCACCAAAGGCATGCATTAGGCACAAGTGGTCTCGGAAGTGCAAGAAAGTGCACATAACATTCCCAACTTTCAAGGTTGTACGAGGCTTTAAACATATCCCAGCCTTACACGTTCTGTTTTTTCAGAGAGCGAAAAAGCAAAAATCATTGAGAAAGGCCTTTTTCAGAAAAGTAATAGAAGATGTAGAGCTACCTCTTGTAAGCCTATCGCTTCAGTGAATCAGGTAAAATATCAGAAATGGTCACAATGCACAGGCCTCGATCTATATATGCTGTAATAAATGTTTCTTTGGTGACTACGCGGCCGCCCATTATTTCTAGACTGGAGGCCTATATTATGCTCTCAAATTTGATTATGGTTGTGGCTTGCGCAACGTCGCGTGGCTGCAATAAATCACAATTTTTAATCATGATGATTGTGACAATCATCATGATTAAAAATGTTGATTCATTGCAGCCACGCGACGGTGCGCAAGACGCAAACAACCATAGCTGCCAAGGTTTCAGATTGCTGTGAGTGACATTTTCATAATTTCAGTGTAATTATGAGTGACATTCAACGACTATGAGTGACACTTCCTCGCGAGAAAAATCAAGCAATGAAGACGAGGGAAACATACAATTATCAGAAATGACACCAATTTGAGCAACGAGAAACTCTTAAGAAGATCTTAAAACATACCTGCAAAAAAAGCACCAGAAATGGAAGGGAACTAACCTAGTGCCCTTGTAATCTGATCAGTCAGTGGGCAAGGACACTCGGTATCGGGTAAGGCTCAGGAGAGTGAGGCTGAGGAGCACATAGGTTATAGCCAGCCAGGGTGCTCTTCGCTGCTCTAAAGCCTGCTAATATTGTACAAATGCTTAATCAACAGTGGAGTCACCAAGACAGGAGATAATTCAATTTAGTTGTATAACTTTGGCCATTGCAGAAGAGCACTCCACTTGCTGTCAGCTGTAAGTATATTATTATATCCCGGGCCGGCTTGTTTGTTTGATTGTTGACGCCCTCATTGACAACGTCGGCCACGGACTCTCTCACTACCACGCTTCAACAGTGCCCCTCAAGTCTCTATAACCACTCTTTTGCTGAGATGCATTTAATTAGGTTTATAGCTCCACTCATACCAGTGTAGGGTGTCAGAGCACTCTACATCACACACATATTACACAGAGACAATCAATCAAAATGTGTAAATCAGTGTATAGGAATGTTACATAGGATAGAGGACTACAAGGGGTAAGAGTCACATGTCATCCATACTGATAGACAGTATAATTTAAGGGTGCTTGGTCTAGAGAAGCACAAACTCAGAATTTAAAACGTAACACTGTGGTTAGGGGGTTCTCTTTAATAATAAGAACTGTTTTTTTTTACCAAAATGAACCCTTTTTGCAATATTCTAATAATGAAAGACTGGGGGGGGGGGTCATAGCACTCTAATCTATACCTTGAAGTTTGCATGTAGCTCTTCTATAAAAGTTAATAGCTCACTGGGATTTTAACTTAAACACTCACTGCAAGTAAACAAAAGGATGTCTCTTACAAAGCACTAACCTATTTACATTATGTGCTCTCCGTGATCTGCATTCAACACATACTTTGCAGCTGGCATATTAACTCTCTGCTCTACTTAATAATCAGCCAAAGCTTCCACTAGACAAAATTCCGATCTATATGGTGACATTTTTATTGTTGTATGCAAATTTATGGAGGAAAGGAAGACCGCAATCGATGCTTGTAAAGCTAAAATACTTGCAAACAACGTGAACACTACTTGTAGTCATTAATAACGTATTGGCTCCTAATTGATTGTAATCAGGTTTCATTAACAAAGGGCTGCAATGCACAGTTGACTTCTAGAACTTGAGCCGCGTAAACAATCAGAGTAAGAGTCTCAGTAATAAATAGATATTTAGATATGGCTCTAAAGGCGACCGATCTTTCTCATGCTAACAGACCGGAAAAGGGGAACCCTGCCCCGAGAAAAAAGCCTAGACTGGAAAATGTAAAGATTTACCAGAGGCAGGAGCTGAAACAAACCGTTGGTGCAGTCAGGATAGGTGCCACATCCTCGCACTGGAGCAATCGTCACGGTCTCCGTCTCCACTCAGCAGAACGGGCGGAACTGGGGCCTATATGAACTTTTACTTTTATTCCTAGCCGCCCGCCTAAAGATGCATCTCCAAAGGCGTCATAAGACAAGACAGGGCAAGAATGCAAGGCTAGCCAGATGCAATAAATAATTAAATGATGACATGCGCCCACGCGGCCCCTCTCGGTCATCTCTGGCCTCAGTGATGCCTCACCAGACGCGCACTTTCAATTGCGCGCCACCCTAAGGGTGAAAAACGCGCAGGCGCAGCCACGGACCCGGAGACATCTGCGCAGAATTGTAAGATATTTTGTCACGTCTGGGACGTGGGTGAGTCCGTAGTGGAAGCTCATATTTAGAGGCAGTCTGCAATGTGCTCAGGGGGCCCCCTGGACCTCGGGCCCCCCCGCCCCGCAGGGGCTGCGGGGGCCTTTGTTACGCCCCTGCGGATGAGGTGAGGCGTACTCCCACATAATGCTGGGAACACTCTGTCATCCCTTAAACTACTGGACAAATCAATGACTGTTTGATTTTGGTAGGGTATTGTCACAGTGATGTTCTTATCAAAGTATCTTTGTAAACACATATTTCTGCAGTAGCATTTTACCATACATGGTCCTGACGAAAGCCAGGTAACTGTAACCTTTTGGCTGAAACATGTCGACCTCTATTGCTATAAGATAGTTATTTTTTCAAACTATCAGTTTTTCACTTGCTTTTTTAATCTTGGCACTTTTTTGACACCGAATAAAGTTGGGTGGTGTTATCAGGTAGCCATTTTTAATACACTTCTCTTCTGTTTTGCACTGCATCTCACATCTTTCTCAGTACCACTATGTTTTGAGACTTTTTCTCTGGAAGACTGCAAACTCATTGCATATACACAGTGATGGTTCCCCTGAAATAGGGTGCACTGCAATGAGTTGATCCACCTTACTCCCAGATGATTATGTTCTGCCAAAACGGTGAGCTGATGGGATTTGTCTCACCTTAGTGGGCTGAATCTGTCTTCTTCTCTTTGGCTCCCAGTTTCTTTACATTTTGACCGGCTCTCTCCTCTTTTGTTGTTAGTGTAGTTGTTGGGGGTTTGGAGTTTGCCTGGTCGTTAAAGATTATTCCCCTTAGACCCTCCATGAGTGTTTTTTGTTGTTAATCCTGTGCTCTCCATGCCACTGGAATCAAGCTATCCTGGCTGGTGAGGGGTGAAACCCTCACACTAGTCCTAGAATGTTTGTTTCCAGTCCAGGGAGGACCTGGCCTGGCAGTTCGGGCTGGATTGTTCCCATTGGGCGCAGGGTCAAGACTGATTTGCATATGGCTGGGTCCAAACTGGAATGGCATGGGGAGCAAAGAAACGATGGATCTAGCTAGGCCCAGATCTCTGTACTGTGGTGAATGTCCAGCTGTTTCGGATGCCCAAAAGCAACTCACGGTTGCATTTAGAATCGTCACCAGAGTCTGCTACGCACACGAGCCATCATTACAAAGCACAACACAATACCTAATTAAACCATAACAAATGGTAGTAAGCGCGTGCATGCAGAATGCATATGACGGGCCAAAAATTCAATCCACTACAATACCTTGTATCAATGAGGAAGGAGTGCTGTATTACATTGGTGACCAAGGGGGAACTGGTTTGTCTATAAGAGAGGCCAGCGATTTAGACAGGAACTACTTTCTGTCCCCATCACTAAGTCAAACAAAAACAATCATTTTAGGGAAATGCCATGTGTTGGTGCCAAATGTGAAGGACAAGCAGAAAGTCAGTGATGACTGGGGCGTACCCTAGCAGGCGAAAGGTAAAACGGGCTGACGACACAACCCCTTTCTTTTTGTGATATCTTCTGTTTTGTGCTGACATTAGTCTTGACTAACAGCAAAACCCTTCTGTAGCCAGGCCTGAAAAAAAAATATACAAACTAGAAATGTCATTCTATAAGATGCCAGCCATGCTATACCACATCATTGCTATTTCAGTCTGTCAGATAAAAAACGAATCCTCTGGAACTAATAAGTGAACAAATGGAAAATGGGAGTTATAACGAATACAACAGCTGTGGAAACGTTTCCAGCAAAATGTTCTATTTTTGTACTTTTAATAGCCTCTGCACAAAGTTATTTATTTATATCTTATTTCTATATGAACGCCAAATGATTCTAAAATACTAATAAACAAATATAATCCTACAGAATCTTGCTTTCAAAGCAATTTGCAAATCTCTAGGTCTCTTTGATATGTTTTACAATCATAACAGAAAAAAGTAACCCTGGCGCTTAATACTGCATGTATTGTACTAATGACTGTTTTATGCATATTCTTCAGAGGATGGATGTGTCGTATATGCCAGTGATATAAGATAAGAACTGTCTCTGGTCTGCTTCAGACAGGCCTCTTTATTATAAGAAGCTGTTTTTCTTCTTTCAGACACTTTGTGCCCAAAACTAAGGGGTCCATTAGGATGGCGGGTGGACTTTAGTCCGCCCGCCACCCTAGCGGTGCTGGGACCGGCTGCCAGGGGTGCGGCGGTCCAGCACTGGCAATTAGGATGCCACCGCCACCGAGGCATCCTCTATTCCCAGCATTGTGGCTGGCGCTGCTCACAGCACCGCCCGCCACAATGCTGGGAATGCACGTTGTGCATTGTCATGCACAAGGTGACATGCACCGCGCGGTGCCTGCCACCTTGTCCATGAACCATGTGCACCCCCCACCTCCTCAAAACCCGAAATCAAACTCCGCCTGGCTTTCCATGGCGGGGTCTCCGCCATGGAAAGCCTTGCACCGCTGCCCATTCTAATATGGATGGCGGTGTCTAGCAGACACCGCCACCATATCCAGCCCCTTTTCCGCCAGGTCGACTGGTCGTCCGGAGGACGGTCTTTCTGTCCGCCGGGGTCCCCCCCGCCATACTAATATGGCGAGGGGGAAATGGGTGGCGGGCGGAGGAAAATGTGGGGAGGATCGCCACCGCCATGCGGGCGGTGGCGATCCACCCTACATCATAATAGACCCTTTAATTTCTTACGTTGATCATGGGGTTCCTAAACTGTACTCACTTTTATCATTATAAATATTTATATAGGAAATGTACACTTCAAAACAAATAATTCCCAAACGAAACAAGAACTATCCAGTGAGAACGATTTTCAGCTATAAGCCGGTATTATTTACTTGGCACAGGACCTGTGAGCACAATCTGGACCTCAGGCGGAAACCCGTCTTACAAATCTTCATCACGATGAGTCACAGAAATTTTGCAAATGTGAAAATGATTAGCGCCCTTGATGTGCAGATTGAATGTATTCACCAAAGGAATGACAATCGTGCAAGAGCAAGAAGAATTATGACAAGTGTACATATTTGTCAGTACAAAATAGAACAGTTTTAAAAGGAAAGTTTTAGAAAAAATATCTGAAGTATTCATTACATCGAAATAGTATAGTTTCGAAAATATTTAGAAAAATAAAGTAAAACAAGCATTTACACAATGCAATAGGTCTCGCAATTACATTGTTTTGAGCTATTGGCATTGAAAATGTTATTGTATTTTTTCCCTTAGTGAACCATTAATTAAGTAATGGCGTTGCAAATGACACTGTTTTTTACCTCCTGTTGACCGGACATACATAGAAACCGCACTACAAACGGGCACACATGCATGCATTGCACACGCTGAGAAACACACGGTGCACGGTGATGCCTACCACTTCATTTGGAATGGAATAGATGCTCTGGTGCACACTGATACCTATCATTTCATTAGGAGTGGAACAGACGCCCTGGTGCACAGTGATATGTGGCATTTCAGTAGGAGTGGAACAGACGCCCTGGTGCACAGTGATATGTGGCATTTCAGTAGGAGTGGAACAGACGCCCTGGTGCACAGTGATATGTGGCATTTTACTAGGAGTGGAACAGACGCCCTGGTGCACACTGATACCTATCATTCCATTAGGAGTGGAACAGACGCCCTGGTGCACAGTGATATGTGGCATTTCACTAGGAGTGGAACAGACGCCCTGGTGCACAGTGATATGTGGCATTTCACTAGGAGTGGAACAGACGCCCTGGTGCACAGTGATATGTGGCATTTCACTAGGAGTGGAACAGACGCCCTGGTGCACAGTGATATGTGGCATTTCACTAGGAGTGGAACAGACGCCCTGGTGCACAGTGATATGTGGCATTTCACTAGGAGTGGAACAGACGCCCTGGTGCACAGTGATATGTGGCAGACGCCCTGGAGCACTATGATATGTACCATTTCAGTAGGAGTGGTCGCTGTCATAAATTAATTATGTGGGTGGGACCTGCCAAGTTTGTACTTCGTGTGATTGAATTATGTTCATTCTGCTGACAGGAGTGAATATCCTAGCCCAGGTGGCAGTCGGGGAGTTATGACTTCGCGGAAACACAATACCCTTCCCTAATTATTACGCCCTCCATAGAATTACCGTGTTGTCATTTCTCGTCGGGTAAAAGTACTGCCTGGGTGGAAGTGTCAAAGCTGCATCGGTTGCTTGCGGAGTAGGGTGCCCAACCTTCACAGATGCTCCCTCTTTCAGAGTAACATCCGTGCGGCACATCTGGCGAAATCGGCACAGAGAGGCTGTCGGGAGCGCGGTAATAATACCCATGCTAGAAGAGCACCGCGATGGGGTGAGATAGCTCAGTGGGTTGAGCGCTGCTGTGGTGACCACGCTGGAGAGCTGCCAGGGGCTTGTCTATAGGAGACCCATAGAATAAACATTATTCACCAGTGAGATGGGCTGTTCCTGGAGCCCGATGGACGTGTCAGTGCGAGGCGTTGGCTGCATTATTGAAGTTGAATACACGCTGGGCCGAAGGGCGGGACGGCCTCTGAGCTGTCAACGGACCGGCTCGGCCAGTTCATGCCCCGGGCAGGGGCCCAGGGACAAACCGGAGAACCGTGGTAACCCCCAACACCAGTTACCCTCTAAGACATGGGTACTCACAAACTTTCTCTCACAGGCCACATTTACAATGTGGTTTGTGGCCCACGGCCGCACCGGTAGGAGCGGGGTCAGCGAGGGAGGAGGGCAGGACTAGAGCAACAAAAAAACTGTGACCATGAGGTTGAACACAGGCCACTGCAGTGGACGCCTTCTTCCACTGAGCCACCAAACGCGGCATACACACATCTCTCTCTCTCTCTCTGTCTCCCTCCCTCTCTCTATCTCTCCCTCCCTTTCTCTATCTCTCCCTCCTTCTCTCTGTCTCCCTCCCTCTTTCTCTCTCTATCTCTCTCTCTGTCTCCCTCCCTCTATCTCTCTCCCTCCCTCCCTTCCTCTCTCTGTCTGTCTCCCTCTGTCTCACTCAGTCTGTCTCCCTCTCTCTCTCTGTCTTCCTCACTCTCTCTCTCTGTGTCCCTCACTCTCTCTGTCTCCCTCTCCCTTTGTCTCCCTCCCTCTGTCTCCCTCTGTCTGTCTCCATCTGTCTCTCTCTTTCTGTCTCCCTCCCTCTGTCTGTCTCACTCTGTCTCCCTGTCTGTCTCCCTCTCTCTGTCTCCCTCAGTCTCTGTCCCTCTGTCTCCCTCCTTCTGTCTCCCTCTCTCTCTCGCCCTCCGTCTCCCTCTCTTTCTCTCTGTCTGTCTCTGTCTCCCTCCCTCTGTCTCCCTCCCTCTGTCTCCGTCCCTCTAGCTCCCTCTGTCTGTCTTCCTCTCACTCCCTCTGTCTCCCCTGACTCCCTCCCTCTGCCTCCCTCTGTCTCCCTCTCTGTCTCCCTCTCTCTCTATCTCCCTCCCTCTGTCTCCCTCCCTAGCCCTCCTTCTCACTCCTTCTCCCTCCCTCTCTCTCCCTCTGTCTCCCTCTCCCTCTCCCTCTGTCTCCCTCTCCCTCTCCGTCTCCCTCTCTCTCTCTTTCTGTGCCTCTTTCTGTCCCTGTCTCTGCCTCTATCTGACTCTGTCTGTCCCTGTCTGTACCTGCCTGTCCCTGTCTCCCTCCCTTTGTCTCCCTCTTTATCTCTCTGTCTCTATCTCTGTCTGTCTCTGCCTCTATCTGTCCCTGCCTCTAGCTCTGTCTCTCTCTCCCTGTCTCTCTCGGTCTCTGTCTCTCTCGCTGTCTCTATCGCTGTCTGTCTCTACCTCTATCTGTCTCTACCTCTATCAGTCTGTCCCTGTCTCTGCCTCAAGCTATCTCTGTCTGCCCCTGTCTCTGCCTCTATCTGTCTCTGCCTCAATCTGGCTGTCTCTATATGTCTCTATCTGTCTCTGCCTCTATCTTTCTCTGCCTCTATCTGTCAGTCTGTCCCAGTCTCTGTCTGTCTCTGTCTTGATCTCTATCTGTCTCTGTCTCTATTTGTCTCTGTACCTCGGGCAGTGCACACGTACTGTGTCTACACGTCCCCGTCGCCAGCCCAGAGACAGCCCCCCCCACTCTCCCCTCTCCCTGTGTAATGTAAAAGCCAGCTTGTTTTCTCTCTGAATTTGCTGCTTTGCAGGGTTTGTGTCCCACCACTGGGTCTGGGATCACATCTGTCGCTGGCTTTAATTCTGACTCTCACCCCCGAGCTGTCAGATCAAAGCCCCCCTTTGGCGCCAGTCACCCGTCCGTGTAGGTATGCATGCATCAATTATATATAGCTATATAGCGCCAACCTGGCGGCGAGCATTTGTGCGCTGTGCTGCGGGAGCGGAGACCAGGCCTTAGCTCCCTGGCCTTGGCTCAACCCTCTGACTACAGGCTGGCGGGAAACATCACATCACAGGCTCTTAACCCACACCTCACCCGGCTCTCACTCCCTATTGCCCTCTGTCACCCCTTGTCACCTCACCCTGTTCTCACACCCTGCAACCCTCTGTCACCTCACCCGGCTCTCACTCCCTGCTGCCCTCTGTCACCTCACCCGGCTCCTAGTCCCTGTTGCCCTCTGTCACCTCACCCGGCTCTCACTCCCTGCTGCCCTCTGCCACCTTACCCGGCTCTCAATCCCAGCTGCCCTCTGTCACCTCACCCGGCTCTCACTTCCTGCTGCCCTCTGTCACCCTCTGTCACCTCACCCGGCTCTCAATTCTTGCAACCCTCTGTCACCTCACCTGGCTCTCACTCCCTGCTCCCCTCTGTGACCTCACCAGGCTCTCAGTCCCTGCTGCCCTCTGTCACCTCACCCGGCTCTCACTCCCTGCTGCCCTCTGTCACCTCACCCGGCTCTCAGTCCCTGTTGCCCTCTGTCACCTCACCCGGCTCTCACTCCCTGCTGCCCTCTGTCACCTCACCCGACTCTCACTCCCTGCTGCCCTCTGTCACCTCACCCGGCTCTCACTCCCTGCTGCCCTCTGCCACCTTACCCGGCTCTCAATCCCAGCTGCCCTCTGTCACCTCACCCGGCTCTCACTTCCTGCTGCCCTCTGTCACCCTCTGTCACCTCACCCGGCTCTCAATTCTTGCAACCCTCTGTCACCTCACCTGGCTCTCACTCCCTGCTCCCCTCTGTGACCTCACCAGGCTCTCAGTCCCTGCTGCCCTCTGTCACCTCACCCGGCTCTCACTCCCTGCTGCCCTCTGTCACCTCACCCGGCTCTCAGTCCCTGTTGCCCTCTGTCACCTCACCCGGCTCTCACTCCCTGCTGCCCTCTGTCACCTCACCCGACTCTCACTCCCTGCTGCCCTCTGCCACCTCACCCGGCTCTCACTCCCTTCTGCCCTCTGTCACCTCACCCGGCTCTCACTCCCTGCTGCCCTCTGTCACCTCACCCGGCTCTCATTTCCTGCTGCCCTCTGTAACCTCACCCGGCTCTCAGTCCCTGCTGCCCTCTGTCACCTCACCCGGCTCTCACTCCCTGCTGCCCTCTGCCACCTCACCCGGCTCTCACTCCCTGCTGCCCTTCACACCCTGCTGCCCTCTGTCACCTCACCCGGCTCTCACTCCCTGCTGCCCTCTGTCACCTCACCCGACTCTCACTCCCTGCTGCCCTCTGTCACCTCACCCGGCTCTCACTCCCTGCTGCCCTCTGCCACCTTACCCGGCTCTCAATCCCAGCTGCCCTCTGTCACCTCACCCGGCTCTCACTTCCTGCTGCCCTCTGTCACCCTCTGTCACCTCACCCGGCTCTCAATTCTTGCAACCCTCTGTCACCTCACCTGGCTCTCACTCCCTGCTCCCCTCTGTGACCTCACCAGGCTCTCAGTCCCTGCTGCCCTCTGTCACCTCACCCGGCTCTCACTCCCTGCTGCCCTCTGTCACCTCACCCGGCTCTCAGTCCCTGTTGCCCTCTGTCACCTCACCCGGCTCTCACTCCCTGCTGCCCTCTGTCACCTCACCCGACTCTCACTCCCTGCTGCCCTCTGCCACCTCACCCGGCTCTCACTCCCTTCTGCCCTCTGTCACCTCACCCGGCTCTCACTCCCTGCTGCCCTCTGTCACCTCACCCGGCTCTCATTTCCTGCTGCCCTCTGTAACCTCACCCGGCTCTCAGTCCCTGCTGCCCTCTGTCACCTCACCCGGCTCTCACTCCCTGCTGCCCTCTGCCACCTCACCCGGCTCTCACTCCCTGCTGCCCTTCACACCCTGCTGCCCTCTGTCACCCTCTGTCACCTCCCCCCGTGTGATTGATGAGTGAGCGATTGCTCGGAATATTAGTTTTTTATCCGGGGACGGAAAGTTTGTGGTTTTTGGTTTGTATCCTGTTGTCCTCTTGGTTTGAGGGGTATTTCTCATTGTTTTTATCTATTATTTTTGAAGAGCCTTGAGAGGCATCTGTATATCCACATCACATTTAAATGGACACTTCGTATATCCCTTACGACATTGTCATCGATATCTTTTTGCTAAAATAAACCAGGCGTTGGTTATTAAAATATTGCAAAAATCAATGATAGGCGAGGTGTAATAATTCTATTTGAAATATCTCGAAAAGCAAGAGGTCTTTGCTGCACACATCGAACCACCTTCCCCAGCCTTCCCAAAATATACTTCGAGGAAACGCCAGAAGTCTGCCAGCAGCCGCAAAGGAGAGAGGAGACAGGAGACACCGGAGCGCCGAAGAAGTGGATCCAATCACTCGCAATCCAAAAAGAAAGAAAACAACGAGATTAAGACAAAGAAAGTCATTCTACTCCAGTCGGCAGTACACAGAATAAGGCATCATATAGAAGACAAGCTCCTCAACCCGGAGTGAACGAACAGAAGTCCGATTCCACCTTAACACCCGCCCTGAAGACGACCTCACAAACATCACACAGGTCCCCAACCACACAGGTCGAAATGCGTTGGCGCAAAAGCAGAGATCGCAGAGGAATTTGTAGAAGATCAAGCTAGAACCAGCTCCTCTACACAAGCAAATGCAAATGCAAAGACAGACCGCAACTTGCATTGCTCATTGAAATCATATATAGACACAAGTACCCGACTCTGCTTAGAACCGCAATAATAGCGAGAACTATAGGAGCTAACTGCTCACGTTCCACAAATCAAATAGTTTCGGACATTTGACTCCAGCTTTGAAAAACAATTCTATTTGATAGACTGTATGTTGTATATATTTTTTCATTTTTTGTCACATTTCGAAGTCACTGTACAAATGTAAATATATATGTCACCATATTTTGTATACAATAAGTGTTTGTCAAACTAGTAGTGTTCATCGAATCAAAAAACTAATAAGCAAAAAAAAGGTTTTGTAGATCACAGTCATTAAACAGGCTAGTTGATAAAATAATTGCTGTAATTAATGGTGTCAGAGGCAAAATGTATGTTGAAAACAGTTTTCCCAAAATATGCAGCACGTTATTAATTACACCCTAATGTAGAGGGTGCACGAGAGCTGGCTGGACCGCCGCGGCAGAGATCAGGTGTAATCCGGAGGGCAGAGATTCCAAGTAAGGCTGGGCTGACTCAGACTTTCATCCCTTCAGTGTCGATAAAACAAATGCCACTCGGGGGAGCACGAGCTGCGCAGAGTGATCTCCGAGTTCACGCTCGGTTCATGGGGTTTGTCTTTGAGTCCTGGTCACTGTAATTGTGCAATATTTCCCGGATTACAAGAGAGCAGAGAAAGAAACGAAGTGGGAGGACTGCTCCCTGCAACCGCAGGGGTGGCCCCTGAGTCACAGAGCCAAAGGGGCTCCTTGTCAGATGCTTCCCAAGGCCCGGCCTCAGCCATGTGCTGGGTGTAAAGTGAAGCTTTGGACACTGTTATTAAGAGTAGGTTGTGAAGGACAGCCCTGTCGTCAGCCAGGGTCAAGCAAGCTTATGTATGTGACCACCAGAAACCTGTGTGCCAGGCCAAAGCCCTGCAGGAAATATATGTGCCACATACAGGCGCGCAACGCCCATTGAGTTCAAAGGGCTTAGCCTGGCTGAGATAGCTTCCCGGGCACACACACAGCCGCAACCAAGTACTTCACAGGTCTTTAAAAGACCATTTACTTGTTAATGAGGCATTATTCTATTTCACCTCTTCTTAGCGCCCCTGCAAACAAATTCTTTTCTCTCCAAACGGGGACCATGCCACGCTTTCATTCTAAAGGCGGCCATGCCCCTTCCCTTAGACTCAGCTCGTTTAAGGAAAGGGGTGCGGCTGACACTAAAGTGTAAGTGCATCATAGAGCATTTAAAAAAAAGAATTCAAAAATTGTTTTTTTTTTAAAACATGCTGCCGCTTTTGGCACAGCAAGTAAAGCAAAGGCACGGCCGCCATTATCAGCATGGCGTGCCCTGCTATGTAAACAAAATAATAATGCTGTTGCGAGAGAGTATATCCTGCCTGCAACAGCAGATGCAAAACGAGCAATTGATGGACAGAATGCTAAAGAATGCAAACATTCACAACCTGTCACAAAAATCTGGGTTTAATCCATCGTTCTTTTGCTCACCACGCCACCCCAGTTTGGACCCAGCCAGATGCAAATCAGTTTTGACCCTGTGCCTCATGGGAACAGTCCAGCCTGAACTGCCAAGCCAAGTCCTCCCTGAGCGGAAACAAGCATTCTGGGACCAGTTTCGGGGCATCACCCCTCATCAGCCTGGCTAGCTTGAATCCAGTGGCGCAGTGAGCACGGGACCCACGTCTGGGCATAACCTTCCCACTTAGGGAGACAAATGCAAAACGAACAATTGATGGACTGAATGCTGAATGATGCAAACATTCACCCCCCAGTCACAAAGATCTGGGTATAATCCATTGTTCTTTTGCTCACCACGCCACCCCAGTTTGGAATCAACCATATTCAAATCAGTCTTGACCCTGTGCCTCCAGGGAAAAGTCCATCCCGAACTGAAAAGCCAAGTCCTCTCTGAACCGGAAACAAGCATCCTAGGACCGGTTTCGGGGCATCACCCCTCATCAGCCAGGCTAGTTTGAATTGAGTGGCGCAATGAGCACAGGACCGTTGTCTGGGCATGCCCTTCTCATTTAGGGCAACAAATGCAAAACAAACAATTCTTTTGAATTTGCCTGCAACAGCAGGCATGCAAAAACCATTAAACAAAATAGTGCTCGGAGGCTGTAATTAAAGCCTACTGAGCAACAACACATGTAAAAGACCCCTGTTGGCCACACACTGATCTTGAAAACTTGGCATGGCATGATCTGTTAATTTGGATAGGTAGTATAGGGCTCTCTGTCTGCCTACTTCACTGGATACCTTATGTGACAGTTATTTTCCCCTTTCCTTCCTGGCCTGATTCTGCCACATCTACTGTTTCTCTAGGAGGGGCATCTAGTTGCTTTGGAAAAATGTATCCAATTGGCCATTTCACCATTAGAGAATGAATTTCAGCTGTGTCCAGCTGAAGGTTCCCAGCACCTCCAGTAAAGCAACTAAGTACCATTGTGCAGTGGGACTTGGAGTAACAAAAGAAAGATTTCCACTAAAACTTGTGTTGATGATTTGAATTGCCCACTGTTGTATGTCATCTATGATGGATACCAAAATATGAGGGTTACCTTCTATACTATGAAGACTACTGTCATACAACGAGGACCTTGTTTTTGACAGGACAAATGGGATTTCTCACCAAAGGTCACAGTGTGTGTATGGGTGCGTTGTGTTATGTCGAATCTATTTGATTTGCTGAATAGAAGTCTTTTTTGAGGTGAAATAAAAAATAAATTCTAAGGTATATAAATAATTAGGCTATCATAGGAATTTTTTCAAGACATATGCTGCAGAATAATATACACATTATTTGTATGTTGTAGTATTGTCTCGGGATTAAGAGGTTTTTGTTGTTTTCTTTAGAGCAACACAATAGCCAACTGTACGTCATATCCCAGACGCGTGCCATACAATACAGCTGGCTAGTTGTGAAGACTTTATTACCCCTTATCTTCACACCATGTTACTTTTTGATTATCGGGGTGTTATCAACAGCACTTATCCCCTAAACTCTAGGGTTTGGCCTTAGGAGACAAAATATAAACAGTTTGGGGCATTTTGGAAATTCTGTCATAAACTAAAAAAAGACAACTCCACTGTGATGATAACTGTATGGCAGGCTATAAGAGACCCTAGAAATACAGTAGCCCTGAAATATTTTAATCTGGCCATGAATATTTTTAGCGCAGAACAATTATGGGCCTTACCACTCTCTCAAGTCACATTTAATAGAGTGATTAATGGGATCAGCAAAAAAGTGTCATCACTGATGGATAGAGAGGCCCTAGCGAAAAGATCCCACGCTTGGATGGGAGTTGCATCATATGGCCAATTAAAACCGCAGAAGTATCTGGGGGTTTGAACGGATTAAAAGCAAAGCTAAAGCTTATGAGACTGGTTAGGCACTTTACAATTCTGTAGCATTTTGCCAGTTTGGAAAAGGTTGGACAATCCAACGTCATGTCGCCTCTATAATTATTACAGAGAACACGTCTGTCACATTGTTGGTAGCTGTAGCACAAGCCTGCTAAGACAGGGTTTCAGCCAATATGCCATTTCCACATATCGTCAAGGTGTTATAGTGGGCTTGCTGGGAGAAGGCTTACCATTTACTGGTACATTTTAAAAGTTTTTTGAGGTAGCAGAGGGTAAACTAGTTAAAAGCGTATAATAATGGTTTACGATGCCTTTTATGATATTTGCCCAAGTACTTACTGAGAGGAACTTGTCATACCTTTAGGAAGGGCTTTATCGTCATATAATTGCTTGAGTGGTTTGATCCATAAGAAAAAATGTTGGGTTTTTAGTTTTTTGTGTTTTTTTTATTGTAATGAACTGTGATGATTTTTTATAAAACTGGCACATAGCACTTTAAAATCCTTAATTATGAAAGGGGAGAAACAGATACAGGCCTTGTAAATAATGGAATGATCTTTTCTTCTTTTTAAAACTTTTAATCAGCTTAAATGTGCATTTTATTGCTTTGTTACTATGTAGTATTACCAAAGGGGATGATGGACGGAGTGTTGAACATTGCAAACACTCATCCCCAGTCAACTGATCTGGGTTTAATCCATCATCATTCTTTAGCTCACTCCGCCCCACCCCAGTTCAGACATGGCCATATGCAAATCAGTCTGACCCTGTGCCTCATGGGAACAGTCCAGCCCGAACTGCCAAGCCATGTCTTCCCTGGACCGGAAACAAGCATCCTGGGACCGGTTTCGGGTTCATAACCCTCATCAGCCAGGCTTTCTTGAATCCAGTGGCAAAGTGAGCAAGGGATCCACGTCTGGGCATACCCTGCCAGCATATGGCAAACAAAACAAAACAAAACTGAACTGGGGTGGTGGAGTGAGCTAAAGAATGATGATGGATCAAATCCAGATCAGTTGACTGGGGGTGAGTGTTTGAGTTGCTCATACGCTCCGTCCATCATCCCCTTTGGTATCACTATGTTGTATTAAGCATGGAATGTGAAATGTGATATATTGTAAGTTTATTAATAATTGGACATCAAATTATTACTTACTTACCTACTGACCATGGATAACAAGGCTGATGATATGCAAAAATCGTAGATTTCTGCCCTTATAATTACGTTTGTATATGATTGCATGTACTAATTAGGTTCGTCTAAACCATGACTATTATTCAGTATTAGGAGAATAGAGGAGTCCAGCAAGGCACCTTGCACTTTGTTGACTGCTTTACACAAAGAGAATTCTAGATCGGTGCTGTTAAAAGCAGTTTTACCTTGCAGCTTTGAATACATTATGAATGTTTTAACTGTATTCTAAGATGGTTCTTTTCAAAGGATATTTACTTACAATGTGTCACATGGTAATGTAAGTGTGTCATATTGTAAGTTTTAATTAACTGAACAATAAGTATCATTCATACATTCACCTAAACTCTCCGCACCCTAACATTTAGCAGAACATATTAGGTAGAACATCTCAAATGCAATCCACATGCATCAATATGTTATAAGTCACTAACCAATGCACTTGCTACCACATTACACTATACACAACATACAACTGAACATATGTACACAGTGTACATCCACAAACAAACACTACACAACATAGAACAATGGTCTTCAAACTTTTATGACTCCCCCTGTGTAATAAGAAAAAAATCAGCCCCCCAGATTTTGTCACAATTAATCTATTAAATTAGCAATGTTTACATATGTTTTAACATATTTATACATTCCACTTCAATTCTATGACCCCTTTTAAAAATACAGTCAAATACACAAATGCCTATCATACTATTCTGGCCAGCTAAGCCTACTAAAGTATAAAAGTATCCCCAGTGTGATTTTTCAGAATTTTGGAGGGGGTTGGGGAGGGGTTGTTGTTGAGGAATATTCTGAGTCTCTTCCCCTTTGACACATAATCCGAGATAGGATAATAGGATATAAATGACGTAAGATGTGAGCAATAGCCCATTACAGAGTGGCTTACTACTGTCCACTTTTTTAACTTAAAGGAAAGCACTGTTATCAACATGATGCTTTTTTTGGCCCTCCTCTGATCAATTAAGCCCTATCAAGGGGGGCGTGGATGTCGGCCCCCGGTTTGAAGGCCTCTGACAGGGAAGTAGAGTATCAGCAATATTCACTTCACTCCTATCATAAAAAGCTAATAAAACACAAACACACAAGACAGCCACTAAAGCACCAACTGCACCACCCACTTTACACATAACAAAGCACATCAAAACCACTGTCAAAACAGCATTGATACAACAATGACATTAACCATATAGGATGCATCTGAATCATAAACATAAAATGGACTCAAGTTAGAACATCACAGAAACACATTTCCAAAACTACTCAATCATGATATATAAGCACAATTATCGTCCTCAGAGTATCTCTATCCAGGGGGCATCTGATATGCTGCTGATCGGAGACGTACAGCAACAATCAAAACACCCTCATCCTCACCTGAAACCAATGCTATACTCCCATAACTGAAAGAAGACTACATTTCAGCTCAGCCAGAGATGATCCTTCTTTTGCAAATGATTTCACTGTCTAATCTCACATTAGGCTGAATATTCATCACAGTCCTATCAGTGGGCCAGAACACACCAATATACCAATCTGTTTATTTGAGTACTACAAATAAAACAAGAAAAAGAATAAGAACACATACAAGATAAAAATTGCACATGAAACATTTAAAACAAACAACTGACCTCCTAGATCACAACTCCAGTAGCTTATGGGCCATGTAGTTAAAAATTAATGAGATGCAGCTTCTAAAGTGATGCTTTGTGTAGAAGTCTTCAATACCTCCAATGCATGTTTCAAATATCAAACATGGCCCTTAATAATGGCAGCAACTACTTCTGCCTTGGAGCAGCTTCCGATGGAGAAGAGTTTAAATAATGCATCTCATCTTTGTTTTAATCCGTGCAGCTGGGACAAAGATGTATTATGGGCAGAAGATTGTCCCATATGGAAATAAACATTCTGTTGCAAAGTACAGCTCCTGAATTTAAAATAAAATGTTTTAGATAAAAGCTGGGGTAACATAATTGGAAAATGGCTCAAACTTAGATATACATTTGTCATTTGACAGGAATGTCTTGCACAAACACAAATTGTGAAGTATTAAACACTGATTCTCTTCTCTGTCCAGACCTTGCATGCTGTCCTAACATCTATGGCCATATAAGATTTAATCATGTTAGGGGACTCCCAGAATTGTATGAGACCAATTTGCCCCAACATATACAGACAACAGAATGGAAACTATGAAGCAGGCTTTCCTGACATCTTTACTGACCGATAAAGGTGGTGTGGGTTTTCCTGCTACCCCCATCAAACAGTGGCTAGATTTCTGTCATGAAGACAAATCAGGATCCATGGGAATACCTGTATCCTGAAGAGAATTCCACTGTAGCTGCCTTGGAATATTATCAAATGCAGATTGTGTATCCAGGAAGACAGCATATATACGGATACTCCATGAAGCTTGACAACATTTGTTCAAGATCAATTGAAACCAGAATACCTGCTCAATTGTGGCAGCTTTTTTTCCTGAAACCATCTTGAGTCTTTGACAGGATCAGGCTGGACCCATTCAACAAGCCTAGACAATACTGCAAACAATTTTTTTTGTGAAGATTATTAATTATGCTAATTGTGCAGTAGTAAGCCGGATACTACATGTCGCTCTTTTTTTATATAGGTACTTTACCTACGCCATGCCAACAAGGTGGTATAGAGGCCCTTTTAATATGGAATTGGACATATAACACCTAAAACTTATAATGGCACGTTCTGTAATCTTGGGCATCATGTGGAAGGTTTCCTCTAGGTAACCAGCAGTGGGATGCTACCATACAAATGTCAGACTGTCCTCCACAAAAATGCAATTACATAAAAACATGCAGCAAACAGATTTCACAAGCTTTTTGCTATTTATGTAATAAGACAAAGTGTGTAAAATCAATTTACTCAACTTTGTCATTGGGTCTTTGTGGTAACATCAGCATCTGTTTTTACAAAAATGTACAAAAAAAGTTCAAAATAACTGTATTTAATTTTAAAACGTCACTTAGATATTCCGTGACTCCTGTATGCTAATTTAACAGCAATGTAAGTGTTGTGAGGTGTTGAGTTTGGGTTCAAAATCTATTTGCCTTTTGCTGCTGTGAAATAACCTTTCTGTCTTATAGATTCAAACAAAATCTGTTTCCTCCATTTTGTATTGCACAAGCTGCACTGGATTGTGCAAACACCATGCTGTGACACCTGTACAAATATTTTGATATTTGACCCCTTTGCTAATGTTGACATTGGGCCAACTTATCGTATGTCGTGCTGTGATTGTGTAAACACTGTGTGGGGAAAGAAGCCCTGCACGTTGGCAAGAAAAACAACTGGCTCATCTGGATAAAAGTTAATCTTTAAACCATTCATTTAATCAATAGCCACAGTAATCACTTTATTATTATCTATCGAGCAAGACAAACTCTTTCGTGTTACAGCCACTCACAAACTGGCCTTTTATCTTGGTCATTAAGCATCACTATCTTTAAGGTTTACGCAGGGTGAGTGTTTTCTTGAGCAATTCCTGTATTCCAAATAGGATGACATAGCAAATTGAAGTGTTTGTCAAAGGGGCATTTGTTCAATCGGCGTATCATAGGTACTACAAATGACTGATGTTTCCTTGGGAGGGAGAGGATGAACCATTCAAAGGAGGATGTGGAATAGCTCTCCTTCATTTACAGTATCATCTGATGTTGCCTTGATGTACATCTAATAAGCACTTTGAGCTTTGCACCAGGGTAGGAAAGTGCTATATAAATTCCAATATAACTCAGTGTTCTGGCTGGTCATTGATGCCTTTGCTATCTGCTCTTTCCCCAACTGAGTTTGAATCCCTTTCTGATACCCTGCACTCTTACTGCGATGATTTTCCAACCCAGTTAGATGGTACCGATGGCTTTGAATGTGAGTTGGACTGAATGAAGCCTTTGTAGTGAAATAATGACCTTTTATTAGACCCATCCATAGTAATGTCTTTAGGTACAAGGTCCTATACATATTACCCTTTGCAAAGCTCTAATCTCTCAAAACAGATTTCCCATCAAAGGCCTTCTTTGCTCTTCTGTTAACGTTAAGACATCCCTTGCTAGGACCAATCTCTCAATTGCAAAATCTAAATAATGAAACTCACTGGGGCCAACTAACAGAGGCATTTTTCGAGTATGTAAAGTAGAATTACATGAGAACTATCTGACATACTCCCGATTGCCTTTGTGAATTGGTCCCTGTTTGGAATTCTTATTCCTTTATTCACCATTTAGACTCAATTTTTACCAGTCTACATTAAACTTATTGAAGTCTTAATAGAGAGAACACCAACCTCAGAGAAATAAAGTACAAATAGTAAGAAGATGATGGAATACACTTCCTAACTATAAGATGCCTCCAGATCGCAAGACTTTCAAAAAGATTTAAAATACCTTGACCTTTTCAGAAAAACCACCCTAAAATTGGTATATATCTTAAACTTTTCCTTTTCTGCCTCTGATCATATCATGCATCAGTTGCGTATATTAAATTTTTTGCTCTGGTCCTCTAACCTAGGGGTAATTTTATTTGCAATTCTGAGCCTTTGAAATATTAAAATCCATTCTATCATACAAACCAGGGGCCAGATGTACTATTACCCTGGTAGAATAAAGCGACAGCAATTTGAGTGAAGTGTTTTTTGCAACCAGAATGTTACTTTGCGGAACAACCTATGTAATGGTAGGTCGTTTCTCAGAATAAGGAATTGGAGTGGCTTGCAGTCTGACCTACCTAATTAATATTAAGAAGGCTGGTTGCAAATTGTGGCTCACTCTGATTGACCAACTCATAGAACAGGTGGCCTGCAAATGTGTGAACAGACCCCAATTCTTGTGATTCCTTATAAAAAAAAACTTTTCTTTAAAGCAGACCAATCTGTCTGAACGGAAACGGCCTGTGTTTCAGTGAGAGCTTGCATTGGTCCCGTGGACCACTGCATACTCCCTGTGGAACTTGTACTTTATTTCTCAAAGGAGAAAAGGTCTAAAGGGGACCCTTTCCCTTTTTCAAATACATTACCACCACAACTTGAGCACCAGTGACTTTTCAATGGTTTATGACCAGAATTCCAGGCGCAAACCATTGATACATTTGTTACCAATTCAGCATTTAGAAGGGACACCCAAAACACATCCCTTCCAACTCCCGAATCAGTATCCTGTCACAATACCATTCAGGAATGTCAAAATCTTTACTGTTAGATCGGACATCCTTGGTGTGGTAGCCCTCCATATTTTTGGCTTCACCTCTCCTGTTTTTCTGAATTCGTTTTTATTGGCTTTAGGACTCTGTGTACTTCACCACTTCTAGCTAGAGCTTGTTTTCTATCAATAAAGTATGGTACAATTGTCATCTCCCTAAATGGCACCTTTAATTTACCTGTAAGTCCATAGTAAATTGTACTACTTGTACCCAGGGCCTGTAAATTAAATGCTATTGGGGGCCTGCCTTATCTTGATTTGCAAGAAATAGAACTGGGCAACTTAATAACCCCTTGCGAGCTTGAGTAAAGTTACAGAATGTAAAAGGGCTAACAAGGGAGCTTTTAACCAAACTACTTATAAAAAGATGTCTTTACAACTCAGAAGAATGATTCGTAAAATAGTAAAAATTGTATTGTTGTCATCACTCTATAAAGGCATATAATTAATGAAGGATTTTTTTTCAACTATTTCTGACTGTGACGGTACAATGTTGATGCATTCTTGGAAATTGCTTGCTGTGTACCCCTTTATTTAGTATGTTTTTCTTAACAATACATTGTTTTTTTAACCACATTATGATATACGCCTGTCTTTTTTATTTTTTCCATGTGTTATTCGTATGATATCTTCTTGGGACATTAATTCGAATAATATGATTTTGTATTTTATAACTAATCATTTGTACAATTGCGTTGTAAAGAAATATGTTTATAAGTAGTTTGATAAAAACTCCATTGTTTGCCCTTTTACCTTTCTATTATCCTGGTTTGCAGTGTTAGGTCCTTGAAGCTCCAGATCTTCTTTAGCTGAATGAAGGCAGCCCTTGCATTACTGATGCTTGCCTTGACATCAGCATCTGTGTGCCCCTGCTTGTCTATGACACTGCCCAGGTAATTGAAGGCCTCAACCTCTTCCAGTGCATCTCCCGAAGAGTGATTGCAGTTGTGCTGGCCTTGTTAGCCAAGATAAGGCTTTTTAACACCAATGTAATGTCGGTCCTTCTATATGGAGTAGAAACTTGGAGTGAGCACCATCAACAAAGTCCAGACTTTCATCAGCACCTACCAGAGGAAAATCCCTCTAATCCACTGGCAAAACACCACCAGCAACAGCAACCTGAGGGAGCAGACGTCCCAACTCACTGCTCATGAAGAAATTATGAAAAGACGCTGGGGCTGTATAGGTCACACCCTCCGCAAGCCCGCACCAAATGTCACCTGATCTGGAACCCTCAAGGCAAAATTAAAAGAGGGAGGCCAAGAAACACCTGGTGGCAAAGCCTGAAGGCTGACTACAGGAAAACGGGTTACACCTGGAGTCAGACTGAAAGAAAAGGGGGCTGGAGAGTCCTGGTTGATGGCATATACCCCAGGAGGGGTATTAGGCATAAATAAGTAAGTGGGCCTGCAGCACCCATTGTGCCACTCACAAAAGTAGCCTTTTAAAACATGTCTCAGGCCTGCCACTGCAGCCTATAGTTTAGTTTTAAACTGCCATTTCTATTAAACCAAACAGACCTTTTTTCAGGCCCAAACATTCCTTTTGAATATTTATAAGTCACCCATAACTTAGGCCCTAAAGGTTCACAGGGCAAGGTGCATTGTATTTAAAAAGTAGAACACATGGGTTTAGGTTTTACATGTCCTAGCAGTGAAAAACATCTAACGTTTCTTTCACTGCTGCAAGGCCTATCTCTCTCATTGCATAACACTGGGCTACCTTATTACATTTATTAAGTGATAACTTTAGATTGGGAGCAGCTAGAAATATGCTGCTAACACTCAAATTGTATTTTAACACCATCTTTATTGGTGAAGTTGGATTTTACAATTCTGAAAATTTCACTTTTAGAAAGATGGCATTTTCTTGTACTAACCATTTGAGCCTTCTGTAAGTATCCTGGGTTACATGACTGTGAATGGTTCTGCATCGGGTTTGTGTATTTCTTCAAGACAGTGACACAAAGGGGGCTTAAGTGTGGACAGGATAGGCCATTTTGATAGGATGACTGAGAGAAGCGGCATCCAGCACCACATGCACTTCAAAAGACTCTGCCTCACACACAAACAAAGGAATCTGACACTAGGCCTGCCTGTTGTTTGTCACCCTTAGACAGTTTGTAGCTTAACAAATGAATAGAAGAACTTTCTAAAACCAGATGGGAGGGTAGGACAGGGAGTGCACACAAAGGCTGGCATCATGTATAAGTATTGGATCTCCAGAGCCACTCTTCAGAACTCACCTGGACCTGTGAAAGTTACAGAAGGACTGCCCTGCTGCCAGATAACTTCTCTGCTGCTGAGGAACGACCTTGCTGTCTGAGAAGGAAGACTGAACCTGCTTTCTTTCATCCTAGTCTACCTAGAAAGACTCCACGGGCCAGTTGGCTGATCTCCTGTTTGACCTACAAGCACAAAACAAGCTTCAGACACTTCCCTACACCTATCCAGCTGACCTGCTACACCGGACCTGCCTGAGCCCAGCTAGGCTCTGCTGGAACGAGTCCTTGTTCCCCAAGAGAAGCCTCCTCTGGTCCTGGACCCTTGGCTCACATCAAACAGAACTCCTCCTTGCCTAAGTGAAGGTTCCATCAAATCTACACGAATCCCTGCAAAACATTGTAGCAGAGCTGAGAGCTTCATTGGATCCGACGTTGAGCGTCACAAAGCCTCCCCGCACAGCTGCAAGCCTAATCAGAACTGATGTTGAGTGTTGCTAAGCCTTGAAAAGCAACACTGCGCAGACCTTGCCCCAAGGATAAAAGGTATCACTCACTGCAGTTGAAACTTAGTACTGTGCCCTTCTGAGCAACATCGCGGTCAGCCAGAACTTGTAACTTTGTCCCTGTCCAGTGCAACCATATACCCTCAGTTGGCACTTTGTGCATTTGGGAGCCACTTTCACTCAAAACTCTAAAAATCAATATCTCTGGTACTACTGATTGGATTTTTGTCAATCTGGTATCATTTTTGTTTTAAATTTAGTCTATTTTTCTAAATAGGTTTGGGATTTTTCTGGTGTAAACACTTTACACTTTGCCTCTAAGCTAAAACTGACTGCTTTCTGCTACGCTACCAGAGAGTTAAAACAGGTTAATTTAGTGACTTTTATGGTTCACCCTGACAAGGATTGTGGTTGTTGCCTTAGTGCAGCTTTCACCCTTCTCAACCAATAACCCAATTTCTTGCAATTACCAACTACTAAGATGGGTTTTGCACGTGGGCCAAAACATTTTGTGGTCACAAACTCTGAATCGGAGTGTTTGCTACTGCAAATTTTTTTCCTATGTCTGGCCCACTGTCGATCCCATTCACTCTGGTTTGCCTCTCCAGGCTGTATCCTATCTTGCTTATACTCTTTTTCTATGATCTGAAAAGTTCTGCCTATTCTTCACGATCCTGAGCTACTTCCTGTTCTCTGTTTTGCCTTCTGTACGTTGCTTTCTCTGGTCAACTTAATTTTTCTTTAGAGTTAAAAATTTCTTATGTAGCTTAATTCATACACAGTTGTAGCACATTATCAGATGCACTTTATATGGGGCTGTGAAGTAGTACCAGTAATAGTCTGGGGCCCTCATTTACGAAAAGTGTACCATCACTGCCGGAAAACAGCCATGCAACACTTTCATAACGCCATCCTTGCAACACTGTACGTACTGTATGGAGCTGCATGTCGCAAGGATTTACAGATAAGTCAGTAATCCTGATGTATCTGTGGGCTCAAAAATGGAGATTGCTGGAGTGCGTCTGAAAACTGACGCAACTCCAGCAATGTGTCATTTCACATGGGGCAAGCCCCATGTGAAAGGCACTGCGTCACCCCCACGCCTGCTTCAAGCAGGGGTAAGGATTTGACGCACTGATACTGTAGAAGTGTTGCAGTGAAATCTCACTTCTACGTGGCTTTCCTGCATCGGAACGCCCACCCTGCATACATTATACCTGTCGCAGGTATAATGTAGCTCAGGGGTGTACAAAGTGACGCATCTGAGTAGATACGTCACTTTGTAAATATCGCGCAGCATGGCACATTTTTTACGCTGCTTCAGCGTCACAAGAAGTGTCGCAACGGCAGTGTAAGGGCCTCATAAATAAGGCCCTGGGAGGCTATGAGACCCCTGATCAGAGGATCCAATTCTATATATAGTTAAGGGGAAAAGAGATAATAATGATATGGAACACTGTGTTTTTTCCAAGCCCCACCCAAGTAGCTGCGTTTCTTGGCAGCAGTGTGGCTCATTCCCAGCCAGGCCTACCTCTGCTTGAGACAACCTCCTGTAGTCAAGGTGACCTTAACTTTTCCACACTGGTCTGGAGTTTCATGCAGGAGAAGGTCATGAAGCCATGATTGCTGGTAGATCTTACACTGCACTGTTTGGAGTTGATGGCATGTTGAAAGTAGCTGGTTTCTGGCCTGTTGCTATGACCTCACAGTAGGTTTGAAGCTGTTGACTTGCAGATATATCCTTACATTTTTACTGACTAGGCCAGAGAGCCTGACCGTGTACATTTACAGTAATGTGAGGTGAAACACTCAGCCCAAGACATATAACTCATGCATGTTGTTGCTTTGCCAAAGCATTAGGCAGGCAGCAAAGATTTGTGTATACCAAAAGTCAAACCACTTTGCTTATGAAATAATTCTCTCAACTACAAAGTGAGAGTCCTTCAAAGTAATAACTGTGATATAATCTTGGGATTTTAATGATTTATGTATGGCCTAATGAGTTTTTTGAGTCTCTTTAGGGGCTGTACATTCAAGATTAACATTTACAAAATTATTTTCTTTGCATAATCTTTTTCTGTTGTTTTCAACATTTGATAGTCTTTTCACTGAAGGTCTACGCTGCCTTCGTGTTTTTTTCATTCATCTGTGATACTATTTCGTATTTTTAGTGAACCCTACTGCTGAATCGGTAGAAACAATACTTTATAGATCTCACTGCGGGGACTGATATCTATAGGCATTGCTCAGCGCTGCTCTGATCTACAGGATACATTGGTGAAGCAGGTAAGGCCACATAGATGACAAATGAACACAGTCATGAACGGTTGATCTTCTGAGTGTTTTCTATGATCTTCCAGCAGACTACTTTTCTAGAAAAACACCTATTTTAATGATGACCAATCAAAAGTTAAAAACTTTACGAATCCCTAGATTTTTCAACCAATCTCTTTAGAATCAACTGGAAAGTTTTTTTCTTTTCATTTAGGTGCCATCTGATCTATTGTGTGTCAAATGTGCATCTTTGAGAGACATATACTGGTATAGTGGCGACCAGTGAAAAAGTATCCTTCTGTTTTTGACAATGTTCCGTATTCTGAGCCATTAGGCACAGGCATGTAAATGGTGTATGCCAGACAGTGACGCCTAATTGAAGTGATCATGCTACGGTAAAAAGATATATAGGGGCATATTTACAAGGACTTAATGCCACCATAACGTCACTTTTTAAGATGTTCTGGTGGCGTTAAGTCCTTCGCCTTATTTACAAGGTGGTGTTAAGCCACTTAACCCCTTCGCAGCGGCGCAAATTCCGCCGCGGCGCTGGTGGGGGTGCGGGGCGCCGCCATGCTCGTGACGGAACCACGCCGTCATGAGTCACGGACGAGCTGTGCTCATGACGGCGTGGTTCCGTTACGACTCCGCCCACTCGTTATTTCACACGCACAGGCAGGGAATCAGTGACGCGTGGGCAGAGCGGCCACAGCATGACGGAACCACGCCGTCATGAGCACACGCCGCCCGTGGCTCATGACGGCGTGGTTCCGTCATGCGCACGCAAGGGGTTAATGTGGCTTAATGCCGCCTTGTAAATAACGCCCCCTTTAACGCTACACTAAGCCTGAAAGGGGCGTGCAATGGGCGTTGGTGTGGGCGTTATGCCGCAACACATATTGATTTTGATGTTGCTCCCTATTTACAATGGTCTAAACATGGAGCAACGTCAAAATTAAGACCAAAAAAAACCTGTTCATGATATGGAGAACCGAAATGAGGAGAAATGATACATTTTTCCTTTTGTTTGCTGCTTCTATGTGTGCGTTTTGATGGGGTGACCCACGTAAAACTACCAGACCTGGGTCTGTTAAGCAGTACAGTACAAGATCTGGTCGTGGTAAAAAATTGTAATACAGTTGAATATCATAAAAGCATTCATCACTCATTTTTTGTATAATGCGCAAGTCATATTTAATTCCAAGTTTTGACAAGCATTAAATGCGAAATAAGTTCAAAGCATTTTGATGGCAACACAGTTGCTCCAAAGAATAATAACAGTGATATTGTTATTAACAGTGCTCTCGAAGTGGAGAAAGAGGAAAGTGTGGGGTAGGAAGTGTTGAGTCAGAGAGTGAAGGACAGGAAAACGTATGTACATCTTTTACACATGAAATGAAACCTTTCCAGCCTAACCTAGGTCAACTTTTCCTTTATCTACACATAGCTCAATTATACATGTTAGTCATCACATTTAGTCCATTGAGCTTGTAGTGAAGGTGGTGAGTAGTCTATGTTTCGACCCCAGGATAGGAGGGTAACGTATGTCCTCACGTAGGGGTCTTCTTCAGGACAGGGCAGTGAAGAGCACTTGTGGTCAAGGCACAGCGGGTGAGGCTCCAGAAAGGGGCAAAGCTCGAATGTAGCTTTGTGTCCATAAGTGAGGTCATCAATCTCTCACAGGGCGGAGTAAATCCAGTCAGAGTCTCATACGCGACCGTCCGGCTCGAGCAAACGTCCTCATTCCATAATGGACCATTGTGGTGAATGGAAAGCCAGGAATGGCTGAAGGCGTCACACAGTACAATGGGCAACTATGTAAAAAGTTTTAAAACAAGTTTCACTTTGTGATTTTTGGCCTAATTTTTTTTAACCAATCACAGATTAAGCAGTGAAGTCGTGAAAGCGCAAATATTCCATGGCATGTGCAGATATTAGAATTAAAGTGATAATTGTCAAACATTAAAACTCATCTAAAACACTGAAAGTGCTAAACATGGACTGCCTACCACAGTGACAGGTCTAAGGGGCGATAGGACCAATGCTATGGCATCACCTGCAACCCTTTGGTCACGCTTTGTAGTAGCAACAACTGAATGTGTCTAAACTGAGAAGATGAACATAAAACCTAATTGCTGGTGCCTGTGTTCCCATCCAGAGCCGAAGCTTTGGTGTATTTCACAAGCCCCAGCCTCTCAGTTGAAATATTGTTGGGACTTTTGCCCAAGTTTCCTACAGAAGCTGGTGCCGGTGCGCACAGCCTCAGACAGTTATCCACTGTGGTACCTGTCTCACAAGAGCTCTGCCATTATGCAGGCCAACGGGCCCAAACACTGATCTATGTCATGGCTTCAGGAGCAGCAACAACACCAGCCCCCTATGCAGACCAAGGGAGCTCAGGTTAAGGATTAAAAATTACCTCTGGAGCTAGTACTAATTTCTTCCACCTGCAATGAACCATTGGCCTACGTCCCCACTCTGTTCCATCACCAGTTCACAGTTTCCCTTGTATTGCTTCATCCTTAGCCTCTTCTACCTGCTTCCTCCTCCTGCAGCCTTTGCTTGCTTTTTCCTCCTGTACCAAATAAACACATGCTCCAAGCTTATCCCCCACAGCCCTGAGGCTGTTCCTCAATCCCACACCATCCCCGAAAGCCTCAGGCGGGATCTCCCTTTTTTTGTCATGCTCTCCCCTCTTGCACCGGCCATGTAGCTGTTCTGGATCCATAACAACCCAGCAGCTACCGGCCAATATCAAGAATTCCATTCCCAGCCAAAGTTTTTGAAAAACTGCTTAATAACCAATTGACAGAATTTATAGCATCTAAACACTTTTTAGACCAATCCCAATATGGTTTCAGGGAAGAGCATGGAACAGAAACTGCATTGGTTATGGCAGCAGAGGAACTTAGGAGCATATTAGACGCAGGAGGGAAGGTCGCCTTGATTCTATTGGATCTCTCGGCAGCCTTCGACACTGTGAACCACGAGATACTCTATGCTCGTCTAGCAGAGTTGGGGCTTCAAGAATTTGCACTCACGTTGATGCAATCTTTTCTAAGAGACAGATCCTTCTCGGTCAAATTGGGAGATTTCACATCCAAATCCTTTAAATCTCCTTGTGGAGTGCCTCAGGGCTCCTCCCTGAGCCCCACGCTTTTTAATGTTCATGTTGCTCCGCTGGCAGATATTATCAGGCAGTGTGGGTTTCTTCTAGTATCGTATGCTGATGACACCCAAATAGTGGTGTCAGTTGCAGGCAATATGGAGGAAACAGATGAGCGATTCAATGACTGCATGACGCAGGTAGATTATTGGATGCAGCTAAACTGCCCAAAGCTGAACAGTGACAAAACCGAGGTTATGCTGTTGGGATCAAAGACAGACTTTTGGTCTCTCGATTGGTGGCCTGCCAGTTTGGGCGACTGCCCAAAACCAGTGGGCAAGGTTAAAAATCTGGGAGTCACATTTGATAACAAACTGACTTTTGACGCCCAGATAAATAACCTCTCTTCGACCATCTGTTATATTTTAAAGATGATTAGAATAGTTTGCCCACTCATTCCTCCCGATTCACGCAAAACATTGGTCACAGCATTGGCCCTGTCCAGACTGGATTATGGCAATGCCTTGTATGCAGGGATCCAAGTCCAACATCTCTCAAAACTCCAGCGTCTACAGAATGCTTCTGCAAGGCTGGTACTCGACATTCCCAGAGCTGAGCCAGTTGGACATAGATTGAGAGCCCTCCATTGGCTACCCATGGAAAAAAGGATTATGTTCAAATCACTGTGCCTGGCGTTTAAAGCCCTGCATGGGTCAGGACCACAGTTCTTGAGAACACACCTGAAATGGTATGTGCCGACCAGAAGTTTGAGTTCAGCCCACACAAAACTTCTACAAGTCCCTAGGTTTAAGCAGGTGAGGTGGGGAGGGAGAAGCTTTTTGTTGCGGACTGCCAAAAACTGGAATCTTCTACCGATCGCGATAAAAAGCAGCCCTTCACTTTCGCATTTCAGAAAAGCCGTAAAAACGTGGCCTTTCACCTGTTAAGGCACCACACTACTCTTTACAGGAATCCTCTCTGCATCGGAGTCAGCGCTAAGACGCCTTCGGGCAATCGCTCGCTTTATAAATTTCTAATCAAATCAGATGGAACTGACTAGGTATCTAGGTCTGCAGTAAGAACGGGTATTCTGCAGGTGCCTTTTTAGAAATGTGTATATCCATGACATTTGTATAATTTTTAGGTCTCACCTAAGACAGAGAATTTGCTGCTTGCGCAAGCACTGTTGTTTGCAAGACATGTTTTATACAACAATGAGCTTTGACAATGCTTGCTATGTGTGCAGCATAAGCGGTTTGCTCATGCAAGTGTTGGGTGATTGTGAACAGTGTGAGTGAATGCAGCATGAGTTTTGAGAGTGTTGGGTGAAATGTGTGCCAATGTGAGTGCATGGCGAGATACATGAGTGCAAGGTAAGAGAAGGGCACATGTAAGTGGCGGATGAGAGGAGTGCATACAGAGTGAGAGGAATGAGCGCAGGGTAGGTGGTGTGAGAGGTGTAAATGCAGAGTGAGTGATGTGCATGTGTACGTGCTGGATGACCAGTGTGCCTGTGTGAATGCAGGGTGAGTGGTAAGAGTGGTGGATGAATTATGGGAGTGACTGTTGAGCGCATGGTGAGATAAGCTAGTGAAGGGTGAGAGGTGTGTCCCTGTGAGTTCTGGAAGGCTATTGTGCCTGTTTGCAAGAAACATGAGTTGAGCAAATGATGGGTGAATGTAGTGCCTGTGTGAGTGCAGGCTGAGCAGTGTGCTTGTGTGAGAGAAGGGAGTGCAGGGTGAGTGGTGTGAATCCAGGGTGAATGTTGTGCCTGTTAGAGTAGTGTGAGTCCAGGGTGAGTGGTGTGCCCATTTGAGTGCAGAGTGAGCTGTGTGAGTGAACATAGTGCCTATGTAAGTTCAGGATGAGTGATGTGCTCGTGAGAAAGTAGGGGGAGATGAGTGAGTTATGTGAATGCAGGGTGAGGGATGTGACCTTTTGAGTTTGGTTGTGGGTTAAAGTGCAGAGGGGGAAGAATGAATGTAAGGTGACTGATATGCTTTATTGAGACTGAGTACATGGTGAGTGGTGAGACTGCCGAGTGAGCAGTAAGAGTGACAGGTGAGTGGAGTGTCAAGTGAGTGCAGGGTAAATTACAATTGTGCAGAGTGAATGGCGTGAGTGCATGGAGAGCGGTGTACGTACAGTGTTATCACTGTGAGTGCAGGGTGAGTGGTGAGACTGCAGGGTGCGAGTGACAGATGAGTGGAGTGTCATGTGAGTGCAGGCTAAGTGGTGTGCTCCTGTGGTAGCAGGGTAAGAGGAGGATGAATGGCTTGAGTAGATGGTGATCATTGTAAATAAAGTGTGATTTCTGTGAGTGCAATGTGAATATTGAGAATGGTGGGTTAGTTGTCTGAATGCACGCTCCGAGTAACTCGGCATGTTTGGTATCCAAGGTAGCGAGTGGGGCCTCAGATATAATTTCTATGATGGTATCTATCAAGGATGGAGGGTGGAGAAAATAAATAACTTGTGGGTCTTGTGCAACAAACTTTCAGACTATTAATATGGATTTTTATGTGATATATTGATATGTATTGAAATTGGAAATGATGTGGCATAACTGCCAAAGCTGCTGTGCTCATTTTGAGTTGGTGAACAAGTTTTGAGTCTAGGCGCCAGCTCAACATATTGTGATTCTGGGCGAATCGCTTTATCTCCCTGTGCTTACAAAAATGAATGTGTCCTTGTATAATATAACTGGTGCTCATCAAAAGTGCCTCACTACCTTCTGGAGGGCTCAAACTATATAAAACTGCAAAATAAACATAGCCTAAGTTACTTTTCAGGAAATGAATTCTCACACTATGGCAACAAAAGTAATTTGCAAGTGTAAAGACTAGTCATGTTAGAGACAGGGACTCTGGGAACCCGTGAAAAGACAACGTGGCCTCATTATCAAGTAAATGTTTTTTTAAAGACCTGTGAAACACTCCAGTGTGGTTGCCAAAAGACGCCAGTCAAGCCAGCCCACAGGAGATCAAGAACTGTGTGTGTCCATGAAGCTGCCTCACCCCGGGCTGACACACAGGAGGGGGTGGGGGGTGGAGCTAATGCCACGTACCCTATGGGCGCTGCGTGCCTGCACTGAGGGCTATGTCTTCAAGGTGTAACCTGCTATCAGGGCAGAGCCCACTCCTCCCAGATATGCAAACTGCCCCTCTGAATCTCATAGTTTGACCTGGTTTTTAGAGGTGAGAACCAAAGCAGTGACGCTTTACTCTGTGTGGCTCACTTCTCTGCTGCATACATATAAAATGTACACATAATGTGTATATTAACAAGCTACGGTGAAAGGGTACTGTAGGTCACAGTGTTCGTGTTACACCCACGTGCAGTTCTTAGATTACAAACCAATGGCACAACAGATCTAAAAATGAGGCAACCACGGGCCCTGGGGACAAAGTACTAGTACTATCTGCAACCAGTTCAAAGTCCTCTACATCTCGTGGGAGTGCCCCAGCCTGTATCTAAATCTTTACTGATTTTCATTCTGACATAAAAAAAAAAACAGGGCAAGAGTCTGGCGTCCACCCACTATTTTCACAGGGTGAACGCCATCCACCATGCCAAGAATTTGGGCCCCACACACAGGGCCGGTTTTAGGGCGGTGCGACCGGTGCCACCGCACCGGGTGCTGGCTTCCTGGGGGCGCCCTGTTTGAACGTTTATTAAGCTTTTGAAGCACCTGCTGCAGCGTTTCTTTCCGCCGGCAATTACCAGGCCTCACATAAATGTCAAGAAAACTCGTGTGATTAATTATCTTCCTGGAGAGAGATCAGTGTTTTGTAAAGTTGAGGTTTTGACTTAGGTGAAGTTAGTGCAGAGGGTTAATATGCCTGCTGCAAAGAACGTGTACCAAGTAGATTACAGAGTGGGTATGATGTAAACAGATCAGCAGGTTACTGCTTTCAAAAGAGACATCCTTTTGTTACTTGCAATTAATAATTTAAAGTCCTAATATAGAATAGTGAGCTATTAACTTTCATCGCAGAACTGCATACACACCACAAAGTGTACATTATTAGAACATTGATTAATGTTGCAAAAAGGGTTAATTTGGCTAGAAATCGATTCTTATTATTAAAGAAAACTCCCAACTATGCTTTCTTTTTCGACTCTGCGTTTGTGCTTCTCCACACCAACCACTCTTAAACTATACTGCCTACCAGTATGGATGACATGTGACTCCTACACTTTCAGTCCTTTGGCTTATGTAACATTTCCTATACACGGATTTACACACTATGATTGATTGTCTCTGTGTAATGTGTGTGTGATACAAAGTGCTCGGACACCCTACACTGGTATGAGTGGCGCTATATAACTAATTCAATGCATCTGAGAGAGTGTGGTTATGGTGACTTGGTCACTGTTAAAGGTTAAAGGGTGCTAGTGAGAGAATCCGTGGTGGAGGTGGTCATGGGGGGGGGGGGGCGCCAACAAACATTGTTGCACAGGGCCCACCAGCACTAAAGCCGGCCCTGCCCACACAACAATGTGCTGAACTCGTCCTGGTCTAATTCCCAAACACCGGGACACTTTCAGCAGCGTCTGCTTTCCATCTGCAACAAGCAACAAGTGCAGGCGGTGATAGGGCTTTCTTATTTAAGACTCCGGCTGGGCCCATAACAAAGGCCGGATTTGAGTGGTCATCAGGCCTCCTTTTGTGAGTCCCTTGGCTGGGAGCAGTCAGGAGCGCCACACCTGATGAAAATGAGCCGGAGGGGAAACAAAGGCTCAAACCTTGTTAGCACTTCACACATACTCAAGAGAGGCAGCTTTTCACTTTGTTTTCACTTTGTTCAGTCCGTGTTTAGCAGATATGCATGCACTGTAAGAATGTCAGATGTGTTGGTCTTTCCCAGTATTTACACAAAGCAAATTGCATTTATATAGAGCTTACTAGACCTGAGGAGGTGTTGAAATAATTTAAGTACCACTATTTGTTTAGGTTTCGCTGAGCCCAGCGCATGCGCTGGCTCGAAGAGACATTTTGTAAGGGACTTTTCAAAGTGCTACCGCTGGCATAGAGCTACAGTGCACGAGGCGTGCATGCGCGCAAAGCAGCCATTTGGCTTTACGTCGCTCTCCCTCATAGCCTCCTCTCCACCCCCTTCCCTGCTGCTATTTCACAGGTCGAGCTTCAGTGCCCACAAGACCTGCTGCATTCAATACAAAATGACTTTTACCCCACCCCTGCCTGCCATCGGTTCACTTCAATGCCGTTCTTCTTGACTGCCTCCAAACTTGTTTGCTCAGCCATGCCTCACTTTCGTTTAAGTCTGAGTAGGCGCACCGGGCAAACACAGTGTACTTACGCTCACGTTCCTTCTCTGTCCTTCAGGAGAACTCTTTTTTTAAAATTGTTTTCTGACCATCGCGGACCTCCATCTGTACTTTCACCCGATCTGCTTTTAAATTGTTGCTTTCTGCCTGCGTTTTTAAACGTCGTGTTTTGAACGTCGAGTTTGTTTAGTGCTGATAATTAACTAACTTCCATCGGCACATCCACCCTTCTGCACTGGACCCCTTAGTGTGTACGGCAAAGCAACCAAATTTGTTCATTTAGTGACACTAGGGAGGAGCCTCTTTAAACCTGTGCACAAAATTGGTGTAATCATTTTATTAAATAAAAAATAAACGCCGCAATTGCACATGTACATTTCCGTAAGAAACTGACTGAGGGCTCCTACCCATATGACAGGGATTGTAGTGAAGATTGCTATCTATATATGTACAATGCTAAGTTAGCACAACCGCGTTAGATGTTAGAAAGCCATCTTGCCGCTTTTGCTGCTTTTGCACACGACACTGTAGTCACATGTTATTAATTTGAGAAATGCTTGCTCGACTTTGCTTCACAGGAGAACTGTCTGTTGTTCACATCCCGAACAGTGAGCAGCGACCTTGGACTGTACATCGTGTAAGGAAACAGTCTGGGTCGCTAGACGGTGCATGTTTTTGGGTTCAGGTTGATCGGCCCACTATTTAGCCATAACACGCACGCAGCTGCAAATACCTGAAGGTCGGGTGCTTTTAATATTGCAGTGTTACATGTTTTTCAACACATTCAGAAGAAGAGCTTTCCCAGGAGCAGAGCCTAGCTGATCCTGTGATGTGATCTCACTGAGCTGATCTTTACGGTATGGGGTTCCCCATTCAAGCCTTGAGACCTTTAACTAGTCTAATAATAAGAATATTAGTATGCTAGCGAAAGCAAGGTGGCTGAGATCCACTGTCATTTTAGTATGATTACTCCTTTCATTTACTATGGTATTGTAACTATGCTGATGGTTCATTTGTCTGCTTATGTTACCCAAAGTTCTTCATCTTAGGACACAAGGTTTATAAAATAAACTCTTTAAACTTTACCGTGTCTCTGTTTATTCTGTTGTGGACTGATATGAGAATAATTATGAACAGGTATTTCTGATTCCCACCATTCCTGAGAATACCCTAAGTCGCTTGTCCTGGGTTGTCTATACACTGGGACCGCCGAGATAAAACTCGGATAACGAATGGGACACTGATGCTGGTCGGATAAGGGGTTCTGGGTTCTGAGGTGAGTTTTTGGTACATCACAATTCACTGAGTTCCTGGTTTCCTGTGCATAGTTCTGTGCATAGGCAGAATCCCTGCAACATGGCGCACCTAACGTTTGGTCTATTGATTTGAAACGCCTTAGTAGTGCTTATATTAGTCCACAACACCCTCACTCTAGTTTCCGGTTGACGGGAGTGACGGTTTAACCTACCTGTGTTTCGACTAATAGGTTCCTTCAAGCTTGATCATTAAAAAGGTTATTTTTACTGAACCCCAGTGCTACTGTTGATATCGTTGATACTCTTTAGTGTGTCCTGATGGCGGTTGAGATCGCCGCACATAGTCATGCAGCTCTGCGCCGTCATTTGACAACGTATGGGGTGCCGGATGATGGGATGGCTATTATTTTTGTGGTGAGCGCTGATGCGTCTTACCCGTATGAGTTGTTTTACTCTTGGGTGACTTTCCCGGCGGTGGATGATGATGATACGTTTCATTCCTTTACTGCCACACAGATACCTGCGGTCTATACCCCGTATAGGACACAAGAAATTCCAATCTCAGCCTGACAGCATACAATTTGGTTTAATGGCGCCCTTCCCCATTCGGTTGCACCGGCGAGAATGGGCCCGTTGTCTATTGCAGGGGCCACATGGCCGGTGCTGGCCGGCTTTACGCCTCATCCCCGCTATCTCACGGTGGCGGTGGCTGAGTTGCGCGTACTACACACCGCCCTGATTACTGTCCATAGGGCTTTGGTGCAGTACGTGTCACGCAACGTGCAGGTGGGGGCACCAGATGTTGCGGGACAACTAACGGACCACCACGCGGTGGTTATTAGTCCTGTTATGGTTAATTCGGTAGTCGGCAAGCGCCCCCAGAATAAGGATGAATTTCCTTACTGGCTTGCTGAGAAATTTGACCAACTGGAGGCGGTTTTTCCGCATACCACTCCTGTGGAGAAACACAGGATACTCACCATTAGTTTGCCGAAAGACTTAGTCCCAGATATGGCTGATTGCACAAACTGGGGCAAGGTCTTTGCCGCGACCTACTCGAAGTGCTATGGCACTCCGTCTATGTCTGTACTACCCTCCGTCATCAAAAAGGTTCAAGAGAATCACAGTGGGGAGGCTGCTATTGAATTGGGAATGAGGCTTGTCGACAGCTTCGATGTGGTATGTTCCATGGTGATGGGCAACCTCAAAGGAGATGCCATGCAGTTCCAAGTTGCTAATATGATGGACCGCGTGGATGAACTCGACAAGCCCAAGGAGTTCGCTAAAATAATTGCGAAAGCATACCGGACCGTGGGCCGTAGTGCTTTGGGTGTAAAACCTACTGTAATCATTCCTGATATAGTACAACAAACTAAGGTGAGCTCGTCTACTAAAGACGAACGCCCCAATTTTCCTAAACAAAGTTGGCGCACAAAGAAACATGGGAAGCAGCAACAGAAACAGGGGTCTCGTCCTGCCTCGCCCGTGCGTCGTCCAGCAAACGCACATATGATCTGCGCGATCGATAACGTATTAAGTCACCTGATAGATTTCAGGTTTCTGAACAACGCTCTCCTCGTTCTTCACAGGAAACATCGGCTTCACAATCCGGTGGCGGAGACCGTGGGAAAGGAAGGGGTGCCCAAGGTCGTGAGCAACCCCGACAGACTGACGGCAAAGGCAAGCAGGACGAGTCTGCACGTCAAAGACCCCCGTTTCAGAAGAAGAAAGTTGCTGCTCTAACAGCGAGGTATGCCACGGATAGTGCGGACGCAGCTTCAGAACCTGACATGGGCACTAACGCTGCTCGACAGCGCGGCGGAAGTTACAGTAGTGCGACGAGCACTGCGTCCATATCTGGTGGCGACAGCAACTGATACATTTGTGAATATTGAAACTGCTGACACTCGCGTGGCTCCCCCTGATAGACTGTATAATATAGTCCTCTTAATTGAGGGTGACATCCAACGTACAATTCAAGGTTTTTTTTGGGATAATCTGACCACTTCCTATGATATTCTATTGGCGGAGGCAGATTGGCCCCCGGCTTTCGTTTTAGATGCTCCTAGAGGGGAGGAGATGATCCTCCCGTCCTTTGCGCACACAGTGCCGAAGGACCAAGCTAAAAAGTATGCCGGGGAGTGGCCGCAGGTGCTCCCACCTGCGTTATATCGTAATCAGGTTGGCTGGGATAAATTGTCCCCAAGCCATGAGATTCCGTTGCGAACCACACCCCAGCCACAACCCCTATACCCCATGCGTCGCGAAGGAAGACCTCACGTCGCGTCTATCCTTGAACAATTGAAATATCAAGGAGTAATTGAAACATGTGTGTCACCAATGAATAATCCTTTATTCACTGTGACAAAGCCCGACGGGCCGTACCGCCTAGTTTTGGATTACCGGCATCTAAACTCTCAATGCCGGACATGTGCAGTACAAAATACTCACAGTTCGGCTCTCGTCGATAGTCTCGTGAGAAAACGGTTTAAAACCACACTTGACATTTCCAATGGCTTTTACAGCCATAACCTGTCCTCTCTTAGTAGTGAGTGGACGGCATTTACCTCGTGTGGCAAACAAAAACAATTCAGAAGACTACCGATGGGCTATAAAAACAGCCCTGGTGTCTTCGCCGCTCGCGTTGTCTCTCTGTTAGAGAGCATAGACCCTGATGCGTACTCGTATGTGGATTATATTTATCTCACAGATGACGAGTTGGAACCGCATCTCCGTCGCGTTGATCGCATTATTGTTTTGTTTGCAGACTTCAGTTACAAATTCAACTTTGCGAAGTCACACATTGCGGAATATACAGTGTTGTTCTTGGGATACGAACTCAACAATGAAGGTCGAGGATTGGCTCCGCACTTCCTAGAGAAATGCGCGTGCCTACGCGCTCCCATGACACTGAAGAAATTACAATCTCTGCTGGGTTTTCTGAATTTCGGTTGAACTTACATTCCAGATTATGCCCAGCGTATCAAGCCGCTTTATGCCTTGATACAACCTACTTTTTCCAAATCATGTTGGCTGCCAGAGCATTCAACTATATTGCAATCATTGCAAGCTGATCTTCTTGCTTCAAAATACTTACTGACGCGTGATAACCACACCAACCTGGTCATAAGAATTGTGCCAGGCGCAGTGGGTTTCACATAGTTAACGTTCAAGGAGGGCGACACCGTCCCCATTGCCTACAAATCACACTTGTACACTTCGGCTGAACTGCGATTTTCCGCTGTCGAGAAAGTTCTGACGGCAGTGCAGATGGCGATTCTGAAAGAACGAGCGCTATTGCAAGGTAAACGCATGTTGGTGGTAACACCATATCCTGCCCTTGAGGCGGTGACAAAAGCAAGTGTACCAAATTCTAAGGCTTTGCATCCAAGGTGGATACAATGGGCCACTTCCTTGACATAGCCGGACGTCACATATACCTTTGACGCGGCACTTCAGACTCAGGAGTTTTTGCAGTATGAATTCGTTCATCCAGCTCCTCTGTCTTTGCGCCCACTCGAGGATTACGCTTGTGTCATTTACACTGACGGTTCTGCGCAACCGGCAACTGGATGAAAGCACGCCTATTCAGCGGCCTGCGCAATTGTGGTCGGTACTTTCGTAAATGGTGATTTCCAATCCGATGTCGTGCATACGCAGTCATTGGGTGATTGTACCGCGCAGTTGGCGGAGCTTCGTGCTCTTGTGCTAGCGCTGGAGTTTGCTGATCCCCGAGTCACTACCCTTATAGTGAGTGACTCATTTTATTGTGTCCAATCTTACAACGACAATCTACATTTTTGGTCTCAGAATGACTACCATGATTCAAAGGTAGCACGATTAAGCATAACACGCTTTGGGTTCGAGTGGCAGAACTTAAAGAACATCTGCCTCTCGTGAATGTTATTCACACTCTTGGTCACCAACGAGTTGGTGTCCATGCTGTCGGCAACAGCTTGGCTGACGAGGCAGCAAAAACAGCAGTGGCGACATACTTAGTAACAGCAGTTACAAGATCCAAAAGTAAGATCGATGATGACATCTTGGCAGCTATTGCTGCTACAGAGAAGGGAACGAAATTTCCTAGAGGTTTCCCTTCTCGTTACCATTATCGCTTAAGTCCTGATAACGTCCCTTTAGTGAGGATTAATGACGTTGGTGACAGATTGATTACCAACGCGGACTGCACACCATCTTTGATACTAGCAGCACACGAGGACATGGCGTCCGCGCATGCCGGTGTTGCAGCTACTGTATCTCTGTTGCAACAACGTTACTGGTGGTGCGGTTTATATAAACAAGCCCGTGCTTATGTTCTTAACTGTGACATTTGCCAGCAGATAAAATCTTCAACTGCGGCGCGCCCACCACAAACTCAGTTGTACATATCTAATAAACCACTGGGATGTGTTTATTTAGATCATTGCGGTCCATTTACCTCTGATACTGCGTACAAATACATCTTGGTTGCAGTGGATTTGTGCCCACATTTTCTGTGGGTGTGGCCACAAAGGAGTGCTGATGCCTGTACTGTCATCAAGGATTTGCGTGTCTTTGTTGGAAGTTTTGCATGTGGTACCTTTCATTCTGATCAGGGCCCTGCGTTCGCCTCTAAGGCGTACAAAGATGCCATGAGAAATTTGGGGGTCCAAGTCAAGTTTTCGTCTCCATACCGAACTGGCCAGCCCACTTATATGACGTGCAACGTGCACTTAATAATCTCCCTAGAAGGTCTCTGGGTGGGGGACCCCATACATGATGCTCTTTGGCATACGAATGTTTGTCCCGGACCTTGATGGTCTAGACATGGCGGCGTCAGCCGCACCCTTTGACGTAGATGATCACTGTGCTGTATTGCAGAATCTTCAAGAAGCCAGAGACAGTCTAGCGAAGGAACACGTACCCTCCTCATCTGATGCTGCGCTTCAGATTCCGGTAGTCGGCTGGCTACCTCGAGTTGGTGATCAGGTCCGTGAGAAGGTGGAGAACAAGAAGGAGTTTAGCCCCTCTTATCGTGCACCAGTTCCAGTGCTTGGAGTACAGGGTACAAGAACAGTCATTTTACCTCCACTTCCTGGTCGTAAGGATAAGAGGTACATCTCCATTGACAATGTCAAGCTACAGCGAGTGGACGATTCTTCTTAGTATGACACTAGCAGTTTCTTGCCCTTCGATGCTGAGGAATTCTGTTGTGGCCCCGGCTTCTGACACCTTGCCTGATGTTGCCATCGAGATGCATACAGTTACTGGTTCTTTATTGCCACCGACACCTGGTGGTCTACCTGAAGATATTGAGTATGCTTATCCTGCGGATGTTCCATTGCCTGTTTTACAATCCACCACAGTTACCCAGTCACGATACTCTTTTGACAATGATTCAATGACTTCCATTGCCCCGTCGAAAGTTTTGATTTTTATGGCCTGGTTCAAAAGACATTTTTTAATTCCCCCTTGGACTTACATTTGGCTGTTGCTCATATGTATTTTTTTGTTTATGTCCATTGGCTTTGTGGTAGTGTTTTTTAGACTTATCAATAGACACTACCTGAAAGAACGCTCTACAATTCGACTAATTGATGGAACTTTGGCCCCCCACTCCTCATCACATATCATAAAAAGGGACCAGACTTTTGTGAACATTACTGCCTGACCTGTACGTGATGGAATAGCTTGAGATGCTGTAAAATTTCAAATTCATGGCCCCACTGAAGTAATCAATGTGCCAAATGTATTTTGTGTTTCTATGGGTGATGTCGTTAAGCAGAACATCCACTCGGATGACTGGGATGTTCAGGCCATAGAAGCACTGTTTTCTGATTTGAAATATTATGCTGCATTTGATGCTGAGGATTTGTATTTAGATACTGCTAATTATGATGAGCAATTCTGTTATCAACATTATGGCACGCATTTCCTATACAAAGCAAATACGTTTAGAAATTTTGTAAATTTTACACAATGGGAACACTGTCCCGCCCCTAGGCTGGGCAGCTCCGCCACATTGGTGGACAAATTCGCTTATTTTTCTGATTTCAGTGTGTCAAATCCGGCCTCCTTTTATTTTAAGGTTGCGGTTGAGTCTGCTTCTAAAGTTAGACTGACACACACCAAATTGTTGTATTCCAAGTCCTTTATGGACAAATTGGCAATTGGAGGATATGATCTGTGGAAGGCTACTATCGATCTTAAATCGGTTTGGGGTTCTAAACCGTGGCAGGTACAGGGAACAGAAGCTTTGCATCGTGCCTGCCTCATCCCGAACCACATGTTGTTTTTAAATTCATCAAATTTTTCAGACCACCTGTTTTGGATTGGCTACTTCTAAAAAATTAAATTCTCCCTCCATTCCGGGTCTGGGTGCTTATCCCAATTGGGGTAATCATACGGATCTGTCCCTGGCTACGTTGCAGTCATACGTTTCCAACACATCCTTCAATATTTCTGAATTGAATCCGGAAGGGTGGTTGGTGTGGCAAACGAGTTTGGATTCCTGTCAACATCTGTTTCTGAGTTTGGCGCCGGGGTATACACAAGTTCGTGTATACCCCCGTTTTGAGTCTTCTCACACAGTAACTACCTACTCAGTAGGGAAGTTATGCCAGTCTTGGCTGCAACATTCCACCTTAGCATCTGTTAAACTTCATTTAGCACGATTAAACGACAAAATAGATTTGAATGATTTTGTTAAGGGTCCTGTAGTAGGCAGGTCCAAAAGATGGGTATATGCTGTTTATAACGAGGTTTGGAAGTTGTCACAGATTGAGGCTGCATCCAGATTACGTGCTATTGATCAAGCCAATATGGAAAATGTATTGGCTGTCATAGATAATAACATTAACACCCTGTCTTCCAGAATTTACACCTTTGATAATATTGTTTCATCTGTGGTAGACATTGTGCAGGATGATTTGTCTGTTTTGTATCATGGTCAGAATCAATTGCGTTCTATTATGCAGTTTGCATGGACATTGCAGACGTTAAAGGCTGGGAAAGTCCCTTGGGATTACATAAATACTTCATCGTTGTTCCTTCCTTTTAATTTGACCGCAAAACAACAGTTCATGTCCATGAAAGATGCGACTTATTCGTTGCTACACAATGAAAAGTTAGAACCTTTACCTTTCTCTGTTGCTGAATTAAATTCCGCTGTGTGGCTTATACCCGGGTTGATCACATTACCGTTCCCTCTGTTTAAGTTCAGTTCGTGCATGAAACATTATGCCCTTGGCAGACATGAAAAACTTGGTTCTGCCTTCCTGCACGAAGTTTGGTCACTCCCATTCACGTATAGATGTGTGAGAGACGGAAAAGAGGTATACTTGAAAGGTGAAGATTGCACTTCCACTCCGGATCACTCTGTTGTGTGTAGGCACATTCAATTGCATGGTGCATGTAATGTGCACGCTCCAAATTTAGCTTGAGTCCTGAAAGGGATCCCGGTGCCAGTTATAACCCCGTCTTTTACGCTGCTTGCTAATGGTAGTTATTTGCTGTTAAATAACGAAGCTTGCTGTGGGATGCTAGTGGGAATTCCCTACATAGTGACTGTATCACAGAGAGTGGTTTGCTGTAATAACGTCCTTTTCCCGCCCTCGCATGGACGGCTCGATGTATCCATCTGGCCTTCCATTCCAACCTTGAAAGCAGAGTTCAATAAGATGAGCAGAATAAGGGCTCTATTGTCTCAAAAAGAAGTCGCGTTACTTCATCCCGGGAAACATTTGTCCTTCACGTAGCAAACACGCGCACTGAAGTGCAAGCGCTTTTGAATACGGATCTCCCACTTCATTTTGGGACCCTGATTCAGGCTATCTTTAATGCCTCGTCAACAAGTGACCTGGCTCATTTTTTTAAAATTGTGGGCTCCGGCCTTGTGACCTCCTTTCAAACTATTTTTGGTGTGATCCCGGCATTTTTTCCTTCTATTTTTTCCAGCATCTTCGGAGGTCTCCCTTTGCTTCTCGCCCTCGTAGCTGGGGTACTTTTGTTGATTTGCGCACTACGCAACTTGCGTCTCACGGTAGCAGGTCCCGGCTGTTACATCTTCGTAACCGGATGCTTGAATACTATGGCACTTTACCACTGGCGACCTTAAGCATAGCCTATGGATTGTCCTTCCGGTTTCCCTACTTTACTTGTGTACAGCCTGTCTTTCATTGCCTAGATTGTCCATTCCAATGGGCTCTGGATTTGTGTCTGTCGAACTCGGTGCCTCCTGCCCCAGATTATGATCGGCTGATGAGCCCCTTAGTGGCTCATGAGTTGGAGTGTTCTGGCGTCGGGATTATGGCCTGTGGAGCAGCACATGGAATCCTTGGGAATTGGGACATCGGAACGGCTGCAACTGAATTCCTGGCGAGTAGTTATCTTGAAGAGCACGCCAGTTGTCCTCGAATGGTACTGGAAGCTCCGGTTGTCGAGGAGCATGTGTGTTCCTTCCCCGTGCTGAACTGGATGGCAGATAATTTTGCAGAACGTTCCAATGATTTCCTCTTGGAAGCTGTTGCAACTTATTGTGCTTATACATTGATGGATTGACTTTTTTGCACTTTCAATTCATCATACGTCCTTCAATGATTTTTTATCCTTTAAATGGTTTTGTTTTCAATTCTTTTTTTTTTTTCTTTGTTTTTTCTCTTCAAACTTTTTCACTTACCTTATATGGACTTACAGTTCATGCCCTTGGTTCCGTTCTATCAAACTTGAACTCTGCGTTCTTGCAAGTGCGCCCCTACTGGTTAGTGGTCCGATCAAGGGGGGCTGTAGTGAAGATTGCTATCTATATACGTACAATGCTAAGTTAGCACAACCGCGTTAGATGTTAGAAAGCCATCTTGCCGCTTTTGCTGCTTTTGCACACGACACTGTAGTCACATGTTATTAACTTGAGAAATGCTTGCTCGACTTTGCTTCACATGAGAACTGTCTGTTGTTCACATCCTGAACAGTGAGCAGCGACCTTGGTCTGTACATCGTGTAAGGAAACAGTCTGGGTCGCTAGACGGTGCATGTTGTTGGGTTCAGGTTGATCGGCCCACTATTTAGCCATAACACGCACGCAGCTTCAAATACCTGAAAGTCGGGTGCTTTTAATATTGCAGTGTTACATGTTTTTCAACACATTCAGAAGAAGAGCTTTCCCAGGAGCAGAGCCTAGCTGATCCTGTGATGTGATCTCACTGAGCTGATCTTTACGGTATGGGGTTCCCCATTCAAGCCTAGAGACCTTTTACTAGTCTAATAATAATAATATTAGTATGCTAGCGAAAGGAAGGTGGCTGAGATCCACTGTCATTTTAGTATGATTACTCCTTTCATTTTCTATGGTATTGTAACTATGCTGATGGTTTTGATCTTAATCATTTGTCTGCTTATTTTAGTCAAAGTACTGCATCTTAGGACACGAGGTTTATAAAATAAACTCTTTAAACTTTACTGTGTCTCTGTTTATTCTGTTGTGGACTGATATGAGAATAATTACGAACAGGTATTTCTGATTCCCACCATTCCTGAGAATACCCTAAGTCGCTTGTTCTGGGTTGTCTATACATTGGGACCGCCGAGATAAAACTCGGATAACGAATGGGACCCTGATGCTGGTTGGATAAGGGGTTCTGGGTTCTGAGGTGAGTTTTTGGTACACCACAATTCACTGAGGTCCTGGTTTCCTGTGCATAGTTCTGTGCATAAGCAGAATCTCTGCAACCATCGCGGACCTCCATCTGCACTTTCACCCGATCTGCTTTTAAATTGTTGCTTTCTGCCTGCGTTTTTAAACGTCGTGTTTTGAACGTCGAGTTTGTTTAGTGCTGATAATTAACTAACTTCCATCGGCACATCCATCCTTCTGCACTGGACCCCTTAGTGTGTACGGCAAAGCAACCAAATTTGTTCATTTAGTGACACTAGGGAGGAGCCTCTTTAAACCTGTGCACAACATTGGTGTAATCATTTTATTAAATAAAAAATAAACGCCGCAATTGCACATGTACATTTCCGTAAGAAACTGACTGAGGGCTCCTACCAATATGGTAGGGATCCTACATGCCAACCCTTCGGAATCGGGTGGGAGGTTCTGGGCACTTGTCTTTATTTCCTCCTACTTCGTCGTTCTACCCCAGCTGCACCGGAAGAGGCAGCACTGCTACGGATGACGTTACCCAGCCGCATATGAACCATAAACAAGTCCGTCCCACGCACTACAAAAAACACAAGCATTGGCATAGCCAATAGGTCTCACCTCTGGGACCTTACAAGTGTTTAACCATGCAACAGTTAATGTTGCCCCAAGGATATTGTGCTACATAACTAAATACTTATAAGGTCCCAAAAGCGAGACCTATTGGCTATGCCAATGCTTGTCTAGTTTAGCCCTACTCATACCAATGCAGGGTGTCAAAGCACTTTACATAAACATGTTCATAATACATGTACAATAAATTATATAAATGTGTAAATGAATGTACAGGGTGTGTTACTTAAAACAGGGATTACAAGGTGTAGAAGTCACATATCATCTTCCATAGCTCACTGTGCTATTATCCTCGCAATGCCCTCAAACGTACACCTGATAGAGCTGCTAAACATATATGTGAGATCTTTAGATCTTATGTCACTTTTTGTGATGCCACTTCCTGTAAAGTCGTGGCTTGGGATGCCACTGTCTATGATGCCAATTCCCGTGATGCCATGTGTGATGTTGTGCGCCGTGATGTCGCTTGCATACTGCCTGACTAGGTTAGTCCTCCTACTTCTTTTTTCAGGACTTGTGCCCTAAACTCTCAGTGCTTCAAATAGGATGACAAATTTGGAATATCTAAATATCTAAAAGCGGCGTAGCACCAAAAGCATAAGTAAGATTATTTTACAAGAGATGTGGCCTATATAATCATGAGTGTGACCTATATAAACTAGAATTCAAATGGAAATCAATTGCATGTTTCTACGTGTGTATTTTGTTAGTAAATCCAGACACGTACACCCAAAACAAGCTAATCGTCTTGTTAGCCCTGGCATTTATGCTATATCAGATAAATGCGTAGGTAACAACTCCACTCCTCCCTTCAAATGACTTTCCTCTGCAATCTCTTTTTCTTAGTCGCTTACACCTTTGCCCCTCACATCTTTTCTCCGAAGTCCCTCCATGAACAGGTCTCATCTTCTTTCTCTCCATAGCTGTCTTTTCACTATTTCCTGCCACATGTACTTATTTTCGTCTGTTTCATTTCACTCACACACTGCAGTTTTTCTTTGACGCTGTCAATATTTCAACAGCTGTGTACCTCCTTCAGACATTTTTCTGTTGACTCGTGGGCATTATTTGCACATGTGTGATCACTACTCTGTACTCTCTGCGGAGAGGCCAAGGTTTGGATGAGCATGTAATCTGACCATTTTTATGACAAAGTGTCCCAGCACAGTAAGAAACTTGCACTTCCTGCAGCTTTCACTCCAGAGATCTGAGCTATGACCCATCATGAGTACCAAGAGAGCAACTCAGTTCCTAAGACAGTGCGATATACCACACACACGATGCATGAAAAATAAAACTGCAAAAAACACTCGAGAAAGTGGCTTTAGTTGTGAAGCTAAGGTCATAAATGAAGGGCCCCAGAAGTGACACTGTCTATTTTTAAGTCCTGCCGCCCCAGAGCACTGGCAGGACTTACCACACTTAAAGCTCTGAGCCCCCTCATAGGAATATAAATGCATTTGAGAGATGACCGTATAATCGGCAAGTTAACCCTTAATTACTGTTTTGGTTTAGAGGCTTCCTTTTTTCATGATCACTCTTTTAGCACACATGCAAAACATGTTTCATGCTTGTCTATATTGCCACCTATATATTCCAACCTATAGGGACCATTCACAAAAGCATTTATGAGCAAGTGGAGTAGAACTGCAGGAGAAACACTACAGATGCTCATACATGCCTTTGTGCACTCTCAGCCCCCAACCCCCCAGGGCAGCTCCTGAAGCATATGTTGCAGGCCCTCCAGCTAAACCTCAATACTCTCTTTGTCAAGGATAGGCTCAGGAGCATATTGTTTCTAATATCTCAGTTTCTATCATCTTTTTAGCATGCCTGGTTGTTTTAATAAAGAGTGTCACTATTAGCCCATTAGCCTTGAGATGCTGGCATCTGCTTTGAAAGGATGCCTCTGCCCTTTCTCCCGCTTACCTGCCTGACCTTTGATTGGCTACAAGAAAAAGATAGTAAGGAATTTCTTTTGTATTTTAGACGACTGGCAAGTAGCACTGTGACATAGGGTACCATCAGCGATGCCTGGCTTTTCAACCAGCAGCATGTCGCACTGTGGGGCTTGCAGTTTAGCTTTCAACTCTGGTATTATGGGCCCAAACCCCCCAGTGCTGCTGGCTAAAATGCCAGATTTGCCTCAAGAGTTATATTAGACATGGAGCCACTTGCCAGCTATCATATAACATTTTACAAAGGTGTTTAGTACATTTAAAAAAACTACTTGCTTCAAATATAAAGCCAAAATTAAACTCTGTTCACATATGTTGAGAGGGTTCCCTATTTTCTTCACATTATGCATGAAAAGAAGCACTGGCAATGCAAATCATTTTCCTTTATGTAGTGGAATGTTTTATATTGAACCTCACAACACAATAACAGTACAGCATGCTAATAAGGTGACATTAGTAGGAGGAACTTAACGAACAAGTTACTTACCTTCGGTAACGATATATCTGTAATTAGTTAGTTACAGATTTCTTACCTTAGAATTACCCCCAGGTGTCAGACTGGATTCGGAAGGTTTTTTCATCAGAAGTACCTCTGCGCGTCGGAAGGTGGCATCCGTCAGCTCCGAGTCCATCGTTGGTGTTGTGTCGCCAGGATGATGTCACGGTAGCTACTTAGACGCTGCCCTCACGTTGATGTCAGTTCTGTACACGACTTTCTGCGCCAGAAACGCAGAGCCATGCGAGACACTGACCACTGGTGCACAAACTGGGGTCCTGAAAGGATATCCCTCACCCTAGAAATCAGTTCGCCGAATGGGGAGGATGGGTGGGGCGGTAAGGAATCTATAACTAATGTCTCTTATAGATATATTGTTACCGAAGGTAAGTAACTTGTTCATCTGAAAGAAACACATTAGTTATAGATTCCTTACCTTTGAATAGATACCCCAGCAATACAACCCCGGTGGTGGGTCTGCAAACTAAGATCCCACCATAAAGTCCTGGAGAACAGAACGGACGAAGAAGCCGTCTCTCTGGACTTGGCTGTCCAGACAGTAGTGCTTAGTAAATGTGTGCAGTGATGCCCACGTAGCTGCCTGACAGATGTCAAGTAGAGGAACTCCTCTTCTCAAGGCAGTAGTGGCTGCCGCCGCCCTGGTGGAATGGGCGCCTAGTCCCACTTGAGGCTCCTTTTTAGCCAGGGAATAGCATGCTTTTATACGCAAAACGTCCCACCAAGAAATGGTTCGCTTGTGTACGGTCCAACCTTTCTTGGCACCCAAGAAGCCAACAAAGAGTTGGTCAATCACCCGGAACTGTTTTGTGCGATCCAGATAGAAAGAAAGCGCACTTTTTGGGTCCAGACGGTGGAGCCTCTCTGCCTCTTTCGAAGGACGCGGAGGCGGAAAAGAAGGTGGGCAAAGTGATAGTCTACACGATGTGGAAGGCAATGACAACCTTTGGCAGGAAGGATGGACGAGTCCTAAGGACAACTTTGTCCGGATGCACAGAGAGAAAAGGAGGCTTAGAAGAAAGCACCTGGAGCTCACTCACTCGTCTGGCAGAGGTGATGGCCACCAGGAACGCAGTTTTGAGAGTCAAGAGCCTTAAAGGACAGTTGTGAAGCGTCTCAAAGGGAGCACACATTAAATAAGTTAAAACCAGGTTCAAGTCCCACTGAGGCATAACAAAGGGAATAGGAGGAAATAGATGAGTTATGCCTTTCAAGAAACGACTTACAACCGGGGACTTGAAAAGGAAAGGCTGATCTGAAGGAAGCAGAAATGGCTGAAAGATAGCCCTTGATAGTGCCCAGAGCAGAGCCCTGCTGGGCTAGAGAAAGAAGAAACAAGAGAACCTCAGAAAAAGGGGCAGAAAGGGGATCCAAAGCCTTTGCTGTGCACCATGCCACAAACTTGTTCCACCGGCAGGCGTATACCGTCTTAGTGGAGGGACGCCTGGCTGCCAAGATTACATCACAGACTTCAGGAGGCAGGTCGAAAGACGTCAACTGCCGCCCCTCAATCTTCACACAAGGAGGTGGAGGCTGGACAGGTTTCGGTGGAGGACCGTCCATTGCAGCTGCAACAGAAGATCCTCCCGAAGAGGCAGTCGGATCGGAGGATCGATGGCCATGTTGAGCAGCTCGGGATACCAGACTCTCTCTGCCCAATCTGGAGCCACAAGAATGACTTGGACCCGGTCGCGCCTGATCTTCTTCAGCACTCTGGGCAGAAGTGGTATAGGCGGAAAGGCATACAACAGACCACAACTCCACTCGTGACGAAAAGCGTCACCTTCTAAGTGCCGCCTTGGAAATTCCAACGCGCAGAATTGCTGACATTGCGTGTTCTCTTCGGTGGTGAATAGATCTAACCAAGGCTCTCCACTCTGTTGAAAGAGACCTTGCACCACCTTCGAGTGAAGACGCAATTCGTGATCGATCATGCACCTGCGGCTGAGTTCGACCGCCGTGGCATTCAGAGAACCTGCCAGGTGTTGAACCACCAGGGATATGCCCTGATGTTCCAGCCATGTCCAGAGGCGGAGGGCCTCTTGACATAGGGTCCACAACCCCACCCCGCCCAGTTTGTTGCAGTACCACATGGCGGTGGTGTTGTCCGTGAACAGCTGCACTACTCTTCCCTGGACAGAGGAAAGGAAGGCTCTCAGTGCAAGACGAATCGCCCGGCGCTCCAGAAGGTTGATGTGGAGCCCAGACTCCGCCGGAGACCAGCGGCCTCTGATCTCCACCTCTCCCATGTAGCTGCCCCATCCCAGAAGGGATGCGTCCGTCAACACAGTGTGGTCTGGTTGGGGAAGGGAGAGGGATCTGCCACTGACCCAATCCTGGTTCGTGAGCCACCACAGCAGTTGGCGTGCAGTGCCTTCCGAGATCTGGACGCAATTGGACAGATTCCCCTGATGCTGCGCCCACCGGAACTTCAGGTCCCACTGCAGAGCCTGCATATGCCACCTGGCATGATCGACCAGCAGGATGCAGGAGGCCATGAGGCCCAGCAGCCTCAGGGTCATTCTGACCGAAACCCGGGATAGAGGCTGAAAGATCGGAATCATAGCCTGAATATCCCGGACTCGCTGTTCGGGAGGATAGACCCGAAACCGCTTCGTGTCCAGAACCGCTCCGATGAAGAGGAGCTTAAGAGAGGGAATCAGGTGTGACTTCGGCACATTGATGGAGAACCCCAGCAAATGCAGGAGGTCGGCCTTAGTCTGGAGGAGGGAGACGACTGCCTGGGGTGAGCCCGCCTTCATCAGCCAGTCATCGAGATAGGGGAAGATTGAAACCCCTGATCTGCGCAGATAAGCTGCGACCACCGCCATCACTTTCGCGAACACCCGAGGGGTTCTGGTAAGGCCAAAGGGGAGCAGAGTAAACTGAAAATGCTCGTGGCCTACCGTGAACCGCAGGTAACGCCGGTGGACCAGCAGGATGGGGATGTGAAAATTAGCGTCCTGCAAGTCCAATGCTTCCATCCAGTCTTCCGGGTTGAGGGGAGACAAGACCTGAGCAAGCGTCAACATCTTGAACTTCCCCTTCCGGAGGAAGCGGTTGATGTTCCTGAGATCCAAGATAGGACGCAGGCCCTTGTCCTTCCTGGGGACCAGAAAGTAGTGTGAGTAACAACCACAACCTACTTCTGGGACAGGAACGCGCTCGATGGCTCCCTTGGTCAAGAGAGCCGTAACTTCCTGCTGGAGAAGGGCCAGATGATCCTCCGACATGCGGTGGTATCTCGGTGGCATGGCTGGAGGGGTTGTCTGGAAGGAGAGGTAGTAGCCTCTTCGTACTATTTGCAAAACCCACCTGTCCGACGTGATGGTGCGCCAGTGGGGGGGTGTTGATGGCGAATCCTGCCGCCTACTGGCGTTTGATGGGCCTGAAAGGTCAGACTAGGAGGGTTTGGAGGCTGCTGCAGAGAGGGGGGGTTGGTGGACTGGTCTGCTCGCTAGCCCCTGAACCAGGGCGTTGGTTCCCACTTGTCCAGCCGCGCAAAGGTTGGGCAACCTGCTGCAGCCTGTGGCTCTGGGCGGGACGTGGGGGGGCACCCCTTCCGTAGCCACAAAAGGGGCAAAAAGCAGACTGCGCTGGGCGGCTGGAGAGGCCCAAGGACTTAACCGTAGTCCGTGAGTCCTTGAAACGCTCTAGAGCGTTGTCCACTTTGTCACCAAAAAGGTGACGGCCATCAAAGGGCATGTCCATCAAGGTGTTCTGGACATCCCCTGAAAAGCCAGTCGATCTCATCCAGACGTAGCGACGAAGTGCTACTCACATTGAAATTGTCCGGCCCAGGGAGTCGGCGGTATCCAGCACACAACAGATGGTAAACTTGGCCGCATCATTCCTGGCTGCGACAGCCTGGGAGAGCACAGTCCGGGCCTCCTCCGGACACTGGAGCAGCACCTGGGCAACAGTATCCCACAGAGAGTGGGAATAACGGCCCAATAGATATGCGGTGTTAACCGACCGCAGTCCCAAGCTGGCAAAAGAGACACTTTTCTTCCCAAGATGGTCAGCTTCTTGGATTCCGTTTCCGGGGGAGCGGTAGGGAAAGCACTCTTGGAAGTGGAGGCTTGGACCACCAAGCTCTCAGGGGTGGGGTGTTTGGAGAGGAAAGTGGGGTGACGTTGAGTGATCATCCTATCCACAGGTGTCCCCGTGTTGGGCCTAGACCACGTGCCAAAAGGATGTCTGTAAGGGCCTCATTAAACAGCAGCAGGGGCTCCGAAGAGCTCGCCGCCGATTGGAGCACCTCTGTCAGGAGGTTAGTCCCGACCGCCACCGTAGGAAGCTCGAGGTTGAGGGCCTCGGCCGCCCTACACAACATCACTGCATATGACGCTCCCTCCTCCGTAGCCACGGTAGGAGGAGACAGCATGCCAAGGGCAGGAGAGGTGTCAAGACCACTGGCATCCCCCAGTTCCTCTCTCCAGTCCTGCTCAGATTCCATCTGATCAGTTAAAGGGTCACCTGACCCCTACCAGTCCTCCTCCTTCTCCTCAGGTTGCCAATCTGGGCAAAAGGGACCCCAGGAGTGAACAGGGGTACACAAACCCCACTCGGCGCCGGATCCGGCGTCGGGCGATGCCGGTCCAGTTCCGGGTCCACTTCAGGATGGAGGTGTAATCAGGTCAACTGGCGCCTATCCGGATCCAGGCCTGGATCCATGGGGGTCTGGTGGTGCCGGACCGGAGCCAATGGAGGCAAAGGCCTAGGTCCCCCAACCGAGTCCGTGGGGCCCTAAGGAGCGCCGGCGGGTTCGGGTCGCCCAAAGATGGCATGCATCGCTTCGTAGAATGTACAAAGTTGGGCGGGAGTCGCTCCGGGTTCCGGGAAGGGTGGGAGGCCCAGAGTTGACCCCTCGGGCTCTGCACGCAGAGCCGTGGGAGGGGCACCGCCCGCATCCCTCATCATATCAGCCGACCGACGGGGCAAAGTCGAAGAGCGACGGTGCTTCTTCGGCTTCTTTTTGTGCTTCCACTTACCTGACCCCGAATGCAAAGACTTCGATGACTTGGACGAGTGGTGATGGCTCCGCGACCGGTTCCCTGACCTCCCTCGTGATGGGACTTCGAACGGCGCTCAAGCAGCTTTCGGGAACGCTCCCTCAAAGCCTTCGGCGCCATTGACCAGCAGTCAGAGCACGACTTGGGGTCGTGGTCGCACTCCAGGCAAAAGAGACACACGTGGTGCGGATCCGTAACCGACATCAGTCGGGTACAGGAGCCGCAGGCCTTGTAACCGGGCATCCCTAGTGCACCAGGAGTCGATGGACTCAGACAAGAAGTCGACAAAAGTCGAGAAAAAAGTCAGTTAAAGAGTGACTGGAGGTACCGCTCTATCTGGATCTGCGCTGGCTGGCGCGTAAAAAGAAAGAATTGACGTCAGTGCGCGAGGGCGGCGTCTAAGTAGCTACTGCGACATCATCCTGGCAACATAATACCAACGTTGGACGCGGAGCCGACCGAAGCCACCTTCCGACGCGCAGAGGTACTGCTGACGAAAAAACTTTCCGGATCCAGTCTGACGCCTGGGGGTAATTCTAAGGTAAGGAATTTATAACTAACGTGTTTATTTCAGAATGGTTCTCACACACATACAGAGTAGGTACAACACAGGGAGTGAGTACATTTAACGGCCTGTTGTATGCTGTTCATAAAGAGAAAAACATACAAGAAACGCAACCCTCCAGGAGGAAATGGCTGCACCTCTTATGGCACTGCCTTGCATTCATGTGAATCCTCATCTACACAGTTTGGTATACTACATCAGTGGGTTCCACTTTTAGCACTGGGAAGCATCTGAGAATAATTCACTTCACTGGTTAAACATTCTCCTAATTATGGGTTCCCTGGACTGAGAGAGCTTAAGTACGTTGTGGAGAAATTCATGTTCTTCCTTTGTTAACCTGTCAGGTAGGTCTATACTATAAATATGTGTGTACTAGCTAAACATGTTTTGCAAGTGTTTCAATGCTACAATATTATAAACCAGCAGGTCCTGCTTCTCTTTTCTTTCGACCAGTTTCATAGCCGGAATACTTCTCCTACGAGGTCAGACTAAGTTTCAGAGAAAATACCAACCCCTATGCAGGCGAGGGGGCTCAGGTGAAAGATTATAAATTAACAATGCAGCATTGCCGGTTCTCCCACCCGCAATGCACCATTGGCCTAAGTCACCACTCTATTTCATCACCAGCCCACAGCCTCTGTCATACTGCTTCGTCCTTAGCCTCTTGTGGCTGCTTCAACCTTCTGCTTCCTTTGCCTGTTTCTCCTCCGGTACCAAATACACACTTGCTCCCAACTTATCCCCACAGCCTCAGACTGATCCTCAATCCCTCACCATCTTCCAAAGCCTCAGCCCTGATCTCCCTCCTTTCGCAATCACTCTCGCCACGTAGTTACAGATGGAATGACTAGGTATCTAGTTCTGTGGAAAGAATAGTTATTCTGCAGGTGAGTTTGTAGAAATGCGTATATTCATTCCAGTAAGGTGTTTCTCACCTGTGACAGAGCATGTGCTGATTGTGCATACACTCTTGCTTGCAAGACATATTTTATACAATAAGGGTTGAGTGGTGTGAATCCAGGGTCAGTGTTATGCCTGTTTGAATGGTGTGAATGCAGGGTGAGTGGTGTACTCATGTGAGTGAAGGGTGAGCTGTGTGAGTGACCGGAGTGCCTATCGAAGTTGAGGATGAGTGATGTGCCCGTGTGAAAGTAGGGTGAGAGGAGTGAGAGCAGGGTGAGAAGTAAGAGTGACAGGTCACTGGAGTATCATGTGAATGCAAGGGTAAACGATGTCTGCAGGGTGAATGGCATGAGTGCATGGTGAGCAGTGTACGTACAGTGTGATCACTGTGAGTGCAGGTGAGTGGCGTACTCATGTGAGTGAAGGGTGAGCTGCGTGAGTGACCGGAGTGCCTATCTAAGTTTAGGACGTGTGATGTGCCCATGTGAAAGTAGGGTGAGAGGAGTGAGAGCAGGGTGAGAAGTAAGAGTGACAGGTCAGTGGAGTATTATGTGAATACAAGGGTAAACGATGTCTGCAGGGTGAATGGCATGAGTGCATGTGAGCAGTGTACGTACAGTGTGATCACTGTGAGTGCAGGTGAGTGGTGTACTCATGTGAGTGAAGGGTGAGCTGTGTGAGTGACCGGAGTGCCTATCGAAGTTGAGGATGAGTGATGTGCCCGTGTGAAAGTAGGGTGAGAGGAGTGAGAGCAGGGTGAGAAGTAAGAGTGACAGGTCTCTGGAGTATCATGTGAATGCAAGGGTAAACGATGTCTGCAGGGTGAAAGGCATGAGTGCATGTGAGCAGTGTACGTACAGTGTGATCACTGTGAGTGCAGGTGAGTGGTGTACTCATGTGAGTGAAGGGTGAGCTGTGTGAGTGACCGGAGTGCCTATCTAAGTTTAGGACGTGTGATGTGCCCGTGTGAAAGTAAGGTGAGAGGAGTGAGTGCAGGGTGAGAAGTAAGAGTGACAGGTCACTGGAGTATCATGTGAATGCAAGGGTAAACGATGTCTGCAGGGTGAATGGCATGAGTGCATGTGAGCAGTGTACGTACAGTGTGATCACTGTGAGTGCAGGTGAGTGGTGTACTCATGTGAGTGAAGGGTGAGCTGTGTGAGTGACCGGAGTGCCTATCTAAGTTTAGGACGTGTGATGTGCCCGTGTGAAAGTAAGGTGAGAGGAGTGAGTGCAGGGTGAGAAGTAAGAGTGACAGGTCACTGGAGTATCATGTGAATGCAAGGGTAAACGATGTCTGCAGGGTGAATGGCATGAGTGCATGGTGAGCAGTGTACGTGCAGTGTGATCACTGTGAGTGCAGGGTGAGTGGAGAGACTGTCGGTGAGAAGGAAGAATGACAGGTGAGTGAGTGTCATGTGAGTGCAGGTTGAGCGCTGTGCTCCTCTGGGTGCAGAGTAAGAGGAGGGTGAATGGTGTGAGTGCTTGGGGTTCGTTGTAAATACAGTGTGAAATGTGCGAGTGCAAGGTAAGCACTGAGGGCTGGGTTAGTTGTCTGAATGCAGGCCAGACACTCCGAGTAACTCAGCATGTTTGTTATCCATGGTAGAGAGTGGGGTTTCAGATATCATTTCTATTATGGCATTGTTAAGGATGGAGGGTGAAGGAAACAAACTTTCAGACCATTGCTATGCCTTGATTTGTCATATATTGATATGGCTTGAAATTGGAAAGAATGTGGCATAACTGCCAGAGCTGCTGGCTTCACGTTGGTAAACAAGTTTCGAGTCTCGTGCCAGCTCAACCTCTTATGATTCCGGGCAAATTGCTTTATCTCCCCGTGCCTACAAAAATGAATGTGTCTGGTGCTCATGTAAAGTTTCTCAATACCTTCGGATGGAGTTGAGCTACATAAAACTGCAAAAAAACAAAACCTAAGGTTACTTTTCAGGAAATGCATTCTCATACTGTGGCAGCAAAAGTAATTTGCAACTGTATGGAACAGATAGGCAAAGTGGAGACCTCTAGGAACCAGTGAAAAAACAACAAAGCCACGTTATCAAGTAAATGGTCTTTTAAAGACCTGTGAATTATTCGGGTGCGGCTGCGATAAGACTCCAGACCAGTCAGCCCACAGCAGCTCAAGAACTGTGTGTGTGTGTGTGTGTGTGTGTGTGAAGCTGCCTCAGCCCGGGCTGACACACAGGAGGGGGTGGGGTGGAGCTAATGCCTTTGAGCCCTACGGGCGTTGCACGCCTACACTGAGGGCTATGACTCAGAGGTCTAACCTGCTATCAGGGCATAGGACACGTCTTCCAGATAATGCGACCTGCCCCTCTGAATCTCATAGTTTGACCTGGTTTAGAGGTGAGAACCAAAGCAGCTAACGTTTTACTCTGTGTGACGCTCTTCTCTGCTGCATACACATAGACTGTACACATAATGTATATATTAACGAGCTACGTTGTAAGGGTACTGTAGGTCACAGGGTTCGTGTTACGCCCACATGCATTTCTTAGATTACAAACCGATGGCACAACAGATCTGAAAAATTAGCCAACCACGGGCCCTGGGGACAAAGTACTAAGGCTATCTGCAACCAGTTCAAAGTCCTCTACATCTCGTGGGAGTGCCCCAGCCTGTATCTAAATCTTCGCTGATTTTCATTCTGACATCAAAAAACACCCTCAGTGCTTCAAATTGGATGACAAATTTGGAATATCTAAAGGAGGCGTAGCACCAAAAGAATAACTAAGATTTCTTTACAAGAGATGTGGCCTATATAATTATGAGAGTGACCTATATAAACTAGAATTCAAACGGAAATCGGAGCAGCAAGTGCATGTTTCTACCTGTGTATTATGTTAGTAAATTCAGACACATACACCTAAAACAAGCTAAATGTCTTGGATTTACTAATGTTTTTTGCCCTGGCATTTATGCTTTATCAGATAAATGAGTAACAGCTCCATTTATCCCTTCAAATTACTTTCCTCTGCAATCTCTTTTTTTTGTCGTTTAAACATTTGCCCCTCGCACTTTTTTCTCTGACGTTCCTCCACGAGCAAGTCTCACACATCATCTTCTTTCTCTTCATAGCTGTCTTTTCAACATCTCCTTCCACATGTACTTGTTTTAGTCTGTTTAATTTCATTATTCTCTTTCACAAACACACACACTGTAGTTTCTTATTCTTTGACGCTGTCAATATTTCAACAGCTATGTACCCCCTTCAGACATTTTTCCAAGGTTTGGATGGGCATGTACTCTGACCACTTTTATGACAACGTGTCACAGCACAGTCAGAAATTTCCTAGAAAGTGAGATACACGACTCACACATGATGCATGAAAAACAAAACTACAGAAAACATCTGGGAAAATGAATGTGGTTGCAGCAATTGGTGCGGTGGTGAGTTGCAACTGTGCAATTTCTGCTGAGGGCTGGCACGATGAGGGTATTACTGATGTGCAGTATCAGGACCTCATCAATAGTGTGGACGGGAGAGAGTCAAGAAGAGCTTTGAGCAACATCAAAGACTTTTATTCTGTGTTGCCTGAGTTGAGCATGAAGTTGGGCATTGTGCTTCTGAGGTTGTTTGATCGTTCCACTTGAATCATCAAAAAACAGGCTTGCCACAATGGCCCATGAAGGTCATCTTGGTATAACTTCTACAAAGAGAATTCTTTATAACCACTTTTAGTGGCCTAGTATAGACAAAATGGCGTAGCTAGGGTGGGGCGGTCGGGGCGGTCCGACCCAGGCGGCACTTTTTTAGGGAAGGACAAAGGCATTCAGATAAGGCTCTGCTTGCTTTCATGGTCGTTCGTGGACGGGCAGAGAAGGAATAGGACTCGGGCAATGTCGTCTTCTTTTTTGTGCTGGCAGCTGTCCCCCCATCTTCCTATTATTCCCTCTCTTTCTGTCTTGCTCCTCACTTAGTGAAAACCGTGACTTGAAGAAACGGTTCCCAACCCCTCTTTCCTTCTTTCATTTAGTTGCTTCCCTGTGAAATGGATCCAAAAAAGAAAAACACTCTTGTGGGAAATGCCCTTTTTCTGACATTTTTCTATCCCAAAGTGCAGCGGGATGGAGAGAAATAGAAGGTTTTAAATGTGAAAAATAAATACATAACTAAATAAAGCAAGACAGAGCGATTGCAAAGTGGTCAGATTGGTTTTATTTACATCCAAATACATCAGCCTCACTTTACAGAGTTTGCCAGTGAAGCGCTACTTTTGTTTTCTCGTCTTTATTTGAACAGCATTGTTGTTCCCAGCCTGGATAACTACATACGAGTTTGTCAAGAGTGTCTTTTATCAGATAAAAGTTGGCATGGGAATAAAACCCCGTTGATCAATGTGGCGATGCTAGAGCAACCTTGAGATAAAACAGTGATTGTTTTTTAGGGCCTTTACATTGTCTACCTTTTGACCAGAGGTATTTCATAGTTCTAATTGATTATTTTTCCAACAGGATTCATTTTAAGGCCGTAGCAGCAATCACTACTGCGTCGACAATTGAATTTTTTTAATCTTTTTTCTTTGGAGGGTGTTCCCAAAATGTTACTGTTGGTTAATAACACACAATTGGTTTTGGCAAAAATGTGTCCCTTTCTTAAAGAGAATTGCATCAAGCATTACAGAGAGGCTCTATATTTTCCACGTTTGAATGGTTTGGTAGAATGGGCTAGTAGGTTATTCAAAGAGGGGGTCTAAACTGCTATCTCGTCCAGTTTAGCTGTAGCTGAGAATGTAAGTGTAAATGAGGTGTAAAATTAACAGCTATCATAATACAGCTCTCTCTATGAATAGAGGGATTCCTTTTGAGTTGATATGCAAACGAGTTGGATGGATTTGGGGAAAAGTGTGGTTAAGGACATTTCTAAGGTTAGGAAAACTGTTCAAGTATCTCAGGCTGAAAGGAAGGTGTACTATAATAAGAAATGTAACGTGAAAGAAAGACATGTTCATGTGAGTGATTGGGTGCTACTACAAAAATCTAATTGGGTATCCAAAGGTTCTTCCAGGTTTCGGACACCATTCCATGCTGAAAGGGTGGGGAGGAATTCGGTATTTTTGAAGAACAATGGTTGGTGGAATTTAAACTAGGACATTACCATTGATGCAACACAGGCACACATATTACATAATGAGGGGGAAAGTGGAGATGAGCATTTGAGCATCCTCATTGTACTTCGGATCACAGTAGTTTAAGGGGTTCTGTTCAGATGGGCCATGTGTCCAGAATGTTTCTGATGCTCCTGTAGGGAATGATGAGCAGTCACGGCTCCTGCAGGTAAGCGTGGTGGGGCAGCGCGCCAGGGTGGGGGGGGGGGGGGGGGAGTTGACAGATGACAGAGTAGGGAAAATAAAATATATCATATTTCGTTGCCTGCGCAAACCCCCCCCCCCCCCCCCCCCCCCCCGCGAGCTCCCCACCACGCTTACATGCAGGAGCCGGGATTGATGATGAGAAAAGTACCAAGGGCTGTATTGTTAGATCTGGGAGGAGAAGTGTTTTACCACGATGAGTCACAGATTTTGAAAAGTAAGTGATAAAGATGTGGGTTTTTTTTGGTTTGTCTTAAGGGGAGAGGAGGTGTTGTTGCCATGGTGTTGTTGTGGTCGTATCCTCGTGCTTGTTGGGCTTGTGGTCGATCTTGGCTGGAATGCACAGGTAGAATGGTGTGAGGCATTCCATGTGAGAAGGTTGGCGAGCCGACAGAGGTGAGGAGGCGATGCTTTGTTCAGGGCTTCATTGCAGTGAATAAACTGCATTATCTTTTATTACTGTCTCACGTCTTGTCTTTGAATGGAACAGCCTGGAATCAGCCCATCTTAGGGCAGTTGCAGACGGAGGAGCAGAAGCCAGAGCAACAAAGCATTACCCTGCAAAAGGAGCCAGAGTGAGATGGAGGAACCAACCACTCTGAGGGTGGGCCTGGCTAGCTGGAGCCGGATCGACCACTGATCCAGTGCCCTAAACCCTAGAAGCAAGAGTAGGAACATTGTGGAAAGTTCCGGCAGCTCCCGTTGACCCAGTTTAAAAGACACAGAAAGGGAGCGGGTGGAACGATGGCAGGACAGAGCGAATTGGCAGAAGCATTTCCCTCCACCCCTTACATTGGTAACGGATGCTGGAGGCTGGGAGGAGCGTACCAAGAGCAGTAAGAAACAGAAGGAAGCAAGCCAAGAAGCAGTGCCCCTCCACTTGCAGAGTGACACCTGGTGGTAAGGCCAAAGCCAAAGGCCTTGGAGAGGTTGTCACCAGAGTCAACAGCAATGAGTTACACAGGTGCAAAGAAAAGGCCATCAGACAAAACACCAGCAAAGAAGATGCGCCAGGACTAAAAGCTAAAGGATATCCTGGGCGTGGTGAGAAGTAGAGGGAAAGATTGGCTGATGCAGCAACTTCTGCAAGGAGCAGAGGGACAGTAAGAAAGCAAGGAAGAAGGAGGCCAGGATCTGGATAGGGCAAGGGACATCACGGACAGAGGAATGGCAGCAGACAAAAGGCTCAGAAGGGCAAAGAGGACTTGGGAGAACGTGAGCCCTCACATCCAGTGCATGGGGCTAGAATGAATGATGAGGTAGAAAGGGCACCCCAGAACCTCAAAGACGAAGAAAGGGATACAGATACAGCTGCAGCTGTTGCAAAGGAGAGCAGTGACAATGAAAGAACAAGAGCAAGGCACGTAGACGGTCAAGTGGGGGAGGCGGTCTGACAGCAGCCTGGACATGATCTTGGCACAACCAGCCACAGGTCACACACCTCATATTAGGGAGAAGGGTGGGGTGCTAGACAGACATACTTGGCAAGGAAGGACACGACTGGTACAACAGCGGGGAGACCTGCCTTGATGGGGAAGCATCAACAAGCATGGCCAATACCAGGGCACGGCCCACATAGCAGGCAAATCCATTCACACGGGGTGAGGTGGGACAAGCAGACAGGCAGCTGGATCACAGCACAGCTATGGGTACAGCAATACTGGAATGCAAACCACAGAATGGACCAGGAACAACCTGATAGTAAGGGCCTGGTCAAGGCAGAACAAGTGTTTATTTACATGAGAAGGAAAGTGAGGCAGCGGGTATGGCCAAGGGGTGCCACATTCAAGGAGGCAGTCAGGTCAGATCTGTGCACTGGTAGAGCAGCCCAGCGAGTCCCCCAACCGGGCCTCTCAGGTGGGTCCTAAAGGCTTATAGAGCAGGGTCATGAGGTAGGATGCATGGTATTTTAAATTTATGGCGTGTGGGTTTAAGTTTTACATGTCCTAACAATGACAAACTCCCACAGTCCTCTTTTATTACTGTAAGGCTATTTCTCCCTTACACCAACACTGAGATATCTAATTACATTTAATAAGTGCTGATTGCGATCAGATAGAAAAATGATTTATACACTCAAATGAAATGTAATTTTAATCCTCGTTGGATTTTTTGTTACAATTTTGTACATGCCACTTTTGAAAGGGGTGGCATTTTTCTGCCTAATCAAAATGTGCCTTTCTGGCAGTGTACTTGGTCACATGACTGTAAAAAGGCTTTCCAGTGGTGTTTTGTTGATTCCTTACAGACATAGGGACAAAAAGAAAGATTGGACCTGCTTGCCTTGACTCCAGGCTCTACAGAAGTGACTCCAAGGGTAAGCTGGCTGACCAGTTTGAGCTCCAGGGACACAACAAGCTTACAGGGGCCTCCCTGCAAACACCCAGCAGACCAGCTTGATCTGCCTGAGCCCTGCTGATGACCTCTGTTGGAGTTAGTCCTGATCCCCTAGATGTGCCCCCAGAGCCCTGGACCCTCGGCTGGCATCGGAGTGCACTTGTCTTGGAAAAATGGTGAAGATATAGACATTTTGGACTCCTCGGAACTGCAAAGTTTCCTCTTCACGCAGCGAATCGACCACCCGCAACATTCACCAACATGAAGCTCCAGCTCGACCTGCTCTTTTCGCCAACAGCAACAGTGCACGATGACTGGCAACGTGAAGCTCCACCGAGACCTGATCTTTTCGTCAACAGCAACAGCTTGTGTCAACTGCCAACGACGACTGGCTCTTCTTGCTACAGCAGTAACCGCCTGAGACGCTCCTCTCGTTGACAATGACCTCCTCACGGCCAACATGAATGGCAGCAAACATGAGAATGTAACTCTTCAGCAGGACGAAACTGGTCCCTGTATCTGACCTGCTGTCCATCCCTGTCAACCTGAACTTGTGACAGTATCTGTGGAGGGGGGTCACGCAACAGGGGAAAGCAGGCGCTCAAAGGGTGCAGGAGGTAAGGAGTTCTCCATTCTCTAAAGGACAGCAGGCAAAAGAGCATCCCTCATCACAGACACTCCAGGGAAGAAGGGTTATAAGGCGAGGGAGAGGCAAGCAGCCAAGAAGAAAAGGGCAGTGAAAGGGGCACAAGGACAGCAGAAACCCCAATTTGGTGGCAGCCATGATGCATTTAAATGATTAGCACAAGAAGGATGAAGCACAGAAACTCGTATAAGGCTTTCAGCAGGGCTTTGTCATACTATACAAGGGAACATACAGTTCGAGCCGATGAGGGCATCTGAACTCAGGTAGGGAGAAACCAGAGAATGTGGGGCCCAAAATCGAGAAGGAGCATAAACTGGGCAGTGTTGTGGGGCTATTTGCTGTGATTCCATTCATAGAACTCACAATATCTTCTTTGGGACTCGGGCCAAAGAAGGAAGAAGAGCAGTTCTGGCTAATACACAAGCTTTCTTATCCAGAGGGAGGATCAGTGAATGTTGGCACAGCTCTTGAACAGTGCTCAGTCCAACGATGAAGCCACTGACCATTTAAGGGTGGTGGGGAAACAATGGCAAGGTGGACATGGAATCAGCATCCCCCTCCCCCAAGCCGGTTCATCTTAACAGCGTCAATCTGCTGGGTTTCTAATTCAAATAATTGAAAGGGCAATACTACTACAAGTGATGCCTTGAGTTGTTCAGTGTCTTGCTCACACTTTGAAATGTTTAGCATGTTTGTAGAATGAGCTGCTCACAGGATACACCTGGAGCGAGATAAACATCAATACCTGTATGACTTCGTATTTGCAGGGAAGAAAGACATCAAAAAGTGTGAGTTTCTTTTGCAGGCATTTACACGTGTGATGAAGAAATGGAGATACCACTGGCAGCTGACAAGACAATGAAACCATGTCAGTGATCACATTTCTGGACATCAAATCTGACTCAGCAGAATGGGTATGTAGGCTCCTAAGCAACAAACTGGAGTAGTTAAAAAGAACCATATCCAAGAAGTCAGGAAGGGCTAAGGCAACACTCAGTGAAGTGCAGTCACTACTGGGGAAGCTTAAATTTACAAGGAAAGTAATTTTACTGGGCAGCGCATTTGAAAAGAGATTAGTATGTATGACAAGGGGAAAAAGCAAAGCACCACCACATAAGGATAAGAGAAGTCAGGGCAGATTTGTTGATGTGGCAGTAGTTCTTCACAAGATTCAACAGAACACTTATATAGGATTCATGGGCACCCTCAAAACAACTAGAGCTATACACGGAATGGAGCAAGGACCTCAGCTTCAGCATTGTTATGGACAATGCATGGTGCACTGCAGGCTGGCCAGCCAGCTGGAAGGCCTAAGGGTTCACAAAGAACTTAACATTGCAGGAGCTGTTTTCAATAGTGGCAAGAGTACATATGTGATTAGGTAAACTGAAGAATAAAAAAATAGTAGCATGGTAGGATAACGAAAGTGTGGTGCAACTTAAAAACAATGGGTTAGCAAACTGACAACGTGTACTAGGGCTATGGAGACAGCTGGTAAATTGCTATCTGCAGGGTAACATAGAATTAAAGGCGAGGCATTTATTGGACAATATTAATTCAGTGGTGGATACTATTTCTCCATTCATTTCAACTTTATTCGATTCAGACAGAGAATCAATTCAAATTCAATTCAATGAAACTTTATTCGGATCGTTGAGAATCCATAAAAGTACAAAAAGACAATTATAAAATCGTACAATAAAATAAAATACTATTTGCACATGAGAAATAATCCATCTAAACTTTAAGACATAGTAGACCGGGCACGAACCGCAGTTTTTAAAAAAGAGCTCACACGAAAAACAAGTTCATCATCGTCCAAGGCCAAAATCATTGAAAATGACAGAGAATCATAAAAGCTTACAATTCAATACAAGTGTAAAAAAAGGAAAGAGGTAATCAAATCAACAGATGCAATAGAACATTTTCCGATTCAGGGTGCAGCAGTTAAAAACTTCCTTCTAGTGATGACAGACCTCAAAAATCTTGCCACTACCACACATGTAAACAAGTCCGGGAGCAATTGTAAAAATAAGTAGGCCGGTCTGAATTGTCTAAAATTTAACGATTTCATTTAAGGGTTAATTAAAATAATCCTTAAATCTGTATAAAATTTGCAAAAAAACAGTGAGTGGGTTGTTTAGAGAGCTGGTCACAAGGACAGCATATTAGTTGACGAGACCAGTTATTGGTATTGGGGAAACTTGTCAAACGATGAAAAATGTCTTATCTAAAACGTGTCAAGACAAATCTATGAAGAGCATTTAAAACACCAATTAAATACGGTTGCATCGTGTAACAGGTCAGTACCATTTGATTATGTTGTACGATGGGATTCACAAGTTCCAGTGTAAATCTCTTTTCCTCTAAGTTGTTCAAACATACTCTCTTTAATGATACTCGTGATATGTGCAACAAAGATTCAGGGTTTTCGTAATATTCAGAATGACATATATCAAGCATACATTTTTTTATGTATTTCAGCCATGGTATTTTCAGTGCAGAATCAGCACCGCAGCAGTCCTGTACAATGGCTCTATTAAAGCCCGTATGATCCAATGCCCATAGCTTGTGCCAAAGAAGGACTGGGTGCACCCTTATCAAGTCTTTTAAATAGGTTACGACCAATTCCGCATGACACACAAAGTTAGAACAGCTGGTTGGAAGCCCTAAAATGTTTTTAAGAAACCAATTTTCTACCAGCTGTAAAGAATCAACGTCTACGTGTCCCCGCAACTCAGAACCGTACATCGCTATTGACCGGCATTTGGCGTTATAAATGCTCAGCATATCCCTGGAAAATTTGTGTCCCAGTTTCCCAAAAAAGTTACTCAGACCCGCAATTGATCTAAGGCACTGCATTGTTCTCTATTTTACTGCACTTTTCCAGTTACCATTGCTATTGAATAAAATTCCTAAATACGAGAAAGTTGAAGTTTGAGGTAAAATCTCATTTCCTATTGAAATATTGCATCCCTTGGCTAACTTTCGACCAGCTTTCATAACATACATTTTACCTATGTTAATTAAAAGACCCAAATACTCCATAAAATTTACAAATGTATCTAAAAGATGCTGAAGAGCATTGGGGGTGCGGGCCATAAGCACTGCGTCCTCCTCTTACAATAATACTGGTACTGGCCTATTACCGATTTGAGGCAGATCAATACAAGAGTCTACAAGGGTACTACCCAAGTCATTAATGTACATATTAAATAAAAACGGCACGAGTACGCACCCCTGGCGGACCCCCTTCTTAATGTCAACTGGGCTCGTGCATTCACCATTCATACAATATCGATTCTTGGCAGTACTCATTGAATACAAATATCTGAGAAAATTGACGATGGCACAGTCAACACCCATTGAGGTCATAATAGACCAGAGTTTATCATGGGCGACACAGTTGAATGCGGAGGTCAAGTCTACAAACGCCAGGAACAGGTTGTCCCCTTTTATTTGTGTGTACTTGCTCACTAGCAAATTCAAAGTGATGGCCTGCTCTGTGGTCTCAACACCCTGGCGGAAGCCATATTGAAAGTCGGACAGAATGTTGTTACAGTCTGCCCACTCCTGTAGTCTGTCCAGCACAATACGACTCACCACCTTGGCCAGCGAGTCCAGCAAGGAGATGGGTCTATAGTGTGCAGGGCAGTTGGGGTCTCCCTTTTTAAACATTGGCACAATGTGTGATTCCGACCAAGACACTGGAAAACCAGCTTCCTGAAAAGGCTTAAGGACCAGGGTCAGGAGAGGGCCCCAGAGATCAGTGTTGTTCTTAAAGATGTCAATCGGGATCCCATCGGGGCCATGTGCCTTTCCTCCCTTGCTAGCTCCAAGTGCCCGAATCACCTCCTCCAGTGTGACGTTAAAATTAAAATATTTCCACAAGAGAGTAGGCACAGGGGAGGCATCTCTCATCCCAGCCACAGAGTTATCTTGGTCTTTTTCAGCCGAGCCCTTGTATAATTTCGCACAATGGGCCACCCATTCTTGTTCTGTAATTGCTGCCTCTATTCTGGGTTTATCATCGTCACAACAAAAGGGAGAATTTACAACACGCCAAAATAACTTAGAATCTTTATTCTGGCTCGCTTCCTGCAGATGGTCCCAAGCCTCCTCTTTAAGAACCTTTTTGCGATGGTTTAGTGCTAGCTAATAAGCCTCCCTACAATTTTGTACTTCTATGTTATTCCTAGGTAACTCCTTCAAGGCCCTCTTTAACTTATTGTGTGCAAGAGTGCACGCATGATCAAACCCCCCTTGCTTTTTCATTACCCTTATAATCTGGTTAATAGTCAACCCAGCACTAATCTCCTCGCCGATGTGTCCATAAGCCTTCACAACCGTACTAGCGTTGGCAGTCTCATCCAAACAGACCTCAAAAGCCCTACACTGTTTTATAAAATTTTGCTGTAAAAATCAGGATGGGTCAACCATGGACCAGTGCAGGGTAAAGCCGGTCGAACGGGAGAGTACTATATTCTCTACGGCAAGGGTAGATTGCCCTTTGCCGGGCTTACCCTGAAAACTAATATCCAGTGCAAAACTCTGTGGAAAATGATCACTCAATACGATGTAATGTAGTATAAAGCTAAGAACTAGTGCAGTATGACGTTTGGGAAATAAGAGGAAATCAATGACACTCCTACCCCTGCTACCATCAAATGCACAGGGTACTACAACCGGGCTGCCTCCAAGTTCGTTACTAAAACCTAGATCATATTTAAAGAGCAGCTCGTTAAGTTTCTCAGCGTACCCTGAATGAACAAAATGGGAGACGTCGTCACCCAATGGAGAGATCATGCCACAAACTTTGTTAGCCAACAATTGACAAGGTTGGATGTTAAAATCACCCCCCCCCCCAGCAAAATTTTATCATTTGAACCCTTATCCAGAATAGTTTCCAATTCCTCATCAAGTTGGCACAGTGTGTGCATTATGTCCAAATTACAGGCATTATTATAAAAATTAACTAATGCCATAGAGGTCGTGAAATCAACCTGGACAATTTGATCAAACGGTTTTGATGGATTTGCTGTTACACTATTGGAGGCAAATTTATTAGATACATAAACACAGAGGCCACACTTTGATATACTGTGGCTGGATAGAATGGCTCGGGAGTGGAAGGTCTTGAAACCATTAAGATGTATAGGGTCATTGGCACAGGTTTCTTGCAACATCATAATTGCGAAACCTGTCATAAATTCCAGCCATTCTGGAATGCTATATTTACTGCGAAGCCCCGCAACGTTCCAACCTAAAACTGTAATATTATTCCCTGATGATATCATAGGGATCTTGTTGTTGTCATTAATATCATCAATATCATTTCCAGGAAAAATTACAATCACCAGTAGAGTTATGAGCCACATTCCCGGAGGTAATATTCTCTAGAGTAGACCCATAAGCACCCTGGTTACCACAGTTGCTGCAAGGTGGATCACAGTTATTACAAGGAGGAACATCGTTAAAAGCATCAGAAAGGAGACTATTGTTGTTTGATAAAGGTGCATGAGGGGTCATTATAGTTAACTGATGTAGGCTATGCTCATTATTGCAGGGTACCTATCACCTACCCTCTCAACATCTTAATGGACATCAGCCAGTAGCCCCACTCTACAGAGGCCACGGTCATCTTGTGTGACATCCAGGGTGTTTTGATCATCCCTCAGGTCAAAAAGTGTTAGGGTTGGGGTTGGAATGGATCCATATGGATGGCTTACAATAGACTGACTCTGCGCTACATGACTAGGTACATAATTAAGTCAATCTATGTCTTCCAAAGATGAAAGTATATCAAATCCATTGTAAAAAGGTACACTAAATTGTGGATGATTGGTTGAATGAGTGAATCTCTGCTGCCGTGCCTGATGATGGATGTAATCTGTTGGAGGGTAGAAGTATCCTAGGGGAAGTACGTTTATACCTCCAGTAGTCACATAAACGCTACTAAGCCTTCGTAGGATCTCCCGTGTCAAGCTAGGCGTTCTGAGTGTAAGAACAATACAGTCGCCAGTAAGTGTTTTTCCCTTGTCCCTACCCATCCGACTCTTCTTACCATTTTAAACTCAGCGAACAGGGCTTCTGCTAGTCCAGTCCTGGTTCCGAGCCAGCAGAGTGCCTTGTTCCTTAATGTCTCCCAAGTTTCATTAGCCTGGGGGGTAAGAGATGGAACTTTTGTCAATATTATAATGTACGGTGTGGCTTCTGGCGGCAGGTTCAATCTCGTCTCTTCCATATTCTCCCTATTCATGGGGGCTACACAAGGCCTAGGCAACAGTTGGGAACGTCTGGAATTATTGTGTATTACGGCTTCAGTATGTTTTATTCTAGTAGTACTCTCATGGCCTTCAAGTGCCCTGGCTTAGGTTTGAGGGATATCTACCTGAGGGGAGTGAGATGACCTACCATTATCCGGTATGGGTATTGGGAGATTGTGCAAGTGATTAACAGAGCCTACACTTTGAGCTCTACTTAGTGCATCCTCAATAGCAGATACCCTAGCCAGCAGTTTCTCTAAGGGAGCTTTAACTGATACATAAAAGTCATCCAAGATCAGACCCTCCCCTGAGACAGCAACAGTACGGGAAGGCACCTTTTGACCATTCAGATTATTCAAGACCATGTCCATATGTTCTAAGCGTCCATACAATAGGGTAAAGTTAGTGTCAATCAGATCTTTTAACTGGGTTAGAACTCTGTCCAAAAGAGGCTTGCTGGCCTCGGTAACTGCAGCCTCTGAGAGAATACTTGATGTAGGGAGCAAAAGATCATCGGTCTGTGTACCAGTGGTACTTGTTTGGATCGATGCAAAGTGAGTATGCCGGGGCTCCTTTTGTACTTTTGGTTTATTTGTGCCCGTACCTGTACCTCATTTACGCTTCGCAGGTAACTCTCTTGTCGTATCTTCACTGTGAAGTTTGGAGGTCCGGGTCCTTAAGGCTATACTGGGCTCACTGGCAGTATCCTTTGTGGAGACCTTCGGGTCGTGGTCGGGAGGGGCCTGTGACGTGCCCTGCGGGGAGAGGGACAAGCAGGTTTGAGGGGCGGTCGAAGCAGCAATGCCTAGTGAAAATCGCCTTTGCAAAGAGGAAGGATCTAAAGGTAGCCTCCTCTCCGTGAGTTCGATATCATGACTGAGCAAAGTTTCAGCCCTTATGATGAAATGAGGTGACCAAAAAGAGACTGCAAGGACAGCCTAGACTGCTTCAGCATGAACACATTACTTACAGCCCAATTACAGCAGGGGCCTGGTATAAAATGGACGTATGTGGTGCCTACAATCCTTCAAGCGTTTGCCACTGTTACAGGGTGGGATCAGGTAGCAGATGAAAGGATTCTTGGGATTATCTTGATGGTATGATGAGTAGAATGGAGATATGAAACTTGATATTATCAAGCCCACCTGTAAGTGGACAAGTCTGTCGTGTTCGTTCTAAACCCACCTGCGAGGGGGGAAGGAGAAACTTCTCAATAAACCGTGGCCGTTTAATCCCAATAACATTTCAGGGTGTGCTTTTATAAAGAAGGAAGTGCGGGGTTACTCTTCCTCACAGTCATCTCTCTATTGTACCTCATACATTTACTCTTCACGTCTTCTTACACCCTTCTCTCAAGGATCTTTTGTTCTGTCCCACACCCTTCTCTTATCATCCCACTGTGACATTAAAACACATCCACACATTACCATCCCTCTTTCCAATCCTCCTTTCCCTTTCAAATCTCTCTTAGCCCTTTTCACATGCGTAACCTCTTTTACACTACTTTAGTCTATTCTAGGAGATTTGTAGAGCGCATGGCTACCCGATGGGCCGCCCAGGGCTGAGCAACCAACAGGGCTCTGATCGATCACTGAATCGGAGTACTCAACTCCAGTCAGGTCAACCTCAATTAAACAACCAACCATGCCATTAGCACCATCCTTAATGTCTCTTCAATTTCTCCGCAGGCTGATAGGTAGAGAATTCCAAAGCTTAGGTTCCAAATAGGAGTACGGGCACCCTCCAACTCTCGCGCTGCAAACTTTTCGGGTCATCATCAATCGTGAATTTCCAGACCTCAAAGCCATATCAGGTATATAAGGCTGCAATAAAGATTGTACCAATTGAGGGCCTTTTTTGTGATACACCATGTGGGCAATAGATAGGGCCTTAAATTGTACCCTTTTTTCCACTGGAAGCCAATGTAACAGTGCCAGTGAGCTCGATATCGACTGATGTCTTGGGACGTTCAATAAGAGACAGACAGCAGCATTTTAAACCGACAGCAAATTTCGACTGTGTAACGTGGGGAGCCTAAGTATTGGGAGTTTCTGTATTCATGGTGTGATAACACAAGCACCTGAACAATTCGCCTTCTAGAGGAGAAGGGTAGAAGATCTAGTATTTTTCCTCAGCATTCTAAGCATGGCATAGCAGCTTGTTGCAATTTTCATGGCTTGAGTTTCCATGTCAACCAGATCTCTAGGTTATTTATGGATGCTTTAGGTGTAGGAGGATTTCCTAAGGAATCTGAGACCTGCCGGGTAAAAGCCGACTCTTGAAGTCATTGCCCACCACCATGATTTCAGTTTTGTCGGTTTTGTCTTTATTAAGTTTAAGACAGCACATAGCCATCCATTCTGCCACTTCCTTCAAGCAGGGTGCAATTTGATGCACTTTTGAACAGTTTTTCATCAGCAAGGGACAGGTGTCATCTGCGTATGTGACTAATCAGGAGGCCAAAAGCTTGTACAATTTCCACTGGTATTTGCACATAAAGATTAAAAAGAGTCGGCTCAATAAGGAACCCTAAGGTATTCCATATTTGAAAGGGAATATATTTAAATAGCAAGTATTATGGAGTTCTTGAAAACTAATATCTTCAAGAAATGACTTAAGCCAATTTAATCCACGATCACACACACCCACATTTTCAAGCCTCTGAATAAGGACTAGGAGGGCTACAGTATCAAAAGTTTCTGTTTTTTTATTTTTTTTTATTTTTCAAAAACCTTTATTAGCAGGAAGGAGATACACAGGGCAAACTGCCCACTGTTCACTTTAACAATAACATGACACCGCCCAGACGGGCGGGTCTCCACACTATCACTTCACACAGCCATTCAGCCGACATCCCGGAGGACCGGCGGCATCTCAGTTACCCAGCATGTGACGAGCACTTCCTACAGAGCCACTGCCAGCAGATATAGTAGTCCATAGGTATCTCGGTGAGTCAGAGGCAGTCAGCCTGGACTGTCGAACCTGGCCACCCTCCCCTGAAAACCAAACACAACCCCTAAACCCCCCCCCCCCCCCCCCCCCCCACCCATCGCACGTTCACTGTCTCCTCTGGCCATCCTTTCTCGCCTGTGTGTGTCCACTGTCAAGTCGGTTCAGCCCAGTCAGTCACAGCACTCTACCATCACCAGTCTGCTGTCCATTCTGTACCACGCACTTACTCTCAAGTTGCCTCCGACCCGGGGACCCCGTGTGTCCTACCATATGCACTCTCCCACTCCCCTCGGACAAACGACCTTGTCAGCTCATGAGCCAGCGTAACTCCTCCACACAATCATCCCAAATCCGGATCAGAAGCTGGGGCGCACTCCGCAAGAGCACCTACATCAAGTTCCTCCCCCTGTGTATTCCCCCCGTCAGCCGGTACCGGGGCCTTCGCCGTCAGATACGTTTTGTATAGCCCCCAGAAATTCTTGGGACGACTTTTCGGCGGCAGCAGCTCGCTATACGTCTCAGCCTGTGTACTGCAATACAGCATATCACTGGCCCACCGTTTTTTGGTGGGGAGGGGCCCCCTCATCCAGCAGGTTGCAACGACCCTTCTAGCGATGAGTAACGCCATATCCACTAAGCGTCGCAACGCCACCGGGAGAGTTCGGGAGTACCCCAGCAGCGCCAAGGCAGGGTTAGGGGTAATCTCAGTGTCTAAGACCCTGCCCAACTCAGTGAACACCTCCGCCCAAAACTTAGCAATTCCAGGGCAGTGCCAAGCCATATGCATAAAGTCTGCCACTGGGAAATGGCATCGCTCGTACTCTGCTGATGACCTGAGCCCGTACCTATGCAATCTTTCCGGGGTATAGTACACCCTCTGTAAGTACTTAAAGTGCACTAATCTGTGCCGGCCGTTGAGTGATATCGTTTTGGTGCTGGTGCAGAAATACCTCCACATCTCGTCTGTGAACTCTAAGTGCAGGTCCCCCTTCCAGGCTAGCCGCGCCGTGGTGTACGTGTGCGCCGTTTGCCGGTCTCCCATTCTTTTAAGATTAGAGATCAATTTGGGCGGCGCTACCGTTTTGATGATGTAGGTGAGTTCCGGGACTTCCGGGGGCTCTGCCATGCCCGAAGCCAGCGCGACCGGCAGCGCTCCGCGAACCCTGTGGAACTGAAAGCGCTGCAGGAGCGTGTGGGTAGATTGAGCCAGCCCGAGCTGGTCCCACGTTTTGGCGACCCCATCCGCAAACAAATCCTCCATCCGCGTAATGCCCAATGCGCCTAATGCCTGAACCACTCCCCTCTCCCTCAGCGGGGGGAGCCAAAGCACCCATTCCACCGGTAGCAGGGGGGAGTACAGAAGTGCACAGTCGTGCGCCCTTGTGAGCGCCTACCATGCATGAGTCGTGGCTTGGAGGGAGTCCAGTCGCCCCACCGAACGGCCAGCCGGCTGGAAAACGACTGCGGGCAATGGGAGCGGGTCTGCGAACAGACGTTCCAAGGTGACATGGGGGACATCCGTGCCGGCGTGTATCCACATGTGTAGATGCGCAGCCTGCGCTATCCTGTAATATCTCTCCAGGTCCGGCGCCCCCAGTCCACCCATTTCGTACGGGAGAGTTAACACCTTCCATTGGACTCTAGGCTGTCTGCCACCCCAGGCCAACCTAATTAGAGTTTGGGTCAGCTGTTTAAAAAGGCCTTAGACAATACGATGGGGATGTTGGTGAAGAGGAACAGGAATCTCGGTAAGATGACCATTTTCATAATGGCTATTCTACCCAGCAGGGATAGGGGCAGTCGAATCCACGATTCAACATCGTCAACCAATTTGGTGTATGCCACTCCATAATTTTCTCTGAGTAGCACCTCAGGGTCTTTATGTAATCGTATCCCCAAGTACTTAACCGAGTCCGTTGTCCATTGCAGTGGGTAATCCATTGGGAATGGCACCGTGACCGGCGTCAACGTAAACGCCAGGGACTTGCTCCAGTTCACCTTGAGGCCGGACAGCGCCCCGAACCTGACCACCTCCCGCAGTATGGACGAGAGGTTCGCCTCCGGGTCCCGGACATAAAGCAGCGTATCGTCTGCGTATGTGGAAATGCCAATTTGGTGGTGGGAAAATTAATGCCCTCGTATCGGTGGTACTCCCTGATAGCGCACGCCAAGGGTTCCGCCACTAGGGCGTAAAGGAGGGGGGAGAGAGGGCAGCCCTGCCTGGTCCCCCTGCTGACCCTGAAGGCGTCAGTAACCCGGTCGCCCATTCGTAGCCTGGCTGTGTGCTCATAGTATAGTGCTCCCAGCATCTGCAAAAAGGGCTCTCCCAATCCAATCTTACGTAGCACCTGTACCATAAAGGGCCACTCCACCGAGTCGAACGCCTTTTCCATATCCAGAAAAATGGCTAAGGCCTTGTTTTCCGGGCGCACGTGTTGCATGGTCCCCAGTACTGTACGAATATTGTATGTAAGGTTTCTGGCAGATATAAATCCCGCCTGTTCCGGCGCAACAAGTTCCGGCACCAACAGCGCCAAACGCGTGGCCAGCACCTTGGCGTACAACTTTGCATCCACATTGATGAGTGAGAGCGGCCGGTACGATCCACACACATTAGGGGCCCTACCTGGTTTCAAAATGGTGACTAGCAGCGCTTCGCGCATAGTGTCCGGCATGTAGCCATCTTGACATATGCCGTCGAATAAGGTGATCAGATGGGGGAGAAGCTTATCTTTGAATGCTTTATAAAATGCGACCGTCAGCCCATCAGCCCCGGGGGCGTTGCCAGACCTCATTCCCTCCAGTGCCTCCAAAATCTCATCCTGCTGTATGGGGAGCGACAGGAACTCCCTCTGAGAGTCGGATAAAAAGGGCATTTTGATATAACTGAGGTAATCCTCTATTTCCTCTTCCATCTGAGCGGACTTGGCTGTATAGAGCCCCGCGTAGTAGTCCCTAAATTCGGCGCAGATCGCCTCCTCCCCAGTGACCACCGTGCCGTCCCCCGTAACCAACTCGTCGACGACCAGGGGCTTCCTGCTATTCCGCATGATCCTTGCAAGTAGTGAACCCGGGCGCTCGCTCTCCCCGTACGTCCGGGCCGTAGCATATTTGCCCATATGTTGCACCTCCCTGTCCGCCTCCCGGTGATATTCCAAGACTAACGCTTGAATCTGAGCTGCCACCGCGGGGTCCGCAGACGACTGCTGGCTCTCTTCCAGCTTTGCTAGCTGAGTCTCTATAACCTTAAGTCTCCCCCGTAGAGATTTTAGGACACCAGAATGCTTGGCCATAGCCATGCCTCTGATGTAGGCCTTAAACGAGTCCCAGACCGTGTGAAAACTCTGGACCGAACCCAAGTTATTATCAAAGAAGGTCTCTATATCGTCCGCCAGTTCACCCCGGAACACCTAATCTAATAGCGAGTATGGCGGAAGCCTCCATGTGAATGGAGGGATACGTTTAACCGAGGTAGCTAGTATTAGGAGTAGCAGGGAGTGATCCGAAAGTGTACGCGGGAGGACCACACAGCCCTTGACCAGCGCCAGTAGCGACTGTGACGTCAGCCAGTAATCTATTCTAGTGTGGACGTCGTGGTACGCAGAGTAGTGCGTAAATCCCCCCTTTCCGGGTGCCTTTGTCTCCAGGCGTCCACCAAATCAAGCCTGGCGAGCTCCGCCTGCATGCGTAAGGCAGCAGCCGCCGGGCGGCGCGCCGGCCCAGAAGAGCGATCTAGAGCTGGGTCAAACGTGAAGTTAAAGTCACCCCCCCCCACACCATGCGGGCGTGCGTATAACGACGGCAAGTAGCGGCAAAGGCCGCATAGAACTCAGGGTTGTCGTAGTTGGGGCCATACACGTTGACCACTACTAAATCATGGCCCTTCCCTGCGCACCGGACGATCAAGTAACGCCCGTCCGAGTCCGCCTCTAGGACCGTCAACGCCAAATTGGATCGTGGATTCACCCAGGTGACCACACCTCTGGAGTGCAAGGTGAAACCTGCCGCAGCGCTGTTACCCGCCAATCCTCTCACATTTAGCATGTGGCTCGTGAGGGGGAGGTGTGTCTCTTGGAGGAGCGCCAGATCGATGTGATGCCTACGCAGGAAATTCAGCACTTTCCTCAATTTACGAAAATCATTCAACCCCCGCACGTTCCATGTCAGCGCCCTTAGGGACTCTTTGTCATTATCGCCAGCCAGTTCACTAGAGTCTCCCATCACAAATACTCTGCATTACAGCGGATGCGTCCCAATTGTTCCAGCGCAAAGTGCCATCCACCAACCATCAGCAGACAACTCAAGCCAAACACATAACAAGGAAGCAAACGACCTACCACTCCACAGTGCGTGCGAACCCCCCGCCCCAATCTCCAACCCGCCCCCCCGCCCACAGCCGACCTCCCCCAACCTGGCCAGACAGTGCCCCCTTCCACCCCCCAAGAAAACAAACACACCCCTCAGACATTCCCCGAACCAGCCCCCGCAAGGGCCCTGCTGGACAACAGCGCTAGGGCCGCGGTTACCAGGCACTGCAACAATCACAACCTGGCCAAGAGCCAGAGAATAGCGCACCTCTGTCGCCCAGCCCTCGTGTAGCCTTGCTGCGCATCTAGCTGCCATCCCATCTCCTGCAAGGATATCAGTGAGCCCCCCACCACCACCCTCCGCAGTCAACCACGCTATCTGACGGATCAGCTCCAGCAACACCGAAAGGCCCACACCCCGAATTCACCGTCGCCCAAGTCCACCCAGACCCGAGCCCAAGCAAGCAAACATCGAACGCGAGCCCAAGTAGGGCCCCCGCTTCGTCACGCAACGCGGGCGAGCCAGCCCGCCTCATGGCCAACCCACCGCCCAGACCCCCATGCGTACAGATCCAGAGGGATTGAGAAGTACACCACGTTCTATGGCCCCGGACAAAAGGTAAAATAAAAGAAAGAAATGTCTCATCAGAAGGGGCACCCTTCAGCGACTAAATGCCAGTTTATCAACAGCGACTGTCTGTGCTGTGCCAAGCGCCCCAACCTCCACCAGGGCAGTACGTGTCCCACGAACAGCAGATAAGGCCAACAGTCTGTTTGCATGTGATGCCCGGCCTCCCACCAGTACCTAGTCCTGTCCATCCAGGCCCGAGGCCGTCTCCGGTGTGCCCCCTGAACCCCTGGGGCTATTCTGCCGTTCCCGAGACCATACCTTCAGTGATTTCTGGAGTTCCCTCGGGTCAGTGAAGAAGTGAGAGTGTCCTTGCTTATTGATCCTGAGCTTCGCCGGGTAGAGCATGGCATAGTCCAGGCCGAGGTCACGTAGCTGTTGTTTATACGGTGCAAACTGGCGTCTCTCCTCCTGGACTTTTGCCGTGAAGTCCGGATAGATCGAGATGTCCATGCCCTCATATTGCAGCTTGCCCTTTACCCTGGCCATCCGAAGCGCCACATCCCTGTCCCTGTAGTTCAGGAGCTTCGCGATGATTGGCCTCGCTGGCGCTCCCGGCTTGGGGCGCGGGCCCAACGATCTATGGGCTCGTTCAACTACAAACATGGGCGAGAACACGTCCTCCCCCAGCAGGGTGTGCAGCAGTTTGTCAACAAAAAGTTCCATCCGCCCGGTCGAGGTCGATTCGGCCACCCCTGTAATGCGAATGTTCGATCTCCTAGAGCGGGCCTCCAGGTCCTCAGACTTATCCCGAATGACCTGCAGCAGCTTGCTAAGTTGTTTGCGGTCCGCGTCCCACTCCATCTGGGCCGCCTCCACCTGCGTGACTCTCCTCTCGGCCCCATCAAGTCTCTCCGAATTTTTATCCACGCGCTCCGACATGCGGTCCATGCGATATGTGAGCGCATCCAATTTGGCGTAGATTGCGGTCAGGCTACCCTGCAGGCCCTTCTCCATCGCCACCAGCATTTCCCTGATGTCCGTGCTTGCCGAGCCCTCCGCGCCCGTGCCGCCGGCGGGCATCACCTGCTCCGGGCCGGCAGATCCCTTAGGTTTGCGCGGATCAAACGAGAGTTTGGGCTGCGTTTTATCACCTTTCCCAATGTCAGCGTCTCTCTGCCGCCACGCCGCCAGGCCCGCAGTCCCCGGACAGGGCGTCGCAGCAAGCCCCGGAGGCCCCCGGGGTCCCGGGGAAGCGAGGGGCCAACAGGACGGTGACACCGGGCTCCCTTCAGGGGCGACCGCCCAATGCGTTCCCGTGGCCGGGGCAGCGGCACCTCTAGGCCCCAATGCGGGACCGCGGGCCCGCCGCTCCGAACAGCACCTGCGGCCTCCTCTCTCCACGTACGGGCCTCCCAAGGGCCACCGGCCCAAGCCGGGTGTCGCGACCCCAGGGCCGACAAAGCAGGCAACACTCACCAATGTGGCGATCCAGCGTAATGTTTCCAGGCACCCCTCCGGGTCTCTGCAGGCGCTGGGGGCCACACCGAAGGGCGTCGCCTGTCCGGCTGGGGTTCCACTCCGCTCCGCCAGTCCCAGCAGCCCCGCCGCGCCCGTGGGAGCCCGGCGGCCAGTCACAGGGCCCGCCGCAGGGTGCGCCGTCGCTTGTGGTTCCTCGATCCTCAGTGGCCGCGCACCGCAGGAGTCTCTGAGGCCTCCGGGCCGATGTAGGCGCCGCTACTGCCGTTGGTCACCGCCAGGGCCGGGGTCAGGGCACAACTGGCACACCCCTACCCGGGTGGGGGCTCCAGAACCCCCAGCACTCCCCAGGGCCGTCCTCACTGCCGCCAAGTCAGGCCGCCGCCTCCTTGCCAGAAATGCCGGGAGACCGGGTCCGCGTCTCCCGGCGGGGCCGCACGTCGACTCACGCTCCCCGGGCAGGCTCTCACTGCAGCCCGGGGATGATGGCCTAGTCCGGCGCGCTCGCCTCCGCTTCACTCGAGCGCTCCGTACGGCTTCTCCAGGGGCGGCAAAGGACCGCCGCTCGCACCGCCGGGTTCCAGGGGGGCTCCCCCGTCAGCTGCTCCGAGCAGCTCAGCAGCACAGGATTAGTATGCGGATTTTGTGTGGGCTGAGACGGAGAGCGCTGCGCTCACACGTCCGCCATCGATGCCGGCAAGCTCCGCCCCCAGTATCAAAAGTTTCATTTAGATCTAGTATTATAACTGCTGTGGAGCCCCCTTTATAAAGGAGCATTTTAAGTTCTACTACTACCTAATGCGTAATCTCTGTACTCTGCTGGGGTCTAAGGCCAGTTTGTGAAGGATCTCGTTGGTTCTAAAAATAGTGACAGATGTTGCTTCAAATGTTCCTCCAGTCACTTCCCAACCTCTGATAATAGGAAGATTGATCTGTAGTGTTCAGGAAGTAGCGGATCCAAAGTGGATCTATTTTATCAGTGGTTTTATCACTGCATGTTTGCAAGGGGAAGGGAACTACCCATTTCGGTAGACAGATATTGAGCAGTTCAAGCAGCACTGGGAAGATTTGTTCTGCCCCCTGTTTCAAAATGTGTTGCAGTGCTCGGTCAAGTAGTCAGCCGGATTTAACTGCATTAAATACTGCCAATAGATCTTTTGCACTAATAAAGGGAAAAGACAAAAGAGATTCTATGTCAGGACCGGAGGCTTCAGATTATGCTTTATCTCTCTTCGCTTTATTATCATAAAATTTCATAGCAGCCAGAAAGATATTCAAACAAATCTTTAAAACATTAACAGGAAAAAACTTCAACTCCCATACATCCAGGGAGGAACCCGAGAATATTGTCCTTTCACTGTGTCCATTGCCAAAAACACATAGTCCCATGTTGGTGTCCCTCCTTCCTCTTTCTTCGCTCCTTTGCAGCCGGTTAAGTCGACTTTTCTCTTCTCATTTGTTTATTTTAGTGAAATTGTACTGTCACCTCTGTTTTAGGGCAAGTGTTAATTGGGAAGTATTTGAATGCTTTTCCCCCGTTGTTTCTGCATTGCTGGTGCATTCTTTTCATATTCCTCGATCAGCCCCGGGAACGTTTTCCGCTTCTTACGCGGCCGGCGCCCTGCTGTTTGCGGTGCTGCTGTCAGCCCGCCAGGGGGACTCGCTCGTCTCATTGGTCTCGCACCGCGGCTCCTCAGAAGAGGAGCCGCGCTGCGAGAGGAGACTTCACCGAGCCTTTTCCCCCACTGCCTTCACCTTGACGTCTGTGTTAATCGGGTTGTATTCCCCCCATTTTATTCTTTAAACGCCCCGGCGGGGGTCAGTAAGGCGGGTCCGCCCGCGGTTCACGCTTACAAGCGTTTTTTGTCTGTTGCATGATTTTTCTTATAAACATGCACGGAGGCAGCAGCCCGGTCAGGTTTCTGAGGGCTTTAGCGTGTTTAAGGGTTGGTGCACACCTATTTGCGGTCCTCGGGCTGTCCAAAGTTGCGCAGTCCTCTGGTCTGCCTGAAATTTGGTTTGGTTGTCCAAGCCTGATATTTACAGTGCTAAGCACATTCTATATAGGAAATTATCATTCCTTTTCCATTGGTTGCTTTTTATTCTCACCTTTGTTTCCCTCACCAATATTGTAGTAATGGAGTCCTAACTAAGTATTATGAGGAGGAGGTCCAGGGTTACATATCTTGGGATGACGACTTCTACGAGGCCGTGGACTCCACCATCTATAGGGTGGTGAATGACGTGGTTGGCCCTATGAAGCAACGCCTTTCAGATAGGATTGTCCAAGAATGCGCAAAACTGGTGAAAGCGCACGCAAAACTCCCTGCACCCCCGGTTGAACTGACTGGGGAGGGCCCCCCACCATCCAAGAAGCAGTGTACCAAAGGGGTGGTTAAGATGCATTTGCGCACCACAGGTTCGCCACCCAGCCTGCCCCCCCACCGGCGACCGATCCTCAGGGCACCCCAGATCCAGCTTCCCCTGACACTGACGACCTTCAAAGGGGATATGGATGATGAGGCAGGTCCCTCACGGCCTTGGCGCCCGGCCACCGCTTCTTCCACCACACCGGAGGATGATTCTGGTATGTTGAATCCTGATGAGATCATGAATCCCCGGTCTGCGGCCTGGGTTCCCGGTGACAAGGTGGCCAAATTTGTTGCGGGTCATCTCCATAAGCCCCTGGAAAAGGAGGCTCGGGTTGCCTAAGGGCGGAGTGCCCAAGGCCCACCTTGGAGGACAAAATTGCTTTTATGCGAGAATTGGATTCTAAAATGGCCACCTTTCCAGCCAAATACATGAAAGATCCGCGGAAGGGTATAGATAGATCCTGGCGATCTGGTCAGGAGAAGCTCCTCAACGCCATTGGCCCTAGACAAAAATCTTGGACATGGCAGAGGAAGGCAAAGTCTCAGGATCAACCATCTCCCCAGAAGTGCTTTCCAATTGGGCCCAGCGGGCCATCATTTTTATGGGCAATGTTAATTGTGCCCTATTAACGGAGCGCCGTTGCTCGTTGTTGATCAAGCTTAACCATAAGCTTGGGGCTTTGGCCTCCTCGGAGGCAAGGGCAGTGGCCCAAGGGGGACTTTTTGGCGACCTTTTTGTTAAAGAGCTGGGTAAATTCGTTGCTACATTTACTTCGCTGGACAAGGCCCAGTCCAATATTAAAAGGGTCTTCAACCAACGGGTTTTTCACGGGGCTGGCCGAGGCAGGGGCCGCTCACCCGGCCGTGGTTTCCATCAGAATCCCCCAAGGGGACAAGGCTCTGGTAGCGGGCAGTATAACTCCACCGCAAATGACACCAATTTCTATCCAACACAAAGCCAACATTTCAGACACCGCAGAGGTTTCAAGAACAACACCGGCAGAGGAAATACCAGCGGTAAGTGTTCTTACAGCAACCCACGTTTGCATCGGGGGTCAATTAGTGGCCTTTCGGGATGCTTGGGCGACCATTACTTCAGACGCATGGGTCTTACAGACCGTTCAAGGTTTTCATACAGAGTTTTACGAGAACCCTCAGCAAGAGGTCTCCCCTCGGCCAATATTCAATTCCCACAAGGCGCAGTTGATCGATGAAGAGGTTTCCGAACTGCTCCCCAAAGGAGCCATTTGCCGGTCAACTTTGCATCCTCATGGTTTCCTCAGCAACATCTTTTTGGTGGACAAGCCCGATGGAGGATGGCGTCCGGTTATCAACCTAAAGGATTTCAACGGGTGGTTGGTTTACCGCCATTTCAAGATGGAGGGAATCCATCTGCTCCGAGATGTCCTTCTTCCTTCCGACTGAATGGTGCGGTTGTATCTGAAGGACGCATATCTGGTGGTTCCGATCCATCTCCCTCCATCGGCGGTTCCTGCAGTTTTCTTGGAGGAATCTTATTTACGAGTTCACCGCCCTTACATTCGGCCTTTCCTCAGCTCCTTGGTGTTTCACCAAGGTACTTCATCCGGCAGTGGAGTTCCTCAGAGCTCAGGGTATTCGCATGATCGTATACTTGGACGATCTTATTCTTAGGGCACAATGCCCTTGGACCTTATCCAGACAGCTCCAGCAGACAGTCTCCCTTTTACAAAGCCTAGGGTTCATCATCAACAAGGACAAATCGGTTCTGAGACCTTCTCAAACAGTGACGTTTCTCTGGTTTGTAGTGGATTCCATCAAGCGACTCTGAGTCTAACGTATCGGAAAATGGCCAAGATTTGTCACAAATTACGTCAAACGATTTCCAGACCTTACACCTCCCTCCGGCAACTAGCCAGACTGGTGGGCCTTCTGTCCTCATCTATTCAGGCGATCTTCCCGGGGCCCCTACATTATCAAGCACTCCAGCACCTCAAGGCGTATCATCTGAGGAAAGGCTTGTCGTACGACCATTCAGTTCCCCTCTCAGCAGAGGCCAGGGAAGAGGTCGCATGGTGGTTGTCCCATATGGAGGCGGGGAACGGTCGGGCGATTTTCGGCTCGGTTCCAGACCTTATCATAGAGTCCGACGCCAGCAGGTCAGGCTGGGGCGCCCGGAGGCGTTTGGTCATTGGACGAGCAGGACCTTCATATCAACTGCCTGGAACTTCTGGCAGGCTATTTTGCGGTTTGATGTTGGACCAAGGACAAGGTGCAGTCCTGTGTCCTTCTAAAAATGGACAACATCTCCGCGGTTCGATACGTCAACCGGATGGGAGGTCCCTGCTCTCGGGCTTTAGCGAACCTAGCAAAGGATTTTTGATGTTTTTGCTTGGCACAACACATTTTGGTAAAGGTGGAATATCTTCCGGGAGGGAACAATCAGATTGCAGATTGGCACTCGAGAAACCTTTACGACTCCAGTCTCTGGAAACTGGACCCTCAGATCTTTCAGTGGGTGGAAGCACTATAGGGACCGTGCTCGCTGGACCTCTTTGCGTCACTTCTGGAGCATCAGGTTTGTCTGTTCTTCAGTTGGAGACCGGACCCGATGGTTATGCCAAAGACGCCTTCCTTCAAGAATGGAGCGAAGAGAGGGGCTACGCATTTCCTCCTTTTTCAATGAAAACGAGGGCGGCGGCCCAGATTCGCCGGCAACGCCTTGTTGGAGATCGCAAGTTTGGTTTCCGGTTCAACTGGAACTTTCTTGGGATTCTCCAATCCTACTACCCCTGTTTGCTCAGCTGCTTCTGAACCCAGACGGAGTTCCGCATCATTTGGTCACCCAGGAGCTACTCCAGCTCATGGTGTGGTGGCTTTCAGGCAATGGTGGTTGTTGCCGGGCCTTTCAAGACCGGCTGAGGTCCTCTTGTCGAAGGCTTGGGAAGATAGTACCGCAAAACGTTATCGGTATGCCTGGACGAGATGGGTTTGTTGGTGTTTTCGAAGGAGTTAGGATGCCATGGTCGCAAGTGTTGTTCCGATCTAGAATTTATTGGCAAACTTGGATTCAGAGGGGCTGGCGTATCGTTCGATAAATGCGATACGATCAGAAATGTTGTCTTGACATACCCTGAAAGACGGAGCTCCGGTAGGGGAACACCCGTTTGCTGCAGACTTCTGCGGGGTATACAGCTTTCTCTGCCTCCGGAACCATGCTATTCAGTCCTATGGGACGCCAATCTAGTATTGAACCTCTTTTTGTTCTGGCAACCAAATAGATATCTTTCTTTGAAAGAAATATCATCCAGGCTGGCAATGCTTCTATGTCTAGTCTCCTGTAGGAGAGTTTCCGATGTCTGAGCATTGGACATCTCCTCAAGGGTTTTATCCCCGGGCGGGGTACTGTTCACAGTAGGAAGACGTACTAAGTCTCATACCTGAATGGTTTCATACCCGGCTTTTCAAGACATCCCAAAGTTATGTGTGGTGGATTGCCTGAAGGTGTATGAAGAGATAACTCAAGAACTCCACACTCCGGGTGAACGACAACTCCTTATTGCTCTCAAGAAACCGCACAAGGAAGTCTCTTCCCACAGTACAGTCAGGTGGGTGTGTTAGGTCATGCAGGAGGCGGGTATTGACACAAAACAATTTGGAGCCCATTCAGCCAGGGGTGCAATGGCATCTAAGGCGTTTGCGCTAGGGGCTCGTCTAGAGGGTTTAATGCGAGCAGCGCATTGGTCCTCAGACTCAACATTCAAAATGTTTTACTTTAAACCGGTTTTGAAAGTGGCTCAGTTAGTGGTAAGTAAGCTTTAAACTAGCATAATGAAGCCTCCGGCCCTGACATAAAATGGGAATTTGCCTAGCACCGTAAAGGTAAGTTCCAAATCTATTATGGACACAAAGGCGAGGATTATCCCTCCCCGGGCACAGATGGTGCGAACCCACGTGTATGGTAGTAAGTAACCAATTCATATTTTTGCAATGTGACTTTTGTGTAATGTTTGAACATTCTCTTTCCTTATTGAATTCTTGTACAGCAATTGTCGGATTAGTGAGTTACATACTGCTTTGGTTTACTGCAGCCCTTAGGTTGTCTTTGTTTTTCAGGAAACGATGGTTCAAAACAGGACCAGTGATGATTTGGCGTGACTTGCGTGAAAAAAGAGGAAGGGGGGACACAACCATGGGACTATGTGTTGTTGGCAATGGACACAGTGGAAGTACTATATTCTTGGGTGCCTCCATGGATGTATGGGAGTTGAAGTTTTTTCCTATTAATGTTTTAAAGATTTGTTTGAATATCTTTCTGGCTGCTATGAAATTTTTTAATAATAATGCGAAGAGAGATAAAGCATAATCCTCGCCTCCGTGTCCTTAATAGAATTGGAACTTACCTTTATGGTGCTAGGCAAATTACCATTCCGTAGGATTCATAAATTGCAACAGGGAGGTAATCTGTTCTGAATGTCTGACCCTGTTTGAAAATGATAAGTAAATGTCTGTAACCTTTTTCAGGAAGAAGCTGGCTTGGTCGTTACAACATGCCATGGTAGATAATGGTAGGGAGCTGACAGGTAAAGGATCGGTAAGAGATTTCACTATTTGAAAATGTTTCCAGCTGAATTTGAGGCTTTGTATGTTTTAGATACGTACTACGTAGATTGCAAAAATAACAATTGATGGACGGAATGCTGAACAATGTCAAACATTCACCTCCAGTACAGAGATCTGGACCTAAATCCATAGTTTTTTTGCTCACCATACCATTCCTGTTGGGACCCAGACATGTGCAAATCAGTCTTGACCCTGCTCCCCATGGGAACAGTCCAGCCCGAACTGCCAGGCCAGGTTCTCCCTGGACCAGGAACAATCATCCTGGGGCCGGTCTTGGGGTGTCACCCCTCATCAGCCAGGCTAGATTGACTCCAGTGGTATGGTGAGTAGGGACCCCCTTCCTGGGCATACCTGACCCACTTGGGCTGACAAATGCAAAAAGAACAATTGATATGCGAAGTGTGGAACAATGTCAAACATTCACCCCCAGTACAGAGGTCTGGGACTAAATCCGTAGGTAGGTTGAGCACTTTTGATGTCAGAATGGCATTTTATATAGCTTTCTTATACTCCTGTTTATTCATAGAGCCATAGGACTTACTCCATTCCCTCTCAAACCTTTTGGATTCCTGTTTTAGCGCCAATAAAAGGGAATCAAACCATGGGAACCGCCTGTCCTGGCGAGCACATTCAAGGGCTCGAAATATAATGGTGCTGTGCAAGGAATTTTTAATTCAAGTAGGAAAGTGTTAATGTTGCAGAGGAGATATTATCACCTAGTTCAGGTCTTGAGTTACTGAGGATAACTTCCCATTCTGTGAGATTTAGTTTGGCGTAGCTGCGATCTATCCTCATGGTCTGTGTAGGTGAGTTACGTTTTGTCTGACCTAGCAAAGTGATATCAGATGATGGTCTGACCATATAACTGGGAGGGGTTTTCCCGCCATACAAATTCAGGAGAGCAATAAAAACAGGATCAATGAAATGTCCTTTTATCTGGATAGGGCCGTCAACATGCTGCGTCAGCTGTAAAGATGCATAATCATGATTTAGACTCATAGCCGCGGAGCTACTTAATTCGTGAAAATTAATATTAATTTAATTCATTGTTCCTTCTCCTACTCATAACCCTCCCTTTCTCAACTCCTGCTTCTCACAAGCACTTTCACTTTTTCGCTCTCTTCCTTACACAGACTCTCACAGTCAAGGATGGCTGTGTTTTTATGCTCTTTCTCGCCAGTGCAAATATTAAATGATGCTTTTGAAAATGACGCTGGTAAAAACAAAGCTGTGTTCCACAACTAGGCAACATTAACCTAGAAGCCCTGCTGATGAGGAGTGACGAGAAAGTATACTAGACTTAAACTAATTCAGTGATGATTTCAAGACGAAAGTTTGATATTTAGTTGTGAAAATTGAGTTAAATGAAGAATTGGAGTAGTTAAAAATTGATGCGTTGGTTTCCAAATTATTGAGATGTGGTTGTAACCTATTTGGAGCCACTCCAGCCTTAGTAGCAATGCTCAAGACAGACATAACCTCTTCAAAATGGTTTGGAATGTGAGAGCACCAGGCACTGCATAATCCCAGTTTCAGGGCTGCACCTGTTCAAATAGTCGAGAGCTGCCAATTTCTTGTGAATTGACTCCAAACCGCCTTGCCGGAAACCAGTTTGAAACCTTGAACAGCAGACGTTTATGCACCACCATGTTTTTCAAGAGGAGGCCCGAATGAAACAGTAGAATACTCAAAGAAGATCGTCCTGCAAGATCCAAACCTACGCAAGAAAATGTCAGTCCTTCAAGGTGCTCTGGCAGCAGTACGACAGACCAGAAGGAGGGAAAAAAGTGACAAGAACGCTGGGAGACTTGGTGAAAGAGCTACCACACAATCACTGCAGCCCCACTATCTTCTGGCCCCGCATTATACAGAAGAGGCAGAATGAAGTGAAAAGGAAGAGATACCAGCCAAAAGAAGCAAAGTGGCTTCAACAGAACAACAGAAGGGAAGAAAGACCAAACTTAACCGCGAACTACCAGGGTTGCAAGTCCTGTTTTCAATAACTAGCAAACTAGCTCTGTAGGTTGAGTAGCTGCACTTAGATCCTCCGAACGCCAGTCACGGCCACTCGGATTGGGAAGTGGTGGGGGGGAGGGGAAACACAAACAAACAAAAAAACATAATTATGAAAAAAGAAAATAGCACTTACCTGCTCCGACGGCCGCCGATTTGCTCCTGATCCTCGCCTCCAGTCCAGGAACAGCTGCACAATGCGCAGGCTCCCAGCACTACTCACATTCTGGGAATAGTATGAGAAGTGCTGGGATTGGTCTGAACGCCTCGGTTCGGCGCTCAGACAGATACTGGGAGTACGTGTGGGTTCTCCACCCGGCTGTACAACACAGCTCGGGTAGGAGAAAGCCTAAATGCACATGATGGTTTGGCCGACCGTCATGCGCACTTGCAGTGCCTACCACTTCCCCCTCTTCCGTGGTGCTACAGCTGCAGCTTTAATATGGGTGGGCACGCCCCTTCCCCGGCTCGCAGCCTGTAGGATGGAAAAACAAGCATTTACAATGCAATGGTCTCGGCATTGGTAAAGTTAGAGCTATTGGCATTGCTCATGACATTATTTTTGTTTATGTTTTTGTTTTTAAAACATTTAAAGAAACGGCATTGTCATGAGCAATGCCAATAGCTCTAACTTTACCAATGCCGAGACCGTTGCATTGTAAATGCTTGTTTCTCCTCTCTCCTGAAAGCAGATGCGCGCTTCTCCTTGACTTCACCCCCGTCCCCAAACAAACAGCGTACCCACTCACCTATTAGCGCCGCATTTTCTTTTACTTTCCTTTATCAGTATTTTGACAACAGTATGCCTCCTTCACATACACTTGCACATAATCAAAAGTGCAATTAGAAAACATAATCACTGCGCTGTGCGCTCTACAGAAGCGCCAAGGTCTGGAAGACCATCTATTCCGACTACCTTTCTGAACCACTGAAAACCTCGCACTGACCCCTTGAACTTCAACTCCAGAGTCTCAATCGTGGCCCGCTGTAAACACATACAGGCGACTCAATAAAAGTTTGCGTTATACAAGAGCAATATCCTACACCCAAAAAATAGAAACATCAAAACTTGAAATAGCAAACATGCGGAGAGAATGCAAATTTAAGATTAAGTAAAAAACGTGAAGAAAACTAGAATTAATTCGCTGTCACTGATTACTTTAAATTTTTTCACATTCATTTTTCAAAAATCGCTTGGTGTTTTGCATGCACTGTGACATTGGGGAGCGAGGAGGTAAAGGTGAAAGGTCTGCACCGTGCAGGGCAAAAACGGCCAAAGTGGCCATGTCATGGACCACGGTAGGGAGCTCAGGAACAGGGTCTGAAAAGTAAAAGGGTGACAGCGGCTGAGTTTGATTTAAGATGATGTTAAATACCTCCCCGAACATGCTGAGCAAGGAGGACACCTGTGCCTCGCGACATATAACCGCCTCCTCCAATGTTCGGAGCTCGGCCTCGGAGTATCCCTGATGTTGAAATGCCATGGCTCTTATGTCTTGCACAGGGAAGGTTCAGGCACCAAACGCATACCGCATCAACACACGTGAAAACTCAACGCCGGTGCGTCCTTTCAAAGCCAGGCGGGCTGACAGCTCCGGAAGCCACGCGAGACTTCAAGACCAATCTACCCCCCCACCTCCTACCCTACTTCCTCGCATCACGTGCCATGCATGGGCGGTGCGAATCTCCGTGCGATTGAAATTAAGGAGTGATTTGAGTAAGTAGTCGTGCCTTTCCTACGGTGGTACCAACATCAAACGTTGCTACCGCAAGAGCTGTCCGACGTCGAGTTATGTCATTCCTACTCATTAGAAGTCTACTGACGAAGAAAAGCTCTTAAATTTAACAGGAGAATAATCCGAAATAGACATAGAATTGAGACCGAGCTTCACATGATCAGTTCCAAGATAGAAAGGGAAAAGGGACGAATTACGTAACTTTTGTCTGGTCGTAACAGCCATCTTGCAGTGGCCAGTAAAGAAGCTTTTCTGGGTAGCGTGAGTAGAGGAACAGCAAACATTGCCAAATTTTCAGATCGCTTATGTGTGACATTCTCATAATTTCAGTGTAATTATGAGTGTCATTCAATTACTATCAGTGGCACTTTCTCGAGAGCAAAATCAAGCGAAGGCGAGAAAAACGTACATTTCAAAAATTACACCCATTTGACCTAACGAGAAACAGTCAGATCTTGAAACTGTTGCAGAGCATCTAAATGGAAGGACCCTAACCTAGTGCCCTTATAAACTGGTCATACCGTAAAACAATTGTGTAACTGTGATATTAAACAGTAAACATGTCTTTCAAAGGCAGTACTTTATTAACGTTTTTTGCACATATTCAAACACACGCAATTAAATACAAACAAGTAAACAGGAACAGGGCACCGGAAGACACCACCGCCTTTCTCCGAGGCACAGCAGAAATGCCTCGGAGAAAGGGAGCGTCCTTTTCGGATTCGGGGGCGTGTTTTGCTGTTGTCTCCTCCCTGAGACTTTTCGCAAAAAACACGCCCCCCGATCCGAAAAGGACGGGGCATGATTGGAGTGACGGGACCTCTTCTCCAATGGCTGGCCAGCATTTACTAGGCCAGCCAATGGAGAACAGGGGAGAAGAGGGGCGGGTTCAAGCCCCTCTTCTCCCAAGTCATTATCTCTCGCGAGCGAGACTGCGCAAGCGCAGCCATCGCTAGCCGAGACCTAAAAAGATAACGGAGGAGCCGCCCCTGCCGTACTCACGTTTGAAATTAGGCCTTGCACTGTCTGGTTAATTCATATTGTTCACACCCACCCTGTTTTATTAGTGAAAGATGCAGTCTAAGGGTTAATCTAAATCATGGATACTCACAATCATTTTCCCAGGAGACAAAAAGAATGGTCTGTTATGTGACAGAGGGCCCCACTGATGCCCGCATTGTGGCGAGAGGGGGGGGGGGCTTGAGGGCATGGGAGGTTGGCGGTATGGTGGGTGCAGAGAGGTGAAGCATATACATCTAGTGGTTGAATTGCACAATGTAAAATCAGAAAACCTGGTATTAATCCCGGCTTCCGCACTTAACCAAACTGTGTGATCCTAGGCATTTTTTTTGCCGCTTTCCCTTATTTTTCTACATTATCACATAAGAGAATCTCGAAATACATGAATTCAGAATGTGCGCTTTACAAAACCTTCTTCTGTATTTGATTTAATAAACTATAAGTAGGCTCCTAATTTTCTAGTTTTAATGATTTTTACAGACAAATACAGATAGAAATCGATGGGTTTACTGCCTGTATTTATTTTTAAAAATGGAAAAATACAGAAAATTGTGCTTTGTGAGTGACTCTCAATGATGTTCTACATAAATTCTATGCCAACAGTGGAGTAGAGAGACAGAATGGAGCGTTAAAAAATACAGGATTACATTTTCCACAGGCATATGTTAACAACTTTTTGTATTTAGTGTAAATGTTTACCAGTTGTTGTAGTATTTTGCTATGTTTGGCTGCCTAATTAGCTAAAACATGATAGATATAAAAGTATGAGTGAGTGTTTATCAGTTAAACACAGAAATATGCCAATTTACGTCTCAATTTATTTTCAAAACACTAAATAAACATGGAAACATTCCAATAAGGTAGCCAAAGAGAAAACATGGATCAATACAAAGGAAAATGTTAAAAAAATACCATAAAATAGGGACCACTAACTATAATGTTGTTCATGTACAACAGGAACCCAGGCCTCCCAAATGAGTGCACATAAAAACTGACTTGCGTCTCAGTTCACTATGGGTGGGGGGGTATGAATGTTTATAAATTCATGTTTGAAAACTATCACTTAAAAAAAATACTTTCAGTGCACTGATACACTGATGTACTAAGGTGAAACGGTTCTGCTTGTTAATGAAATACATTTTAAGAATTCTGAAAAGACTTTATTATATTTTTACACTTTTGCTGCAGGATGTCTTTAAAAATGAGGGTGATCCTAAAGTTAAGGGGTGCAGGACACCCTAGTAACTTTCTTTCTTTTTTTAACTTTAATTAACCGTTAAACAAACTCTTGCCCGTTTATCATTTAATAATAGTGTTGAGTCGAGTAAACAGCAGCCCAGTACTTCTGTTGACCATGGGGCCCGCATGTGAAGGTCAGGACGGCTGCATGCGGCCCCTAGGCCATACTATTAGTGTCACTGATAAATGAAACCCTTATTTCAGTTCCGGGTTCCATACTGAGCACACTGTGTAACCTTAGGTCTGGGTGACTTCTTATATCTTCTATTTGCCTTGGATTCATCATCAAAGGGAACTGAGAGTTCTTAGAACAAAGGAATGATGCATATACAAACCAATGAGTGTAAAACACTGCTCTCCAGGGCCGGACTGGGAACTGAAACCGGCCATGGCAGACTGCTCCGGTTTCGGACAATTTTGTTACAGGGGGCCGATATTGCCAGCCCCGGTAACAAAAACGGAGCATCAGGGGTCCAAAACCAGCCCCCACCCTGGTGTCCCACCGGGGAAACGCCCAGTGCCCGCTATGGCCAGCCCAGCCTGCTGCTCTCTCCGCGTTCTCACTAGGTCCTGTGCATTTAAGAGCAAATGCTACTGCGTGAAGATCAGGGCTTTCAATGGCATGGTATTCGCAGACACTGAATAACTGCACTTCTAACATTTGAAAGGTAGGGTATCAGCACTTCTCAACAAAATTGCAATACTTTCAATAGGGTAGAACCATCCCTTCTCATCAGCAAACAGATACCCCAATAGCACCATTTTAGTTTATTAGGTCTAGAATGCCTTGATCTATGGCCAGCATGCACGAAAGAGGAAACAGCAGATAAAACAAGTTCATTCAATAAAAGCTGCAAGAACAGAAGAGCTGGACGAGCTTGAGTTTCAGTAAGGGGATGATAAATAATTTTATTGGAATGCTAAAATATTTACATTACAACACAAAATGCAGAGTATCCTGTTGTTAGAATCGAAAGTTCCATTGCCCCGTCCTTCATGATGTATGGCGTGTTGTGTTATCATTCATGTAGCTATTTTATATTGATCACTATTGCAAATATGTGTGTGTCCAACTTTTAGTAAAGTTGTGCAGGCTAAAGTTAGCATCTGAGATGCCATTTCCCTTTCTGTAGTCGCCATGTTACGCTGTAAGAAGAACTCAGCCTCTGTGCCCTCGCTCTCTGCTTGTCTCAGCAGAAGCTGCTGTTCAAAAAGTTCCCTTATCTCATCCAAGGTTGGAACTCAGCGGTACGAAGAGAATAGTTTATTCAGCTTTGCATACCTATCTCTGGACATTGCAATGCTCCCACACTAGAGAGAGCTGAGATCGAGTAAGATGGCTTTGGGAGCCTGATAACGTGTACCCATTCTGCAGGTAGTAGCTCATCTCTCAGTGCCTTCTTTGTCCAGTTTTCTGCCCAAGCTGTATTTTTCCATCAGGGGCGGGGTTTTGAAAGGTGTTGGAAGGCTTATTTTGCGTTACCAAGTGTTCAGGGGCCAGTCCCTCGACCACTATCCCATGAGGCTGGTCAGACCGGGCTCCACTGCAGTATATTTTACTAATAAAGGTGTTAGATTTTATTCTCCGCTGTTATCCCGACTCTTCTTTTCTGGGAAGGCCAAGAGGTGGTTGCAAGTGACCCGGGTGATCCATTACTGGTCATTTCCTTCAGTTGGCGCCTGAACAGGGATTCCATTGGATTGACCTATCTTGCCCGGAATCGGGTATGGCCTCGTCCGGTCGGATCGGAGATCCCCACACGACCAAGCTTAGTTCTCGCAGCTGCCCTGCCTGTCTGATCGGGCGGCGCCTCGCCCAGCAGTCATCCCGGCTGGGGTCCTGAAAAGGGGAAACCCTTGAAGCTGACCGTTTGGTCCGAAGAGTCGGTAGTGGAGAATAACTTGGCTCGACCTGTGTGCACCAGTAGAGTTTGTTTTGTCTCTTGGTAATCATGGCGCCATCTTGGATAATCTTGAATATGGTCTGAGGATCATTCTTGGCTTGTTTTAACTTGGTGGGTCTGTGGACCCTTGAGATACAGAGTGTTTGCGAACGTTTTGCCAGGCCACCTGTTGAATTCAGTTTACTCTTGAAAAGGCCTGGGGCAAGAGACTGTCTCCTTGTCTTGGTACAGTCTTCATACTGTCTGGTGCAGTCTCCGGACTGCCTTGTTTTGGTTGAAGCTGTATGTCGGCTGCCTGTTGGATTCCCGTTGCTTGGTGTGTGATTGGTTTCATGTAAACAGTGACTGTGCCTGATGTTAAGATGCCTTGTCTGAGTAAATTGTGGTGTGTAGGATGCCGCTGTTGTTCTGCCGAAGCTCTGCTGGAGGAGAGTCAACCTGCGCCTCCGGAAGGCACCCTAAATTTCGATATGTATACTAAGCACGGCATTGGCCCTATTATGTTTAGTACATTATGGCAAACATATACGAGGGACAATGCCGAGCTTCAGTGGCCACCGACAGGTACCTTTGATGAACAGAAATTTTCTGCAGGATAAATTATTTTCCAGGAGAAGTAGGCAGTCGATGGTTGATTCACTCCAAGACTGACAGAGGAAAGCTAGGCAAAGGCGCATGCAAGCAGAGAAGGAGGCACCGAAAGGTAAAATGCAAACAGTAACACAGAAACCAGTAGCCTACGATAGAGAGAAAATAGAGAAGGGTATAGAGTGTGCCGATAGGAAGTTTTGATTACAATGTGATAAGACCTATGTTGCCTGAGAGGAAGGTGATACCTTTGTGGAAGAACTAGAAACCTGGCCCCCACCTCCTTACGCCCCACAGAGAATATACCCTGTTATTCCGACATGTCAGTCTTCGGCCCCCCTCGTTTCTGCATCTGGCCCTTCTATCTCTGACCCGGCTGCTTCAGCTACAGCCCTGCCTGTCCTCTCTCTGGCTTCGCAAGCTACGGGTGCAGTAGCTGCAGGTCCTCCCGCTATGTCTGCTGTCCCCTCTTGGATGTGGGGGACAAGGAGAAGATGGTAGCTGACCAGGCTGCGCAGTGGGCACGGAGTTTGATCTACAGTGTAGAGGAAGTATGGAGCGTGTTGAAAGATTTTGAGCCGTTTGTACAGCAGCATGCTTTTAAGCATATGTCGGCTACAATGATAGGGTTGTGGCAACAGTGTTTCAGAGGTTCAGCACCACAAATAATATATGACATTCGTGACCGTGTATACGCTGCTGATATGGCCCATAATGATGTTTTTAGTAATGTTGTGACGATGATTGGTTATCAGGGTAGGTTCCTTCAGAACTCACTGACGAGTCCCAATTCCCGATGAGAGAGGTTCACCCTATTTTCCATCCTGAGACCCAAGAACGGCGTAATGCGCAGGACGTTGTTGTTCAACCACGGGTGGAGGCCAGTTTTCAGGAACAATGGGTTTACACTCCGTGGAATCGGAGTGAGGTGATAGCCCTCAAGAGTCAGCTGCCGGAATGCTGGGGGAACATGGTGGCCAGCTAGGAAGCCGGTCGCGGGTCGTGCTCCACTAACCTCTTCTGAAAACTGAACTCCCGTTGGTGCTCTGTAGCTGTGGCTGGCTAGTGGCTGCATTTCTTTCTTTTCCGTGTATTGTGTCTCTTTTTTTATTGTGCTTTTTGCAGGTTTCATTGGGACGGCTTGTGCAGCGTGTGCTTTCAGCTTTCGTAGCGGTGGGGGTGTGAACCGCTCAAGGTGGTTTGTTACGGCAGATCCGTGGGGCGGCGATCGCAGTTGTGATCTCGGGGGCGGGTCAGCGTGGTGCTGCTCGTTCCAGGCATTGGGGGTGGCTCCGGAAGCTCGGTGGGTGCCGGTAGCAGCATCTTTCACTCCTTTGGAAAGGACTGCACGACTTAGACACCAAGTGTTAATTTCACCGTAGTAGGGGTTCAGGGTGAGGGATGGATCGCCACCAAGGCAAGAGGGGAGTTGTACCATATAGGTGTTTCAAGTCTGCACTCTTAAATCCTCCACCCCCGGTACTGGATGTGTGGTGTATTAGCTTTTGCTCTTCTCAGAGCCGCCGGAGCGCTTGGTGAGTCTCGCCGAGCCCGGTTTCGCTTGTTTGAGTTGACCCCTTGTTATCGGATCAGTTCGGGAAGGGCCTGTAGACGTTGCACACGTTGTTCATTAGTAAGAGCACAGGGTACGAGCTGGTCTCAAACAAAGATGTGTTCTGTTCCCCTGGGTACTTGGAAAAGACGTTTCCTGGACATATGCCATCATCCAATTGAGGTAAAGGTGGATGAGCTAAGGTATGACTCAGCCTCCAGGTTTAGGTCTATGGAGTTAGTCTCTCAGCAGTGTGGGGGAAAGAAACAGCCACATAAGGGAGCCCCCCTTGTGCAACATAAACCGTTTCCTAGTCTTCCCACTAGCCTAATCACAGACAGCGAGATTCTATTAGGAAAAAAATACAAAATAAGATCTAGTACGTTCCTAGGGAAAGAACTCCCCCTACAGCAAGCTATAAAGCCCGTTCAGCTTCTAGCTGTCGCGCCGAGTAAGCATAGACACAGGAAACTGCCAGCTAAGTCAGGGAAGGTGACCCCCATTAAGGAGAGAAAGAAGAAATCTACTCAGCTACCGGCGAGGGTGACCCGATCACTCAGGTCCTACTTTAAATTGAACATGCAAAGTAATAAGGGAATCGTAAAGCAGGGAGCATCCTCGGCACAGATTCCTTCGCCATCAGATTCTGCCATTACATTGTCAAATAAATTCTCTACCTTAAGCGAGGCAGGCTCCTTATCTGGGGAAAGTTCTCAGCAGGAAGGTGACCGTATAAGGAATGCAAACCCAGAGATGGCTCAGGTAATAACTCAAGGCTCAGATCTAATACAGGAGATGTTGACCCAGTTGTCCCTAGAGATCAAGGAACGCTTTCCACATCAGAAGTAAATCAAAAGAAGATACAGGATACATGTACTAATCTAGAGGAGAACATGTCTGCACTAACGTATCGTATGGAGGAGCTAGAGAACAAAGTGGGAGAGCTAAGATTGGATGTGAAGGGGAATATTCTAGACGTGTGCAGGGTAAAAGAAAGGGAGAAAGACCTTTCGGAAAGACTGGAGAGACTTGAAAATAATTTCAGAAGAAATAATATCAGAATTCTTGATCTAGGAGAAGGACTGGAAGGAGATAACATTAAGACCTTTGTTATAAAGATTCTGACCAAAGCATTTCCGCAGGTTGCCTCTGTGTCTGTCTGGGAATCTGAGATTCATCGGGTTCACAGAGACCAGTTTAAATTAAACCCTTGACAGAAGAAGCCCAGGAACATCTTGGTGTATATTCAATCATATACTCTCAAGGAAAAATTACTTGAGGTAGCTCTGAAGCTTAAAACTATCCAGGTACAAGGCGCAGCCCTCAGAATAAGATCAGACATCTCTCGTATTACAGAGGATAGAAGGTGGGAGCTAGGCAAGCGGATGGATTCCTTAAAAGATCTAGGTGCACAAGTGCAGTTAAGGTTCCCTGCATTTCTGAAGGTGATGCTGGATAATAAGATGTATAATTTTAGATCACCTGAAGAAGTGGACAGTTTTCTGACACACAAGAAACCAGCAGCTAGCTGAAACCGACGTCTATCGCTAGTGGAGGGAGTTCAGTTGTTACTTGTTACTTTTCACTTTTCTTACTTGCTTACTTTTTAGAGGTTAGTAGGTTCCGGCTCAAAGAGGCAATTTTATTTGCCAATGAGTGGTTAGGGAGGGTTCCCAAGAGTGGGGAGGGAGGGTAGGGGGGTGTTGCACGTGTGCGGGCGGGGAGCATTGGGGAAAAAATCAAAACCCTAATAGGGACCTCAGGTGACTTAACAACCACCTGTAGATGCAGCTTGTGGTGGAATCAGGAACATGATGGGGGTAGACTTGGTTTAGGGGGAGGTGAGTGCCTTGAAGTTTTATGTTGGAATGTGAACAGTTTGACAGTCAAGAGAAGGCAACGACTGGTCTTGCAACATCTTACGGGTAATCCGGCCAGGATTCTCATGCTTCAGGAGACACACCTGCTGCACTCAGAATGTAAGGCTCTGTTTGGGAAGCAAAGATGGGTTGAGAGGATTGTAGCCTCTGACCAACAATGTTGCTCAAAGGGGGTGGTTATATTTCTTAAAAGAAACTCAGGAGTGGAGCTTATCAAGACACAGGCCGATGACAGAGGACGGTGGGTAATAGCAGAGGTGAGATGTCAAGGTGCTAGATATACTTTAGCTAATTATTATAGCCCTAATGAAGATGACACTGCCCCCCTAAATAATCTTTGTTTAGCTTTGGCACATTGTGAAGCCCCCTTTATTTTAGGGGGTGACTTCAACGTCCTGCTCGATAATAAGATACACAGATCCTCCACTAGAACTCAGATTGCGGTACCACGGGTTAAAGCCTATTTAGCCATAATACAAAAAAAATGCAATCCCTGTGATGTTTGGCGGAAAAAAATGGGTGAGGTGAGGGAATCTTCTTTTTACAGTAAAAAAAAATGCCCACTACTCCAGAATTGATTGTATATTTATTGATCTCTCAGAGAAAGAAACAGTAAGAATAATAGAATATCTACCTCTCCACATCTCAGACCATGGGGCTATTGCTTTACAGTTAGAACTTCCCTCAGAGCCAAATTTGAGGAGGTAGACCCTGAATAAGAGACTTCTTCTGCAATCTTCTATCCCTGACACATTAAAGAGAGAAACAGCCATCTTTTTTCATCACAACCTAGATTTGGCCCCTTTATATATAGTGTGGGATGCCTTTAAGGCCTGGCTGAGAGGGACGTTAAGGGGTGCGGCCGCAGGCTGGGCCAGAACGGAAAAAAAGAAGATGGCAGATTTAGAGAAACAACTAGCACTAGCAGAAACGGCTTTAAAAATTGGGCAGGGGGGCGATGGGGAGAAGGAAATCCTATTAGCAAGAGTCGAAGACCTACAGTTGAAGTTCAGGCTTAAAACCGAGGACATTTTGCTCCAAACGTGGGAGGCAAGTAAAATGAGAGATTTTGACCAGGGCGAGAATTGTGGCAAACTCCTCGCCATGAAGAGAAGAGTCAATAGATCTCGTAACTACATCAACAAGATTATGGTTGGTAGCCAAATTGTGGAAGATAAGAGGGATATTGAGCAATGCTTTTGTGGAATTTATTCAAGGCCTATACAGTGAAAGAGTTATTGGTTGAGGAAGATGTTATAGATCAACGGCTCTCTGTGAAACAATTACCAAAGTTGAATTTGGTTAGCCAAACAATCCCTACCCAAGATGTAGATGGGAGTGAAATACTTGTAGTTTTAAATAAAGCTAAGAAAGGGAAAGCTGCGGGACCCAATGCAATCCCAATCGAGGTCTATATGTTGATATCTGATGAAATTATTCTGATCTTGCTGAAATTGTTTAATGAAATCCTTAGAGGTAGCTCCTCTTTGCCGGATTCATGGAATGAGGCTGTTATTACCCTGATTTTGAAGCCCGGGAAGGACCCAACCCAATGTCAGTCTTACCGGCCCATATCATTACTAGACTGCGATTATAATATCTTTGCAGGAATATTGAATTCCCATCTTAGTAAGATAGCGGGGACGATAATCCATCAAGACCAAAAGGGTTTTCTCCTGGGCAGGCAGATGCTGGACCTGGTTTACTCCCTAATTGGTTCGGTTGCTTTGGCAACCACGCAGGGTGTTCCGCTTTCAATTATCACTGTTGATGCAGCAAAAGCCTTCGATCAAGTCAACTCGCATTACTTAACCAAGACCTTGAAGGCTTTTGGCTTTGGAGACACTTTCAGGGAAGTCCTTAAGAAAATATATAAAGTCTCCCGGGCCCAGATCTTGGTTAATGGTAATCTTACTGCGGCAGTTACAATTCAGCGTGGTACGAGGCAGGGGTGTCCATTGTCCCCCATTCTTTTTGATTTGTATATTGAGCCTTTGGCCCAAAGTCTCAGGCAGAATCATAAAATCTCCCCTTTTAAAGTTAATGGGTTTACCAGGAAGGTAGCATTGAATGCTGACTACCTGATTTTATTGTCATCGAACGTTAATCCCACTCTGTCTGAGCTACTGACTGAAGTTCAGGCTTTTGGGAAAATGTCGGGCTATCAAGTTAATAGCGACAAGATAGAGATTATGGCCTGAAATACTCCAGCTCAGGGGGTGAGGCTTTCCAAGGAACTAAGATAGCTGGGAGTAACACACCTCAAGACATCAAAATATTCCCAAAATAAATCTAGAGAAAGTTTCCAGGGAGGTGGAGATCTTATTGACGAGATGGCAGAGTATGTTGTCATCCCACTTTGGGTGAGTCAATCTGATTAAAATGTGTGTTCTCCCTAAGTTTGCCTACCTGTTTAATAACATTCCCCTGGAATTTGACAAAGGTGAACTTCTTAAAATGCAGGGTAAGATCTCCTCATTTATTTCGGCAGCCAAAGGGATCAGACTGTCCTGGAAGAAACTAAGGCGGAAACTGTCACATGGAAGTATGGGTCAGACAGATCTTCAGTTGTACTGCTGGGCATACCAATTAAAGAACTGTTTCTTTTAAAGCCAGATAGTTCCCTGATCGTCAGAATGTTTAAAGCTATGCTCCTAGACCTAGATGAGGTAGGCTTTATGTACAAATTTGTCGCACCTAAATTCTTTAAAAAAGTTAGATTGAAGACTTTATACATGGCGGCCAAGTTATAGTCGGATTGTCGGGTTTGTTTGGGACTGTTCTATTACAGCGAATGGGCTCGCTCCAGTGTGGGACTCCCCAGGAACACCAAAATGTCTCTTAGACGCTTTAGTTCAGCCACTAAAGGAGGCCGGTGTCACACACTGGAAGGACATGGTGGACGGTAACAAATGTTTCTCTTGGGCTTTCTGGAGGAGCCTCACTAGTGGAGCTCGCTCCAGATTTAAGTACTACCAAATTTCATCATGGTGTAAGAGTCAACGTTGGTCTTTCCCTGAGGATAACACCATGGAAGACGAGTTACAAAATCCAACTGTGAAAAAAATAAAGTAGGACAGTGGTATCATTACCTTCTTGATGCAGCGGATATAAAAATGTAGCATCCATACTTGGTCTGGGAGAGGTGCTTGCCGCGTGAACAGCTGGAAAATGTATGGCAAGTATCCTTAGACATTTTATACCCATTGATTAAATCTGCTGCACTTAAGAAGAATCACTTTTTCACACTCCACAGGATATATTCGTCCCCTTTAAAGCTTTCCAAAATAAAGGGTAATGAAGAAGCAAAGTGTCTGAGACGTGGCGTCTCAAAAGCGGATGACATACACATATTTGCAGCCAGCCCCGCCATTCAAGAATTCTGGGGTAGCGTGGGTAAGACCTTGTCTGATGTCCTGGGCACGGAGGTTGAGGTAAGCCCTTCTCTTATCCTTTTTGGTATTGTATTGAAGCCCGAAGGGATGTTGGGTTTTTCGGGGTTACAAAATAAATTGGTGTTTTACTTGGTCCTTTTGGCAAGAAGGGAGATCTGTAAGTTATGGCGCCAAGCTGTACCCTCAACATGGAGAGCCTGGTGGAATGCAGTAAGATATTTTAGAGACTTGGACCAAAAGGTTAATCTACATAGAGATAGAACAGATCATGGGTTATTTTGGAATTTGTTAGATTGTTTAGATGTTGTTTAAATTATTTAACACTATCCAATAATTACACCTTTTTTTCAGCTCATGATGTGTGGTGTGGCTGGGTCTCGCAAGAACAACATCAGCTGAGACTGGACCCCTAAGATAAGAGCAACAGGAGTGGAACAGGTTGAGAGGTTGCTTCATCTACGGAGGTCATATGAAGATAACAAATTTAAAAAAGAGTCAGCTGCCAGACCCTAAGAAAAACTCAACTGCATATTACAAAGAATTAACGGAGGCCGCCTCATCGACAGTGATGACGCTCGCCGATATTAAGATGTTTTTTGGGTCGCTGGAACCACTGGCTATATGGAGGCAGGTGCATATGCAGGACCATGTGGTGGAGTTGTGGGATACTTGGAATGAGATTAGGGCATGGAATCAGGCACGGAAACCTGGTGAGAAGACTAAGGCTGAAATACTGGCTTTGCAGAGTCGTATCATTATTTACATGCATTCTCTCATTCTGACCAGACGAGCAGACTGGGACAAGTTAATGGCATGTCGTCAGAAGAAGGTTGAAGTGTGTCAAACTTTTTACTCAGTTTGAAGCGGTGTTTCTGGATTTCAGTGGACAAGATTTGTCATTAGAAGACGGTGTCCGGTTGTTTGTTAACAGATTTGTTACGAACCTGCTCCCGAAGATCGTGGCTCGGTTGCAGGCTTCTGAGAGCACCTGCACTACCTCCTCCCCTGCTGTGATATTGAGTATGGCTCAGTACTATGAGCATAGGAAAAAGGAGAAGGTGGAGAAGAATTACAAGGGGTTGAAGACTAAGGTACTAATGCAACAGGCAGCAAGGGGGTCCAGTAGAGGACGTGACACTGGTCCAGCTCAACGGTCGCATGGCACAGGCACAGGTGGCGGTACGGTGGGGCCGAACCACTGCGTGTATTGTAGGAAGGAGGGGCACTGGCTGAGTGAGTGTCCGGACTTGTTGCAGAAGGTTGCAGCCCCAAGAGGTCGGGGTGCAGGTGGACGGGGTCGTGGGGAAGGGGGTCGCGATGAGGTTCAGGCTGGGTGATCCTTGGGGGGTCACTCCGATCAAAACTATTTCGATTACCCCCGGGGAAGGCAGTACTATCACGATGATTATAATTTGGACGAGGCGTCAGGGATGTCCTATAACAAGGACAGGGTGAGGGACCACTTCAAATACCTGTAGATCAGCGTGGTCCTTATGGTATGGCGGATTTGCATGGTTCGGCTAAGAGGTTTTTGGTGGATACAGGTACAATGAATAGCTCTGTTTCTCATTCACTGGTCTCTGGGGCAGCTCTGTCTGGCCATAGTAATGTCTTGATAGGTTCTTCAGGCGTACTGGTTGTGAGCCCGATTTCTGAACCTCCTACTTTAACTATAGGCCTCTACACTGTGGACTTACCATTTTTGTTAAAAGCGAACTGTGGAGAAAATTTAATGAGGTAAGATTTGTTGAAAAAGTTGCATGCTAAGATTTCATGTTCTCCAGATGGCGTTTATATGACAATAGGACCTGATGGATGTGGCCAGCACCAAACAGTGTTTTTTGAAAGACGCACCGCTTTCTGCTGAATTAAAGGATGTGCCGCCCACTTTGTGGGCAACAGGAGATACAGATGTAGGGCTGTTGCAGATACCACCGGTCTTTATTACAGTTGAAAAGAACGCCGTGCTGCCTCGTATTCCCCAGTACAAAATACCACAGGTGGGGGGACGGGCTTTGTTGCAGATTATAAAGAATTTGATAAATTCAGGGGTGGTTGAGAAGACAGTTGCCAATGTGTGTAACAGCCATATTCTCCTAATCCTAAAAAAGACAACCTCGGACTCTGCTGATGCTCATTCTGATGACTATCGTCTTGTGATTGATTTGAGGGAGGTTAACAAAATAGTGGTCCCTCAGTTCCCGGTGGTACCCGACATTACTGCCCTTTTAAAAATGATTCCTTCCAAAACCAAATCATTTTTTGTGATTGACCTGAAAAATGCTTTCTTTAGCATCCCCATCCACCCAGATAGCCGGCACATTTTTAGGTTTACATTGGCTGGCAGGAGCTTCCAATTCTGTTGAGCTTCTCAGGGGTACACTGAAAGCCCTAGTATATATAGTCCAGCCCTGAAGGGTCAGTTGGATTCCCTATCTCTTCCCTTAGGTAATGTATTATTGCAATATGTGGATGACCTGTTGGTAGCCTCTGTGAGAAGTTGGTATATGCTGTCCACTAGTTATAGTGGGAACCTTGTATCAGTCCAAACAACCCCTTATTGGTTATAGGTTAAAGACAACCTTTACTGAAAGCTATCCTAGTGGTAGCTATGGAGTGCAGCCTTCAGGTTAAGTCTTGAAGGAATGTAAAGCAGCTTGTTTTACCAGTCTATAATCTCTTGAGTTCCTAAATGAAAGATATCCACACCAGGTATATATATCAAATATATGTATTTATTACTAAACACACCCTCCTAGTCTCTTTATGAGACTAGAGGTCAAAACACATAAGTTACACTTCAATAATCACAGTAAAATAGCACAAATACACGTCAGGCCCTGGGGCAAGCCAAACCATATACTAAAATAGGCCTAGAGCCTGTAGAATCGCTGGGACCCCAAGGAACCACCCAAGGTAGTGACACAGGGGACCCACGGGGGCTGTGTGCAGTGTGTGAACACAGCCGCAAGCTCCCGTTAGCTTCTATGGGGAAAGTCGCAGTTAGATTTTTAAAGATTAGGGACACTTAGAAATGAGTCAGGACCAAACCCTCTTGGACTTAAGAAGTTCTAGGGCTAACATCCACAGTAGCACCGGAGTAGTTGTGTTACTTCACCCAGGGAAGGCGGGTGCAAAGGTGTCTTTTGGTGTCGGGTCGCGTCGTCGATTTCAATGGGAGCTGGCAAAGAAGTGCTGCTGCAGTGAAGATGCGAAGTGTCCGAAGAGATCCAAGCCTGGATCGAAGATGAGAAGAACCTGAAAGCAGAGGGGACAGAGTCTGGGTCACTAGCCAGTGACCAGGAAGGCGATGGACAGATGCCCACCGATGTCGGGTGATTTTAGGTGAAAGAGGTGAAGCTTGACTCTTCAGCCACGAGGACCAGGAGGCGTCGAGGATGACCAGGAGCTGGATTCGAGCTGTCCCACGAAGGATGTCGAGTGCTGCAGCATCGGTGCCCGGATTGGACACAACAAGCTTTGGCAACAGCAACCCACGCAGAAACGAGAAAGATGCTTCGGTGCAGACCAGCAAGGTCTGAGGGACTCACCACTTGGTAGGGAGTCGGGGCACGTCTGGAGCAACCAGGGAAGCCCAAGGAAATTCAAAGTTACCCCCTCAGGGACCCACCAGTCAACGGAACAGGGATCGCGAAGGGACCTCGAGACGAAACACAAAATGGCAGCCCACGGGTCGCTCAGAATGACCAGGCCGATAATCTTCGGTGGATTCAGTGCTCGAGGTGGGGGCTACAAGTCAGCCCAAGCACGACTTCAGGAGACGTCGAAAAGTCAATGCACTTGCAAAAGTGCACGGTGACCAGGAGTTCTGGTTCTATGCTACTCACGGGGGCTGCGGGTCTCAGCTTTGCTGGGGACTCGGGTCAGCCTGTGAGATGTCTGGAAATCTTCTTGCTGGGCTGCAAATACTTCGGAGTCCGGCGGGAGCTTCGGAAATGCAGACCGGCAAATTGCTTATTTGGTGCCTGCCAAGCAGGGGAGTCACTCCATGACGCCAAGGGAGATTTCTTCAGCCCTCTGGTCTTTAGCAGAGCGTCGAAGGTCCAGGATTCGGCTTCAGAGTTTCGTCCAGGGTAATCTAAAGTTCTGGTTACAGAGGTTCCTTACTTATACCTAAGGAAGGGGTTTGGACAAGCTCTGGGGACCTTGAAAAAGGGGTGGCTACACCCATTTCCTTTGTCCAGTTTCGCGCCAGAGCAGGGGCTGGAAGCCCCTGAACCGGTTTGAGCTGGACTATGCACAGGGACACCAAATGTGCCCCCAGTGCAGGACTTCAAAGCACTCTGAGAGTGCTCCCACCCAGCCCCAATACACATAAGCCTGTCTGGTGGTTACACCTCCCTGTGACAGGAAACCTATTGTCCAGGCCTCCCCTGCCGGAGTTTCGGTCAGGAGTAGGAGGCCAGATTTGTGTCTGTGGCTGCAGCATCCATTTTGTGATGCCAGGGCTCTATTAAGATTCTACCAGGTATACCAGTGCTGCCATGTGTCTCCATCTAGAAGGGTGGGGTCATACTCCCACACCAGTTACTGGTGTGAGGGTATGATTCCAAGGTGTTTGACACCAAACACAACATGTTTCCGTGCAGCCAGTCCAAAGTTGGCATTTACCGTTTGGTTATAATGCACTTGAGTATATGGTCAGGCTGCACAACAAACAGCATCAGAGAAGGGCCTCCGAACGCTGCAGAGAGGCTCTGCTCATGCAGGGGCACCATCTCACATAAGAACCAAGCCCTCTGCCTTCAGGATTGATAAGGCCTGCCATAGGAGTGACTTATAGGTTTATATGTGTGTATATATATAGTGATATAGGTAACCTATATCACAGTAAGGGGTGCATGCACCACTTTATCCAGGCTGCAGTAGCAGGCCTGTGGTGTCATTTTGGGTGGCTTTCCAGGGTTGGCATAATAGATGCTTCAGCCCCTGGTAGGCCTCTGGGGTACCTATGCCCTGGGTACATAGTATACCATATACTAGGGACTTATAAGGGCACCTCAGATCCAATCTGTAATGTACCTAAAGTACATGGAATCATTTTAGAGAGGAAGCAGCTATGCTGGGCCCCTGAATAGCAGGGTCTCAGCCAGACTAAAGTCGAAAAACAGTAAAACATCAGCAAAAAGTGGGGGTAAACATGTGAAGCAGATCCTACTCTCCTATAGCCTCCGAAACTGAAGAAGGTTGCAAAGATGCTACAATCAAATTACTGCTACATTTGGCATAGCATGGACATAAAGTGTCCCTTCCAAATGTCAATATTGCCGACAGGAGGTCACCTATTTAGGTCATCTACTGTCAACGGAGGCTAACACCTGAACAAATTGATGCCATTGTCAAGATGCCTGTCCCCAAGACCAAGAGGGATGTGCATGCTTTCATAGGCATCTCATCGTATTGTGGCCACTAGATACCCAGTTACTCCTTACTGACAAAGCCTCTGCTCTTTTTAACCACTAAAGATGTGCATGAGCCCTTACCTTGGACGCATGAATGTCAGCAAGCTTTTGAACAATTAAAAGTTGCGCTTTGCTGTGCGCCAGTGCTTGGTACGCCTGATTATCAGAAGCCTTTTGTGTTGTACGTACACAAAACGGCTAAATTTGTGCGCTTTCTGTGTTAACACAAGCCTTTGGAGGTAAGCAGAGGCCGTGTGCTTATTTTTCTGCTCTTCTTGACACTGTCGCCAGAGCCCTCCCAAGCTGTTTAAGAGCTGCCGCGGCTGTCTCTATTTGACAATCAGCAGGGCTCGCCCTTAATACTGATCACACAGTAATGGTACCCCATGCTGTGGACACACTTTTGAATAAATAAGACAAAGACACAGCACCTTACCGTCTACCCGGTTATGAATTGACTCTGTTTGCGCCACACATCACAATTTAAAGATGTGCCACTCTGAACTTAGCCACGTTACTACCCCTCCCTTCGAAAAATGAAGACACAGATGTCCATGATTGTGTATTCCGGACATAGGAGGAGACAAAGGGAAGGGTAGACCTGACTGACGTTCCCTTATCTGACCCGCAAGGGGAACTATATGTCGATGGATACTGTTTCAAATTGTCAGATGGCACCACCACCGCAGTTGAGACATCACGTGTTCCCTACCAATCGGCACAAGCTGCGGAGCTGGTTGCTCTTTTGCGAGCGTGTGAGTTCAGTGAGGGATTGGCTGTCAATATTTAAACTGACAGCCAGTATGCCTTCGGAGTAGCCCAGAATTGTGTGCAGCTCTGGGGGGAGAGGGGATTCCTGACCTCCCATGGCACTAAGGTACAGCACGGCCCTTGGATACATAGGTTGTTCTCAGCCCTGGCACTTCCCAAACAATTGGAAATAGTAAAGGGTAGTGCCGATAAAGCGATTACTGATGATGTGGGGAGGGGCAATGCGTTTGCAGACCAAACAGCTAAAGAGACAGCTAGGTCCAAGATGAAGAGGATGTTTGTGGCACGGCCAGCTCGATGGGTGTCTGAAGGTGGGATGTTTGAGGACACATTAGAAAATGTGAAGGAGATTCAAGGTGAGGCATCAGTTGAGGAGTTGGCAACGTGGCAGGAGAGTACGGGACGCTTAAATGAGGAGGGGTGCTGGCCCGATAATTTGGAAAAGCAGAGATGGATGCTACCAGGTGCATATGTATTCCCTGTAGTTACAATGGCACATGGTCCAGCCCACATTAGTGCAAGGGGGATATGTAAGTTATTGGATCCCGTATGGCAAAATGATAACATCCCTACGGTAGCGGCCCATCTGGTGAAGAATTGCATGGTTTGCTTGTTGCATAATCCTAGGAAAGGTACCCCTACACCTCCTGGTAATTTTGCACCCCCCTCTTTCCCTTTCGAGGTTCTCCAGATGGAATACATCGAAATGGAACGAGTTAACAACCTGAAGTATGTGCTGATGGTCGTTTGTGCATTCAGTAAATGGATTGAGGCTTACCCCACTAAAGAGAACACAGCCATGGCGACTGCAAAGGCTCTTCTGAAGGAGTTCTTCCCGCGCTTCGGCTTTCCCCATTTGATTTGGAGTGACAACGGGAGTCACTTCAATGCTAAAGTGATTCAGCTGGTGTGCGATGGTCTGCACATTAAGCAGAGGTTTCATGCAGAGAATCATCTCCAGTCGGCAGGTTTAGTTGAGAAGTACAATAGTACTCTCAAGCTGAAGCTGGCAAAGATCAGGGAAAGCACAGGGTTGCAATGGCTGGACACATTACCCCTTGCCCTGTTATCCACCAGAATGACAGCCCATTCTAGAACATGGTTATCCTCATACAAAGTGGTTTTCGAGCATCCCGCAAATGTGTGGGTGTCCCCCGCCCACGTCATTCTTCTGATATTGAATACCCACTGCTTGTGGATTACCTATATGAATTAACTAAAAACTTGCATTCTATTCATCAACAGATCCATGAAGCACTCCTGCCAATACCTGAGGGGCCAGGTCACAGTAGAATACGTGCTAGTGCGAAACCACCAGAGACAAGGGTGCTTGGAGCCGAGGTAGAGGGGGCCTCTTCTGGTTTTACTCGCCACGAGGACTGCTATGAAGGTGGAGGGATGGAAGAACTGGATCCATTCATTCCACTGCAAGCGAGTCCCGCTCCCTCTCCCTTATGACAAGTGGGTCTGTGAGGGAATAGGGGACCACAAGATGGAGAAGGCCACTTGCTTTGTCTATTTTTATGGTGCCTGACTGACCTGGGCACAGACAGAAGAGGAGAACAATGTTGTTTTGAACGAGGCAGTGCCTCTAGAAATAAGGGCTCCCCAGGTTTCTCCTCCATCTGGTTCACCGGAACAAGAGTCTCAGTCTACTGCCTCCCCTGGGAGTGGCTCGGTTCAATCTGTTTCCCCAGCGGAGGGACAGTGCACCCAAGGGACAGTCAGGTTAGTAGGGATGGACTTCTGGATGAAGAATAGGGCCCCCCATACCCTGCCTATGGTACAAACAATAGTCTAGGTAAAGGGAGATTGTTGCATTGTCTGAGACATTGGACAGGATGAGTGGTGGGTGCTATCGAAGGAGGGAAGCTGCCCTATCCTGAGTGAAGAGACAGGAATGGTTGTGATCGTGCAGCACAACTGCAAAGTGCTTGTTAGCATCACCGTTTAGAGACACTGAAAGACTATTTTCATTGTTCTTTTCTTTCCCCTTTTGAGACTATTGTTTCTTTTTTGTTTTCCACTCTCGGTATACCTGGCTCCATAGCACAGACTCTTCTCTGGTAGTTTGATAGACGAAAATGTATCCCTTTGGTAGTATTGTCAGGGAAGAAGAACAGCCTTTAGAAGAACGCGGTCTTGGCCAACATAGCCCAACTTGGTCAAGCTGGTCTACTAAGACAGTGTTCCTAGTGATAGTTTTCGTAGCAGTGGTAGCAGTTTTAGGGATCCTATGAATCTTGGAAGAAAGACATCCTGTACACTCCCTGATTGCAACAACTACGGCCCCCCGAGCATGTCTTTGTCACCCTGGTTCCGCATAAGGAAAGACATAGCCAGACTTATGTAGATAACATCTTCCTGCAGATGCTCCATCAGGCCCACCATACCACCAATGTCACCGATTGTTGGGTTTGTGGTTTACTCCCCTCAGTGAGGCATAAAAATGACATGTTGCTGTCCTTGCCCCTCTCTTATTTGGCCAGCTGCGAAGCTTGGTTTCAGTTGCTCACTATGGTATATATCCATTATCATTCAGATGCAATGAATATGACATACCTTGATTATGAGACTGTACTGGGTTATATAGCAATTCACCAAGGATTTACCCAGGGGAGGGTTGGGACTGCCGACACCCTACATCCCGGTGCCTGCATGAATGTGTATGAAAGGAAGAAAAATGTAACATGGCTTATGGATGAGAGGGTAGATTTCCAAGACTTTAATGTCACTGAATATTTCAGGACTTTTCAGTTATGTAATATTACTCAGGATAAGGCAATGCCAGCTACCAGTGATCAACACAACCGCTAGTTTCTGTGTCCAAGGTTTTGTTAAGGTTCCGATAGGAGAGAGTTTTTTTAATTACACTTATGACTTGAATACCACAAGTAGTTCACCATTGCTTCCACCTCACAACGTGTACTTCGTCTGTGGGTCCCAGGCTTACGTATGGCTTTCTAGGGGGTGGTCTGGTGTGTGCTATGTGTCATTCCTCTTGCCCCCTGTCAATATTGCACCATCCAATTATAATGGAGACCACAGATTACGGCGCAGGAGTGTTTATCTGTCCCGAGTAAGAAGGGTTCTTGACACGAAGGATATTGATCAGACTGACACTACCTTACAGCAATTTAAAGCTGCCATGAAGGGTATTTTGCCATTTTGGGGCCCCATGCATAACAGCCGTAGTATACACCGACTCACAAGGGTTGTGGAAGGTGTTATCAAACCACAGGAGGAATACTGACCAACATCACGGCTGAGCTCCATGCTAGGAGACTTGTTGCTCTTCAAAACAGGATGGTGTTAGACTTCATCCTTGCTGATCAGGGTGGGGCCTGTCGCGTCATTGGTAGTAGCTGCAGTGTGTACATACCGGACCATGCTCCGAATGTCTATGCAGCAATACCAAAGTTACACAGACTAGCGTCCGACATCCACCCGGAGAATGGCATGTGGTCCATGTCTGGGTGATTTTGGGGTCTGATAGCAACATGGGGCTGGAAAATATTCTTATTCTTAGCAGCAATTGCAGGTGTTGTATTCACCTGTTGTCTGTGCATCAATTGTCTTCCCGCTTGTTGTTCTTATTGCATGGAAAAGCCCGGAGTTCAAGAGCAAAAAGTTGAACACTCTGTCATGATGGTACAGCTGTTCATGATTTAATGTCCATTGATCAAGGCATTTTTTAATACTAATATGTGCACCTGCCTAACATTGCTGATGATCACCCCAATGGATTACTGTTATATATGTAACGTCATGTCTCCCTTCCATTAGAATTGTAAAGACCCTAACCTGATAGCACCAATAAAAAATTAGCAATGAATGTTAAAAGGAGGGTCTGTTAGAATCGAAAGTCCCATTGCCCCGTCCTTCATGATGTATGCCGTGTTGTGTTAGCATTCATGTAGCTATTTTATATTGATCGCCATTGCAAATGTGTGTGTGTCCAGCTTTTAGTAAAGTTGTGCAGGCTAAGGTTAGCATCTGAGACGCCATTTTCCTTTCTGTAGTTGCCATGTTACGCTGCAAGAAGAACTCAGCCTCTGTGCCCCCGCTCTCTGCTTGTCTCAGCAGAAGCTGCTGTTCACAAAGTTCCTTTATTTCATCCAAGGTTGGAACTCAGAGGAACAAAGAGAATAGCTTATTCAGCTTTCCATACCTATCCCTGGACATAGTTATGCTCCCACACTAGAGAGAGCTGAGACCAAGTAAGATGGCCTTGGGAGCCTGATAACGTGTACCCATTCTGCAGGTGGTAGCTAATCTCTCAGTGCCTTCTTTGTTCAGTTTTCTGCCCAATTAGTATTTTTCATCAGTGGCGGGGTTTTGACAGGTGTTGGAAGGCTTATTTTGTGCTACCAAGTGTTCTGGGGCCAGTCCCTCGACCGCTATACCATGAGGCTGGTCAGACTGGGCTTCACTGCAGTGTATTTTACTAATAAAGGTGTCAGAGTTTATTCTCCGCTGTTATCCCGACTCTTCATTTCTGGGAAGGCCGAGAGGTGGTAGGTGGGTGACCGGGGTGACCCATTTCGGGTCACTTCCTTCACTGTGGAGACCTATTGTGGAAGCCACAAGGCTACAGTGTTCCAGGATAGGACCATCCACTTGGGTTGCCAAAAGGTGATGGAGCAAATTAAACCTAAACATTGTCAGAAGAAATCCGTTCCTCTCGTTAAATATGGCTCCATTCCTTGGACAGATTTCAACAGTATAATCCCCCATATCATTGGTTCTCTCAGATCAGTGTTTTCACGCTGGAGTGCAGGCCATTCTAAAAACAAATCCCTCACCCTCATCAACTCTTGATGACGGAGGGATTGGGGATTAGAAAATATATCCGCCCTACCCATTGTTGCAAAGGGTGGCTTTACATAGGCAATCCAGAGGATTTTAAGTGCATGATTTTTGCCACGGCACACAAAACGATACGTCCATATCTGTTTCCCACGTAACAGGCGTTTAAATTAAATCTAATATGATAAGAACCAATACAAAAGTGCACTGCTCTTGTATGCTTGACATTTTTAGAACTCTCACAAGACCAGTTGCAAATGGTTTATACTGGCTCTTTTTGCCGGAAAAAATGAACGGCTATGCAAGCAATTCTACTGACATATGCTTTCACCTTGGAGTGGGTTTTTGGTGTGTATAGTATCAGCTGATTTCAGTATTTGTATTTAGAAAGTTGTATTACACTTGCAAATCGTGGTCATTTTGACTTCTGGTAAAATACACCTATTTATGGAGACTTTGCATATCTGGGCTGAGCAAGCCTGGTCAGTTCTAGCGCTGCGCTCAGCATTCCTGATTTCAATGCACTCGCTGTATTGCATTGCCCCGGGCTCATCCAGGCCCACAGGTGTGCCTCAGCGTGTGCGATGAATAGAATTGCATCACTGTCTCGCCATCAAGGGCCCCAGCTAAGATTTTTGAAGCCCTTCTTCCCTGTGCCATGTCACGGCGCTCAGACCAAATACAACGCTGCTTTGCAGCGTTGTGATTGGTCATTGGGGCCAGGCTATGCTTCCTGCTCCAAGACGAGGAGAGCAGGAGCAGAGATGCGGGACCCAGCGGCCGCCCAGCCACCCACGAGCCATGCTGGCCGCCACTGAAGTAACCCTTTTTACCAACCACAAAATAAGAAAAGATTGCGGAAAAAACAGTGGGCTTCTTAATATATGCTTTCTTTTTTCAGGCAGGTCCTTGATGCAAGATCATAACTCATTAAGCTATATGACAAGGATGTAAACTTGTGATCTGCAGGTAACACCACGATCTATGCATCTATTCAACAAAAACAGTAATCAACTTAGCTATCTATATACAAAGCTGTGATCTGCATGCTGCATGCTGTACTTTCCAGCAGGCCAAAATGTTCACAGATTTTTCTAGCAAGTCCATTAACCACCAGAGGTTATTGCTACTTATGATGTCCATTGTTTACTTACTTAAGAGAGAGGCCCCAGTTTCCTGTTTCAGTTAATACGCAGTTGCAAAAAAGTGAGCAATTCATCAGGCACTCTCTTCATTCCTCGCACCAGTGAGTGTTTCTGTCAAACCTGGAAAACAGAATTTCTTTCCAAGGGACATACTTTGTATAACTTCAGTGAGAAGCACATTCTCTGTATCTCACTGCCACTGGATGAGAGATTTTGACACAAAGACATTGGCGATATTGATGTTAGTTGCTCAGCTTTTCAACACTCCATTTTTTGTGGTTGGAAAGGACTGGTGGACAGAGTAAACATGGTGCAGAAGTGATATCATAAAGAATAAGGTATCTACTGGGGTGATCTGGCTGCACTTGGTGTAATTAAAATACAGACCATAATCTGTAAAACAGCACAAATTATGAAAAAATGTCTCAGTTGGATTAATCAAACTGTTTTATGATATTTTGTTGACGTTACTTTGCAGTACTTATGGCGCCTCCACGCGAGTTGATTCAAATATAAATTATATTTCATGCCTTTTATACTTCCTTACTACAGTAACTGTCAAATGTAATCTTGCATTTTCGATAGTTGATTAAATAAATAGTAAAAATGAAAATGAACAAACGTTTACATCATGTTGCAAACGGCAAGCCAGTCTTCCTAAATCGAAATATGACTTCTGCCATTATTCTGGAATTATTTCCCAGTCAGGAGATGGGGCTTATTATGAATTAATTATGCTTTCTGTGCTTGTACCAAAATAGCTTGTACCGATGACCACCTGTGAGCGCAAAATTGATAACAAAAATCTGTTTTCCATCTTTTGACATCTGATCAAAGTGTGCAATAAATTGCAACTATGAGTGAGAATAACAGGCACATACCTAGCCATGCATTACAGGTATTGGCTTTTCATAAAAATACAGCTATATGCATCCAATGTGGTACGAAAACCTAGGTGGTTTAGTGCTGGCTACAAATATCTTTTTGCTCAGTCACTAACAAATGTTCCACGTTTCCTCTCACCTTTTTATTGAGTAAGTATCCCAAAGGTGCAGATAGGGTGTACCAGGGCAGTATTAACCATGGAGGTTAGTGCAACCTCACAAACTAATGCACTTTACACCACTTCACTATACACCCTTTCACTCTATGACCCTCCAATCTACCCCTCTCCCCTCTTTGCCCCTCCACTCTACGCCCCTCCATGGCACTTCATGCCACTCTATGACAGTCCACGCTAATCTACGACACTCCACTCTACTCTAGTCTATTGCAATTTACGCCACTCTACGCTACACCACTCCTCAATACTGCTACACTCTATGACACTCCACTCTACGACACTCCACTCTATTCTATGCCCCTCCACTCTATGGCACTCTACTCCTTGCCACTCCACTCAACATCTGCATCCTTCTACTCTATGACAGTCAAATCCTCTCCATGCCACTCCATGACACACTATGCCACTACACTCTACAACACTTTACTCTCTTACAACATATACTACGCTATTCCACTCTGCTCCACATCGCGCTTTTTCACTCTACTCCAGCCTACTCCACGACACTCTACTCCATTCCGACACTCCACTCTACTGCACCCTACTCCACGACACTCTGTCACTCCACTTCACAACACTCCATGAGACTCCACTCTACAACACTCCATGAGACGCCTCTCTACTCTACACCACTCCACAACCCTCAACTTTACTCTACGCCACTCCACTATATGACACTCTACTCTACACCATGCCACTCTCCTCTATGCCACTAACTTTTATCCACGCTAAACAGCAGCCATGCTGATGTACAATACGGCTAAAACACATTGGCAAAGCCAATAGCTCTTTCATAACACATTTTACCTTTACATTAGGCCATGTTGCACAGCAGCCGGAGGTGCTGTGCAATACAGTTTAAATTGAAGAAAAAAGTGCTAAAAAAAGGGTCAATGCTGGCTTCATCATAGTGCCTTTTTAGGTTTTGCTTGCACCGCGCTTGCGAAATCTATTGCGTATATTATATCTTAAAAATGGGCTTACGTCCTCCTTCACTTCGTATCGGTCTGTGGGCATGCCACTTTACTTGTCCTCCATTTCTATTGGTTGTAGGTTCTATTTCCTGTATTTGCCTCTTATCAGTGTCCCATGGACCTAGTACTCATGCTTATCCAAGTTGGTGGGGGAACTTCTTCTATTAGGTTACCACGGTTTTGGGAGAAGCTCCTCTCACGCTAGGTCTCCTTTATTTATACTTCGAAGGAGTTCTTGGAAGGGACTGCTCAAGCGCTGCATTTTCTGTTAGCTTACACTGGGAGGAGCGGTTTATCAAGTCAGAGAGGCTCCTTGGGTGTTGCATGTTTTTGAAGGGCTCTCTGCTTGTGGTCAGACCGGCTGCTTGGGCGCCATGTATTTTAGAAGGGCTCCCTGCTTGTGGTCTAAGTGGCTGGTGTGCCGCATGGTTTTGCAGGGCTCTCTGCTTGTGGTTGAGCGCCAGCTGCTTTGGCGCTGCAGGTTTTTGAAGGGTTCTCTGCGTAGCTTGCAACTTGCACATGTCATAGACTATATGGCGTTCATGAATCAGGTTATGTTTTTTTTCCTAAACTCGCAAACCGGTTTATGGAAACGTGGCTGCACATTTTCACGTTTCAAAGCACCCCTTTCAAATGTGCACCCCAAACCCAATTCATAATTGAGGCCTACAGTTAGGGGCATTTCTTGGCTGATGCATGAATGCAGCCTTCATAAACATTGGTTCCCATAAGCTACGTGGGTGGAAGGACAGGGATGCCATCCTTTCCAAATAAGACCGTTTTATAATGGCCGACACGGAAAACACTACATTCTTCTGGATATGTAGTCCTATTGCACGCTTAGATATTTTTGTTTCTATTCAACTCTTGCATGGTGGTGTTGTAACATGCTTTAATCGACATGCTCACCTTGTTGTCTACCGCCCTTGTTGCCAGCCCAGGAAGCAGGACCTGAACTCGTCACCAGTCCACTTCGCCTTTCCTGGGAGCAGGAACTACAGCTCCCGGGCTCCTTAGCGGCAAGGATGCTGCCGCCGATGGCCACACTTCGCGCCAGGAGGCACTTGGAGTCCATACTCACCTTGTTGTCTGCCGTCCTTGTTGCAAGCCCAGGAAGCGGGACATGAACTTGCCACCAGTCCACTTCGCCTTGCCTGGGAGCAGGAACTACAGCTCCCAGGCTCCTTAGCGGCGAGTACGCTGCCGCCGACGGCCACATTTCGCGCCAGGAGGCGCTTTTAAGCAGTCCAGGGCTCTCCCAGGGCGGGACGCGCGCGGGCGAGCCTGGGCCACGTCCTGGCAAAGCCCAGGCCAAGGGCGGTCCCATCTGCGCCTGTCAGAGGCCAAAAGAGGCCGGGCTGGGTCACGATATTAATATTTATTGTTCCGGACTCAACCACCTTTGACTCATCAAGGTTCTGTGATATTAATATTAATATATTAATATAGCTGACATTGAACCTGCGTTTAGGGGGCACAAAAATGAGCAGGCCTAAATCTGGAAATGGGCAGGGAGTAGTGGGGACATTGGACGCATTTTTATTGAGGGCGGAGTCGGCACTCATTTATGAGATTGAACTCACAGAGCGCAGACTGTCCCTGGAGCCCTAAAACACCCACAATCGATCTGCCCCTGTTGTCCCTGTGTCACAATCGAATCCGGAAGTCAATTCATCACAAATTAGTATGTTGCATTCTACGGCCTCGGGCCCTGATGTTATCAATGCCTCTGATATAATTGATAAATCTGACAAATCAATTAGGCCAAATGTAGTTACACGGGGCCAAAAAGCAAGAGGTAATCACAGGAACAGCCTCACACCACCATCAAAGAAAAGGAAGGGTCAGGTCCCGAATAAACAAAATTACCTTCTGCCTAAGCCCTTAGGACGTAGGAGTAAACCTGGTGATACAGAGTATAATCAGGGGCCTACTCAAGTTATAAATGACGTGGTGTCAATGGGACCACTGCCAATTAAGGAGAGGGAAGATTTTTGGAAAAAACTGTAGTTAACGGTTACAGCTCTTTTAGACCCTATAGTGCAAAAGCTAACTGAAATCGAGGTTCGATTAACGAACCTTGAAAAGCCAGTGATTAGTACCTCCTCAACTTCTCTAGATCATTTTCAAAATAGGGCTGAGAATACTGCTATGAATGCGGTTGTGCATCATTCTGAACCTCTTTTAAGACCACATAATTATATATCTAAACCTATGAATGAGACTCAAGATGATCTGCCATGCCCAAGGGTAGTACGCCCTTCGCCAAATGGTATTAAGGCCCCACATCAGATAGAAGGCCAGACCACCGGGCATGTCCAGACTATACACGCTTCAAGTAGCGCCCACACCAATAAGGCTAGTCGTGTTTAAGAAGAGAGACCCCGGATTACAAGTACTACAGAAGGCCAGATTTACGATCAAAGAGCCTCTCGCGGCCAAAACACCAATTTGCATTTACCACCAGAAGCAACCCCATATACTGTGGTGCTGCAGGGGGCGTGGCCAAGCCGAGCAGCAAGATGGCGGCATAGTAAGGTGGCTCTGCCGGCAGAGCGCATAATCTGACAAATATCTGAGGCCTGGCGATGCATCCAAGGGCGCACAAGCCGACATAGGGTGCAACAATGCCCCTGTGCCGAGAATTGCAAGGTTCCAGACCGCACCAGTGAACTGTGAGACGCGGGAGTGGCGGGACGAAGTTGCCGCCTGCGAAGGGCCGAGAACCGGCTGCCGCGGTTTCGGGCCTGGCGATCACGCAGAGTGCCGTAACGAGTCTTTACCGCCGCCCGAGAAGCAGGAGATCTGGGTGCCAGCAAGCAAGAGAGATGAGAGTGCAACGGAGGCCTAGACAGAGACGGCTGCCCGGGGCAAAGACCACGAGACCTGCTGGAAGCCGAGAGCAGCGCGGCGGCCTACTGGAGGTGGCTGTCCCGGTGAGTGAAACGGATATAAGGGGACGAGAGCAGGCGCCACGAAACACAGCTCCAGCCGCTGCCAGATAAGTGAACAGATGGCTCCCCGTCAAGGGCGCGCTACATGAGTGAAGAGCCAGAGTGGCCATAACAGGGCCCGCAAACAGAAAAACGGCAGCAGCGCGGCCTACCTGAGAACCGGAAGGGAACGATCGGCCTTCCAACAGCAGTGGGCCACAGTGAGTAGCGAAGCCGGGAGCGAACACGCAAAACGAGACAAGCAGCGCAGGCGCTCCCAGCGGGACCTGATACCGAGTGACCCCCCCTGGCTAGAGATCACGCGGCCGCGACATAGCGCGGGGACAAAGCTGCAGCGAGACAGGCCCCTCCCCTCCTGAGCCCGCTGCAGAGCTCTACAGAGAATCGAGACAACACCGGGGGAGCAGGTGAGAGGACAGTGTAAATCGGGAGGGCCTGCATGAACCTGGCAAGACGCGGTTGATGCGCTGAATGAAGTAGTCGTTACACCTTCCGATACCCGGCTGCTGAGTTGGGCGGCCATTTGCAAGACCCAGTGACACCTGGATAGTGCGAGACAGATGGTGCCCAAGCCCAGAGCCCATCAGCAGGAACATCCACCGACAGCCCGTTGGTGCCGCACGCACGGTAGTGGGGAGCTGGAGGCGAGGGTGCAGTATGATGCTCACCGATGTGTGAGAGACCGCCTGGAGTGAGCAGAGGAAACGGTAGACCACACACCATGATTCTGCAGGCCTAGACAAGCTCACGGTGGCGGAGTGACTACCTCAGCAGAAAACGAACAGAGGGCAAGCACCGTGCAGTAAGAAAAGTGGCTGGAGATATCATAACTGAACACTGCAATACAATATACCGTGTAGCCTTCTTCTGTGTCTTAAGGAGGTGTGTTGTTGATGCAGAAATAGCTGGCGAGACGTACAGAGGGAAAGCGTTGCTGGTGGAGAGCCGACATGGGGAAAACTGACAACAAACAAGCCAAGATCTCCCTCAAAAAATGAGTTATGACCTACAAGACCTTACATCCACACCGATAACTGTGGTCCCGGAAACGCAAATGGACTCGGATCAAGACGACGTCATCAGAATGGTGATGCGAGAGGTAAGGGGCAGCCTGAAAGCAATTGACACCAAACTAGACAACATGGCGTCGCGAATGGACCAGATGTCCCAAAGAATAAACAAACACGACAGTCGCCTAGACACACTGGAACAGAGGGTGTCAGATTCAGAGGATCGGCAGGAAACATCGCAGGGCAATATGCTACGGATGGAGAGGGTGCTGGAAGTGATACAGGCACACAATGAAGATTTAGAAGCGAGGTCTAGAAGAAACAACGTTACGGGCGTCCCAGAGTCCACCAACATCCAGAATGTGGAACACTACTCAGAGGAAATGCTGCGAGATATGTGTGCAGAGGAACTTTTTCTGATGTTTCTGGTGGAACATGCCCACCGCACCCTGGGACCTAGGCCCTCTCCGGGAGCCCCGCCACGGCCAATCTTAGCACGCCTGCTTAACTATAGAGACACTGTATTAAGAGTGGCCAGAGAGAAAGGAGACGCTCAATACCAAGGGAACAAGATTGCGATATATCCGGACTTCACACAAGCCGTACAATCAGCACGAAGAGAATTCATTCCCGTCAAAAAACTGCTACAACAGGCAAGCATTAAGTACGCAATGCTGTACCCGGCGGAGCTGCAGGTACACACTGGGGGGAAACCCCTGCTCTTCACAGAAGCCAGTGCAGCACTGAAGTACGCAAAGCAAAATGCGTGGAAACAACGCAACAGGGACGATGGGACACTGCCCTCCTCAAGCAACCAGATGAGTGACAATGATTGAGACTCGGGGTACGGGGGGTACCACACTCAGCACTTTTGGGGAAATGCACTCAGAGTCTTACGTTGCTTCCGATCCCACTCTACTGAGTGACCCAATGTGCCACAGTGGTGATATCTTTTGATGTATCCTTAAGCCAGCGCCACCCAAACACCCTCTGCCACCCTGCACAAGTGTGACAGGGGAGTATGCAGGCGAACCCATGCCCCCTTGGGATGATTCCCTGGTGCCCTATGTTCAGAAGGGTTCTACACATGGGATGTTGTTCTACAAGGGATACACAACCTGATTGGGGGGTTGGTGTGGGAGGGGGGAGGGAGGGGAATGTTGTTCATTGTTGCCAGTCACAGTACAACTCAGCTACCAGTCTTAGTTTTCCTATCCGTAGGTATTCACACTCAGAAAGCACTCAAATTCAGCACACACAGAAGACAATGCAGTGGTTAAGGCGGGATCCTGATGTTGAACAGGGGAGATGGGAGGAAAGGGCACACCATATGCACTATTTAGACTAAATAACTAGACACTAAATGTCTAAACTTTCCAGCCTCACTTGGAACGTGCCGGGCCTGAATGTTCACCGTAAGACCCGACTTATACAATCTTATTTGACTAGACATAGGGTGTACATTTGTCTCCTACAGGAGACCCATCTCCGAGAGACTGCCAACATACACGCAACAGTTGATACGGGATCCAGAGGGTCGGTATCTAATACTAAAGGGAACTCTGTTCCACAGGTCACTGATAGTGGTTAATGTCTACGGCCCCAATGTGGATGACCCTACTTTCTTCCGCCACCTCTGGCATAAGATCCAGTCGCTGGGTGATGCGGCAATCCTCTGGGGCGGCAACTTTAACATCACACTAACACCTCACATGGACGTGGAGGGAGCATACCGGGCCCACCACCCACAGGTGACAGCAGCTTTGAATAGCAAAATACAGATTATAGTCTAGCTGACTCCTGGCATGCACTACATACCACGGCACAAGAGGGGACTTGTATCACACATCACCGCCAACCATCGTCCAGAATTGACTTCTGGTTACTGACTAAAGACCTACAGGTCTGGGTACAAGAGGTCACTTATCAAGCACGGACACTCTCGGACCATGCCCCGGTGGCCCTGGCCCTTTCCATCACAAAGCCATACGAACAGCCATTTTCGTGGCATCTCCCGCCACACGCCTTATTAGACTCAGCCTTCTGTGAGAGCCTCAGAACACACATCCAAGAATATTTTTAGCACAAAACCGGGTCGGTGTCAACAGAGAGCACATTGTGGGAGGCATTCAAGGTGGTGGTGCGTGGGCATTGCATAGCTGGCCAGTCCGGGGTACTTTGCGATATACGAGGCAGCTTGAGCAGATTAGAACGGGAATTGCACGAGTTAGAAACAAAATACTGCGAGACACCATCACCCCCTATTCTGGCGAACATACGCACAATGCTCACGCCATTTAAAGTGGAAGCTAAGCGGGAAATTAAATTCCTACACAAACATGCAACGGCACGCAAGTATGGGAAGGGTGACAGACCGGGTAAAACACTTGCCAACCTCCTGAGAAAGCATAGGGGCTCTCCCTTTATCACAGAGCTGGTAACTGAAGGTGGTGAAATAGTGCGCTCCCCACCAGATATTCTGTCCACAATGAGGAGTTTTTACGCACAACTGTACACTTCCACCTCAAACCCTGCTGACGACATCCTGCGCAATTACTTTGACTCCATCGAGCTCATATGTTTTCACAGAGCCCACCGTGAATATATGGAGACTCCCTTCACTGTGGAGGATATCAAACAGATCATAGGCAATCTACCTGCGGACAAGACCCCTGGTGCAGATGGTCTGACGGCCACATTCTATAAAGAATATGCCGATCTACTGGCACCACAACTCCTGGCCGTGTACCAGGAGGCCATAGAGTCGGGCAGCTTACCTGCCTCAATGCGCGAGGCCATCATCATAACAGTCCTAAAACCAAATAAGGACCCCTCGACTGCGATTCTTACCATCCTCTCTCCCTGATCAACTTAGACGTAAAAATCTTCACCAAACTCCTTGCTGTCCGAATGCAACCACTGCTTCCCCTGATCATACGTCCGGACCAGTCCGGTTTTATACCGGGTAGATCCATGTCCCACAATCTCCGGACACTGTTTGTCCTAATGCACAACCTCGCACCGCATGTCCCAGCGATCGCTGCGCTCCTTGACGCCACCAAGGCGTTCGATTCCTTGGAGTGGGGGTTCCTTTTCCTGCTGCTCCAGCGCATTGGCCTCAGCCCTGTATTCATTCAGCAGATAAAACTGCTCTACACCACGCCCACGGCGCACCTGAGGGTGAACGGCTTGATCTCTGAGCCCATTGCTATTACGAGGGGACCGAGAGAAGGCTGCCCTTTGTCGCCATTACTTTTTGCTATAGCCACAGAACCGCTTGCAGCCCGAATCAGGCAATACCACACGCACCGCAGCATTGGGTTCACCACTAGAGGACTGACCGTATCACTCTATGCGGATGAAATCATGCTATACATGACAGACCCTAAAGAAAATTTGGCACCCATGACGAGAGAACTGATACGATATGGGGAACTCTCTGGGGTACGGATAAACTGGGGCAAATCTGTCATTCTACCCCTGACACCTGGCACTCAGCCCTTCGAAACGGAGTACCCAATTGTATGGGCGTCAGGGCCAAAATGCTATTTGGGGAAATGGATACTGGATTACAGAGAGGGTACACCGCTGGAAGACGCTCCCACTATCCCTGATTCGGCGTATTGCAGTGGCCAAAATGATCATCCTGCCCAAGTTGTTATACCTCTTCTTGAATGTCCCCATCCCCCTCACCTCGCACTTCTTCAAAACACTGCGCTCCCTTATGATTGATCTGGTATGGGCGGAGCGACAGCCCAGAATATCCTGGGAGGTACTCACCCTAGCCCAGTCCCAGGGGGGGACTTGCTGCTGCTGACTTTGCCCTTTACGCCTACAGCGCACAGGCGCAGTTCCTACAATATTGGGTACACCCTACACCCTTCCAGCCGCATGTGGCGATTGAATTAGACAAGGCGGCACCGGTACCGCTTAGCACCGCCATATATCAGACATACAAGAGACCACGCAATGAGATAGACACGGTTGAGGCACTGCAATGGGCATGGACAGGACTGCGCAAGCGAGCGAAATTAGAGGTGCTATATGCTCCCTTTATGCAATTGGCCAGTAACCCACAAATACCCCCCTTAGGGGATCGCAGGGCACATGAGCGAGCTGCGACACTCCAGCTACGAGCAGGCAAGGATCTCCTCCCTGCAGACTCCTTCCTCACACTACAGCAGATGTGCAGTTCAGCAGCCCCTTCAGCTGCGGACATGCTGCTCTACTATTAACTGCGAGCCTCTTGTAGAAGCAAATTTGACACGTTCCCCAACCCCCCTTCCTACATTACCAGCACTTGAAAATGTTCTAGCGATTGATCACGGCCGTAGGATAATTACCTGCATATACAATATAACACAGCGAGAATCCCCAATCACCACACCAGGGGCCAGAACGGCATGGGCAGAAGATATGGGGGTGGACATCACGGACAATCAGTGGAAGCTCATATGTGGCCAGTTGCAAATGCTGTCCTCCAATTACCGCCATAGATTAATTCACTTCAAATACATTCACCGTCTCTACCGGACCCCGGTGCAGTTGCACCGAATGGGCTTGCGGCCTGATGACCGCTGCTGGAGATGCGAGGCCACACAAGCAAAATTCTTGCACATAGCATGGCAGTGTCGCCCAGTGGCCACCTTCTGGATGCATACACTACAACTTATACACAACATAATTGGCCAGGAGCTGCCCTACACGCCGCTGGCGGCACTGTTGGGCGATATCACTGTTGTCCCACTCAAAAGGAGGAAATTAACTGCCATGCTGTTACTCATGGCTAAGCGCCAGGTGGCCCTCCAATGATGGAGGGCGATTCCCCCAGCGACATTGAAGGGATGGGTCATCAGTGTCACTCAATGGAAGACTCAACTGGAGAATTACTGGGAGCTGATGCCAGCAAGATTCCACCCCTGTGATATCTGGGGCACATTCGTTAACTGGTTAAACACAGTGAACACAGAAGAACTCTAAAGAGACCACTGGGTAAGGTATTGCTGCTGTACAGAACAGGGCCTATCTGTTTTTTAGTTACCAAATAGATCGTGTGCTAGACAACATAGGACGGACACTGTTGAAATAACACAGCGCATTGATGTAGAATGTAAACTAATGTGTGATGCAATCAGAATTTCGATACTGTTATATCACCGTCCCGGTGACTTCTGAGTAATGTACTGGTGTTTGTTTTCTTATTGTAATCTGTGTTTTACAAATGCCAATAAAAAAAACCTATATATATATATATATATACTGTGGTGCTGGCCATTGTTCCCCCATTGTTGCCCGGTGACTCAGAGCACTGGTCAACACTGAGGAATAAATCATTACACTTTCTGAGTGCAAGGACGGGGTTTAATAATTTGTTGTTCTCAGAATTTAAAATGGCGTGTCGGATTTATTGGGTGGGAAAATCCACTAAGACATTTTCTGGAGACTGCGTGGTATTAACATTTAGATCCCCAGGCTTGGTTAAGATAATACTAAATAGGATGGATAACTGTCCCGCAAGTTCAAGGGGGATAACCATTTTACCCTTGGGGTTCTTTTACCAGCCACCAAAACCTCCATGGTATATTGTTGAGGAGGAGAGATTCACACTGGCAAATCAGCACCCCCTGCATTCTCCTTGGTTTCACTCAAACCGCTTCGAGGTATTAGGTGGTCTTGCAGACATAGACCGACTAGCCCCAACCTCGAGAAACTCAGGGAAAATGGACACCTTAAATAATGATCCAGAGAAAGTCCCTAATATAGCAGATAGCATAGCTGCCTCTTTTCATATACATGATCATGAGAAAAATTTATATCCCTCTACACCCTTGCATACCAAGAGTGTAGGAAGTGTAGGACTGGTTACAAATACCCCGCCTGCAGTGCCGGCCACTATTAATATTGGCAGTGAAGTCACGGTGGTGAACGATCATAACACCCGCCCACTTAGACTCACCTCCTGGAACATCACGGGCATTTGCCCAAAACTATCAGATGGGGTCTGGTTACAATATGTCAAGGCATTTGACCAAAACTATCAGATGAGGTCTGGTTACAATATGTCAAGACATTTGACATTATTTGTGCCCAGGAAACCTGGATTAGGGATAATATTGACATGGGAGGATATTGTTCATTTAATGTCCAGGCAACACCATCGCCTGCAGGAAGGTCAAAGGGGGGATTGGCGACATTGATTTCTGTTAAATATGGGTCAATAAATATAGAGAATATAATTGATTCCCCTGGTACCAGCTCATTTTGAACTCTAAGATGATTGATGTTATAATACTACTGATCCACTGGTACTATAACATTTTCAATCAATATAATTGTGGGGTCATTAATACCCTTAAAGAGGAAATTGACATGGCTGCGGGGAAATGTTATCCTTTGTGTATTATTTGGGTGGGTGATTTTATCTGTAGCTTATGCCAGCATAGTTCGCACAAAGTATGTGGGGTCGTGGACACTGAGAACCAACCCTTGTCACACTTTAAGCATACTCCGCAGGGTGAAGCACTAAATACCATCATTATCGTAAATGACCTATGTTCGATTGATACCTTGGTTAGTACTACACCCATACAGTATCCAACTTATTTGGGTGGAGGCAGGGCAAGCACAATTGATTTTATGTTGACATCTAGAAAATTTGCCTGCCTTCTAGATAGCTTTGCTGTTGAACCAAACTCCGCTAGTGACCACAACCCCCTTACTGTTTCCTTGCCCGTAACGGCACAGGTGGGTAAGGGTGACGACCGCCCACTTAAGTATAATCCCAATCAGGGGGTCAGAATAAAATGGAGTAAACTATATCCCTCACAATTTTAGGAGAACATTGTTACAGCTAATCTTAGCCATGTTATGACATGCTTATCCCATGACTCTCCTCCAGCTGTGGTCATATAGGGCTTTGAATCAATTTGTAAAGATGTTGCCAAAAACCTGTCAAAATCAGTGAGGAGAAGGGAACCTCAAGAAATAAGATGGTTTAATGCTAAGTGTTCCGGGGCACAAAAAGATCTTAAGAAGGCTTTGCACGCAATCCCCTGTGATAAAATTTTAATTAAAAGTGTGAGACAGCCCTTCAAACATGTAATTGGGCATAGGAAGGAAGAACTGAGAAGACTAGGCTGGGAAGATCTCGAAAGAGCCAGTACTCTTAAAGACTCCAAGAGTTTTTGGGCAGTCATAAATCGCCCCCTTTTTTCAAATGATGTAAGGAGTATGGTTTTGTCAATACCGGGGGAAGTTTGGGAATCCCATTGTTTAAACATATTCAAACCAAATGGTGTCCCACCACAAGAGCAAAGAGATGAAATAGTAATTAATTTACAAACTGCATACCAACTTGGCTCTTCTCTGACTTTATGTGAGATTGAGGATGCTTTGGCAAAGGGTATTTACGCGAAAGCCCCGGGTCCTGTTGGGGTGCCCTTGGACTTGTTTAATAGAAGTCCTAAATTATTCGCAACCCTGATGGTTAATGTTTTTAAAGCAGTAATAGTGGGTTGTATTCCTTCATCATGGAAAGAGGCAGTAGTGGTACCGATCTACAAAAAAAGCAACAGGAATGACCCTGTATGCTACAGGCCTATTTTTTTAATTGACGCCACATGCAAAGTCCTGGGAGGGTAATTCTTGTGCGCCTGGAGTCATGGGCTAATGCAGCTGGACTCATATCCAAGACACAATATGGCTTCATGAGGGGGATGGGAACAAATGAACAGTGCCTCAACTTGTCCCTGATTATGGGTATGTACATGAAGGCCAGGAGGGGGTCAATCCATCTGGCCTTCATGGACTTATCCAGGGCTTTTGATACAGTAAATCGGGGAAAGTTGTGGACACTAATGGAAACAAGCATTTGCAATGCAATAGGTCTCGCTTTTGTGAAAGTTAGAGCTATTGGTGCTGTAAATGACAAAGTGTTTTAGTTCATTTGTTGGTTTCTAAGCATTTTACCTTGCTGTTCCGTAACATGAAGCACTGGCAAAGCCAGAAAGAAACAATGCACTTTGTGCTTGTAATTTTATTAAAAGAACTCCAGTGACAGAAAAACAAGCCAAACAGCTGTCTAGATTATTAAAATGCAGCATTCACATGTGTTTCCGAAGTTAATCTTATCATGCATGTTATAAAATGACAAATAGTTAAAAAAAAAAAAGCAAACAAAATGTCCGAGTGATATTCTGATTAAAATTAGCAAATAACGTGCCTGATTCGGCTCAAAAGCACTGATTCCTGCATGTTAGTCCATATCCCAGCTGCAAAACTCAGAATGGCATGAGTAGGGGAAGAAATACCGCATGGTAATAGCGCACTGAAGGGAAGATTCACCATTTCTTCACATAGCGCAGTGCAGCAGCTAGAAATTACCTAAAGTAAACCTCAGCCCTACGGAGTGACGAAATTTGGACATACATATGATGGACTAAACCGGTGTATTATTTATAACAAATAGACACGAGATGTAGTCATACCTAGCAGCTGTGAATCAGGGAGCCCCTCTCCAGCCGCACCTCTGATAATGAAAGTAATACTACGCTGTCAACTAAGGCACCCCTTGCTTGAAACAAGCATTGGCAATGTGCTGCACTCACAAAACCATGCAACTCACTCTAAATTCACAAGAGCACTCCTCTCACCCACCATTTATACAAAGTGTTCGCTCTGCAATCACCCAGGCACACCACTCACCCTCCACTGACAGACCTCTTATGCCGCACTCCTACATCTCTCACCCACCACAGGCATTTTATACAGCATCCTATACAATCACCCTGCCCTCACCCACCTGGACACTCACCCTGCACTAACATTGCTAACCCTGCACGCCAGAGACCGCTCACCCTGAACTCAGACACCGCTCACAGACATTTCTCCCAGCACTGACAAGCCTAACACCCTGCACAATTAATCTTTAGCCCTGAACTCATAGTCCACAATACACTTCTCACTCTGAACTCACACATCATTCATGCTGACAGTTTACCTTGCTAGCAGATGTCTTTCACCTGTGAACACGTCTATCACCGGCGTGCACACCTCTGACACTGCATACTCAGCTCTCAACCTGCACACACAAACTCACCTTGCACTCCCAGACTAGTCACACATCACTCTACTGCATAGACAATCACTTACTTTTCACACAGACTGCTAATCATGCACCTAAATTCAGCTTATCCTACACACACAGCTTAGCTTGTACAATCTTACACCACTAATTCTACATACACAGCTCACCCCGCTTACTCATCCACCACAAACCCTGGTAAACAAATCTTGTTACCCAATAGGAAGAACTTATAGTTACCCCTCAGCCCCTGCTCTATGTTATCTGACGCGCCCCCTCGCAATGTCTGGCCTGTCCACGCCCCCTCTGCAACACCACCATGCTACTAACCCTTGAGGGAACTGCGGTGCTGCGGGTTGCTGCCTTACTTCTTCCGGTGAGGCGGTGACCTTGCCATCGAGCACTTGGGTATGCTTGCGAGTATTCTTGGATATGGGAGGGATTGTTTATGGAGTTCACATTTTTCACTGTCTCCAGCGCGAGGGCAGGCGACTATAGGAACCAACTCTCCCACAGGAACTCTGGCACACGTTCCGTTTGGGGTGTGCTTGTACACAAGGGCGAGTTCCTGACCGCGCTGACGGCCCCAGGGGCCAAGGAACTCCATGCTGAACTCCGGTCGGAGCAACTACTTGTCCCCCACAAGGACTCCAAGAGACTGAAGAAATTGCCCCCGCAGGCCCCGGACTCACAGCATAAAACACCGATGCTGCCTGCAGGCACAGAGTGCGACGTACCACGAGGACAGCGTGCCCCAGCGGGAGAACCAATTAAAATCCTCCCGGGAGGCCCGAGATCACCATGCTGCCCAGGAAACACTGGTATACTGATGGGAGAGGGGGGACCGGGACGTGGTCCGCCCCCTGTGGCGACCTGGAAGGCACCACAATAGAACATCCCCCATGCCAAGGGAGACCTAAAAAGGTGAGCATGTCAGCGGATGAAGCTGTGATTGACAGGCACCTAATCTACACAACAATATTTTTGTTAGCTCTTTCCGAAGTACATAAGCAGGACACGGAGGTGCTTCATGTTACTTTGCTACAAAATACTTAACATGTGAAGCAGTAAGGGCACAAAAGAAGAAAGCAAGGGCGGTTTTTAACAATTCCCAATTGTGACACATAGGAAACCATTATGGCTGCCAACAGTACTGAAATGAACTTACAGAGTGAATAAAAGTTTACTCAATTTATTAACGAGCCTCAACCCAAACCTGCTAATGCTTTAGCTATCTACTGGTCAGAATAATAAAATGAGAAGGAATGAGCCCTTACCCCAGTGGCGGCCTGGAAGGCACCACAATAGAACATCCCCCACGCCAAGGGAGACCTAAAAAGGTGAGCATGTCAGCGGATGAAGGTGTGATTGACAGGCACCTAATCAACACAACAATGTTTTTGTTAGCTCTTTCCGCAGTACATAAGCAGGACAAGGAGGTGCTTCATGTTACTTTGCTACAAAATACTTAACATGTGAAGCAGTAAGGGCACAAAAGAAGAAAGCAAGGGCGGTTTTTAACAATTCCTAATTGTGACACATAGGAAACCATTATGGCTGCCATCAGTACTGAAATGAACTTACAGAGTGAGTAAAAGTTTACTCAATTTATTAACGAGCCTCAACCCAAACCTGCTAATGCTTTAGCTATCTACTGGTCATAATAATAAAACGAGAAGGAATGAGCCCTTACCTGCCGCTCAGTCTCGGAGGCCATGTCAGTGTCCAGGGGAAAGCGAAAGCACGCCATGCACGCGTTCAGGGAGCCGAGCCGTATGCGTGCACATCTCCTGTCCTGCGCGCATTGAGGGAGCCGAGCCCGCGCACATCTGCTGTCCCTTGTGCTAACGCTGCCAACCGTGCGCTGTGCACATGTCCTGTCCCCCTTCGCCCACCAAACCGACAACAATAGGTCTCGCCAAGGCGAGTAGCGCATGCGCTGCGTCGCTAGGCGAGACCTAAAAATGGGCTTTGAAAAAGCTTTTATTACATTGCTGCGCAGGTTGCATGCGTCTACCACTGTTGCCATCCGCTATGGCCCTGGGGGAGAGAAGCCTAGGCCCATTGTTTAAACAGAGGGGGTACGCCAGGGATGTATACTGGCCCCTTTTTTATTTCTTTTATATACAAATGGTTTGGAGTCATTTCTGTTAGAACAGCAATTCGACTTCCCAAGCATAGGAGGAAAACCAGTTCCCTTGCTGTCACATGCTGATGACACGGTCTTGATGGCTCTAACGGCCAATGGCCTTCAAAAAGCCCTTAACGCTTTTACTGATTTTATGATGGCATTGGACCTAAAAGTTAATTTTATTAAATCTTTTGTAGTAAAGATGACACCCTGGTAAGTTATAAACCAAGTGGGTTTATTCACGTAGATAAACAGGTAGTATAAATCCTCAGTAGATCTTCTTCAACAGTTATATAAGTCCTGTAGGGCAGCCCCATCAGGAGCAGCCTGCTTGCTAGCTGCTCAGCCCCATCCACCAACTGTCATCCCTCATCCAGTCACACAAGCATTCCACTCATGGCCCATTCACCAACATTCCATACAGAACCCAGACACACAGGCTGAGCAGCTAAGACATGGTAACATAGGAGATAACATAGGAAATGAAACGTAATGCAAGAATACTACATCTCTTATTATGGTATGTGGTCCCAACCAAACAAAAACAAGAACATTTGTAGTGAAGAAAAAGATCATTGATAAGGTGCCCAATTTTACTTATTTAGGGAATGTTTTAATAAAAAACTGAATTGGGACCATTTGATTATGGCCAGGGTCCAACACACTAGTAGAATAGTAGAGGGGCTGTTCTGCTTTGCTTGCAAGCGGGGACATAAGCCAGTAGCATAAATGATAATACTATACAAAACAAAATGCCTGTCAGTAGTTACCTAAGGGGCGGGAGTATGGGGTCATCATAAAAGCAGTCGGTTACAAATTCTGGAAAATACATTTTTAAAAAGATTATTGATGGTTCCCACCAGTTCCCCTACACATTTCTGTCACTCTGAAGTGGGGCTGGATTTTGTGGAAGATAGAATAAACATCGCCCCACTGATTCTATGGGGAAAAGTAAGGACCTCAGAGGATTTATTATTTTCTAGGAGTATTCTAAGAGACTGTATGTACCTTGAAAAGGCTCTGGCTATCCTCTGGCTTCGTTACGTTAAAGATACTTTAAACAAGATTGGCCTGGAGCACTATTATGATAATCCCGATTGTATTCAACCGAACATGAAATCGATTATAAAAAACGCATATTATGCTGAATTAAGAACGTCTAATCGGGATCGTGGAATACAAAATAGTGTAGATGGATCCCTAAGCCATCAGCAATTTTACTTGTCTTTTAAGACGCATGTACAATCACGTTTCCTCATGACCAGATTTCGTCTTTGCATCCTGCACTTTCTTGTGGCTTTTGCCAAACAGGCAAGTTGGTGTGAGACACTGACTCCCTGTCCTTGTAATAATTCAGCCCAACAAAGCACTATGCACTTTATGTTGTTTTGCACACTTTACGAAGACCCGAGGGCACGCTTTATTAAGCCTGTTTTGAAGGAAATCCGTCCCTGTTCTTATCAGGAGGGTTTTAATCACTTACGATCATTATGTACTGCTGCTATTTGCAGTGCTGTGCTTAACTTCTTTAGAGTTGCTTTATCAATTAGAAAATGGTATGAATTGTAAAAGGAAATCAAGTTTTAAGTGATTTTACAGTTTTATATATTTTGTATTAATGTGATGGAGATTGTTAGGATGGTCTAATTTTATTAACATAGAACTTGTGCTGGGGGAGCAAGAGCCATAGATAAGGAGATGCTTTTTAAGCTAGGCAAATTGTACCCTGTTTTACCCTGGCCCACATTGAGCCAATACATGTACTCTGTGTCTAGTTTTTGTATAAGTTCTTTTATGAATGTTTAATTATTGTATGTATGTATGCCAAACTTTTATGATTCGAATGAATCGAAAAAGTTATTTGACTATGACTATGGCAAGCTGCACGTTTCGTGATAATTCTTCCTAATTGCACTTCATTATTTTAAGGGTTACAAGACCACACTATCACATTCTTTTAACAGAATCTGCCATAATATACCTTCGGGACGATTTTTCTTTTTTGGATAAACCTGATTATTCAGAGGACTATGTGGACACGCTATCACAATCTTTAAACAGGACTTGTTACTGTTTTACACTTTTCCTTTACACTGGAATCACTCAAGATGTCTACACACTTTTACAGGGTCAAGATTCCTATGGACTTTAGTGGAGGTTCGACAATTTACCAGCAAACCATTACATGGATGGGCTCTACTTTGTAAAAAAGTTTTCTATTACCCCATGAGAGGTTTTCCATTGTTAATTTCCTGACAACGACACTTAGTGGTGTTGTAACGTGCTGTAATCGACATGCTGCACATTTCAGGATAATTCTTCCTAATTGCTCTTAATATTTTGAGGGTTATGAGACCACACTAGCACAGTCTTTCAACAGGATTTGTCACGTTATACTTTTGTGACATTTTTTCTTTTTTGATCCACTTTATAATACTGCCAGTAACAGCACAATATATTGCCTTTCTCAGTAAATAAGTCATAACACTTTAACTGAGTTTCAATAACTGATATTGCACAACTGCTCACCAAGCTACAACTTACAACAACAAACACCTTATTATGAATCACATAGGCAAAACCTAAAGCATTTACCAATGCTTGTTTTAAATGGACTTCCATTTTCTTCAGTCCTAGGTCGATAAAATAGGAATCACTGAGTTTGGTCATCAGTTCCCATATTATTTGCACATGCAAATAGGCAATTCAGTTGTGGAGCGATGGTTAGAGACGGTGAAAGCAATCCTAAACTTCCTTTTCCTCTGTCCAGGGCATATTGGTCCTGCTGCCCTGAACAATGCGTCCCACACCCTGCTCATTAGGTTGTACAGCCACTTCTCTGCCCCCACTGTGTAAGAGCAAAGGTTAAACCAATTACCCTGCAGCCACACCCTGCTCAGATGACTTCTAGAGTAGCACTGCTACTACTGTTGTGATGGCACATGTGCCAGCTCAGCCCAGGCTCCCACCGTGATTACATCTGTGCAAAGCATGTTAAAGGTGTTGCCGAGATACAAGGTGATTGGCGAAAGGAGTGCTGACTATGTCGAAGCCAGGTCCCCATGAGTACCGGTGCTTCCTTTGTTTGAGGAAAAGTGCCGGTGACTTCTGGCGAGAAATTGAAAAAGTGCCAGTCAGTAACCAGTCGAGATACAGGTTGATTGGTGAAAGGAGTGCTGACTAGGTCAGAGCCAGTTCCCCATGAGCACCGGTGCTCCCCTTGCTTGAGGAAAAGTGCCGGTGACTCGTGGGGAGGACATGAAAAAGTGCCAGTACTAGTGAGTACTGGTCCATTTAAAACACTGGCATAGACTCAGCCCTGCTGCCCTTCGGAAGTCCTCCTTGGGGAAAGAAACACCTCCAAAAATGGCATCCCTCGAAACAGAATATTGTTGGCTAAATGGGACATATTGTATGTACTCTGCACCTGAATAAGAATCGTACATTTAGAAAATCAAGACTATACAAATATGTAATACTACACAAAAAATGTACGACTTTTTAAACGCAGAGTGCAATAATAAAAACATACGTTTTGTAAGATAATCCTAGGTAGACTTATAGTTGTAACACATTCCGCAAGCCAATCTATTCCCAACAGTGTATGAAAACATGTTTTATCAGCAGGTTTGCTGTGGTAGGTAGGGCTTGTAATCAAATGTTTACAGTCCGTCTTTACCTGTGGAAGTAGTGCGCGCAGAAGGTGAGCAGCAGCAGCCTGCATCCGGGGGAGCCGGGGTGCGGGCTGTAGAGCACCAGCAGAAAGGGCACGAGGAACGAGGGCAGCTCCTGCAGGAACCAGCCGAACTTGGCGGGCACCGTTATGTACGTCTGCTTCTTCAGCACGTCCACGTGCTTGCCGTAGGTGGCTGGGGTAAACTTCTGGCTGATCAGCAGTATGACGCCGAGCAGGCAGAGCGCCGAGCTCAGGTACAAATCCAGGTCCCGCGTGCACTGCATGCTGCCACCGGTCTCCCGGACTTTCCCCAGACTCTGCACGAGTGACTGTGCCGCACTAGGGGAGGTTCGGTGCGGAGCCAAGGGGAGGAGCGACGTTAATGCACTTACAGCCCCCTGCCTTTCGATTTAAAGACTGCACCCCCTCCTCTTACACCCCCAGGGAGGGGCAGTGCGGGGCCACTCCTCTACCCCCACTGGCGCCCGGCTTCCCAGAGCCACGAGGAGAAGAAAGCTGTTAAAAACACACACACAAATCAAAGGCTGTACTCGTAGAAGGCACATTAAGCGAACAGTGGTTCTGCTACAGAGTTTGTTCAGAAGCTTTCTTCTTTTGTGCCCACAAATGTGAGACCTCCGATATATGCTATATAAAAGTCACCAAATTAATTATCCATCCAACTAATGTAAAAAGTGAAATAATCCACTAACAAATTGATGAAAATGTGGATACCTTTATATAGGACATTTATATATGTGAAAACCTTATTTTACTAGATTAAATAAAGTAACCCATGACATATACACACAAAAGCGAACAATCAGGGTTATTACACAAAGAAAACACAGTAGTGGTCAGCTTATATACAGTAGTGGTCAACGTATATGCGAGAGGGTTGGCAGGTGGGAAATTATCACCTACTGTTTCTCAGTTAGATGATTTTATCGACGTACATAGGGTGAAAAGCCACTTAATAATTGCAGGCGACTTTAACTGTACTTTTGAACCCCTTGGATATGAAGATAGTGACCTTAGCAGGCGTGCAACACCCATTGGACTCACAGGGCTTCAGCCCCCCCCCCCCCCCCCCCCCCCGTCGTGTGTGGCAGCCCGGGATGAGACACCTTCCCGGGCAAAAAAGCAGCCGCACCCGAGCACTTCACAGGTCTTTAAAGGACCATTTGCATGTTAATGAGGCTGCTCTGGCCTATTTTAGTATCTCGCAATTATCTACTGGAACCCACTCTGGTCAGATGGAACTTTTTACTTGTCCAATAGCGTGGAGGGAAAACACAATTATCAAGATTACTGTCCACAATTTGCCATAATCAAGGACTCGAGACTTAATCTCTTGGCTCTCTGGTTTTTATTATCAGCATAAAGATTTGCAGATACAAAGTCCTCAATACGAGGCACAACAAGTACATAGGCACTAACACAAATGCTACGCTACGAAGAATCCGCATACGGCTAAAAATAACTAAAAGTACAATCTCTAAAAGCATGAGGTAGAACACCACCAAGCAGATGTCGATACTAGGGACACTGAACCATACCATCTCTGTCCCTACTCTATACTAGGTGACATCCCTACTTAGCAATCCCTTGAGACCCTCATCAGATAAAGGTGTCAGAGTGAAACTTCCTAAGAAGTCTTCACTTAGAGAGCTTGGTCTAAGTTGCCCCCTCTATCCCTTCGCCTAGCCGTCCTCTGCTCTGGGCTGCTCTCATCTGCTCTGCCTCCACCCTCGGGGCGCTGTCCCTAATACAGAACCCCAAGTCTCAGAACACGCCCTTTGCGCCTCCTCTTCTGCGGGGTCGACTTTCAGAAATTTTCCACAGAGCGCTGTCCAGTTCCATCGTCCATCGCTTGGCCTTGAGTCCCAGACGCCATCCGCACTAGGAGTTACGATTGGCACATTCCAATGCACTCCCATGTCTGGCTTTTACTACATAAGTCAAATTGTGAACAAAGAGCTTCTCTACTAACGAGCAACTGTCCTTGCACCTGGGGTGAGATCATGCAAGGCAGACATTCTTCACATCTTCTAAGTTGCAATTTACTACAGCCTAAAACCCCTACTGAGATAAATCCCTTTTGGCCTATTGCCCTTGGCCAACATAAGAAAATACCAGGCCTTTCGCCTCAACGATATATGCGAATTCTGGCCACTACTTCGGTTACACAAGCATGTTTAAATCACAGTATTGACATTTACGTCTTTCTTTCATGTGTGGTCAAACTAAACAGTCTACAGACACGAAGTCTAGGGTACACATTTCTAACACCACATTACATTTCACGTAAGCTAAACTCTATACATTTCTCTAATACGTACAATGTGCTTGTACATAGCTAGCACTTCTATTAAAATCGCTATAGGTTATACAATTCGCAATACATTGCACACAAAATACCTGAGTACACATTTGGTTATATGCGGGTGCCGACTAACAGTGAATATAACGCACCCCTACAATTTTCAAACTTTTAAGCGCTACATCAGTTCCCCCCTTTGATGACATCCGTCATCACACCATTACATTTCCCTTCTATAGGACTGATTTAAACCGCGCTAGTCATGACATTGCCATGCCGAACTCCCTCCAGTCTCTTAAGACTCTCATATTGCTGCTCCTGGAGCTTCGCCATCCTTTTCTCGTTTGCCTTAAGAGCTCTTTCAACTTTGCCTCCTTGATACCACTTCCATGCCTTCACGCATCCCCACAAACAAATCACACAAACCACAGCAATGATAATTGGCTTCAACACTGATCCCAGAAATCCTCTTCCCAGATTCGCAAACCACGTTCCCACTCTTCCAAATCCCAATCCAATCTTCTCCCACACATTCACCTCCGTCAAATCCATAATCTCCTTATGAATAGTCGTGATGTTGTCTATGTACTTCCCTATCTCCCTCGTGTTGTCTGGAATATATGTGCAGCATTCCTGAACCTTCAATAATTTGCAGACTCCGCCTTCTTTGGCTAATAACACGTCTAAAGCAAGGCGATTCTGCATAACCATATTTCGTATCGACAACATCTCTCCAGCCACCAACAACAAGGATCTCGCCGTGTTCATAGACAACTCATCAACTACAGTCGCCAACCTCCTGATCTTCACGTCATTCAACACCACACCCATACTAGGTATCATTGCTCCATATATGTCCCCAATCACTGCACCGGCGTTTGTAGCCCTACGTTTCCTAGACTGTCGCTTCGTTTCTAACAACTCCAAATCCTCTGTGTGATATATCTTCGGGAATATGATAGCCAAATAGCATACGCCATACCAATTGTCGGGTAGCCTGACATAGGCATTCTTCCCACATACATAATACACTGTCGGAATTACCTCTACTGGACCTTGCATAAAATTCTTAGCATTAGCTTCCACGGTGAAGGTCTGAGAACAAGTGCTATGTCCTACTGCGACCTTATCCGTCTTGGATTGAGGCCGCCCAATACACAAATTCCCTCTCTGTACTTCATCTAACGCTATTGGTCCATAACTTCCCTTGGATCTGTGAGCTCTCTCCTCGTCTGTCCAATCTACTGGGCTATCTCCGGTGTGTCGTGTCTGGGTCAACTTTCTATACCTGTCCTCTACTTGGTCTATGAATTTCTTCTCTATCTCAGATAACGCACATGTCAGGTTATTCCTGTGAGCATGCGCCGTATCCAGCTTCATAGTCGGTCTAAAATATTTCAGGAGTCTGTCCTCTTTCTTATCCAGATCATATCTGTTCAAATGCTTGATTGCTGGAACCTCAGGAAGTACCGTATCAAAATTTGAAAAGAAATACTCGAACTGTCTCCTGTCATAAAATAAACTGAGCAATAAACTACAAGAAATCCCATATGTCAATGGGAGATGATGATACTTGATACCTTCATCCACTGAAGCAGGCAACTGCATGCACACATAGCAATCCTTCACGTCCATCGCATCAACATACTCATACAGCAACCTTGCATACGCGTTAAGCTTAAAATCACCCTTTGACAAATCCATGTGGAGTCTGCGAACATCTCTCAACTCCGATAATTCCTGTTCTCTAATACTGACATCACTCTGCTCTGGGGTAATAGGTGTGGATGCTCCCTGAACCTTCCCCTCTTGCCTGTGAGCCACCATGTATGAACTTATCACTACCGCAAATATGGTGACTACTACAACTCCTATCAATGTGCCTATTATCAGTTTAGCCCTACGATGTGGGTTTGCAGGATCTGCCATCTTCGGAATATACGCAGTGTCCAATACAGTCTCTGAAAGGGTATGTCTCCTTCTCATTAGTGTCTCTTTCGTGAACTTAGGCAAACCTCCCTAACTTTTCTTCGTTCTACAACGGAAAAATCCCTAATTTTGTTCTTCTTCCGCTCGGATCTAGGTTATCTTCTTCTCTGCTTGCGACCTTCTCAAATCAATCTAACATAAGCGCTGGTCCCAACAGTTCCAGGACTCCCTGCAATAATTCGAGCTTAAGGATAATCAGTTCTTGTGGATCTGGCAATGCTGTGAACGTCGGGAACTCTAAATTGTCCAAGATCATACCTCGAATGGCACTCAGGAATGGCGGACTCGGAATATGAATTGTCAGAATTCCTTCGATCTCCAATCCCGGAACTTTCAACAACACTTCCACCCTCTGTAGCGGGACACTGTTGACCAATGTCATCGACCTCAATCTTCCCGTGCTCGGTAACCCTGGCATCAGTCACTTGGTATGCCCACTCTGGTGAAGCGTACTTCCGACTTGGCACTCTAGTTCTCTTGGACCTTCTCACACCACCTTGAAGATTCTCCTCGTCTCCTGATTCTTCTTCTGGTTCTTCCGAAACTAGTGCAAGGTCTGTGTCTGGAGCCAACCTCAGGTTTACCCGGTTCTGCCTTGCGGGCCAAACCCTTTCTGCTTCGGTGGCACCTCCGGTCTTCTCTCCGATACCCTGTGCACTGACTTCCTCTTCTTCGGCAGAACTTGATTCTGTACTACCCACTGCACCTCTTGCTCCTTCGCCTGTTTCTGGGTCAGTACTTCTCTCACGTTCTTCCCCAACTCGACTCAGTGCGCCATCAGCTGCTTCAGCAACCCTTACAGCTTGACTGGCCCTCTCAGGAGGCTCTGTCGGCTCGCTGGGATCTTGGTTCTCGAGAGGGGCTGTATCTTCTAAGGGTGCTGGAACTCTACGGGTATGGGAAGCATGCACCCAGTTCGGTAAACCTCCACACTTGACGGCTGTGTTCGTGACAAGAATCACTTGGAAAGGGCCACGCCACCTAGCATCCAAACAACTCTTCCTCACGTGCTTTCTGACTAGGACCCAATCGCCTGGGTCCAAGTCGTGGCACCTGTCACTCGCAGCTGGAACCGTTGCTGTCTGCACCTGCTGAGACACAGAACGGACCACGTCAGCAAGGCCTTTACAATAGTCCAGGATCATATCATCAGTGATATTTATCAGAGCAGTAGCAGGTATTGCAGGCAAACGCATCGCTCTTCCCATGAGGATTTCATGGGGTGACAACCCAGTCCTTCTATCAGGCACACTTCGAAAGGCTCATAAGGACCAAAGGTAATGCGTCAGGCCATTTCAGAGACGTAGACGAACACACTTTCGCCATCCGAGCCTTCAGAGTTCCATTCACCTGCTCCACTATCCCTGAAGCTTCTGGTCTATAGCTACAGTGTAACTTCTGGTCTATATTCAGAGCAGCACAAAGCAACTTCATAACTTCGCTGTGGAAATGAGTTCCTCTGTCCGATTCAAAGGACGTCGGGAACCCGTACCTTGGAATGAGTTCTCGCAATAATAGTTTCGCTACTGTGAGTGTGTCGCATCTGCGTGTAGGGTATGCCTCCACCCACCTGGAAAAGACACATACTATCACTAATATGTACCTCAACCCATTACACTTCGGCATTTCGACAAAATCCAACTGCATCCTATTGAAAGGTCCCCCTGACCTCCCTATGTGACTCAACGTCACAGCAGTTCTTTTCCCTACATTCATCTGTTGACAAGTGACACACCTCTGGCACACGGTTTCAGCCACTGCACGAAACTTCGGGTTGTACCAAGTCTGACGAAACACTCTCATCATGGCATCCCTACCAAGATGTACAGCACCATGTATCAACCTCGCCATGGGATTCAACAAACTTTCCGGCAACACTGCTCGTCCATCATTCGAAACCCATATATCCGCATCTCCCTTCTCACATCCCGCTCGTATCCAGCTGTCACGTTCCTGTTCCGAGACCCCTTCCTGCAGCTGTTTCAGTTCCTCCCATGAGTCGGCCATTGCTAACATCTGACCGTACACCACCTCCTCCCCAGTTTCCTCAACGTGGGTCTCAGTGAAGTTGCATCCCTGTTCTGCACAAAACCGGGCTACTTCATCAGCGTAGTTATTTCCCAACGAGACGAAATCATTTCCCTTTGTGTGGGCAGCACATTTAACAACAGCAATTTCATCTGGACCTTGCAATGCTTTTAACAGTTTCCGTACATGTTCACCATTTCTTATAGGAGAACCTGAAGACGTCATAAACCCTCTCTGGGACCATAGCTGTCCGAAGTCGTGAACCACACCAAACCCATACTGGCTGTCCGTGTAAATAGTTACACGGATCTTGTCGGCTGCCAAACAGGCACGAGTCAAGGCAATGAGCTCAGCCACCTGCGCGGAGTGTACTCCTTCTAAACAAGCGGCTTCAACCACCCCCGTGATGGTGCATACAGCAAATGCTGCTCTCAGTCGACCGACACTGTCTCTTAAACATGAACCGTCTACAAAGAAAATCTCATCTGACACTGGGAGCGGTTCATCGACAATGTCGGGTCTCGGTTTGGTGCATAGTTCAGTCACATCGAGACAATCATGGTCCTCACAATCTTCATTATCATCTATAATTGGAATAGGTAACAATGTAGCAGGATTTAAAACAGCACACCTCTTCAATGTCACATTATCGGCTGCAAGGATAACTTGCTCATAACGAGTCAGCCTATTATTCGTGAGGTGCTGTGTTTTAGTCCTAGTCATCAACAATTCAACCGAGTGTGGCACATGTACGGTAAGAGGATGCCCCATCACAATGCTCTCACATCTCTCGATGCTGACACCTGTTGCCGCAACGGATCTGAGACATCCGGGCAACGCAGAAGCTACTGGATCTAAAGTAGCTGAGAAATAAGCAACTGGTCTACGGACACCTCCATGATTCTGGGTTAACACTGCTAATGCGCAACCTTCTCTTTCGCAGCAGAATAATGCAAATGCCTTGTTGTAATCCGGCATTCCCAATGCAGGAGCGCTACATAAGGCTTCTCTCAGCCTCAGAAATGATTTCAAACAGTCGTCGTCCCATGGTACCGGATCACTTACATCCTTTCGCGTCAGCCGCTGTAAAGGCTTCGCTTCAAAGGAAAAGTTTGGGATCCACTGGCGGCAATAACCCACCATTCCCAAAAACATTCTAACTTCCCTCTGCGTCGAGGGAACTGGCATTCTCAGAATCGCATCAATGCGATCTGGAGACACCTTCCTTTTACCCTTCTCAATTCTGTGCCCCAAATACTGTACCTCAGGTAAACAGTATTGCAGCTTGTTTGGAGACACCTTGTGACCGTTCTCTCCCAGGAAATTCAACAACGCAATGGTATCGACCCTGCAAGCGTCTTCTGTCTCTGACGCGACAAGCAGGTCGTCAATGTATTGCACCAAAACAGAGTTTTTCGGCAACACAAGACTTTCAAGATTCTTTTTTAAGAGCTGATTAAAAATTGACGGGCTCTCCGTATACCCCTGTGGGATACGACACCATGTTAATATCCGATTCTCTAGCCTAAATGCAAAAAGAAATCTACTCTCTTCATGTAGGGGAATCGAAAAGAATGCCTGACACAAGTCAATCACCGTGAACCATCCAGCTTCGCATGGGATCTGGAACAGTATCACAGATGGATTCGGTACCACTGGACAACATGGAACAACTATGTCGTTTATTTTCCGCAGGTCTTGCACTATCCTGAACTTCCCACTTGGTTTCTGCAGTCCCATAATGGGTGAATTACATGGACTACCCATGATCTCCACCAGTATTCCCTGCCTAATCATAGACTCAATCACAGGTTTAATCCCTGCAACTGTTTCAGGCGACAGTTTATACTGGGGTGTTCTCGGGAATTCCGCGTTTGGCTTAACCTGTATCTTCACTGGTTCCACTCCCCTGACTAAGCCGATCTCCTCTCCGCTTAGATCCCACACATCGGTCGATACAGACTCCCTCAAATCCGGTGGAAGCTCCTCCACTGTCAAAGCCGGGTACATTTCCACGCACACCCGCTGATTTGCAACCTTAAAGGTCGCGTCATCATCCCTTGTCTGTACCTCTACTCCTTTCGGGGTACAGTAGATTGTGCAATTGAGCTTACACAATAAATCTCTTCCCAACAGACAAACAGGACTAGAATCGCACACCACGAACTGATGTCGATCCCTAAAGTTTCCTATCCTGACTGGAATCGGTTCCGTTAAGGGGCTCACTAGCCTCTTATTCGCCACTCCGACCACTTGTATGCATTCCCCCGAAAGGGCTACCCCCGGAATTACTGCTGACCTTATAGTTGACCTGGTAGCCCCCGTATCTACCAAAAAGGTAGTAGGGTGTCCATCGAGTTCTGCTTCCACAAAGGGTCCTCTCTGATCTACCTCTAGAATAGCCCTAAGTAGGCAATCATCATCCTGACCTAAACTTAGCTGCGCCAGCAAATCTGCATCCCTCTCCTCTCCTACTTCGAACATGGGCATCTGCAAATAAGTCCGAGCTCCCTGCTGTATGTTCTGCATCCTGGGTGGCTGGGGAACCTGCACCTGCGAGACGCCGGTCCCCCCTTGCATCATTCTCGGTACAGTCACCGTCTGTACCTGTTCTGCCCCAGGGACCTGGCCCATTCCTCCCTCCATCTGCGGCTGATTATAGGGGTTCAAGGGACACTCGCGCCTCCAATGTCCCACCTGGTGACACTGGTGACAAGCAGTCGTCTTCTTCAAGATCGCTACATCTATGCCTGTCCTAGGGTCAACGGGCCTCGGCCTTCCCTGACCCTGCGCGTTCTGATTCCCTGTCTGATAATTTCCCTGTCTCCGCACCACTGGACCCCCATTCGGCGGTCCCTGAGCAGCTTGCATCTGAATGAGCAATAAGTTATCCTTCATCTTCTTGTGCTTGGACTCAATCTCATCCGTGCAGTACCTGGCGTACCGCAAGATCTCATCTACAGGCTTATTCTGCCAACAGATCAAATGCTGCTGTATCATAAGACTGACCTCGGGCTTCAAACCCAGCACGAACTTAGACACAAACTGTCCCATGTCCTTCGTTTCCAGCTCATCTAAACCACTGTACTGCTTAAAAGCCTTCAAGAGTCTCTCATAAAATTCATGTACTGTCTCCTTTGGCTCCTGCACTGTCCTGTCTATCTTCACCCAATCGATGTCTTGGGGTGAAACCTTCGATTTCAACCAGGTAATTACCTTATCGTACAGCCTCATTACCACGGGCGACGGACCATTTGTAACTATGTTCCTATCAGGCTCATAGTCCGGCCAATCAACAGCAATTTTACATGCGTTCCACAGATCTCCCGGAACCACGATATCGAATAAGGTGTTCAGATCTATCCACAACACCTTCGAGATCTTAACGAAACGCTCAACTTGCTTGTACCACTCTGCAGGCTTCTCCCTGAGCCTGGGAAAATCGTTCGTAAATGATGCCAAATCCCCCCTGCTCCATGGTACATGCACATATCCTCCATTCGCCACCTCTCTCAAGGGAAGGATCTTCACCTCCTGCAAATCTCCTTCAGAGCTCCCTCCTTTCGCTCCCCTAGAATTCTTTTTCCTAGCCCATTTCTCTTGCCATTTGTCAAGCATCAGCCATATTCTCATAGCTACAATCAGTTCCTTAGTATGTGACCTTAGACCAACAACTCTTTTCTCTTCCAATTCCCGCTCGGTACAATGCATCCTATGGTTCCCTTGTAATGCTCTAGTCTTGGACAGATCCACCCCATATTCCCTAGCTAGACCCGCCAGTTTCTCATGTGCCACTCGCGCTTTACGAGTCACATCTTTTGCTACAAAAAGCAACTCATCTGGAGTATATGTCACTACTCTCTCAAGAGGTAGATTCCCATATATTATTTCATCCGCCTCTGCTTTAAGTCTTACTACATCTATCATTCCTGCCTTCAAGGCTCCTTTCAACACCTGACAACTTGCTCCACGTCCCTCATCATACTCGCATTCCGGTTCCTGCTCTCTCCTTTCTTCTGGTAGTTCTATGGGAGCAGAATGGCTCGTAAAGGCAACTGGGGTTGTCCCCGCTCGGCCCATATTCCAGCTCATTTGCTTCTTTGGCGGTACCCATGACCCTGAATCTGATCTCGACTCCATCAGAGTCCTCGGCCTCACCGGTCTCTCGTCCTCTTCGCCCCTAGATGTATCCGACACCGCTGCTAATGGTGTACTCCATTGTACAGGGCTTGGAGGTCGGGCCGTTGCCCCTTCCAACTCACTTTCCCCGCTTTCTCTCCTCGTTCTTTCTGCCACTCTTTCTGACCTCTCTCTTTCCTCTGATTCCGGACTGTATATTGACACAATCGGTCCAATGGTGACCGGTACCCTTAAGGCATCCGGTAACCTCATCTCTCTTCCAATCCTTCCACTGGTCTCCGACTGACCCTGAGAACTCGCTGTTTCAAACGAAACCAACCCTTCCACTCGGGTCTCAGGCTGGATTGTTACCCTCCTAGAGTCTCCCCTCTCACCCCACCTATCATCCTCTTCATCTGGATTATAAGGGGGTGGTCTCTCGTCTAGCAATCTTTGCAATACCCCATCATCAGAATCACTATCTTCCTCTTTCTGTGCTTTCCCATGCCTTATCCCAGTCTCCTCCATTAGCGCGGGATACAGTTTCGCTTCCTCAATTGTCTGCACTCTCCATCTTTTCTCCGCTGCGTCCCACTTGGCATCCTGAAATGCCCTAATCGACTTCCTCATTCTCTCCTGACTTCTTCCCTTTTCCTTATCATGCGCTGCTCTAATCCACGCATGTAATGCTTCAAACTGTGCTGGTCTTGGCAAGGGTTTTAAGGACCCCATCACCGTCTTCAGTTGGTACAGCACCGCTAATCTAAATGAGCCGTACCTCGGGAAAGCTAATTCCCCTTCACCTTGTGTAACCTTGTGCCAATTCTCGATCCAAACTATAGTATGTAACCCCACATTCTGTGCCATGTAATGTGCCGGGGTATCCTCGGGAGGGGCTTCTTCTCCCCCACGAACAACCACATGCTTATCGCCTCTACACAACTCTCGCAAAGCCCTAAGGCACTTCATAATGAGCAAATTCGATCTCGCGCTCTATTTACTTCTTGTTCTCGACTCCTCCAATAACAGCGCGACTCACACCAACCGGCCTATCACAGCGCGACACTCTCTGACGTCACCTTCCTTCGCTCGCAGCAGTTCCCTTCTCCAAACTCGTTTCACGCTTACTCACGTCCCATTCACACACTGAAATAACCAATTAAGTTACTTCTCTGGCTGTCCGTCCACAGCCTCTGACTGTTCGTCCACAGTCTCTCGACCTTGTTGACCTCAATTGGCGCCCGTCTGCCCCCGTCCGGCCAGACAGATCGCCTCTGATAGGTTAATAACACTCCGATCTGCACACCACAACCCACGACCAGCGTTAAGTTGCCATACACACACGCATTCGCTCCCCCTATCTCGGTCCAGGTGATCGATGGTACCTCACGATCTCCTTTGGGTGGTCAACAAACTCTATCTCAGGTGTCTTCTACACCACAATTCCCGGGCTGCGCGCGCTCACAGCCTGATCTCACAATCACACGACATACACAACAACTCCGCAAGACATCACACAACAAATCAACACCGCAATCTACAACATCTCCGTTTCATACTCACTCCTGGAACTGCTGCTTTCGGCCGTGCTGCTACTCGCCGTCGATGCTCATCTGCTGCCGTCTGCTGCTCGCCATCTGATGATTCAGCATCACTTATCGTCTCTTGGGCCTCAAGGGTCACTTATCCTTATCTAATCTTCCCTCGCTATCAGTAAGAAACCATCCTCGTTTGCTACCAACTGCTCTGGCCTATTTTAGTATCTCGCAATTATCTACTGGAACCCACTCTGGTCAGATGGAACTTTTTACTTGTCCAATAGCGTGGAGGGAAAACACAATTATCAAGATTACTGTCCACAATTTGCCATAATCAAGGACTCGAGACTTAATCTCTTGGCTCTCTGGTTTTTATTATCAGCATAAAGATTTGCAGATACAAAGTCCTCAATACGAGGCACAACAAGTACATAGGCACTAACACAAATGCTACTCTACGAAGAATCCGCATACGGCTAAAAATAACTAAAAGTACAATCTCTAAAAGCATGAGGTAGAACACCACCAAGCAGATGTCGATACTAGGGACACTGAACCATACCATCTCTGTCCCTACTCTATACTAGGTGACATCCCTACTTAGCAATCCCTTGAGACCCTCATCAGATAAAGGTGTCAGAGTGAAACTTCCTAAGAAGTCTTCACTTAGAGAGCTTGGTCTAAGTTGCCCCCTCTATCCCTTCGCCTAGCCGTCCTCTGCTCTGGGCTGCTCTCATCTGCTCTGCCTCCACCCTCGGGGCGCTGTCCCTAATACAGAACCCCAAGTCTCAGAACACGCCCTTTGCGCCTCCTCTTCTGCGGGGTCGACTTTCAGAAATTTTCCACAGAGCGCTGTCCAGTTCCATCGTCCATCGCTTGGCCTTGAGTCCCAGACGCCATCCGCACTAGGAGTTACGATTGGCACATTCCAATGCACTCCCATGTCTGGCTTTTACTACATAAGTCAAATTGTGAACAAAGAGCTTCTCTACTAACGAGCAACTGTCCTTGCACCTGGGGTGAGATCATGCAAGGCAGACATTCTTCACATCTTCTAAGTTGCAATTTACTACAGCCTAAAACCCCTACTGAGATAAATCCCTTTTGGCCTATTGCCCTTGGCCAACATAAGAAAATACCAGGCCTTTCGCCTCAACGATATATGCGAATTCTGGCCACTACTTCGGTTACACAAGCATGTTTAAATCACAGTATTGACATTTACGTCTTTCTTTCATGTGTGGTCAAACTAAACAGTCTACAGACACGAAGTCTAGGGTACACATTTCTAACACCACATTACATTTCACGTAAGCTAAACTCTATACATTTCTCTAATACGTACAATGTGCTTGTACATAGCTAGCACTTCTATTAAAATCGCTATAGGTTATACAATTCGCAATACATTGCACACAAAATACCTGAGTACACATTTGGTTATATGCGGGTGCCGACTAACAGTGAATATAACGCACCCCTACAATTTTCAAACTTTTAAGCGCTACATCAAGGCCTCGCTGTTGTTTCACCCCTTCTAAGAGCCCCTGCAGCTCCACTCTGCCTATTGCTTAAAGTTCAGCCCCCCCCGAAATTTTTGCTCAGCCCCCCCCCCTAAATTTGGCTCTAGTTGCGCCTCTGGACCTTAGTAGTGAAGAGGATTCCAACTGGGACGTCCCTCTACTTTCGCTACCTCAAATTAAGAAATGGACTGAGGTAGCACTTCAGTTAAAAAGTCTATGCCTAGAGAAGGGCATAAGGGCAGTAAATGGGAGTTCATTGTCAGATACTGAAGGTCAGCATACTTACAACAACGGGATAAGAAGTAGTCGAATAGATTATTTTCTTATTAATTTAGAATTATGGTCCCGGCTTAAGGACATGAAGATCCTACAAAGAACTGAGAGTGATCATAATCCCTTATTGTTAACTCTGGAGGTAAAGGGACTGAAACTACAGACGGAGCTTAATGAAATAGTGACTGGAGACAGATTAATTACAAACGATATGAGAAGGATAAAATGGGGATCGTTATTGGAAAATGATAATGTCCTTGATATGATAAAGTCAGCTGTGGAAGAAACGCTAACAACAATCTCAACTTTAAAGATTAAGGGCGGCACTACCACTACTGTAACGAAGACCCATGAGAAGCTGTTTGCAAAGTTAAACCTTTATTTTATTAGGAAAAACAAACCGAGTACCAGGAAATTCCAAAAGTCAGCAAAGTACCCTTATTTATGTTTGAAGACGATACGCTAATTCTGTCCAAGACACAATCTGGGCTACAATGAGCCCTGGACAGATTTACAGTCTTCTGCAATGACCACAACCTAGTGATAAATGTTGAAAAAACAAAGTTTATGGTCCTACATAAGCATAAAACAGTGAAAGGGAGAGTGATCGTGAATAAGGCTCCTTTGGAACAAACCAACGCCTTTATTTATCTGGGTGTCACTCTGGGTAAGAGGTTAAATTGGAAACCCCAGATAGACTTACTGATCATTAGGCATAACCAACTCGCAGGTGCCTTACTAAAAGAGTATCGTCTTTCTTACTCAAAACCGGTAGGGCCTGCGTTAACGATCTACAATGGGAAAATCAGGGTGTCGATAATATACGGCGCAGAGCTATGGGGCTTTGAAAACCTGCCCCCCCCCCCCTAGTCCTAGCTCAAAATAAATTCCTGAGTTCCTTAACCGGTCTTCCCCAATTGACCTCCATAAAACCACTATTCTTAGACTTGGGATGCAAAGCATTTGAGGAGATTGCTCATTTTAGACCCCTAACATATTGGAAAAGGCTCTGGACTACTCCTGAGCTTTTACCATATGCAAATGCATTAAAATACCTAAGAGAAGTAGATACGTCATGCAAAATTAAATGGTTGCAAAATATCAAGTGCTTATTGATTGATATGGGGCTCACCCACTTGTGGGAGGATCCAGTAGGAAATTCTTTTCCCTCAAAATCTGACTACAAGGCAATCTACTGGAGACTTTGGTGAAAAATCGTATGAGTGGCTGGTTCCTTACCTGAACACTGCTGGGGAGCTCGAGGGGGCAAACGCTCTCCTTTTCGTCTTGGGGCGGACGCTGTCATCTATTCCCGCCGCCGCTGCTGCTGCAGGTTTGCCCGCACTTGTTGGGAGCACAGGACTACGGCTCCCAGGATTCTAGGTGACTCCGCCCCCATCTGTCAGCACTTCCGCGCCCGGAGGCGCTAAATTCGAACGGCTCCCTCGGGGGAGCGGGAGACTTTGGTGAAAAATCGTATGAGTGGCTGGTTCCTTACCTGAACACTGCTGGGGAGCTCGAGGGGGCAAACGCTCTCCTTTTCGTCTTGGGGCGGACGCTGTCATCTATTCCCGCCGCAATAATTTGTACACAAGTTGGTCGCACACTGCTCGTCACACCAGCAAGTTGCCCCAAAGGACTGTGGTAAATGTAGTGGCGACGGCGGGTACGCCTATGCCACGATGTGAAAGGAGAACAGTATATGTTGCATTTAGCCATCCCTGGACACGTGTTTCGAGGTAGTTGCCTCTCGTCAGCAGGGAGCAGGACAGTGTAAAGGGGTGCCGTGTGGACTGCCAAAATGTAATTAAAAACAGGTCAAGTACCTCTCATGGCGCGCAGGTGCAGATCCAAGGCTCGTCAGCCCGTTAGCTCAAGGGAGCCGTAATAATTTGTACACAAGTTGGTCGCACACTGCTCGTCACACCAGCAAGTTGCCCCAAAGGACTGTGGTAAATGTAGTGGCGACGGCGGGTACGCCTATGCCACGATGTGAAAGGAGAACAGTATATGTTGCATTTAGCCATCCCTGGACACGTGTTTCGAGGTAGTTGCCTCTCGTCAGCAGGGAGCAGGACAGTGTAAAGGGGTGCCGTGTGGACTGCCAAAATGTAATTAAAAACAGGTCAAGTACCTCTCATGGCGCGCAGGTGCAGATCCAAGGCTCGTCAGCCCGTTAGCTCAAGGGAGCCGTAATAATTTGTACACAAGTTGGTCGCACACTGCTCGTCACACCAGCAAGTTGCCCCAAAGGACTGTGGTAAATGTAGTGGCGACGGCGGGTACGCCTATGCCACGATGTGAAAGGAGAACAGTATATGTTGCATTTAGCCATCCCTGGACACGTGTTTCGAGGTAGTTGCCTCTCGTCAGCAGGGAGCAGGACAGTGTAAAGGGGTGCCGTGTGGACTGCCAAAATGTAATTAAAAACAGGTCAAGTACCTCTCATGGCGCGCAGGTGCAGATCCAAGGCTCGTCAGCCCGTTAGCTCAAGGGAGCCGTAATAATTTGTACACAAGTTGGTCGCACACTGCTCGTCACACCAGCAAGTTGCCCCAAAGGACTGTGGTAAATGTAGTGGCGACGGCGGGTACGCCTATGCCACGATGTGAAAGGAGAACAGTATATGTTGCATTTAGCCATCCCTGGACACGTGTTTCGAGGTAGTTGCCTATCGTCAGCAGGGAGCAGGACAGTGTAAAGGGGTGCCGTGTGGACTGCCAAAATGTAATTAAAAACAGGTCAAGTACCTCTCATGGCGCGCAAGTGCAGATCCAAGGCTCGTCAGCCCGTTAGCTCAAGGGAGCCGTAATAATTTGTACACAAGTTGGTCGCACACTGCTCGTCACACCAGCAAGTTGCCCCAAAGGACTGTGGTAAATGTAGTGGCGACGGCGGGTACGCCTATGCCACGATGTGAAAGGAGAACAGTATATGTTGCATTTAGCCATCCCTGGACACGTGTTTCGAGGTAGTTGCCTCTCGTCAGCAGGGAGCAGGACAGTGTAAAGGGGTGCCGTGTGGACTGCCAAAATGTAATTAAAAACAGGTCAAGTACCTCTCATGGCGCGCAGGTGCAGATCCAAGGCTCGTCAGCCCGTTAGCTCAAGGGAGCCGTAATAATTTGTACACAAGTTGGTCGCACACTGCTCGTCACACCAGCAAGTTGCCCCAAAGGACTGTGGTAAATGTAGTGGCGACGGCGGGTACGCCTATGCCACGATGTGAAAGGAGAACAGTATATGTTGCATTTAGCCATCCCTGGACACGTGTTTCGAGGTAGTTGCCTCTCGTCAGCAGGGAGCAGGACAGTGTAAAGGGGTGCCGTGTGGACTGCCAAAATGTAATTAAAAACAGGTCAAGTACCTCTCATGGCGCGCAGGTGCAGATCCAAGGCTCGTCAGCCCGTTAGCTCAAGGGAGCCGTAATAATTTGTACACAAGTTGGTCGCACACTGCTCGTCACACCAGCAAGTTGCCCCAAAGGACTGTGGTAAATGTAGTGGCGACGGCGGGTACGCCTATGCCACGATGTGAAAGGAGAACAGTATATGTTGCATTTAGCCATCCCTGGACACGTGTTTCGAGGTAGTTGCCTCTCGTCAGCAGGGAGCAGGACAGTGTAAAGGACTCGACGGACTCATGGTTACGCACCTGCGCGCTACGAGAGGTATTTACCTGTTATTGATTTTAGCAGCTTACACAGCAACCCCACACACTTTCCTACTCCCTGCTGACGAGAGGCAACTACCTCGAAACACGTGTCCAGGGATGGCTAACGCAACACATACTGTTCTTTTTACACATCGTGGCATAGGCGTACCCGCCGTCGCCACTACATTTCCCACAGTCGTTTAGGGCAACTTGCTGGTGTGACGAGCAGTGTGCGATCTACTTTTGCACAATTTATTACGGCTCCCTTGAGCCAACGGGCTGACGAGCCTTGGATCTGCACCTGCGCGCCATGAGAGGTACTTGACCTGTTTTTAATTACATTTTGGCAGTCCACACGGCACCCCCTTACACTGACCTGCTCCCTGCTGACGAGAGGCAACTACCTCGAAACACGTGTCCAGGGATGGCTAACGCAACACATACTGTTCTTTTTACACATCGTGGCATAGGCGTACCCGCCGTCGCCACTACATTTCCCACAGTCGTTTGGGGCAACTTGCTGGTGTGACGAGCAGTGTGCGATCTACTTTTGCACAATTTATTACGGCTCCCTTGAGCCAACGGGCTGACGAGCCTTGGATCTGCACCTGCGCGCCATGAGAGGTACTTGACCTGTTTTTAATTACATTTTGGCAGTCCACACGGCACCCCCTTACACTGACCTGCTCCCTGCTGACGAGAGGCAACTACCTCGAAACACGTGTCCAGGGATGGCTAACGCAACACATACTGTTCTTTTTACACATCGTGGCATAGGCGTACCCGCCGTCGCCACTACATTTCCCACAGTCGTTTGGGGCAACTTGCTGGTGTGACGAGCAGTGTGCGATCTACTTTTGCACAATTTATTACGGCTCCCTTGAGCCAACGGGCTGACGAGCCTTGGATCTGCACCTGCGCGCCATGAGAGGTACTTGACCTGTTTTTAATTACATTTTGGCAGTCCACACGGCACCCCCTTACACTGACCTGCTCCCTGCTGACGAGAGGCAACTACCTCGAAACACGTGTCCAGGGATGGCTAACGCAACACATACTGTTCTTTTTACACATCGTGGCATAGGCGTACCCGCCGTCGCCACTACATTTCCCACAGTCGTTTGGGGCAACTTGCTGGTGTGACGAGCAGTGTGCGATCTACTTTTGCACAATTTATTACGGCTCCCTTGAGCCAACGGGCTGACGAGCCTTGGATCTGCACCTGCTCGCCATGAGAGGTACTTGACCTGTTTTTAATTACATTTTGGCAGTCCACACGGCACCCCCTTACACTGACCTGCTCCCTGCTGACGAGAGGCAACTACCTCGAAACACGTGTCCAGGGATGGCTAACGCAACACATACTGTTCTTTTTACACATCGTGGCATAGGCGTACCCGCCGTCGCCACTACATTTCCCACAGTCGTTTGGGGCAACTTGCTGGTGTGACGAGCAGTGTGCGATCTACTTTTGCACAATTTATTACGGCTCCCTTGAGCCAACGGGCTGACGAGCCTTGGATCTGCACCTGCGCGCCATGAGAGGTACTTGACCTGTTTTTAATTACATTTTGGCAGTCCACACGGCACCCCCTTACACTGACCTGCTCCCTGCTGACGAGAGGCAACTACCTCGAAACACGTGTCCAGGGATGGCTAACGCAACACATACTGTTCTTTTTACACATCGTGGCATAGGCGTACCCGCCGTCGCCACTACATTTCCCACAGTCGTTTGGGGCAACTTGCTGGTGTGACGAGCAGTGTGCGATCTACTTTTGCACAATTTATTACGGCTCCCTTGAGCCAACGGGCTGACGAGCCTTGGATCTGCACCTGCGCGCCATGAGAGGTACTTGACCTGTTTTTAATTACATTTTGGCAGTCCACACGGCACCCCCTTACACTGACCTGCTCCCTGCTGACGAGAGGCAACTACCTCGAAACACGTGTCCAGGGATGGCTAACGCAACACATACTGTTCTTTTTACACATCGTGGCATAGGCGTACCCGCCGTCGCCACTACATTTCCCACAGTCGTTTGGGGCAACTTGCTGGTGTGACGAGCAGTGTGCGATCTACTTTTGCACAATTTATTACGGCTCCCTTGAGCCAACGGGCTGACGAGCCTTGGATCTGCACCTGCGCGCCATGAGAGGTACTTGACCTGTTTTTAATTACATTTTGGCAGTCCACACGGCACCCCCTTACACTGACCTGCTCCCTGCTGACGAGAGGCAACTACCTCGAAACACGTGTCCAGGGATGGCTAACGCAACACATACTGTTCTTTTTACACATCGTGGCATAGGCGTACCCGCCGTCGCCACTACATTTCCCACAGTCGTTTGGGGCAACTTGCTGGTGTGACGAGCAGTGTGCGATCTACTTTTGCACAATTTATTACGGCTCCCTTGAGCCAACGGGCTGACGAGCCTTGGATCTGCACCTGCGCGCCATGAGAGGTACTTGACCTGTTTTTAATTACATTTTGGCAGTCCACACGGCACCCCCTTACACTGACCTGCTCCCTGCTGACGAGAGGCAACTACCTCGAAACACGTGTCCAGGGATGGCTAACGCAACACATACTGTTCTTTTTACACATCGTGGCATAGGCGTACCCGCCGTCGCCACTACATTTCCCACAGTCGTTTGGGGCAACTTGCTGGTGTGACGAGCAGTGTGCGATCTACTTTTGCACAATTTATTACGGCTCCCTTGAGCCAACGGGCTGACGAGCCTTGGATCTGCACCTGCGCGCCATGAGAGGTACTTGACCTGTTTTTAATTACATTTTGGCAGTCCACACGGCACCCCCTTACACTGACCTGCTCCCTGCTGACGAGAGGCAACTACCTCGAAACACGTGTCCAGGGATGGCTAACGCAACACATACTGTTCTTTTTACACATCGTGGCATAGGCGTACCCGCCGTCGCCACTACATTTCCCACAGTCGTTTGGGGCAACTTGCTGGTGTGACGAGCAGTGTGCGATCTACTTTTGCACAATTTATTACGGCTCCCTTGAGCCAACGGGCTGACGAGCCTTGGATCTGCACCTGCGCGCCATGAGAGGTACTTGACCTGTTTTTAATTACATTTTGGCAGTCCACACGGCACCCCCTTACACTGACCTGCTCCCTGCTGACGAGAGGCAACTACCTCGAAACACGTGTCCAGGGATGGCTAACGCAACACATACTGTTCTTTTTACACATCGTGGCATAGGCGTACCCGCCGTCGCCACTACATTTCCCACAGTCGTTTGGGGCAACTTGCTGGTGTGACGAGCAGTGTGCGATCTACTTTTGCACAATTTATTACGGCTCCCTTGAGCCAACGGGCTGACGAGCCTTGGATCTGCACCTGCGCGCCATGAGAGGTACTTGACCTGTTTTTAATTACATTTTGGCAGTCCACACGGCACCCCCTTACACTGACCTGCTCCCTGCTGACGAGAGGCAACTACCTCGAAACACGTGTCCAGGGATGGCTAACGCAACACATACTGTTCTTTTTACACATCGTGGCAGAGGCGTACCCGCCGTCGCCACTACATTTCCCACAGTCGTTTGGGGCAACTTGCTGGTGTGACGAGCAGTGTGCGATCTACTTTTGCACAATTTATTACGGCTCCCTTGAGCCAACGGGCTGACGAGCCTTGGATCTGCACCTGCGCACCATGAGAGGTACTTGACCTGTTTTTAATTACATTTTGGCAGTCCACACGGCACCCCCTTACACTGACCTGCTCCCTGCTGACGAGAGGCAACTACCTCGAAACACGTGTCCAGGGATGGCTAACGCAACACATACTGTTCTTTTTACACATCGTGGCATAGGCGTACCCGCCGTCGCCACTACATTTCCCACAGTCGTTTGGGGCAACTTGCTGGTGTGACGAGCAGTGTGCGATCTACTTTTGCACAATTTATTACGGCTCCCTTGAGCCAACGGGCTGACGAGCCTTGGATCTGCACCTGCGCGCCATGAGAGGTACTTGACCTGTTTTTAATTACATTTTGGCAGTCCACACGGCACCCCCTTACACTGACCTGCTCCCTGCTGACGAGAGGCAACTACCTCGAAACACGTGTCCAGGGATGGCTAACGCAACACATACTGTTCTTTTTACACATCGTGGCATAGGCGTACCCGCCGTCGCCACTACATTTCCCACAGTCGTTTGGGGCAACTTGCTGGTGTGACGAGCAGTGTGCGATCTACTTTTGCACAATTTATTACGGCTCCCTTGAGCCAACGGGCTGACGAGCCTTGGATCTGCACCTGCGCACCATGAGAGGTACTTGACCTGTTTTTAATTACATTTTGGCAGTCCACACGGCACCCCCTTACACTGACCTGCTCCCTGCTGACGAGAGGCAACTACCTCGAAACACGTGTCCAGGGATGGCTAACGCAACACATACTGTTCTTTTTACACATTGTGGCATAGGCGTACCCGCCGTCGCCACTACATTTCCCACAGTCGTTTGGGGCAACTTGCTGGTGTGACGAGCAGTGTGCGATCTACTTTTGCACAATTTATTACGGCTCCCTTGAGCCAACGGGCTGACGAGCCTTGGATCTGCACCTGCGCGCCATGAGAGGTACTTGACCTGTTTTTAATTACATTTTGGCAGTCCACACGGCACCCCCTTACACTGACCTGCTCCCTGCTGACGAGAGGCAACTACCTCGAAACACGTGTCCAGGGATGGCTAACGCAACACATACTGTTCTTTTTACACATCATGGCATAGGCGTACCCGCCGTCGCCACTACATTTCCCACAGTCGTTTGGGGCAACTTGCTGGTGTGACGAGCAGTGTGCGATCTACTTTTGCACAATTTATTACGGCTCCCTTGAGCCAACGGGCTGACGAGCCTTGGATCTGCACCTGCGCGCCATGAGAGGTACTTGACCTGTTTTTAATTACATTTTGGCAGTCCACACGGCACCCCCTTACACTGACCTGCTCCCTGCTGACGAGAGGCAACTACCTCGAAACACGTGTCCAGGGATGGCTAACGCAACACATACTGTTCTTTTTACACATCGTGGCATAGGCGTACCCGCCGTCGCCACTACGTTTCCCACAGTCGTTTGGGGCAACTTGCTGGTGTGACGAGCAGTGTGCGATCTACTTTTGCACAATTTATTACGGCTCCCTTGAGCCAACGGGCTGACGAGCCTTGGATCTGCACCTGCGCGCCATGAGAGGTACTTGACCTGTTTTTAATTACATTTTGGCAGTCCACACGGCACCCCCTTACACAGACCTGCTCCCTGCTGACGAGAGGCAACTACCTCGAAACACGTGTCCAGGGATGGCTAACGCAACACATACTGTTCTTTTTACACATCGTGGCATAGGCGTACCCGCCGTCGCCACTACATTTCCCACAGTCGTTTGGGGCAACTTGCTGGTGTGACGAGCAGTGTGCGATCTACTTTTGCACAATCTATTCCCGCCGCCGCTGCTGCTGCAGGTTTGCCGCCACACGTTGGGAGCACAGGACTACGGCTCCCAGGATTCTAGGTGACTCCGCCCCCATCTGTCAGCACTTCCGCGCCCGGAGGCGCTAAAATCGAACGGCTCCCTCCGCGTCACGGGACGCGCGCGGGCGGCGCCGGGCGAAGCCCGGGCAAAGGGCGGGCCGTCTGTGGCCGTCCGGGGCAGGAGGAGGCTGGGCTGGGCCACGTCTCTGAGGCCCACTTCCCCTTGGTAAGATCTCCTTGACTGCTGTAATTTTGCTATCGTACATAACCATGTCGTTTGTTACGGATAAAGAGGGGAAACGCTGCCTAACACCAGCCACAGTAGGCGGAAGAACAACCGGTACACTTGATGACTTCTTTTTAAGAGCAGCTGACGTTGTAAGTAGGGAGATTGCCCGGACTGAAATACGCTTGTCCATGGAACTTCTGAGCAATAGACGCTCTTCTCTAGGAGATTTAAACTGTGTGGTGTCACCAGTAAGGGCAGATTTGACTTCCGTATGCCCACGTATTTCAACGTACTCTGTCCACTCTGTTGTTGAGGATTCTGTGTCCAAGAGTAATAATTCCTTCAGCAGCCTTGATTCATCCGAGGGTTTCTATCCAATTGAGCCTAGAAAAAGCTTACAGCCGGAAGATCATGTAGCCCCTGAAGCCAAAACAGCAGCGGCTCTCCCCAGTTCGGATAAGGAAGGGAAAAAGAAAAGGAAAAGGGGTGGTAACAGCCAAACAGGCAGGAAATCCAAAATTTTTAAACTGACTGGTACACATAGTGTCACTTGCCCTAAGAATGTTACTAAAAAATCCAAGAAGAACTCTCAAATATCGATAGACCCTCTTTTGTTGTCTCCTGCCTTACAAAATAGAGATTTATTCAGTGGAAGGGTCGAGGACACAACTGTATCTCTTCCTAATATAATCCACCTTTTGTTTTCCTTTACCCTCCCATTAATAGAGAGATTGAAAAACATTAATAATAAGTTAGACGCTCTGGGGGAGCTTGTTAACATCAATACGTGTAGACTTGTGACTTTAACACCCCCTAAGCCGTGCACTTGTACTGGAACAATACCTAGCAATAACCCAGCCCCACAAGGTCTAAACACCCAGAAAGATACAACAATCCCTGGCGATAATTGCGTCATTATTTTACCCGTAATGCCCCCGATAACTACTAGTGTCAATACTGTTGAACCCACCCCACCTACTACTACTTATTTACAAACTAGTGATAAATGTGTGAGGGAGAAAGAGCGGGATGAACAGGATGAACGGGTTCCATTACCGGTTATTAACCTTCCACCAGCGTGCTCACCTTTAGTAGTAGTGCTCGCAAATGTTCCTACTCTGAATAAAGGCGTTAGTGAGGACTTTGGCCAATTAAAAAACAAGGTGCTTCACTGGTTTACTAAGAATACCATGGCGGGTCACAACATTTGGAATGAGCTAATAATGGTACGAAGAGTGGCCTGGATTGGTAGATCTAAGAAGACCAAAGTTGGAGACTGTATCATACTCAATTTTAACAATCCTTTTTTGGTTAGACGAATTATCGACGAATCGTTAGTTAATGTGAAACCACAATCGAGGGGTATCCAGATCCTCTCACTCGATTATTTTTACAGAGAGCTGAATAGACCAAACTCCAGTATGATCTCTGAGCTAGGGGGGAGGAAGAGCTATCGCACCCCACTTAATTTAGGTTGGGAATACCCTAGGAAAACGTTTCCTATTAGGACTTGGTGTGGGAGTGACGGCTGTCACCGTAGTTTTACAGGGGTCAACCGCTTCTCAGTTTTGAGCGGACTTGAAGGAGTGGACTGACGCCCAACTGCGGAGGCAGCTGTTACTCCCGCCATGACTGAATTGTGTGTACCTACTGCGATACCCTGTTTAAATGATGTGCAGACGGTAACCCCACCATTGCATCAACCTGAGTCAGTAAAAACCAAAGGAACCAGGATTGTTTTCTGTAATGTAGCTGGTCTCCGTTCCAAGACTGATAATCCCATATGGATCGATTATATTAAGGACATAGACATCTTATGTTTGCAAGAGACCTGGTCCCTGGAAGCCATCCATATTACCGGATACATAACCTTTCATCAACCTGCTAGTCAGTCTACCTCTGGGAGAAATAAAGGGGGCCTGACTATCTATTTATCTAACCTGATGGAGACCCTGTCAGTAAAAGTGGTGGGCCAATGTGATTACTATCAGATTATTTTAATCCGGGTGACCCCCAATGTGGAAATGCTCATTGTTAATTTGTACAATAGTATTGAGAAAGGTCTAGTAAATGGTTTGATAAATACTCTCATCAAGGATTTGGGAGCTCTGCTAGCCTTATCTCACCGGGATTCTATTATTATTTGGGGAGGAGACTTTAATCACCACCTCTGTAAATATTTTCTGAGCGGTTGCGGTGATCAGGAAAAATATAAATCAGAATATCAACCACATTTCGATCATAATAGCGGGGGTGACTCATTTAATGAAATGATGGCAACCTTTGATCTTGGTTTTGTTAACTTGCTCTGTAGACCTCCGGTGGAGTTTAGCTCGACGTATGTGGGGAGAGGGTATAGCACGTTGATTGACTTCGTTACAATTACCAACTCCCATTCCAGCTGGCTAACTGATTTTGTTACACATACTCTTGGGGTGAGTGATCATCTTCCATTGAGCTTTAGCATACAGCTCCCTTGCAAATCAGTCCGTCCTCTGGTGGAGAAACTGGCCTGGACTATCGACAGCACTTTAAATAGAACGAATGGGTTTGCCCTTAAATGGTCACAGTGTAATCAAGTGGAGATGAATAGGAATATTATTAAACAAGCTTTAACCTCCATCAACGTGTGCCTTCAAGATGAAGTTTCCCACTCAGATATTCTGGAATCTTTTGCTTTAATTACAAAGATCATTAAAGATGTCCTACATCGTCCACCCTAAAACGGGAAATGTAGCTAGAAAAGGGTGGTTCGATTCGGCGTGTACCAAGGCCCACACTGCTTTAAAGATAGCCCTGGGGAAAAATCCAAGGAATCAAACTGAAATTACTCACCTTAGACGTGTGTACAACCAGGCCCGGAAGGCGCGGAAACGCACGCTTAAGAACGAAGCGTGGGAATGTCTATATAACGCGTCCCTGGAAAAGGATTGCTCTGCCTTCTGGTTGGCGGTCAGGGCCCCTTTCCTTACTACAGGGGAAACGGATAGAATGGACGTGGCCATTACTGAAGATTCCTGGGTCGACTTTTTCGCTGAGGTATATAATCCGGGAGGGAAAGATAAACTGGTAGTTAAGAAACCTATTACCCAGGGCCAATTGGCGGACGATTTTGTCCCGTTTAATTTAAATGCTACTGTTGATGAATTGTCCGTCGCAATCACCCAGAGCAAAGGCAATAAAGCGCCAGGCGCAGATGGCGTCCCAATTGATTTATTTAAAATCCAGCCGGGGCTCTGGTCACCTCTACTTATGCGTGCCCTAGAGGCCAGTTGTGCGCGGGGCTTCATCGATACTTGGGCAGACTCGATAATCATACCAATATTCAAAAAAGGGGACCGGGATAAACCTTCTTGCTACCGTCCCATATCCCTTCTGGACTCTTTTTTGAAAGTCACCGGGCGAGTTATCCTGAACCGTTTGCAACTTTGGGCCGACGAGTTTAACATCTTATCGCCGGTTCAATACGGCTTTCGCAAGGGCTGCGGTGCTGTAGAACAGGTCCTTAACTTCACGTCACTAGTTGGTAAATATACTCAGGCCAAAGAGGGCAAACTCTTTGTTGTGTTCGTTGACCTAAGTGCGGCTTTCGATTGTGTTATTCATAATCGATTATGGCAGATCTTGAGCGACATGAAGGTTGATGAAGTACTTATTTCATTTCTAAGACAGTTGTACGCTGGCGCTAGGGCAAAGGTTAGATATGGTTTAAATGGTGAATGCACCAAGCCCTTTTATGTAAAGAGGGGCGTGAGACAAGGGTGTGTACTCGCCCCACTGCTGTTTAACCTGTATACTAATGACCTAGAAAAAGTTCTGATTGCTGCAGTACGCGATTCCCCCCAGGCCAATCAGCATCAAATTGCGTCCCTCCTATACGCTGATGACGCAGTGATCATGTCCCGGACGCAAAGAGGTCTCCAAACTGCCCTGGACACTTATGTAAAGTTTATGGATAACAGGGGGTTAAAATTGAATGTTTCCAAATCGTTTGTAATGTCCTGTGGCAGTGGTAAGAAAAGAGCATGTCGCTTGTTTGCGGGGAAAGAGGAACTTGCCCCAGCTAAAATATTTTCTTACCTGGGAATAGTCCTCGAGGAAAAGGGGTCCTGGGGGCCAGCTATTAGAAATAGGACTTTGGCATTTAAGAAAGCTACTGCTGCACTTATGATCTTCTCGAAAAAGCTGGGGAGGAGACCGCCTGCAATACTGTTAAAAATCTACCAAGCCAAGTGCATCAGAATAGCCATTTATGGGGCAGGTATTTGGGGGATCAATAATAATTTCTCCTCAATACAAAGGGTAGAGAATGCATTCTTAAGATTTATCTTGGCAACCCCTGCTAGTTCCCCTGTTTTTAACTGTCACGCAGAGCTGGGTATGCGCTATGTGAGTGATCAGATTAGTATACAACCAGTTCTGCTTTGGTACAGGGTATGGACTTCTCCAGCACTAACGTTAAACAGAGATATCCTTAAAGATTGTATGGGACTGGATAAGGCACTTAGGATACCCTGGTTGAAGTATATTTGTCATTTTACAAGGGACCTTGGCAGACCCGAGTTTTACTTTCAACCAGAGACCATGTGCAGTCTAACAAGAAAGGATTTGAAGGAGCTATGTTGGTCTCACGTTGAATCACTTAGATTAGGCGTTGAACTTAATAAGAACCTCGTATTTCAACATCAATTTACATTGGTTTCTAATGATATTCAGCCATATTTAACTTGGTGTCAGGTGGGCTTTGACCGTTTTTTGCTCACCAGGCTAAGGTTCGATGTCTTTTTCCGCTTAGTTTCCTTCCCCGCAGTTAATGACTGGGCAAGAAAATTATGTAATTGCCCATGTGACAATCTGTCTACCCAGTCAACCCTGCATGTAATCTGTTTTTGCAAATTTTATTCGATGGAAAGATCTAGATGGATTAAGCCATTTTTAAAAAAACATGGTTCATGGAGACACTGTCGGCCCGCCTTATTGTTTTTAGTATCCTTACAAGATGAATACTGTGTGTCAATAATGTTGGGCTTTTTAAAAAGTATTTTAAGAAAAAGGAAATGTTTAATCAATTTTTAGGTAATTTATCTATGTTCTGTGTAACAATATTTTTATTGTGGTTTACTTTTGTCTATATGAACATGTTACTTTTATGATTTCATGAATCTTGAACTCGAATAAAGTATTATCTAATCTATCTAATCTAATCTACTGGAACATGGTCACCATTAAGTCTATGTCATCGGTGAATAACATCTCACTGACAGGTAGTTTCCTGGAGCACAAGTTCGAAACCAGGTTTGAAGCTTATTGGGATTTTATTACCAGACCATGCGACAGGAAATTGTATTACCAATTCAGAGTTGGGTCCCTCCCTATAAAAATGTTTACATCCAATTGGCGGAATGCCCCCGATAATAAGTGTTCCTCGTGTCCACTGATGGATGAGTCTATTTTGCACATACTATTCGCATGTCCCGCATATAAGCGACCAAGACAAAAATGGCTAAAGCCGATTTGTTCCAATCTAGGCACTAGATCATGTAAAACAGCACTTCGTATATTGAAAACAGATACTCGAGAAGATATAGTGGTAGCAATGGCGAAGTTCTTAAGCTGGATTTGCGACATTCGGAGAAAAAATCTGTAGGCTGTAGCTAACCCTGGCAACTAATTGTCGAATAACTGTGCATAATGATTAAATGTTTTTAACGTTTTAACTCTTTTAACATATTTATCTGCATGTTCTTATAAAATTATGTTAACCCATTGTCCGTTCCTGAAGAATTTACCAAAAATGTTTTTCTTTTTTTATGCTACTGTGTCTTTTATGATTGAAAAAAATATCGAAATAAAGACTAATTGAAATAGTAATAGAAAACACAATTGAATCACAGTGAGTGAATACGAACAATTGCACACATAAATCACAATACAATTGAATCCCAATTTTTTTTTACATATAACAAAATCAATTACATCACTGTTGTATACTTATTGAATAACCCTATCTAAACATGAAACTCATTCGATAGATATGAAGTGAGGCAGGGTCTATTTTTATCATATAAGACTCCCAGGCCTATTCTGCCCACACCTGAAGTATGAGACCCTCATATAGGCCCCACCAGCTAGCATGTAGGAATCTGTTAAGTTGGCCATACTGTCTCAGTTGTTCTTTTAATGTAGTAGGACCAAAATGCCTCTCTGCTAAAATGCAAGTTATTTCTTCTGCAACACACACAAAGCTTCTGCTCTGTCCCCGAGCCCCCACTCTCACCTTGCACAAGATGAGCTTGTCACTTCTCCCACCTATTGAGAGATAGCTAACCACAAAAACACGGAACTCTTGTAAACTTATATAAATTTCCCTGAAGTGACGCAAATCCTGTTCGATAGATGCTCGATGTCATTATGATTCATGGTCAAACATCAAGTGACCATTTGGAAAACTTTTTGTAGTGTGGGTGTCACTTCTGTGTTCCTAATATTTCCGAGAAGGGATCAAAGTGCGTAATGCGATCAAAGCACCTGATAATGTCGTGATTTTGTGGTCAATGGTTCATCACTGAAAGAGTATAAAGATCTGCTCCTCAGTCCATTCGTCGAACTATCTTGCTGAAAAGACCCCTTGGGTCATGGCGCAGGTTTGGTTCCCCTCAGCCATCTATCTAGGATCCTTGGCTGAGGCTATAATGCTTAGTTTGTTTTAAAAATGTTTTCTTCTCTCTCTCTTCTGCAGTAGCTTAGTGTATTTTAAATTGTCTCTTTCTCTCTTCTCTGCATTTCCATTGATCTAAAATATATTTGCATTGCATGAGTTTGTTCTTCACTCCAGAAATGTGTCTTTAAATGCCAAGTCTTTGCTAAGAATTCCAGGCTCATTATTGAATTTTAAACTGTTTCTTTTTCACTTCATGTTGGAAGTGGTTTCCTGGAATAAAGTGCAAACAAACCTGATTCAACTTCTATCGTTTACACGTATATTTTTTCATATTTTGTAGAAGCACCCCCACAAATGAAGTTGCCGTGTCCAGTGCCCCAGGACCATAAAATTTCCCCCCCAACATCTGGCGACCACATGAAGGGACGTACTAGATTCCCAGCTGCATCCTGTGACAACGGGCGAAGTGACTACCTTTCAAAAATAATTTTCCTGACTGAGCAGTCACAACACCCTTGGGTAAGACTAAGTTAAGAGTACACCTCTCTCTTGTACTTTTGGTCTTCCCCCGGGGGGTGCTGTTCGTCTGTCTTAGCGGATTCTGTCCTTCTGGGTGCCCTCTGACCCCTAGTAACAGCTCTTTGCTTTTGGCTGATATCTTGCTACGTAAAATAATTTCTCATCTTTAACACGTGTAAACAGCCGTTGAGTCAGGGGCTGATGCACCTCCATTTTTTTCATAGTTTAAATACTGTGTTCTTCACTGTTTACATATGTTTGATATTACGGACATATATTTTTAGGCCTGTGTGGCTTTGAGGTTAGCCTGTGTGGCTATTACCGACATATATAGATTTTGGCCTCGGTGGCGCTGTGTGGCTACGACGATTTAGTTTTACGCCTGTGTGGCGAGCCTACTGTGATAATGGCCCAAGCCTACTGTGTGGATAATGGCTTGTGAAAACTAAACTGTTCATAACAAGGGACGCCTTCCTATCTGACTGGCTACCAGTAAAAGGATGTGTTGGTTTCCTGTGTTAAAGTTGAAACATAAGAACGTTCATTTTGCAATGTTATTTTAAAAGAGATTATCGTTCTGTATGCTTTCAGACATACAGGGGTGATAACGCCGGATTCTTATCTTATCATTCTATCTCTTACCACCTATAAGAATCCTCCGGTCGACTGGATCTTTTAATCTGCTGTGAAGTGTGAAGGGAAGAACTCAATTCATTTAGACAAAACCAATCGCCAATCAATACCGACTCTGAAGAACCACTAACTGTGAGTTAAGTTTTAGGGGTTTTATTACAAAGCCAAAAAATAACTGGACATACAAGCACCTCATGGCGAGGTTAAGGAAATACATAGCAACTAATACAAAGTTTAATCTGCGCAGCAACCCAACTCAATGAAGCATAAAAAGAATAATGAACTCTAAAATTATCAAGCAAAAGATAACTGCTCCAATATCTAAATCAGTCTTCATGAATACCTACAAAGGAATTGATTAATCTGTCCCTACATCACCACTAAAGTGACATCCCTACTTAGCATTTCCCAAGGCAAGGTCAGAAAAAGGTGTCAGCCTGCGAAGACTTTCTAAGAAGTTCACTCACTTTGAAAGGGTCAGTAACCAAGGCCGCAGCATCATTCTAAGTCTTCTGTATTGATCCCTTACACCTGCCCTCTAACGCCTCACTGTCTCATCTCCCAACTCTTCCCTCGGGGCACTGTCTCTAATACAAAATGCACAACATGGAAGACACGCCTTCGTTCCACCTCTTCTGGCTGGACACCTCCTGGAGGTAATTTTCCACCGAAACATGTATGGCGTCCAATAACGTTTAGAATGTCCTTGAGTCCCAGGCTCCCTCAGCACCAAAAGTATCGGCTTCTCATTATCTGCATTCCTGGAGACACTTGTAGCAAACGCTCCTCCATACCTAACTCCTAAAACAAAAGGTTACTCTTTGCTAACGGGGATGATGTCCTTGCACCTGCAACAGAAGCTTGAGAATGAGAAAACCCTCCACTCACAGAAATCTGCTGACTACCATCAAATGAGAGCTCTCCCAGGGAATGTACAGTTCGGGCCTACGATATTCAGCTAACATAAGAAACGAATATGCCTTTCATTACAATACATGAACCTTCAATCAGGCCTTCGCACATTATAAATCACACGTAGATAAACATTACATAGACAAGCATTATTTTCATTACATTCAACATATGTATAATCATTTCTACACGTACAGTCTTTAATACGGTGCATGTTTAAATCTAATGCATTACATTTCACACAAGTTAATTTACTATGCACTTCACGCTAGGCAGTTACATTTTAAAATCATGAACTCTTTTGACTAAGACACATTACATTCCTAATATTATATTCACATTTTATTATTAAATTTACTCCTCTAATGGTCATCTGTTAATACAACATAGGGTACATTTGTGGGTGCAGACTATGCACGATTATGATGCACCCCTACAATTTTCGGAACAACATGGCACTCTATCAGTTCCCCCCTTTGATGACTACTGTCATCACCAAAATCACAACTCCCTGGAGAAAGAACCGACCTAAACAGAGCTCTTTTCCACTCTTCCCTATCGGAACTTCTCTAGATTCTTGATATTCTGATAGTGACTGTCCTGCAGTCTGGCCATCCTTATCTCTTGCTCCCTAGGGGACCTTTCAACCTGGTTCTCTCTGTACCATTGATAAGCTCTGGCAAATCCCCACAAACAAACCACACACACCACTATGATAATGATAGGCTTCAGAATATAACCAAGAATGCCTTTTCCTAAATTTGCAAACCAATTTCTCACCTTGCCAAATCCTTTTCAGACTTTTTCCCAAACACCCTCTTCAGTCAGATCCTGGATCTCATGGTGGATCACAGTGATGTTACTTATATACTTTTTCAGATCTTTGCTGTTTTCTGGTATGCAAGTACAGCACTCTTGAACCTTCAACATTTTACAGACTCCGCCCTCTTTTGCCAGTAAGACATCTAAAGCAAGACGGTTTTGCATCACCATCGTCCTTATCAATAACATCTCTCCATCCACAAGTATCAACGACTTAGCTGTATTCATTGACAACTCGTCAACAACAGTCGCCAATCTCCTAATCTTCACATCATTCAGAATCACTCCCAAACTTGGAATTACTGCTCCAAAGATATCTCCAATCACTGCTCCCGCACTCGCACCTCTTTTGACTCTAGAGTGCTTTCCATCTTCCAAAAGCTCAAATTCGTCTGGGTGGTAAATTTTGGGAAAAATGTTTCCTAAATAGCAAGTTCCATACCAATTCGCAGGCAATCTCACGTGAGCATTCTTTCAACACACCGAATATACTGTTGGCACCACTTGCACCGAACCTTGCACAAAGATCTTTGCCGACTCTTCCATAGTGAAAACATGATCACACGTAATTTGTCCCACATAAACCTTATCATAATAAGTCTGCACCCGCTTCACACACAACTTCCCCTTTTGCACCAGGTCCAATGCTATAGGACTATAACTTCCCTTCGCTCTGTGAGATCTCTCCTCCTCAAACCAATCTACTGGACTGTCCCCAGTATCACGTGTTTTTGTTAGTGTTCTATATCTATCTTCTACTTGATCTACATATTTCTTCTCTACCTCAGATATTGAACAGGTCAAATTATGTCTATGAGTATATGCTGTATCTAAAGTCGAACTTGGAATTAAATACTTCCCAATCCTGTCGTCCTGCTTGTAATAATCATACTTATTCAGTTGCTTGTAAGCTGGTACTTCTGAAAGCACTGCATCGTAATTCGAAAAGAAGTACTCATAATGATCTCTCCCATAAAACATACTAAGCAACAAACTACATGAAATTCCATATGTCAGTGGAAGATGGTGATACTTAATCCCCTCGTCCACTGAGGCAGGCAACTGCATACACACATAACAATCTTTCGCATCCATCGCCTCCACATATTCATATAGCAGCTTGGCATACGCATTAAGCTTAAAATCACCTCTAGACAAATCTACATGCAATCTACAACTGTCTTGATCTAGCAAAGCCTTTTCAGCTCCTATGATGCCCTTTTTCTTGGTTGAAGATCTGAGTGTAGGCGTTCCCTTCACCTCTACGACTCCTACCTCATGTGGAATAGCAACTGACACTATAATAACTACAACTATTGAAACTACCCCTCCTCCTATGAGTGTACCTATCATATATTTAGACATGCGGTTCGGATTTCCAGCCTCCATTCTCGTTATTGGCTTTGGGTTCTGCAACGAACACTGAGAGTCTCTTTCTCCCCCTCAAGCTGCTGTTCACCAATTCAAAACACCACTCCGGAAAGGCTGGAAAATTCCTTCACAGTACTTTTAGTTCCTTATTTACACAGTCCAAAGAGACTTCCTTAACCCTCATTTTCTTTGATCGAAAGTCCCTAAATTTCTTCTTCTTCCACTCGGGCCTAGGTTATCTTCTTTTAAGCACTTATTTACAAAACACAGTTTATTCACAATCCACAATAAGTTCAGATCCAATTGCAGCTAGAACATGATACAAAATCTCAAGAAGGGCAGTTACCAGTTCAGGAGTTGATGGTTGAAAACCAAACGTCGGGAAAACTAGCCTTTGCAAAACCAGGATTCACACCTTGGTCAAAAGTGGAGGGTTAGGAATCGTGAGTGTCGGCACTCCCTCAATCTCGAGACCAGGCACCAGCAACACCACCTTGATCTTCAGTAGTGGATTCCTGCTGACCACGCTCACAGACCTCAGCCTCCCGGAACTCACTACTCCCAGCATCAGTTACTGCGGAAATCCACTCCGGGGTAGCGTATCTCTGGCAAGGCACTCTCGTCCTCCTTGATCTGTGGTCCTGTTCTCCTTCGCTTTCTTCTGATTCAGAGACCTCAGACACCGGGGCGAGATCTGTCTCGGGAGCCAATCTCAGATTCAGTCTTCTCTGTCTCCTGGGCCAGGCTTCTTCTGCACCTCCAGTCCTTCTGCTTTCTTCTCGGTCTCTCTGCACACCACTTCCTTCTGCTGAATCCGACTCTATGCCATTCCCAATGTCACCTTCTTCTTCAGAGTCAATATCTGGGTTCTGAACAACGTGACCCTCCTTAGCCGGGTCTGATGAACAACCAGCTTCTCCAGCAACCCTCACAGCTTGGCTTGCCCTCTCTTGTGGCCCTGCTGCCACAGCTGGATTTTTATTTGTGAGAGGAGCTGTTTCTTCAAAGGATGCTGAAACTCTGCGGGTGTGGGAAGCATGTACACAGTTTGGCAATCCTCCGCACTTCACTTGCGTGTTCATTACCAGTATCACCTGATACGGGCCTCGCCACAGAGCGTCCAGGCAGTTCTTCCTCACGTGCTTACGGACCAGTACCCAATCTCCTGGGCACAAATCATGGCACAGGTCACTTGAAGCTGGAACAGCGGCAGCCTGCACCTGCTGAGACTCAGAACGGACCACATCAGCTAGTTCTTTGCTGTAGTCAAGGATTAAGACATCAGTGATGTTTATCAAAGCTGTAGACAGTACTGCTGGTAATCGCATCGCCCTCTCCATCAGGATCTCATGTGGGGAAAGACCCGTTCTTCTATCTGGGACACTGCGAATACTCATCAGAACCCAGGGCAATGCATCAGGCCATTTCAAAGACGTAGATGAACACACTTTTCCCATCCGTGCCTTTAAAGTCCCATTTATCTGCTCCACTATCCCAGAAGCCTCTGGTCGATAACTGCAATGGAGTCTCTGATCAACCTTTACGGCGGCACAAAGCAACTTCATGATCTCGCTGTGGAAGTGCGTCCCCCATCAGATTCCAACGAGGTTGGAAAACCGAACCTAGGAATCAGCTCCCTGAGTAGCAGCTTTGCTACCATTAGCGTGTCACACCTTCTTGTCGGGTATGCTTCCACCCACCGTGAAAAGACACACACCACCACTAGAATGTACCTCAATCCATTACACTTAGGCATCTCTATAAAGTCTAATTGCATCCTATTGAAAGGATCTCCCGACCTCCCAATGTGACTCAGTGTAACCACAGTCTTCTTTCTGGCATTCATCTGTTGACAAGTAACACATCTCTGACACACTGCTTCAGCAACCGTCCGAAACCGTTGGTTGTACCACGTCTGTCTGAACACTCGCACCATCGCATCCCTTCCAAGATGCACAGTACCATGAATCTGTCTTGCCATTGGACTCAATAGGTCAGCTTTCCATGAGCTGCACATTTCACTACAGCAATTTCTTTTGGGATTCCAAAGCCTCCAACAGTTGTCTAACATACTCACCGTTCCTAATAGGGGATCCAGATGATGTCATAGAACCCCTCGGAGACCATAGCTGTCCGAAGTCATGAACCACACCAAACCCATACTGGCTATCAGTGTAAATGGTGATTCTGATCTAATTTGCTGCCAAACAGGTGCGCGTCAAGGCAATGATTTCAGCCACTTGTACAGAGTAAACTCCCTCTAGACAAGCCACTTTAACCACTCCTGTAATGGTACTTACAGCAAATGCTGCTCTCAGTTGCCTGACATTGTCTCTTAAGCATGAACCATCAACAAAGAAAATTTCATCGGGGTCAGGCAGAGGTTCATCAACAATGTCAGGTCTCGGTTTGGTGCAAAGTTCAGTCACATCAAGACAGTCATGATACTCAAAATCTTCATCATCTGTGTTCGGCAATGGCATAAGTGTAGCGGGATATAAAACAGAACACCTCCTCAGAGTCACATTCTCCGCAGCAAGTATAGCCTGCTCGTAGCGTGTGAGTCTGTTGTTTGTCAGGTGCAGTGTCTTAGTTCTCGTCATTAACAGTTCAACAGAATGGAGTACATAAACAATCAGTGGATGCCCCATGACAATGCTTTCACATCTCTCACTGCTGACAGCCGTTGCAGCAACAGATTTGAGACATCCGGGCAACGCTGATGCTACTGGATCTAAAGTAGCTGAGAAATAGGCAACTGGTCTACGGACACTTCCATGAATCTGTGTCAGAACTGATAATGCGCAACCTTCTCTCTCACAGCAGAACAATGCAAAAGGCTTGTTATAGTCAGGCATTCCCAGAGCCGGAGCACGACACATGCCCTCTCTCAACTCCAAGAATGAAACCAGACAATCAGGGTCCCATGGTCTGGATCAATTACATCCTTGTGAGTCAGTCCATGTAAAGGCTTCGCCTTCAGAGAGAAATTTAGAATCCATTGGCGACAATAGCCAACCATCGCCAAGAACATTCTGACCTCCCTCTGAGTGGTAGGTACTGTCATGTTCATGATCGCCTCAATTCTATCTGGTGACACCTTTCTCTTGCCTTTCTCAATTCGATGACCCAAATACTGTACTTCACTCAAACAGTGCTGCAACTTGTTTGGGGACACCTTGTGTCCATTCTCTGCCAAATGATTTAGTAAGGCAATGGTGTCAATCCTGCAAGCATCCTCAGTCTCTGACACAATGAGGAGATTGTCAATGTATTGCACCAGAACCGAATTCTGCGGCAATACAAGACTGTCCAAATTCTTTTTCAAGATCTGATTAAAGATCGATGGACTCTCTGTATACCTGAGAGATACGACACCACGTTAACACAAGGTTTTCCAGCCGGAAGGCAAACAAAAACTGTCTTTCCTCATGAAGCGGTATTGAGAAGAATGCTTGACACAAATCAATCACGATAAACCACTCAGCTTGGCATGGAATCTGGAATAGTATCACTGATGGATTCGGTACCACTGGACAGCATGGAACAACAATCGTGTTGACCTTTCACAGGTCTTGCACGATTCTGAATTTTTCCCGCTTGGTTTCTGTAACCCCATAATGGGTGAGTTGCATGGACTACCCATTATCACCTTCAGTATTCCTTGCTTAATGATGGAGTCAATTACAGGTTTAATACCTGAGATTGTTTCTGGTGACAAATTGTACTGTGGTGTTCTCGGGAACTCAACATTCTGCTTAATCTGGATCTTAACTGGCTCAACAACTTTGATTAGCCCAATCTCTTCTCCCGTGAAATCCCACACATCCAATGAAACAGAGTCTCTAAGGTCAAGTGGAAGTTCTTCCACTGTCAACACAGGATACATTTCTATACACAGATGTTGATTAGCAACCTTAAAGGTGGCATCATCATCCTTCGTTTGTATTTCCACTCCCTTGGGCGTGCAAAAGATGGTACAATTCAACTTGCACAAAAGATCTCGTCCTAACAGGCAGGCTGGACTTGAGTCGCATACCACAAATTGGTGTCGGTCTCGAAATGTTCCTATTCTCACAGGAATCGGTTTGGTCAGTGGACTTGTCATTTTCTTGTTCGCTACTCCTACAACTTGCATTGATTGTCCCGAGAGGGCTAGGTTAGGGACTACTGCAGATCTCACAGTAGACCGGGTAGCACCAGTGTCAACCAAAAAGGTGTTAGGGTGACCGTCAACATCCGCCTCCACAAACAGTCTACTCTGGTCTACCTCCAAAACTGCCCCAAGAGTGCAGTCTTCTTCCCCCCCTCAGGCACCATCATGCCAACGGGTCTGGGCTGTACTCATCAAACCCTTCAAAGAGAGGCATCTGCTGGTACGTCCGGGTCCCCTGCGGGTTCCTCGGAGGTTACGGGACTTGGACCGGTGGGACCCTTGTCCCCCCTTGCATGGATCTAGGTCTCGTTACTGTATTGACAGCTTCAGGCACCTGCACTGCCCCTACCTCTTGTTGCACCTGATTTGCTGGGTTCAACGGACACTCGCGTTTCCAATGCCTGATCTGGTGACAAAGATGACACGCGTGGTCTTCTTCAGTGTCGCCACATCCACTCCTGTTTTGGGATCTACGTGTTTCCCCTTCCCCTGACCCTGTGCATTTTGATTCCCTCCTTGATTGTTTCCCTGTCTTCTTCCTAGTGTCCCTCCACCAGACTGAATCTGGAGTCCCTTATCAGCGGTTTGTATTTGAGCAAGCATCAGTTTGTCGTTCAGCTTCCAGTGTTTTGAGTCTACATTGTCACTGCAGTACCTGGCATACCGCAGTATTTCATCTACCGGTTTGTTCTGCCAGTAAATGAGATGTTGCTGAATCATGAGACTAACCTTGGGTCTCAATCCCAGAACAAACTTCAAGACAAACTGTCCCATGTCCTTGGGGTCTAAGGTGTCCAATCTACTGTACTGTTTGAAAGCTTGTAGAAGCCTCTCATAATATTCATGCACTGTCGCCTTCGGTTCCTGAAAGGTCCGATCTAGTTTAACCCAATCAATATCTTGTGGCGAGATTTTAGATTTCAGCCATGTAATTACTTGCTCAAACTTTTTCATGACAATTGGAGAAGAGCCATTGGTAACAGAATCCCTGTCTGGTTCAGAAGTTGGCCAATCAACTGCAACTTTACAGGCTGCCCACAGATCACTTGGTACAACAATGTCAAACAATGCATTCAGGTCGATCCACAACACCTTCAAGATTTTGACAAACCGATCAACCTGCTTGTACCATTCAACAGGTTTCTCCCTCAGCCGAGGGAAATCATTCATGAAGGCTGCCAAGTCATCTCTACTCCAAGGCACATGCACATATCCTCAATTTTGTACCTCTCGTAAAGGGTAATTCTCCACTCCTACCATTCCTCCCCCTCCCAGAGGAGTCGTCTCCCCTATGCTTCTTTTAGTGCTTTTCTTTTTGGACCACCTTTCCTCTCACTTATCAAGTATACTCCATGCACGTATCCCTATATTCAATTCTCGAATATGAGCCTTCAACCCTATGACTCTTTCCTCTTCCAATTCTTGATCACTGTACTGCAATCTGTGATTTCCCTGCAACATCTTTGTTTTAGACAGGTCCACTTCATACCTTTTTGCTAATTTGGTCAATTTCTCATGTGCCGACCTTGCTTTGCAAATTACATCCTTCGCTACAAACAGTAACTCGTCTGCCTCATAAAGTTCAATTCTTTCCAAAGGCAGATTCCCACTAACTATCTCGTGTACTTCTGCCTTCAACCTCACCACATCCAACATCTTTGCTCTTATAGCAACTTTCAGTGTCCCTCGACTCGATGTGCTACTCGACTCTTCGTTCCCACTGCTCTGATCTTCACACCTGTCCGCCTCTGCTATATTCCTAAGAACTGGTCGGCCTCTTGAGTCCTCCCGATCCCAGTCTCCTTGCATTCTGTCACACTGGATTCTTACTGGTGGCTCCCACATTCTTAGATCTGATATGGACTCAGCCAGGGGCCTTGGTCTTTCTGATCTCACATCCACTTGTCCTCTAGAGGAGTCTGCAGTGGCTGGCAATGGCGTACTTGATTCTATAGGTCTTGGAAGGTGAGCTATTCCACTCAACGTGCCATTCCCTCCAGGGTTAATCCATTCTCCTATTGCTGACTGCACCGAGCTCTCCTCTCTCACCTGATCCGGGTCATACACGGACACTATGGGTCCAATGGTGAATGGCACCGTAAGAGCATCCGGTAACCTTGCAGTTCTGTTAGCCTCAGTACTTGCTGATGTCTGTATCCTCATCCCTTCTGTTCCTGTTGCAATTTTCCCCACTACTCTCGCATGGGCTTGGATATGCGAATCCCCAGTCCCCTCTTTTGGTACTGACTTTATTTATTTATTTACGAGATTTGTAAAGGGCACAAATACCCGTGGGTGTCTCGGCGCTGAGGACGGCGGGCATATACCAGGTAGCAGAGGAACTTATTGGTTAAACAACCAGGTTTTTGTAAATTTTCTGAAAGCTAGTAAGGACTGACTGGATCTAATCTCAATTGGGAGGGAATTTCAGAGTTTTGCCGTGGCAACAATGAAGCGCTTGTCACCCCATGATGCGGTTTTAGTGCGTGGGACCTTAAGCAAATGTGCTGTAGATGAGCGTAAGGCCCGGTTAGGGATGTAGGCCTCTAGAGCCTTGTTTAGAAACAGAGGTCCAGAATTGCAAGAGGCTTTGTAAGCGATGCACAAGGCCTTAAACTTTATGCGGTTCCTCGCGGGGAGCCAGTGGTACTGTTGAATGACATGGGAGATAGGCTTGTATTTAGGAGTTCCTGATAGCATTCTGGCTGCTGAAGTCTGGACTAATTGAAGTTTGTGGATGACCTTACTTTGGGCATTTATAAGAAGGCCATTGCAGTAGTCAATGGTGGACATGACTAGGGTACTTACTAATGTTTTTCCAGCATTCAGGGGAAGGAATGGTAGAAGCTTTTTTATCATTCGCAACTTGTGGAATGATGTTGAGACCACAGAGTTAGCATGGGGAACAAAGGACAGCCTGTCGTCAAATGTGACAGCCAGATTCCTAACCTTGGTAACTGGACGTGGTAGGGGACTCAGTGAGGAAGGCCACCAGGAGGAGGACCAGATAGGTGAAATTTGCCAAATGTCATCACCTCTGTTTTCTCGGAGTTCAACTTAAGGCATTTGTTGGCCATCCAGCCACTGATGGCCAGCATGCCCTTCTGAAAGTTGGCTGCTACTTTGTCACCATCATTGTGTATAGTGAGCACCAGTTGCGTATCATCGGCATAAGATGTTAGGCCCATCCCATGTGCTTTGATGACTTTAGCTAAGTCCGACACATAGATGTTAAAGAGTGTCGGACTTAAGGATGATCCTTGCGGAACACCACAGGGGAGGGCCAATTGGGCAGAATTGAAAGAGCCAAGATTTACCGATTGTGTGCGATTGGTGAGAAAAGAGGTCAGCAGGGCTCTGGCTTTGTATTGGATACCTATTTTTGTGACACGGTCGATCAAGATGGCATGGTCAACCGTGTCAAAAGCTGCTGAGAGATCCAGCAGTATAAGGACATCCGTCCCTCCCTGATCTAGGAGAATCCTGATATCTTCGGATGCTTTAATAAGCGCCATTTCCATACCGTGGCCTTTCCGGAAGCCAAATTGAGTATCATCCAAAAGTTGGTGATCTTCAATATACTTAGATAGCTGGATGTTCATCACTTTTTCGAAAATTTTGGCTGGAAAAGGCATACTAGCTATTGGTCTGTAGTTTCATTCGAATCCAGATTTGTTTTTTTTAGCAAAGGTTTAATTATGTTTTTTTCCCAAATCCTGGGGTATATGCCTGATGTAAACATAGTATTACAGATGTTAGATAGGATTGGTGCAACCAGGTCAGCAACTGATTAAGTACGGCAGGAGTACAGGGGTCGGTGGCAGAGCCCGACTTAATGATGGAGATTAAATTTGAAATCTGGTCGGGTGTAGTACTGTCAAATTGCAATAGGGAGGGGGAATCTTCAGTAATGCTAAGGTTTGAGGATTGGTCATCAGTTATGGTCTGAGATAAAAAGTTGGTGTAAATATCATTCACCTTTTCAAAGAAGTAGTTAGCTAGGGAGACGCATAATGCCTGTGAGGGGGCTGGGTTACAGGTCGATGTTTGTCCTGATAGTTTGGCGACTACTTGGTAGAGCTGTTTATTGGAGTCTTGCGCGGATTCAATCTGTGTGATGTAATATTTACTTTTCTCCTGAGTCTGGAGGTGGTCTCTCTGACAGTAACCTCTCTAGCAAGCCATCATGTGTGTCGCTGTCATCTTCTTCCATACTCTTCATTTGCGTGTCCCCCACCTTCACTATCAACGGGAACAATCTATCCCCCTCAATTGTTTCCACCCTCCATCTTTTGTCCAATGCATCCCATCGCGCCTCCTGAAATGCCCTGATCGACTTCTTCACCCTTTCTTGGCTTCTGTCTCTTTTCCTGTCATACGCTGCTCTTATCCATGCGTGCAACACCTCAAACTGCGTCGGTCTAGACAAAGGTCGCAATGAAGCCATCACTGTTTTCAACTGATACAACACCTCCAACCTGAAGGTGCCATAGTGTGGAAAAGCCAGTTCTCCTTCTTTTACAGTCATTTTATGTGAATTCTCAAGCCCCAGTATAGTATGCAAACATACACTCTGTTAGACCTGTCTGCTTCTGAGAGTCCCCTCACACCATGATTTATTTTGTTCCCCCGTGCCTCCTAAAATTTGTCGCTTTTTATTTGTCTACCAGGACCTTTTTGTGTGTTGTCCCATGGGGTTAGATGCTCCTTGACGCTCAGTTGCTCACCAAGTTCCTGGCACCTATGTACAAGGCGCCTGACGGAACCGGTGGCATTACACACTGAGGTTGTCAACCCTAAAATGGTGGACACCATTGTCCCCTATGAGCGTGACTCCCATTGGAGTCCTTCTGACCTCTGACCCTTTGGAGGTTTTGGCGCACTTTGTGTAACCTGCAAACCTGACAGGAATCCCCTCAGAAGTTACAAGTACACAAAATGGCTGCCTTAGGAAGCCCAGTATGGTGGCTCCTAATGACCAAAAAGACACCTTGGAAGGGCCATGTCATTGACACAGCCAGGGAAGGTTCTAGAACCTTCTGGCTCGTGCTGGCACCCCAGGGCACTGGCTATAAAAGGCCCAGTCCCTGGCGGCCATGATGAGAAAAAGTGGAGAAGAGAAGAAACATAGAAGAGGACTTGACACCAGATTGACACCTGCCCTGTTCCCCCCCCCCCCCCTGAGGCAGCTGATAGCGCAGGCAGAAGTACAGCCGAGGTTGTTGGCGTGGACCCTGACTGGCGTTCCAGTCAGAAGCGCGAGCAGTGACCTCTCGCCTTCAGCGCCTGGCCAGCGAGTGCCCAATTGCCCCTCAGAGATTTTGGCCATAGTTAGAGCCTCCCCGCCTCCCCCAGTGGTGAGATCGCGACTGCGACCCTTGACAGGGCCCCTTCAACTTAAGTGCCTCCTGGCGGGCGTTCGGACGTCTCCGAACCCACCGCCGTCGAAGCGCTGATCGTGGACAGAAGGTGAGGTGCTGCGCTGGGGCGGGGAAAGGCTGGCCTTCATTTGGGCGAGAGTACCATCTCTGCCCTGCCCGAGTGACTTGGGGACTGTTGTTGTGGGCGGGAGCCCCCCCGTGAGTGTGATCGGAGGGAGGATCGCGGAGCCCCTGGAACCCCCCTTCGCCCTTGGGAGAAGGGCCATACTGACTGGAGCGCTTACCGGCGCAGCTAAGGTGAGGTGGGACCGTCTCTTCCCCTGAAGTTGCCGCATTGTTCCGGGACTGAGGTGCGGCTCCAATTTTGAACTGTGCGCGCAGGTAGTTTGACCCCTCCGGCAGCCCGTTCAATGGTCTGAGGACTCGTGAACTGAAGCCGCCTTCGGAGACCCCGCCTGCGTTGACAGAAGCGCACAGACTCCTCCGGCCGCAGTAGTATTAAACCGGCTGGCCGCGGAGTGTAATTGCCGTAGTCATTGTATGTCTTCCAGATACACGCGCAATATGCTTAAGTGCAACTAAAGGATTATCACGAGTATCTTGTGCCCAGAGAGCCCGAACCCGTGAACACTTCAAAAACTGTAAGAGCGCGCATTCCGCATTAAATGGCACTCTAAATGTGTTTACCCTGAAAGTGATTAATTGGTGGCAGCGATACCAGTATGACCCTGAGATATTTATGTGAAACGATCGGTATCTAACTTGCTATGCAACTGTGATGTTTTGCTGATATTTATTCCAGTCATTGCTGATATTTATTCCAAATGTATTGAATCCTGATATTTATCCAGTATATTTATTTATTAGAGTCCAACCATTTATTCCTACGCAACCAGTACACAGCTAATCAAACCCATATAAGAAAGGTGAATGTGGTTAACTAATTGAACTTCTTCCAACCCAGAGAACTTTTACATAAACGAAACGTATTTATCTATAACAGTGGTGTGGTGTCCTTCTTTTTATGTGGTGTGCAGGGAGTTATTATTTGGTCATAGCCGGCTTAACACAACAGCCTTCTACCGCCTTGTCACTCGAGCCAAGCTACCCCCCTTTGTGCTGGGCTTGCCCATCGCAGGTCCAACATAAAATTGGTGGCAGCGGTTGGGATTACGAGCCGTGCTATTGTGAACCTCATAATAATTCAGTGTGCATCACAGGTACACACCCGGAGTATTCTCCCAGCGGCCTTCTAATTCTGTGATTTTGTTTTTTTAAAATTCTTTCCTGGAGGTGGGTGGAGGTGATCCTCAGAGAAAGTTCCTATCTTCATAACCTACTTCGGGGTGGTGGTCCACACTTTCAACTGACAAAAATGGAATTCAAAATGTCAGAGCTGGAGACCTATACTGTGGCACAGCTCAGGGAGTTCTGTCAGGAAAGGGGAGTGTTCGTTAGGCGAGGAGCCAAGAGAGAGGAGCTCCGTACTAGTCTGCGAGCCTGGGTGGAAGCACACACGGAGGGAACGGTAGAGGAGGAGGAATCAGACAGGGAAACTGTCATGGAGATGATTACAGAATGTCCCCTGGGGGTGGGTGCGATGTCTATCAGCCCCAAAGTAGCCTCACGGGAGGGCAGTAGTGTGTCATCAAGAGGGTTATCAGAAACCGAGTTAGCCAACAGGAGAGAGGAAAGACAGTTAAGGTGGGAGTTGGCCAAGCTGGAGATGGAAGGGAGGAGGATGGAACATGAGTTCAAGTTACGAGAACTCGACCTCAAGACCATTAACAATACTCCGGGGGGTGTCGAGTCCAAGGAAATTGCCAGGGAGCCCAGGCCCCATTTACCAAAGGACGTAGTCGCCAGTTATTCCGCTGGGGACGACATAGCCAAGTGGCTGGCAGCCTATGAGGTCTCCTTAAGAGCCCATGGGATCCATGAGAAGCACTGGGGTGGTGGATTATACCGGTACATGCCTCCGACAGGAAGGGATGCCCTATTGGCCCTAGACCGGGAGGAACAGGTAGACTACCCCGCCATGAAGGTGGCGTTCATTAGGAAGTTTGGGTTGACCCCGGAGAAATACCGGCAAAGGTTTAGGGGTAGCCACAAGCTGAGCTCACAACATTGGGTTGACTTCCTGGATTTTGCCAAGAAAGCCCTGGAAGGGTGGGTCCAAGGTAGTGAGGTGGAGGACTATCAAGGGTTGTATGACTTAATCCTCAAGGAGCATCTACTCGAGAAATGCCTTCCCGAGCTGAGGCAACACCTGGTAGACAGCAAACTTACTTGCCCCCGTAAGCTTGCTGAGGAGGCGGACATTTGGGCAAGTACCCGAGTGTCCACGAAGGGGACTGGAGGAGATTCTCAGATGTCCGGACAGGGCGCTCCCCTAAGGAAAGAGGGGGGAGATAACAAGAAACAGGAGTTCTCCAAAGGCCCCCAAAATAACTTTAAGGGGAAAAACACCTTTTCCAACTCTAAGGCTAACCCGCAGAAGAACCCTAACCCTGGCCAGTCAGCAGCCAAGGGTTGTCCATTGCTTTGAGTGCGGTGGTATTGGACATTACAAAGGAGACCCGAAATGCCCAAAGAGACCACCCCCTCCCGCTGGAGGAAAGGCCCCGGGAGTCGCTAGTGTAGCGCTCGGGGAGGAGATGCCCTTAAGTGAGGGAAGGGAGTGGGCAGGAGTCACCTTAGTGTCCCTGGGTGATCGGGAGATGGTTCCAAAGATCCAGGTGCCCTCGAATACTACCAAGTATGGGCAGTGGGTCACCATCAATGGCCATAGAGGGGAAGCTCTGAGAGATACAGGAGCCAGTATGACTATGGTAAGGAGTCATCTGGTGTCCTTGGAGCAGGTGGTTCCGGGCGTACTTCATCCAGCCGCACTGGCTGACGGCAGAATGGGCCACTATCCTGTGGCCGAGGTTCCCTTTGAGTGGGGAGGGGTTGCAGGTCCACTTCGAGTCGCCGTAAGCCCCGCCGTGCCAGTCGATTGTTTGCTGGGCAATGATATGGAGCACAATGCTTGGAAGGAGGTGGAATACCGGACTCATTCGGAGATGCTGGGTACACCTGATTGGGCCTGTGTGAGTACCAGGTCGGCGACTGCTCGGGAGGAGAAGTCGCAGGGGTCGGAGTCTGGAACAATGGCCCACCCCGTAGCTGCTGATGAGGGAGCATGCCGAGGACAGGAGGAGCCTGCCTCGACATCCGTGCCCCGTGAGACGGATAGGCCACCTACGGAGGTGGACCCGGAGTCCACGGAGGAGGACATGGTTCCGTTGGAGAACTTACCTAACCCCGCTGATTGGCGAGTGGAGGGAGGTCCGTCCAGGGAGGAACTGAGCAGGGGACAAAGGGAATGTCCCACCCTCAAGGGTCTGAGGCAACAGGCTGAAGCCCAAGCAGCGGGTAACGAGTCTGGGAACTATTGTATTTACTGGGAGGATGGCCTCCTCTACAGTGAACCCAGGGCGCCAGTGCACGGATTGTCACGGGCCCTGGTAGTCCCACAGTGTTACCGAGCCTTCCTGTTAGAGTTGGCTCATGAGATTCCCTTGGCAGGACACTTGGGTCAGGACAAGACCTTTGCCAGGCTTGTCCCCCACTTTTATTGGCCTCGAATGAGGGTGGCGTCCGACGCATATTGTCGGTCGTGTGTGTCATGCCAAGCCAGTGGGAAAACAGGGACGAAGCTGAAGGCTCCCCTGGAACCACTTCCCGTCGTTGGCATCCCCTTTGAAAGGGTGGGCATCGACATTGCTGGGCCCTTAGATCCACCGACAACATCCGGTCACAGGTTTATCCTGGTACTGGTGGATCATGCCACAAGGTATCCAGAGGCAATTCCTCTGAGAACCATCACTGCACCGGTGGTGGCAAAGGCCCTGATGGGGATCTTTACCCGAGTGGGTTTCCCCAAGGAAGTTGTGTCTGATAGGGGGACCAACTTCATGTCAGCATAAATGCGGGCAATGTGGAAGGAGTGTGGAGTGACCTACCGGTTCACCACTCCTTATCACCCACAGGCCAATGGCCTTGTGGAAAGGTTCAACAAGACGTTGAAGGGTATGATCAGAAGTCTACCCGAAAGCCTGCGGAGGAAATGGGACGTCCTCCTACCCTGCTTACTTTTTTCCTACAGGGAAGTGCCACAGAAGGGAGTGGGCTTTAGCCCCTTCGAGCTTCTGTATGGGCACCCTGTACGTGGACCTCTCAGCCTGGTGAGGGACTCATGGGAAAAGTCTCCCCGGAAAGTTCCCCAGGACGTGGTGAGCTATATGCTGGCCTTCCGGAGCCAAATGGCTAAGTTGTGGAAGCAAGCTTCTGACAACTCGGAAGCCAGCCAGGCAGTGATGAAAGCGTGGTATGACCACAATGCTCACCCAGTGGAGCTGGAGCCTGGACAGAAGGTGTGGGTGATGGAACCGGGAGAGCTAAGCGCTCTTCAGGACCGTTGGACAGGCCCATATGAGGTATTGGAAAAGATGGGCAAGTCTACCTACCTGGTGGACGTCAAAACCCCACGGCATCCACGTCGGGTGCTGCATGCCAATCGCCTCAAGCCCCACTATGAGAGGCCCGAAGTCATGTTGATCCTGGTGACTGATGGATCGGAGGAAGAGGACACTGAGCCTCTCCCCGACCTGTTGGCGTCTCAAGAAAAGGATGGGTCATTGGAGGGAGTGAAACTCTCACCATTCCTAACTCCGGAGCAGCAGGAGGAAGGCCGCCAGGTCCTGGGGTCATTCTCTCCTCTGTTCTCCCTTGTCCCGGGTAAGACCCATCTGTGTGTTCATGACGTGGACACCGGCGACAGCCCACCTGTGAAGTCTAAGTCTTACCGGCTGTGGGACAAGGTGAAGGCCAGCATCCGAAGTGAAGTAGCTAAGATGCTGGAGCTTGGAGTTATTGAACCTTCAAATAGCCCTTGGTCTAGCCCGGTGGTTTTAGTTCCTAAAGCTGCACCACCTGGCACCACGCCAGAATTGCGATTCTGTGTGGACTATCGAGGACTTAATTCGGTCACGAAGACTGATGCTCATCCGATCCCTCGGGCGGATGAACTAATTGACCGGTTGGGAGCTGCCCAATATCTGAGTACCATTGACCTCACAGCAGGGTACTGGCAGATTCCTATGACTGGTGGAGCGAGGGAAAGGTCAGCCTTCTCCACACCTGATGGACACTACCAGTTCTGTGTGATGCCCTTTGGGCTCAAGAACGCTCCTGCAACCTTCCAGCGGCTGGTGAACATGATCCTCACTGGGAAGAAATCCTTCTCTGCTGCTTACCTTGACGACATTGCTGTCTTCAGTAGCAGTTGGGAGGATCACTTGCAGCACCTGCAAGACGTTCTCCAGGCCCTGGAACAAGCTGGTCTGACGATCAAGGCCAGCAAGTGTCAGATTGGGCAGGGGTCGGTGGTGTACTTAGGTCACTTGGTGGGCCGGGGAACGGTGCAACCCCTTCAGGCAAAGAATGAGGCAATCGTGGCCTGGGAACCCCCCAAGACCCAGACTGAGGTCCGAGCCTTCCTGGGCCTCACCGGTTACTACAGACGGTTCGTGAAGGGGTATGGCACTATCGTGGCTCCCCTTACTGAACTCACGGCCAAGAAGCAACCCAGGAGAGTCATCTGGACCGAGGCTTGCCAACGAGCCTTCGACACTCTGAAACAGGCATTGTGCAACGCTCCAGTTTTGAAGGCTCCAGACTTCTCGAAGGAATTAATTGTCCAGACAGACGCATCCGACATTGGCATTGGGGCGGTGCTATCGCAACTCAATGAAGAGGGTCTGGATCAGCCCGTGATCTTCCTGTCACGGAGACTACTTCCCCGGGAACAGAGATGGAGTACCATTGAGCGGGAAGCCTTTGCGGTGGTCTGGGCACTGAAGAAGCTGCGACCATACCTGTTTGGTTCGCACTTCCTGGTTCAGACAGACCACCGACCCCTTCGTTGGCTCATGCAGATGAAGGGGGAAAACCCAAAACTGTTGAGGTGGTCTATCTCCCTACAGGGAATGGACTTTCGGGTGGAACATCGGCCCGGAGCTGACCACGCCAATGCAGACGGTCTCTCCAGGTATTTCCGCCTTAGTGTTGAGGACTCCCAAGGGGTTGGGTAGCTCTCCCCACTTTCAGCTGGGGGGGACGCGTGTTAGACCTGTCTGCTTCTGAGAGTCCCCTCACACCATGATTTATTTTGTTCCCCCGTGCCTCCTAAAATTTGTCGCTTTTTATTTGTCTACCAGGACCTTTTTGTGTGTTGTCCCATGGGGTTAGATGCTCCTTGACGCTCAGTTGCTCACCAAGTTCCTGGCACCTATGTACAAGGCGCCTGACGGAACCGGTGGCATTACACACTGAGGTTGTCAACCCTAAAATGGTGGACACCATTGTCCCCTATGAGAGTGACTCCCATTGGAGTCCTTCTGACCTCTGACCCTTTGGAGGTTTTGGCGCACTTTGTGTAACCTGCAAACCTGACAGGAGTCCCCTCAGAAGTTACAAGTACACAAAATGGCTGCCTTAGGAAGCCCAGTATGGTGGCTCCTAATGACCAAAAAGACACCTTGGAAGGGCCATGTCATTGACACAGCCAGGGAAGGTTCTAGAACCTTCTGGCTCGTGCTGGCACCCCAGGGCACTGGCTATAAAAGGCCCAGTCCCTGGCGGCCATGATGAGAAAAAGTGGAGAAGAGAAGAAACATAGAAGAGAACTTGACACCAGATTGACACCTGCCCTGTTCCCCCCTCCCCCTGAGGCAGCTGATAGCGCAGGCAGAAGTACAGCCGAGGTTGTTGGCGTGGACCCTGACTGGCGTTCCAGTCAGAAGCGCGAGCAGTGACCTCTCGCCTTCAGCGCCTGGCCAGCGAGTGCCCAATTGCCCCTCAGAGACTTTGGCCATAGTTAGAGCCTCCCCGCCTCCCCCAGTGGTGAGATCGCGACTGCGACCTTTGACAGGGCCCCTTCAACTTAAGTGCCTCCTGGCGGGCGTTCGGACGTCTCCGAACCCACCGCCGTCGAAGCGCTGATCGTGGACAGAAGGTGAGGTGCTGCGCTGGGGCGGGGAAAGGCTGGCCTTTATTTGGGCGAGAGTACCGTCTCTGCCCTGCCCGAGTGACTTGGGGACTGTTGTTGTGGGCGGGAGCCCCCCCGTGAGTGAGATCGGAGGGAGGATCGCGGAGCCCCTGGAACCCCCCTTCGCCCTTGGGAGAAGGGCCATACTGACTGGAGCGCTTACCGGCGCAGCTAAAGTGAGGTGGGACCGTCTCTTCCCCTGAAGTTGCCGCATTGTTCCGGGACTGAGGTGCGGCTCCAATTTTGAACTGTGCGCGCAGGTAGTTTGACCCCTCCGGCAGCCCGTTCAACGGTCTGAGGACTCGTGAACTGAAGCCGCCTTCGGAGACCCCGCCTGCGTTGACAGAAGCGCACAGACTCCTCCGGCCGCAGTAGTATTAAACCGGCTGGCCGCGGAGTGTAATTGCCGTAGCCATTGTATATCTTTATCTTCCAGATACACGCGCAATATGCTTAAGTGCAACTAAAGGATTATCACGAGTATCTTGTGCCCAGAGAGCCCGAACCCATGAACACTTCAAAAACTGTAAGAGCGCGCATTCCGCATTAAATGGCAATCTAAATGTGTTTACCCTGAAAGTGATTAATTGGTGGCAGCGATACCAGTATGACCCTGAGATATTTATATGAAACGATCGGTATCTAACTTGCTATGCAACTGTGATGTTTTGCTGATATTTATTCCAGTCATTGCTGATATTTATTCCAAATGTATTGAATCCTGATATTTATCCAGTATATTTATTTATTAGAGTCCAACCATTTATTCCTACGCAACCAGTACACAGCTAATCAAACCCATGTAAGAAAGGTGAATGTGATTAACTAATTGAACTTCTTCCAACCCAGAGAACTTTTACATAAACGAAACGTATTTATCTATAACAGTGGTGTGGTGTCCTTCTTTTTATGTGGTGTGCAGGGAGTTATTATTTGGTCATAGCCGGCTTAACACAACAGCCTTCTACCGCCTTGTCACTCGAGCCAAGCTACCCCCCTTTGTGCTGGGCTTGCCCATCGCAGGTCCAACACACTCGTAGCCACGTAATGAGCTGGGGTATCCTCAGGCAGAGCCTCTTCCCCTCCCGAGTAACCACCGCTCTATTTCCTCTACACGTCTCGTGAAACTTTACAACATATCATGGTAAAATCAACTTTTTAGCTTCTTTACACACAGTGTTTCCTTCTACTTCCTGATATAAATCCACCAATACCAGCGCGGCTTTACACCGACTGACCTATCGCAGAGTGGCACCCTCTGACGTCACTCTTCCTCCACATGCAGCAGTTCCCCTCCTTTACAATTCGTTTCTCACACTTTCACGTGTCTCTTTCACAATCTGAAATAACCGTCTGTCCACCAAACGACCAGACGATCACTTCTCTGACTGTCTGTATACCAAACAACCGGCCAGTCTCTCAAACTTGTCGACCACAACTCTGGCAATCGTCTGTCCGCGAAACGACCGGACAACTGCCTTGGATTTAATTGATAGGAACCAAACGCTCAATATTCCACATATAGTAACCCACAACCTGCGTCGGTTACTCCCACACTCACACACGCATTTCCCTATCTCGGGTGGGTCAGTCTATGACGTCTCAAGACTCCCACAATCTCTGGCCAGACAATTTCAACTCTGGGTGTCTTCTACACTACAATTTCTTATCCCGGGATATCAAAATCAAATCTCACGGACCGCGCGCGTTCACAGTCCGAAACCACAATCACTCGACTCTCGCACCAACTCCGCAAGACATCACACAATCAACACAACACCGCAATCTAACAGATACACAACCCTGTTCATACTCACTCTCCCACGAATTGCTGCTTCTGCCGCACCGTACTCTCCGTCAACTTCCATCAATGCCATTCCTCTGCTCACGATCCACTGGATCACTATCACTTGGGCTCTATGGGGACTCAATAGTAACTTACCCTAATCTAGATCTCCTCTTACTACAGAGATAACCATCCTACTCTGCTACCAACTGATAACGCCAGATTCTTATCTTATCATTCTATCTATTACCAGCTATACAAATCCTCCAGTAAACTGGATCTTTTAATCTGCTGTGAAGTGTGAAGGGACGAACTCAATTCATTTAGACAAAACCAATAGCCAATCAATACCGACTCTAAAGAATCACTAACTCCGAGTTAAGTTTTAGGGGCTTTATTACAAGGCCAAAAATAACTGGACATACAAGCACCTCATGACGAGGTTAAGGAAATACATGAAAACTAATACAAAGTTCAATCTGCGCAGCAACCTAACTCGATGAAGCATAAAAAGAATAATGAACTCTAAAATTATCAAGCAAAAGATAACTGTTCCTATATCTAAATCAGTCTTCATGAATACCTACAAAGGAACTGATTAGTCTGTCCCTACTCTACCACTAAAGTGACATCCCTACTTAGCATTTCCCAAGGCAAGGTCAGAAAAAGGTGTCAGCTTGTGAAGACTTCCTAAGAAGTACACTCACTTTGAAAGGGTCAGTAGCCAAGGCCACAGCATCATTCTAAGCCTTCTCCCTTTGTATCGATCCCTTACACCTGCCCTCTAACGCCTCACTGTCTCATCTCCCAACTCTTCCCTCGGGGCACGGTCCCTAATACAAAATGCACAACATGGAAGACATGCCTTCATTCCACCTCTTCTGGCTGGACACCTCCTGAAGGTGATTTTCCACCGAAACCTGTATGGCATACAATAACGGTTAGAATGTCCTTGAGTCCCAGGCTCCCTCAGCACCAAAAGTATCGGCTTCTCTTTCTCTGCATTCCTGGAGACACTTGTAGCAAATGCTCCTCCATACCTAACTCCTAAAGCAAAAGGTTATTGTTTGCTAACGAGGACGATGTCCTTGCACCTGCAACAGAAGCTCAAGAACGAGAAAACCTTCCACTCACAGAAATCTGCTGACTACCTCCAAATGAGAGCTCTCCCAGGCAAAGTACAGTTCGGGCCTACGATATTCAGCTAACATAAGAAACGAATAGGCCTTTCATTATAAAACATGAATCTTCAATCATGCCTTCGCACATTATAAATCACACATAGATAAACATTACATCTACAAGCATTATTTTCATTACATTCAACATATGTGTCATCATTTCTACACGTGCAATCTTTAATACGGTGCAAGTTTAAATCGAATGCATTACATTTCACATGAGTTAATTTACTATGCACTTCATGCTAGGCAGTTACATTTTAAAATCATGAACTCTTTCGACTAACACACATTACATTCCTAACATTATATTCACATTTTATTATTACATTTACTCCTCTAATGGTCATCTGTTAATACAACATAGGGTACATATGTGGTTGTGGACTATGCACGATTATGATGCACACCTACAATTTCGGAACAACATGCGCTCTATCAGGGGAGAATGCGCAAATCCTTCTGTCATGTTATATAAGTAAACGTGTACATATTGTGTTTTATATCCTGTATAATTGAAGTAGGAATATTTTATGGTCCCATCTTTCTTGTGCATTTGTTGCATGCATTGTGGTTATCGTTTTAAGTATCTGTGCCTGGTGCACCGATTCTGAATATATATCTAAATTTCCCGTCTTTAGCGAGAACAAAATAACTAAGACTGTAAATGTTTGAAATGTGCATATTGTCAAATACTCGTGAATATTATTGTTGCACTACCACACCCTGCTCTCCCCTACTTCTTCTTGCCCATATGGCACAGTGTTGCATTTCGTAATAGTCGTCAAAAAGCACTCGCCTCACCCCGTGGTGTACAACAAGAACTTGTGTACGTTAGGAATTATAATAAACACCACGCTATTAAACTACTTTTGCAAATATTAAATTATAGAGCGGTATCTGTGTACAATGCTACCACAAATACACTGTCCCCAGTAAGTGAGTATCAGGGGGGCCACATTTCTGGAGAGTGGGACATTTTGGGAGTTTCCAAATAGCAGCCTTCACAACACTTGATTACGACTTTTGAGGGCGGTTTTCAATAGGATCCCCTATTTAACTCATTACACCCTGAATGAAGTACATTCAGTTCCTTGTCCGTCACACCTCACGCTTCTCACCTCACAATTCCTGCGTGCTTGGACCCTTTGTAATGGATCCTCCCACTTGAATATATGGCGTTTACACAACGTGCATGACACATAGAGAACGTGAGCCTGTGTTTGACTTCATGGTCGCATGCTCCAATGCTACTAGGTCTATTGAGCATTTCGAGGTGGATAAAAGGAGTACCATTGAGTTGAGGGAACAATAAAGATCTGCTATATAGCGCCAAAATACCCTTCTGAGTGAATGTGCTCTTTATAAAAAAGACATATTATTTTAAAACAGGCTTTATTTAACGTAATGTACACTGGAACACAGCACGTGTGTTGGAAAGGTTAATAGATTTTTTCTTGGCTGCCTTCAGAAGTAGCACTCCTGGCCAACCTCAGATTCTGGGCATTTGGCCAGGCAGGAAGGCCATTAGAAATGGTTTCCTGTGGTTAGAAACGAACAGGAGATTGAAAAAAAAAAAGAGAAAATACATGCATATATATATGTATATAGTTGGCAGAGCATGAACGAGAGAAATAAATTGCCTAGGATCACACAATTTGGTAACGGGGGAAGCAGAGATTAAATACAGGGTTTCAAGTTTAACGTTTTGCAGTTTGGTATGTATATATCTATATGTATATGAAGAAACAACAATCCTGAATAACTATAGCATGTATATATATATATATTACCTACTGGCGGTCGCCAGTAGGTAGTTATAGTTAGGACCCCTTTTCCATAGGAAAACCTCAACATTCTATTTTGAATAACTTTGGCGCCGGTCGATGAATCCTTGCGAATTTCTCAAAATAGGTGGGGCGCTACGCTCCGCTCCTACCCTGAAAGTCTCGGGGGGATTCGTCAAGCGGGGGCTGAGATAAAAGGGGGGTCCCAAAACGCGTTTTTCCCATGCATTTTTCCATAGGACCTTTAGAACGAGCTACAGCCCGAACGGCTGAACAGAATTACTAGAAATTTGGCAGAGAGGTAGTCCCTAGGTCAAGGAAGTGCCTTTTGTAGGTTTGGTGTAAATCTGTTCAGTAGATTCTGAGAAAATAGCCTTTAAATCAATATATATATCTGAGCCCGCTTACGGTACGCTTACCGTACGCTTACCGTAAGCGTACGGTGGCGTGCGCGAGCGCGATTCTGATTGGCTCTTAGATCTTAGTAAACATTCGAATCGGCCGAAACCAGGAAGCGGCGTCCGCCATTTTGTCTCTCGCATTGAGAGTTATTTCTCAAACTTGATGCCCAAAAACATGTTACGGGGCATTTTTGACAACTCCCTCCCACACAGTCATGTTGAGGGAGTCCCCAAACATCCCCCAAGAGCAAAAACGGTTTTATTTTTTTTTTCGGCAATTTCGCCGAGTACGCTTACCGTACGCTTACCGTAAGCGTACGGTAAAAAAAATAAAATAAAAAAAACACTATCCACACTTACCCCACCCCCTGTGCTTTTGGTGGCCGGAGGCCACCAAATGTACAGGGCTTATTAATAGGTAAAAAAAACTAAATTTTGGCAACATGAAATTATAAAATCGAAATAAAAAAAACACTATCCACATTGACCCCACCCCCTGTGCTTTTGGTGGCCGAAGGCCACCAAATGTACAGGGCTTATTAAAGTTGATAAAAACCGTGCACGGAACGAACTGCGTTAAGTGGGCGCGCACGCCTCGAATGGCGTAAAGTAACTTAGCATTTAAAAAACCGTACAAATTCACTGAAAAAACCATAGGTTTCACACACGTTATAGTTAGGAATTAGCATTTAAAAAACCTTGCAAATTCACTGAAAAAACCATAGGTTTCACACATGTTATAGTTAGCGGAAATTTTACTGATAAAAAACCAGTGAAATTGCCCCGTTATAGTTAGTGCTGGCAACTATAACTCACGCGACCGCAATCTTCTGCTGATGACATATGTGTCTTTATGAAAAAAAAATATTTGTAATATATGTATAGCTAAAAATGTATGGAAGAAGACATGGGCAAATAAGTGTCTAAATACAGTATTAGCATCAGCAGAGGATTGCGGTCGCGTGAGTTATAGTTGCCAGCACTAACTATAACGGGGCAATTTCACTGGTATTTTATCAGTAAAATTTCCGCTAACTATAACATGTGTGAAACCTATGGTTTTTTCAGTGAATTTGCAAGGTTTTTTAAATGCTAATTCCTAACTATAACGTGTGTGAAACCTATGGTTTTTTCAGTGAATATATATATATATATATATATATATATATATATATATATATATATATATATATATATATATATATATATATATTCACAGAGAAAACCATAGGTTTCAAGGGCGTTCTAGTTAGCTGGACTTTTCACTTGTACAAAACCATAGAAATTCCCCCGTTATAGTTAGTTCAGCTAACTATAACTCGCGCGCCCGCAATGCACTGCTGATGACGTCACATATTACATCACTCATGACATGGTCAGTGACATCACTCATGACATCACTGATGACATCTCAAATGACATCACTGATGACATCACTGATGACATCATCCAGTGAATGTGTGTTTTTCTGAAAATTACATATGTTTTATATATGTATATCTCAAGGTCGATGGAAGAATAAATGGGTATATAAGTGTCACAGCGTGCTCCTGGCTGAGCCCAATGCTGTGTTACACCCACCAGTGCCCGCCGAGTTCCACACACCTCTGTGTTGTATTCCACCAGCTAGTGCGTATGCTATGACACTCTCTAGCCCATGTGCACTGTAACACCACCCCGTGAATATGCAATGCCACACTTGCCTTCGCACGGGTTATATTGCCCCATCTAACGTGCCTTCCCCGATACCTATGTTATAAAGCACAGCGCTATGCCATACATATTACAATCTGGGATCCATATCTTTGTCACAGTGCATATGCAATGTTACACTACCCAGCACATATTTTATATTACAACTTTAGAGACTACTTAGGTTACACAACACTGCCCTGTGCATATTACACTCCAAGGCACATATCACATAGCAAGTGCTAGTGCCTGTGCTATCTCGCGCTCTCCAATGAATCTGTCATTGCGCACAATGTATTGCATATTATATTTCACGCCCCGGTTCATCTTATATCACACTTTTTGGTGCATAGTTTATACCATATACTATATCTAGTTTTCATTTTCAATCGTGCTCTCAGGACTATGTTCTATATAACACTGCGTCCACCTACCCTTTTCACGGGCATTACATTTTGCGATGGGGGGTGGAGGGTCAGGGGATGTTTCTGCCAAGTGAGCCCGGAGTCACAGCCCCAAACGTCCTCTTCTTCCTGAATAAAAGTGAGATTATGCTGCATACTTGTTCATATTTTAAGTAGTTCGCACAGACACACATTTTAAAAACAATAAAGTTCCTAATACCCACCTTCTATGAACAGTTAGCTTGCTGCCCCATCCACCTCCTCCCTATCCTCTGTTGTCTGAATCCATGGACTAGCCTCCTCCCTCCTGCCATGCATGGTCTGATGTGCTGCCACTGCCCTGCATTTAGCATGATGTACCAGTCCACTCATCCTGCCCTCCATTGCCCAATTCTATGGCCCATCATTGACCTCCTGCTTAGCCTCTGTGCTTTGCTTGCTGCCCCTATTCTCCTTCCCCCTGCCCTCCGATGTCTTTGTGCATGCCCCTGCTCCATCCTTTTTGACCACCATGTTCCATGGACCTGCCACTCCTATCTACTCTGAGTGTTCTGTTGAGCTGCCACTCCCCTACCACCTGCCTAGCATTGTCAGATGACTGTAACCTGTCCCTGCCACCTCCACCCTGCCTGTCCACATGCCATGCCCCTATCCCCTTCCTCCTGTCCCCCATGGTCCATTTTACTGCCACACCCTTCTGCCCTCCCTGGTCTGTTGTGCTGCAACTGCTCCTCCTGCCTGCCCAGCGCAGTCTGTTGTGAGGCCCCTTCCCCTGAACTCTCTTGTCTGTGGCCAGGTCCTGACCCTCCCTTCTAATCTCCATGGTCCTTTGTGCATGCCCCTGCACCCTCCTTCTTGCCCATCATAGCCATTGTGCTGCCACTAACCCTCCCGCTTGCCATGCATGGCCTTCTGTGCTGCCATGGCCCCTCCCACCTTCCCTGTGTGGTCAGCTAGCTGCTCCTGACCCCCTCCCATCTTCCCTCCATGGTCTGTGTGTATGCCATCATAGTCTCACTGTTGCTCTCCATGGTGTGTCTTGTTTCTAGTGCCCATCCTGCCTGACCTCCATGGTCATCTTGCTGCTCCTGCCCTGCCCCCTTGCCCCCAGCCCTCTGTTTCCATGTGCAGACCCCTATTACCTCCCTCCTGGCTTGTCGGTTCCATTGTAATGCCCCTCATCCGTCCCTCCTGCCCTTTATGGTCTGTTATGCTGCAGCTTTCTCTCCTGTCTGTCCATTATGGTCAGCTAGCTACCATTGCCTCTTTCCCCTCTGTTGTCTGTGTTCCATGTGCATGGTCCTGTCCCCTCCCTATTGCTTTCTATGGATTGTTGTGCTGCACTCCCGTCCGGCATGCCCTGTGTGGTGTATTGTGCTGCTGCAAACCCTGATGCCTGCCCTGTAGGGTCAGTTTGGTGTACCTCTCAATGTCCCTCCTGTCCTCTGTTATCCGAGTCCATGTCCCTACCCCAATTCCTCCTGCCTACCATGATCCAATGTACCATACTTGTGAACATTTTGAACTTGGTAAGAGGGAGATTTTGAAATAAAACTGGGGTATTGATTTTCCCCTTTGAGTTACATTGAAAAAGAGAAGATTGTAGACAGGAAACAGATCAAGTAAAGCCCATTTGAGCTTAAAAACATTGGACGTTTCCTGGCTGAAACGGGTCTGTTGGCATGTATGGTTGTATGACCACTGCCTCTTCCTTCTGCCCACAATGGTCTATTATATTGCCGCAGCCTCTCTTGCCAGTCCTGTATTGTTGGTGTGTTGCCCCTGCCCCCCTTTCCACTGCCCTCCATAGTCTGTTGTGCTGCCACTGCCCTTCCTGCCTGCCTAGTGTGGTCAAATTGTTGCCTCGGCACTCTCCTACCTGCCTTCAATTTTCAGAGTCCGTGCCCCTGGCCTCTGCCTCTCAACAGTATCCCAATGAACAACTAGATTGCTAACATTCTATATTTATTACAAAAGTGTGAAATGCCTGACGTCATCTTGATGTAATCAAAACTGTAATGCCTAGAGCATTTCCTTTAGAAATTACATATATGAGAGGGTCTTATTTGCATCAAAATTATGGTTAGTGCTCTAAAAAACTAAAATGAGGACATATTTTCTGAGTTTTCAAATAGCGACAAAGAACTTTTAAATTATTTGTAATCTTAGTTTTTTTATCCAGTTGACCTCTTGATTAAATGTTGCATCCAAGGGGAGAGGGTGTGGTGTTACTTCCAGAGCTGCAGACTTTGCAACTGGGGAACCAGGTTGGAGTTTCTGCTTCAGCTCAACATTCTGTGATTCTGGTCAAATCACTTAATCTCCCCATGTCTACAACCAAAATGAATTTGATCTTGTGTGATGTAACCAATGTTCATGTAAAGCACTCCAATACCTGACAAGTCTGCACTATATAAAACTGCAAATACACAAAAAATAAGTGTTTTGCACACTTCTGTCATTGGGCTACATTTGGGCTACATCTGGGTGATATTTGGGCTACATTTGGGCTCTTTTGTCTCTGGTGGCCATTTTAGGAGATTTATTTGTTATGAAGTTTCCTAATTTCCTCATTTACTGCAGTCTCCTCAGTAGGAAATGCTTTCAGTTTTTTACTTTGATTCCATCAAGAAGGTATTCAGATATGTCACACATTTGCCATAAATTCTGAATGTTAGCATTCTAGTTGCTCATTAGATCATTGTAGTAAAGCTACTGCTCACCACGGAAGTCTGCTGCTAGTATTAGGAGTGCATGTTTCAGTCTGCATATCAGAATTTTTTAATGAAATAGAAGAGGATTTGAGAAGTCACTCAAGATGTGCCCTAATTTTTCTTTCTTCAGCACTAATCATAATTTCTATGGCAAAATGAACCCCCTCATTGTGTTCCTTTTTAAATTAAATGTTTTAAGTGTTACCAGTTTATTCCAATCAAGATGGCTTCAGGTGTGCCATACTTTTGTCATAAGTAAGACAGTAAGTGCTCTAGTTGTTCTTAAGAACACTCTGGGACATTCTGTCATTGGGCTATACTTGGGCTACATCTGGGTGATATTTGGGCTACATTTGGGCTCTTTTGTCTCTGGTGGCTATCTTGGGAGATTTATTTGTTATGAAGTTTCCTAATTTCCTCATTTACTGCAGTCTCCTCAGTAGGAAATACTTTCAGTTTTTTACTTTGATTCCATCAAGAAGGCATTCAGATGTGTCACACATTTTCCATAAATTCTGAATGTTAGCACTCTAGTTGCTCATTAGATCACTGTAGTAAAGCTACTGCTCACCAGGCAAGTCTGCTGCTGGTATTCAAAGTGCATGTTTCAGTCTGCATGTCAGAATGTTTTTATGAAATAAAAGAGGATTTCAGAAGTCAAAATGTGCCCTAGTTTTTCTTTCTGCAGCACTAATCATAATTTATATGGCAAAATGAACCCCCTAATTTTGTTCCTTTGTAAATTAAATGTTTTAAGTGTTACCACTTTATTCCAATCAAGATGGCTTCAGGTGTGCCATACTTTTGTCATAAGTAAGACTGTTAGCGCTCTAGTTGTTCTTTAGAGCACTCTGGGAAGCTGCAGTAGAACACAAAGGAATCAACTGACAGTCTCTGCCCTTGTAGGATGTACATGTTTAACTGAGAATGTCAGACTTCATTCTCACATGACTGAGAAAGATAATGTGAATTTACAGAAAATATGCTCTCAGTTTAGCTTATAGATCACCTTCCAAACCTCTGTGGGAAAAGTATGAGAAAATAGTTTTCTCTCAAACATGGTTCGTGATATCACAGCAGAAGGCTTTTTCACATGGTAAAATCACCTTAGAACACACCACAATTCCTAAAATGAATATGGTACCATCAACAAATGATTTATAATGTAACTAAAGTCTTAAAACCTTCTATTAACTGCAATGCTTTTTAATGAGGTGCTATCATGTATATTGGTCCCAAGATGGCTGCCAACACTTCTTGGATGAAGTACTGACAGCCAATCAGATCTCACGATGGGATGTGTGGTTAGGCTCCGCCCAGATATGTATGTGATTTTACTTTTGATTTTCTCAGGAACTACTGAACAGATTGACACCATATATGCAAAAGGCACATGCCTGACCTGAGGACTACCTCTTTGCCAAATTTCAAGTAATTCTGTTCAGCCATTTGGGCTGTACCTTGGACTAAAGGTCCCCATGTAAAATTGCATGGGGAAAACGTGTTTTGGGACCCCCCTTTTTTCTCAGCCCTCGCTTGACGAATCCCCCCAAGACTTTCAGGGTAGGAGCGGAGCGGAGCGCCCCACCTATTTTGAAAATTTCGCGAGGATTCGTCAACCGGCGCCAAAGTTATTCCAAATAGAATGTTGCGGATTTCCTATGGAAACACGGTCCTAACTATAACTATCTACTGGCGACCGCCAGTAGATAATATATATATATATATATATATATATATATATATATATATATATATATATATATATATATATATACAGGCTTCGCTTCTCTGTAACCATCGTACTGAAGACACACTTCTGACTGGCGACATTTTGGCCTGGCATCAATTAAATGTGTTGTGCTGGGTTAAAATGGTGGTGAAGAAAATAGTGGGTTTTTAGTGGCAGCAAGAAAGTCAAATACATTTTTGATCACATCGTGCATCACCACTGCTTGAGATTAAATAAGCTAAGTGTACATGGATATATAAATGTACGCATGTCCATCAGTGACACATTTTGCAGACTATGACCACGAAAATTTGGCAAAATACGGTAGGACAGGAACATGTCCAACGAAAGAACAGGGGCGTAACACAGGCCCCCGCAGCCCCCGTGGCGCGCTCCAGGGGCCCCCTCACTCAGCGGAGGCAGCAAGCAAGCCTCGACCTCTACTCTTCAGGACTAGTCCAATTTTAATGGTGCGATCAGTTGCGCACGGCCTCGGGCTGCAGTCCCCATGAACTAAAATAAATGGTGCGCGACTGCGCGGTGCGCACATGCCACGGCCAATGGCGCACTGCTCTTCATTAATTATTTAAATAGTGCCGTGCGCACGCAGGGGCCCCGGCCGGGCCTCTGAGGCTCGCCTCTCGCTTTCATAATTAAATTAAATGGTGCGCATGCGCAGCGGCGCGCAGTTGTCACCGCCGAAACGACACGTGTGCACGGGTGTGGCACACTGCTATTATCATGTGGATGGCACCTAAAAGTGCGTGCGTGAGCGTGACTGAGGACTCGTGGGGAGGTGAGGCAGGCATCCCAGAGGACCCGACACAGCCCAGCCCGAGACCATTATTGAAGGAGTGGACCGTCATCTCCGTGCAGTCGGGCCGCCGAGCATGATTTCAATATTATAGTGCTAGCCCCTGCCTGGCTAGGCTAGCGGCTAGCCTTGCCCTGTCCTGCTGCCCCCTCGCGTCTGCCGCTGAAGGCCAGGCCTCAGGTGAGTGAGTCTCAGTCTGTCTGTCCGAGATGAGTCAGGTCGGGCAGGAGACAGGCCGCCACTCTTTGGAGCCTCGGCGCAGACCGTTCCCAGGGATTTTAGTATCGTCATTTGGGGCTCTTTCTTTGAGGGGGGCACAGGTTCAGGGTCTGAAATAGCAGGAGCGCTCGCCTATTAATATTCACGAAAAGGCAAACAGTCTTCTTTTTTTTTTGTGCCTTGTTGCTCTTTCTCATGCACGGTAAGGTTGAGAGGGAGGAATAATTTAACATGTATGCCGCCACCATCCCAAACAGCACCTTACGGTTTGTGGAAATGTACAGTACCCGTCATTATGAAGATGGTTCCATCCAGCACTTTAGGAATGTGTGAGATGGTCCTCTGCACGCGCGCTTCCTTGTTTCGCACACTTACATTTTCACAAAGCAGCACTAAGACTAGTCACCTCAGAGAAAGGTTCATGTGTCACTGTCCGTCGTGGACTTTTAGATCGTCTAAATCCTCTCTACTAAAGATTCCTGGGTTTAGACTAGTTAAAGGGGGCATTTACCCACCTGTCCGCAAACCCTGTGGTGGGCGTTCTTTTCAGGAAACATCTTTGTGGGAAAGATATTAAAACCTGGACAGGATTTGAATGGTTGCTAGACTTTCATGAAAGTTAAGATTGTAGATGAGCTGTTGATCTCAGGGCCTGTGTATGAACCCTACTTTTCAAGCCTCCTTACAGAAGTTGGCAAAAGTGTTATGTGTTATGATGTGCAGTGATGTGTTGTGATATGAGTGATGTGTTATGATGCGGAGTGATGTAGTGTGATGTGGAGTGATGTGGAGTGATGTGTTATGTTGTGGAGTGATGTAGTATGATGTGTAGTGATGTGTAGTGATGTAGAGTGATGAGGTGATGTGTTATGTTGTGGAGTGATATGTTATGATGTGAGTGATATATTGTGATGTGTTTATGATGTGGAGTGATGTGTTATGATGTATTGTGAAATGAGTGATGTGTTGTGTTATGAGTGATGTGTTGTGGTATGAGTGATGTGTTGTGATATGAGTGATGTGTTGTGATATGAGCAATGTGTTGTGGTGTGCTGTGTTATGAGTGATGTGTTATGTTGTGGAGTGACGTGACGTGATGTGATATGAGTGGTGTGTTGTGAGTGATGTGTTATGATGTGTTGTGATAAGAATGATGTGTTGTGATTTTTGTTGCGAGCTTATTGTCTTTGATATTGTTCCCACTGGCCTGGTTATCCTTCACAGGAATACTGAATGCAATGTGGACTTCATGTTGTTCTACGTTGGGAAAAACTAATAAAAATTGTTACAAAAAAAAAAAAAAAAAAAAAGAATGATGTGTTGTGATATGTTGTGTTATGAATGATGTTTTGTGATATGAGTGATGTGTTGTGATAAGAGTGATGTGTTACTAAAGATTCCTGGGTTTAGACTAGTTAAAGGGGGCATTTACCCACCTGTCCGCAAACACCTGGGACAGTATCCCATCTTCATAGGTTCATTTTCCTAAGAGTGAGACTTGCTTCAGAAAGCAGCTGAGAACTTGCCTTTTAAATGAGATTTAATTAATAGTGTGTTATGTAAGTCGCTGCTTTACATAAGTGCTGGGATGGGCTTTTGTGCAGCTATTCTGCTTTAGAAATGTGGCTATGCATTCATTCATCCATCCATTCATTCATTTTTTTTCATTCATTCATTCACTTTACTTGTACAGATACTGCAATCCTCCTGGGCACAAAATCAATGGTATTGGAAATGGAAAAACTGAACGGTGACTTGGTGTCGGTCAGTGGCAGCGACCATGAAAAGAGACACTCTGTCAACTATCTTTAATCTAACCAAACCCTGTGGTGGGCGTTCTTTTCAGAAAACATCTTTGTGGGAAAGATATTAAAACCTGGACAGGATTTGAATGGTTGCTAGACTTTCATGAAAGTAAGATTGTAATAAGCTGTTGATCTCAGGGCCTGTGTATGCACCCTACTTTTCAAACCTCTTCACAGAAGTTGGCAAAAGTGTTATGTGTTATGATGTGCAGTGATGTGTTGTGATATGAGTGATGTGTTATGATGCGGAGTGATGTAATATGATGTGGTATGATGTGGAGTGATGTGGAGTGAAGAGTTGTGATGTGTTATGTTGTGGAGTGATATGTTATGATGTGAGTGATATATTAAGATGTGTTGTGATGTGGAGTGAATTGAAGTGATGTGTTATGATGTGGAGTGATATGTTGTGATGTGGAGTGATGTGGAGTGATGTGAAGTGAAGTGTTATGATGTGGAGTGATGTGTTATGATGTGTTGTGAAATGAGTGATGTGTTGTGTTATGAGTGATGTGTTGCCTTAGTGATGTGTTGTAATATGAGTGATGTGTTATGATGTGTTGTGATATGAGTGATGTGTTGTGATGTGTTGTGGTATCAGTGATGTGTTGTGATGTCAGTGATGTGGTGTGATGTGTTGTGATATGAGTGTAGTGTTGTGGTATGAGTGATGTGTTATGATGTGTTGTGATATGAGTGATGTGTTGTGTTATGAGCGATGTGTTGTGGTGTGCTGTGTTATGAGTGATGTTTTTAATACGAGTGATGTGTTATGTTGTGGAGTGACGTGATGTGATATGAGTGGTGTGTTGTGTTATGAGTGATGTGTTATGATGTGTTGTGATATGAATGATGTGATGTGTTTTGATATGAGTGATGGGTTATGATGTGTTGTGTTATGAGTGATGTGTTGTGATGTGATGTGTTGTGTTATGAGTGATGTGTTGCTTTATGTGATGTATTGTGATGTGTTATGAGTGATGTGTTGTGTTATGAGTGATGTGTTGCATTAGTGATGTGTTGTAATATGAGTGATGTGTTATGATGTGTTGCGATATGAGTGATGTGTTGTGATGTGTTGTGATATCAGTGATGTGTTGTGATGTCAGTGATGTGTTGTGATGTGTTGTGATATGAGTGTAGTGTTGTGGTATGAGTGATGTGTTATGATGTGGAGTGATGTGTTGTGATATGAGTGATGTGTTGTGTTATGAGCAATGTGTTGTGGTGTGCTGTGTTATGAGTGATGTTTTTAATACGAGTGATGTGTTATGTTGTGGAGTGACGTGATGTGATATGAGTGGTGTGTTGTGTTATGAGTGATGTGTTATGATGTGTTGTGATATGATTGATTGATTGATTGATTGATTGATTGATTGATTGATAGGGGATTTGTATTGCGCTACTTTGCCCAAGGGCGTCAAGGCGCAGAAGATGGAAAAACAATCAGTCAAGTAGCAGGAAAGAAACATTAGGGATAGGCCTCAGAGAAGAGCAAAGTTTTAAGTGCTCGACGAAACAAAATAGGGGATTCCTGATTCCTAAGGTCAAGGGGAAGCTCATTCCAAAGTCTGGGGGCAAGGGCGAAAACGGCCCTGCCTCCCCACCTTGCCTTCACAACCCGGGGGACGGTTAACAACTTTAGACTAGTGGATCGCAGAGCCCTGCCTGGGGTGTAGTAGGACAAGAGAGACCTGATGCCCTCAGCCCCTGCGTCATGGAGAGCCCGATGAATAAGGATCAGAGTTTTGAATTTTATCCTGGCATACACCGGTAGCCAGTGAAGATGTTTCCTGATCGTGGTTCTCGAGGAACGCCTAGGGGCATTAACAACGAACCTTGCTGCCGCGTTCTGAACCACTTGCAGCCGGTGGACCAGTTTGTTGTTCATCCCGAGGTAGAGGGCATTACAATAGTCCAGGCGCGAAGATAAAAGAGCAACCGAGACTAGTTTCTGGGCGTCGGGCGTGAGGTAGTGGGTGAGCTTTCTCAACACCCTTAAAACCCCACAGCAGGTGGAAACAGTCCTATTTACCTGTTTGTCAAAGGTAAGAGAGGTGTCAAATAGGACTCCCAGGTTACGGGCAGCCAGGGAGGGCTGGGGGCAGATTCCCAGAGTCGATGGCCACCAGTCGGCTGACCACACCTTATTATTACTCCCGAACACCAGAATCTCCGTTTTTTCCCCATTCAATTTTAAGAAGCTAGATGTCATCCAGCCTGCCACGGCCTCCATACAGTTCCTAAAATTTAGGGCTGTAGATGCAATGGACCACCACCGTAAGGGCTGACTCAGTACTGTGCTCCTTTCTGAAAACCATGCTGAGATGGATCAAGCTGGCGGGTTTTATCCAGAAAGGTGCTAAGATGGAAATTCAGGTGGGCCTCCAACATCTTGGCCGGGGCAGGAAGCAGAGAAATGGGGCGAAAGTTTTGTAAGGCCTCAGGGTCCAGGGTGGTCTTCTTCAGAAGGGGCTTTACAATGGCTGTTTTCCAGGAGGATGGAAAAGTCCCACTGGATATGGCCCTATTCATGACTGCCAGCATGGGGGCATTAAGGTAGCCTTACACGTTTTTAAGATTTTAAGCGGGCAGGGGTCAAGAGGCGAACCTGACTTAAGGGAGTCCAAAAGTCTCTCTAGGTCCAGGGCTGTAAGAGGAGGAAAACTGGAATAAGTTTTCGCAGGGGGAACAGGATTCCCCAAAACCGAGGGGAAAGGCCGTGTAAGATTATCTGCCTGGAGGGCTGTGTGAATATTTAAAATGTTTGTGTGAAAAAAGGAGGAGATTTGATCACAGAGTTCTTGTGAGGGGACTATAGGTTCAGGGTGATGAATAAGAGATAAGGTGTCCACAATTTTAAACAAGTCTCCAGGGGAGGTAAGAGAGGAGGTGAGGTTGGAGAAATAAGATTGTTTTTCGTCCAGCACCGCCGCTTTGTAGATTTTAAGAAGCTTTCTATGTTTGGTCCGACCTTCGGCATCGGGCTGGGATCTCCAAAGCCTTTCTTGCCTCCTGCATACCTGCCTCTGAGTTCTAAGGGAGTCAGAATACCAAGGGGCCGTAGGACGTTTCCTAGCACAGTATACTGATTTAAGGGGGGCCAGGGAGTCCACTGCCTTCGCAATGGTATTCGCAAGTTCCCATGCTGATGAGTCGATATCCTGTGAGGGAAAAGACTCAAAATTAACAATAAAGGGGCCCAGGGATTGGTCAGTCAGGCTCCGGAAATTTCTCTTCTGCACCCAGCAGTTTGTGTCTTTTCTGAGAGCAAAAGAGGTACAGTAAGAGAATTCCATGGAGACTGCATGGTGATCAGTCCAGGAGAGAGGAAGAAGTGGACCCACCTCTAACCTAGAGTCATTCAATGTGTGACCTGCAATGTGAGTGGGGGAAGAAACTTTTTGAAGTAGATTGAAAGAGGCCAATGGATCCACAAGAGATGACGTATCACTGGAATTACTATTTTCCAGGTGGAAATTAAAATCCCCAAGAATAGTAAGGGAGGGCCTGTTAAGAAAAGGCTCTATAACTTCCAAAAGATCAGAACAAAATGAGGATCTGGGGCCTGGAGGTCTATAGATAAGAATCCCTGAAAAATTTTCTGAGGGAGAGGAACGGAGAGAGAAAAACATAGCCTGAAAAGAATTATGAGGAGAGGGAAGAGACTCCATACGGCAGGTAAAAGCAGTCTTATATATAATGCCAATTCCGCCCCCTTTTCGGCCCTCTCTGTCCTGTCTTACCATAGTGTAGCCGTCAGGGAGAGCATTAAGCAAATCAGGGCCAGCTGAGTCCGAACCCCACGTTTCCGTTACGAAGACCCAAGAGGGTTTTCTTTGGGATACGAAGTCTCTAAAGGCTATATTATTTTTGACCAGGGAACGGGCATTAATAAGGTAACCTGATTCTTTCGGGGGGGATGGGGGCTCTTGTATCCCTAATTTCAAGCGAGTGTTAGTGTCTGGAACCTGGATGGCTTGCCCCGACTCTTTCAGACATCTACAATGCACACCAAAACACAAGTGTACAGGAGTGCACTTGTGATGACATTTTAACATAGGAGGTCTGAGAGAGGTGAGAAAGTTTTTTGAGTACCTTCGGGTACAGGATGGGGAGCGAGGACGCCGGGCAGCATCCCTAGCCCCTAGCGCTTCCTTCGCGCTGACGAGCGCAGACGGGCAGGACTCTGGCATGACTCCGGCCTGAGTCCGGCCCGTCCGCAATGCATGTCCGCTGCGCGGAGGGGACGTCATCCCCTTAAGTAGAAGACTAGAGCGTGTCCGCGCACTCCAATACCCCCAAAATGGCCGCCAAAAACCTGTGTCGCCTCTCCGGGAGCGAGCTCTCAGCGTCGATGCTCAGCTGAGAGCAGCCCGAGAGAGACTGGTCGCGGGAGCAATGAGGCACCTTCCAAGGTAGGACGGACTACAAATGAGGGCTCTGTGGGGAATGGGAGCGCCAAGCACAATGCACTATGCTGCTACAAAGCTTTTGAACAGGGCACAAGGTTAAAATCCTGTTAAAACAGGTAACACAAAAATTACAATTTTAAAAAGTTTTCAGGGCAAGAGTGCGAGAGAGAACCTCCCGGCTTGTCGCCTCGGGAGGGGAAGAAACGACTGATGTGTTATGAATGATGTGATGTGTTGTGATATGAGTGATGTGTTATGATGTGTTGTGTTATGAGTGATGTGTTGTGATGTGTTGTGTTATGAGTGATGTTTTGCTTTATGTGATGTATTGTGATGTATGAGTGATGTGTTGTGATATGTTGTGTTATGAGTGTTGTTTTGTGATATGAGTGATGTTTTGTGATAAGAACGATGTTTTGTGATAAGAGTGATGTTTTGTGATAAGAGTGATGTGTTGTGATAAGAGTGATGTGTTGTGATAAGAGTGATGTGTTGTGATAAGAGTGATGTGTTATGAGTGATGTGTTGTGATGTGTTATGTTATGAGTAATGTGCTATGATGTGTTGTGTAATGAGTGATAGGTTGTGATGTATTGTGTTATGTTAGGACTTCCAAAGCACAACAAATACCCGGAGGTGTCTTGGCGCTAGCTCACAAGGCCTTGACATACACAGAGGGAGGGCTCAGGAGAGTAAAAGAGGCAGGTTTTCAGCAGTTTCCGAAAGGCCCGTGTGTTGGGGGCATTTGGAATGTGCAGCGGAAGCGCTTTCCAGCATTTCAAGGCGCAAACAAGAACCTCCTTCCTCCCCATGCTGCTGGAACTATACCAACTATGAATAAGAAGAGAGTGGCTGTTGGCATTCAAACAGTTTTGTTCCTATGCCTGCCTGTTTTGCAATGCTTACTAATGAAGACATTATGATTGAAATTGCTTCCTCAGTTCACGTTATTATCATGCACAACCCTTGACAGTCGCTAGTGTGTTGCATGCAGATAATTCACCAGTCTATTTCTCTTGACTTTCGCAGGATACTGAGTTATATCTTGCGTACTTCTCATGTATATTGTCAGTCGAGTTTTTATGGAACTGCAGGTTTGAGTTTGCCTTTCAAAGTTTCAAGGTATTGTCCATTAATGTCAATTCTATTTCAGACCCTTCATAGTTGTTCTTTGTTCTTCAGCCATAGGCAGATCCTGAGACAATAGGATCGCTCCTTGGCATTGTTCTAATTGCTGCCTCAGTTAAATAATCTGCTTTTTACAGTATTGTTACAAATGGCGTAGCTTGTATGTTAAGAGTGTTTCCCACTTTCTCATTAGAACTTAGAGAAAGACAATATAGAGGCATTTCAGTTAAATGTTGGAGGTTTCAAATCAAAATATACTGGATTTCTGTGTGGTAGGGCAAAGTGGTAGATGGTGGGCCGTGCCGCCGGGGGAGGGGGGGCCCCCTCCATGTGCTTTGCAGGGGGGTCCCCTCAAGTTTCGTTACGCCACTGCGAAAGAAATGGGGACATCTCTTAAATTAATCAATTGTTGTTCTGAAATATGACACATCAGAGACCTTCCTAACACATGGTCACCATGAGCGCAGCTGTGTGGAAGGAGGGAAGGAATAAGTTGTGGGATATGCACAGCTGTGTGCAGCCTTCAAAATATGAGACAACGACCAGAGATCCGTAAGAATAGATTACCACAGGTAGCCACCACACCAACTTCCTCCGCACATGTCCCAGTGCTAGGAAAATACAAAAGAATAAATAATACGTGCAGATATAAAGTAGATTTCAATGTTAAGGGACAGTATGCATGGAGTAGCAATGCTCAGTATTACAATATTGTCAGAATAATATGTGTAGATTTAGAGAGGCCTTTTAAAAGTGCAGTATCAGACTTTAGTGGTGGTTGCATATACTTTGCAGTTCGACCACCATGAGTTTTTATCTACCATAAATGTTTCTATCTCCTGGGAACTATTGGAGTACAATGTTTTGGTTCTTCTTTCACTTTTGGAGTGAATTGATGATTAGAGGTTTTGCATCATTATTATTTTTAGGTTTTTCCCTGCGTCCCTAAGAAGTGTACTAGATTTCCTGTTTTCGGGATGTTTGCATAGATAAGCTCAATATTATTGTTTTCACCACTTAATGTCTGGTTACAAATAAAATTTAAATAAGAATAAAATATAAGAGGGGAGTACAAATAGTTCCCTTAGATTTCATCTATAGGCAGGCTACAACAGGAAAGGTTTGTGATACAACCTACAAGTTTCTCCACACATTTGGATCAAAGATGGACCATGTGCCCACTGTGATACTAGAACAGCAACAGATTTCAGCAATACCTGAACAGACTGCTTAAAAATAAAGTAGGCAAGATAAGCGCCACAATTGAGGGAAATAAATAAATAATTAAGAGAAAGCAAAAATAGTTTATTACCCATGGATCACCCTTTTTTCACTCACAAATATTCCAAGTTCTGCCAACCACCTAACGCCCCATATACTTCTCACTGAACAAATAATATATGTATAAGTCACATCAACTAGATCTAACAGTGACATTGAAATTATGAAAGAAGGCATATATTTGTATAAGTTAACACGCGATGTGAAGTTTCTTTCTACTCAGGTATCCAGGCGGAAGGAGAAGGGCCCCATCATTCCTAAGCTCCAACCTATCAGTCCTGGAACACAGAATTTTAAAAGACATGTTAAAGTATTAGTGTATTCACTAACATCTGTCTGCATTGCCGAGAGGAAGGCATCGTTTTCCATTGACTGTGCAAAGAGGAAGAAGACGGTGTTCAGCCGCAACAGGAACACCCGCCACACAGAAATGTCTTATGCAAAGTTATGTATTTGTATTCTAATATTTTACATTATTGTCAGAGTGGCACTAGGAAGATTTAATTAGCTCATTGTATTAATAGAAAGGCTTGTATTACTAAAGCTATTGAAGTTGACATACCACTGTGCACCCCAAGTCACCTCCCCATCTACCTACTAGCACATGTACTGAAAATGGCCCCTGTAGGTATGCAAATGTTCAACATGATTTAAGAGAGACACCTTTCCTCGATGCAGATGTAGATCTAATAGTTCATGGTTCATGCATCAGCAATAACGCAGGCTCACTGCAAATTTCTTTTGCAGTGGGCACGACTAGAAATATACTGGAATGTACTGTGAGATTAACAACATGTAGGAAGAATAGTGAACATTTACACAGACCGCAAATATAATTTTGGGGTGGCCCCTGATCTTGGTCAGCTGTGGGATGAGGGGATTCCTCACCCCAGCTGGCCAACAAATACAGCATGCACCATTAATAGCACAACTATTGCAAGGCCTGTTGCTACCTAAGAGAGTTTCAATTGTAGAATGTGCTGCACACACCTCCTCCAAGGACTATTTATCAAGAGTTAAAGAATTTATTGATGCAGATGTATGGAAAAGGAATAGCATTAACTGGTTGTGAGTACACAATGGTTCAAATTGCTTCCACTACACATGATATCATGATATAAAGATAAAGGATGATGATATGTACTATGACCCTAAGTATATTATTGAAAGGGGTGGAAGAAAAGGCAGAAGGGAAAAGGGGAGGATGTAGGCAAACAGAAGAAGGAATATGGATAGGCCCAAATGGAAAGATATGTTTACCAACGATAATGCTTGCTCCCATGGCCCGACTTTTTCTTGGTTCATCATTTGTAGGACGCAATGGAATGATCAAACTCTTTTCCTAATGCTGATACAATGGTAAAATTGGAAAGGGTACTTCCACTGCCCCAGGCCACTTCATTTCCCCACATTAAATGGACTTCATCAACATGCCCTCTTCTCAAAAGTACAAGTACGTGTTGGTTATTGTGTGCATGTTCAGCACAAGGACTGAGTTACCAATCCAAGAACTGCAATGTACAAACTATTGCCAAATGCCTCCTGAAATAGTTCATACCGCGCTTTTAAGTACCTATGCTTTTGGGTTCTGACAATGGACCGGCGTTCATCTCACATGTGATTGAGGGGTTGTGCAAGGGGCTAGGAGCTACACAGAAACTACATGTGTTCCACGAAAAGTACCAAGTGAGAATGGTATCCCAAGCTCATCCTGAAGGGTTGCGCGTGCTACACACAGCAGAGAAAGGAAGAGTGTGTAAGCTGACCCCAATGATACACAACTAAAGACGTCTGGAACATCAAAGCCCCAACCCCTCAGTCTACAAGTTGTGACAACGAGACATCTTTACCTTCTTCATCACTTTGTTTCTAGGTAATAGAAGTGCTTGTTACCTCTCAAATTACTTGAAGATAGGCACTAAAGGTTACTTTTTCTGTTTACAGGTATGATCACTGAGGCTCTGCATTATTCCTCAGCAGACTTTTGAAAAGAGTAAAGGTACAGCAGAAGATAAGACATTCTTCCAACTATTCACACTAGGCACACGTACCAACGATTGGAACAATGCCTCAAAACTTTCAGAACAATGAGAGAAAATGACCATGGGTGCTACTAGCAGTATTGACACCCATTGCTGCCATTATAATGACTACGCTCCTTATAGCGTATTCTGATCACAGTGCTATACCTGAGATACTGCTTAAATGACACAGAGATATTGTACCAAATTGAATAAATAGTGATTGATAAAGATGGGACAGGGGGGCAGTTGACTGGGCAGGATGTTATGTTTGCATACACCGGGCTACAGACACAGAAAACAGCATGTGTTACAATGTCATACCTGTCTCTAAATACGTCAGCTGTGTCCTAATGCGCGATATGCTCTTCAGTCAGCACACCAGGTCCGTAGCAGTTTCACCTCCCGAGAATAGCAGAATTAGCAAAGGGAGAGCAAGGATAGAACAGGGAATGTGAATAACGTAGCACTTATAGAAGTTGTAGAAGTAACAACAATAGGACTACACTAAATGCAAGAATTTTGTTCAAGAATGAACGAGAGGAGGGAATGAAGCAGGGTCTAGTTTTATCATATAAGACTCCCAGGCCCATTCTGCCCACACCTGAAGTATGAGACCCTCATATAGGCCCCACCAGCTAGCATATAGGAATCTGTTAAGTTGACCATACTGTCTCAGTTGTTCATTTAATGTAGTCGGCCCAAAATGCCTCTCTGCTAAAATACAAGTTATTTCTTCTGCAACACACATGAAGCTTCAGCTCTATCCCCAAGCCCCCACTCTCTCCTTGCACAAGATGAGCTCGTCACTTCTCCCACCTATTGAGAGATAGGTAACCACAAAAACACTGAACTCCTCAAGCTAAGAGGAAGTCTTGTAAACTTCCCTGAAGTGACGCAAATCCTGTTCGATAGATGCTCGATTTCGTTATGATTCATGGTCAAACATCAAGTGACCTTTTGGAAAACTTTTTGTAGTGTGGGTGTCACTTCTGTGCTCCTAATATTTCCAAGAAGTGACCAAAGTGCTTCATGAGATCAAAGCACCTAATAATGTCGTGATTTGGTGGTCAATGGTTCATCATTGAAAGAGTATAAAGATCTGCTCCTCAGTCCATTCATCGAACAACCTTGCTGAAATGACCCCTTGGGTCATGGCGCAGGTTTGGTTCCCCTCAGCCATCTATCTAGGATCCTTAGCTGAGGCTATAATGCTTAGTTTGTTTTAAAAATGTTTTCTTCTCTCTCTCCTCTGCAGTAGCTTAGTGTCTTTTGAAATTGTCTCTTTCTCTCTTCTCTGCATTTCCATTGATCTAAAATATATTTGCATTGCATGAGTTTGTTCTTCACTCCAGAAATGTGTCTTTAAATGCCAAGGCTTTGCTAAGACTTCCAGGCTCATTATTGAATTTTAAACTGTTTCTTTTTCACTTAATTTTGGAAGTGGTTTCCTGGCAATAAAGTGCAAACAAACCTGATTCAACTTCTATCGTTTACACATGTATTTTCTCATATTTTGTAGAAGCACCCCCACAAATTAAGCTGCCCTGGTCCAGTGCCCCAGGACCATAAAACTTCCCCCAACAGAAGTTTAGTTGGGCTATAACACTTGATTTCTGTATACATCAACGTTTGGACCCCTTAAATCAGTGTGAATTTCATAAACATCACCACGGGGTCTTCAAACTCGTAGAAGGAGCTTTATCAGGCAACACACTCACATTACCTGCTAATTGAAGAGGAAACAAAACAATGAACAATCCACCTCACCTAGAAATATTTTTACATCTTTGTCCCGTGCTGAAAATAGAAACAGAAGTGCAGCTACTCTCTATTCAGGAGTACGCAAGGTCAGATTGGGGTAGAGGGAAAGCAGCTCAGACCATTGGCACCAGGTTTGTGTGAAAAAAGGCTGCTTTATTGAAACAGCTGCACATCATATAACATAACCCTGGGCCTTAAAAAACTACAAACCTCACTATACAAAAATGTTCACTTATGTTAAGTACTTCTCACCCCTAAATGGCCCTTGTCCCCCCCAACAACTTACTTCTGTAAGTCACTACTTCCTCTAGTGCTTCTCTTCTGCCTGAGTCCTTCAAACACCCTTAGAATTTTACTACAATGCTTAATCTCTAACTAGCTGATTTTCCTAATGAACCTTCAACTTCCTGGCTAGTCCAGGAGTGAGCTTGTCTACCCATTGTCTTTCAGTCTGGATTGCAGCTGTCAACAACAATAAACATTGGTAAACCTTGCCAACTTCTTGACCAGCCGCCCCTGCTTCAAAGTGACAACCTTGCATTGTTACCTCCTTTGCATAACTGTTCCTTATAAAGACAGCACAAAGAAAGGCCAAAATGCGACCTCGCATAGATATCCCCAAGGCCACCTGCTCGAGGGTGGGAGGGAGGGCAAAAATGCTACTGTTCCTAGACTAGCCACCGTGTCACAAAGACAAAATGGTGGCTGGTGACCTAAAATGTATATACCTTGGGCTACAAATGTACAATGTACAAATGTAGTCCAAACTAATGTCTTGAGCCCAAACTCGGAGCAGTCAACAACAATAAACTCGGTAACCATGCCGACTTCTCGGCCAGCAGCCACAGAGAAAAAAGGAGGGGCCTTGATCAGACTTTTTTTGCCTCCCCACACCGCTCACCAACTAATATGCCACACCTTAGCCAGAGCCTCTCTCATGTGTACCCAGTATGATTCCAACCCAAATAAGCCTGGTGGACCCGACCCCACAAAAACAGTCAGCATCATCATACCCAATGCCCAGATGCTCGATTATGGCAAGGTTTGCATTTCCTTATTAATCTTCCTTCTAAACTTATCTATGGCCACTGTCGAGGGGGGCCCATGCCACACCTTCTCGGAAACAAACTCCATCCAAATGACATGACACCTTGACCACTGACGCCGAATCTCATCCAAATCCTCCGTCCGAGCTGACATTACCACCAGACCTTTCTCCAAGACCATGGCATTCTCACCTAGAAGCAACAAGACAGCAGGCCAGCTTACAACCACCAACTACTTGCTCACACATGGTGAAATCTCCCTCCAAGTCATGCCCCGTTCTCCATGCCAGCGCAGGAGCTACATTTTGGAGTCGATGTCCAAATCTTCCCTGCAGCTGGTGTGTCTCATCTATGTTTCCAACCACTTAACGAAAGAAAGCCCCCCATGATCCACAGTGCCAGACTGCGGCCTGCGTGCCAGGCATCGAATCTAAAGAACACAACAAAACAGTTGACAACTACCAAAGAATTAACAGCCCCCCACAACATATCACTGAAAACAGTCTGAAGACCATCTACCCATGTCCATAATAACATCCCTATTGCAACCTCACCACCTGCTTCTATTGCCACACCAATGAGAAATGAATCTGAGCCATAATCTCTTGCATCCATCCCTACTTAGGCTAACGTCTTGAGCCACAAGGTCCATGGTTGAAATGCTGTTACTTTCAATGCTGTTACTGGCCTGCCATCCTTATGCCAAAACACTCTACCCCTTCCCATTCCTTCTGCATTTGTGTAACCCCCAGCTAACTATGGTGCCTCTCCACTGAATAGTACCTACGCAAAATAGCCTTACCCTGCCTCCTCCGATCAGTCCTTGACCTGCATAGCCAAACCTGCAAACCTGCAGGTAAACGGTGTACGTCTTCCCAGAGTACCCCTTGTCCCCTGTTACTCCCTAGTAGTTCAGATTCTTGGAACACACCGAAGAACATCAATACCATCGGAGGGGAGAGCCCACACCGTTTCATCTGGACCCGGCAAATCCTGGAACTTCCAACAGCCTGAAACCGACAGACCTAAAACCTTGGCCAGACCGAAGTGCAATATTTCCTCGTAGACACCGCCAACAACTCTACCACCAGCTGGATCACCCTCTGTTGCCTGTAGTCCAACGCTCAAGCACCCCAGTATGAAAAAATCCAAGCAGCTTCAGTACCTGTGTACCCCATCTGACCGTCGATTGACCACATGCACCACTGACATATTGTCCCTCCTGAACAAATCTCTACTGTGGGCCACTTGATCCACCCAGAACACCAAGTGAAAGAAGACTAAAACCCTATACTGCGCCTGCCTTGCATTCAAACTAGCCCCAATCCTATTCCCTGGACTGGATCCACTCCTTCCTCTCCGGTCGAACCCAGCGAGTCGGACCACGACCATTCCTCTCAGAACCCACAGAGATCAGCTGCAGAGTGCCCCAGGGCTCATCCCTGAACCTCACCCTCTTCAACTTCTACATGGCCCCACTGGCAGCCATAGTCAGGAACCACAGAATCAACATCGTCTCCTAAGCCGATGACACCCAGCTGATCCTCTTCCTCACCAATGAACCCACAGCCACCAGAAACAACTTCCACAACGGGATGAAGGCCGTCACCACCTGGATGAGAGACAGGTGCCTCAACTCAACTTGGACAAGACCAAAATCCTCAGCCTGGGACCCACCTCCTCAGCTTGGGATGACTCCTGGTAGCCCGCCTTGCTAGGAACACCCCCCTCTAGGACCATGCACGAAACCTCAGCATCATCCTGGACTCGTTGCTCACAATGAACCACCAGATCAATGCCATTTCTTCATCATGCTTCCACACGCTTCGCGTGGTTTGAAAGACCTTCAGATGGATCCCCACTGAATCCAGAAGGACGGTCATGCACGCACTCATCAGCAGCATACTCGACTACGACTACGACAATGCACTCTAGGCCGACGTCACCCAGAAGCTCCGCAGGAAACTCCAGAATGTTCAAAATGCTGTAGCTAGAATGGTCCTCATTATCCCCCATCGTAGCCACATCACTAAACATCTGCGAGAACTCCACTGGCACCCAGTCCACAAAAGAGTCACTTTCAAGCTCCTCACACACAACTACAAAGTCCTCCATGACGCAGGACCGGCATATCTTTACTACCGCCTCTCATTCCACGTACCCACCAGACTCCTCCGCTCCACCCACTGGCCCTGGCCACTATCCCACAGATCCCCAAGACCAGAACAGGAAAAAGATCCTTCGCCTACCTCACCGCCTGTAACCTGTAACATCCTGCCTCTCCACATCAGACAAGCCCCATCACTGACCCAATTCAGGAAGAAGCTCAAGACCTGGCTCTTCAACTAAACTCCAGCACACAGACGGATCAGCAGCCCCCCCTCCAGTACCGTGAGACCTTCACTGGTGAGTAGCTGCGCTTTACAAACCCCGATTGATTGATTTGCAGCATCGGAAAAATCTATGCATCCCGTTTGACCCTCTTCTGCTGGCATTCTGATAACTCACTCCAGGCAATTGCCGCATCCTTAAATTGTCTTTGATACCCGCCACCGATCCCAGGTGATGATGTCTCCATGGCAAGGCAGACAGGGACACACCTAATCTCCTACCGAATGTCCTTACCGCTCTTAACACCCTGCCAGCAAAAGCCAACATAGCATCCAATAGCAGCTGCATTGTAACTTTTGTAAATGGGCTTCCGTGGCTCACACATCAATTTCCTTGCCTAAAAACAACTGCACCATACTGGCTCCAACTGTCTTTTCTGGAGCGAACGGCGCATTCAGGTCTCCCATGAGCTCCTGGAAACTTAATAATTACTTTCCTCCGTTCCGTCGTAAGTCAGAGTTTACCCCCCCCCCCCACCCTGCCCCTCTGCCGCCCCACCCCATAGCACACCCTATGCAAGTCGCCACTGAGTGCAGCACATTCTAGAAACAAATCCCTCACCCTCTTAAACTCTTGACGACGGAGGGATTGGGAATTCGAAAATATATCCGCCCTACCCATTGTTGCAAAGGGTGGCTTTACATAGGCAATCCAGGGGATTTCAAGTGCATGATTTTTTGCCACAGCACACCACACGATACGTCCATATCTGTTTCCCACAGAAGAGGCGTTTAAATTAAATCTAATATGATAAGAACCAATACAAAAGTGCACTGCTCTTGTATGCTTGCTATTTTTAGTAGAAGTCTCACAAAACCAGTTGCAAATGGTTTACACTGGCTCTTTTTTCCGGAATCCACTGTTGCACTCTAATAAACGGCTGATTTCAGTATTTGTATTTAGAAAGTTGTATTACACTTGGAAATCTTGCACATTTTGACTTCTGGTGAAAGACACCTATTTATGGAGACTTCTCTTTGCAGCGTTGTGATTGGTCAGTGGGCCTGGCTGTGGTTCCTGTTCCAAGACGAGAAGAGTAGGAGCAGAGATGCGGGACCCGGCAGCAAGGTACGTTTTTTAAATATTGAGTACCCCAACCCCCCCCGCGCAACTCTCACCTGCCTCGCCACCCGCGAGCCATGCCGGCCGACACTGAAGTAACCCCTTTTTACCAACCTCAAAATAGGAAAAGATTACGGAAAAAACAGTGAGCTTCCAAACATATGCTTTCTTGTTTCAGGCAGGGCCTTGATTAAAGGACATAACTCATTAAGATATACGACAAGGATGTAAACTTGTGATCTGCAGGTAACACGAGGATTTATGCAACAAAAACAGTAATCAACTGAGCTATCTACATAAAAAATACAAAGCTGTGATCTGCATGTTGCATGCTGTGCTTTCTAGCAGGCCAAAATGATCCTCTATGCAATTTTATGCTGAGTTGAACCTTTGATTAAATGTATCCAGATTTTTGCAGCAAGTGCATTAACCACCAGAAGCAGAGATTAAATACAGGGTTTCAAGTTTAACGTTTTGCAGTTTGGTATGTATATATCTATATGTATATGAAGAAACAACAATCCTGAATAACTATAGCATGTATATATATATATATATATATATATATATATATATATATATATATATATATATATATATATATATATATATATATATATATATATATATATATATATATATATATATATATATACATGCTTCGCTCCTCTGTAACCATCGTACTGAAGACACACTTCTGACTGGCGACATTTTGGCCTGGCATCAATTAAATGTGTTGTGCTGGGTTAAAATGGTGGTGAAGAAAATAGTGAGTTTTTAGTGGCAGCAAGAAAGTCAAATACATTTTTTATCACAACGTGCATCACCACTGCTTGAGATTAAATAAGCTAAGTGTACATGGATATATAAATGTACGCATGTCCATCAGTGACACATTTTGCAGACTATGACCACGAAATTTTGGCAAAATACGGTAGGACAGGAACGTGTCCAACGAAAGAGATGGGGACATCTCTTAAATTAATCAATTGTTGTTCTGAAATATGACACATCAGAGACCTTCCTAACACATGGTCACCATGAGCGCAGCTGTGTGGAAGGAGGGAAGGAATAAGTTGTGGGATATGCACAGCTGTGTGCAGCCTTCAAAATATGAGACAACGACATTTGGCATTTGGCACCAGGTTTGTGTGAAAAAAGGCTGTTTTATTGAAACAGCTGCACATCATATAACTTAACCCTGGGCCTTAAAAAACTACAACCCTCACTATACAAAAATGTTCACTTATGTTAAGTACTTCTCACCCCTAAATGGCCCTTCTCCCCCACAACAACTTACTTCTGTAAGTCACTACTTCCTCTAGTGCTTCTCTTCTGCCCGAGTCCTTCAAACACCCTTAGAATTTTACTACAATGCTTAATCTCTAACTAGCTGATTTTCCTAATGAACCTTCAACTTCCTGGCTAGTCCAGGAGTGAGCTTGTCTACCCATTGTCTTTCAATCTGGATTGCAGCTGTCAACAACAATAAACATTGGTAAACCTTGCCAACTTCTTGACCAGCCGCCCCTGCTTCAAAGTGACAACCTTGCATTGTTACCTCCTTTGCATAACTGTTCCTTATAAAGACAGCACAAAGAAAGGCCAAAATGCGACCTCGCATAGATATCCCCAAGGCCACCTGCTCGAGGGTGGGAGGGAGGCCAAAAATGCTACTGTTCCTAGACTAGCCACCGTGTCACAAAGACAAAATGGTGGCTGGTGACCTAAAATGTATATACCTTGGGGTACAAATGTACAATGTACAAATGTAGTCCAAACTAATGTCTTGAGCCCAAACTCTGAGCAGTCAACAACAATAAACTCGGTAACCATGCCGACTTCTCGGCCAGCCGCCACAGAGAAAAAAGGAGGGGCCTTGATCAGACTTTTTTTGCCTCCCCACACCGCTCACCAACTAATAATACACACCTTAGCCAGAGCCTCTCTCATGTGTACCCAGTATGATTCCAACCCAAATAAGCCTGGTGGACCCGACCCCACAAAAACAGTCAGCATCATCATACCCAATGCCAAGATGCTCGATTATGGCAACGTTTGCATTTCCTTATTAATCTTCCTTCTAAACGTATCTATGGCCACTGTCGAGGGGGGCCCATGCCACACCTTCTCGGAAACAAACTCCATCCAAATGACATGACACCTTGACCACTGACGCCGAATCTCATCCAAATCCTCCGTCCGAGCTGACATTACCACCAGACCTTTCTCCAAGACCATGGCATTCTCACCTAGAAGCAACAAGACAGCAGGCCAGCTTACAACCACCAACTACTTGCTCAAACATGGTGAAATCTCCCTCCAAGTCATGCCCCGTTCTCCATGCCAGCGCAGGAGCTACATTTTGGAGTCGATGTCCAAATCTTCCCTGCAGCTGGTGTGTCTCATCTATGTTTCCAACCACTTATCGAAAGAAAGCCCCCCATGATCCACAGTGCCAGACTGCGGCCTGCGTGCCAGGCATCGAATCTAAAGAACACAACAAAACAGTTGACAACTACCAAAGAATTAACAGCCCCCCACAACATATCACTGAAAACAGTCTGAAGACCATCTACCCATGTCCATAATAACATCCCTATTGCAACCTCGCCACCTGCTTCTATTGTCACACCAATGAGAAATGAATCTGAGCCATAATCTCTTGCATCCATCCCTACTTAGGCTAACGTCTTGAGCCACAAGGTCAATGGTTGAAATGCTGTTACTTTCAATGCTGTTACTGGCCTGCAATCCTTATGCCAAAACACTGTACCCCTTCCCATTCCTTATGCATTTGTGTAACCACCAGCTAACTATGGTGCCTCTCCACTGAATAGTACCTACGCAAAATAGCTTTACCCTGCCTCCTCCGATCAGTCCTTGACCTGCATAGCCAAACCTGCAAACCTGCAGCTAAATGGTGTACGTCTTCCCAGAGTACCCCTTGTCCCCTGTTACTCCCTAATAGTTCAGATTCTTGGAACACACCGAAGAACATCAATACCATCGGAGGGGAGAGCCCACACCGTTTCATCTGGACCCGGCAAATCCTGGAACTTCCAACAGCCTGAAACCGACAGACCTAAAACCTTGGCCAGACCGAAGTGCAATATTTCCTCGTAGACACCGCCAACAACTCTACCACCAGCTGGATCACCCTCTGTTGCCTGTAGTCCAACGCTCAAGCACCCCAGTATGAAAAAATCCAAGCAGCTTCAGTACCTGTGTACCCCATCTGACCGTCGATTGACCACTTGCACCACTGACATATTGTCCCTCCTGAACAAATCTCTACTGTGGGCCACTTGATCCACCCAGAACACCAAGTGAAAGAAGACTAAAACCCAATTCTGCGCCTGCCTTGCATTCAAACTAGCCCCAATCCTGTTCCCTGGACTGGATCCACTCCTTCCTCTCCGGTCGAACCCAGCGAGGCGGACCACGACCATTCCTCTCAGAACCCACAGGGATCAGCTGCAGAGTGCCCAAGGGCTCATCCCTGAACCTCACCCTCTTCAACTTCTACATGGCCCCACTGGCAGCCATAGTCAGGAACCGCAGAATCAACATTGTCTCCTAAGCCGATGACACCCAGCTGATCCTATTCCTCACCAATGAACCCACAGCCACCAGAAACAACTTCCACAACGGGATGAAGGCCGTCACCACCTGGATGAGAGACAGGTGCCTCAACTCAACTTGGACAAGACCAAAATCCTCAGCCTGGGACCCACCTCCTCAGCTTGGGATGACTCCTGGTAGCCCGCCTTGCTAGGAACACCCCCCTCTAGGACCATGCACGAAACCTCAGCATCATCCTGGACTCGTTGCTCACAATGAACCACTAGATCAATGCCATTTCTTCATCATGCTTCCACACGCTTCGCGTGGTTTGAAAGACCTTCAGATGGATCCCCACTGAATCCAGAAAGACGGTCATGCACGCACTCATCAGCAGCAGACTAGACTACGACTACGACAATGCACTCTAGGCCGACATCACCCAGAAGCTCCGCAGGAAACTCCAGAATGTTCAAAATGCTGTAGCTAGAATGGTCCTCCTTATCCCCCACCGTAGCCACATCACTAAACATCTGCGAGAACTCCACTGGCACCCAGTCCACAAAAGAGTCACTTTCAAGCTCCTCACACACAACTACAAAGTCCTCCATGACGCAGGACCGGCATATCTTTACTACCGCCTCTCATTCCACGTACCCACCAGACACCTCCGCTCCACCCACTGGCCCTGGCCACTATCCCACAGATCCCCAAGACCAGGACAGGAGAAAGATCCTTCGCCTACCTCACCACCTGTAACCTGTAACATCCTGTCTCTCCACATCATACAAGACCCATCGCTGACCCAATTCAGGAAGAAGCTCAAGACCTGGCTCTTCAACTGAACTCCAGCACACAGACAGATCAGCAGCCCCCCCTCCAGTACCTTGAGACCTTCACTGGTGAGTAGCTGCGCTTTACAAACCCTGATTGATTCATTTGCAGCATCGGAAAAATCGATGCATCCCGTTTGACCCTCTTCTGCTGGCATTCTGATAACTCACTCCAGGCAATTGCCGCATCCTTAAATCGTCTTTGATACCCGCAACCGTTCACAGGTGATGATGTCTCCATGGCAAGGCAGACAGGGACACACCTAATCTCCTACCGAATGTCCTTACCGCTCTTAACACCCTGCCAGCAAAAGCCAACATAGCATCCAATAGCAGCTGCATTGTAACTTTTGTAAATGGGCTTTCGTGGCTCACGCATCAATTTCCTTGCCTAAAAACAACTGCACCATGCTGGCTCCAACTGTCTTTTCTGGAGCGAAAGGCGCATTCAGGTCTCCCATGAGCTCCTGGAAACGTAATAATTACTTTCCTCCGTTCCGTCGTAAGTCAGAGTTTACCCCCTCCACCCTGCCCCTCTGCCACCCCACCCCGTAGCACACCCTATGCAAGTCGCCACTGAGTGCAGCATTTTCTAGAAACAAATCCCTCACCCTCTTAAACTCTTGACGACGGAGGGATTGGGAATTAGAAAATATATCCGCCCTACCCATTGTTGCAAAGGGTGGTTTTACATAGGCAATCCAGGGGATTTCAAGTGCATGATTTTTTGCCACAGCACACCACACGATACGTCCATATCTGTTTCCCACAGAAGAGGCGTTTAAATTAAATCTAATATGATAAGAACCAATACAAAAGTGCACTGCTCTTGTATGCTTGCTATTTTTAGTAGAAGTCTCACAAGACCAGTTGCAAATGGTTTAGACTGGCTCTTTTTTCCGGAATCCAATGTTGCACTCTAATAAACGGCTGATTTCAGTATTTGTATTTAGAAAGTTGTATTACACTTGGAAATCTTGCTCATTTTGACTTCTGGTGAAATACACCTATTTATGGAGACTTCTCTTTGCAGCGTTGTGATTGGTCAGTGGGCCTGGCTGTGCTTCCTGTTCCAAGACGAGAAGAGTAGGAGCAGAGATGCGGGACCCGGCAGCAAGGTACGTTTTTTAAATATTGAGTACCCCAACCCCCCCGCGCAACTCTCACCTGCCTCGCCACCCGCGAGCCATGCCGGCCGACACTGAAGTAACCCCTTTTTACCAACCTCAAAATAGGAAAAGATTACGGAAAAAACAGTGAGCTTCCAAACATATGCTTTCTTGTTTCAGGCAAGTCCTTGATTAAAGGACATAACTCATTAAGATATACGACAAGGATGTAAGCTTGTGATCTGCAGGTAACACGAGGATCTATGCAACAAAAACAGTAATCAACTGAGCTATCTACATAAAAAATACAAAGCTGTGATCTGCATGTTGCATGCTGTGCTTTCTAGCAGGCCAAAATGATCCTCTATGCAATTTTATGCTGAGTTGAACCTTTGATTAAATGTATCCAGATTTTTGCAGCAAGTGCATTAACCACCAGAGGTTATTGCCACTTATAATGCCCATGGTTTACTTACTTAAGAGAGAGGCCCCAGTTTCCTGTTTCTCACAATCTGATAATGCAGAGCTGCAAAAAAGTGAGCAATTCATCAGGCACTCTCTTCATTCTTGCCACTAGTGGGTGTTTCTGTCAAATTTGGAAACCAGAATTGCTTTCCAAGGAACATATGCGGGTAGAATGCGGAACCGGGGTTGCCCATAAATTAAGTAATCCAAACAGTGCGTGACATCCTCATGTCCTGTGCCAAGAAAGCAACCACTGCCGGATTGCACTGACATTCCCAGAGAGCACAAGATATTGAACATCCCCTGGTAAACCCTTGGCAACCAACCACTGGCCTCGAACTGAATACCTAAAAGCTGAAAATCATCGGGTGTACCGCAATAAACGAAAAGCAGATATAATGTCGCCCGTGGTCATCCATGCTCCCTGCCAGACTCTTTCCGCGAAAACTATAGGCATGACTACAGATGACCATGACACCGACCTTGCTCTTCTATGATGGAGTCATTAACCAAGTCCCCCCCCGCCATTGTACGTGTTGACTCAACCTGAATGGCCCCTGTCTCATCCTTAGAACCACCCCAATAGGGGACACAGTTAAGTGTGCCATAGGCCAATCTCCACAAGGGCCTGTAATCCTGCGTTCTTGGCTCTCCCCTCTCAACTTATCCCCCACCACCAGCCTATGTGCGTTAACTGATTTCAAGTTGTGCACCCATCGATGCACCCTGGGGCCTTTATAACCCCTTTGAACTCCTTCTACTGGTAGCCTGGCTTCTTCCTTCTTATAGTGTGATAGTCAAAATTCAAACCTATCCATTTTTATTGGTTTATAAGCCTTAGGCCCCTAGGTCCTCATGCCCCCATTCTGCCCTGGAACTCGCCATCAGACTATGCTACTGTGTCCCTGCGGCTAATTGCTGGTGCTACAAACGCCCAGCTGGGTGACTTCTAGAACCACCCACAAGCGTTGGTAAGATGATGTCTGCCGGTGCACTTAGTGCATTCGTGCCAAATATACTATACTTTTCTGCATAGGCCCTTAATCTGATCCCAGCGTGCACCCACCCAACCAATCTGTCCTCTTTCCTGGCTAGTCTCTCCTTTCCTTTACCCCCACCCCTCCCCAGGTGGGATGCCCCTGAAAGGGTCGATAAACAATCAGCAGGCTGCTGGCCATAAAAATCATTGTGTCACATTTTGCTTGCCCCATTGGGTGCCAACACAAGTCATTGTCAACTTCGCCCCATGGCACCATGGGATCTAACACCCTGCTAGCTCGGAGCTGCTCTTTGTCACAGTACCCACTGGCCTAAATGAGACCACCCGCCGTCCAGTTCTCTATAGTCACCGGCACATCCGGCAGTTTGGACAGCTCATAATCTTCTGCCTTAGAAATCCCCTTGGCCCTCAGTTCTCCATGTGCTAGCTTTAGCATCTTTACCTATTCGCCTTTCCATATCTTTTCCTTATGCGCTAGCCTAAGATACGCCCCCAACTGTTTGGACCTCCCCTTGTATGGCAATGTCTTAATCTTCAATTCTTCGCTTTCAATCCCGCCTGCCTTCACCCTGCTATCCGTCTCCCCCATCTTCTCTCCCCCTGCATACCCATACTTGTCTGTGGGTTTACTGGACACCCAGAGTGCTCTTCCACCCTTCCGATTATTTTCCTCCACCAGCCTGAGGTTCCCCTGTTCACTCTCCCCTGGGCATGAGCCCATTGTTACCTTTCACCTCTGTACTTCAGCACCTACTCTTGTGTCCTTCACAAAACAACCATTTCTTAGCCGGGCCTCCCTGCACTCCCAAGGCTCCTTCCCCTCCACCCCAATGGATACCACTTTGGTGGTGTTTGCCCTGCCCCACATTTATAAAAAAAAAGCCCCATTTGTAGGTGGCCGCCTACACTCTCCTGAGGCTCCTTCGCTGCTGAGACTTCTTTACCTCCACACCAATGGACCCCATGGTGGCAGCGTTTTCCCTGCCCGGCATTCACATAGCAACAATTTCTTGGGCGGACCTTCCGGCTCCTTCGCCTCCACACCAATGGACCCCATCTTGGCGTGTTTCCCCATGCCTCGCATTCACATAACAACCATTTCTTTTGAGGGCCTCCCTGCTACATTTCCTTCCCTGGGGCTAAGTTCAGTGCCCTCTTCGGGGCCTACTGCCTCACCATCTATTCCTGTCATGCAGCCAAAACAGGCTATCCTGCCGGTGCCGAGCACCAGCATCCCTAGCACAACTACGTTGGGCGTATCTTCTGCATATTGAGGGGGCGTACCGTGCCCTCCTAACCTCTCCACCGATGCGCGCCGCCGTATCCGGTGTGTCTTGCTGCTGTGGGTTGCACCGAAACCCTCCCACCTGTTTCACCGCCAAGACCACACCAGACCTTGAGGCAGTGATTATGTGGTCCAATGCCTACATCCAGCTGGCTGCACAGGGCCTTGCCTTCTCTTCACCTTGGGGCTGCTGAGCTCTCCTGAGTCCGCCATAGCTGTTGCCCACTTCCCCTGCAAAAGGGAATAAAACGGGCCCAAAGTGCTGGTGACTAGCTCCTAACTGGACTGCAAGACCTCCCAATTTGACCCCCAACTGAGCTTGTCTCCCTCGGGGCTACTCCTGGCACTTTCTGTACTACTGGCCTACTAGCCACCTCTGTCTCTCCTGGCATGGCCTGTAGCCCCCCATCCATAGCCACCTATTGAAAACCCCTCCCGGGTCTAAGGGACCCGCCCATCGCTTACATGCAAGAGGCCTCCTCAATCACTTCGGAGGCCTCGCTCAGCCTGCCTGCATCCCTGCCCAGAGTCACACTCGCTAGGGGCCTGACAGGTCACATTCTAGTAGCGCTCGTGCCGCATGGCCCTCATATAACACATTATGCTGATCACTGGCAGGTTGCTTGGGCACCCAACATGCCCCCTGCACACCCTACCCGCACCTGTGGCTTCTCTCCACATGCAGGAGTGGCCCTGTGAATGTACCTGATGTGCCATTGCCAGAATAAAGTACGTTTTATGCCATAACTTAGCCCTAACCAAGCTGAAATGCTACTAATATCGGCTCAGAAATGCTAATTCAAAAATGCTACTATTCCTATACTAGCCACCGTGTCGCAAAGACAAAATGGTGATTGGTGACCTAAAATGTCCTCAGTATATACCTTGGGCTACTAATGTAGCCCAAACTGACCCAAACCCCAAGCAGTTGTCAGACTGCTCCAATTCCCCAATATTTCCCGGGAGCAGACCTTCCTGCGGTTGGCGGCCCCCCAAGACCCCATTGGCCTCTAGAGCAATTAGGCAGTGCATGATTGCCTCATCTTGAACTAAGTGGCCCATTTAAGGTCACTGGGGTCACTAATGACCACCTCTTAGCCTTCCATACCAAATCAGACAGTAGAGAATACAAACCAGTAACTGTTTATTCATATACACTCAGAGCGGAGCCGAGTCTGTATAGTAGCTCGCTGAAACACACCCACAGTAAAACTTTCCAGGCAGATGCAGCTGGACAGTAAAATACAAAAAATACGTTTTGATTCTCATATCTCACACCACATAATACAACCCAAGGTCGTTTCACCCTGTACCTGCCACCAGACAAGTGGGAGAGGGCCTCTATCTAGTGAGAGAGGTATGCACTAAAATGAACAGTCTATTCAATAGTGAAGCAAAACCTAACATTGCAGAAACGAAACGTAACAGACTTTTTCCCAGAAATAACAAAGGATTAGTTTTGATCATGACTCAAAATGGCGTCTAAATAGAAAATTGTGCCGCGAATGCTAATTTACATAAGGCAATGCACAAGCATGAATATTTCTAACAGTCTGGCCGGTCAGTGTGTGGGATGGTTTTATGGACTTCTGGGCCCCTTTTTACTGCTGATTTTCCCTGATTTTCAAACAAAATTTGCCTGTAGCAAGCTCAAATTCATTCAGTCTTCCATACTGCCCCAGCTTATATACATGAACCACTTTTTAGCTATCTAATTCACTAATGCTCACCACTTTTATTTCAGCGCCCGGGACTAGTTTCTATCCCAGTGCGACCTTGAGTACCAGTTTATCACTAAGACGTGAAGTGAGGTTAAAACTACTGCAGTTATTTTGAGAATTCACGGTACTCTCACCCTTTCAAATTAAATAAGTGCAGGGACATACTACCTTTTACTACCTGTCCATTTAAGACACTGTATCTATCTCATACAAAGGTTGGCAATCTCATCATCCTCCTCCAGTTCTCCTAGCAAGGCCAGATTTTATTTTTTCTTTGTTTTATTTTATTCCTCAGTGAGGCCTACCTCTCATATAGGATAACATTGGGTTACCTGATTATATGTAATAAGTGCTAACTTTTGGTTGAGAGCAGGTAGAAATGTCCTGTTTGGACTCAAATGAATTGTAATTTAAATCCATTTTAATGGTAGTCGGATTTTAGATTACAATTTTGAAAATGCCACTGTTAGAAAGTATGCCAAAAAGTTATCGATGGAATGCTTGGATTAATCTCGGCCATTGGTAATTACTCGTGCCCCATCCCAATCCATAGTTATATTGCACGCCATGTCACCTCAGTTTGGACTCATCTATATGCATATCAGTCTTAACCCTGCTCCAATTGGAACAGTCCAGCCTGAACTGTCAAGCCAGGTTCTTCCTGAACCGGAACACAAGCAACTCAGGACCAGTTTTGCCCTAGTTATGGGCTCATCAGCCGGGTACAGCTTGGTTCCAGTGACACAATGTGCATGGGACCCACTTCTGGGCATACCCATTCCACTTAGTGCAACACATTAAAGTATACCAAAAAGTGATGGATAGAATGCCTAAATTAATCTCAGCCACTGGTAATTACTCTGGGCCGCATCTCAATCCATTCTTATTTTGCACATCATGTAACCTCAGTTTGGACCCAGCTATATGCAAATCAGTCTTGACCCTGCTCTAATTGGAACAGTCCAGCCAGAACTGCCAACCCAGGTCCTCCTTGAAGCGAAACACAAGCAATCCAGGACTGGTTTTGCCTTAGTTATGGGCTCATTAGCCGGGTATAGCTTGGTTCCAGTGACACAGTGTGCACGGGACACACTTCTGGGCATACCTGCCCTGGGCACACTGTGTCACTGGAACCAAGCTAAACTCGACTCAGGGAGAACCTGGCTTGGCAGTTTGGGCTGGACTGTTTCGATTGGAGCATGGTCAAGACTGATTTGCATATAGCTGGGTCTAAACTGAGGTGATACATTATGCAAAAAAACAATGGATTGGGATGTTGCGCAAAGTAATTACCAGTGGCTGAGATTAATGCAAACATTCCATCCATCACTTTTTTGTATACATTAGAAGTTTGGCATTTTCCTGCCGTAAACTTTCTCAGTTCTTCTAGGAGTTTCCAGCTGCCTGGGCCTGTTTACTGCTCTTCCTTCAGAAATGCAGATTGGGACTTGACAGTGAACAATAAGGTCTGAGTGTAGCTGGGAGAAGACCATCTTGCCAGAATAGGAGGGGCAACGCTTTTCCCTGCCCACTTACATCTCAAAGGAGATGCCTCAGCACTCCCAAAAAGAAGTTGACACCAGGCTTTTTTCATCCCAGACATCTTGGGACCTGAGCAGGGAGGAACGAAATTCCAGAACCATCTGTGGGGGAAAACTGCAGTAGTTTCTTCCACTTCAAAGCTGGTCCCACGTATAAATATAAGCCCCCACAGATTATCTCCTTAGCACACTTGCAGACCTGTATACACTACATAAAAAGGTCTGCCCCACTGCCAGAGGTCTGCCCACCTGCCTGAGCCCTGCCCTGTTGTCTGAGAAGGTAGACTGGACCTGCTCCTTTCATCCCAGACTACCTGAAATTAGTCTAAGGTTCAGAAGACAGACCTCTTGTTCAGACTTACAGGGACATAACAAGCTCCAGAGGCCTCCCTGCAACTTTGCAGCTGACCTACTGCAACTGGACCTCCTCGGTCCTGCAACTGGACATACCTGAGTCCAGCTGGCTGTTGCAACATGAGTCCCTGATTCCCAGAGGACCCTTGGGTGGCATCAGAGTGCACAAATCTGAAGAAGAAGGAGAAATTCTGAAGTTTTGGGCTCTTCGTAACAGCAAACAGACCTATGTGATCTTCCCACCTACGACGACCACCAACACTAAGCTCTGGTGGACCTGAATCTTTGCGCTACAATGCAAGATCTTCACTTCTCCATACAGTATCATTAGCTCAATCTGACTGTCAATGCAACGCTTCATCAATGACCATCCGTGACACCCAACAGGACCTTCGCACTACATCAAATGACCTTCTGCCCCACCTGGCCTGCTCTTTGCGCTATAGCAGCAACCATCTACGACACTCTTCCTGCTCATTGCAGCTTCCTCCATGATTAACTGGACTTTTTGTGCTGGACTTTTGAGAACGTACCTTTTGTAGGGGGACTAACATGGTCCCTGTATTTGGCCCACACTCCTACCCGGTCAGTCTAAACTTGTGACTTTCACCCAGTCTCACACGACTAGATTACTGCTTGGGTTTTACAGGTTATTTTGGTTACTTTTTTTGGTTCACCCTGACAAGGATTGTGGCTCTTGCTTGAGAAATGCTCCCCCACTAACGAGCTACCCTATTTATCACATTGGTGTTCAGTAGGTGAATTCAGTACATTAGTTTTTGAAAAGCCATTCAGTGATTTTGTGTAACATAAAATTCCATTATAAATAATTTGATACCAGACGCAACCTCTTTTTAAATTCTCCTTTTATGTTCCTATTGGTAATATTTCACCAAATTAAATTCCTACCACACTTTTTTGCACTTGGGACTTTTTGTTGGTGCACCAGTTATACCTTGCCAGAATGATAATACAAGTGAGTACCATTGAGGGGGGTAAAAATAAACATCTGTTATTCAGTGCCAAGATACCCTTGGGTGAACTTGCGCTTTAAAAAAAACACATTATATTATGTTAGAATGGATGCCAACTGCCTATCGTACTGCACTATGAGGGATCTGAAGAAGTTCTTCAAATAGAGAGGGTTGGCCTTGAAGGGGGGTCCTACTAAGGAGGACCTTGAGGCAGTCCTGTATGCCTTTGAGGACGTGCGCTTGTGGAAGGCTTCAACAGAGAACCAATACAGTGATGAGTCTGTGAATGATGAGGAGGTAGAGAGAAGTTACTTGGCAATAGCCCCAGAGAAAAGAAGGCCAAAAGAGATGGCGTTCCCCGCTTGGATCTCATTCAGGAAGCAGTGTATCCTCTCACACCCTGTCTCATCAAGAGATGAAGGACAGACCAACTGAGAGACACCTGAAGCTGTAGCTAGTCAGACTGGATGAAGAAGAGAAAAAAGCTGAGGCAAAAAGAGCCTTAGCAAAGAAGGAGGCTGAGGCAGAGCACACCCTTGCCAAGGAATGGACTGAGGCCAAAAGGACCAGAGCAGAAAAAGATATTGTGGGCTATGATTTGAATCTAAAGGAGCTGGACCTATTGCTCAAACAAGCCTCAGAGACAGGAGGGTCTACATTCCCCATGACTTGGTGCCTAACTTTACTTTGGGAATTATTTTGATAAGTTGTTTGAGGCCTTTGAGGTTGCCCTAGAAATGTGCAGGTTCCCTGAGAAGGATTGGGGGTGCCAGTTTCTGGTGGCACATTCCCAGTGAAGGAAGGGATGCACTGTTAGCCCCAGAGAAAGGGAAGAGGATGAGGTTTCCACTCATAAGGGATACACTTAGCAAGAAATATTGCTTTACACCTGAAAATGATAGGCAGAATTTTAAGGACAGCAAGAAGTTGCCACAGCACGGGTTGACTTTGTGGACTACATTTGTAAGGTACTGGGTCAAGGGTAGTGAGTTAAACACTTATGAGGGGCTGTAAACTTTGGTTGAAGGAAAGCACATGTAGTATATAGTGCCTAGTACGTGGAACACATTGTGACACAAAAGGGTTAACTAGGTTAGACAATGTTGATGAGTGAAAATGCATGCAGAAAACCAGTGCACCACATTGAGCTTGTGATACTGTATTTCTACATTCCATAGATGCAATGATCTGCCGAGGAGCTCTGTCTATGCTGCCAGACAGTCATGTGAATCATGGGAGTGACATATCATTGAGGTTGTACTAACCCTGAAAGGACTTGCGAGTAGGTTGAAAGACCCAGGGAAGATGTTTGACATGTACCAGTAAGAGCAAAGTATAAATACTGAAAACAGTGCAAGAACCTGTGAGAAGGGAACAGAATGTTGTGTAAGACAGTTTTAGAGTATAAAAAAGATGGGTGCAGGAGGCCTCAGTGAATCTCCCAGATGGAGTCATAGAGATCTGCCGTCACCCTTACCTGCTGTCCCAGGTCACGCCATTCCCAAAGAGAGTGTCAGAGGCCAGCACAAAATTCCCAACGTGCACGGGAGCAGAACGACGCTAATACCCAATACCCCCTAGAGAACTTCCCTGCGAGGGTTAAACACCTCAACAAGTTAGTGCCCTTGGGGGAAAGGGGTTGGGGATAAGAAGAGACAGCCAATGATGGTACTCTGCCACTGTTCTGGTCTCGTCCTTAGTTTCTTCTGACCATAATAGCTGTAAGAAAACATTTACTTAATACTCTGTACATACTTCTTACATGACTCCATGCATACTTTAATTCTCTAAACTCTTACCAGTGTACTTCTGGCGATTGCCTTTCTTCTGTGTGATGTTGTATTAAGTATTCTTACCTCTTGTTCTTATCTTCTTATAGTTTGGCTCCCAGTCGAGAACGATATCAATTGTTTAGCTTGCTCTGATGTAAAGATGGACATTCAGGTAAGTGTACGTTATTTTAATTCTAATTCACTATAAGTATACCCTTAGAAACTCTCACCTCTTATTCTCGAACTGGAACCCAAACTTGTGTCGTATTTGAAATAATAGATTGCCCAAGTATGCTGGTCACTGCCACAATGTAGAACTAAATATTTCTTCCTGCTCTTTTTCTTTTTATTAAATAATTTGAACTAAACTAAAAATGCGGAGTTAAACAATTTAGTGTTGTGACAAGCATGGTTATTAAACATTGCACCAAACGTTTGCCAAACTCTAGTTATCTAATGAGGTGATTCACCAAAACCGCTACATTCATAAGAAAAGAATTAGCGGTGAAAATTCAATAAGCACGTTAACTATGTGCTGGCAAGCCGAAAAGGAAAGAACGCTGTCACACCACGGAGATGAGCGTTTAACTCTCCGGCGGCTTTGGTTCTTTTTTCTCTTCAAAAAACAAACACTCCGGTAACTCGTGAACTCTTTCTATAATACAACGAGAAAGTCCAAGTTGATTTAAAACTAACCTGTGATATGTGTTTTCTCTCTAATATTCCGATGCCTAAAACGACGCCTGCCGAACTACCCTCACTCCAGCTTTCGCGACGGAGCTCAATTCTTCAGCTGCTTCTTTGGAAATTCCTCAGGTGAAGTGCGTGTTTGAACGTTCGCGCGTGCTTCACATACCTGACTTAACTAATGATCAGAAAGGCTAGAGCGCTACTGGAAGGACGAATTGGCAGACATCTTGAGATTCCTAAGATGCCAACTTGTCCTCCAATTTCTTGCACGTTTTGGGGGTTTTGATAAGAAAATACTCGCAATTATAGAATGGTGTGGAGGAAATCTCCTAGGTACCCTGACAGAGAGAGAAAGAGAGAGAGAGAGAGAAAGAGAGAGAATGAAGTGGTCTTCCCAGCATTTGTGGATAGTTAAGTCTCAGGGGGATGAAAGGTATGATTCTACTGCTCTATCCTGATTTACCAGATTATTATGATTGCACCTTTAATTAACTTCATTGCAAGGGTTTTAAGACTGTGCATTTGACCATCACTGGGTGAGCATTTAACCGTACACATATATATATATAGAAGTGTGACTATTTTGCCACTGTTATATATACATTGATGACTCAGCACAACATTATAAATTCCTCCACAGTAATAAGACAAGAAATTCCTCATTTAGCTATCAATAACATGTAGCATAAATGCACAGATTTCTTCATCATTGATTCCTTTATTGACAATTCCTTAAAGACATCTTGCCCCTTGTAGCCAAAGCGTTTCGTCCTTATAGACTTCTTCTGGTCTTCAGTGAGTCTTTCTATTCCCAACAGTAAGAACATTCATATGCAATCACCCAATTCACATGCTTCCGTGTTCAGGCCAAATTGGTATCATGGCAGCGACAGCCTATAATTCTTTCTATCCTGTATTTGGGACTATTGTAGTTCATATCCTCAATGATGAAACATTGTTATGACACCCATTTCAGAGAGTGTTCCTTTGTGTTTTGAAAGGGTATTTGTATTCCCTCAGATATCTGTGCTGTATCGGGCAGGATTCTTCTGAGTAATCGAGCACAGAAGCTCCCATCAGAGTGACAGATGGCAGTGTCGAGGTGCTGAAGCAGGGTGGTTTGTTGTTGCGATGTGGGAGAAGGAGCGTCCTCCACTTGCTTCAGTAGATGCGGGGAGTGTGGGCATGTGGTAGGGTGGTAGAGCAAAGTTTCTCGATGGTTGGTGGAAGTTTGGGTAGTGGTTAATGTAGGTGGGTCTTAGATTGTGTAGAGCCTTGTGTATGTGGGTCAGTAGCTTGAATTGGCTTGCCTTCTGTACGGGGAGCCAGTGGAATTGCTTGAGGTGGGATATTATGTACGCTTATTGCAGAAGGTGGAATACGAGTCAGGCTGAGGTGATCTGTATGATTTTAAGTTTTTGTAGTAGTTGTGCGGGTACTCCTATGTAGAGAGCATTGCTGTAGTCCAGTCGGCTGGTGATGAGGGCCTGTGTCATGGTGTGTCTCGGATGCAGGGGTAGGCAATTAAAGATGTTACATTCCATGCACAGAGTGAGGAAGCAGGTGGAGGAGATGACATTGATCTATGAGTTCATGGTCAATAAACCTTCCAATGTTCCTGGAATGGTCAGAGGGAGTGGGTGCAGCTCCTACATCTGATGGCCACCAGGAGCTGCCGAAGGTCCATACGTCCAGCTTGTCCGTTTTAAAGCTGCAGGCAGTTGTTCTTCATCCAGTTGGTGATGCTTGATGTGCATCTGTGGAAGTTTGCCTGGTGGTGGTGGGGTCATCGGTGAGTGAGAGAATAAGTTGGGTATGGTCGGCCTAAGAAATTATGTTGCGACCATGGGATCTGATGATGCTGGCCTGCGGGGTCATTTATGTGTTGAAGAGCATGGGGCTGAGGGATGAGCCCTGGGGGACACCGCAGAAAATATCCTTGGGTTTGGATGTGAAAGGTGAAAAGCTGAACCTTTGGATTCTTTCGGGTGATGAAGGAGGTGATCCATCTACGCGGGTAACCTTGGATGCCAATGTGAGGGAGTCTTTAAATCAGCATGCGGTGGGATACGGTGTTGAAGACTGCTGTGAGGTCGAGGAGGATCAGAGCTGCTATTACTCCTCGGTCGAGGAGGGTTCAGATGTCATCGGTGGCAGTGATCAGGGCAGTGTGGGTGCTGTGGTTGATGTGGAATCTGGATTGGGAGGCTTCAAGTATCTGGGTTAGCTTCAGGTGTATCGTGAGTCGCTTGTTGATGATCTTTTCCAGTACCTTAGCTGGGAATGGGAGCAGGGAGTTTGGCTGGTAGTTATTGTGCTTGCGGTGGTCGGTGAAGGGTTTTTTGAGTACTGGTCTGACTTCGGCAGGTTTCCAGGTGTCAGAAAATGTTAGAGTGGTGCTAGAAGTGTTGAGCAGGGTGGTGACTTCCTAACCGATCCTTTGGTTTTCAAGCTTGAAGATGTGGTGTAGCCATGCCTCTGTGGGAGCTCCTGAGCGGATGACTTTCATGGTGGAGGTGGTGTCCTGGATAGGGAGGAGGTTTCAGGTGGTCAGTCTGTGGTTCTTGTTGGTTGCGGTGGTTGTGTACCTATGACGTCCGTAGATGTAGTTTGGGGTTTGACGTTTCTGTATATAGTTGCAGTTTTGTTATGGAAGAAGCCAGTGAGGTTGTCGCATAGCTCTTGTGAGAGTGTGATCTTGCCTTTGCTGCCAGCCGGGTACGAGAATTCCTTAACGATGTTAAAAAGTTTCAAGGTGTTGTTAGGGCTGGTTTAAATGTGTGCGGCTAGGGCTGTCTTCTTTGTTGCCCTCAGCAGGTGGTGGTAGAGGTTATGGGAGGTCTTGAAGGCTGTTCTGTCGGAGGTGTCCTTGCTGGCGCACCATCTCCTCTCCAATGTAGTGTTGCTCTTGCACCATGCAAGGTGGTGCAATAGCAACACAAGTCCTAATAGAGATCTATGAAGGCACCCAAAGCCACTTTGTGTGTCCCTGAGTGGCAACATAAATCAGGAGTAAAGCAACGCAGCACAAATCATTGCACATCCTCACTCTGACCACTGAAGGTGTTTCATGGGTGTTGCATAGGTGTTCCCACGCAACTTGCCATTAGCTGACATACCAGAAACATCCTCGGTCTTGAGACCTCGACCAGTGAGGGAGGGCCTGCTGCTACAGCAGCAATCCCTCTCCCTGACAAGGATGCCACCTCAGAACAACTCAAGGAGCTGAGGTCAGAGGTTGACGTCCTCAAGTCCCTGATAGTGAACTTAACAAATATGATCATACTTATAAAATCATATATTCACTACCTTTGCACTCCTGTAATCAGTCAAGCACCTCTCAATAATTCAGCAAACATACTTACAACTATATAAATACCATCTGAACACATACATGAGGCATTACATACTATCTAGTTAAGTAGATAACTACAACATACCAGAAAGACTAAAATGTGGTGGTTTACTTTTGAGCTACATCTGGTCCATTAAATCTAGACATATGCGACATCATCAAACTATACCTCTCAACAGACTTAAAGAAGAAGACTAATAACCAACACCTTTTATGAGCATTTCTAAAACCACACTTTTATTATACATCTTCAGCATTATATCTAAAATTATGTGGCATCATTCAACTATACCTTAGCTCAAACTACAAAAAGAAGCATAATTAACAACACCTTATTTCACCATTCTATCTTAAAACGTATGGCATCATTTAACTTTACCTTCTGTACAAAATAAGAACAGAAACTTAGGGGTCGATTAGGTTGGCGGGCGGATCGCCACCGCCCGTATAGGCCCCTTAATTATTAACACCTTATATGATCATCTTTCAAACAGCACAGATGTGCTACATTTTACCAAACTAACTATAATTATGCAGTATCATTAAACTATACCTTCGTAGAAAGAAGAAAAAATGATGCCTAATAAACTACACCTCATATGATCATCTTTGAAAATACACGTTTGTAGTGCATGTTCATCAATTATGAAAATTAAGAAGCTTCATTCAGCTATACATTTGAACAGACTTAAAAATATATATATTACTGTACAAACTGTTTTTTAAACAAACTTCAAGTGCAATAAAAATAATCCCAATATACATCTCTACATTTAATAATATAGTTCAAACAACACAGTTTTAGAATAATGTTGAATCTATTTTAAATAAACCTCCAAAATATATAACTAAACTTTTAAATAAATCTGTTGAATGTAAAATTTCACACACTCAGACAGGCATTTCTTTTACACACAGAGAATCTAGATCACCACACTCTCCAAGGTAAAACCAGTAATGGCAAGAATTCCCTCTATTTTGCCATACAAATACACATAAGCAACAAATCAGATTGCTTCCCAGAGATTTTCAAATTGAAAAACACATTTCCATAGGTCCTACATAAGAACACTTTTCAACTGACATCTTCACCCTTCTGCTTAAGGCCAGTTTCCATAGCAACAGCTCATGCAACACTCAACTTAACTGTCAGGTCAAAAGTTCACCACAGAATGTTGCAAATAAGAACAACTAGTGTGGTTGCTTTTGCAAAACATGCCGTTATCCTTTCTTCTGTACCTTTCAAACATTTTTTACTAACCAATAAAAAACGTGCTTTTTAAACAAAGTAAAATGCACCCTATATTTGTATGTAGAATCTTCTTAAACAACCAATCAAATCTCTACTTTCTTAAAAACAGCATCTGCTCCACCATTTTAGATATCTCTCATTCTACCAACTTCCTACCTCACCTACAGACACCTTTTCATTACCTACAGAGATCCCTTCAAGATGCTTTCAGTGTGGATTGTTGGGCACAGCTATGTATTCTGGTGCAAAAGGTATGCTGAAAGCAGAGTTATTGACAAAGACCTATCTTTGCAAAATGTAGACATTAAATAAATTGGACAGGGAGGATTAAAGTGGCACCAATTGATGCCATTGGTTAAAATCTTTTTGCATCTCCCACCCCCTGACCTCATAATTGTGCACTGTGTTGGCAATGACCTAGGCACATTGACTGGGGTAGGTCTGGAAATGCTAATGAAGGACACCTTTGCCCAATTCATGTTTCTTTTCCCTCCAAACTGCCTTTGTATTCTCTAGCATATGTCAAGGACAGGAGGAAGTGCTCCAATCAATTTTGTCCACAGATTGAGAAAGCTAGAAAAAATGTCAATAAAGCAGTTTCTGCTTACCTCAGAGACCATACAATGGGCTCCATATATAACAACAATCTACGTTTCCATATGGAGGGCATCTACAGGAGTGACGGAGTACACTTCACTGATGAAGGGAACAGAGTGTTTCTCAACAACCTAAAGCTCTGCATCGGCACTTACATGTAGCTGCAAGAAACTCATAATAAACACAAGGGCTCTTTTTAGAGCCACCCAATAACCCAACATATAACCTAGGTTTATATAAAGAAAAATCTTAATTATTTTTGCTAGGAGTCACGCACACAGCGCGACTTGGAGCAGCACACCCATTGCGTTCACACTAGGGGCCGCGCTGAGCGCCGTGCACCCCTTCGCGTTCACACCAGGGGCCCGCGCTGGGAGCCGCACACCCCTTCGCGTTCACACCAGGCGTCCACCTTTATTAATTTACATTCACCCCGGGGACCCCATCCTCCGGGGCCTGGCATGTCCGTTGGGGACTGTGGGTGGAGCTCCAATGCCCCCACGGTCCCGCTGGCTCCCTGCTTCCTGCGGGAGCCCGCATTGATTTTCCACACGGGGAGCTGCTAACATGCAGCTACCCATGTGGATAAGCAATAGGCTTTTGATTTTGGAAGTGAGAGCAGGTTTCCTATCCCACCCTGCCATAGCAAACAGCAGTGTCCCAGGGTTGGGCACCCCGGGACACTGCACCAGCCGGCCCTGGGGGTTGGTGGTCCCAAGGGCCATCGAGGGCGCCAGGAGGGGGGTCTTGCGGCCCCCTCCCAGCTAGTGCAAAGCCCTGGGGAGGTGGTGGTCCCCGGGGCTCGGTGGTCTGTAAAGGACCCCCGGATTTACATGATTAGTGCCCCGGTAAGGTGGCGGTCCCGGGGCGTGTGGGAGTGCTTGAGCCCCCCCATACAGGTTTAATATATATTCAAATAAGGAAGCCCCAGGGGGTGGCGGCCCCCGGGGCTCTGGGGGGTCTGGATGCCCCCCACAAATATTTGAGAAAAGCCCCGGGGTGGTGGTCCCCAGGGCTTGGGGGACCGTTGGAGGCCCCCCCACAAATTAAGCAAGCCATGGGGGTGGCAATCCCCGGGGCTGTGGGATTACCGCGTGCCCTCCCGCATATTATCAACAGCCTCGGGGAGGTGGCAGTCCCCGGGGCTGCGGGGGCCCCCGCGGGCCCCTAAAATGACACAATTTAAATTAGGACAATGCCCCAGGGACCTGGCCCTCCTGGGGGCTCATACAAAACGAAGCGCGGGAGCTCGCGCTTCGTTTATTAAAAATAATTTCGATGGGATTCTCTCCAATGCAATGTCCGCTGAAATTATGAAAAAAAAATGCTTTTTGTGGCTCTGGGGTTCCTTCTGGGACACCCTAAGCAGGCCTGGGGGTCAGGGTGTTTCTACCCTGCCCCCTTTTCTTGTTTTTCATCATTGTTTTTACTGTTTTCTTGTGACTCGGTTCTACCGAGTCATAAGATGGCTGCCAACACTTCTTGGTTTGCAGTGTTGGCAGCCAATCACAGAGAAGCTCGTGGTCGGGAGCGTTTGTGAATCCACCGCATCCCTAGATATCGAAACCTTTATTTAGGAAAAAAAATGCTTTTCCTATGGAAAATAGGTCCTAACTATAACTACCTACTGGCGACCGCCAGTATAGTATAGTTGTGTTTTGGCGGAGTGATTGGATTAGTACATAATATTGGCTGGGTGATTGGAGGAGTGCATGGGTAGTGACAGGGTGATTGCTGGATTGCATGAGTACTACCTGGATCATTTGAGGAGTGAATCAGTAGTGTATAGGTGGTTAGAGAACTGCATGCATAGTGCACATGTGATTGTAGCATTGCATGTGTTACTTCCTGTGTCATTGCATGAGTACATGGATAAAAACAAAATACCTAGAGTGCTGCAACGAGACTGCATACTGAATTTATAAGTGCTTAAGTTCTGGCATAGTGATTGGATAAGGACATGGGACAGGCAGGGTAATTGGACGAGTGCATAGGTAGTAACATGGAGATTACTAAACTGTATAGGCAGCACTCAAAGGATTGTAGAAGTGTATGAGTTAGTGCCTCAGTAATTGCATGAGTACATGGGTACTGACTGGATGATTGGAATACTGCAAGGAGAATGCATGGTGAAATTCTAAGTAATTGGGTTTTGGCGGAGTGATTGGATTAGTACATGTTAGTGGCTGGGGGATTGGATGAGTGCACAGGAGTGACCGTGTGATTTCTGGACTGCATGTGTACTCTCTGGTTCATAGGAGGAGTGAATTAATAGTTGGTTACAGGACTGCATGAATAGTGCACATCTGATTGTACCACTGCATGTGTTAGTCCCTCGGTCATTGCATGAGTACATGCATAACAACAGAATACCTAGAGTGCTGAAAGGAGAGTGCATGGTGAATTTATAACTGCTTGGGTTGTGACAGAGTGATTGGATTAGTACATGGTACTGGCTGGATGATTGCAGGAGTGCACAGAGAGTGACAGTGTGATTGCTGGACTGCATGGGTACTACCTGGGTAATTGGAGGAGTGAATCAGTAGTGTGGAGGTGGTTAGGGGACTGCATAGATAGTGCACATTTGATTGTAGCACTGCATGGCTTAATGCCTGAGTCATTGTACAAGTACATGGATAGTGACTGGATACCTAGAGTGCTGCAAGTTGTCAGCATGGTGAATTTATAAGTGCTTGGGTTTTGCCGCAGTGATTAGATGAGGACATGGTAGTGTGGAGGTGGTTAAGGCGTGGAAATGAGCCTTTTTAGGGGCCCACTGGTGCAGGGTTCACCCTTATCTGTCCACGGGTCCTTAAACCAACAAAGAAGAAATTGGCGCTGAAGCTGAAATATCAAACAACAAATGTATTCATCACTCATGAGTGGGACTACATCAATACAGAGCCCTCAGGAACTATATGAGGTAGTAGATAGAAGCCACAGAACACAGGCCTTATATACAGCTTTTTCTGCACTGTAAGCATTGAGACTCAAAGGGGAGGCACAGGCATACACAGGAATATCTATTGACAGATATGGTCGGACAGGAATCACTTAGCCAGCAGAGTGGGATGGGAAACCAGAACTGCTAACATCAGTTAAAAAAGCCTGACAGTTACAGACAGATGCATTCTAGCAGCTACAGGCCTTTCTGAGCATACATTGCTCTGGCTCAGTGCGGAAGGAGTTAACTATAGTTGATGACTCAAGCAGAATAAAAAAGCAGGCAACTGTAAAGACGGAAGAAGCACATGGCTAGCACGTGGCTAACTAAAATGGCTGAGTATATGAGATAAAGGTGCACTCCTGGATAGTCGAATAGGTAAAACAAGCCTATAATAAGTTAATAATGGGTGCTGTGGTACAGAATCCGCTGTCACGTAACGGATTGTTAGACATGAAAAAGTATTTTAGCAGGAACGCCTGCTGTGTACCACAGACTGTTCACTTGTTTGTAACAAACAAACCACTGTTCAACCATACATAAACAATAATGAATCAAAACAGTAAGAGCTCTGAGTATAAATGAAATTAATATTCAAATTTAACATTACAGAAACCTTGATAACATGTCCATCTAAACATTGCATTAAATTATATGCTATTACAAAACATTAATAATCCTTAATGTTGTGAGCATGTTCCATGAAAAGCTCCCAATAATGTAATGATGATTGAATTCTTCATCTGTTTAGGAGGAAACGGCCCGATGCATTTCGGGATTGTAAATCCCTTCGTCAGGGGAAAACCTAAAATGAATGTATTAAGGGATTATACATATATACAATAGCTCTAAAGGTGGGCCATTTTAACACTGCAGCTTATATCAACATGCTGTAAGTGATTGATGACATAAACAATGATTAGCAACGTGTGATCAGCTTTAGATAAGTGTAATTAGAACCAAGCGTTGAGTGAGAAAAACAGCTCGTGAGAAGAAATGATATATTAAAGACCCAGGATAGTGTCACGGTTGTGGAGAAGAGAGATGGTGGAGTTATTGGAATAGAAGAGATATATGGTATTGTCGATAACGATGAAATAAAATAAGAAACAAAGCTCACCGAGACTTATACGGGAAAAAGATTCAATACAGGGTGAAAATTACTAGGAAAGCGGAACTCAGTGGGGTATTAGCGAGGAGAGAATAGACATCCGTATACACGTTAGAGTAAGAAACTAGGTGTAAAGTAGCGACGCTCACCTCGAATGAGATGACAAGTACATAATAGCTGGACAGAATTTCTCGTGTGCGGACAGGGAACCAACCCTTCGCAAAAAGCTGTGTGAATAAAGTAAAAGACTGTGTGTGAAAACTAAGTACAAAGTAAAGCGTTGCTCATAAGGAACCAATAGCAGACAAAAAGTAGAGTTCTTACCAAGTGAAAAACCAGGCAAGTATGGCAAGGCGTAGTCAAATGAAACGTAGGCTAGAGATTTCAGAATGTTCAGCGTGTCAGGATAATGGAGACGCGGACTGAAGAGAAACGTACCGGAAATACCTGGTGCTAGGGGGCTCACGTGATAAACATGATGAAAATGGAAGAGATACTAACAAAGGCTATCGAGTGAAACTGCTCGGAGAGCGAAAGAAAAGATACGAGAAATGATGAAAAAATACCAAAAATAGCTGAAATATCTGCACAGGAAATGGGTGAAGGTGCGATCTGAATAAAAAATATGAAAGTAACTAGCTGACCAAGATGAATGAAACAAGAAGCGGGGAACCTGAAATAAGGGAAAAAAACGTCCAGTGATGTATAAATAAATGCTGAGAAGAACGGGGGGAAAAGGATATAACGATAAAAGAATACTGGACAAGGAGAATGAAAGTAAAATGGAAAAAAACTAACTGGTTTAAAAAAAGAAAGGAAAAATCAGGGTAATACCTGAAAAGAAACGTAAAGAAGTGCGTTAGTGGTGGAAGAAAGGAAAACACATGCAAACTACAAAAAGGCGGCATGCTTATAGTGCGTATAGTTCCATTAGATATAAAAAATGTAATGTGAATATATAAAACTCCAATGAACAAAATATAGGTGATAAAAAGACACAATGGAGCCAATGCTCATCAGATCCCAATAAACATGAACAATATGGTATAAATGCATCGATCACCAATGGACTAAATGTAAGTAGCAAGAAAATGCAATAAAGCCAATGTTGATCAGATCACCCTAAGGATCAATATGATATTATACATGCGTGGGGTCATGAAAGTAGTAACACAGAGGATCAATTGTAAACTACGTGATGTTAATAAAGAAGTAAAAGGAAACAGCTAAGATCCATGTGGTCATTGAGCCCTGATGGCATCAATCTCTCTTTGAAGAAGTTTTTTGGTGATATCCATGCCTGGGCATGGATTGACTGTCTCCACAATCTGAAACACAGTCGACATGAGTTACTGCAACAGCATACCAGACAACAATCAGACAGATTGGTTTTCGTCTCCAAATACTCCACAGTATCTAAACTGATTCAGAAGACTATCAATTCCAGATGGGAAATGCTTGAACAGGAAAGCGACTTCAATGGTATATTTGCTATGAAACCGTTGTATGCATACACACGCGGCAATAACCTGAGAGCATTATTATCTTCTACTACACATACCAAGATAACTACCCAGTATAAAGGAACTATGAAATGCAACAATTGCATCCACTGTAATAATGTGATTAGTGGCAACGTTCTGACTCATCCATTAACTGGTAAACAAATTAATCTTCAACATTCTAGTGACTGCAACACAATGAATGTCATATACTGCATAAAATGCCCTTGCGGCAAGGCCTACATTGGAAAAACGGAAAGAAAAATCAAGATCCGGATAACAGAACACAAAAGCAAAATTAGAAATCGCAGCTCCACGTCTTCCTTAGCAACACACTGGGACCAATCAAGACACATCACATCACAACTTAGGTTTCAGATTGTGGAGACAGTCAATCCATGCCCAGACATAGATATCACCATAAAACTTCTTCAAAGAGAGATTTACTGGATCAAACAGCTGAACACCATGATGCCATCAGGGCTCAATGACCGCATGGATCTTAGCTGTTTCCTTTGATTTCTTTATTAACATCACGTAGTTTACAATTGATCCTCTGTATTACTACTTTCATGACCCCACACATGTATAATATCATATTGATCCTTAGGATGATTTGATCAACATTAGCTTTATTGCATTTTCTTGCTACTTACATTTAGTCCATTGGTGATCAATGCATTTATACCATATTGTTCATATTTATTGGGATCTGATCAGCATTGGCTCCATTGTCACCTATATTTTGTTCATTGGATTGTTATATATTCACATTACATTGTTTATATCTAATGGAACTATACGCACTATAAGCATGCCACCTTTTTGTAGTTTGCATGTGTTTTCCTTTCTTCCACCACTAACGCACTTCTTTAAGTTTCTTTTCAGGTATTACCCTCATTTTTCCTTTCTTTTTTCAAACCAGTTAGTTTTTTTCCATTTTACTTTCATTCTCCTTGTCCAGTATTCTTTTCTCGTTATATCCTTTTTTCCCCCGTTCTTCTCAGCATTTATTTATACATCACCGGACGTTTTTTTCCCTTATTTCAGGTTCCCCGCTTCTTGTTTCATTCATCTTGGTCAGCTAGTTACTTTCATATTTTTTATTCACATCGCAACTTCACCCATTTCCTGTGCAGATATTTCAGCTATTTTTGGTATTTTTTCATCATTTCCCATATCTTTTCTTTCGCTCTCCGAGCAGTTTCACTAGATAGCCTTCGTTAGTATCTCTTCCATTTTCATCACATTTATCATGTGAGCCCCCTAGCACCAGGTATTTCCGGTACGTTTCTCTTCAGTTCCGCGTCTCCATTATCCTGACACGCTGAACATTCTGAAATCTCTAGCCTATGTGTCTTTTGACTACGCCTTGCCATACTAGCCTGTTTTTTCACTTGGTAAGAACTCTACTTTTTGTCTGCTATTGGTTCCTTATGAGCAACGCTTTACTTTATACTTAGTTTTCACACGCAGTTGTTTACTTTATTCACACAGCTTTGAAAAGAAGCGTTGGTTCCCTGTCCGCACACGAGAAATTCTGTCCAGCTATTATCTACTTGTCTTCTCATTCGAGGTGAGCGTCGCTACTTTACACCTAGTTTCTTACTCTAACGTGTATACGGATGTCTATTCTCTCCTCGCTAATACCCCACTGAGTTCCGCTTTCCTAGTAATTTTCACCCTGTATTGAATCTTTTTCCCGTATAAGTCTCGGTGAGCTTTGTTTCTTATTTTATTTCATCGTTATCAACAATACCAGATATCTCTTCTATTCCAATAACTCCACCATCTCTCTCCTCCACAACCGTGACACCATCCTGGGTCTTTAATATATCATTTCTTCTCACGGGCTGTTTTTCTCACTCAACGCTTGGTTCTAATTACACCTATCTAAAGCTGATCACACGTTGCTAATCATTGTTTATGTCATCAATCACTTACAGCATGTTGATATAAGCTGCAGTGTTAAAATGGCCCACCTTTAGAGCTATTGTATATATGTATAATCCCTTAATACATTCATTTTAGGTTTGCCCCTGATGAAGGGATTTACAATCCCGAAATGCATCTGGCCGTTTCCTCCTAAACAGATGAAGAATTCAATCATCATTACATTATTGGGAACTTTTCATGGAATATGCTCACAACATTAAGGATTAATAATGTTTTGTAATAGCATATAATTTAATGCAACGTTTAGATGGACATGTTATCAAGGTTTCTGTAATGTTAAATTTGAATATTAATTTCATTTATACTCAGAGCTCTTACTGTTTTGATTCATTATTGTTTATGCATGGTTAAACAGTGGTTTGTTTGTTACAAACAAGTGAACAGAGCGTGGTACACAGCAGGCATTCCTGCTATAATACTTTTTCTTAACTAAAATGGCTGCCACAACCAAAATGGCTTCAGCTCATGCTAACAGCGATTTCTGACGATTTCCCACAGACACCCTTTTAGCATGAGCTGAAGACATCTTTATAATTTAGAAGGGACATGGAAGATATCTTGCACATCTATACGCATCATATTATTGATCTCCTGATCTATTACTAGTTGAGCATTTATATTTTTAGCATTTTTCTTGACAGGTGTGCATGAAGTACAGGTGGAAACACAAAGAAAACAGAGCTTCAGGCCACAATGTATACATAAACAGCAGATGAAGAGGATCGCAATAAATATACATAGAACTGTTAACAGTTTCCAGCCCCAGGTAGTAATCATTGTCCAAAGCCAGCCAGTCCAAGTCCAAGTTCCTGAATCCTGATGGATTTCAGTGGCTATTTTATGCAGCTCAGAAATTGCTTCGAAAACTGAAGGGGCATGGTCAGGGATATAGACACAACAACTGCTCCCAATGATGCGGCTTGCTCCACCACGGTCCGCGAGGACAACATCGAGCACCATCCGGTTTTGGAGTGCCACAATTCTCCCAATTTGTAGTTCTTCTGTGATGTTCCCAAGTGCCATAGCTGTCTGATTGGTTACAGCCTCTACAACACGTGTCAACGGGCTGATCTTTCTGCTGTTTAAGGTGGCACCAACAAAGAAGACCAGTCCCAAATTGAAGTCAACATACTTTTGTAGTGTAGTATCAGTTTGATCCACCTCATCATGATATATTGTCCTCTTAAATCTGTTTTTAGAAATGTCATTAAATAGTTTATAGTCTTTATGATAGGATGCAGGTGCCAAAAACACAGGTGGTAGCAAAAAGAACACAAAACAAGTTCCGGACCAACCAATGGGTAAATGATAGTATCCCTTATTTCCACATATAAAATCGGTATTGTGCAATGAAGTAAAACTGCTGTTATTTACTCCAGTAAAATTTAACACCAGAGTACAATCACTTTTCCCCACAGGAATACTACCAACACTGTATACAAACAGGTCTGCTCGAGCTTTAGCAACAGCTATAACAAAGGGTCCATTACCCTTGGCAGTTCGAGTGTTTGGGAGAACATAATGTGTGGAGGAATTTCCTCGGCGATACTCCTCCATTTTCTATACAGTTCCTTTGCCCTGTGGATCTTCTTCCTCATCAGGGTAACAGGCTCTGTTTAGCTGAAAGTTCAGTCTTCCTACGCCAAAGTCAGTGATGTTAGCAACATGAGTAGCCCATAGCAGCGCAAACCAGGCTCTAAAGTAGCCGTTGTGTGAAAATGGCAGAGGAATAAAAGGCGTTCCTCCCTTCTTCTGATGAGCTGGCATCATTCCACACACCCAACAGTTGGTAATGTTCGTAGCATTATGGGTGTGATGTAACATTTGGATGAATGTGTTGTTGAGATAAGACTGTCTATGTTTCTGCTCATGATAAGGGAGGGTGAAGTAGTGGTGCTCAATGGGGACAGGAGTACTAGCAGTCAGTAGATTTCGAGCAGGAGCTACTCCCTCTGCAACCCATGTTATCGTATCAATGATGATAACAATGGAAGTAAGCCCAATAATGAACACAGCCTTTTGATCACAGACTCTCGTAGCAGTTGACTTCTTCTCCGTAGGCATATCCATCTTGACGTTGAACAACAAAGCAGATATCACACTAAGGTCCTAGGCAGACGTTGGTTTCTTCACTGAGGTTGAGACGGGTATCACTATTAGGGTTCCCCCCTTTGCTCCTCAGTCTTTCACTAACCCAGGACAGTGACTCAACCAGTCTTTTTCAACAATTAGGTCTCTCTCTTCCAGGGTCGCAGCTGATATCGAGATGTACCAGGGATCGTGTGGTCCGGGAAGACTTCCTCAGGTCCTTCAAGTGTCGCAGCTTGGCCTTTCTCGGTGTCCAGGATATCGCGGTGATCTTTAAGTGCAGTAGGTTCCACCAGGGTGGATGGCACCTTCTTACAGTTTGTGGAATGGACCCAGTTCTTCCGGTTGGCCACTCGGACTGCAGTTCTGATCGCCCTAAGAACTTGCTCAAGTCCATGCCAACGAGGTTCTAGGCTGCTCGACCTTTGAAACACCTTCACTATCACCCGGTCACCGGGCCACAGATCATGACCATCACCTTGCGACCAGTCAGGAAGAGCCTCTCGGACCTGTTGATACATAGGAAGCAAGCTGTCAGTCAACTGAGACAAATAGTTGTTCATCAATACATAAGGTACATCGTGTATAGGGCGTGGCTTAGGAATTCCCCAAATATTCATTGGCCTTCCAAATACCACCTCATACGGTGTGAGGCCAGATCGTGTATGTGGTATCTATCTGATGGACAATAAGGCCAAGAGCAGTGTATCAGGCCATTTCAAAGATGTGGAAGCCTGTATTTTGGCAAGTTTCAGTTTTAGCGTGGACTTGTAGCGCTTCACCAGCTCTGCTGATTGTGGGTGGAAAGCAGCATGGAACTTCTGCTTAATTCTCATTCCTTTCATAAGATACTCAACAACTTGCCCAATGAAATAGGGACCGTTGTCACTCCACAAAACTCTGCAAACGCCGAATCTGGGGAAAAACTCCTTTAGGAGCACCTTTGCTGTAGTAAGAGCTGTATTATCTTTCGTAGCGTATGTCTCTATCCATTTACTAAAGGCACAGACCGCTACTAGAACATACTTCAGGTTATCACAGCGTTCCAGCTGAATATAATAAATTTTCAGAACCTCAAAACGTGCAGTTGGTATTGCAAACCCTGCTGTTGGAGTTTGTGTTCCCTTTCCAGGATTATACTGGAGACAAATCAAACAAGACTGGACTATCTTTTTAGCTGTGCCGGCAATATCTGGATGATCCCAAACTTGCATAAGTAACTTTGCCATTGAGGATGCTCCAGCATGTGCCGGCCCATGTGCCATGTGAATCATGGGGTGTAAATAGGCTGTGGGTAATTTCTACCTAGTCATATCTTTATTCCTCCAACAGCCCTCATCATCCAGTGTTCCCTCCTTGGACTATTGGTCCAGTTCATCAGCAAAGGCAGATCGCTGCATGTCCAGCACCTCTTGCCTGACGTCATGCCAACGTTCAGCCTGTGACTTGACCACATACATAGATGTAGTACTTCGCTGCATTGCAGTCTCACGAGCTGTACAGTCTGCAAAGGCATTCCCTGCTCCTATTTTGTCGGTTAGTTTCTTGTGGGCACTACACTTAACAATTGCTACTTTCTTAGGATATGTCAAGGCAGTAAGGAGATTATGTACTAATTCCCCATGCACTATTTGTGTCCCGTGTGATGCAAGGAAGCCTCTCTCTTTCCAGAATTGCCCAAAGTCATGAGCCACTCCAAAAGCATACCGGCTTTCGGTGTAGATGTTAACAGACAGGTCTGTGCTAAGTTCACATGCTCTTGTTGATGCTATCAAATCAGCTGCCTGAGCTGACTTCTGTGGGATGCGAGTTGTCTCAACTACCGTCTGAAGTGTTGTAATTGCATAAGCAGCTGATGTCGTGCCATCGGGTAACTTCAAGCAAGACCTGTCAACCCACAATTCCCCATCAACTTCAGAAAGGGGCGTATCATGTAGGTCAACTCGACCCTTTGTTCTTAAGTAAGGAATATACAATCATGAGACTCTTGTGACTGAGCAGCTGGGAATGGCAATAGGCAGCAATCAAAGTTACCACTGGGGGTGCTGTTATAATCTTTGCACTCACCCGGTTGACGTGGGCTGTCCAGCCACCCAGCTGTAGATCAATACCGCCTCCGGTTTCTACTTAAAGGTCGGGCCTCATCTGCTTCGCGACCTCAAATCCTCTGTGTCACAACTCTTTCCAGTACCGGCGCGGTAGCCAGTCCACGTCTCCAGCACTCGCCATCAGGTTAAGCCCTGGGGAAGGCAGCTGGTCCCCAAACCAAGCCGTGCAGTCGGCGTACGGTCCTCCGCGGCTCACGATGGCGACACTGCGCCCGATGGTCGTCGCTGCCTTCACCGCTGCGCTGGATCGCTTATCATGTCCACAACCCCTCCTGCTTTATGAGGTATGATCTCTGTGCGACTCTCTTTATGTTGGGGCTATTATTTTAGGGCAGGATGCCTCAGGATGATTAAAATATCGGGCCGCTGCGAGGAACACGGCAAGGCACATCTAACCGGCCATGCTGCCAAGCCACGCCCCAACTATTATGGGATTGTTCTTTCAAAATGTATGGATTATGTGTTGCATTTATTTTACGTGATGGATTGAGTTTGTTCTTTGATTTTTTGGTTGGCAAGGTTTACAGTTTTCATATAAATAATGTATATATTATTTTATTATTTCAATCTTATTTAATATTGGAGTTTTAATTAATGTTTAGACTGATGTAATAAAATTATTTATTATTTATAACAAAAATCATTTGTCATCTAGGTTTAGGTTTTTAACAGTTTATTGGAACGTTTGTAGGTTATTATTTATTTTGTAATATGCTTTTGCCCATTATTTACACTTAAACTACTCTTTTGTTGTTTATTATGATTTTGACTTTCAATTGTAGCATGTCGTACATTCTTTTGGTTTGTTTGCTAAGTTTAGGTGCAATTTGGTAACATATTGCTCCATTCATTACTGTTGGTAGCTTTGCTGTTTTTGTAATGCTTCTATACATTGATAGAGTGTAGGTTGGGTTCTGTCTAATGTGGATTTGAAGGCATTGTGACATCCTCCACTGTGTTGTTTGTTTGGCTTCCTGTGCCAAGGTGCTGTCATAGACATTCCACCATGGCATCTGAAATTTGGGTTGGCGCCTGTGTCTGGGATGATGCAGTCTGCCGACCCAAGTGTCTTCTAAATAATCCATCAGGGGTGCTTAGTCTGTCTGTTATGTTGAAAGAAAGGGTTTACTATTAGAAATTGTAGTTGTTAGATACCTCTGTAACGGTGTGCAGACAGAAAATTCAGTAAAAAATATCGAGTTGCACAAATATCAAGTATTAAATATCATGGTTCAGAAATATCGACAGCAAGAATATCGTGGTCAAGAATATCGACTTAAGGTAACTAATATCGATATAAAAAATATCAAAGTGTTTATTATCGTTTGCAAAAATATGGTTGTTAAAAATATCGATTTTTTTAATTAATGTTATGTATTTTAGTATATATTTTATATGTATGTGATGTATGTTTTTTGTATAAGAAATGTTTGTATTTTTAATATATGCGTTACATTTTTAGTAGTTATTAATTTTTCTAATTTGAGTTTTGCGTTTTTAGTTCTGTAGTGGGTTATGGGTTTATAGGGGAATAGGGTGGGAAGTAATTCAAATATATTAAATGAATTGATTATGTTTTATTTATTAATATTTGTTTAATTGAGATTCTATAATTTTAAATGTGTAAAGTAAATTATCATTAATTAATCAATAATTGGTTGTTAATTACTTGGTAATTTATTATAGTAATTGTGTAATTACTTTTAGGTGTGTGTTGTGGTGTTTATAGTTGTAAAGGGTGGAAAGTAATTTATTTCTAATTAATGAATTAATAATTGCTTGCTAATTAATTTTAAATAATTAATTGGTAATTATTTATGGTAATTGTGTAATTAATTTTAGGTGTGTGTTGTGGTGTTTATAGGTGTAAAGGCTGGGAAGTAATTTATTTTTAATTGGTGAATTAATAATTGGTTGGTAATTAATTTTAATTAATTAATTGGTAATTAATTAGGGTTTTAAGTAGTTTATATATTTTTTAATATACAATTTGGGGTCGATTTCGATCCTGTATTTTTTTTTCCCGTACGACTCGTATCCGTATTTTTTTCCGTACGAATCGTACAAGTCACGTCCGACCCGTGAAGTACGATCCATACGGAAAAAAGTACATACGGATCGGCCCGATCCGTACGAATCGTAGCTGGAAAATTAGTACAAGACGGACCCGGACACTTCTCCGTACAAATCGTAAAAATGAAGTCCGACCGTACTAGTACGATCCGGACCGGCGTTACAATTTACGATTCGTATAGAAAACGTCCCGTACACGGGGAATGACTTTGCCTGCTATGAAGCGAAGTTTGTATGCACCGTACCCCCAGCCCGAATGTATGGTGCGTACCCCCAGCGCGTAGGTATGCACCGTACCCCCAGTGCATAGGTATGCACCGTACCCCCAGTGCGAATGTACGGTGCGTACCCCCAGCACGTAGGTATGCACCGTACCCCCACATGCGAATGTACGGTACGTACCCCCAGCGCGTAGGTACGCACCGTACACCCAGCACGTAGGTACGCACCATACCCCCAGTGCGAATGTGCGGTGCGTACCCCCAGCACATATGTACGGTGCGTACCCCCAGCACGTATGTATGCACTGTACCCCCATTGCAAATGTACAGTGCGTACCCCCAACATCACGTATGTACGGCGGATGTTGCGGGTATGCGATGTTGCGGGTATGCACCGTACATACGCGATGGCGGTCTACGCACCCGCACCGTACAGAAGCAATGGGGTGTACGCACCGTACATAGCAATGTCCGTGTACGCACCTCACATCCACTACGCATGGGGGTGTGTGGCTGTACGACTCGTACCCCTGTACCGTACTGAACCATGGACACTGTAAAACAGCACAAGGAGGGCCTATTCGACTCACACAACACCACAAAACACGTCTACACTGCACAAAAAATGAAAAGGACTGACCTGGACACATCCAAACAGGCAAACAGAGGGGCAACCTCACAACCACCCCTTATAACGCACCCACCAAAAATTCAAACTGAGCCCCTCCCACAAATGGACCAATAAAAAGGGACCACACACACAAACCATGAGCCTTTGCAACAGACTCACTACTGCTACAAAGCACACACAAACCACTGCACCCATCCACCTTCACATATACACCTTCACACACACCCCTTCACACATATCCCCTCTCCACATTCATACACACACCGTCACATTCAGACCCACACACCCACAACCATCCACACCCTCACCCCACACCATGCCCACCGACAAGAATCCAAAGTTCACAAGGGAGGAGCTGGACATCCTTGTCAACGAAGTCATCGAGCCACAGCTGTTTGGAACATTGGTCAAACAGACCAGCATAGCTGAAAAATCACGCCTATGGCAGAGGATCATCGAGAGGGTGAATGATGTTGCACGCATCAGAAGGACCAGGAATGAATGCCATGCCAGGTGGTACGATATGCGGAGGGCGGTCAAGAGAAGAATGAATGAAGAGCACGCCCAGACCAACATCACTGGAGGTGGTGCGCCCCGCAGACCAGTACATTACCATCCCTGGGAGGAGAAGGTGATGGACATGCTTCCGCCGGTGGGAGTATATGGACTCCAAGGACCTCCAGAGCCTGGTGAGTACACAAACTACTTACGTAACATGGGGGTAATTGCATCCACACCCCAACTACACCAAATGCACGCAACTACCCCGAGCCCTCACCCGCCAGAACCACAGTCACAAACAACGGGAATACCAATAACATGTGTATGCCCCATTGAGAAAGCAAGGCCATGCTATGTCCCATGCTACACGAAGCACCAACCCAAGAATGGATGTCCGGTATGCTGGGAGGGTGGGTGCACCAAAACGCATGTTTGAATTCCAAATCAGACACAATTGCCCTCATCCCATATGGTCCAGCTACATACCCATGCACCATGCGCAATGACCAGGGATTGGGAAAGTACTGACAAGATAGCTCACACTTGGCCCTGGTGTGGGCAGCACAAGGCCCTCCTGTGACCAGTGCAAACACAAACACCAACACAACAAGGTCAGATATCTAGGACAGGAACTCACGCTCACTGTCATGGCAGCATGCTCCATGGGGGGACAGCTACATCACCTGGGAGCCCCAGTGCCAAATCACACTACACCCACAAGCAGGCCCTGTCACACACACCCCTTACACAAGCAGACACCACCAGGACAGGCAATGGATTTACCCACTGCCACAATGGACATGTAACACAACAAGACCAATACATAGCCGAAGAATCACCCAAGTCACAAATGGACATGTCAAAGACTCAGGAGAACATATCAATCTGTCCCCCGCAACATACCCATCCACAAGTGAACATTGAGGAGAGTGCTAGGCACATACAACTACCTGAAGGAACAGTGCCAACTTGAATGTGTATGAAACATGCATGTTGCATGAAACAGCATTAACATTGTCTGTCTCTCACACACAGGGCAACTTGATGTACATCCCCCCAACAATGGGGGTGAAGAATCACAGTCACAGGCTCGGGAGGAACCGGATCCCACCAGCAGCGACGCCCCTCAACACTCCGCGGATGACCCCGACCGACCTGGACCCTCTGGTGTCCAAGCCCCTGCAGCACCCGGTTCAGGAACATCTGTGCCAACCACCACCCCCATTCCTGCCACATCACACCCTGGAGCCCTGCCCGCAGTGAACAGAGCCAGTCTGACCAGGAGGGACAAGGTGCGGCGGGCACCCAGGATGAGGCAGACAACACCGCCACTGCCATCCCTCAGGGGTCCCGTCGACCCGATGTGCCCACAACGGCAGGCCAGGCTCGTGTGGGCAGGGGCGGCGGGAGTGGAGGCAGGCGGAGGCGAGAACCTGCCCAGCCAGCTGAAGGGACCGGTATGTCACACATCCGCAACATCATGGAGGCATACCGGCGTGACACCAGGGAGATCAGCCAGGTAGTGGTGACCCTCACAGAGATCAAAAACCAGCAGGCAGAGCAACACGCCAGTCAACAACACCAAGGACGGATGGAGGCAAGACTGGCTGAGTTCCTGGCGGTGCAAAGGGACATAAGCCATTCACAACATGGGCAACCCTCCCTGTGACACCAGGCGCAGACCAGCACCAGCCACTGGGAGGGAGGAGGAGGAGGATTCGTCCGACGGAGCATCCCAAACATCGTCAAGGCCTGCATCTGAGGGTCCCCGGAGGAAGGTTGGTCGTCCACGGAAAAGACCATGAGAGGCAGCGGGCCATCCACATCTCCCAGGTCACCTGGCCTGGCACCTGGCCATCATGTGCGACAGCATCACCTCATTGATTGACATCATCTGCCACATGGACTTGCTGGTCACAGTCTGACCAATGATGCCAAACACTGTGGGCTGGACTCTGATGACTTCAAATGCAAGGATCCCATCTCCCCCTGTGAACTTTGGATTCTATGGTCCCTGTATTTCCCCATTTTCTGTGCACAAATCACGCCCCAGAGCTAGAAATAAAAAAATTTATAATTGAAATTTTATGTTGCAGTCATTTAGCATGAGTCCACAACATACGTGTGGGGATATGTCAAAGTATGCCTGAGTGTGGAACTAACTCCAGCCATCCATACACTTGGATCTGAGTCTGGTCGAGGACACACATGGCTCACAATGTATCACAAAATACAGACATGGAGCCCAACACTCACCCGTGATGGCCTCAAGCTGCTGAGGGGGGGGCTTGCTATATTGCTCTGACAGACCAATTTGGAAGAGTTACATGAAGGTGTAGAGGTCATGGGTCATGTTGATGTGCCTGGGAAGGGAGTCCCAGGTCTGTTTTGCGGGGTGGGAGAACTATCTCCTGCATGCAGATTTTATGTGGATGTGATGAATAGTGGCCAGGGCAAGGTGGGCTGCATGGAGTAGGGCCAACGGGGTGTTGGATGACACACGTCCAAGGTCGGTTTGGGTCTGGGGTTGTGGACTGCCTCCTGAGTGTGGTTGAGGAGTCTGAAGGTCATCTTGCAGCACACCGTGAGCCATTGTACCTCTCTCAGGTGGACGGTGATGTGGCTGGGGCGGGGGATGTTGCAGATGAGGTGTGCGGATGCACCCTGGATGTGGATAAGTTCTCCTGCATGTTTGCTGTTGTCCTCTGTAGAGGCCGGTGCTGTATTTGAGCCGGATGGTGTCCTGGACCAGGGGGACGGTCTGTCTTGCCTTGGAGTGGATCCATCTGGGGGTCATCAGCAGCATGTGGAGGATGTTGCAGCATGAGGTACAGATGTTGGTGAGTTGCATGTTAATTGTGAGCAATGGGTCCATGATGAACACCAGCTTGCCTGCGTGGCCACTGGGTGCTGGTGCGGTGCACAGACCAGTGGGACACAAGGAGTTGACCCAGCCGTAAGGGGACAATCCTCAGATGATGACCTCTGTCCTGTCCAAGTCCTGCCTCAGATGGCTGATGTTCAGCCATTCATCAACGGATCTCATGCCTTCTTGAAGTTTGGATCTGGCAATGGCTGGCTCTTTGGTGAGTTTGAGGAGCATCTGGGTGTCAATGGCATACCAGATGATGATGAGGTTGTGTGCGCACGTGATGGTGGAGAGGGGGGTCATGGAGACATTGATGATCGTCACACTGAGAGAAGAGCCCTGGGGCATGGGCCAGATGTCCCCAGTGTACTACATGTTGCAGGGTGGAGGCAGACTCCCTGGGCCTTGCTGGTGAGCTACTTCCTGATTGAATCCTGGGCCCTCCTCTGGATACCAGTGTTGGAGATGTGTGAGCTGACAGTGTGGTAGCACATGGTGTAGAATGCCGTTGAGAGGTCAAGGGTGGTGGCCTCACCATTGTTGAGCAGGGCAAAGTAGTCGTTGGTGGTGGCAATGATGACGGTTGCAGTGGTGTGATTACTGTGTAAAACGGTCTGGTGCCGGTTGGCTGGAGCTGGTTGCATGTAGGAAATTGGTCAGTTGCTTGTTGAGTGTCTTCCTGGTGACATTTGCTGGGTAAGGAAGTAGGGTGATGTACCAGGAGATCCTGCGGTACTGCCGTCCGTTGTTTAAGGAGGGCCTGGGGCTCTACATGCCTCCTGCAGCCATGGAATGTGGCTAACTCAAAGGAGACTTTCATGATGCGCAGGACGTGGGCTTCAAGGATGGCGAATGATGTGGTTGAGATGTTGTGTGGGAAGGGGCCTGATGGAGAGCCAGAGTGGATGGTGCACATGATCCCGGTTGTGTACTTGCTGCTGACGGGAGTCCATGAACTGAGGGGGGTTTGTCCAGCGGATAATAGTGCTGTCTGCCTCTGTGTGCCAAGGCTGTTGTGTATGGCCATGAGCTTGCAGTGGTACAAAGTTGCAAGGGATGGGATCTGCCTAGCAAGGGTGGGGTGTCTTGGATGGAGATCTGCTGTCAGTTCACTCACAATGCTGATGAGCTCCTTGACGTTGTGTGTTTGGGTGTCTCGGCACTATCTGAAGTATCTCCACTTGTCCTTGCTGATGATATGGTGATGGCTGTGTGTGGTGTTTTCCAGGGTTGTAAGGAAAATTATGTCTCTTTGTGTTGCAAGGTTTGCACAAGAGTCCGGCTAGGTCTGTAGGAGTCCAGTAGGTCTGCCTTGTCCCAGGTGCCTTAACTGTTGTTGTGCTTCACAGGAAAGTCTGTCAATGTGGCAAGATTGTTGGAGCAGTTGCTAAGCCAGTGTGTGAGTTTGCAGGGTGTGGCGGTGGTGTTGTTTTGAGTGTCCCACACAGCTTGTCTGTGGCGACTTACATCAAGCATCTTTGAGGGATCGGTAGCGGGGTGTGTGGCACTGTGTTGCTTGTTGGAGACGTGGATTTAAATGTTGATGGACCAATGATGGATGGTGGTGTGTGTCTCCTCCAGCAAGAAGTTACTGGCCCCCAGCCACATGTAGCCTGTGGAGGTGAGGGCCTGCGTGCAGATGTACGTGTTGATGGCTTAGCGGAATTGTGGATGTAGGCCTGCAGATCTGTAGATGAGTGTTACTCCGAGGGTTGCTAGGGAGTTGCTGCGAACCTGGACTTGTGACTCTGAGGGATTGGTGTTGGCGTCCCTGCGGGTGATCTTGGATCCGTCTGAGATGGCAATGAAGACGTCATGTGCTGAGGATGCTTTTGTCCAGGTTACTGTCATGAAGGTGATGTGTGGGGCTGTAGTGTTGAGGAGGTAACAGAGTCCAATGGCGTGCTGGTGGATGGAGCGGGTGTGGAGTAGGAGGCTCATAACCTGGTTGTACTGACAGGGTCTGGTAGGCTGGGCAGCACTGTGTAGGCAGTTGGAGTAGAACACTCAGCATGCGAAGGTGTCGTGTGTGTGCTTAGGGGCTGCCTGATGGCAGGAGGATGATTGTCACGAGGACATTGCTTTGAGAGTGGCTGCAGCATGAGCCTGTTGTGTGACGTGGGTCATGCAAAGACTAGAGGGTCGTGCACTGTGCATGTTGCAGGCGCAGACGGTCCGGCCTTTGGCACGGCGCTGGGGATACAGTGGCACAGAAAAGCTGCTGGCTGCATTTCAAATGGGTGGAGGGGGAAGGGCTGAGCATTTTTGAGGCGTGGGGCTTGCAGAATCAGGGTACTTGGAGTGGCGGGCCGCAGGTGAGGCAGCAGCAGGCGGAAGGGGTTAGAAATCATGCAAAAATCAACACACAAAGACAAGGAGGTCCGCAAGGCACAGTGCAACAGGTGTATGTCAAGGAAGGAGTGTCAGCTCACTCATGGGTCACTCCCAGAAAGTGTATGATCAATCACCATAAATTACAGCCACTGTATCAGGCAACAAAATGCGGAGATGCACAAAGGAGACACACCATCAGCAGGCATTCACGTCCCGTTGTGGGCAGCAACCTGCACAAATACATACACAACCAGGTACTTCATGCACAATAGAGATCATTAGCCATGAAGCACTGCATGCATGTTGCCAAAGTACACATACACTCATATGCTCAATCTTTGTCAATTATGCCATAGATGACGCTTGCAAACTGGTAAGAGATCTGCAGTGACCGAGATGAGGCACTTTGGATTGTGCTGAACGCCTTTATTCCACATACACACACAAAGGGATATGCCTCCATATTAACAGACTCACAGGTCAGTTGACAGAACATGTGGGACTTACGCTGGACCCCCCGTTCACAACACGGATGATGTCAATCCCAATGAACTGGCACACAAGGTAAGGGGATGAGCAAAAGACATTCTGCTGCACACGGAGAGGCTGCAATTCCCCATAGAGCATGTTGTTGTGATGTCCCCCACTATGTCCACCCGTAGCATCTGCAATGTTTCAGAGCCAAGGTTCACACACATTGATGCCTTCATCAGACGCCATATTCCACTACAGATGACTGTCAAGAAGGCTGACTATCATGTCATGGGAGTGATGCTACATGTCATATGCTCCATGGTGAGAAGACATGTATGCATGGTACCACAACATGCACAGAAGCAGTCACCACACATTCCCAACCTGTACCACCACCAAAAAGCCTTGCTGCAATACTTACCCAAACTGACATTTCCACATGTCCATGCATGGAACGCTGATTCAGCACACGTTGCAATCCTCATGAGGAATAGCAGGACAACGATGACACGACCAGACAACAGGTGCAAAATACCTGGGAATGACAGACACACGAGAAGTCACCTCAAAAAATTCTCAACGCACACATGGAAGTGTACAAAACATGAACAATGTTGGACACATGTAAATTGCCAATCAAGTCTCTCCGCAAATCTGTGTTGCATGACATCATCACTCGAGTGACACATCAGAACACACATCCAAGTCACTTTGCATTCACTAGTTGTACACGTACGTGTATGCACTGGTAGTACACGTACGTGTACTACCAGTGCCTACACGTACGTGTCAAACGCACAGTGCAACTGGTGCCGTAGGGGTACGTGTGAAACGCACCGTACCTGTGTGTGGCTTTCAAAATTACATAGGGGACACATAAGGGACAAGTATTAGGCCCTAAATGCATGCTGGTTGTCTTGGATACCGAGTTTTCTCTTCACATTTTTCCATCAGGAAAAGTCAGTTGGCCACAAAATACAATGTTGCAAAGTGGTTGTTGACTTGACATGATGCTCTAAATTTGAACGATGCAAATGCTGTCACTGGTGTATGTTTAAAGGGATTGGAGTAAACGTAAGATGCGAATGATTCTGACCAATCACTATGTACTCCTCAAAATGAATGCCCCTCAGCAAGACAGATATAAGGCAGCCAGAAGCCATGAGAGGGCACTTGCCTGCACAACTTTCCTGTCGACAACATTGCTGCTGTCTCTGCGTCCCTGGACCATGTCTCGTGCTGTGGAGAGGGCCCAGCCATTCACCCTGGAGGAGAATCAGTCCCTGCTGGACGTCCTCCTCCCACAGTACACCAGCCTGTATGGGAGACCAGGGGAGCAGGTGAGTGCTGAGTCCACTACCTTTGCCTATGCACCTGTTGTGTGACTGTCAATATTGTGTCCAGGTGGGACTGACATGCAATGTTGTTCAGAGTGTGTCCCGGGGGGGGCATGCTTATGTCTCTCATGCAGTGCATCATGTAGTTCCTGTGTGCACTCCTCACTTGCATGGTGCTTACAGTAACTTTCACTGCATAGTGCATGAGACATTCAGCCTGGCTAATCCTTGGGGGCTTTTATTCCCGTTGTCCTGAGGTGATTCAGTGGTCGCCCCGGTGTGACAGGTGACTGTACCCACAGATGTGTATGAGTTGAGTGGGCCTGTGGTGAGAGTGTCCAAATGACGTGTACGACCTCATGGACATTGATGTGTGTGAATGTTCCTTGTCATGTGGGTGAGTGTCTATGTGAAGTGTTGCACCACAGCTGCATGTTGGAGGCTACTGATCTAACCATCTGATGTGACAAGTGAGCAGAGGCGGCTGGTGACATTTGAAAGTGGTGGGGCGTAAACAAAATCGCATGACTGATGTGTATCAAGCGAGCGTAGCGAGCTAGCCCAACTATCTTAAAGTCTCGTTGGAGGCAGGAGGAGGGTTATTCCCCTGAGAACCTTTTGAAAAAAGATGTGGCAAATGGTGCATTTTCAAGCAAATTTGAGAAAGTAAGAAGATTAATAAGGCACTTGTGAAAGCGTAGTTGTGACATCAATAAAAAAGATTTCACATGAAAATGATATTGGTAGCTGCCTATTCAGTATAACCACAGAATGACATCACTTTTCTCTAGGTTATACACTCAAAATACAACCTGCATCAATGATTGCCATTGCTTTTATATACTAAAGTGTCACGTCACACACCAGTCTGTCATCATATGCACAGTTACCCCATAATATGGCAGACATACATTTCATGTAACTAATTAACCACCACAGACCATTCAGTGCCTTAGGATGCGTCTCATATTTCATATATAAACGTGTCTTTTGTACGGAAAGCCTTTGACGTGCAAGATCTTGCTACAAGTGAGCAAAGCTTGGCCACTAATATACCCACGTGTTACAAGCCAGCGGCCTTAAGCGAGTGAGACGGCAACTGATAATTTCAAGCCAAAAACTAAAAATCAAACCATCTTAGAAAATACCTTCAACTGAGAAAGCAAAGCGCATTTTTAAAGATCGTGTTCTAGTAACTTCTTTCAGTATCCCATATTCTATTTTCCGTTCTACCTCGGATGCGGGCATAAACAAAATTCTTTGCCTAAATTGGAATTACAAAATGTGCGTTAAATCACAACTGGGGTTTTTCTGGTGAAATGTAAATGTAGGAACCCGACCAGCATGGCGGGAATCCCTGCTGCAATTGGTGCGGAAGCTGAGTTTCATGAAGTTATTTCCGAACACATAATAGTGGCCCAGTATCTTGCAATGTGGAAACACCCATCTTCGTGGTATCGTTACTCCCGGGTGCAGTATTACTAATGGAGTTCCCTAATAATGAGGGCTTTAGAATCGACTGACTGAGTGGCAGCAATTTCTAGCCAGTAGGCCTTCCTTAATTTAATGAATAGTACAATAAAAAAATAAACTTACCAGACATCTCCATTCTCCTCTGCAACGTGGTGGAACTAACCCCACTCTTTTCTTTTGCATACTAAACTGCCAAATCAGGAGACTGGATGCGACGGGAGGCGGCTGACCCTTATTTACTTACATTGTACCCTGGCATTTGATAGGGCATGGGGCGACTTTGCGAAAAACGCATCACCGCCCGAGCAGGATCCTATTCAGAGGCCTGCACGCTACACTAGGCATGCGCAGCATACCTAATGGTTTTGAATGTGAGTGAGGAGCGCATGCTCCTCACTCACATGCGCAGTCAGACCACCATCTTCTGGACTCCTGCTCTGAGTGCTCGCCCCAGTCTCCCCCCCTCCCCTGCATGCGCTGTGCGTTGGCATGCGCACTTTTACCCGCCGGCCCTGGAAATGTAAACAGACAAATTGAAAGCTGTCAATTTATCTGCTTACATTCCGTTGCCGAACTGCAGACAGTTAGCAGTTTCTTTTGTGGGGCGCCGCCCTTTTGCCCGTATGGACCAGCCGCTGCTGCAAGTGAGCCGTGCTTTGTGTCTAACTTGCAGAGCTAGCACGACACCTGTGACTCCCCCATGGCAAATGGCACATGTGCAGAGTGAGGGTTGTATCCGCTGTTGTCAATGACAGGCCAGTGATATGTGGCTGGGTGTGTCTGTCTAGTCTGCTGAGGGTGCGTCAGTGGAGTGGGACATGTGACTGCATGGCACGTGCTGCCCATCACCCTGCTGTTGCATGTGCTGCACAGTGTGTGGCATGTTCATTGAGTGTTTTGCACTCCTCATGCCACCTGTAGACTTTCAATGCCATGTACTGCATTGGCGCTTGCACACAGGCCAATTTCATTTTGTGAATGAGGCTATTCATGTCAGCATCCTATGCCCTGTTCAACATTTCAAAGATGTTCTAATGTGGGTCTCTGGGACATGGAGCAGGTGTATTGATGTTGTGTAACTGCCTACGAGAAGAGGGTGATCTGGACCAACATCGTCAGGGCTGTGAGGACTGCGGGGGAGCGTGATCGGCAGCTGGCCCAGGTCTGCAAGAGGTGGCAGGACATCCGGTGCTGGACCCGGCGGATCTCCCGGGTCCAGCTCAGGAGAGCATACATGTGCAACTCTGATTTTTCATTGCCAGGTCTGACTTGTGTGTGAGAATTGCGTGGACTAAAATACACTGGGCAGTGCCCCTGTGATGCTGGCCAGTGCTTAATGTACGTGCTTTGCAGCCTGTGTCATTTTTTTACCAACAAGAATCCTGCTCATACATTTTTGGCACGTGTGTGGTTCAGATGCAACGCAGTTTGGACTTTGTGTGCTGACATCTGTGTGTACATTCTGGCTTGCCATGAGGGTGTCCCCACAGTACAGCTGGTCTTTTTTACCACCCAATTGCAGGCCCATTAGCTTATGCATTGTCCTGGGTGTGGACATGTGTGCCACTCCAGATGACAGGCAGTTGGTCATATGTGTAGCCAACTGTGTAATTAGGTGACGGATGGCCTGGTGACAACTGACATGATTCAAGTTGTTACTCTTCATGAATTGTACCTTGGCACTCACAGCACTTGTCAACAGTTGTTCATGTTTAACATGTGGAAATTTGATGATTTGTGTTAAGAACACTAATGTGCCTGCATCAGTGTTCTTTTCACGAAATGGCCAATTGGCACATCCCAAACATGTAGGGCCCGATTCACAGAACTAACTTAAGACAAAATCCTAAACTTACTACTTTTGGTATTCACAGAAGTTAGGATTTTGTCTTAAGTTTGTCTTAAGACAAACTTAAGACAGACTTATGACAGTCTTAAGACAGTCTTAAGACAGACTTAAGACAAACTTAAGACAGACTTAAGACAGACTTAAGACAGACTTAAGTTAGGATTGTCTTAAGTCTGTCTTAAGTCTGTCTTAAGTCTGTCTTAAGTCTGTCTTAAGTCTGTCTTAAGTCTGTCTTAAGTTTGTCTTAAGTCTGTCTTAAGACTGTCTTAAGTCTGTCTTAAGACTGTCTTAAGTCTGTCTTAAGTTTGTCTTAAGACAAACTTAAGACAAAATCCTAACTTCTGTGAATACCAAAAGTAGTAAGTTTAGGATTTTATCTTAAGTTAGTTCTGTGAATCGGCCCTGTAGATTGGTTAAAGTAATGTGAGTCCCAAGGTACCAACATTTGTTCGTTTTGTGTTCCAAGGGACTTACAGGTCTCTGAGTGTGGTGACACCTTGAGTATTGAGGTGTGTTAGTTTACCTTGAGTGCACCACTCCTGTTTATTTCAGGGTAAACAAGAGGTGTCATGACTTCATTGTATTGCTGTGCTCACCGGTTCACAGACACTACCTTCTCAGTGTATTGCTCATTCAAGTTGTGGCCTTTTGGGTATTGAGTTTCCTGGTGTCAAAGTGGCTTGGTGGGTCTACCAACTGGGCAGTACAGGGCTAACATATGTGCGGAGTAATCCAGCTGTTACTCATGATGCATTGCCTGATATGCACTGTGACCAATTGTTCTTGTGCTCATGTGTCAGATGTATACAGGTGACTGATGCTTTCTGGTTTCTTCTCCTTGCCCACAGCATCATCATCCACAAGCGAGGGAGACACCTGCATGGACCTTGAGGAGGGACCCAGCAACAGTGCCACCAGTGCTGTGGAGTCAGCAGGAGACAGTGGCACGGAGGGCGAGGGGAGTCAGTCGGAGGACCTGTCCTGAGGTGAGAGCATGTACGACACCGACGGGTCCCAGGTTGACATCCTTGAGGAGGCGGAGGATGCAACAACATCTGGCAGCATCTTACCATCTGTACCCGCCTCCTCCATTGCCATCTCCGCCCTCCCACTTGCTCCCGTCCCTTCTGTCCGTGCAGGGTCCCACCGTGTCTCCTTCGGACCAGGCACCGCAGCCCCTGTCACCCCTGCTGCCCTCAGTGAAGAGTCTGTGGACACACTGCGGCAGTTGCAGGTTGGTCAGGCATTGATGCTGCATGTCCTCCATGAACACACTAGACTGCTCACACAGTTGGTGTCGTTCGTGGAGGGCATGTCATCAACGATGACTGAGCAACGCAGGTTTCTGCGGTCCATGGACTCTTCACTGACGGAAGCAGTGTCTCTCCTGCGGTGCTCCATCCCCCCCTACCTGCCCTCTCCCATGCCTGTCCAAAACACACACAGACAGTCACAGGCACACACCCCAACAGATACATCCAGCACACCCCCAACTAAGGCAGAGCGCACACCTCCTGGCACGCACACTCAGGGGGATGTAGTCACACCCACAGGGTCTGGGGGCAAACGGCAGACACGCAGCCACAGTCAGAGTCCGCAGTCCTCACAACCCACTTCCTCCAAACCCACTCCCCTTAGCTCCCCTGCCAAAATGTCACCCAAAGAGACCTACATGGCTAGTCTGTCCCTCAGCCCCACTGTGACACCACCCGCAAGCGGTTGAGGAAGTCTCCGGCCAGGGGAGTTGAGTCCCCCCCCATATCCACCACCTCCCCCAAGAGTGCTGCACCCCATCCCTCGGACACCCCCCCCCTCCGTTGGCCCTGGTGTTTCTTCCGGTGCAGGGATTCCTCTGGACGCCCTGGCAGCAGTGTGCAGCGAGCTGCTCACCACCACCTTTGGCGCTGCCCCACCCCCTGTGGTGGATACGTCCAGCCCTGCACCCACCACACCTACCCAACCCACTCCTGTCGCTGTGGTGCCTGGTACTCCCACTGATGATGCCCCCACCCCGGTCGACAAACCTTGAGGTGACTTTGTGCAGGCAAGGTAGGGGTGGACACAGTCGCATACGTCCACCCTTGGACTCAAACTATGGACTGTCCATTGGCCTTTGTAAATAGTGTCTTTTTACAATTTTTTTTGGGTGTGCTGAATAAAGCCTTTTCATTTAGTTTGCACACTATTGCATTTCAGGTACTTGATGTTGGTGATGAGGCCCATGAAGTTGGTGTTCTGGTAATGTGTTAGGGTTCTGAGAAATGTTTTAGTAAGATGGTCATGAGGTGGACCATGGTATCTGTGTGCCATCACAATGTCTGTGAAAATATTAATTGGTAGTGTGTGTCCCTTTGGATTGTGAGACATTGTCCCAAGGAGTGTTCCTTCCTCTGTGGCACCTGACATGTTCCCTGCAAAGAGTTGCACAATTGTTGTGCTGACCTGTGTCAACATATCCGTTGTTGGTGACGGATCCCTTCAACAATGGCCATGCATGCTCACCGATGTCTTCTGCTGAATCGTCTGTGCCATCCTTGCCAGTCACTGTACTTGTGTTTTGTGTATGTAGGAATGGCATCAGGGACCAATTGCCCCTTTTCAGTACTATGCATGTGTATAATCACGGCCTAACACACAAATGGCACGTGTAATGCAGGGTATTTGGGCGCCTGACTCACAATTGTGGGCATTGTATCAAGTGGCAGTGAACCCTATTCCTTACATGAGAGACAACATCTGGGTGGCTGGACCAGCACCTGGACATTCCTATCACTCCTGTGATATGCGTAACAGTGTGTGTTCCCCTTGGCTAACTTATTTTAGTATGCATTTCCATGACTATACAGTCTGTTGGCATGAAATCAGGGTGTGTATTGTGGGGCATCCGCCATGGGTGGGTATGCATGTGTTGCATGTGTTGTATGTCCTCACACCCACATGTGGTGTGTCATGCAGTGTGTGAATGACATCCATCCTCCTGGGAGTGGGGCACTGCTGGGAGTCCTCTGCACCCACCCCTCATATGTCTGGACACTGCTGGGAGTCCTCTGCACCCACCCCTTATATGTCTGGGCACTGCTGGGAGTCCTCTGCACCCACCCCTCATATGTCTGGGCACTGCTGAGAGTCCTCTGCACCCACCCCTCATATGTCTGGAGACTGCTGGTAGTGATATGCACCCACCCCTCATATGTCTGTCCACTGCTGGGAGTCCTCTGCACCCACCCCTCATATGTCTGGGCACTGCTGGGAGTCCTCTGCAACCACCCCTCATATGTCTGGACACTGCTGGGAGTCCTCTGCACCCACCCCTCATATCTCTGTCCACTGCTGGTAGTGATATTCACCCACCCTCATATGTCTGTCCACTGCTGGGAGTCCTCTGCACCCACCCCTCATATGTCTGGGCACTGCTGAGAGTCCTCTGCACCCACCCCTCATATGTCTGGGCACTGCTGGGAGTCCTCTGCACCCACCCCTCATATGTCTGGACACTGCTGGTAGTGATATGCACCCACCCCTCATATGTCTGTCCAGTGCTGGGAGTCCTCTGCACCCACCCCTCATATGTCTGGGCACTGCTGGGAGTCCTCTGCACCCACCCCTCATATGTCTGCCCACTGCTGGTAGTGATATGCACCCACCCCTCATATGTCTGTCCACTGCTGGGAGTCCTCTGCACCCACCCCTCATATGTCTGGGCACTGCTGGGAGTCCTCTGCACCCACCCCTCATATGTCTGGACACTGCCGGGAGTCCTCTGCACCCACCCCCATATGTCTGTCCACTGCTGGGAGTCCTCTACACCCACCCCTCATATCTCTGTCCACTGCTGGTAGGGATATGCACCCACCCCTCATATGTCTGTCCACTGCTGGGAGTCCTCTGCACCCACCCCTCATATGTCTGGGCACTGCTGGGAGTCCTCTGCACCCACCCCTCATATGTCTGGACACTGCCGGGAGTCCTCTGCACCCACCCCCATATGTCTGTCCACTGCTGGGAGTCCTCTGCACCCACCCCTCATATGTCTGGACACTGCTGGTAGTGATATGCACCCATCCCTCATGTCTCTGTCCACTGCTGGGAGTCCTCTGCACCCACCCCCATATGTCTGTCCACTGCTGGGAGTCCTCTGCACCCATCCCTCATATGTCTGGACACTGCTGGTAGTGATATGCACCCACCCCTCATATGTCTGGGCACTGCTGGGAGTCCTCTGCACCCACCACGCATATGTCTGGACACTGCTGGGAGACCTCTGCACCCACCCTTCATATCTCTGTCCACTGCTGGTAGTGATAGCACCCACCCCTCATATGTCTGTCCACTGCTGGGAGTCCTCTGCACCCACCCCCATATGTCTGTCCACTGCTGGGAGTCCTCTTCACCCACCCCTCATATGTCTGGACACTGCTGGTAGTGATATGCACCCACCCCTCATGTCTCTGTCCACTGCTTGGAGTCCTCTGCACCCACCCCCATATGTCTGTCCACTGCTGGGAGTCCTCTGCACCCATCCCTCATATGTCTGGACACTGCTGGTAGTGATATGCACCCACCCCTCATATGTCTGGGCACTGCTGGGAGTCCTCTGCACCCACCACGCATATGTCTGGACACTGCTGGGAGTCCTCTGCACCCACCCTTCATATCTCTGTCCACTGCTGTAGTGATATGCACCCACCAATCATATGTCTGGGCACTGCTGGGAGTCCTCTGCACCCACCCCTCATATGTCTGGGCACTGCTGGGAGTCCTCTGCACCCACCCCTCATATGTCTGGGCACTGCTGGGAGTCCTCTGCACCCACCCCTCATATGTCTGGACACTGCTGGTAGTGATATGCACCCACCCCTCATGTCTCTGTCCACTGCTGGGCTGGGAGTCCTCTGCACCCACCCCCATATGTCTGTCCACTGCTGGGAGTCCTCTGCACCCACCCCTCATATCTCTGTCCACTGCTGGTAGTGATATGCACCCCCCCTCATATGTCTGTCCACTGCTGGGAGTCCTCTGCACCCACCCCCATATGTCTGTCCACTGCTGGGAGGCCTCTGCACCCACCCACACACCCCCTTGGAGCTGTACACTGCAGGCCAGGACCTACACACACAACAATATGAAGGTAACATGCTGGGCCAGTCCTCTATGCCCACATTTCTGGCATGTGTACGCCTCGTATCCAAATTTTCCTGCTGCCGTAACGGGGTATGTGTGGTACGGACCGTACCCACGCATGTATGCATGGGTACGGTCCGTACCTGAGTACTCATGGGGCCGTAGGGGTACGCCCTGTACCCACGTATTCATGCGTGGGTATGGTCCGTACCACTGTTGTCATGGTGCCGTAGGGGTACGTGTGGTACGCACCGTACCCACGTATTCATGCGTGGGTACGGTCCGTACCTCTGTTGTCATGGTGCTGTAGGGGTACGTGTGGTACGCACCGTACCCACGCATTCATGCGTGGGTACGGTCCGTACCACTGTTGTCATTGCGCCTAGGGGTACGTGTGGTACGCACCGTACCCACGCATTCATGCGTGGGTACGGTCCGTACCACTGTTGTCATGGCGCCGTAGGGGTACGTGTGGTACGCGCCGTACATGTCCACTTCCTTGTTGCGGTGCGCAGGGGTTTCTGGCCACGCCCCCAAGTGACAAGACCCTGGTGGTAATGTATGGCCTCCATATTATAGGTTTGTGTTTGCTATGGGGTATGTTTCCTAGCCCTCAACCCCCCTGGCCCCTGGGTGTTGTTCTCACCTTCTGCGGCGTGTGCGTCGGGTGCGGTGCACCAGGTCGTAGGCCAAGAGGACCGGGATGACACGTACGATGGGGTTCATGGCTGTACGTCGCGTACCGGGGCTTTGGGGCGGGTTCTGCTTTTCCGGCAGTTTTCCGCTCCCGTAGTCACAGCGAGGTACGTAGTGACGTCGGTACGAATCGTACTTGCTGGGCCGGAAAACGCTGCTGAAATACGTACGGACGTCGCGTACAAGCAGTTCCGGATCGGAATCGTGGGTATTTTTTTGCTGTATGGTCTTTTGTACGATTCGTACAGAAAAAGGCTTCCTGTACGAATCGTACTTCCTAGGTTGTAGAATGAGTTTACCTGGTACGAGTCGTACTGGGAAAAGGCTCCGTACGACTATTCGTACAGCCTTTTTCCATGATTGGAATCGGCCCCTTTATGTTAATTGATATTAATTAAATTAATTTCTATTTTATTATGGTAATTGTGGTTCCGAGCGGAATGCATGCTCTCATTGAAAGAACAGGGGTGTAGTTCATCCCTGCACCCCGCTCAATGTGCCTGCCACCTGGTGCAGGGATAAACAGAGGGGCACCTTAGGCAGCCATCTTGGGGCTACGCACCCATGGGGGCCCTGCTGGGGACCCCCAAAGACAGTTTCCCACTGTCTTTTTGTGCCACAAAGATCGACACAAAAAGGCAGTGGGAAACTTCAATCGTACTCCCTCGGCCGTATAGAGCAGTGGACGAGGCTCGACGTCGCCCCCCTTTCCTCTGGTATTCAACTAGTCACTTGCGTCTCCTACAATGAAGAAGAATAATGCTCAACCTTCATTCTCAACTCTCAGTTTTGCAGGAAACATGAGACTGTACTTTAAGTTCAAGTCTCGCAGTCTTCACTTGACCGCGATGAAGGATTTCCTCTGTTCCTGCACTTTCAGAGTATAGTCCGGGTACACTGATATTGATTGGCTTTCAAAGGAGAACTACCCCCCTCTGCGGGATATTTGGAGGAGAAAGTCCCTATCTCGATAATTAAAGAGTTTTGCTATTATGGTTCGAGGGGGTGCACCAGGCCTGGGCATCGGCACAAGCACCCTACGTGCCGTTTCAATATTAAAGAATTTTGATAGTCCATTGGGGGCGATTTTTTTAGTCATTCAATCTTTCAGGAATAATTACACTGAGGGGTCTTCCGCTTTTTCAGGGAAGCCAACAAATCTTTGGTTGCTTCTTCTTGACCTCCCTTTCGGAGTCCTCCGCCCTCTCGTTCAGCCTTATAGCCTGATTTTTGAGTTCGACTCCGGCGGAAGACAGACTTTTCATCTCTTTCTGTAATGTAGCGACGTCCTTTTCTGTGGTAGACACCCTGTCCGCGACCTTTCGTAGGTCGCATCGTAACAGGTTTTCATCTATGGCCACAGCGTCAACCCTGTGGACCATATCATCTCCAGTTGTTTGCATTGCTTGCATCACAGCCATTAGCGTGGGGGGGTCGCAGTGATCTTTCTCAGTGGGAGCTTTCCGAGCATTTGTGTCCCCACCACTACTTTCCAGCCCTGGCTGCACAGGGTGGGTGTAATTTGAGATTTTATTCACTTGAACTTTAGATGTTTCATCTTTCGTCATGCCACCTCCCGGATTCCAGTTACCAGTGATCTCTCTTGTTGGCCGTATTTAGGAGATTGACAACCTGCTCTGCGACTTGCAGCAGATCTACAGTGGTCCACTGTATCCGGGCTATATATATTCTCCCTCTTACGGTCATAGGAAGGCAATTCTTAGGGACTTTGTTAGTGCTGGACTATGTCGCCCTCCACTTCCCCTATGGCCCGTAGTAATGATGTGTCCACTTCCCACTATGGAAATCACCTTATAGTCCATTTCTTTTATTGGATCTCCCAAATTATGGATGAGAGCAACTCCTCCTGTGGTCCCCCACTCTGCAAAGCAGTACAGTACTGCATGTAACTATGACAAGCCCAGCAGTTCCATGATCAAACCAATGTTTGCTTGTTGTTTCTTTTCCCCCAGGTGAGGTTCCTCACACTCCCCGTGGATGACGCTTCCAGTCCACCGCATGCAAAGAACCCCTGCCGAGCCCAGGCATCTCCCTACAGCCGCTCGGAGGGGGCAGCAATCAAAGTTACCACTTGGGATGTTGTTATGATCTCTGCACTCACCCTGTTGACGTGGGCCGTCCAGACGCCCAACTGTGGATCAATACCGTCTACGTTTTCTCCTTAGAGGTCAGGCCTCATCTGCCTCGCGGCCTCAAATCCTCTGCGTCGCAACTCTTTCCAGTACCGGCAAAGTAGCCAGTCCACGTCTCCAGCACTCGCCGTAAGGACAAGCCCAGAGAAAGGCAGCCGGTCCCCAATCCAAGCCATGCAGTCGGCGTACGGTCCTCCGTGGCTCAAGATGGCACCGCCGCGCCCGATGGTCGTTGCTGCCGACACCACTGCGCTGGATCGCTTATCAGGTCCGCATTCCCTCCAGCTTTATAAGGTACGATCTCTGTGCGATACTCTTTATGTTGGGGCTTTTATTTTAGGGCAGGATGCCTCAGGATGATTAAAATATCAGGCCGCTGCGAGGAACTCGGCAAGGCACATCTAACCTGCCATGCTGCCAAGCCACGCCCCAACTATTATGGTATTGTTCTTTCAAAATGTATGCATTATGTGATATTTTATAACTGTGTTTTGTTTGTGTCTTGTATGAATTATTTTTAATTCGAATAAAGACTATGATGATGGTGTTGCATTTATTTTACGTGATGGATTGAGTTTGTAATAATGTATATATTATTTTAATATTTCAATCTTATTTAATATTGGAGTTTTAATCAATGTTTAGACTGATGGAATCCAATTATTTATTATTTATAACAAAAATCAGTTGTCATCTAGGTTTAGGTTTTGTAATAGTTTATTGGGACGTTTGTAGGTTATTATTTATTTCATATTATGCTTTTGCCTATTATTTACACTCAGGGGCCGATTCCGATCTGGGTTGGAAGGGCACCGAACGCGATCCGGCCGGAACAACTACGAGCCGTACGCGTGTTTTCCGGCCAACTCGTACAGCTGTACAAGCGAGCCGATGCGAGCTACATGAAATTCACCAACCAAGTCGTTTCCGGGTCTGAACCGCTCCGTACGTCTCGGTCATAAGCTACCCGTGGCGTGCAATGGATGCAATTCACGACCGAGCCAGTACGATGCACGTGTCGGACAGCCTGTGCGAGCCGGAGTATCCAGCTCGCAAATCGTCTGGGTAGTTGCCTTTGGGGGTCCATGTCGGACACCCTGTCACCCGCAGCCCTACGACTCGGACACGGGGAGACCCATGGGTCTCCCCAACACAGGCATGTACGGTGCGGATGGCACCGATGTGTACCCACTGTAGGGCATCGCACTTGTCCGCAACATACCCATTCAGTCAATGGGAGCCCATGTACGAGTTGTATGCCGGCTCCCATTCACTTCTATGGGAGTCCGACCGAACCAAGTCCGGCAGCATACAGCCGCATCGTACTCGCTTGGTCGGACTGCAGGATCCGGCTCGGTCGGAGTGCTTTCCGACCCGGATCGGCCCATTAATCTACTCTTTTGTTGTTTATTATGAGTTTGACTTTCAATTGTAGCATGTTGTACATTCTTTTGGTTTGTTTGCTAAGTTTATGTGCAATTTGGTAACTGATTGCTCCATTCATTACTGTTGGTAGCTTTGCTGTTTTTGTAATGCTTCTATACATTGATAGAGTGTAGGTTGGGTTCTGTCTAATGTGGATTTGAAGGCATTGTGACATCCTCCCACTGTGTTGTTTGTTTGGCTTCCTGTGCCAAGGTGCTGTCATAGACATTCCACCATGGCATCTGAAATTTGAGTTGGCGTCTGTGTCTGGGATGATGCAGTCTGCCAACCCAAGTGTCTTCGAAATAATCCATCAAGGGGCTTAGTCTGTCTTTGTTTAGTTGAAAGAAAGGGTTTTCTATTAGAAATTGTAGTTGTTAGATACCTCTGTAATGGTGTACAGACAGAATATTGAGTAAAAAATATCAAGTTCCACGAATATCAAGTATTAAATATTGTGGTTCAGAAATATCGTGGTCAAGAATATCGACTTAAGGCAACTAATATCGATTTAAAAAATATCAAAGTGTTTATCATCTTTGCAAAAATATGGTTGTTAAAAATATCGATTTTTTTAATTAATGTTATGTAGTTAAATATATATTTTATATGTATGTGATGTATTTTTTTGTATAAGAAATGTTTGTATTTTTAATATATGTGTTACATTTTTAGTAGTTATTAATTTTTCTATTTTGAATTTTGCGTTTTTAGTTCTGTAGTGGGTTATGGGTTTATAGGGGAATAGGGTGGGAAGTAATTCAAATATATTAAATTAATTGATTATTTTTTTATTTATTCATATTTGTTTAATCGAGATTCTATTGTTTTATATTTGTAAAGTAATTTATTATTGATTAATCAATAATAGGTTGTTAATTAATTTTAATTAATTAATTGGAAATTGATTATGGTAATTGTGTAATTAATTTTAGGTGTGTGTTGTGGTGTTTATAGGTTTAAAGGCTGGGAAGTAATTTATTTTTAATTGGTGAATTAATAATTGGTTGGTAATTAATTGTAATTCATTAATTGGTAATTAATTAGGGTTTAAGTAGTTTATTTATTTTTTAATATACAATTTTTGTTAATTGATATTAATTAAATTCATTACAATTTTATTATGGTAATTTTGGTTCCGAACGGAATGCATGCTCTCATTGAAAGAGCAGGGGTGTAGTTCATCCCTGCACCCCGCTCAAGGTGCCTGCCACCGGGTGCAGGGAGAAACAGAGGGGCACCCTAGGCCACCATCTTGCGGCCACGCACTCATGGAGGCCCTGCTGGGGGCCCCCAAAGACAGTTTCCCACTGCCTTTTTGTACCACAAAGATCGACACAAAAAGGCAGTGGGAAACTGCCATCGTACTCCCTCGGCCGTATAGAGCTGACCAGCTGAGAACTGAAGGGTTTCTGGATGGCGGACGGGCTCTTCGAGCCCGTCGTAAGCCATCTGGAACAGAGTCGGATTCCTTTCCAACCGAGCCCATCAGAATGGCTTGGTCGGAAAGGAATCCGAATGGCACATTCCAATGCACATTCCAATGCGGTGAGGAGTTGATAGGAGCCCTTCCTGCCCCCATCTGAATCGGACTCATAGTTGTTAATTAGTGTTAAGTATTTGATATTTATTTTGGGTAATTGTTTATTTTTGTGTGTGTTGCTTTTACTTTTAAAGGGGTAAAGGGTGGGTATTAAATACTTACTTTATTATTAGTTGTTAATAGTATTAGCTTTTAATGTAAAAGTAAGTTTTAATTGTGTTTTATTATTTTATAGTTTAATTTAGGTGTATGTTGTGGATATTATAGTGTTAAAGTGTGTGGAGTCAATTGATTTTTATTTGTTTTTTATTAATAATATTTTTAACTGATTATTAATGATGTTAATTATGAAAGTAAATGTAATTTAAAATGTTGAAGTGTTTTGTTTTTGGTGTGGTGCTATAGGGTAGGAAATAAAATATGATTTAATTTATTTGTTTGTAAATATTTGTAAATATTTTCTAGTGTAAATTCTTTTTATTTTTGAATTTAAATATTTTTATTTGATTTTTTCTTAACGCACAACAACAATTCAAGTTATTTACACATAGAACAACAACTCATCCAAGATGAACAAAATAATCATGGAGCTAACAAAAAGGAATTAACATAAATTCAAATTTTACACATTTTCCTTTCAACTCACAATAGGTTCCCAAATGCGTTTCCCCCAAATTCTCCCCTTTTTAGCCTTCCTCGCATAAATCCCATAAATTGTACACAGAGAGCAGCCCAGCCAACCACTGTTGAAATGTTGGAGCTGCCTTATCTAACCATGCTGTTGCAACACACATTCGTAGAACCGACATGACCATAAATAAGAAATAGTGTAACGGACATTGCCCATCCACCCTGCTTACCCCAAGAATAATCCAAGCTAGTGTAAGGGAAATGCTTATTCCTAAAGCTTTATCCAAAAAAGATTCAATAGCTCTATGTAATGGCTGAAGTAGAGGACAAGATGAAACAATGTGAATTATATCTGCATCTAAACTGTCACACCAGGGACACATAATACCTTCTGTCCCCCCCACTGAGCTATCCTTGCAGATGTGTGATACAGAGAATAGATCATTTTGTATTGTTGAGCCTGTAGCCCTGCAGAACAAAGTATAGTCCTCCCAACTTTAGAAAGTCTTGGAAACAATCCTGGTCTACCCCGAGCTTATCTGCCCACTTTTCCTGATATTTTTCCAGATCATCACCCTTCGAAGCCGAAAGCTCCGAGTAGAACCTTTCGAATAGTACACTCTAAACCAACCTCGATAACATCCAATATCCTATTTTTACAAAACCCAGTGGAGCCTCCCTGCTTGTTAGCTAAATAACTCCGGACCTGCAAAAACTTGAAAAAATTATTTTTATCAATACCATACACCCCTGTATATCAGAGAACTGGAGAACTCCGTTAGACCTAATCAGATCACCAAATTTCCGGATTCCCCGTCGTCCCCATTCAGCCATAACGGAATCTGCAAATATTTCCCCTAGGAGAGAAACATTCCTATCCATCCGAGTATATGCATTGAATCTGCCAAGCCCATATTTTTTACAAAATGATGCCCAGATTTTATAGGCTGACATCAGTGTCTTAAATCTAGTTCTTTTGAAATAACTGGGATCAGTATATTTAAGAAAACAGTTCTCTGCCTCCTCGCCGATAAGTATAGCATGTATATCGGTAGAGCCTAACTTAACCCGTGGGTCTGACACATCCCCCCCTAGAAGCCCACACATATACTGGAGGGCTGCTGCCCAGTAGTACATCTTAAAATCAGGAACCACCCAACCTCCCCTGGCCCTAGGAAGAGACATGAAGTGGAGGGCCCTCCTGGTCTTCCCGTGTGCCCAGATAAATCTATTAGTTAAGTGCTCCAACTCTATGACCCATTTAACCTCAAATATCAATGCTGAAGGGGGCCTTTTCTGAGATGACTTCCTGGAGCTGGGAGAGCGAGGTGCAGAGGGCTCACCGATTTCCTTTGACTCAAAAAAAAATGTATGGGGTGTCTCAGGTTTAAAGATCCCAGGCAATCCTTGTCTATGTGGGTAATTTTCTTCGTAGGCAGGAAATTATGGATAAGGCAAAACCAGAGGCCAGGCGCACATTTGATGGGGTTACACTCTTTGCCCGCCCGGACTTCTGTCACGCCACTGTGGAAAGAAGGTGGAGGCTAAGGCAGCTGATCGCCCCATTTCAGAGTCTTGGGTGTGAGGCCTACTTCCTGTATGCGGCACGGCTTAAGGTTATAGTTAAAGGGCAAGTCAGAATGTTTTTTTCTGAAATCAAGGCCCAACAGCATTTGGCAGAATTGAAGGAGCAGAAGAGAGGATAATGGGGGGATCTTTTCTGGGTTCTGCTTTAGTTAGAGGGGGTTTCCCTCTTTAGATACCTCAGGATTTAGGTGGCATAAGGGGACACAAAGGGTGGAAGTAGTAGGAAGGGGGTGCGACAGGCTGCGGTCTAAGCTGTCACACATTGGTCATGATGACCTATTTGCCTGTAGGGGGACCGGGTGGAGGGGTAGTAGTTTTAGTTGTGGGGGGAGGGGGAGGGCTGGGGGTTCACATGGTATAGCACAACACGACATCTGAGATGGTTGGTTAGTCACATGAGGTGTAGCAACAAAGGATGAGAAGTTTTCTGGAAGGGGTGAGGAATTTGCGTATTGACGTTTTGGTTAATTGGATGGGAGAGGTATTCGATGTGTTTTAATGAGTGTACGGATTGCTTCTATCAATGTGTGCGGGCTGAATGACCATCTGAAAAGGCAACGTGTCGCGGCCATCCTGAGATCAATGCGACTCGATTTTGTTTGTCTACAGGAGATGCATGTAGAAGGGACAAGGAGCTTTTTATTGGAGCAGTTGTTTTTTTTTTGCTTGCTCATTCGAAACAGGGGGATAAGACTAGAGGGGTTGCTATACTGTCTATAAGAAATGATGTTAAAGTTAAAAGAAAAAGGAAGATCAATGGGTTAGATGGGTTCTTTTGGCATGCATAATTATTGATGAAGTAGTCACTATAGGATCGGTATATGGATCTACTGAGGATGATCCGGATATTTTTGATTTTTTAGGCCTAGAGTTAGCCTCCTGGCCAGAGCGGTCATCTTGTGTGGAGACTTTAATATAAACGGGTGGGGGGGCTAGGTACGGAACCGGGACATCGTTATGTAGGTCGTAAAAAAAAAAAATTGTAAATTCTTTTTAAATGTCTTCTTTTTATATTATATAATAATTTTAGGATTCTGTTATATGTTATTAATACTATCATATGTTTTCTTTTTATATACTTAATATATTTTATTTTTTATTTTTTAAATGTTGTTTATTTTTATGTATTTTTTTATTTTTTATATATATATGTCAGCAATATCGTGAAATTTTAATTTGCAGAGTAATCATTCTTATGTGTATGTATTGAAATATTGGGTTGTTCAGAATGTAATCTAAAACCCCCAAAAATCTTTATTTTTAAAAAAAGAGATGGAGAAGAACCAAAGGAACATGTACACATATACACAAAAACCCTATATATTTTTTTTACTGTTTGTGAATAATAATTTTTGCATCTCTGCTATCCAACACTTTCCCTAATGGTGCGCTCACTGGAGCGTGAATAGTAATTTTTACCTCTCTGCTATCCAGCACTTTCCCTACTGTTGCACTCTCTGGAGTTCGAATAGCACATTTTACCCCTCCGCTATGCAACACTTTCCCTACTGTTGTACTCACTGGAGTGGGAATAGTAATTTTTACCCCTCCGCTATCAAGCACTTTCCCTTCTATTGCAATCACTGGAGTGGGAATAGTTAATTTTACTCCGCCGCTATCCAACACATATCCTACTGTTGCTCCGAGTGGAGTGGGAATAGTAATTTTTACACCTCTTCTATAGAATAGTTTCCCTACTGGTGCACTTTTTGGAGTGGGAATAATAATTTTTACCCCTCCGCTATCTCACACTTTCCCTACTGTTGCTCTCACTGGAGTGGGAATAGTAATTTTTACCCTTCCGCTATCCAACACTTTCCCTACTGTTGCACTCAATGGAGTTGGAATAGCAAATTTAATTCCTCTGCTATCCAACACCTACCCTACTGGTGCACTCACTGGAGTGGGAATAGTTATTTTTACCCCTTTGCTATCCAACACTATCCCTACTGTTGCACTGATTGTATTGTGAAATTTAAGTTGAAATATTTTTTAATAGTTTCATGTTTTAATGTGTTATAGATTTTTTTTTTTTATATTTTAAATCATTAATATATATTTTTATTGTTTATATTGTATTAACATTTTAAGATAAATTACAACTAATAGTTTAATTGTTTTAAAATAAATATATATGCATAAATTAATGTCTGTATGTTTATTTTTTATTAACTGAATTTGTTATATTTTATTAAAATGTTTATTACATTTATTTCATTTTGTTAGAATTATATTTAATATATTTAATAAATATTATTTTATTATATATGTATATAAAAGTCAATATTTTATACATCTATATTTTTTACATCGATATTTTTTAATCAATCTGTTTGTACGTACCTGTTTAAGTATAGGAGTCGATATTTTTGTTGTCTATATTTTTTATTCAATATTTTTACCATCAATATTTTTTACATGGATGTTGTGTCAGAGAATCCTCTGTGACAGGGTCATGGGCTTGTGCTATCATTTTATTTTCTATTTAAGAGATGAATTGTCTGTTTGTAGCATTTTCTAAACGTAGGGGCTGATTTTGATGCCGGTTGGACCGCACACCGACAGGCTGTCCGTGGCGGTCTAACCTCCAGATTACAATCCAGATTACAAACCACCACCTCTGACAGATCAGTGATCCCATCGCAGCAGCAGTTGGAATTGTATTCACAAATGGAGACGGTGCCGAGGCTGGCACCGCCTTCGGGATTACGATATCACTTTCTGACAGCCTTTTCATGTCAGAAAGACCGCCAAGAAAAGGCTGTCAGAAACGGATTGTGAGGGCCCCAAACAGCACCCCCTTCCATCACGGGCCACTGTAAAGTGGCCCAGGTGGCCAATTTAGTGCTCCTACGCACCCCCATGCACTGTGTGCCATGCACCACATTGTACAAGGCACACAATGCATGAATGTGCAGGAAGTGCTCCTTTATATGCCAGCTTGCGCTGCGGCCCTTTTCTTGGGTCACAGCACAAGCTGCCATTTAAAGGAGCACTTTGCTACTGTTAGCCCGGTGGTCGCATCGTAATTGGGTAGTCGGACCGACATTTGCTTGTCGGCTGGTCTCCTGACTGCTGTGATTGCGGGCAGCAGTCCAACTGCCCGCAATTCTAATCAAGGCCTTAGTGCAGATTGTTGTATGTGCCTAGATATGCTTTGACTGAAATTATCGTAACATCCCCATATGGCTGTGTGGGGATACATTTTTTAAATAGTATGAATATTGGTTTGTTCAAAGTCTTTGATTATTTTTTGTGGGTAGTAGTTATTTGTTTTATGTTTACTGTGGTTTGAGCGTTTGTACTGCTGCTTTGTTTGTTTGGCAGTCTGGCATATATAAAAGCAATATTTGTGTTTTGACTCTCACATGTATGGCGTATATCTGATTGAATGTTTGGGACACATTTGAAGGTCCCATCCATAATCCAGGTTTGGCAATGGCTTAGTTTTTAGTAAGATTTTTGCTGTGGAGAATATTAGGATTTGTTTTTTCATTGTTTAGGCTGTCATATAAAAGGAAAGGTTCCTCAATAGGTGTAATTAATAAATGTTCTGCTATTTAAATGTCTTGGTATTTTCTAGGGGCAGGAGGAAATCACTGGTGGATATTTTAGTTCATGCAATAAAACATTTTAAAGTGGGTATAGTGGTAGTTGACCTATGATGTGCTCGGGGACTTAAGGCAGTAAATATTTTAGGATTTTGGTTGTTGGTTCCTGGGAGCTAGTTATTGTCTCTTTTATATCCTGCAATTCTATCCTTACTTCTATTTCTATCACATTGAGGGGGTGGTGTTTTATCTTATATGAAGTTCAACATCATCTTTTGTAGTGGCCCTCCCATAGTATGCATCAGAATATTATTTGGTACATTACCAATTCACATTTCTTGTCAATGCACTTTCTTGGTTGTAGGTGTAACCCATGTGTCTTAGGGCCTGATTAACAGTTTGGTGATCCCAACTCCACCGTCGTGTCCGATTCTTAACAGCTGACTAAGCAAACCGACAGCCCTATTACGATGCATGCGTTTTCATAGACAAAAGACGGCAGCAGTCCAGCCGCCACTAACAGGAATTCTCAACCGCCACGGGATAGGGCCAATGTCTCTTTTGAAGGGTGGATCACCATTGTTACCGCTGGCCCAATTACGATGTGTCTTTCCGACGGCGTGACTGCGGTGGTCCAACCAACTTATCTGAGCTGGTGGAAAGGGAGGGATATAAGGCTGAAACTCAACTGTAATCAGCTTCACAAGTCCTGTGCCACCATGGAGTCAATCCTACATGTGCTGCTGTTCCTGATTGATGACATCCAAAACCAACACCGTCGTGGAAGCAACCGATGGTAAGCTACACTCCTACCAATTTCTATTGACTCCTCAGCAAATAGATGTCCGCCATGGACCTGGAAAAGGGCTTGGGGTCTATGGGCCAAATATATTTTGTGTGTCCCTGCTCGGAATTGTTCACAATGTATGATTCAATTACAGCTCAAGTATGCCCTCTTTGGCAAGGCCACTGACAGTGCAGAGGCACACTCTACCAAAGTTGACATCTGTTTACTACTTATAATCAGGGAAAGTGGTGTGTGCATTAATTTTGGCACACAACAGCATCTTCTCATCCAGATCACAACTATAGAACTCTGTGACACCCTCACATTGCTCACATGCAAGGTCCTGTTGTGATATCAAAGATACATCTGTATGAATGTGTCATAAAACTGAAACAATCCTTCTCCCCTAAATCTCTGTAATGGACTCTCACACATCACCAGCATTAAAAGCTAATGTCAGGTAAATCAAATTCTAAATAATCACTGTGAGAAGCATTCAAAGGGCACAATGTAAAGACTTTCTGCAGAATAGGTATGCCTCAACTAGATAGACCCCTTAAATGCTAGAGCCCTGGGCCAAAGTCTACTTTGCATATGCCTCAAAACCACTTTGTGCACAAGACCTGTGGATTGAAGTATATCAGGGACGTCCAACAGCATAACCAAGTGCCATGCATATGTGGGAAAGGAGTGAGTGCAAGCCATGAATGCAAACACAGAACTAAGGGCATTTAGCACACATTTACATAAAGTAGGTGTAAGGTACACAAATGAAAATGGACACATGTCCATAAAAAACGTTTACAAAGGTATGACAATTTAACACCCTCCATGTGTGGATAAACAAATATCTAACGTGCACACATCTAACACATATCCAACCTACATCATAGGGGAAAGTGCAAGCTAAATGATGTTGATGTTAGCATTAGCCAGGCCAAGCTGAAATACTTCTCAGACCCAATTGGAATTCATTCCACAGATCCCTCAAATGAACATTTCCCCTTGTCATGTGTGACTCCAGCACTTGTTCCAAGGTCAGATCATAATAACCACTCATCAGCAATTAAAACAAACACAACTGTAGTCACACATCACAAAGTATCCAATAACATCAAATAGTTCAAAAGGTAATGGCAGGACTAATGTGTATGAAAACAAGCAAAGTGTTTTATTTTTCAAAAATGAAGCAATGAAGTAATGCAAAGGCAAATGACCAGTCAATTTTCACAATCGGTGGTCAGCACACTGCTGTGCCACAAACATTGCCCTTCATGACACTGCCAGGGGACCACCTCGCAAAGGGGTATCCATTGGGCATGCAGATAACTCAAAGATTTTACTTGGGACGGGTGGGTTTGGTTTTTAGAGGGATGGGTTTTGTTTTGGGGAGGTGGCCCTGACTTTGGAGGGGTGCCTTTGGTTTTGGGAGGGGTTTTGGTTTTCTTAGGGGTACGGCTGGGTTTAGTTGTGGGGATCAGGGTTCTCAGGGGTGGATTAGGATGTAGAAGAGATTGGTTGGGCTCGGGTACAACAGGGCTAAGGGTAAGAGCAAATAAGACACTTTCACAGGAAAAATGGTCAGTATATTCGAGAGTGAATAGGGGCTGGGAGGCAGAGGGAAGAGAAGTGTCAGGTGTGGGTGGGTGTGTTGTTGGTGCATGTGTCTGTGTGTCTGATGATTATTGTTTGTGTTTTGTATGTGTATATTGAGTGGATGAGTGTGGGCATTTTCATTTTTTGAGGGTGTCTGATGTGGACGTGCTTGGTATGCCAGGTGTTGTGGATGGGTCTGTGGGGGCAGGTGTGGTGTTTGTTGTAGTGTGTGGGGTTATGGATGAATTTGTGGCTGCAGTTGTGATGCCTGGGGGAAACGCTAGGTGTGAGGATGAGTCTGTGGCTAAAGGTGTGGTGTCTGGGGAAATGCTTGGGTGGTGGATGAGTCTGGGTACGGGTGTGGTGTCTGTTGTAATGCTAGGTGTTGAGGATGAGTCTGTGGGTACAGGTGTGGTAGGGTTATATTGATGGGGTGGTGGTGAAGGGGTGGGTGTCATATGAGTGGATGTGTGCTTCTGTGTTTTTTGGCCTTTGTTTGCCCGTGCTGCGTGGAGATGTTGAAGTGTTTGTGTGTGTAGGTGTGAGTGTGCTTCGAACAGGTATGGAAATAGGGATTTTGGATGGCAAAGAAGCAGGAGGTGGGGTGGCAGTTTGGAATCGGTGGAAGGCTGCTGTAAGGGAGGAGTCCAGAGCCTGAAAAGATCTCTGTATGGCAGACATAGAACTGCGGATGCCTTCCAGGTAGACCACGATCTGTTGCATCTGGCTGCCTTGCACCTGGATGGGATTCAGTAGTGCAGTCATAACCACAGAGATGTTTCTCAGGAGGTCAATGGTCTCCTCACTCAGGGCAGCAGGGGTAACAGGGGCAGGGGCTAAGGTGCTTGGAGCGAAGGAGGTGGCTCTCCTCTTGTGGGAACTGGCCAAGCCAACTGGGTGTGGAGCAGCATGGAGGTTAGAGATAGAACTGGAGGAGGCAGACAAGGATGAAGGTAGAACAAATCCTGTGGGGTCAGCCACCACTCAGAAGTTTTCACTGAAGGATGACTCTACTGATGATGAACTAGAGCTTGTGCCCTCCGTGGCACTGCCCACACTCTCTTGGTCACTCTGTCCCTCTGTGTTTATAGTCTCACGACTGGAACTACTGTGACCAGCTGCTTCCCCAATAATGTTGGCCCCTTCTCCTTTGCGTGCCCCGGATAAATCTTAAATGACATATACAATTGGTGTATTGCAACTGCGTTATCACACCTGACCATCAGATATCAACACAAAAGATTTCTAAAGAGCACAGATCACACTGGCTGCAAGGTTCACTATATAGGCTTCTACAATTTAAAATGAGCACACACATGCATTGCTCACAGTGAAGTCATAATCACAGACAGCTTCAAATGCATGAGTGAAGTTGTCTGATCTCCATCCGTATGTATCTAGTAGGATACTGCATCAGCTTGTATAGGTTGGCTCTTGTAGTATACCTTAGTAACCTGATGTAATCAACTAGGATGGCAATGACAAATTCGTTCCTACAGATTCCACACAAGACCCTGCAATCAGCAATAGGTTGTATACCTAATACCACATCATGATGAAATGATGGTCAACTAATACAGCTATGTTGCTGCAGCAGCAGGAAGATGGTCACATGAAAATGTTCATTTCACACTGTTGACACTTCCTAGTAGAAACCTCCTTATGTGTCCACTGTCAGAACAGTCTCATGAAAGCTGTATTTAAGTAGCTTCAAAATGTATCACATGCAGCACAGAAAAGTAGACTGGAGACAACCTGGCCAAAATATATGGGAGATTTGTCTACAAATATCCGCAGCATAATTTATCAGCTAGGCCTAGGGAAATCCCCAGTCCAGATTGATATTGATGAGGACACCATTCTAGGATTGCATACCTAAAAACCAATAGACCATTGAAGGTTGTTGAGGCTCAGGGTATCTCTATTAAATGAAAAGGTGTTTTGACATGTGTCCTAATGGGAAGGTATATCACAGTACCTTTCTGTCTCACAAACACAAATTCAATTGTATTACTGAGTACAGACAATCACATATGATCCCCACTTTTCTACATGTCACTTCCTGATGCATGTCACCAGTCAGTGAATAATCCTTGACAAATCAGCATGTGCAATTCACATACCCGAATACTCCCACATCAATGGCATGGAAATTCACATTGTGAGAAATTACTGTAAGTCTTCCTGTCATGTCCTTCATTGCTTCATCAATTGGACCTGACTAATGTTAATGAGTAATGGCTTAGGGTATTTGTGACAAACCCACCAATGTCTACACACTCCAGTATGTGGTCACATATTAACTCTATACCCAACACAAATAACTATTTTCAAATACAGATTGGCCTACACACACATTTGTGATGGAATTAGACATCAACCTATAAAGACATGTAGATCAGGTATGCAACAGTAGTGCAGATGATACTACAACAGGGAAAGGTATACGTCCCAATATGTGAGCACTTCTACTGATGGCACCAGTGATGGTTTACTATCTCATGCTGCTGTAGATTCCCCACCTACCAAGAGCAAGTATTGCTCGGTGACTGCATTTATAGTGCACTGTATACTATGTTACATGTAAGAGGGCCACCATCACATGAGACACAGTAGTGAGAGAACATCACACCTTACACAATGAAGACAAGTGGCCCCTTTTGGTACAATTGTCATCCACAACATCAAACAACATGAGCTGATTAATCACTGTATCAGCCGTGTGTCTGCTCAAGACAGTAAATGTGGAGTGGACTGGACTCTGCTGTGTTTCTGTTCATTAAGACAAGAGGCAAAGCACATCAGCAGGCCCCTACTACCAGACCCACACAAACAAGAACTCTTCGTGTCCGTCGCACATGGCCCACCCCCAATAACAATGGGGAAAGGCCTGCCTGTAATACACAAAGTTGGCAATGTAACATGTATGACTCTGGCTAGGACCCACCTAGTTTTCGCTGCTGTTGGTCCCTCCACAGCCCATCAGGCTCTGGATAGACCACCACCAGTATGTGGACCAATAGGAGGGTCAGGATCAGAAGCATTCCCTGTCCAAGCTGGGAGAACAGCCCCAGATGGACCTACGAGATATTCCGCATCCAGCGCCTCAGGTCCTTTCACCCCTTACGGCAATGGACGCTGCACCAGCGACAGACCCCCAGGGTCTGCACCTTCCGGGTAATGGCTTTCCAAATGGTTTGCTTCTGATGGGCGTTGACCTGTGTGGATACAAGAGATGATTAAACAGATTTTGACTGCAAGTTTTAGGATATCTGTTTGGTTGACACACATTTCGTATACACCTAGCACAAGCATTAATCAATAATTAACACACTACATGTGCCATTCTCACATGCTAAGCACTACAAAGACACAAATACACACTTTTGTAGTCATCTGCAGACTATCCTCAACCATGGTCATGACCTACACTGACTAAGCCAGCCCGCTAACATCATGTAGCCCAGTTCCATCCTACATTAACTGTGATGTGAGCTACTATGAAACACAACACACTATTTTGACCTTCTGAAGGGTGAACTACTTGTGCAGACACCTTTACGGCCAGTCCATACAAGCTGGTACCATAGTACAGACTACATCCTAACACCATGGTCACTGGCCTGAAAAAAGAAATGAAAGGACTGGCTTGTGTGTTACTAAGAGCTTCCTCTCTGGGGATGTGTCAACTACTTAATGGGATATCATACTACATCTAATTGCATTTGTGTGGTATGTGCTGCCATCACAGGACATATCTTTTGCCATATGTGGCACTGTTTCAGGGATGATATTCAACATTCCATTGTATGTTTTGTTTGATTGTAAAAAAGCTGGTGATTCACATATTAAAATTTCCAAAGTAACCAAGCAATCTGCATAGTTAATGTGTCACATGTGCAAGACCTGTAAAATGCAAGCATGACTTATGGAAAAGTGACAACATACCTGTGAGAGTAACAGGCATGTCATTAGTAAATGTCACACATTAACAATGTGGGTCAAAGCAAAGAAGTATCAGGTCAGGGTGTTACCTCAGTCACCAAATGCAGTCCATGTAAAAGCAATCAGGGCTACTACTGGTTTAGCAAACTCATTTGGGAACATTCAAGGATCTGCAGGTTTACAGGAAGATAACTCTGTTCATCAGTTGTACTGGCACAGTAACACTGCCCCAAGCTGGGCACAGCTCATTCTCAGTCCTTGTTCTCTGCAGGCTAAGCATACTAATACCACATGAACATCACATGTCCACCAATTCAGTGCATAGCAATACATCTTGTGGCCATCCAATAAGGTTGAGTGGCACTCTGAAGGAGTCTGTGAGGTATATCTAGCTCCCAGACAACAGTTTGGTGAACCCTGATCGGGGCTGAGTGATCTGTGGGATTGTACACATAACTAACCTAATCCTCAACAGCTTCTTACAGTTTACATACACAACTCATGCTGTAAAGCCTATACATTGTTTTGCACATTTACCATGATTTAATTAGCAAATATATCATAGGTACCATGAAAAGTATACATGCATAGATATGTGCATGCAACACAAGTAGGATCTAGGGCTTATCACACAACACATGTCACAATGGTGATGTTAAGTACACCAGTTACACAATCATTACATGATTGTCCTATGTAGGGGCCCACAAATGTTACAACAGTAATTTTAATTCACTCTGGGACTCAGAGGCACATCGTAGCCTGTGAGAATAGAAATAATGGAGTTAAACAAACTAAACAATCTATGTGAGATATTTACCTGCTCCCCTGGTGAGCATGGAGCTGGCCATACAAGGGAGGACCTCTTCAACAAGTTTCTCCAGCTCCTCCGGAGAGAAGGCAGGGGCCTTCACACCTGGGTGGCCTGGCACAATTGCTCCCAGAAATGGCAATCAGCAGCTAAAATGGAAGAGGTGTTGATAGCAGCAGTACCAGGAGTAATGAGTTATTTTTCAAACCGTTGCGTACATGTATACCACATACGCGGTCATCAGCATAGACAGACACAGTCATTGGGCTGCAACCGTCACAATCACCAACGTTAGCCCATGTCTGTGTCCGCCGTAGATGAAACTGGACACCGCACAGTTGAGTTCCACTGGCGGTGGGAGGTTTAGAATGCGCTATATGGGAGGTCAGATATCCACCATTTTAGTGGTTGAAACTGCAGTATTGGTGACTGTTAAATGCATCACCACCAGTACATATGTGTTGTAAAATGTTTACATGATGTATTACTCCATGGCTCTATAATTTGCTTTACATAAACATCAGTGTAGTGCATTAGTGTGCATAAATGCTATATTACCGGGGTGCACTGTACACCGACGGTGACAGTATTTAAGGAATACAATTCAAACTTTACAATACAAGGGTGTTCATGATACATTTTTGTCTAGATAATGTGTACATTTCTGTTATAGACACATGTGAAGACCGCAATGGAGTTTATAGGTGGATGTTAGACAGTAGACAATTATTATGTGAATTATATGAAATGCTTTCTGAACCAGTTATTTTTTGTCACATTATTTTTGGCTTGCTCTACATATATTACATTCTGGGCATTGTGACCAATGTTCAAAATTGTTGTCTCTCCACACACCCTGGGAGAGGGAGGAGACGGCAGCCTCTAGTGTACCACCTACTTTTTTTTAACATATTTTATTGATTTTACATACTGAAAAGTAAACCAGGAGACATTAGCTGATATTTTTTACATGACAGCATAGTAAATCCCATAAGGAATGTAAATGCAAGCATATAGAAAAGCACTGCCCCACATATGCAACAAAAGCAGCAGTCGACATATTACAAGCTAGGGTAGTCCCATTATTTCACTTCTTTGCTGACGTTGCTCAATATGATTACATCTCAATTGACCACATAATGTTATATATCTGACCTTAGTAACAATCCCTGGCAACCGTGTCTCTCCTATGAATAAAAACTAAAACCAACCCCTATACCCACAACCCTCCCCCCTACAGACTCAGCCTGAATCCTCCACATCTAATTGACCCACACCAATACAATATAATCGTGTAAATCCAATGCACCACATATGCACAATATTTATCACTGTATAATAGAGACGTACATCAGCCCATACTTTTCTCAGCATTCTGTCAAGAGGCTCCAGGGAGTGTCTATATAGTCCATCAGTATGTTTGTACATCAACTGCTATAAATTCTTCCAACAGCACATTCCATTCCAAGGAAATTGTTTTTTTACGCAATCCCTTGTGCTCTTCCCTCTTCAGTTCAGCACCCTCTGCCCTGCCCCATCGAACCATTTCGCGGTGCCATTCCTGTAGTGATGGCGGTTTAGCAGTCTTCCACTTCATGGTAATATTTCGCTTGGCTAGTATTAATGCCAGATTAGCAAATTTATTGATAGGGTTTCCCTTCTTCCCGCTTGGGCCCTGCCCCATTAGGCAGTATTCCAGCGAGTCATTATTCCATACCTAGGCAACATCTTTCATTATCTTACATACTGATGCCCAATAGTGTCTTAATCTGGGGCAACTCCACAGCATATGTATTAATTCCGCTTCCGATGAGTGACAGCATGGACAGCTATCCACTGTGTCTCGAAACATGGAATTCAACCTGTGCGGAGTGAAATAGGCCCTATGTATGATCATGAGCTGGATACATTTAAATTTAGGGTTCCTGGATACGTTCTTTGGATATTCCAGTACAGTGTCCTATTCTTTGTCAGAGAGTGCATGGCCCATGTCCCCGTCCCATTTGATACAGAGGGACTGGAGTGACACTGCTGCTACCATGCGAATCCCTTGGTAAAGCCATTTCATCCATTTCCCATCAAATACTGTATAGTATGTAGTGCGTGTGGTGCCGGTTCTATCCCCTCCGGTGCCCAAGTAATGCGTATGTAGCGAGAAATGTTAGCATACAGGAGAAAAAATGTATTTGGTACCCCATGTTCTCAGACAAAGACATCATGTGGCATCAGGGCACCGTCCGAGAAGAACATGCCCACCGTGTTTGCTCCCGCATCCCCCCAGGCTAATATTCTCCTACCAGTAACAGTTCCCATCTGCGAGGGGATTCCTAAAAGGGGGATAGTAGGGGCATATGGAGCTACTGCCTTTGTGTATCTCAAAGCACTCCTCCAGTATAATAACACAACTTTCAATAAGTGGGGCGCCATCTGAGGAATCTTGCTAGTGGGTAATAAGAGTGTATGTATGTCCCCTCTTTCCCATGACTGACGAGTCATATCAATTTCCTGTAGATTCCGACCAGCCACCCAGTATGCCAGCCATTGTAGCTGGCTCGCATAGAAATAAGCTTTCAGATCCGGTGCCGGCATTCCCCCATGTTTTGTGTCTAATTGTAGCTTTGCTAGTCCAATACGTCTGCGGCCTGTGCCCCATATCAGGTCAATTAATAGGGAGTTTAATTACTAAAATACCTGCGCTGGGGCAACGATGGGTAAATTAGTGAAGTAATATGACAACCTGGGGAGCATCACCATTTTGGCAATAGCCACTCTACCCGCTACCGATAGGGGCAGGGAAGTCCAGAATTTTATTTGGGGTTTGAGCGCAGCTATAGTACGGTTTAAGTTACTGTCTAGGATATCCACCGTTTCCCTGTATATACCTGAATTCCTAGATATTTGAAGTTAGTAGGTGTTGTCTGAAACGTCCACTTCCCAAAGCATATGAGACCGATACGTGTTACGCCAGTGAAAAAATATTCATAGGACTTGCTCTCGTTTATAGCGAGACCTGAGAGCCGTTGGAAATTATCAAAGATAGTAGGCATGGCTTCATAGTCCTCGTCCAGATTTTTGAGATATAAAATTAAATCATACGCAGAGACGATATGTATATTGGTTACCATTTTGATCCCTCTGTGACCAGTCATAGGTCGAAGTTTATGCAGGAGACGCTCTAAAGCCAAAATAATAAGGGTGACAGTGGGCAACCTTATCTGGTACCCCGCGCTACACTGTATTGTTGTGAAATATGTTGTCCCGTACATGCGTGCGCAGTGGGGTTCATGTATAGCAGCCTCACCCAACTTATATATTCATCTGGTATGCCAAATCTCGAGAGGGTATTGGACATATATTGCCAGTGTAGGGAATCAAAGGCTTGACGGAGATCGAGCTAAATGCATCCCCCTACAGTAACAGCTGCCGGCGTAGAAGCCATTATTTGGTGCAGTCTCCTGATATTAAGTGCTGTGGTTCTGCCCGGGACAAAGCCGCATTGACCAATGTATATCAACTGCGGGATAAACTGACATAGTCTATTCGCCAATAACTTACTCAGTATTTTATAGTCAATATTTTGAAGTGAGAGGGGTCTATATCCCGCCATATCCACACTATCTCGGCCCAGTTTCAGGAGCGAGACCACTGTTGCTTGTAACATGGTAAGGGGAAGTGTACCAGTATCTAATGAGGCCTGATACAACCATTGTAAGTGAGGTACCAATAAGTCTGAGTATGTTGCATTAAATTCAACGGGCAGACCATCACTCCCTGGTGCTTTATTACGAGGAAGACCTGCAATCGCACGTTTAATTTCCATGCTAGTCACCGGCTGTCTCAGCTCCTCCTTGTGGTTATGTAATAATTGTGGGATCTGAAGACCTTCAAAGAAGGGCTCAAAGTCTGCATCATCAAAGTCTGCCGGTTTCTCATAATAATTTTTAAAGGCACTGTTGATTTCTAGCTGGGTACAGACAGCGTCACCTTCCATATTTCGGATCTCAAAATAGGGGATACCGACGGGGCGTCTCTAATAATTTTAGAGAGAAGTGGGCCTGCTCTATCCGCTGTTGCATGTTCTTTCTGAGTATAAAGACGATAGTCAAAAATGCACAGGTCTTCCAAAAGTTCTGTGTGTTTTATATGTGCTTCTTGGAACTGTGCCTGTTGTGATCCTTTCAGTATGGCTTCCTGCTCCAACATACCCAGGTGATTTTTGACCTCCGTAAGCTGTTCGATGAGAGCACGCCGTGCTCCCGCCCTCGTGCTAATTGCTACCCCCGTATCATGGTTTTAAAGGCATCCCATTCAATTTGACGCGTGCTCGCTGTATCCGCATTATCAATAACATAATTGTCTCTCGCTGTGGATAGTGCACTGTGAAAGACCGGGTCTTCTAATAGCGTGGGCTGTAATTTCCAAGTCGGTATCAACGCAGGAACCCTGCCCCACTGGAGTGTGAGTTCTATGGGATTATGATCCGATAATGTTTCACCCAAATGTGTCGCATCACTAACAAGGCCAAGTATATTCAAGGAGCAAAATATTCTGTCAATGCGGGTATGTAACCCATGTGTTGATGAGTAGAAGGAGTATTCCCTGCTAGTGAGGTGTGCCATTCGCCATGTGTCTCCTATCTCCCAACCATCTGCCCATCCCTTGAGTGCTTCCGCCAACTTTCTACATCCTGTATTGTGTAATGGAGGGTGTGACCTGTCCAGATCAACATCTAACACCATGTTAAAATCGCCCCCCAACACCCAGGGGTATTCTTCCCATCCCTCCAATACCATGCTAAGAATCTCTAGGAATTTGTCTTGATCTGTGTTCGGAGCGTATATGCTTCCCACCACAATTTGTTTCCCATCTAGCAAACCGTGTACTAAGACATATCTACCATTTGAATCAATATTCTGCTCTAAAACCTTAAATGGGGTACCACTCTGTATCCATATCGCGGATCACTGACAGAATATCGAAGGTCAGAATATCGACCTACAACAATATCGCAGCAAGAATATCGAAGTCAAGAATATCGACATTCTAGCTACATTATGGTAAGTACAAAAATATATTTAAAAAAAATATCGTTGTCAAAAATATCGTTGTTAAAAATATTGTTTTTTGTAGTTAAATAAATAATGTAAAATAAAGTAAATAATAAATATAATTAAAATAAACATAGTTAAAAATATTTTTTAATGTTTAAAAATTATAAATAATATATATAATTTATAAATACATTAAATATATACATATAATATATAGGTGCCGATTCCGATCCGTCAAAAAAAATTACCATCCGACTCGCATCCGTATTTTTTTATGTACGAATCGTACAAGTCCCGTACAAACGGCGAAGTACGATTTGTACGTGAAAAATCCATACGAATGACTTCGGGGAAAGTCTACGACACGTCCCAGGACAATTTTACATACAAATTGTAAAAGTGAAGTCCGAGCGCGCAAGTACGATCCGTACCGGCCGTCCGAAAACACAAGCGCATGGGAAAGGATCCGTACGGATCGAACGCCATACCACTTGTATCCGGGTAAACTTGTGCCCAGGATACGAGTCGTACATCCTCCCCACTCCCTCCCACATGTCTGCCCTGTACCCCCCCATGTCCGCACTGTACCCCAGCCCCGTACGTGTACGCACCATACCCCACCACCCTACCCCAGCCCCTTACTAGTATGCACCGTACCACAACACTGTCCCCCAGCCCCATACTTGTATGCACCATACCCCACCACCATACCCCAGCCACGTACTTGGATGCACCGTACCCCACCACTGTACCCCACCACCGTACCCCAGCCCCGTACGCCAGCCCTGTACCTGTACGCACCATACCCCACCACCCTACCCCAGCCCCTAACTTGTACGCACCGTACTCCACCACCGTACCCCAGCCCCTTACTTGTACGCACCGTACCCCGCCACCGTACCTCAGCCACGTACTTGGAGGCACCGTACCCCACCACCGTACCCCAGCCCCGTACATGTACGCACCGTACCCCACCACCCTACCCCAGCCCCTTACTTGTATGCACCGTACCCCAACACCGTCCCCCAGCCCCATACTTGTACGCACCGTACCCCACCACCGTACCCCAGCCGCATACTTGGATGCACCGTACCCCACCAACGTACCACACCACCCTACCCCAGCCGCATACTTGGACGCACCGTACCCCAGCATCCCGTATGTACGAACCGTACAACAACATTGCATATGTGAGCACTGTACAACAACATCGCGTATGTACGCACGTTACATACACTAAAACGACTCGTACAGAACCAGGACACTGCAAAACAGCACAAGGAGGGTCAATTCGAATCGCACAACACCACAAAACACATCTACAGTACTAAAAACATCTAAAAGACTGACCTGGCACATCCAAACAGGCAAACAGAGGCCCAAACTCACAACCACCTCTTATAACACACCCACCAAAAATTCAAACCCAGCCACACCCACAAATGGACCAATAAAAAGGGCCCACACTCACAAACCATGAGCCTTTGCAACAGACTCACTGCTGACAGACACCACACACAAACAACTGCACCCATATACCTTAACTTACACACCATCACACAACCTCCTTCACACACCCCCTCTACACATTCACACACACACCTACACATTCACACCCACACACCCACAACCATCCACACCCACACCCCACACCATGCCCACAGACAAGAATCCAAAGTTCACAAGGGAGGAGCTGGACATCCTTGTCAACGAAGTCATCAGAGTCGAGCCACAGCTCTTTGGAACATTGGTCAGACAGACCAGCATAGCTGAAAAATCACGCCTGTGGCAGAGGATCGTCTATCGGGTGAATGCTGTTGCGCCCATCAGAAAGACCAGGAATGAATGCCAAGCCAGGTGGTACGATCTGTGCAGGGCAGTCAAGCGCAAAATGAACGAGGATTATGCCCAGAGTAACATCACAGGAGGTGGGCTGCCCCGCAGACCGGTACATTACCATCCCTGGGAGGAGAAGGTGATGGCCCTGCTTCCACCGGTGGGAGTACACAGAGTCGAAGGAGTTGCCGAGCCTGGTGAGTGCACAAACAACTTATGTAACATGGGGCTAATGGCATCCACACCCCAACTACAACAAATGCACACACCTACCCCCAAGCCCTCACCGGACACAACCACACTCAAAACCAACGCTCATGCCACTAACATGTGTATGCCCCATTCACAAAGCAAGGCCATGCCATGTCCCAGCCTACACAAAACACAAACCCAAGACTGGATGTCCGGGATGCTGGGAGGGTGGGGATCACCAAACATATTGTACAACTCAGAAACAGACACCATTGCCCTCAGCCCATATGGCCCAGGTACATACCCATGCTCCATGCGCAATGCACAGGGACTGGCAAAGTACTGACAAGGTAGCTGACACTTGGCCCTGCTGTAGCCAGCACAAGGCCCTCCTGTGACAACTGCAAAATCTAACACTAACACAACCAGCTCAGATATCTAGGACAGGAACTCACACTCACTGACATGGCAGCATGCTCCATGGGGGGACAGATACATCACCTGGGAGACCCACTGCCAAATCACACTACACCCACCAGCAGGCACCGTCAATCAATCAACAATCAATCAGGGTACTTGTAAGGCGCGCTACTTACCTGTGAGGGTCTCAAGGCGCTGAGGGGAGGTGTTCCACTACTGCTCGAAGAGCCAGGTCTTGAGGAGTCATCTGAAGGCAAGTAGGGCTTGGGTCAGATGTAGATGGGTTGGGAGGGTGTTCCAGGTCTTGGCGGCGAGGTAGGAAAAGGATCTCCCGCAGGCGGTCGTACGTTGGATGCGGGGGATAGCTGTGAGGGCGAGGCTGCCGGAGCGGAGCTGGCGGGTGGGGTTGTAGAAGCTGAGTCTGATGTTCAGGTAGGCTTGTCCGGCGTTGTAGAGTGCCTTATGTGAGTGGGTGAGGAGGTTGAAGGTGATCCTCTTGTCGATGTGGAGCAGTGCAGGTCACTCAGGAGGGGGGTGATGTGGCTGTGGCAGGGGGCGTTGTCGATCAGTCGTGTGGAGGCTTTTTGGAAGCGTTGTATCCGCCGTTGGTGTTGGGATGGGAGTCCTGCGTAGAGTGCATTGCCGTAGTCCAGTCAGCTGCTGACGAGGGCCTGTGTCACTGTTCTACATGTTTCGGTCGGGATCCACCAGTCGATCCGGTGGAGCGTGCGTAGGGTGTCGTAGCAGGAGGAGACGGCGTTGACATGCTTGGACATGGAGAGAGAGGATGTGAGGATCAATCCTAGGTTGCGTGCGTGGTGGGTGGGTGTTGGTGCTGTCCCCAGAGCGATCGGCCACCAGGAGTCGTCCCAGGCTGAGGGTCTGGGTCCCAGGATGAGGACCTCCGTCTTGTCTGAGTTCGGTTTCAGATGGCCACTCCGCATCCAGTCGGCGATGGACCTCAGCCCTTGTGGATGTATTTTTTGGCAGTGTGAGGGTCCTTGGTGAGGGAGAGGATGAGCTGGGTGTCGTTGGCGTAGGAGATGGTTTGGAGGTGGTGGGGCGGGCCACTTGTTATGAGGGGGGCCATATGGATGTTGAACAGCGTCGGGCTGAGGGATGATCACTCACCCCTTACACAAGCACACACCCCCGGGGCAGCCAATGGAGTTACCCACTCCCACAATGGACATGTGACACAACAAGATCAAGCCACAGCCAAAGAAGCATCCAAGGCCAAATTCAACATGTCAAACACCCTGGAGAACATTTCAATCAGTCCCCTGCAACATATCCATCAACAAGTGAACATTGATGTGAATGCTAGGCACATACAACTAACTTGAGGAACTGTGGCAAATAGAATATGTGTGAAACATGGATGTCGCATTAAACAGCATTAACATTGTCTCTCTCTCACACACAGAGCAACGTCATGGATCTCCCCCCTACAGTGGGTGAGAAGAACCACAGTCCCAGGCTCGGGAGCAACCTGATCCCACCGGCAGTGATACCTCACAATACTCCGCGGATGACCCCAACCCACCTGGCCCCTCTGGTGTCCAAGCCCCTGCAGCACCTGCTTCAGGTACATCTGTGCCAACCACCACCACCATTCCTGCCACATCCCAGGAGACACTCAGGAGCCCTGCCCACACTGAACAACTGAGCCAGTCTGAACTGGAGGGACAAGGTTCGCCGGGCACCCAGGAGGAGGCAGCCAACACCGACACTGCCGTCCCTCAGGGGTCCCGTAGACCCGATGTGCCCACAATGGCAGGCCAGGCCCGTGTGGGCAGGGGTGGTGGGAGTGGAGGCAGGCGGAGGCGAGAACCTGACCAGCCAGCTGAAGGGACCGGTATATCACACGTTCGCAACATCATGGAGGCATACCGGCGTGACACCAGGGCCATCAGTCAGGTAGTGGCGACCCTCACAGACATTAAGAATCAGCAGGCCGAGTAACACGCCAGTCAACAACAACACCAAGGACGGATGGAGGCAAGACTGGCTGAGCTTGTGGCGGTGCAAAGGGACATAAGCCATTCACTCCGTCGGATCTCCGACAACATGGGCAACCCTCCCTGTGACACCAGGCGCAGACCAGCACCAGCCACAGGGAGGGAGGAGGATTCGTCCGACGGAGAGTCCCAAACATCATCAAGGCCTGCATCTGAGGGTCCCCGGAGGAAGGTGGGTTGTCCACGGAAAAGACCGTGAGAGGCAGCGACCATCCACATCTCCCAGGTCACCTGGACTGGCACCTGGCCTTCATGCGCAACAGCAGCACATCATTCACTGACATTCTCTGCCACATGGACTTGCTGGTCACAGTCTGACCAATGATGACCAACACTGTGGTCTTGACTCTGATGCCTTCAAATGCCAAGGATAGCATCTCCCTCTGTGAACTTTGGATTCTATGCACCCGTTAGAGCACCTTATGTCATCTACCAAAACACGCACCCCACGAGAATAACACTATTTTTTGTCATGAGATGTTGCCGTCATTTTGCATTAGTCCACAACATACGTGTGTGTTAAGGTAAACTATGCCTCAGTGTGGAACCAACTCCAGCCATCCATACCCTGGGATCTGAGTCCGGTACAGGACACACATGGGTCACAATGTATCATCCAATACAGCCTGGGAGCCCAATACTCACCCGTGATGGCCTCAAGCTGCTGAGGGGGGGCTTGAAATACTGTGCGCACACACCAATCAGGAAGACGATGATGAACGCCTACAGGTCATGGCTCATGTGGAGGTTCCCGGGGAGTGAGTCCCAGGTATGTTTGGCCAGGTGGGAGAACCATCTCCTTCATGCTGGAGAGTTGTGGATGTGAAGAATGGTGGCCAGGCCAAGTTCGGAGGCATTGAGTTGGGCCAACGGGGTCTTGGATGACAGACGTATAAGGTTGGTATTGGGCTCTGGGGTTGTTGACTGCCTCCTGAGTGTGTGTGAGGAGTGTGAAGGTCATCCTGCAGCACACAGTGATCCCTTGCAGCTATCTCAGGTGGACGGTGATGTTGATGGGCCGCGGGATGTTGAAGCTGAGTTGTGCAGATGCACCCTGGATGTGGACAATTTTCCCGTGAGTTAGGATGTACTTGCTCCATAGAGGGCGGGGCAGTAGTTGACACGGCTAGTGTCATGGACCTGGGGGATGGTCTGTCATTCCTTGGAGTGGATCTATCAGAGGATCATGTGCATCATGCAGAGGGTGCTGCAGCATGAGGTACATATGATGGTGATTTGCATGGCAAATGTGAGTGACAAATCCATGATGCACAACATCTTGTGTGCGTGGCCACTGGGTGCTTGTGTAGGGCCCCTGCGGGTGGGACACAAGAAGTTGAGCCAGCTGTAAGGGGACAATCCTCCGATGCTTACCTCAGTCCTGTACAAGTTCAGCCTCAGGTGGCTGATGTTCAGCCATTCACCCACGGACCTCATGCCTTCTTGAACATTGGAACTGGCAATGGCTGGGTCTTTGGTGAGGGCGAGGAGCACCTGGGTGTCAATGGCATACGACATGATGATGAGGTTGTGTGCGCATGTGATGGTGGAGAGGGGGGTCCTGGACACATTGAAGATTGACACGCTGAGAGATGAGCCCTGGGCCATGTGCCAGATGACGCCACTATACCACATGCCGAAGGCCTGAGTCCCACTCCCATGGCCTTGCTCGTGTACGGAGCCGGTGTGGAGCAGGAGGGACATGATCTGGTTGGTGTGACAGGGCCTGGAAGGAGAGGCAGCGCTGTGTAGGCAGTTAGAGTTGCACACTCAGCATGCAAAGGTGTCATGTGTGCGCTTAGGGTATGGCTGAGATCAGGCGGTTGAGTTTCGGATAGACATTGCTTGGAGGGTGGCTACAACCTCAGACTGTAGTGTGATGTGGGTCATGCAAGGACATAAGGGTCGTGCAATGTGCACGTTGCATGTGCTGACGGTCTTGCCTTTGGCACCGCGTGTACCCAACAGTGGCACAGACAAGGTGATGACAGCCAAATGAATGGCTGGAGGTAGGCAGGGAGGAGCATCTTTGAGGCATGTGTGTTGGGGAATCCCACCACTTTGTGGGCCCTTGCGGCAGGGGCCGCAGCAGCAGGTGGTATGTCCTTGAAACTATGCCAAAAGTAGCACACAAAGACAAGGATGTCAGAAAGGACAAATGCAACAGCCGTAAGTAAAGGAAGGAGTTTCCGGTTACCCATGGAACACCCAGAGAAAATGGATGCACAATCATCAAAGATGACTGACACAGGAAACAGAAGGCCGAGCCGCGCACAGGAGACACACCCTCAGCAGGCGTTGACGGCCTGTCGTGGGGACCAACATGCCCAAATACATACACAACCATGGACTTCATGCACAATAGACCCATGAAGAACTGCATGCATGTAGCCAAAATACACATAGACTCATATGCACAATCTTTGACAACTATGCCAGAGATGCCGCATGCAAAGTGGCAAGAGACCTGCATTGACAGAGATGAGGCACCTTGGAAGGTGAGGAACCCCTTTATTACTCAGGCTCACACTAAGGGAAAAGCATCAATATGAACAGGCACACAGGTCATTTGGCTGAACATGTGGGACCTACACTGGACACCCCCTTCACAACACAGATGTAGTAAATCGTAATGGCCTGGCACACAAGTTAAGGGGATGAGCCAAACACCCCCTTCTGCACATGGAGAGGCTGCAATTCCCCATTGAGGCTGTTATGGGGATGTCCCATACCATGTCCACCCGTAGCATCCAGTATGTTTCTGAGGGAAGTTATACACACATTGATGCCTTCATCAGAATCCACTAACCATTAGAGATGACTGTCACAAAGGTAGACTATCAATTCATGGGAGTCATGCTACATGTCATGTGCCCCATGTTGAGTAGACATGTATGCATGGTAACCCAACATGCACAGGAGCAGTCCCCACACATTCCAAACACCTAACAACCCCAAAATGCCTTGCTGCAATCCTCACCCAAAATGACTTTTCCACATGTCCGTGCATGGAACGCTGATTCAGCACACGTTGCACTACTCATGAGGAATAGCAGGAGGCCAATGATGACACGACCAGACAACATGCGCAAGAACCTGTGGATGACAGACTCACAAGCAGTCAGCTAAAAGATTGTTATCCGCATACATGGTCATTTACTCTACAGGAATAATGTTGTCTCCATGCGAATATAAAAATTAGGGTCACAGCTAAAATGATTGGAATGACATCATCACTCGAGTGACACATCAGAACACACATCTAAGTCACTTAGCATACAGTCAGCTGGACACACACATTGCAACACATGCCACACAAGGCTCCAAGCGTGCACACTCAGACCCAGTGACTCACCACTATGAGAAGAAGTTGAGTATGAGCTGACTCTGGATATCCTCCTCCTCCTCCTCCTCACTTGCCTCGTGACCAAGACCTTCATCCTCCACGGGTGGATGTTCCTGCTCATGATGCTCCAGGATGAGTGGCACTGCCTTCTCCACTGCCATGTTGTGCAGCATGCAGCACACGAGGAAGATTTTGCAGACCTTCACCGGTGCATATGGGAGGGACCCGCCTATCTTGTGAAGGCACCGGAATCGGCTCTTCAGAAGGCCAAACGTCCTCTCAATCACTCGCCTGGTCTGCCCGTGTGCATCGTTGTAACGGTGATCTGCAGCTGATCTGGGGTTGCGGAGAGGCGTCATCAGCCATGGCATGTTGGGATAGCCAGAGTCACCACGGTACAAAAGGGGGTGGTGATGGAAGGAGCATCAGAACCAATCAAACACTCACACCCAGTCAACAGATCTGGATTTGATCCATCACCGTTCTTTAGCCCACTCTGCCACCCCAGTTCAGACATGGCCATATGCAAATCAGTCTGACCCTGTGCCTCATGGGAACAGTCCAGCCCGAACTGCCAAGCCATGCCTTCCCTGGACCGGAAACAAGCTTCCTAGGACCGGTTTCTGGCATTTCAGCCGTCTTCAGCCAGGCTTGCTTGAATCCAGTGGCAAAGTGAGCAAAGGACTCACGTCTGAGCATACCCTGCCAACTTATGGCGAACAAAGCGGTACAAAAGGGGGTGGTGATGGACGGAGCATCAGAACCAATCAAACACTCACACCCAGTCAACAGATCTGGGTTTTATCCATCACCGTTCTTTAGCCCACTCTGCCACCCCAGTCACCTACATGGATACATCATGTAAAAAAGTGGGTCAGGAGATGCAGTAAGATACATAGATACCGCAAAACACAGGACAAACAGAGTATACCCACCAACAAGACATGCTCCTTCGTTGTGCAGCTGCAGCATCATTTCTGGCACCCTGCTACGCCTCATGATGTAGGCATTGTGTGCTGACCCTGGAAAACATGCACAGACATGGGAAATCAGCATGTTGGCAAGACACACCACAAGGGCATTTATAGAGTGGTAATGTTTACGGTTGCGATAGGCGACCTCCTGTGCCTGTGGTGGTACAAAAGCCACATGTGTCCCATCAATGGACCCAATGACATGGGGCATCCCTCCCAGGGCATAGAAATCTCCCTTGACACCTGTCAACTCCTCAGGAGTCGGAAAATGGATGAATTCATCCAGGTGCTCCAACATGACTGCCAAAACATCATGCAGGACACGGCTGAACATCGACTGGGACATGCCACCAACATCAGCTATGGTGAATTGAAACGTACCTGTGGCAAAAAAATGTAGGGCTGCCATCACCTTCATCTTGGGGGTCAGCGCAGTAGGATAACTGTGTCGCGGTTGGAGGTGTGGTGCCAGCCTGTTTGTCAGGTCCTCAATCAACTGTTGGGTGAATCTGTAACGGCGTATGCAGTCACGTTCCCTCATGGCACCCAAATATGGCATTGGTCTGGGGACAGGCGGTGCCCTGCAGAAATAGGGAATAAATAACGATGAGTGAGAACATAACAACATCAATGTCAATGAACTGAGCACATGCTCAACTGCTAATACACATCTGCTAAATACAGAGTCTGGTCTGTGCAATACATCCAGGACACGTATGCCAGCCAGGTGATACTCCTACGAAAAGCCAGCTACACCCGTTGATTGGCAAGTGTACATGACATGCCCTGCCCTGAAACGAGCTGTGGGCCAGTGTCATTGAATAGCCAGAGAAATCACAAGAGTGACATACATCCACATTTCAGCATTTTAAGGATGTCATCTCATTCAGACAGCTGACGGCAAGCTAGACGCACAGATCACATGGAAGGTCAAATGTACAGATCACACACATTGCGATGAAGGGGTACACGTGAAAACAGAAAACACAGACATTGAGACGACGCAGATATGTCCTCATGTCAAAATATCAAGTTAGATGCATACAGACACACGTTATGTGGAAATCCACATGTGGCATGGTGTGCGTAGATGTGTGCCATGCCCATCTAGACACAGACACATGTTGGATGCAGGAACAGAAGATGCAGTGGATGGGACACCAACAGCAAGCTCATGGGAACACATGACACACACATGACATAGTCACATCGGTGCATACTGGTCGTTAAATATAAGTTGTCAATGTCCCTGTCCCTGGCATCAGGGGACAGTTGCGGTTTGTGGTGACTGTGCCATACCAGTGATGCTGTGCGTGACACGTTTGTACTACATGCACACATGTGCAAAGTGTGAAGGGCAAGTGTGCCACATAGTGCCCCATCACACATGACATGTCTACACAGGTCATCACACATCAATTGTGCAAATACATGAGGCGACATGTGCAATATCACTGCCTGACACACCTAGGCCCTGCACATGGAGCAGTGTTCCCACTACAGTCCCCTGAGACACCCTTGCCTCTGATTCATGTGTGTCATCCAACACTGTGCCCATTCTCTATGTGTTCAGCATAGGTTGGCCTCTGTGGCATTGTTCCCTGGCCTCATTTGTATTAATGTAAAGTGTGCTACATGTGTCCACTGGACAGGGTGACCCCATTTGGCTTGTGCATCCTCACACTGGGCAATGCCTGTGTGTCTATGTACATCTATCTGTTGATGGTTGTTTGTCACAAATATGTGTTGGCAGCCTCACGAGGTGATGTGGAGTACATTTGGGATTTCTTGATGCACATTTTAGTAAACCCAGATTAAGAGGTGTAACTTCTTGATCTGTCTCAATCACATTGTGTCAGGTATGGGGGGTTTGTGCGGGCAAGGCCTACATGTCCAAACCTTATGGCTCCTTGCCAGGTCTGACCTGTGTGTGATAATTGTCTGGACAGACACTCAACATGCAGTGACCCAGTCATGTTGTGCAGGGTTTAATTTTAGTGCTTTGCCGCATGTGTCAAAAGTTAAAATACATGATTCCTGCTCATCCATTTTTGGCACCAGTGTGTGGTCCAGGTGCTACGTAGTTTGTTCTTTGTGTGGTTACATCTGTGTGTCCAATGGTTGTAGTGCGTGCACTGCTGAAGTTTTTTTTAATTTTAGGTATATGTTGCTTAAAATTTGTTCCGTGCTCCTGAGTGTCACTTCTCTGAACAAGGAGTGCATATATTAGAAATTCTTGGTAGCAAGCCCTATGGGATTAGGGTGTGTCCCCGGGGCACTGGTGTGTAGGTATTTGTACCTTGATTCTTGGTTTCAATAAAGTTGCATAGACTTTCAATTGGTGAACGTTCGTTTATTTCATTACGACGTTTGTTATCATTTTTTGAAAAAAGATGCTGGTTTAAACAAGTACCACGATCTTACAAATCCCGATGCATTTCGGCATATTTTAGCCTTCGTCAGGGGTTTATCTGGAAAGAAACAATGTATATACAGTCTTGATATTTCCGAGTTGTATGAACTGCCAACTCTTTGTTAGTGTAACCATAGCAATTGGTGTTTTTGCTGTGTATGTAATTGTTTAAAGAGAGACGGTCTACAAAAGACCGGCACTTCAATGGGAAACTGTGCTGCCCCAACGTATGCTAACATCTTCATGGGAAACTACGAAGAAAAATACATCTTAACGAACCCAGAATGGCAAACTCACTTGAAAATGTTCGTACGCTTCATAGATGATATATTCATCCTATGGCAGGGACCCACAACAACACTCATAAAACTACTAGAAGAACTCAACACAATAAATCAAAGAATACAGTTCACCTCTGAAATCCAAAAACATACCATCAACTTTCTGGACGTTACCATCATACAAACCAATCAAGGTTTTCAGACAGATCTTCACAGAAAAATCACCGACAAAAACAACACTCTGTCATATGACAGCTTTCATCTCAACGCCTTAAAAAATCACTTGCCCTTCACACAAATCTTAAGAGTAAAAAGGATCGTATCTGATCCTGACATCAGGACATTACGCACAAAAGAAATGTTAAATCGCTTTAAAACAAGGGGATACCCAGAACACATTTTACATCAAGCAGAAATGAGAAGCAACACCATCAGCAGAACCACAGCACTATCACCAAAAGAAAGAACCACACAAGATCGCATGACCGTGGAATCTAAATACTCCACAATGAGCAAAAGCTTTAAAAATACCATCAGAAAACATTGGCCAATATTGCGTTTAGAACCAGACTTCAACAAAATCTTTGAAAATGAACCCATATTTGCATACACCAGAGCCAAGAACTTGGGAGAGATTATAAAAAATTCCACAAACCAAGATCAACACACCCAATACAAAGGAACTATAGCATGTTGGAACTGCAACAATTGCAACAATATCATACCCGGTTCATATATTACACACCCCATGAAAGGACATACCATCAAGCTAAAAGTAACAGCCACATGCGACACCACCAACACCATATATGCCTTAAAATGCCCGTGTGGCAAGATTTACGTGGGACAGACAGAAAGAAAAATTAAAACACGCATAAACAAACATAAAAACAACATCAGAACCCGCAACCTAAAATCCACTGTGGCAAACCATTTTCATGAAGCCGGACACAATATCAGCCAACTTAAATTCAACGTTTTAGAAGTAGTCACCAAAGTTGAAGGCAAAGACAACCACAGAGCATTATTGCAATGTGAAAACTACTGGATACGCACATTGAACTCAATGAAACCACACGGGATGAATGATCGAATGGAATTCACGTGTTATCTCTAATTGATTGCCCTCTGCTAAACTGTTTATTTTAGCATAGCCAAATGATTCTCATTTATTGTAGCCATATGTTAGTTTTATACAGTCAACTTAACCGTAACATAGTCCTCTTTCACACTCTATTATCTGTAACCAGTCCCACTTCGATTTTCACACACACCCGTATACCTAATAAGACACACCCATCCCTACGTCTCTACATTCCACGGAGCACCAAGCACGTCAACAGACTGAACGCGCTAAGAAGTTTCCAAACACCGTCCACATCTTCAAGTAAGCAACTATATCTTAAGGGATCGTTTTCTGTTTAGCTTTTACCTCTACTTCAGGCACAACGCGGTTTGATAGCATTCCCATCACTCCCATAGGCACGAATCCATTAAGCATGTAAACGTTATAACACACGTCCTTTACCGAACGGCGAACAATTTAAAATTCCTTTTCTGTTTAGCCTCCACCTTCACTTCAGGCACAACGCGGTTTGATAGAATCCCCACCACTCCAAACAGGCATGAATCCATTGAGCATGCATACGCCACAACACACGCTTCTTAACTGAAACTTGAACCATTTAGTTACACATTCACGTTGACAATCGTTTTCACCTTTTCCTACACCACAGATATAACCCGCATTTGATAGAATCTCCATTACACCTACATGCATGAATCCATCGAACACGCAAATGCTAATGAGCACGGAAATGTGAACCGTTATGTTACAGTTTCACGCTCACCGTCTCTCTTTAAACAATTACATACACAGCACAAACACCAATCGTTATGGTTACACTAACAAAGAGTTGGCAGTTCATACAACTCGGAAATATCAAGACTGTATATACATTGTTTCTTTCCAGATAAACCCCTGACGAAGGCTAAAATATGCCGAAATGCATCTGGATTTGTAAGATCGTGGTACTTGTTTAAACCAGCATCTTTTTTCAAAAAATGATAACAAACGTCGTGATGAAATAAACGAACGTTCACCAATTGAAAGTCTATGCAACTTTATTGAAACCAAGAATCAAGGTACAAATACCTACACACCAGTGCCCCGGGGACACACCCTAATCCCATAGGGCTTGTTACATCTGTGTGGACATTCTTGCTTGCCATGAGTGTGTCTCCTCACTGCATGTGCTCCTTATTCCGACACAATTGCAGGCCCATTATCTTATGCATTGTCCTGTGTTTGGACATGTGTGCCACTCCACATGACAGACAGTGGGTCAGATGTGTTGGCAACTGTGTCATCATGGTACGGCTGGCCATGTGACAGGTGGCATGATTCAAGTTGTTACTCAAGAAGTCTTGTACCCTGGCACTCACTACACTTGTCAACATGTCTTCATGTTTTCAATGCTTGACTTTGATGTTTTGTTGTGTAGGACAATAATGTGCCTGCATGACAGATGTCTCCCACGGAAGTGCACAAGAAACCACCTTTACACTTTCAGGGGACACGCTGGCACATATTAAAGAAAGGCACAGTTCGAATAACACTTTTTTTAAGGTAATACATATCCATGTTCCCACAGTGTGGTGGCATTTGGGTAAGTCCTTGGTTGTTGCTGATACAAACTTACGAGTGTCAAGTCATCCAGACCGCCGTGGGGCCATGTATATGTACTTACTGAAACCCCATTTCTTTCTAACAGTGGCTTGTTTGAATAAGGCTGGCAGCTCATACAATGACTGTGTAAATGTAGTTTTGTGTGCGCCTCCTTGTGTGACTTCTTTTATACAGGCACATGTGTGTTCTGTTCACAAAGTGGCACATTCACACATTCTAAACATGTAGATTGTGTGAAGCGTTGTGATACCCAAGGGATCACAATGTATTTCGTTTGGGTTTCCAAAGTACTCACAGGTCTCTGATTGTGGGGACACCTTCAGCATTGCGGTCTGTTATTTAGCCTTGGGTGCACCAATACTGTTTCGTTCACAGTAAACAAGAGGTGGCATGCCTTCATAGTATTGCTGTGCTCAACTGTTCCCAGACACTAGCTTCTCAGTATAATTCGATATCAAGTCATTTGCTGTTGTGTCCTAATTTTCCTTGTTTCCAAGTGGCATGGTGGATCAAACCAACTAGGGAATGCATGGCTTACATTTGTGCGGAGTAATGTAGATGTTACTGATGATGCTTTTTCTGATATGCACTGTGACCTATTTTGTTTGGACTCATGTTTCAGATGTAACAGGTGACTGATTATTTTCTGTATCTTCACCTTGCCCACAGCATCATCGGAGGACACCGATGGAGACACCTGCACGGACTTTGAGGAGGGATCCAGCACCGGTGCCGGACACGGCTGAACATCGTCTGGGACATGTCACCAACATCAGCAATGGTGAATTGAAATGTACCTGTGGCAAAAAAATGTAGGGCTGCCATCACCTTCATCTTGGGGGTCAGCGCAGTAGGATAACTGTGTCGCGGTTGGAGGTGTGGTGCCAGCCTGTTTGTCAGGTCCTCAATCAACTGTTGGGTGAATCTGTAACGGCGTATGCAGTCACGTTCCCTCATGGCACCCAAGTATGGCATTGGTCTGGGGACAGGCGGTGCCCTGCAGAAATAGGCAATAAATAAAGATGAGTGAGAACATAACAACATCAATGTCAATGAACTGAGCACATGCTCAACTGCTAATAGACATCTGCTAAATACAGAGTCTGGTCTGTGCAATACATCCAGGATACATATGCCAGCCAGGTGATACTCCTACGAAAAGCCAGCTACACCCGTTGATTGGCAAGTGTACATGACATGCCCTGAAACGAGCTGTGGGCCAGTGTCAGGGAATAGCCAGAGAAATCACAAGAGTGACATACATCCACATTTCAGCATTTTAAGGATGTCATCTCATTCAGACAGCTGACGGCAAGCTAGACGCACAGATCACATGGAAGGTCAAATGTACAGATCACACACATTGCGATGAAGGGGTACACGTGAAAACAGAAAACACAGACATTGAGACGACACAGATATGTCCTCATGTCAAAATATCAAGTTAGATGCATACAGACACACATTATGTGGAAATCCACATGTGGCATGGTGTGCGTAGATGTGTGCCATGCCCATCTAGACACAGACACATGTCGGATGCAGGAACAGAAGATGCAGTGGACGGGACACCAACAGCAAGCTCATGGGAACACATGACACACACATGACATAGTTCCATCGGTGCACGCTGGTAGTTAAATGTAAGTTGTCAATGTCCCTGTCCCTGGCATCAGGGGACAGTTGCGGTTTGTGGTGACTGTGCCATACCAGTGATGCTGTGTGTGACACGTTTGTACTACATGCACACATGTGTAAAGTGTGAAGCGGAAGTGTGCCACATAGTGCCCCATCACACATGACATGTGTACACAGGTCATCACACATCAATTGTGCAAATACATGAGGAGACATGTGCAATATCACTGCCTGACACACCTAGGCCCTGCACATGTGGGACAGCAATGACAATGACTTGATGTACATCCTTCTGCGGGTCTGAGACCTCCATTCCTTTCGTGTGGGCATCCTATCAACAGTGTAAGTGTGTGAAACGCACCGTACACACGCTCTGAGGGCGTTTGTACGGTCCGTATCACTAGAGTTGTGTGCCCGTAGGAGCACTTGTGGTACGGACCGTACACACGTACGTGTGCTACCAGTGCCTAACCATACGTGTACTCACAGTGCCTACACATACGTGTCCGCAATGGTAGTACACGTACCCGTACATGTACTACCAGTGCCTACCCGTACGTGTACTCACAGTGCCTACATGTACGTGTACTCACAGTGCCTACACGTACGTGTCCGCAATGGTAGTACATGTACCCGTACATGTACTACCAGTGCCTACACGTACGTGTACTCACAGTGCCTACGGGTATGTGTACTCACAGTGCCTACACGTATGTGTAGGCACTGGTAGTACACATACGGGTACGTGTACTACCATTGCGGACACGTACGTGTAGGCACTGTGAGTACACGTACGGGTAGGCACTGGGAGTACACGTACGGGTACGTGTACTACCATTGCAGACATGTACGTGTAGGCACTGTGAATACCATTGCAGACACGTACGTGTAGGCACTGTGAGTACACGTACGGGTAGGCACTGGTAGTACACGTACGGGTACGTGTACTACCAATGCGGACACGTACGTGTAGGCACTGTGAGTACACGTACGGGTACGTGTACTTCCATTGCGGACACGTACGTGTAGGCACTGAGAGTACACGTACGTGTAGGCACTGTGAGTACACGTATGGGTAGGCACTGGTCGTACACGTACGGGTACGTTTACTTCCAGTGCCTACACGTACGTGTACTACCAGTGCCTACACGTACGTGTCAAAGGCACTGTGCAAATGGTGCCGTAGGGGTACGTGTGAAATGCACCGTACCTGTGTGTGGATTTAAAAATTACATAGGGGACACATAAGGGACAAGTATTAGGCACTAAATGCATGCTGGTTGTCATGGATACAGAGTTTTCTGTTCAAATTTTACATCAGGTGGCCTGGGAAAGTCAGTTGGCCACAAAATACAATGTTTCAAAGTGGTTGTTGACTTGACATGATTCAGAAATTTTGAACGATGCAAATGCTGTCACTGGTGTATGTGGAAAGGGATTGAAGTAAACTTAAGATGCGAATGAATCTGACCAATCACTATGTACTCCTCCAAATGAATGCCCCTCAGCAAGACAGATATAAGTCAGCCAGAACCCATGAGAGGGCACTTGCCTGCACAAGTTTCCTGTCGACAACACTGCTGTTGTCCGTGCTTCCTCTGGCACCATGTCAAGGTCTGTGGAGAGGGCCCAGCCATTCACCCAGGAGGAGAATGAGGCATTGCTGGATGTCATCCTCCCACAGTACCCCAGCCTGTATGGGAGACCAGGGGAGCAGGTGAGTGCTGACTCCACTAGCTTTGACTGTGCACCTTTTTTGTGACTGTCACTTCTGGCATTGTGTCCAGGTGTGACAGACATGCAATGTTGTTTAGAGTGGGTCCCGGGGGGGGGGGATGGCTTATGTCTCCCTTGCAGAGCATGATGTAGTTCATGTGTGCACTCCTCACTTGCATTGTGCTTACTGTGACATTCACTGCATAGTGCATGACACATTCAGCCTGGCTAATCCTTGGTGGCATTTTTTGTCTATTGTCCCTAGGTGATTCAGTGGTCCCCCTGGTGTGACAGGTGACTGTTCCCACAGATGTGTGTGAGTTGAGTGGAGCTGTGGTGAGAGTGTCCAAGTGATGTGTACGCCCCCTGGACATTGATGTGTGTGAATGTTCCTTGTCATGTCGGTGAATGTCTATGTGAAGTGTTGCACCACAGCTGTATGGAGGAGGCAACAGGTCTACCCATCTGATGTGAGAAGTAAGCTGTCCTGTGTGTCTGACTTGCTGAGCTAGCCCCACACCTGTGACACCCCACAGGCAAGTGGCACATGTGCAGAGTGAGGTTTGTATCCGCTGTTGCCAATGGCATGTGATTGATCTGTGCCTGTGTGTGTCTGTGTACTCTGCTGAGGTTGCATCAGTGGCCTGGGGCATGTAACTGCTTGGAGGTGCTGTCCATCAGCCTGGTGTCTCTTGTGATGCACAGTGTGTGCCATGTTCATGGAGTGTGTCTCACCCCTCATGCCACCTGTGTACTTTACATGCCATGTAGTGCATTGGGGCTTCCACAGAGGCCAATGTCCATATGACTAAGATGCAATTCCTTGGCAGCATCCTATGCCCTGTTCAACATTTCAAAGATATTCAAATGTGTGTCTCTCTGACATGGAGCTGGTGTAGTGATGTTGTCTCACTTTGTCATCCTCACAGGTAACTGCCTACGCCAAGGAGGAGATCTGGAAGCAGGCCGTCAGGGCCGTGAGATCGGTGGAGGGTCGCAGTCGGCGCCTAGCACAAGTGAGAAAACGGTGGCAGGCAATCCGGTGCTGGACCCAGAGGATCGCCCGGGTCCTGCTGGAGGACTCACCTCCATGGCGGGCGCCGACGCCTGACCCACCTGAAGCGTGTCCTGGCGGTGGTCTTCCCTGAGATGGATGGGCGGTTACAGGAGAAACAGTAGCAGCAGCAAGGGGTAGGTACATGTGTGTTTGTTGTGTGTCACCAGCTTTTGGAGGTGCTCAGTCGCCTGGATACACTGCCAGGGTTTATATGTGCAGTGCATATCTTTTTCCCCCAAGTCATCCGGTGCTGTTCTTCCTCTCTTCCCCTCCTTGACATGTGTTCCCTGGTCTGTGTGTAAACACTATTGCACATGGTCATCTAGGCTGCCAGTTAATCCACGTGCACATTGCTTTCTGCATCATGTGTGTGGGTGGTCTGTGACATGTGTTGGTACCTTGCCTGTGCCCTGTCCTGTTCAGTCATTTGGGGGTCCATATTTGTTGGCATTGATGCTGAGTCTCAACATAGGAGTGTGAGGATTCAAATTAACAGACTTGCAGCATGCAGGACCGATGTTGTGGCCTCAGACATGATGTGCATGAGTGGGAGATATGCATAGTGCCGGGACGTTTGCTCATGTTACAGTCAGATCATTCCAGGACCATGGAGCAGTGTTCCCACTACAGTCCCCAGAGACACCCTTGCCTCTGATTCATGTGTGTCATCCAACACTGTGCCCATTCTCTATGTGTTCAGCATAGGTTGGCCTCTGTGGCATTGTTCCCTGGCCTCATTTGTATTAATGTAAAGTGTGCTACATGTGTCCACTGGACAGGGTGACCCCATTTGGCTTGTGCATCCTCACACTGGGCAGTGCCTGTGTGTCTATGTAAAACTATCTGTTGATGGTTGTTTGTCACAAATATGTGTTGGCAGCCTCACGAGGTGATGTGGAGTACATTTGGGATTTCTTGATGCACATTTTAGTAAACCCAGATCAAGAGGTGTAACTTCTTGATCTGTCTCAATCACATTGTGTCAGGTATGGGGGGTTTGTGTGGGCAAGGCCTACATGTCCAAATCTTATGGCTCCTTGCCAGGTCTGACCTGTGTGTGATAATTGTCTGGACAGACACTCAACATGCAGTGACCCAGTCATGTTGTGCAGGGTTTAATTTTAGTGCTTTGCCGCATGTGTCAAAAGTTAAAATACATGATTCCTGCTCATCCTTTTTTGGCACCAGTGTGTGGTCCAGATGCTACGTAGTTTGTTCTTTGTGTGGTTACATCTGTGTGGACATTCTTGCTTGCCATGAGTGTGTCTCCTCACTGCAGGTGCTCCTTATTCCGACACAATTGCAGGCCCATTATCTTATGCATTGTCCTGTGTTTGGACATGTGTGCCACTCCACGTGACAGACAGTGGGTCAGATGTGTTGGCAACTGTGTCATCATGGTACGGCTGGCCATGTGACAGGTGGCATGATTCAAGTTATTAGTCAAGAAGTCTTGTACCCTGGCACTCACTACACTTGTCAACATGTTTTCATGTTTTCAATGCTTGACTTTGATGTTTTGTTGTGTAGGACAATAATGTGCCTGCATAACAGATGTCTCCCATGGAAGTGCACATGAAACCACCTTTACACTTTCAGGGGACACGCTGGCACATATTAAAGAAATCAAGCTATCCTGGCTGACGAGGGCTGAAAGCCCGAAACCGGTCCTAGGATGCTTGTTTCCAGTCCAGGGAGGACCTGGCTTGGCAGTTCGGGCTGGACTGTTCCCATGGGGCACAGGGTCAAGACTGATTTGCATATGGCTGGGTTCAAACTGGAATGGCATGGTGAGCAAAAAAACGATGGATTTAGGCCCAGATCTCTGTACTGGGGTGAATGTATGACATTGTTCTGCATTCTGTCCATCAATTGTTGTTTTTGCACATATTAAAGAAAGGCACAGTTCGAATAACACTTTTTTTAAGGTAATACATATCCATGTTCCCACAGTGTGGTGGCATTTGGGTAAGTCCTTGGTTGTTGCTGATACAAACTTACGAGTGTCAAGTCATCCAGACCGCCGTGGGGCCATGTATATGTACTTACTGAAACCCCATTTCTTTCTAACAGTGGCTTGTTTGAATAAGGCTGGCAGCTCATACAATGACTGTGTAAATGTAGTTTTGTGTGCGCCTCCTTGTGTGACTTCTTTTATACAGGCACATGTGTGTTCTGTTTACAAAGTGGCACATTCACACATTCTAAACATGTAGATTGTGTGAAGCGTTGTGATACCCAAGGGATCACAATGTATTTCGTTTGGGTTTCCAAAGTACTCACAGGTCTCTGATTGTGGGGACACCTTCAGCATTGCGGTCTGTTATTTAGCCTTGGGTGCACCAATACTGTTTCGTTCACAGTAAACAAGAGGTGGCATGCCTTCATAGTATTGCTGTGCTCAACTGTTCCCAGACACTAGCTTCTCAGTATAATTCGATATCAAGTCATTTGCTGTTGTGTCCTGATTTTCCTTGTTTCCAAGTGCCATGGTGGGTCAACCAACTGGGGAGTGCAGGGCTTACATATGTGCGGAGTAATGTAGATGTTACTCATGATGCTTTTTCTGATATGCACTGTGACCTATTTTGTTTGGACTCATGTGTCAGATGTAACAGGTGACTGATTATTTTCTGTATCTTCACCTTGCCCACAACATCATCGGAGGACACCGAGGGAGACACCTGCACGGACTTTGAGGAGGGATCCAGCACCGGTGCCACCACTGCTGGGGAGTCTGCGGGAGCAAGTGGAACGGAGGGCGAGAGGAGTCAGGCGGAGGACCTGTCTGGTGGTGACACCGACTACGACTCTGACGGGTCTGAGGCTGAACTCCTCGAGGGGGCGGAGGCTGCTACAACACCTGGCAGCAGCACAACATCTGTCACCGCCTCCTCCATTCCCATCACCGCCCTCCCAGTTGCTCCGGTCCCTTCTGTCCGTGCAGGGCACCACCATGTCTCCTTCGTGCCAGGCACCGCACCCCCTGCCCCTGTCCCCCATGCTGCCCTCACTGCAGAGTCTGTGGACATTCAGCGGCAGTTGCAGGTTGGCCAGACATCGATGCTGAATGTCCTCCATGGCCACTCCAGACTGCTGACACAGATGGTGTCGTTCATGGAGGGCATGTCAGCAGCGATGTCTGACCAACGGATGTTGCTCAGGTCCATGGACTCTTCACTGACAGCAGCAGTGAGTCTCCTGCAGCGCTTCGTACCCCCCTACCCCTGCACCATCCACACTTCCCACTCCCATGCCTGTCCCATGCACACCCAGACATTCCCAAGCACGCACCCCACCAGACACAGGCAGCACACAAACACGTAAGGGCAAGCACGCACCTCCTGGCACGCACACTCAGGGGGATAAAGGCACACCCACTGGGTCTGGGGCACACAGGCATACAAGCAGCCACAGTCTGAGTCTGCATGCCTCACTACCCAGTCCCCCCAAAGACACTCCCCTTGGCTCCCCTGCCACACAGTCAGACAAGGAGAGCTACTTGGCTGTGCTGGGCCTCAGCCCCACTGGCTCACCAGCCCGCAAACGGGCAAGGCGCTCCCCGGTTAGGGGAGTTGATCCCCCCATCCACCCCCTCCCCCAGTAGCGCTGCACCCCATCCCTCCGACCCCACCCCCTCCTTTGTGCCTGTGGTTTCTTCCGGTGCAGGGGATACTCTGGACGACCTGGCAGAAGTGTGCAGTGCCGAGCTTACCTCCACCTTTGGCGCTGCCCCACCCCCTGTGGTGGAGGCATCCAGCCCTGCACCCACCACACCTACCCTTCCACCTCCTGTCCCTGCGGTGCGTGGTCCTTCCCCACATGATGCCCCCCCCAGTCGACGAACTTGAGGGTTCTAATGTGCAGGCAAGCTAGGGGAGACACGTGCCCTTGTGTCCCCCCAAGGACTTCTATTCTGGACTGGCCATTGGCCTTTGTCGTTGATTCCATTTTTATCTTATGCTGATTAAAGCATTTTCTTTTGACTTTGCACACTATTGCATTTCAGGTATTGATGTTGGTGCTGATGGTCCAGGAGTTGGGGTTGTGGTAATGTGTTATGTTTCGGGCAAAGGTTCGAGTCTGATGGTCAGGAGGTGGGCCATGGGATCTGCGTGCCATCACAAGGTCTCTGCAAAGGATCTTTGGTTGTGTGTGTTATTTGTGTTTTGGAGACATTGTACCAAGGTGTGTCCCATCCTCCGTGGCACCTGACATCTTCCCTGCAGGGAATTGCACAATTGTTGTGCTGACCTGTGTATACATTCCCTTTGTTGGTGACGGATCCCTTCAACTATGGCCATGCCTGCTCAGCAATGTCTCCGGCTGCATCGTCTGTGCCATCCTTGCTAGTCGCTGTACTTGTGTATTGAGTATGTTGCCATGCCTTCAGGGAGTAATTCTCCCTTTTCCGTACTATGCATGTGTGTAATCCCAGCCTAGCACACATATGGTACTTGTACTGCAGGGTATTTGGGCACCTGACTGACAATTGTGGCCATTGTATCTGTGGGAACTCCACCCTATTCCTTCCATGAGAGACAACATCTTGGTGGCTGTCCCAGCACCTGTACATTCCTATCAGTCCTGGGATGTGCGTGACAGTGTGTGTTCCCTTTGGCTCTCTTAGTTTAGTAGGCATTGACATGACTATACAGTCTTGTGGCATGATCTCTGTGTGTGTATTGTGCTGCATCCGCCAGGGGTGGGTATGCATGTGTCATTTGTTCCCACACCCACATGTGGTGTGTCATGCAGTGGGGGAAAGACATCCATCCTCATGGGAGTGGGACATTGCTGTCAGTGATGTGTTGTTATGGCACTTTCGACATAGTCGCAAATTAGGGATTCGTACATTCACCCATGGAGTTGTGGTCATCTGATAATGATGTACACACCCCATGTCTCTGTCCACTGCTGGGAGAGATAGGCACCCACCCCTCACATGCCTCTGTCCACTGCTGGTATTCCTCTGCACCCACCCTTCACATGTCTCTGGCCACTGCTGGTATTCCTCTGCACCCACCCCCCTGTCTCTGTCCACTGCTGGGAGTCCTCTGCACCCACCCCTCACATGTCTCTGTCAACTGCTGGGAGTCCTCTGCATCCACCCCCATGTCTCTGTCCACTGCTGGGAGTCCTCTGCACCCACCCCCATGTCTCTGTCCACTGCTGGGAGTCCTCTGCACCCACCCCCATGTCTCTGTCCACTGATGGGAGTCCTCTGCACCCACCCCCATGTCTCTGTCCACTTCTGGGAGTCCTCTGCACCCACCCCCATGTCTCTGTCCACTGCTGGGAGTACTCTGAACCCACCCCTCACATGTCTGGCCACTGCTGGTATTCCTCTGCACCCACACTTCACATGTCTCTGTCCACTGCTGGGAGTCCTCTGCACCCACCCCCATGTCTCTGTCTACTGATGGGAGTCCTCTGCACCCACCCCTATGTCTCTGTCCACTTCGGGGAGTCCTCTGCACCCACCCCCATGTCTCTGTCCACTGATGGGAGTCCTCTGCACCCACCCCCATGTCTCTGTCCACTGCTGGGAGTACTCTGCACCTACCCCTCACATGTCTCTGGTAACTGCTGCTATTCCTCTGCACCCACAGCTCACATGTCTCTGTCTACTTCTGGGAGTCCTCTGCACCCACCCCCATGTCTCTGTCCACTTCTGGGAGTCCTCTGCACTCACCCCCATGTCTCTGTCCACTGCTGGGAGTACTCTGCACCCACCCCTCACATGTCTCTGTCCACTGATGGGAGTGATAGGCACCCACCCCTCACATGTCTCTGTCCACTGCTGGGAGTGATAGGCACCCATCCCTCACATGTCTCTGTCCACTGCTGGGAGTTATAGGCACCCACCCCTCACATGTCTCTGTCCACTGCTGGGAGTGATAGGCACCCACCCCTCACATGTCTCTGTCCACTGCTGGGAGTCCTCTGCACCCACCCCTCACATGTCTCTGTCCACTGCTTGGAGTCCTCTGCATCCACCCCCATGTCTCTGTCCACTGCTGGGAGTCCTCTGCATCCACCCCCATGTCTCTGTCCACTGCTGGGAGTCCTCTGCACCCACCCCTCACATGTCCCTGTCCACTGCTGGGAGTGATAGGCACACACCCCTCACATGTCTCTGTCCACTGCTGGGAGTCCTCTGCACCCACCCCCATGTCTCTGTCCACTGTTGGGAATCCTCTGCACCCACCCCCATGTCTCTGTCCACTGCTGGGAGTCCTCTGCACCCACCCCTCACATGTCTGTCCACTGCTGGGAGTGATAGGCACCCACCTCTCACATGTCTCTGTCCACTGCTGGGAGTCACCTGCATCCACCCCCATGTCTCTGTCCACTGCTGGGAGTCCTCTGCACCCACCCCCATGTCTCTGTCCACTGCTGGGAGTCCTCTGCACCCACCCCCATGTCTCTGTCCACTGCTGGGAGTCCTCTGCACCCACCCCTCACATGCTCTGTCCACTGCTGGTATTCCTCTGCACCCACACCTCACATGTCTCTGTCCACTGCTGGGAGTCCTCTGCATCCACCCCCATGTCTCTGTCCACTGCTGGGAGTACTCTGCACCCACCCCTCACATGTCTCTGTCCACTGATGGGAGTGATAGGCACCCACCACTCACATGTCTCTGTCCACTGCTGGTATTCCTCCTCACCCACACCTCACATGTCTTTGTCCACTGCTGGGAATCCTAGGCAGCCACCCACACACTCATCCGCACCCTTGGTGCAGTACACTGCTGTCCTGGCCATACACCCCCCCCAATGTTCTGGTTATATGCTGCACCAGGCCCTAAACCAACATTTGTGGCGTGTGTACGCCTTGTCTCACAAATGTACTGGTGCCCTAGGGGTACGGGTGATGCGGTCCATACCCCCGCATTCATCGGTTGGGTACGGTCCATACCACACGTAGCCCTACATCACCACTGCAATGGTGGTACGGACCGTACCCATGCTCTGAGGGCGTGGGTACGGTCCTTACCACGCGTACTCCTACATCACCACTACAATGGTGGTACGGACCGTACCCACGCTCTGAGAGTGGGTACGGTCCGTACCACCATTGTAGTGGTGATGTAGGGGTACGCGTGGTACGGACCGTACCCACGCTCTGAGGCCGTGGGTACGGTCCGTCCCACCATTGTAGTGGTGATGTAGAGGTACGCGTGGTACGGACCCGTACCCACGCTCTGAGGGCTTGGGTACGGTCCGTACCACGCGTACCCCTACATCACCACTACAATGGTGGTACGGACTGTACCCACGCTCTGAGGCCGTGGGTACGGTCCGTACCACCATTGTAGTGGTGATGTAGGGGTACGCGTGGTACGGACCGTACCCACGCTCTTAGGCCGTGGGTACGGTCCGTCCCAACATTGTAGTGGTGATGTAGGGGTACGCGTGGTACGGACCGGTACCCACGCTCTGAGGGCATGGGTACGGTCCCTACCACGCGTACCCCTACATCACCACTACAATGGTGGTACGGACCGTACCCACGCTCTGAGGCCGTGGGTACGGTCCGTACCACCATTGTAGTGGTGATGTAGGGGTACGCATGGTATGGAGCATACCCACGCTATGAGGCCGTGGGTACGGTCGGTACCACCATTGTAGTGGTGATGTAGGGGTACGCGTGGTACGGACCCGTACCCACGCTCTGAGGGCGTGGGTACGGTCCATACCACCATTGTAGTGGTGATGTAGGAGTATGCGTGGTACGGACCCGTACCCACGCTCTGAGGGCGTGGGTACGGTCCGTACCACACGTACCCCTACATCACCACTGCAATGGTGGTACGGACCGTACCCACACCCTCAGAGCATAGGTACGGTCCGTCCCACCATTGTAGTGGTGATGGGTACGCGTAGACGAGCCTGGAGGTAATGTAAGTACAGAATATAGTTTTTTTAAATTGGGTAGGGGTTATGTTTCCTGCCCCTCGCCCCCCCCTTTGCCCCTGGGTGTTGTTCTGACCTTCTGCGGCGTGCGCGGCGGTTTCGGTGCACCAGGTCGTAGGCTAGGAGGGCCGGGATAACACGTAGGATGGGGTCCATGGCTGTCCGTCGCGTACCGGTGCTCCTTCTTCGCGTCGTCCTCAGTTTCCTGGGAGTTTTTGGCTGCCGTAAAATATTAGCCGTGCGGAGTGACGTAGGCACGAATCGTACTTGCTGGTCCGTAAAACGCTGCCTGACTCCGTCCGGACGTCACGTACGCGATGTCCCGGATCGGAATTGTGGGTATTTTTTCGCCGCACGTAGTTTTGTACGATTCGTACGGAAATGGTATTTCTGTACGAATCGTACTTGCTGGTTTGTAAGGTGGATTTTCCGGGTACGAGTCGTATGGAGAATACGCTCCGTACGACCATTCGTACCCGGGTTTTACAGGATCGGAATCGGCCCCATAATATATACACTTACTTATTAATATGTTTTAATAAGTATTTTAATAACATAAATGATTTAAAAAAATATAAATTATAAATACATCTATGCATATAACCAATAATATAAATAAAAATTAAATAATTATATGTGACAAATTAAAAAAATGAACATTATTTTTAATCTTTTAAAAATTAATTATATACTACATTAGCTAAGATAATACAAAAAATATTAGATAGCGTAGGGGTAAAAATTACTATTCCCACTCCAGTGAGTGCAACAGTAGGGAAAGTGTTGGATAGCGTAGGGGTAATAATTACTATTCCCACTCCAGTGAGTGCAACATTCGGGAAAGTGTGGTATAGCGTAGGGGTAAAAATGACTATTCCCACTCCAGAGAGTGCAACAGTAGGGAAAGTGTTGAATAGCGTAGGGGTAAAAATTACTATTCCCACTCCAGTGAGTGCAACATTCGGGAAAGTGTGGTATAGCGTAGGGGTAAAAATGACTATTTCCACTCCAGAGAGTGCAACAGTAGGGAAAGTGTGGGATAGCTTAGGGGTAGAAATTATTATTCCCACTCCAGATAGTGCAACAGCAGGGAAAGTGTTGGATAGCGTAGGGGTTAAAAATAACATACTTGTAACAAAAATAATTTTTAAAAATAAATAATGATGTAATTATTAAATAACAATATATTATATTAAATAACAATATATTAATTATCAATACCAATAAATAATTAATAAAAAATAACTACCAAATAATAATTAAGTAACAGTAAATTAATGATAAATACCAATAAACAATAATTAATAAAAATCAATTACCAATTAATAATTAATGAACAATACAATAATTGTCAATACCCCCAAAAAATTATTATTAAAAATTAATTATCAATTAATAATTAATTAACAATACATTCATTATCAATACCCAACAATCAAATTAATAATTACTTAATTAGAATTAAATTACTTCCCACCCTATTCCCCTATAAACTCTCAACCCGCTCCAATAATAAATTAATACACTTAATATAATTACCAATTAATCAATTAATAAAAATTAATTACCAATTTAAAGAATTAATTTCCAATTAATAATTATTTAGCAATAAATTAATTATCAATACAAATAAATAGTTACTTAATTACAATTAAATTACTTCCCACCCTATTCCCCTTAAAACCCACAACCAGTTACAGAACTAAAACGCAAAATGTAATTAAAAATAAATAATAATTCCTAAAAATTATTTATTAATTTACTATAATCAAATTACTTCCCACCCTATTCCCCCATAGACCCACAACCCGCTACGGTACTAAGACGCATAGTTTACTTAAAAAACACATTACTAACTTCTAACAATGTTATATATATATTTAAAAACCAGTACAATACTTAACAAAAAATATATAACACATACATATAAAATACATAAAAAAACACATAACACTAATAGAAATATCGATATTAATAACATCGATATTTTTGCTATAGATATTACTAACTTCGATGTTAACAAAAATAATATTTCTTACCTTCAGGTCGATATTCTGGTCGTCGATAATCTTGATTTCAATATTCTATCCCTACGATATTTAAAACTCAATATTACTGTAGGTCGATATTTAAAACTCTATATTTAGACTGTGCACCCCATATCGCAGCCCCACGTGCAAATGGTGAGTAGGACGTAAAGAACAGTTGACCCCGCCATTTCTTTTGCATCTTTATTGTTTCATCATGTTTCAAGTGGGTGTCTTGGAGAAGCGCTATATTAGTTTTCCTTCTGTTTAGCTGCGCCAGTAACCCATGCCTTTTATGGATGAAGCCCAGCCCCTTACATTCCAAGAGCTGTACGTATATTTGCTAGGATGTTTCATAAGGTCCTGAGTAGAGTGATCTGCCTTTAATGTAGAGGATAATAGGCCAATCTGGTACATATGACCTGCAGCTGAGTCTGGTCATCTATAAAAACTCTCCAATACTAGGTTCCCCCATAGAACATTAGAGGACCAACCCATGAACAAAAGTTCAACAAGAACTTCGAATAAGAGATAACATAGTGCAGTCGCCAAAGGGGGGGCAGCCTCCACCACATTCCTGACATACATTACCCTGTATGCAATTACATTGTTCCCATCACTCCAAAGTGATTTCCATCCAGTCCGCTACTTCCTCGGGGTTGTAAAAAAAAAAGGGATTTTTGTCCAAAAATAACTTTTAAGCGGGCCGGGAAGAGTAGAGCATATTTCAAATTGTGCGCCCATAGTTTCTTTTTAACGTCTTGAAAAGTGGCTCTTGCTTTCTGAACCGCCAGTGTAAAATCCGGGTACAGGGAGATCTTTTTATTTTCAAAGTGAATGGGAGCATTCTCCTTCGCAGCACGAATTATCTGTCCCGGTCACTATAGTTCAGTATTCATGCTATCAGTGGTCTGGGCGGTGCCCCCGGAGAAGGAGGTCTAGCTGGCACCCTGTGCGCCCTCTCCACACTATAGAGATCTGTGAGGCCTTCCCTTGCCACTTTTTACACTCCGTATGTAGTGCGACGCTTGATCCGTCACCGTGAGGTGCCCTGTCCGCTCCTCCCCCACTGGCTCTCAGTTCCCGGGATCGACGGTGTACTGCTTAAACCGGCATCATGACCCTCAGTCTCAAAGTCGCTGTTGGCCTCAGGGTCTCCGCTGCACAAGGTGTTGATTTAAAGCCCAGATGGTACCAGATCTTACAGGATTATTGGCATAGTATTGGGGCTCGGAACGGAGCGTCATCAGCTCGCGTCCGCCATGCTCAGCAGTTGGCCACGCTCCCCAGTGTACCACCTACTTCCAGACCTTCAGACCATGGGAGAAAGGCATGTCATAAAGATGTTTTGTTTAAATAGGCAAACAATATGTCACCAGTTGGAGCCTGATCCCACATGTATTCCACCTATTGTGAGACTTATGGCTGTAATACATTGTCTGGTCACAAGTTCCTTCCAGTACACTGTGGCTCTATCTAGTGGTGTACGACTAGACGTGCTTTCAGAAATGATGAAACACATGGACAGCTACATCCAGTTCTCCAGACATGAGTATTTACCCAATGTGAAGGGGGATTTCTGTGGATTTTGTCGCATCCTACAAGTGGTTGGAGCCATTGATGAAACCCATATTGCTTTAGCACCACCGCAAGCCAGAGAACAGTAGCAGGAAACACTTTCTTTCTATTAACTTGCAAGTTGTCTCCTTATTTGATTTGTACATCTCAAACATCTGTGCCCTGTTCCCGGGATCAGCCCATGATCCCTTCATACTGCAGAACAGCCCCATACCTCAACTGATGTCACAACTACTACCGGCAAGGACCTGGTTTGTTGCTAAATATGATCTGTCCAAACTTTGTGTGGGTGATGTCGGGTACTATGTTCACAAGCGTGCAACTAATTTTTGCATCTATGTCTGTCTTCCATCTAGGAGACTCAGCTTATCCCAACCATCCATGGTTGTTAGCACCATCAAGGAACTCAACTATGCTAGGCGAAGTCCGCTTTAATGAGGCCCATGGAAGAACACAGCCGCCGGGGGAGTGGGCTTTTGGGCTCCTGAAGGCCAGATTCAGATGTCTGGAAAAGACTGGGGGAGCCCTCCTCTATTCACCCGGGAAGGTGTGTCATATCATTGTGGCCTGCTGCATGATCCACAACTTTGCCCTGCAGCAGAACATCCTTTATACGGTAGAAGATGGAGACCATGAAGTGCCACCGGATGAGGATCCTGAAATGCCAAATGATGATGATAGTTGTGAAGAGGGAGGAGCTGACTAGCATCAAGATCTCATTGACTACTTTTCCTCATGAGTGTAAGTATGTTGTGACATGTCATGGCTTTGACTATTAAAGCAACTCTTGTGATGATTTGAGGAGTATATTTAGGGAAAATGTTAGCAAGCTAAAGCTCTGGCAAAATCTGTTGAAAGGTGTTTGTGGATGAAGGTTTTGATACATGCTCACTTTGTAGGTGTTGCTTTGTTTAGCTTAGATTTTTTCATGTACTGTGTACTCCAGTCCAAAAGTTGACTATGTGAAGTGTGACACATGTATGGTTTCTAAGCTGATATCTTTGTTTTGGTCTGTTTTAGGTACCTTCACAGTGTCATCTTTATTTAGAGATTTTAGAGCTGTGACATTAGCAGGTATATGAAGCTGTTTGGACATACAAAGTGGACATAGATTGTTTCTGGAAATGACTGTCACAGACTTTGTGTGTACAAATCCTGTATCAAGACAGCTGGTACAGCGATAGGATGGAAGTTATGAAGAATCCATTGGACTTGTTAGATATCATGTGGTGGTCGTAATGCAATATGTGTGACATCAACAAAATGTTCTCGTGGAGTCAAATCATGCTAGTCTCCCTTCACATTGGCTAAATCCTCATTGTATAGAAACTGTATGTAGCTGTTGATGTGTCTCCTGTGTAGGCCAAAGTGTTTGTGGCTCATCTCTGACATTTGTTTGTGACATTCCACCAGACGGTGCACCACTGGATTAGAATGACCCTGTGATCAGAAACTGTTGTCCTGCTATGTAATTGTTCATTGTTTTAAATAATTTGGGATTCCTTTAGTGAGCTAGGAGAAATGGCTCCAGCTGATGACATAGAAACATTTTATTTTGCCTATTTGATCAGAAATTGTCTGAGATATCCCCTTCTTCCATGATGTTAAGGTTAGCACCTGAAAATGTAGCCACTGATACAGACTTTGGGAATCATGTATGATTATCTATGTTTCTGACATCATGGCAGCCTATGATTGGAACAATGGAATAAAGATGCTATCAGACCAGACACTTGTATGTATGTGTTGGTATGACACAGTTGTGATCCCGAGTTAAACATTGTGTACATGCATCGTAGCTATGCTTACACAAGTAGCTTGTTTTGGCATTGTAAAGTTACAAGGCAGTACATATATACATTGCTAGATGTGGGATACTACAGCAGACAATTAATTTGCGTCTGGTGTATTTATTGCTGTGAACAAGGAGAAAATAAACATGTGCAAAACCAAACAGGGAAAACCAAAAGAGAAGAAGTCATTATTTAGTGAATGAAACCACAGTTGTAGATGCCAAATAGTTTGAAGTCCATGGCTCAAAATACTACTTCCATCAGAAGGGAAAAAGTGTCCAGAAATATTCCACGAAGTGAATGTGTTGCACACACTAGAAGAAATAAGGTGCAGGTTTCTTACTGGCACTGGTGGGTGTCTTTCCATCCGCACCTCCTGGATTTTTGCATGGACGTCCCTACTTGTTAGTGCAGGGGGATCCGCTGCTGCTGAGACAGCGGTGTCTGCAGACATGTCTTCCTCTGACAGGGCCTCCCATCCTGCGGCTACCGCAGATGAAGATGGGGCGGATGCAGTTGCATCCCAAGAAGAGGTAGATGATGGTGGAAAATCCCTGCAGAATGGTGGCCAGCTCCTGGTGTATGTCCCTCTGCAACTGCTTCATCGCCCAGACTTCCGTTAGTACATGGCCTATCACACCTTGGAACTCCTGATAGGCTCCCAAAACTTGGTCGGTGATGGCCTGTGTGTGAGCGGCCCCAGTGCCCTTACTCAGGGGGCCCACTGTTACCCTTCCATGAACCCCACCTCCACAGGCCTGTGCCCGTGGCCTAGGGTGCACACTCCCACTGGTTCCTGGTTCCTCAGTACTGGGTTGGTGATTGTCCCCTCAGGATGCAGGACTGGGGGGCACAATATGTTAATGACTGTGCTAGGTACACAGGTTGGGAGACTGGGGTTGGCTGAGGTGTTGCAGCTGGGGTGGAAGGTGTTGTTGTGGGTACAGTGAGACTCACTGTTGCTGTCTGGTCAGGGTAGAGTGGAAATCTGTTGTTGGCCAAGCTCTTCCCAGGTGCTGTGCCAGATCGACTTGTTGAGAAATGGAGAACATTGTTATTGGTGAAATTGTGGTATCTACATCCAATTTTCTTTTGTCACAGTAAGTACAGACCCAGGAAAGGTAAAATAGGTAGAGATTGCTATTGTGATATATTTACGGGCTTTAGAACTTGTTAAGAAGACATATGGAGACATTCAATACATGTACTAGAACTTAACAGTTCATTAGATGTGCTGATATGTTGTATTTTTGATTTAGAAATGAACATAACATCTCATAAATATTTAAGGCAACACATTGGAGAAGTAAGATGTATTTGGCCATTCCAAGGCCTAGTTGTGCACAATGAAGGCGATCACACAACTTGGTTGCATATCTAGCATAAGTCATCATGTGAGCAGTGCAGAGTCAACATTTGAGGTACACATTCGGGATAGTGTCACTCATGCCATCAATAGTTTCAGTTGAGGAGACCAGGACAACAACAAGCTACATAGGCCAAAATTTCTCTGAGTAGAGCACTGTATGTAGCTTGTTTAGTCCATGAGAAATGAACAGCAGTTGTAACATTTGGGACAAGTGATATTTGGCAATCTCTGTTACAGAAAAAAAAAATTCTGTTACAGAAACATGGCCTCATGGTAGTTGAGTCATTTCAATATCGACGTGCCAACACTCGACAAATGGTTACGCTCTTGAGAAGTGGATATCAGCTGTGACATGAGACAAATAAAAATGTGCAAACTTAGTATTACATCTAGTTTTGAGTTAGAGAAACAGGGCCTTATGGTAGTTGTAGTATTTTCAATCTCGACTTGCCAACACTTGACAAACGGTGAGGCCCATGAGAAGTGGAAATCATTTGTAGCATGTGTGACAAATTAAAATGGGCAAATTCACCATTGCATCTAGTTTTGAGTTAGAGAAACAGGGCCTCATGGTAGTTATAGTCATTTTAATCTCGACTTGCCAACAAATTGTTAGTGCAACATTTTTCTCGGCAAAATAATGTTGAGCTGGATCTTAATTTTAAATATTAACACATATCATGGGTCTGGGGATGATGAATTCATAGTAATACATTTACAGACAGCATTCTAACATGTGACATGTATTGGAGTTTGATACATGTGATCTTATATGCAACAATAAACATTGATATTGACAATCAAACATCTCTAATACATTGCTTACTGCATATTATGAAAGTAGATAGCCAACACAATAACAAAAGCTGAGATGAGAGCAAACAGGGAATTGAAGTGCTGTGACAGGTACTGAGGTGTAACTTATCAAACTCCCCCAGCTATTCCTGTCAAGCCCTCAGAATGCAGGATGACGTACACCTTCTCCTCCAAGGGAAAGAGTTGTAATGGGGGGCTTGGAGGACCACTGCCAGTCTTCTGGACATCCAGGTGTTGCTTGGAGTCCAGGTTATGCACCATCGACTTCAGGTCATGCCACCGATTCCTAATTTACTCCTTTGGGCACAGGGTGGTATCTATTGCATTCACTTTTACGACTATCCTGGACCACATTTTAATTTTCCTACTGAGACGTGGGCTCCAAATAATTGTGATACTACTCTTATGATTTCATCCACCATGACTGACAGCTCAGCCTCTGAAAACTTGGATTTGTTTGACTTGACATTACTAGAAATTAAAATAGGTGACAATAACTAACAAAAAACACCGAGGGATATTAGTAAAAAAAAGTAGAACAAGTGTGTGGAGAGTGTTAAGTGGGATAGGAAAAAAGGTAAGCCTTTTATGACATAAACTGCTGCTCTGATTTGCTGTGCTGCTGTGAGATCCTGGTCTGGGATAGGGTGTATTTTATAGTGTGATTTGCAGGTCAAATAGATATCAGCTGTGTTGTTTTTGTATCTATCCAATGGGCACTGTTCCGGTGCTTTGCTGAAAACATACCGCTGCAGCATACCGCCGTCAGGGGACCGCTGCCAGGAGACCGCCAGTACAACTGTGTTTTCGTAATCTGGTCGGGGGAAACTGTGGCACTGACGATGTTGGAGTATGAATTGCCAAAATTGCAGTCCGCCATGCCCAGACGGGAACCACTTCGACAACAGTGGTCTGCGGTTCAGGCTTCATGTATCTTATCACGGCCGGCGTAAGACTGCCGGCTAAGCTGTCCTTTTGGGACTGTCTATGTGGCGGTATGTTGGTAAAACTGCCAATCTCGTAATCAGGCGGCACTTAGTAATTGCTTTCTTTTCTGGGATGTTATATATTTGGCTTGCTGAGGCATTGTATCTGAAAGTAGTGTAATACTATAAATAATTATAATGTTTTAAAGTTAATATGTTTGTTAGTTACGTATAAACTAATGCAACTACTTCTAAGTTTTATAATTACGTGTATGTTCTTTTTAGATATTTCGCAATATTTTGCAGCTTTTCCTTTAGGGGTGGAGTAGGTGATTTCTTTTTTGTTTGAAGAAAAACTAAACATCAGTTTTATTTTAAATGTTTATTTGTTGGTAGTTTGTAGAGGTTGAGGCCGTTAGGCTCATTTTTACTTGCTATCGGGGTAAGGTTAATTTTTTAAAATAATTTTTGTATACTTACTTTGTTAACCGTTTTTCTGGTTTATGATAGGTATTGTTTTCTGGCAGCTTATCACTTTTTGAAATTGTAGTGTTATCTTTTAGGTAATACATATAAAAAGAAAGAAGTTGGAGAGCGTTTTGTTATTGCTATTTTGCATTTTTAAGTTTATTTATAAGTAAGCTTTAGTTTAAGTATAAGTTTTACTTGCGGGAAGGTGGTGTGCTATGTGGTGTGGGGGGGATTAGGGCTCACAATGTAATAGTATCACGATACCCCAAAGGTGGTCCTTGGATTCACACTTTACACTTTTCAGGCTTAACTTGAGGAACGTGTATTAAGCACTTCAAAGTACCAACATGGATGAAAAGTAATTGACGTGACTCAAGAGAAATCAGACAACAATTTCTTAAAATAGAATGTATTTTTATCTTAATGTAGAGAACAAAATTAATAGAATAGCATACATATAACCAAAGTTGTAGATTTCAGAAGCAATAGAAAATTAGTGCAAAATAATACCATGAAAAATTAACATTGCGGTCAGTGGTAAAAAAACGCTAGTGACAATCAAACACTTGCAGGTCGAGTTGCTTTGTACCCTTGCAGGGTAAAGGTGATACAGGTCTCAAGACAAAGCTAGATCAGTCAATTCAATTTTACCTGGCCGGTGGAGCCTGGGTGCAGAGTTGTCCTGGCTGTCCCTGGTGCTGTACGGGAGCCGCAGGAGAGCTGTTTTTGCAGCTGAAAGGGTGCTGCAGGGTAAGAGGATACAAAAACACAACAAAAGGGCCGCTGCTGATGTCGGATGAACATCAGATGGAGTCCCCTCTAAATGCAGCGCTCTATGCAGGGGTTGGTTGCCGGACTTGCGACCAACAAGTCTTGGTAGCAATAAGTGGAGCAGAAAGTTACATTGATGTCCGGTGATCCCAAGGAATGGAGTAGCTGCCTGTAACTTCGTGGAAGGCAGGGCTACAGGTCCCACAGTACACTAAATCATCTGGACTTGGGCGATCCCTTAGAGGGGCAGATGGCTAGCGATTCTTCAGATCCCGAGTATTGTTTAACCTACAGCTGGAGGCAACTAGTGTCACTAGTTGAGGGGAGTCTGACGGTGCTTCAAGCTTCCACAGGGGTCCCTCTGTCTAGGAGAACTGAGGGATAGGCTAGGACGAGTCTTGAACAGGTAGTTCCAGGTGTGTTGCAACAGGGACAGATTATCCCTCTTATGCTTTGGTTCAAGTCCTGTTGTCACTGTCACAGGTCCCTTATTTGTCCTCCACGATGCAGGAAGTTCAGAACTGAGGTTCTGGTGTCAGGCGTCCCTTAAATCCTAGATTTAGGGGAGTTAGGGGTGTGAGAGGAAGCAGACTTGGGTTGCTAGTCCCTACAACTAGTCTGCCCCTGACCACATCTGGGGTTGGAGGTTGCCTTTTCATCCAAGAAACCTCTATTTTGCCACTCCTAATGATGGCAGAAATCATGTTTTAGTGTAAAGACTAGACTGCTCACCCTGGAGGTGTGGCTAGCCTTCTGGGCTGTACATCTCCTTGACTAACTAATTTCCCACCTGACTGGGTTTAAATGTGCCTGGGGCAGGGCTGTTTCCTCCTCTGGGAGTAAGCACTGATGCATATCAGGGGTGGTGCAGCCTTTGAAGCTCACCGCCTTGAGGTTCTACTTCACTAGCCTGCTTGAGAGAAGGGAGATGTGACCTCCTTCCTGCCCAAGCCTTTGTTCTTGACTCATCAAAGAGATCACACTGCCTGACAGGAGGTTAGAATCCTGTCTAGGTGGCAGCAAACACGGGAATTGCGGGCTTGCCAGCCAGAGCACAGAAAAGCTGGGGCAACCAGGTGGGCAACATCTAAGGTAGCCATCTGGGTGCATGCCACTTGGCTCTCAACACAAGAATAATGTCAGGGGTGAGAAGACAGATTGTTTGATACCAAACACAACAGATATAGTTAGTAACATAATGGAGCTGCTCTCGGGTTTGCCCAGGTGGAAGGGTGACCATCCAAACAAGCACTTTACTACATTACTTGCTTGGTTAGGTAGTTGTTGAGATGTATATACTGCTCCTTTATGGGTCTGGTTAGAGAATCCTTCCGAGTTTCCTCATCTTGCTGTGCTTTTCGTTTTAGAAGTATTTTGTTGGTAAAATTAGTGTGCCTTTTATATTGTTGATTTTATAGTTTGTTCAATTTTATTGGTTAAGGTTGTTTATAGTTTGATTTTATTGCTTAGTTCAGTTTTAGTTTAATTTGTTTGAGCAATTATGTCCTTCCATGGTAAATGCTACTTTATGTTTTATTTATAAATGTTGATATATGACTTGATATTTTTTAAGATAATTGTATATATATTGGCGAACTGGACAAGGAGATAGCGAGTAACCCGGAGAAGTTAAAACAAGAGGAGCTTAAAGAGACTATGGCGAAAAGACTCAATAATTATGAACAGAAGATAAAACAAGAGACGTTTGATTGTGATGTCAGAGATTACGAGCAAGGCAGAATTCTTACTTTTGCAAGAAAGTATGATGCTCCTCGTCAGGAATTGAAAATCAGCAGAATGTGCACAGTGCAGGAACAGAGAGAGACATCGGACTCTGAAGTCACAGATATAGAACAATTGGAGGATGAAGGGCCGGAGGTTGACCCCTCGAAAACAGCACCAACTCCTTTTCACGAAGAGTTCAGCCTGATCAGGCAAACCTGGCCCCGGGGAATGAAAGGCATACCACCAGAACAGAGAAAAAGCGAATCACAAGAAGAAGTGGGTGGAAATGACAATCAAAGCAAAAACAACATGCATAACGAGGTCCAAGCGGGAAACAAAATATCGTCATTAACAGAAAATATGATGTTTATAAATCTGACACCAAGGATCCTAACAAAAATGGAAGAACAAACATAAGTTAGGATTCAGTTTCTGCTCAACAAGTAACTTTGAATATACTCAGACAAGAATTGACCTCTTCAAACTCTCAAGGAAACTAAAACTCCATAAACTTGTCAGCTCTGTGATTCCTCAGGAACGGTTCGATACCAAAAGGGGTCCTCCTCTCGATAGTCCCAACCCTGGATGCTATAATAGCACAGGTGAATGGGATGATCAAATGAGGGAAGGAAAGGAAGGGGTCAGCAGGGAGGGAGATCTAAAAAGCAAAAATATTGAGTGATAAGCAAATGTATATATACTATTTCTCCTATCTATGCAAGTGAGGCACTCATACCTGTAAAACAATAATAACCCTCCATCCATTAGGGAAAAGTAATGAATCAACAGTTCTGTATCCTGTGTATCCATATATATATCCAGGCAAAGAGCGGTATCAGGGAGTTTCCCGATTAAGGTGGTGCAAGTGCACCCTTACCATACAAAGGACCGGGTAGAAGTTTAGCAGCGCTTAGGTACTGTACTACGAGAGAATAACCAGCAGCTTCTGGCTCTCCGGCATGCGCCTTTAACCGGTCTTACACATCCGGTTCACCATCCCAGTTGCTCCCGTCATTCGCGGTCGCTTCAGCTATGCCCCATGGGAGTTGTAGCTTTTGTGTCCCAGAACAGGGCGCGGACCGCACCGGTGTGCTCCCTGTCCTTGCGCTGTCTACTGAAGAAGAGACCCCATTCTGGGACCACCACCTGTCCAACCAAGACCAGGCCCTACAGTAGGTGGCAAGAAGAGGCAAAGCAGCACTGCCCATAGGTGAGTCAGGCGGCGGGCTGGGAAGGACTGGGGGGCTGAGTGAACATGTAACAAAACTTTTTAAGTTAAAAGACTACACAGCAGGCAGAAAATCGAAACCATCAATAAGAGAAATTAACAATATACTCACAATGAAGGACCTAGAAACATTAGCTATAATAGATGAATTGGACTTCAAACACTCACGGAACATGGAAGATCAGTGAGACAATATGGACAGACTAGACGACCTAGTGATAACACAAGTAGGTCTATCCAGTCCATTTAGACGAGTGTCCAAAATTGTCCCACAACTGCCAACAGATGCAATTCATATTTTTGTGGAATGTGTAAATCGAGATCTGATTTCCCTACACTCACAAGGATTGAAACAGACTAAAAGGAATATAACAAAGGAACAGAAAAAAGCATTGGAAGGATGTTGTCGATAAACCCTCAAAGGAGGGAATATTGTCTAACAAACAAGGGAGAATTATATGAAGGAATCATTGAGGCAACTACGAGACTCAACGAGCTATATGCGGACCACCCAAGCAGAATACAACACAAGTATCAACCGATATCAATGCCAAATTTCAAAATGGTATGAAAGAGGAATGCTAACGATGGAAGAAAGGCAATTCTTAACAAATTAACATCCAAGATTACCTACATTCTATCTCCTACCAAAGGTGCACAAAAATAAAGCCCATCCACCTGGACGCCCGATCGTCTCATCAACAGGGAGCCTGACAGAAAATATGTTAAAATATGTGGACCATTTCCTTTTCCCATTTGTCTCAGGACTAGCATCATGTACTTGTGACACTAAAGATATTTTGGGCCAACTAGAAGGCATTACTTGGGAAACTGATTTCTGGATGATTGTGTTGGATGTTTCAAGTCTTATACGAGCATAGCCCACAAAGATGAGCAATGGGCAGTGAAATACTTCTTGGATGGTCGTCCGCTGAAATACTATGATCATAACGAAATGTTGCTTGAGTTCGTGGACTTCTGTTTGAACAATAATCTTTCTCTTTCAGGACTCACTATACAGGCAGATTTGGGGAAGGCCATGGGCGCCTGCTTCTCCCCAGCTATGCAAATTTATTTTTAGGCTGGTGTGAGAAGCAGGTGGCCTGGGCGGACACCAAGGATGTCTGGGTGGAGAGTGTCATAAGTTGGCGCAGGTACATAGATGATCTCTTGGTCATTTGGTGAGGAACGGAGGAGTCAGCTACAGAATATATAGCTGCTCTGAATGACAACGAGGTCAACCTTAAATTCACCTATGAAATTAGCACTACCAAGGTCAGTATTTTGGATCCTCAAGTTTTTGTTAGTGAGAACAAATTGTGTTCTTCACTATACAGAAAACCCACAGCAGGGAATGCGGTTCTGCATGCGAGCAGTAGCCACACGCCCAAACTAGTGAGGAGTGAACCATATGGGGAATTGCTCCGTATTGAGAGAAACACCACAAGATAAAGCTAGTGAGAGTATGAGAAGATTCAGAGTAAGAGGGTATGACAAGTGACTGTTACAGAGTGCAAAACAGAGAGTAGAACTAACAAGTAGGAGGGAACTACTTCAGGGAGACACACATAAGAGCAATAAATACTCGCCTAAGCCCTTTAGGATGATCACTAATTTTTAAATCAGGCCTCGACAATAAGAAATATCCTACAGAAACACTGGTGAATTCTGAGATTGATCCAACCTTAGGAAAGGATATTCCTGATTTTCCACTTATGTCATTTGGGAAACCAAGATCTATTAGGGACAGCTTAGTGATAAGCCATGTACCAGGAAGGCTGGCGAAAGCAGTTCTGCCACCAGTACAGGGATTTTTTTATGCAAGAAATGTAAGGCCTGTGCGAATAGTGAGAAGGTTCTAACATATGAGATTCTCGGTCTATGTGAGCTGAAGAGAGTCAATAAATTCATGAACTGTAATACGACACATATTGTGTACTGTCCGGTCTGCCCCTGTCAGCTGAGATATATAGGGAGCACTATACACCCTGCGAAGATCCCTATATTAGAGCACCTGCGAGCAATATCCAATAAGGATAGCTCGTACCCTGTGGCAAGACTCTTCGAATCACACCATAATAGCAATAGGAATCTGCTTAAATTCTTTTACCTGGACCATGTACCATGAGAGATACGAGGTGGGGACAGAGAACTAAGACTGCGACGACTCGAGTCTAGATACATTATTGACATGCAGGGGTTGAACAGCAGTGAAGAACTGGGCGTTCAGCTATAAATGTATAATGTAGTGTAGTTATGATTAAATAACAAAACGAGTGCTTGTCCATAGGACTAAGAGAATTGCACCAAATTGAGTGTTGAAAAATAGTGAAGGTATGCAGTGCATGCCCATTCAGGGCTTACATATGGGAAATACTGCAAGCCCACACAGGGCTGGAACTAGAAAGAAGGAAGAGAGAGATTCTAGCAGGTATTAAACATGAATTTGGTCAGGAATCCTATTGATATTTACCCTTCCGTTAATTAACAAACAATGAATTAGGAGGATGTACTTTTACTGTGTTGTGTTTAAAAGAATTGAATCATGCTTTGCTTATCATATTGATGCATTTGAATGTATAGTAATGGCTTCGAAAGTTACCGACGTTTTACGGTGCAACATGTGTCCGTCTTCTATTGCAATGATGCATAATGTAAGCGAGTTTTAAACAGGGAACCTGAATGATGTCTTGCCACCATTGGCAAAGGCAGTTTTGCAGAAACACGTTTGTGCGCGTACCCCATATCCAATAAAACATTGGAATAGCGTTTTTTGATCTGCCAATATCCGTTTGACGAATCTTCGCGAAATTTTCAAACCTAATGGGGTGCTCCGGTCAGCTCCTGGCTTGAAAGTTTCGGGGTGATTCGTCAAGCAGGGGCTGAGAAAAAAGGGGTTCCTAAAACGCATTTTCCACATGTTAATTTCTATAGGAAGCTTTAGACACGGCTACAGCCCGAACTGCTGTACGGAATTACACCAAATTTGGCAAAAATGTAGCTCTTGGTTCCGAAAGAGACCTTTTTTTTTAAAATGGTGTAAATCCGTTCAGTAGTTACAGAGAAATTCAAGATATAAAACATTTAAATATCTGAGCACCGAGGAGGAGTCGAGACTCCTCCTGAGCACTAGCTTCATTCTAATTGGCTGCCAACACTCCAAACCAGGAAGTGTTGGCAGCCATTTTGTAACTCGGTAACTGAGTAAGAAGAAAACAGAAAAAAGATGATGAAAAACAAGAAAAAGGGGCAGGTTATAAACACCCTGACCACCTAGGCCTCCCACAAGGACCCCCATGTCCAAAATAGCATTTTTTAAAATAATTTCAGCCAAATTCGCGCTGGGTCTCCCGTGCTTCATTTGTTAAAAAGTCTCCGGGTGGGCCAGGTCCCGGAGCAATACTAAATTATGTTGAGGGGGCCCGTGGGGGCCCCCACAGCCCCTGGGACAGCCACCTCCCCGGGGCTTTATAAATTATGCGCAGGGCATGCACTCTCCTGCAGCCCTGGGGACCACCACCTCCCTGGGGCATATTTAAAATAAGGGTGGGGGGCCCCCCAAGCCCCAGGGACTGCAACCTCCCCGGGGCTTTGAAAATAATATAAGTGAGGGGCTCGAGCCCCCCAGACTGCCCCGGGTACCACCACCTCCCCGGAGCTTTACAAAAGATGGGAGGAGTGGTGACACACCCCTCTCCAGGTGCCCTTGATGGCCCTGGGGACCGCCGCCTCCCAGGGCCGGCTCCTGCAATGTCCCAGGGTGCCCACCCCTGTGACATTGCTCTTTGCTATGGCAGGGCGGGAGCACGGCTCCTGCCCTGTCATAGAAAACTCTGCTTTGGTTTTTGAACACAAGAGCAGGAAACCTGCTCTCACTTCCAAAACCCAAAGCAGGATTGCTTTTGGACAAGGGGAGCTGTATGTCAGCAGCTCCCCTTGCCCAAAATCAATGCCGGCTCCCAAAGGAGGTGGGGAGTTGGCTGGGACAGTGGGGGCATTGGGGCTCACCCCACAGTCCCCATATGGCCAGGCCCTGGGGGAATGGATCCTCAGGGCCAATAGTAGCCAGGAGGGGGCCCCACGGCCTCCCTCTGTTTTAAATCAAATATATTTTTTTTAAAACAGAAGGCCTGCCCTGGGGATGGGGCCCCTGGGGCCATAATTGGCCTCAGGAGGTGGGCCATAAAAGAAATAGGCTTGCCAGGCGGTCCCCGGGGTGGTCTCCGGGGCCAGAAGTGGCCAAGGGAAGGGGGCCACGCAGCCCCGTTCTGTACTATTTTGATGGGGTCCCCGTGGCCATTATAGGCCTCAGGAGGGGGGGCCACGTGGCCTCCATCCAAATAAACATTTTTTTAAAATGGTGGCCAGGCCCCGGGGGACGGGATCCCCGGGGCCGATAGCGGCCCTGAGACGGGAGGCCACGCGGCCCCCTTCCCTTTAAAAAAGAAAATGCTCAGGGCCTGGGGGATGGAGTCCCCAGGGCCAAAAAAATAGTAAAAGAAGGGGGTCACACAGCCCCCTTCGACAAATGCTTAAAAAAAAAAGTCAAGATCTCACAAGAGGCCCCACCCCTCCCTGCACCACTGTGTAAATGCGCCTCTTGGCGTGTTCTGAGTAGGGGAATTTAGTCCCCTTGCCTCCTGAGGGTCCCAGGGGGCCAACTTGCCCATTAGGTACTTCCAGTAAGCCCCACACAGCTGGATTGTTGAGAGTGGTCTGAGGCCACGCCTTCTTTTTACACCACTCCGCAAACACGCCTCTTGGACCTCAGGACACAAGTGGAATTCATGCCCCGAGCAGCGGTGCACCAGGCGGCGCATTTGCAGAGTGGTGTAAAAAGGGGACATGGCCTGTGTCCACCTCTGAGCAATCCTATGTGTGGGGCTTACTGGAGATAAGAGGTCGGCTATTTGGCCCCCAAACAACCCCCAGCAGTGAAGGTGACGTCAATGTCCATCCAAGAGCGCACCAGGGAGTGCGTTTGCAGAGTGGTGGGCAAAGGGGCCTTGGCCTGCTATGAGAACTTAGCAATCCTGCTGTGTGGGACTTACTGGAGATAATAGGAGGGGTAGTTGGCCCCCAAGGATGTCCTTGGGGACCAATTAACCCTCTTGTTACCTCCAGTAAGTCCCACAAGGTGGGATTACTAAGACGTCTTTGGAGGCCACGCCCCCCCTTTCTCCACTACTCCGCAAACATGCCTCCTGGCACACTACGGGTTAAAGGATGAAGCCCGCTTTACTCCTGAGGGACTTTGGGGGCTAAAGAAGCCCTCCTGGTACCTCCTGTAAGTCCTACGCAGCAGAATTCCTGAGTGTTGATCAGAGGCTCAGCTTCCTTTCTCCACCACTCTGCAAACGTGACTACTACTTTATAATTATAAATTAGCATTTAAAAACCTTAGAAATTCACTGAAAAAAACTATAGGTTTCAGGGACATTATAGTTAGAAGTCAGCATTTAAAAAAACATAGAAATTCACTGAAAAAAACATAGGTTTCAGGGAAGTTATAGTTAGTTAGATATTTCACTCGTACAAAACCAGAAAAATGTGGGCCTTTATAGTTAGTTGAGCTAACTGTAACTCGCGCCCCCGCAATGCACTGCTGATGACGGCACATATTACATCACTCATGACATGGTCAGTGGCATCACTGATGACATCACTGATTACATCTCAAATGACATCACCGATGACATCGGTGATGACATCATCCACATGATAATCTGATGCACCTCCTCACACCCTAATATAACCTTTGATACACCCACTCTAAAATACAGACTACCATTTACGAAACCATAGACACACCAATACCAGTTACTACATACCTACGCACTGATTTCTTAGTCTACACGCACATCCACTCCTTCAGCCATACAGTCACTCATACATGCAGTCACTTATCAATACATCACCATCATTTGCACTCATACACCTATACAGACATTCACACATCGCCACTCATCCATAGAGTTACTCACACACCTAGTCAATCATGCAAAGATTCATTCACACTCCTATTTACTCACATATACAGTGATACACACACCACCTCACTTATTGATACAGATACTAACACATACTTACTCTCTTATACAATCACTGATACAAGCACACACTCATGCATGCAGCCTGTGAGAAGTCGTCCTGATATATGCTGTCCACTAGTTATCGTGGGAACCCTGTATCAGTCCAAACAACCCCTTATTGGTTATAGGTTAAAGACAACCTTTATTGAAAGCTATCCTAGTGGTAGCTATGGAGAGCAGCCTTCAGGCTAAGTCTTGAAGGAATGTAAAGCAGCTTGTTTTACCAGTCTATAAACTCTTGAGTCACTAAATGAAAGATATCCAAACCAGGTATAAATATAAAATATATGTATTTATTACTAAACACACCCTCCTAGTCCCTTTATGAGACTAGAGGTCAAAACACATAAGTTACACTTCAATAATCACAGTAAAATAGCACAAATACATGTCAGGCCCTAGGGGCGAGCCAAACATATACTAAAATTGTGGTATAAGAACCACAACTTAACTAGACTCAAGGCCTAGAGCCTGTAGAATCGCTGGGACCCCAAGGAACCACCCAAGGTAGTGACACAGGGGACCCACGGGGCCCGTGTGTAGTGTGTGAATACAACCGCGAGCTCCCGTTAGTTTCTATGGGGAAAGTCGCGGTTAGATTTGTAAAGATTAGGGACACTTAAAAATGAGTCAGGACCAAACCCTTTTGGACTTAGGAAGTTCTAAGGCTAGAACCCACGGGAGCACCAGAGTACTTGTGTTACCTCACCCAGGGAAGCCGGGTGCATAGGTGTCTTTTGGTGTCGTGTTCCGTCATCTATTTCAATGGGAGCTGGCGAAGAAGTGCTGCTGCCGTGAAGATGTGAAGTGTCCAAGGAGATCCAAGCCTGGACAGAAGATGAGAAGAACCTGAAAGCAGAGGGGACAGAGTCTGGGTCACTTGCCAGTGACCAGGAAGGTGATGAGCAGATGCCCACCGATGTCAGGTGATTTCAGGTGAAAGAGGGGAAGCTTGACTCTTCAGCCACGAAGTCCAGGAGGTGTAGAGGACAACCAGGAGCTGCATTCGAGCTCTACCACAAAGGATGTTGAGTGCTGCTGTGTCGGGGTCTGGATTGGACTCACCAAGCCTTGGCAACAGCAACCCACGCAGAAACGAGAAAGATGCTTCGGTGCAGACCAGCAAGGCCTGTGGGACTCACCACTTGGTTGGGAGTCAGGGCACATCTGGAGCAACCAGGAAAGCCCAAGGAAATGCAAAGTTACCCCCTCAGGGACCCACCAGTCAACGGACCAGGGACCGCAAAGGGACCTCGAGACGAACCACAAAATGGTGGCCCACGGGTCACTCGGAATGACCAGGCCAACAATCTTCAGTGGATTCAGTGCTTGAGGAGGGGGCTACAAGTCAGCCCAAGCACGATTTCAAGAGACGTTGAGAAGTTAATGCACTTGCAGAAATGCACGGTGACCAGGAGTTCCGGTTCCACGCTACTCACGAGGGCTGCGGGTCTCAGCTTTGCTGGGGACTCGGATCGGCCTCTGAGACATCTGGAAATCCTCTTCCTGGGCTGCAAATACTTCAGAGTCTGGCAGGAGCTTCGATGATGCAGACTGGAAAATTGCTTCGTTCATGCCTGCCAAGCAGGGGAGTCACTCCTTGACCCAAGGGAGATTTCTTCAGTCCTCTGGTCTTGAGCAGAGTGTCGAAGGTCCAGGATTCAGCTTCAGAGTTTCGTCCAGGGTAATTTAAAGTCCTAAGGACTGGGGTCCCATACTTATACTAAGGTAGGGGGCTGGACATACTCTGGGGACCCACCTATGGGAGGGTTTGGAAAGAGGGGTTCCTTTCTCCAGCTTCACGCCAGAGCAGGGGCTGGAAGCCCCTGAACCGGTTTGAGCTGGACTATGCACAGGGACACAAAATGTGCCCCCAGTGCAGGACATCAAAGCACTCAGTGAGTGCTCCCACCCAGCCCCAATACACATAAGCCTGTCTGGGAGGGGGTTACACCTCCCTGTGACAGGAAACCTATTGTCCAGGCCTCCCCTGCCGGAGTTTCGGTCAGCAGCAGGGGGCCAGACCCGTGTCTGTAGCTGCAGCATCCATTTTGTGATTCCAGGGCTCTATTAAGTTTCTACCGGGTATACCAGTGCTGTCATGTCTCTCCCTCTAGAAGGGTGGGATCATACTCCCACACCAGTTACTGGTGTGGGGGTGTGATTCCAAGGTGTTTGACACCAAACACGACATGTTTCCATGCAGCCAGTCCAAAGTTAGCATTTACCCTTTGGTTACAATGCACGTAAGGGTATATGGTCAGGCTGCACTACAAACAACATCAGAGAAGGGTCTCCGAATGCTGCAGAGGGGCTCTGCTCATGCAGGGGCACCCGCTCACATAGGAACCAAGCACTCTGCCTTCAGGATTGATAAGGCCTGCCATAGGAGTGACTTATAGGTTTATATGTGTGTATATATATAGTGATATAGGTAACCTATATCACAGTAAGGGGTGCAGGCACCACCTTACCCAGGCTGCTGTAGCAGACCTGTGGTGTCATTATGGGTGGCTTTCCAGGGGTGGCATAATACATGCTTCAGACCCTGGTAGGCCTCTGGGGTACCTATGCCCTGGGTACATAGTATACCATATACTAGGGGCTTACAAGGGCACCTCAGGTCCAATCTGTAATGTACCTAAAGTACATGGAATCATTTTACAGAGGAAGCAGCTAGGCTGGGGCCCTGAATAGCAGGGTCCCTGCCAGACTAAAGTCGCAAAACAGTAAAACACCAGCAAAAAGTGGGGGTAAACATGTGAAGCAGATCATACTCTCCTACACAGCCACTCTCACAATCACTCACTCGCACATATAGTGATTTATATACTACAACACTCACATATACTGCCTTTCACATATATATATATATATATTTTTTTTTTTTAAGTTTCAACAAAAACTTTATTCAGCGGGAAGAAATAATACACAGCCCCTGTGCCTACAACCAACTAGTGGCCGGCGGCGTAGTATGCGATATGCAAAATGGTAGTGTACACAGCTATCCGCCTACAACCCGCTAGGGGCCGGCAGCGTCACAAGCATTGTCGACACAAGTACTGGTAGTCGATGGGCTTTAACAAGCTCAATGTCGTGTACTCTGTCTTCTATCAGTGACCCTAGGAACATGCAGAATTTGTGTATTTAGGAAGATCCGAAGAGCGTAGTGGCTCCCTATGGCATATCTTCAACACTTAATACATCGTAAGCACAGTGGTAAACCCATAGTTGTAGGAAGCGTCGTGTGCGGGAACCGTCCTCCCCCACCTCCCGGGACAGACGAGCGGGCCATAACAGCCATAAGCCAATCCGCCCGGTGTCAACGGGAGTGCCGGTCCGCAGGGCAGGAGTAAGCTAAGTGAACAGGGGACCCCGACCAAGTCTCCACCATTACCCCTTCGAGCTTTGCAATCCAGTGGAGTTAAGGGCTACGGGCTTGAGCGATGGATCATCTGGGGGCATGCTATGTCTGCGGATGCGCTAACAGGTAGGTTGTGAGAGGACTCCAAATATCTACTGGTCTGGACGCTGAGGGCAAAAGTTCTGCATATCTAATCAGGGTGTCCTGACACTGTACCATGTCTTTGATCCAGTCTTTGAATTTAGGAGCCCTGCCTCTCCCCCACCTACATGCTATGAGTCTTCGCTATGAGAAAAGCAACCGTGGTAAACCTGCAAACTGGTTTCTTAACGTTTTTTGTGTAGCCCAGAAGTGCCTGCGTCGGAGAGGGACAGCAATCATCTCCGAAATGCCAGAGTATACCTGACACCAATAGTCGGCAAGTTCCCTGCAGTTCCAAGCCATGTGCAGAAAGTCTGCTTCCGGTGAGCGGCAGCGCCAACAGAAATCATCCTCTCGCAGGCCCATCCTACACATGTGAGCAGGAGTGCAGTAAAGTCTATGCAGGAACTTGTAGTGGATAACCCGAAATCTACTGCTGGAAGAGATCTGCTCGGTCTGCAGGCAGCAAAAGTTCCAGACCTCATCTTCAATGGGTACCCCTAATTCTGCTTCCCATTTTGTTCGTGCTCTGCAGGGTGCCAAATCAGGTGTAGCGTGCAGTGAGTGATAAAGCTTGGAGACCGCGTGCGCTGGAGTGGTAGCCTTTAGCAATAGGTGTAAAGGGTCTAAGGTGGGTGGTTCATGCGGGAATCCCTCCGTGAGTGTACGGACGCCACTGCGGAGTCGAATGTAAAGAAATGTGTCCATTGGGGTAGGTGTGTTATCGGCTGAGATGTGTGCTAGTGAACGAAACTGCCCGTCTGTATAGAGGTCGCCCCAAGTCTTAATATTAAGTTTGTCCATAAACTTCTGAAATAATCGTTCCTGCAGAATGGGTAACTTAGGATGGTAAGCCAGGGGAAGCAATGGGGAATATATCAAGGACGTGCTGAGTTTTTTTGCAATATGTTGCCATGCTAGAACTGAAGTGGATACTGTAGTATGGTGCTCAGCTCTCGCCTCTGGTGCACTAAATAGGGCACCTTCCAATGGGATGGGCTTCGCCAGCCAATGTTCCACTGCTATTTGCGGCATAAAGGGGGTGGGGTGAAACCAGTGATATACATAGTGCGCCTGAGCACTATAGTAGTAGAGTTCAAACTCTGGTATATCAAAACCCCCCTGCGCGAATGGACGGGTTAAGACGTCCCAGCCCAGGCGTGGTCGCTTTCCCCCCCAAACCAGCCGAATAAGCTCGGAGCGCAGGCGTTGGAAGAAAGTCTTGCCCGGATAATATGGAATATTTAAGAAGAGGTAAAGGAGTTTGGGAAGTACCACCATCTTAATGAGAGAGGCACGGCCTGCAAAAGAGAGCGGCAGCGTGATCCATCTGGTCACACAAGTTTGAATGTGATCAAATGTGCGGCCGTAATTCATTTGCATCAACTCTTCCCGATCACGAGAGAGCAGTATGCCTAGATATCGGACCTCATCTTCGCACCACTTCAGTGGATAATCAAGGTGGAATGGCTGGGCAGCCGCGGTGAGCGGAAAGATAGTGGACTTACCCCAATTAATATGGATACCGGACATGCCCGCAAACCGAATGAACTCCCTCAAGATAGGGTTGAGGTTGGCAGCAGGATCGCGGAGGTACAACGTGATGTCATCCGCGTACAACGATATGAGTACCTCTCGCTGCAGGCAGCGCAGAGCCTTGTCCCTGTGATGCTGGCGGAGCCTAGCAGCCAGCGGCTCCATCGCTATGGCGAACAGCAATGGGGACAAGGGGCACCCCTGTCGTGTCCCCCGCGATATAGCAAAGGCCTCGGATATTCGACCGTTCACTCCCACCCGAGCCACCGGCTGACTGTAAAGGATACCCATCCACTGCGTGAATCCGATCGGCATCCCCATATTTCGCAGGATACATTGGAGATAGTCCCATTCCAGGGAGTCAAATGCCTTAGTGGCGTCCAAAAAGACTGCCACCAGTGGCAAACCAGGGTCTACATTCTGCAATATTGAGAAGAGGGTCCGGAGGTTGTGGGAGGTGGCCCTGCCTGGGACGAATCCCTCCTGATCCGACAGCACCAGACCTCCTAGCAGCAACTGTAATCGATTGGCCAAGACTTTGGTCAGAATCTTAGCGTCGCAGTTGATTAGGGAGAGGGGACGGTATGAGTCGCAATATTGAGGTGGTTTCCCGGGTTTCAGCAGAGAGGTAATCAGAGCTTCCTGCATTGACGGGGGAAGTGCACCGGATTCGTAAGCCTCCATATAAACTTCGCGTAGCACTGGTGCGAGGATATCCACATAGGCTTTGTTAGAAATCCATGGGCAAACCATCCAGGCCGGGCGCCTTGCCCGGCGCCATCTGCCCAATTGCGTCTCTAATTTCCTCCAGGCTTATGGGTTCCGCTAGGAACTCCCGCTGACGGTCCGACAACCATCCCAATGTGAGTTCCCTCAAATAGTCATCCATATCGAGTTCACCTACTCTGGTGGTAGAGTAGAGGGCCGAGTAGTGGGCAGTGAAGGCATCCAGGAGCGATTTCGTGTCTCGCAAGGGTGCCCCTTCGTCGCTCTCTAGTTCCAGTACATAATTTGAGTTCCGCGGGGGGCGAACCACTCCCGCCAGGAATCTCCCGGGGCGCTCTCCTTCCCCATAAGCTCTCGCTCTGAAGTATTTACCCCTGAAATTAACCTCTCTCTCCGCGGTGGACTTGTAATCCGACAGGGCCGTCCGGTACTGTGCCTGCGCAGCCGAGCTAGTGGCATAGTCTGGTTGAGTTTCCAATGTGTGCAGTGTGGTTTCTAATTTGTGCAGTGTGGTACGTAGGGCTCGCAATACACCGGAGCTCTTAGAGATACAAACACCCCGCACTGTGACCTTCAGCGCCTCCCACAGGGTGGCGACTCGTTCCACCGACCCCTTGTTGTGCAACAGGAAGTCCTCAATGTCTTGCCCCAGTTCTGTGCGGAACAGCTCGTCAAGTAGAATGTTGGGTTGGAGTCGCCAGGAGGGTGACCTCCCCATCACGTCAGGTAAGCGGAATGTAGCCAGCACCGGGGAGTGGTCAGAGAAGGTACGGCCTACATGTTGTGCTGTGACCAGTGAGGGAGCTAAATTTCTGGAAATCAACAGGTAATCTAATCTGGCCCAAGTGGCGCGTGCAGTGTTCCAGTGTGTGCCCTCCTTCTGAGTCGGATGTAAGTGACGCCAAGCGTCTATGAGTTCCTGTGTTTCGCAAATGTCACGCAAGTATCTGTGTGTGTTGGTGTAGTGCAGTGTAGAGGGATTGGACCTATCTAGCGCAGGGTCAAGCACCGCGTTGAAGTCGCCCCCCCATATAAGGTGTGTGGATCCCACTTCCCCGATTTTGTTCCAGAGAGCAATAAAGCTGCTAGGGTCATCACAGTTGGGGCCATAGGAGCAGGCCAGGGTGATAGTTTCAACCCCTATCCTTCCCCATGCCACACAATATCGTCCCTCCTTATCGGCCACGCTGCCCAGGGGAGTATAGGGGACCCCTCTTTTTATCAGAATTGCGGTGCCTCTCGCATAGGACGAGTAGGGCGAAAAAATAGAATGTGTCGCCCATCTGGCGGCGAATGTGCCACCGCGGTGAGGGTCCATATGGGTCTCTAGTAAGAAGACTACCTGTGCCCTTAATCTGTCTAACGCTCCTAAGATGTGTCTCCGCTTCCTCGGGTCTCCCAGGCCTCTAACATTCCAGGTGATAGCAGAGAGTTTCCCCCCACTATCTATGTCAGTGTTCACGGCTTGACCTATGTCTGCAGATGATGGAGGAATCGGTCAGGGAGCGTACCACACAAGTTCCTCCCGTATGCCACTGTATTTTGAAAGTGTCAGATGGTACAACAACACTATGCATGTTGACTTTCCCCGAACTGAATTCAAACAAACCCAATACAACCCTTTGAAACCCTTCCCACCCGCCCACTCCGACATCCCAAACATGCCGAGCATCTCCCCCACCCCCAATAAACTCACAATACCAAGTCATTACCCTACTGGGGAACACCCAATTGGGGGACACAAGGGGTCCGGACCTGCCTTTCACCTCCCCCGATATTTCACCCGCTGTCCGCCAGGCTCGTGAGCCAGCGGAAGGCGCGGGAAGGGGAGGCAAATGCCGGGGCGAGGTCATCGTTAAGTAACATCTAGGGAAAACATGAAAGTGACAAAGTCCGGCGAGCAGCAGCTCGTCGCGCGAGGGTCAAGGCACAGTCCAATGCGACCAGCGGGCACCCTGGCCTAAGCTCACGGCGTGAGCGAAAGTAGAACCGGAGCAACATGATGGGCCTGACTGATGGCCATGACGTTTTGTGATCAGTCCAATGCAGAAGTGGGCGATCGGGAGCCAGCCCTCCCCGCCGGGGACCCGGCAGACCCCCGGGAGCCCCTGTGGTCTTTGAGAAATAGTTCCACTTGAGAAGGGTCCTGAAAAATGTGAGGCTTGCCAAGATGAACCACCCGTAGGCGAGCCGGGTACAGCATGGAGTACTGAATTCCACTTTGGATCAGGCGTTTCTTGACCGGCCCAAATTTACAGCACGCATCTTGCACAGATTGAGTAAAGTCTGGAAAGAAGGAGAGTGTAGTGTTTTCAAATTGGACAGGTTGTTTCTCCCGGGCTAGTCGAAGTAGGGTATCGCGATCCCTATAGTTCAGGAATCTGATGATGATAGGCCGTGGGGGGGCCCCGGGTATAGGACGAGGGCCCAAGGTACGGTGGGCTCGCTCGACCACCAACTGCGGAGAGAAGGCGGATGCGCCAAACAGATCGGTCAAGAGCTTTTCAATGAAGATTTCCATTTTGCCGACAAATGTCGTCTCCGCCAGACCAATAAGGCGCACGTTATTGCGGCGCGACCTCGCCTCTAAGTCCTCGTTCTTGTCGGCGATCACCTTTAGTAATTTCTCCATGTGCGATACTTTAGTGGCAGTGCCTGTAGCCCCATCCTCCAGCCCAGAAATCCGTTGCTCAGACTCTTTAACCCGTTCCTCTTGTTGGTCAAGCCTATGCACTACAGAGTCTAAGCGCCGAGACATACCGTCTATTTTCGTGTCAATGGATGTAAGGCTAGTTTGCATATTGAGCAGGAGCGCCTTCCAGTCTACGTCTTCAGCGTCTCCCCCATCAGAATCGCCGTCCCCAGGTGGAGGGCCGCGGGTTTTTTTCCTTTGAGTTTCGAAGGGGAGTCGGGACTGCTTAGTGTCTGTTTTCCCCATTGTGGCCAGGTATAGGGACAAATTTGCCTCTAGGTCGCCAGTACGGGGGACACGTGCCGGAGCTGGTAGGATCCCGGTGTATATTGTGGGAGAAACAGCCCAAAACCCGGAGCCACTGCCACACTCGTAGTTTGCCAAGAGGGAAAAAAGCACGATGTCACCAATGTGAATGCTCCCCCACAGAAAGCGTGAAACACAATGTCCCATCTAAAAGAGGAGCACCCGCCTCCGGCCGCCACTCCGTCGGGGTCACTCCGTGAAGGTTCCCTGGGGGCCCCGCAACTTCGATCCGTCCGGCCCGGTGAGAGGAGCCACCCCCTCTAATGGCGTGTGTCTGCAACGTACTATTCAGCAATGGTGGGGCAGAAAGGCCTGTGGCAGCATTCACTGTGAGGCCCCGGCCACGTCGAGGTGCCAGGCGGCGACAATCAGTCTCTCCCCCTGGATGTCAGTAACGTGCGTGGATCAGGAGGGGGGAGGGGGGGGGGGGGGAGGCCACAGGGATTTGGTTCGAACCGCACCTTAAGGGACAGCTCCGGGCTGGTATCGCACCTCTCCCCCCCGTCCATGGGTGTAGTGATCTGATAGATTACGGCCGTTTTGCAGCTCGGAGCCCCCAGCAGCGTCCCAGCTCGTCACCGCCTTACCGGCATTCCAGCAGGTCCGCTTCAACCATCGGAGAGGCCGACCTCAGCGCCAACATCCGTCACGCACCGCGGCCCTCTGAACACGTGTAATCCTCGGTGTCGCGTAGATCCTCGCGCCGGACTCCACGCTCCGGCCGGCGTTCAGCTGCAGCCGTCGGAACTTTCGGCGGCGATTTCTGCCACTCCGCCAGTCGGATCGACTCCAGACTCGCCACAGACACGCACCAGCTTCTGCCCAACACCCGGCGTCTATGAGGAGTTAATTTCCCTGATGTAGGATGGGCTAATGAAGTAATGACTCGCCCGGCCGGCGAGAGCCTCACAGGTGTGCGGCCATTGCAGTCCGGCGCCCTCTAGCGCCCCCCGCCTTTCACATATATAGTTAGTCACACATGTACCACTGAGAGATCCATTCACTCACCAACCCACCTGTACACACACTCACCCACCCGAACAGCCCCTCACAGATGCACTCTTGAACCCATACACCAGGTGAATTACCCACTCACACATCTATACACAGAGTCACATACCCCCCCCACACACCCACACAGACACTCAGGCACCCATACAGATACTCACACAACCAATCAATAACCCATATATGCACTCATGTAGCTACTCACAAACCCATGCAGCCGCTTACACACCAAATGACAGACTGATACAGACATTTACACAGTTTACTCACTAACCCATGAATTCAGTAAGACAAGTTTAATCACTCACTTATACAGTCAGTATATGCACCTACTAAATCATCTATTCAGATGCTCATACACCCACTCATACTTCAATACACCTTGGCATATATATATATAAAACATATTAAAATTTTACAGAAACACACAGTCACTAGATAATGTCATCAGTGACCTGCTTGACATGCTGGGGGTCGAGGTTTCGGGCTCGGTGAGTAATTTTTTATTTGTTGTGTTCTACAATGCTGATATTTTTTTCAAATAGCATGCTGCAGAGGCAAGTTAAGTTTATGTTACAAATATTATGGGATCCCGTTTGACCTAGCCAGGACTTCAACCCTTCCCAATCGTACTTGTCAGCGTTCACTTGGGCTGAATATTTAAGAAGCCATGCAGACTCCTCTGTCTTGTCACTACTATAGTGTTAGTAGTAGTAATATCAGTGAGTAAGCATTCTCTGTGCCTTTCTTTATGTAGCTCATACAGTCCCAAGCAATCTCTCAGTGATGTGTAATATGTTTCTATGCATTAAAAAAAGGGAGGCTGAGTTGGCCCATCAAAGAGATTGAGAATGAGGTGAGAAGCGAAAATCATTAGTGGCAATGCATCAGTAGTTCCAAATGTAGTTTAGGAAATTTGGAATAGGTCTTAGGTTTAGGAAATTAGGAATAGGTCAACTCGATACTAGTAATATAGGCAATCTGATTTGCTGCATTTGCTTGTGAAAATATATTTGGGGAGATTAACTGTACCATTAATCAAATTTTTTTATCTTCTTTATTTCTTAAATCAGCACCCAAGGGCAAGAAGAGGGCTTTGGAGGTGGGTTAGGGAGCCGGGATGCCACACCAGTGCCGCCGCTGACAGATCTGCTGGCCCAAGTAAGTAAATATTATTATTATTTCCCTAACTTTTACCTGTCCCTATTTAGAATATTTGTTCCTTTTTTATTTTTTTACTGATCCTGTATCCTTTTTTTTGCTACTCCTCTTCATTCTATCTAACGTTTGTTAAATTCTTGTTATCCCTACATTACCCTATTTTCTTACTATATTTTATGTTTTTGTAGTTTCCTTCCACCTGTCTGTACTAGTCTGTAGCTTTCTTCTGCTGTGTTAGTAAACATTCCCTCTCCCCTTACATATCTTGTGGACTGGTACTGTAGGACTAAGAGAACAGATTTTAGGACAGGTACTCTACTGTGATGATTGCATGCCCAAGTAAGCAATTCTACTCATGTTTGGTGAGAAGGCTTTCTTTTTCTTGCTCAAGCTCAAACTGTAAAACGAGAGAGGGGCCATGGTGGACCTCACCAATGTTGTGTTGCATGTATTATCGTTCATTTCTACAGAAGTATACCAGCAGTTTTGATGACAGTGCAGCATGGCTGGAAAGTGGTACGAGGATAGTTCCATTGAATTTGCCAACTGTAAAGAGAGTAAGGACGACCACAACCTTGCTTTATGGGTGTACACATTTGTTTTATGTTGATAAGATATAGGGATAAACAAAAAGGCGGACCCAAATTGGATTTTCTTAGGTAAAATAGCAAGTAACCAGTCTCTTAAGTCTTGCTTCACTCTCTTCCCAAGGGGGATTATAGCCCCATCATGGTCCAATTCTCCTTGGAGTCGGGTATCTGGGAGCAGGTAGCCATTGTGCCTAAGAAACAAACATAGAAATATGCTCTCTGAGATGCAGTTCTTTTAGCTCAAGTATCTACACCTTAACCAGCACCCAAGTGAGTTTGTGCATCATGAAAGAACTTATGCCAGGTGTCCCTTCTTTACCTAACATGCTTCCCTCCTCTCAGCACTCCATTCCTCTCCGAGCTCTTGTCTCTCCACCACTGGTACAAAAATCCCCAATGCTGGACTTGCCTGTAGCCACGATTTGGAGGTAGAGCCATGACTTCCTAGAGCATTTAGACTTTAGTTTCTGGGTGGTCCAGCCGGGTTCTTAGTCTTTCTCTCGCCTCTGCTTTGGCTGTTTCCCCACTCACAACCTTCTGAGGACCACAATGCCTGTCGTTGATCCACAGATCTTCCTACTCTGCATCTCCCGTTGTCTCTCGTTCCTCATAAAAACCCCAAACGGCGTCTTCTCTGATGTTTGCGCCCTGCAGCACCAACACACCTCCTTTTACATTTGTGGCTTCCACCATGATTGGTGATGAAGTCACCGCTACTAGAACACCCCCTTTGTGTTCTAGTGGGTGCTCATTGGAGGCCATGTTAGGGGATGAATCGCTGACCATGTTACAATACCCCCTTCCCAAGAGTAGCCGATCAGGCCTGTCTACTATGGGTTCCCGGGAATGATAGTCCACATTGCTCTGTAACCGTCCTGGTCAATGCTCAACCTGAAATGAAAAAGGTTGTAAGTAGTACACAAGAGTTTGAATCCTTATGCCTTGCCAGCTAAAGAAATGGGGCATGGTCTGTTAATATGGTATGGGTACATCCCAAGAGATAATACTGAAGGGCTCCAATGACCCACTTAATTGCCAGACATTCCTTTTCAATAGTTGGATACTGTTGTTCCCATGGAAGAAGTTTCTGACTGATATACACTATGGGGTGAAGATCACCGTCACCGTCCACCTGGGATAAGACAGCTCCCAAGTCCCTGTCAGAGGCATGAGTTTGTAACACAAAGGGTAGTTGAAAATTTGGAGCAGACTAACATGGGATCTTTCCAAAGGCAGGCCATTACCCTATCAAAACTCTCCTACTGTTGTGCTGCCCAATTGCTTAATTTGGCAAATTGGTGATTTTTTAGCAAGTCTGTTAGAGGAGAAGCCAGTTCCAAAAAGTGTTGGATAAACAGTTGACAGTACCCCACTAATCCTAAAAAGGAACAAACCTCTTTCTTTGTACCAGGAAGAGGAACATCTCTAATTGCCTGTACTTTCTATATTTGAGGGCGAATGGTACCTGCGTGGATTTGGTGGCCAAGATATTTAATAGAGTCAGTGGCAAGGGTACATTTTTGGGGATTGGCTGTGAGGCCAACTTCATGTAGAGTCAAGAAAACTGTGGATAGCTGTTGTAGGTGCAATGTACAGGAAAAGCTGAAAACGATGATGTTGTCTAGATATGCTGCTGCATACTCTCGGTGAGGGTTTCAGGATTCAATCCATTAGCCTTTGAAATGTTGAGGGGGGCCCATGTAAACCAAAGAGTAAAACTTCACGCGGATATAACCCAGATGAAGTGCAAAAGGCTGTTTTTTCTTTGCCATCTTCAGCCCACGTGATCTGCCAAAATCCTTTTGCCAGGTCTAAGATTGACAAGTAAGTGGGACTACGTGGGGGCATATTATCAAGAAACGGCGTTAAAATTATCACCGCTTTAGCGGCAGAAAACTGCCGCTAAAGAGGCGATAATGGGCTTGATAATATGCCCTTGAGAATTCCCATAGAAGCTCATGTTCTGGTGTCAACATGGGCTTCTATTGGAATTCTCTGCGGCATATTATCAAGCCCATTAACGCTGCTTTAGCGGCAGTTTTCTGCCACTAAAGCGGCAATAATTTTAACGCTGTGCTTGATAATATGCCCCTTAGTTTTTCTATTAGCTCGTCTAACCTATGCATTGGATTTGTATCAAACTTGGAGATACTGTTAAGCTGTCTGAAGTCTGTACAGAAGCGCAGAGACCCACCCGGTTTTGGCACCAGAATGAGGAGGGAACACCAGGCACTGTTTGAGGGTTCAATGATTCTGTCTTGTAACATATTGGCTACCTCTCTTTCAACAGGTTCTCTTCTAGCTGCGAGGAGGCAATAGGGTTTTAGTCTCACGACCTTATTCCCTTCAGTAATCATGTTGTGTTGGATAAGGTGTGTTTCCCTGGAAAATGGTTGGGGACGGGGTGATTTAGGGAGAGGGGTGGGCCTGTTTTGGGAGGAGAGGTTGGATTTTTATTGTTAAAACTAAGTAAAGGGAGAAATAATTCTATTGTATTGTAGTTTTTTGTGTTTTACTTTTATTTTCCCTGCAGTAGAAGTTAGTTAGTAACTAACTAAACTAGTTTACTTTAATCCTTACCTGAATAGATGAAGCGATGGCCGCTACTTCTCTCTATCTTCCAAAACGTACTGAAGGGTTTCCCCAGGTGTATTCTTAAGGGTGGTGGTAGAAGTAGCAGGCTAGTATGCTGACAGGGAAGGCACCTCAACAAGCCTTTGCTGCACAGGTGAAGCCATTTTAGGACTGTGAACCTTATAGTTTCCCTCCCACCTCAGTCTGACCTACGAAAAAACTGCCCCAGTTTATTTGTCTCTCCTGGACCCACAGAGGTAGAATGCAGTGTACTAATTGCCATTGCAATGAACATTACAGTTTTACAAAGCATTTTACAGCTTTGGGGAAGAACTCTTTTCTGTAATTTGTGAAACTTCTTGTATTTAAAGTAGCTACACAAAATTGCTTTGTGCATACCGGAATATTTTCCCACCCCTAGATTCAATATTTTTCTTCTTCTGGCTGTGTTGAGGTCTACTCACCCTGAGTCATCCATCCTTCTACTGACTCAAAGTAAGAAATCAGTCCAACTCCGTCCCAAGACCTGTAGTGCACTACTGTTGAAGAACAAAAAAAGAAACAGAATTTGAGTATTTTGTGTACATTTCTGTTTGTTGACTAGGGTGACTGTTCTGGTCTCTCAAGAACCAGAAAAGGGAAGAGGACCCTGCAAGTAGATCTCACTAAGTGTGAAAGGGCCAATAACCACCAGTAAAAAAGTTCACCTATCCGGCCCCAAACATTGCAAATCCTCCAAATCAAGTTTACAAATTATTAGTTGGACACCCTCCCTCACTGTCTGCCACCACGTGAATCATCAATCATCACTCACAAACACTCAGAAATATATCATTCATTGGTGCAATAGTTAATTACCTGCTCCAATCCACTCACTGTGGTAGGTACACAGTTGTATTTCCTCTTTGATTCAAGCAATATATTGGAATGTGGCAGTCTTTGTAAATCAAATGATCTTTACTGGGGCAGTTGTGCTAGAGTATGAAAAAAGAAAGATAAGCATGGGAGAGAGGAAGGTATTGTCTCCAAAGTCCTTGAAGGGAATGGGGAGGAATATTCAAAGCGCACTGGGCCAACTCCAATCCAGCCATATATGTGCCTAAAAATGGTAGGGCTGCATAAGTCAGACACAAACATAAGGTTCTACTAGCTATTTCATTTTTTTGGCAAAGCAGTTCAGTACTAAATCATCAAAAAGTTCTGTGGTGGCCTATTCTTAGTCATAGAGTAGAGTTTTTCCTCACACTCAGGCGTTTGGCCCAAACGTTGGTTAGATACCGCACTTGAGTCTGACCAATTACCCTCATCCTCCTCCTGTGATATTTCAGAAATTGTGCCATTGTGTGGTGTAAAGTGCTGGTTCATTTTGGTCATTGTCAATCTCTCCACATTGTGAGGCAAGAGACTGGTCCTTCTCATTAGGATAACTGTGCCAGCTGCATTGAATATACGCTTAGCAGACACACTGGCTACTGGAGAAGCCAGATACTTTATTTCCAGCCTGCTGAGCTCTGGCCATTGGTGCATCTTCCAATACCAGTACACCAATAGGTTTTGATCCCCATAGTCCTTTCTTGGGGCATCTAGATAGTCCTGGAACATCCTCTGAATGGTCATTGGTGCTGCTACTTGCTCAACCTCTTTTGCCTTTGAGTCTGCATTGGACTTAAGACTTGCAAATTGAAACCAACCCAACACAGAGGTTTTGGCTGATTGTTGTATTCTTGTTGTTTTTGTTGCCACTGGTGTTATTGTTGCTCGTGTTTGCTGCTGTGAGACAACAGGACTGCCCTCTCTGGAAATGAAGGCAAACCCCAGAACATGTGCCCGGGGATGGGACTCTAATTTCCAGCCATTCTTCCAGAACTCTGGTCAGTGAACAATCCACATCTTGTATTCTGAAACATTCCCTTCGGAAAAATAAATTAAAGTGGCCCTTATTTGTTTGTACCATGGATCAGGTATTGTGGAACAGATGTATTCTTTGGATGACACCATGTCTCTTTGCAGCCTTCAAATATCAGCCAAGGGAAGGATTAAGCTATGAACCAAATTATGTGCATCTTTGTTTACACCTGTAAAGCTTTCAGCCACCAATTTTAACGGGTCCTGTAGCAGGTGCAACAAAGGGATAGCTTGACCCATTGTACTTTCCTTCTTGGTGACTTCCCTTGAGAAAACCTCAAACGGAAGTGCAATCTCTAGCGGGCATTTGAATAGCCCCATTTGTCCATCAGAGTTTTCACAGTTGCACTTTAAATGACATACTCACTGATCGGTTTGTACTGCTCAGACATGCTTTGCAACATGTTATAGATCAAATTCCAATGTGCTAGCACCTCCTGTATGAGGACTTCAACTGATTCTCTCTAAGCACGCTGAACGATCCTCAACTGCTTCCAGGCTTTAAAAGAATGGCTGAGAATCCTTCTGCGGGGGGTTAGTACATTGCGTACTATGTCTTCTTTTTTTAGAAAGTCCTGCACAATGAATTTGATGTAATGCGCCAAGCACAGGACCCTGAAGTAGCCACAATTTGCCATGGCCTTAACTATATTACTGCCATTGTATGTGGCAACAATTCCAATTCTGAGAACTTTGGGTCACAGCCATTCAAACACCTTGCTGTTTAAGTCTCCAAAGATGTTTGCAAAAGTATGGGATTTAGCCATGGGGAACATGGCTACTGTTGCATGCCGCCGAGCGCCTTCCTTTAAACTTTTTTCAGCACCAAGAACTATAGATAGCTGTTGCCTAATCCCCACAAAAGAGATCTAGTGTGATGTGACACATATGTAATCAGTGGCTGGACAACTGGTCCACATGTCTGATGTAAGGTGAATAGTGTGAACAACACTCTGCTGCAAAGCTTGTTCAACCAATTGCAGCATGTAGTGATGGAGTGCTGGAACAGCAACTCTAGCAAAATAGGTCCGGCTTGGAACCTTCCATTTCAGGCAGATGACTGCTACAAATTCTAAAAAAACACTCCTTCGACAAACAAAAAAGGGAGGATGTCCAGCACTAACATCTTAGCCAGCTTCCCATCATACAAACATGTCATTGGGTGGTTGAGTTTGTAGCGCTCCTCCAGTGTAAACATGCCTGTAATAGTAATCTGTATTTTTTTCTTTTGTGGTGCAATTGGCACAAGCGACCTCCAGAGAGAACTCGGAGGTGTTAGGCTTAAAGAGCGTCTTGGGCAGTCACTGTAAGTGGTGGTGTCTCCATGTGACTTTTGTGCTATTTCGAGGTTGCTGATGCGGGTGATACTGGTGCACTGTTAGGAAAGGGACTGCTTTGTATAAAGCTGTCACCCTCTTCTTCCTCATCACCTTCACCTACCACTGTGATCTGAGTTAATTCCATTTTCTCATCACCACAACCTGCAGCAATTTTTTGAAGGTGCACCTTGCACCAGATTGCGTGATGTGTTTTCATATGAGTTGCATGGTGTTCAGTACCATAATGTGAACCAGACTTACCTCAATGAACAATTGCTTGGCAAATGGAGCATACTTCAATGTTACCCTCCTGCAGCTAATCGTAAAGAAGTTCCAGACTTAGTGTGCCACTGCCAATGTCTGAGGAAGAACTGGAGGTAGGAGGGTGTGTCGTTACTTGCCTCTCTGCCGCATGTACTTCACCTGAGGTAGTGGTGGATGCATGTCTCGGTGGGGGACTTACAAATATGGAAGCTGGGTTGGTGGTGGTCCCAGTGTCAAATCCCTCAGAGCAGGTTGAATAGGAGGGGTAATGTTGGTGTCCTCTGAGCCAGATTCCATGACAATGACTGGCTAGTCATCCTTATTCCCTTCTAAAATTGTAAGGATTTCAGGAACTTTCCTTTTCCCTTGTATCTCCTGGTGTGTCTTGGACTCAGCCGGTGTCCAATCCATGTCCAGATCATTTGAAGGGGGCTTGGAGAACATGGTGGAGTACACTTCCTTTTTCTTGCTGGACATCTGGAAGCCAAAGGTTCGAAGAGAGAAGATTCTTGCTCAGTTGGAAGCTCAACATCCTATTCTGCTCCTACTTCAGGAAGATCTACTGGCTACAGCTGTTGTCCACTCTGCTCAGTTTCCTGCAACAATTGGGCACTACTTTGCAAAAGAGCCAAATCCAATTCAATATCACTGCTCATCGGCGTCACCATGATTGCAGTGGCTGCTGTGTTGCCAGACATGGGTTTGGGCTAAGGTTAGGGTGATACCGTTGATGCCCGAGTGCTGCTCCCAGGTTGTTTCCTGGAGGCCAGTGTGGCTGACACAAGTTTGTGGGAAAAGATTCCTGTCAGCACACCAGTGATGGTAAGCTGCTTGTTCTCACTGGCCACTTTCTTGGCACCAACTTTCTTTGGGGTTATCTTGAAGCTGTCAGATGGCAGTAGCACTTAGCTGCACAAGAGGAAGAGATTGGAGAACTCATGTCACGGGTTGTTTCTGGCAGTCCTCTAGGTGATGTCTCTTGAGCACCTAAAAGCAAACGACCATGAAAGAATTTAGTGAAACGTTTCATTGTTGCAGTTTGAATCCATTACAGACAAAGACAATATAATTTAGTGTGATTATTTAAGTTATTATACTAAATAATTATCAACAATAGTGTATCCATTCCAAAGTCAAACCACACCACCATAAATAAATATTTAATTTCCAGTAAGGATAACAACATAGAGATGTAAATGTTTGCTCTATGTGCATCTAAGAGGGAGACACCTGTTGGCAATCAGGGAGATGCAGGGGAAAATAAAATAATCCTTAAAAAATGAATGCTGGTATGCGCCCATACCAGGCAAGAGGGTCCAGGGGAACTGGAATAATACTTAACAAAAGAATGCCTATGTGTGGCGGAGTACCTATGGCAGGCATGGGCTGGATTGATGGTGGTAATATTCAGAAAAAAATAATTTGAAAAAAATGTAAATATAAAAATATTTTTTTATAAATAACAATAAAATAAATTCCTGGTGGACTAGAGGACTATAAGAAACCCACTGGGCATCATGAAAGTGCAGGTGAAAAATGCAAAACAAATTCATATAATATAAAACACTGTTCATAATCATTATATGCATATAATACAATGATCATAAAACATTATTAAACTGATATCAGAAATAAGTAAAAACAAATTAGAGAAAAACAAGAAGGCATAGCCCACTCCTATTGCTCCCCCTAGAAAATGGCTTTGAATGAAAACTAGAAAAAAGTATACCAACAGTGGCTGCACAAATTAGGATTTTGGCAACATGGTCATCCAACAACAGCAAGCAAGGAGTTATGTCCAGTGGCTACAACAAAGAAGACATGGAGACCTATGGAACTCTGACAACACAAAATGGCCACCAGCCACCAGGTCAAACAACAAGCAAGGAGGTATGGACAACAAAGAAGAACACATGCAGGACTATGGCAAAAGCACACTGGCTGGCTGCAGAAAATGGCAGCCGGCCACATGGTCAACTAACAACAACAAGCAACAAGATATGGACACACACAACAAAGAACACATGCCGGACTATGGCAAAAGCACACTGGCTGGCCACACCAAATGGCCACTGGCCATATGGTTAAACAACAATCAAGGAGGCCTGGAAATCAAAGAACACATGCAGGCCTAGCATGGACACCTACCACACAAAAAAGCCCTTGGACACATGGCATGGAGAACAAAGACAAATGGCGGGTAATGGCAATTACCAAAATGGCAATAACAAGATGGCTACCGCAGCTCGAGGAAGGAGCTCCCAGGCTAGGGATAGCTATTTTTGGCATAAATCCCATATTAGCCCAACACACACACCAACTACAATTTATCAGAACAGCGAAGAAACCGAAACAATGAAGGGGCAACTTTGAAAAGTATAAAAATCAGACATTGGCAGAGAGCAACAATCTGGTGGACTCAACTCAGAGCAAGGAAAAGGATCCTCTTTGGAGCTGGACCGGGAGCCGTTTGGGACCAGTTGTAGGAAGGTGGATATCTGACTATGGTTACCCCCAAATTTTTGCCTAGTGTCTAGCTGGTTTTTTGACTTAGTTGGCCTGAGATCCTGCCATTCAGGGTCTCAGGCTGTCTGCTCTCTCTTTAAAATGGACTCCATGTACCCTAGGTACATACCCAATTGGTAAGGATCACCTTATTGGACCCTACAGAGTACCCTAGGTACCCAGGGCATAGGTGTACCCTAGGCCTCCCAAGGGCTGCAGCATGTATTATGCCACCCCTGGTCTGGCCTTCCAATCAGACACAACTGGCTGATCACTCAACTGGGGCAAGGTCGTGTAATCACCCCTTGCTTAGATATAGTGTTAGACCTGGCACCTTGGCGTGAGTCTCCCTTCCTCTTTTTGTCGCTGTGCCTCATGGGTTTTTATGGTGTTGGCCGCTCAGCGCGCTGTGCCACTGCCAACCAGTGTCGCGGTGCGAGTGCTCCCTATGTAAATTGTATATGTTGGTTGGATTCCATGATTGGATTGTTTGATTTACTGTCAGACCCCAGTAAAGTGCGCCAGGAGCGCCAGGGCATGTAAAGGCAAACACAGCTGGTGGGCTTGCAGCACGGGTTGTGCCACCCACAGAAGCGGCCGGTAAAATATGTCTGAGGTCTGCCATCGCAGAACCTGCGTGCAGTCTGGTACTGACATGCTGACTGGCAAGTGCCCACACTTGCCGGTCCCTGAAACCTTCCCTTAGCTGCATGTTAGTCACCCCTCTGGTAGGCCCACGGGCAGGGTGCGTTGTGAGCCTAAGGTAGGACAAGCCTAGATGCGTGGCATGTCCTAGTAGTGAATTACCGCCATCTTGTTGTTCACTACTGCAAGGCTACCCTGTTCTCATAGGCCAGTATGGGCGGCCTGGATTGTTACACCCTATGATCCTAACCGACCCAGGGAACATGGTAGGAGATCGAGTTTAGTATGCCTGAACTCGGAATAATAAGGTACATCTTTTCGCAAGGTTTATTTTAATATTCCGGGTTTGCAAATGCCGCTTTTAGAAAGCTGGCCTTTGCTTGCCTAAACATTTCAGCCCGCCTCTGCGTGATGTGTATCGGATGTCTGGCTGGTGTGAGTGACAGGGCTGGGGGAACCCAGATGGGCAGGGCTAGGTAGCCTGGTGGTGAATAGGACGATCGACAGGTAGATGGGTGGGAGGAGTGCTCCTAGGCTCTGAATAGGACAGTGCTCTGCTACCTCAATGCCGGCTCCGCCCCCTGTGGAGCGTCTGATGACTCTGCCCTGCACTCTGAAAGAAGAAGCCTGCATCGCGTAAACAAAGTGCTCAGAAACCGGACTGGACTAGGCAAGGGCCCCCCTGGCCTGGGAGAACAAAAGATTTGCTGTATAAATGTAGGAGCCCTGCTCCTGAGAAACTAGATCCGCTTTTGACCAAGAAGAATCTCTGCCTGAGGAGGAGGCACCGGGAAAGCTGTAGGAGGAAGACTGTCCCTGTCCTGGGGGATTGGCCTGCAGTGGTGACCTTGCTGCCAAAGGGGAGAAGAGAAACTGTTGCTGAAGACTTTGCTTTATTTTTACTTTCAAGACTTGTGCTTTTCCAAAACGATCTCCAAGGGCTTGGAACTGAGCTTGCCCCCTGAACTGAGCCCCAGGACCATTGGGCTCTACCTGATCTTCACTCGCCTGCCGCTGGACTGTGGTGTCCTTTCCCTCGCCGGAGCTGTGACCCTCGTGCCCCAGTCCCTCCCTGAGCCGTGACCAGGACTGCTTAGCCGCCCCCGCCTTGGGAAGAGCCTCGCTCGATCGGAGCCGCTCCCCCTACGCTGTGCTGGGCTGCCCCTGTCACCTCGCTCCCTGGAGGCTCGCTGCGCACCTTCACCCTCCCGCCGGAATCGGCGTTGTGAGCATCTCCAAGCCTCGGACGGCCCGGACGTAATCTGCGTGCCCGGCTGCCCCGCTTTGTTCACCCGCCACCTGCAACACCCCGCTCTTGTCGTGAGCCTGAAGATCAGACCCTCATCGTGAAGTGTGGGAGCCTCAGACGCCGCCTCGCCCTTCTGTCGAAGAGCCGCTGAAATCTCGCACCCGCCTTTGCGTCAAGAAACAAGATACTGTGCTTACGAACTCGACCGCGAGCTCGCATCGGATCCAGGGTCCGCAACGTTCTGATTTCCCTGTCATCTGCCGTGTGCTTCCCGGTCGCCGCCTCAGCACGAAGTGCGCTGAGGCACACAGTTACCTTGTGCCCGCCTAAAGAACTTTCCGTAACAAAGAGACTTTACCGTATTTCCGAGAATTGTGGCCCCATCAGTTCAACGTTACTGGGCCTTGTATTCGAATCTGCTGAATCTACATAAAAGCTTATTTTTATATACTACCTGATTGGTGTCCGTTTGTGGTGCATGCAAGGGGTTTACTGTATGTGTAATTGCATTTGCTTAACCGTGTACGCCTGAGACTTAGCCTAGACTGCTCGCGCCACGCACCTAGAGGGTGAGCAGGGGTTATTCTGGGGAGTCATCCTTTGCCCTGACCAGAAGTAAAGGGTCCCTGCTTGTTGTAGGTTCACACCTGCGTCAACCAGAGCCCCCTCATTTCTAACATTGGTGGCAGCGGTGGGATCTACGGATTTGCATTTGTGGTTTGCGTATAGTGAATCACTGATCACCACGTAGTGAGAGCAGACCAGTAACACAGCCACAAGACTAGCAATTGTTTTTGTTTTGCCAAGAATCTCCGTTGTTAAAGCCATGCCTAGTTCACTTCCCGCCGGAAGGGCAGCTTCTATAATCTCTGGATTTGAAGACATAGATTGGGAAGAAGACGCACTTCAGAATCATACCAATGAAGAATTGAAAGGTTTTTGCTCCAAGTTCAGGATTGCCCAAATTGGATTAAAAAACAAGGCCCAACTCGTGATGGCGCTAAGGGCCTGGTATGAGTCAAAGGCACCAGAGAATCAGGTGGAAATGGTTCCACCAGAAAGTGTCCATGAGTTTGGCAGAGGCCTGTCGCCAGAAGAGTTGGCAGACAGGGCAGCAACCCGGGCACACGAGGTGGAGATGGCAAAACTTCATGGGCAGATGGATATGGAAAAACAAAGATTAGCCATGGAAGAAAAGAAACTACAATTAGAGCATGACATGAAGCTGAGGGAGCTGGAGCTGAAAGCAAAAAGTTTGGAGCTTAATCCCTCTGGTGGCAGCACACCGCCAGTACCGGCGGAACCAAGAGTTTATATTCCCAAGGATGTAGTGAAGGAGTTCTTCAAGAATAACGACATCGGGCAGTGGTTCAGAGCCTACGAGGTAGCCATGTCTTCCCACCGGGTCCCTGAGAGAGATTGGGGAGCGGGGTTGTGGGGACGGTTCCTGAGTGAAGGGCGGGACACACTATTAGATTTACCTGCTGATGTTCATAATTCTTATGCCCATATGAAGGAAGCATTGATGGCTAGGTATGGGTTGACCCCTGAGTTATATAGACAGAGGTTCAGGGGTTGCACTAAGATTCCCAATAGTATGTATGTGGAGTATGTGACTTTCTTTTGCAGAGCGCTGGATGGTTGGGTAAAGGGTAGTAAGGTAAATGATTATCAAGGGCTTCTTGATTTTATGGCATGGGAGCACTTGTCCAGTAATTGTTTTCCTGAGCTGCGCCAGCACCTGATAGATAGTAGGCTGACTAACCCTAGGAAGCTTGCTGAGGAGGCGGACCGCTGGGTCAGTACCAGGGTCCACAAGGGTACCGTGGGAGATTCCGCCAAAGGTGGGCAGGGTCCCCAGCAGAAGAGTGGGAGGGGACAGGGGTAAACAGAAGCAGTTCCAAAAAGGGCCCCAAAGTAGTCCCGAAGGGAGCCAAGGGAAGGGTTCTCAGCCTCCCCACCCCAGAAACCGACCGGGGCCCCGACAGGTCCTCCTGTTCAGAAGGGGCCCGTCAGATGTTACAGGTGTAACAATTTGGGGCATTTTGCGTCTGATGTAAAGTGTCCATTGTTTGGTAAACCAGCACCCACTGGTGCTCCACCCCGGCAGGTGACTAGTGTAGCCTTGGGGGAGGAGAGGGATGTCCAAGGTGGGTGGGGTCCCGCAGAGATGTCCCTGGTCTCGCTAGGAGACCGTGAAGTGGTCCCTCCAACCCAGCTGCCTGAGAACACTAAGAAGTACAGGCAGTGGGTGACCATAAATGGCCATAGAGTGGAGGCTCTTAGAGATACAGGAGCCAGTGTGACAGCTGTCAGGTGTCACCTGGTGTCTCAGGAGCAGGTGGTCCCCAATGCATTCTATCCCGTTGTCGCCGCTGACAACACAGAGAGGCACTGCAAGGTGGCTCAGGTTCCCTTCGAGTGGGGGGGGTCTCTGGTACTCTTCAGGTAGCTGTGAGGCCCGCCATGCCTGTAGACTGTTTGTTAGGGAACGATTTGGAGAGCTCACCTTGGGCTAAGGTGGAGCGGAGTGCTCACCTGGAGATGTTGGGTATGCCGGATTGGGCGTGTGTCACCACACGGTCCATGGCAGCCAGTAGAGGTACTCAAGAGGTCCTGGAGCCTGAGAGGGAGGCCCAGGAACCGGCCTAAGAGAGAAGGAGCAAGGGGCGCGGGAAGCCGGCCCCTGAAGTTCCCACGGTCCAGGAGGAAGCAGACCTTGAGGGGGATGCCCTGGAGCCTACAGGGGAACAGATAGCTGAACTGGGAGACCTGCCGGAGCTGACCCATTGGCAGCAGGAAGGGGGTCCCACCAGGGAGGACTTTTGCAAGGCACAGAAGGAGTGCCCTTCTCTCGTAGGTATGCGGCAGCAGGCTGCAGACCAGGCCGCAGGTGATCAGTCAGGATCACATTTCGTTTACTGGGAGAACGACCTCCTATATACAGAGCCTAAGGTTGCTGAGCCTGGGTCAGCCCGTGCGCTGGTGGTACCCCAGGACTTCAGAGCCTTCCTACTGGGGCTGGCTCACGATGTGCCATTGGCAGGGCATTTGGGGCAGGACAAGACCTTTGAAAGGCTTGTCACCCACTTTTATTGGCCTCAAATGCGCAGGAGTTCAGATACTCACTGCAGGACATGCCAGACTTGCCAGGCAAGTGGAAAGAGTGGAAGGAAGCAGAAGGCTCCACTCCAGCCATTCCCTGTGGTCGGTACTCCATTCCAGCGAGTGGGGATTGACATTGTAGGGCCACTGGACCCCAGGACAGCGATGGGCAATAGGTTCATCCTGGTCCTGGTGGACCATGCCACCCGGTACCCGGAAGCCATTCCTCTGAGGACAGTGACGGCCCCCGTGGTGGGACGTGCACTGATGGGAATTTTCTCCCGAGTGGGATTCCCTCTAGAGGTGGTGTCTGACCGAGGTACCAATTTCATGTCCAAATACATGAAATCTCTTTGGCAAGAGTGTGGTGTAACCTACAAGTTCACCACACCTTACCACCCCCAAGGAAACGGGTTGGTTGAGAGATTCAACCGAACCCTCAAAGGCATGATAATGGGCCTAGAAGGACCCATGAGGCGTAAGTGGGACGTCCTCTTACCATGCCTTCTCTTCGCTTACCGTGAGGTGCCACAGAAGTCTCTGGGGTTCAGTCCCTTTGAGCTTCTGTATGGTCACCCAGTCAGAGGACCTCTAAGTCTGGTCAAGGAAGGCTGGGAGCAATCTCCCAGGAAACCTCCCCAGAATGTATATAGCTACATGCTGGCCTTCAGGAATCAGACTAGGCGTTTCAGGCAACTTGCTGAGGCAAATCTGGAAGCCAGCCAGGAGGAGATGAAGCGGTGGTACGACCAGAATGCCACTCTGGTAGAGCTTCAGCCTGGGCAGAAGGTATGGGTCTTGGCCCCCGTGGAGCCGTGTGCGCTCCAGGATAAGTGGACCGGTCCCTTTGAGGTGGTAGAGCGCAAGAGTCCTGTTACCTACGTGGTGGACCTGAAGTCTCCTAGGAACCCCTTACGGGTCCTACATGTCAACCGCCTCAAGCCCCACTTGGAGAGGTCCCAAGTGGGCATGCTCTTGGCAACAGATGCTGGGATGGAAGAGGAGACAGAACCTCTTCCTGACCTCCTGTCAGCCAAGGAACAAGATGGGTCAGTGGATGGTGTCATCCTCTCTTCCACCCTGACCCCTGAGCAACAGAATGATTGTCGCCAGTTGCTGGGACAATTTTCTGATCTGTTTTCCCTGGTCCCTGATGTCACTGATTGGTGCGTCCATGATGTGGACACTGGGGATAGTCCACCTGTGCGGCACAAGGCCTACAGGGTGACTGACAGGGTGAGGACATGCATCAAGGAGGAGGTCTCCAAGATGTTTGCACTCGGGGTAATTGAGTCTTCTAGCAGTCCTTGGGCCAGCCCCGTGGTCTTGGTCCCAAAGGCTGCAGCGCCGGGAGCCACACCCGAACTCCGGTTCTGTGTGGACTACAGAGGACTCAATTCAGTCACTAGGACTGACGCACACCCCATCCCTAGAGCTGATGAGCTCATCGATCGGCTAGGGGCTGCCAACTACCTCAGCACGTTTGATTTAACGTCTGGGTATTGGCAGATCGCCTTGACCGAGGGGGCCAAAGAGAGGTCAGCATTTTCCACCCCAGATGGGCACTACCAGTTCCGGGTTATGCCATTTGGGATGAAGAATGCCCCTGCCACCTTCCAGAGATTGGTCAACCAGGTGTTGGCTGGGCTGGATTAGTTCAGTGCAGCCTACCTGGATGACATCGCGGTGTTCAGCTCCACTTGGGAAGAACACCTGCGGCACCTCTGGGAAGTGTTGATGGCGCTGCGCAAGGCAGGCCTCACAATCAAGGCGAGTAAGTGCCAGATCGGGCAGGGTTCAGTGGTGTACTTGGGACACCAAGTTGGGAGTGGCCAGGTGGCACCCCTTCAGCCCAAGATAGAAACCATCCTGAATTGGGAGGCGCCCAAAACCCAGACAGATGTGAGAGCCTTCCTAGGTCTCACTGGGTACTACAGGAGGTTTGTCAAGGGGTATGGCAACATGGTTGCCCCCTTGACAGCGCTGACTTCGAAGAAGCAGCCCAGGAAAGTGATTTGGACTGACACCTGTCAGAAAGCTTTTGAGGCCTTGAAAACTGCTATGTGCACGGCGCCCGTGCTCTTGGCTCCCAACTTCTCCAAAGAGTTTATCGTTCAGACAGACGCTTCAGAGCATGGTGTGGGGGCTGTTCTTTCACAGATTAATGAGGAGGGCCTGGATCAACCCGTAGCCTTTCTTAGCAGGAGGTTACTTCCTCGGGAACAGAGGTGGAGTGCTATTGAGCGTGAGGCATTTGCTGTGGTCTGGGCGCTGAAGAAGCTAACCCCCTACTTGTTTGGGTCTCACTTCCGGGTTCAGACGGACCACAGGCCCCTCAGATGGTTGATGCATATGAGGGGTGAGAATCCAAAGCTGTTGAGGTGGTCCATTTCCCTACAGGGTATGGATTTCACGGTGGAACATCGCCCTGGTACAGATCACGCCAATGCTGACGGTCTGTCCAGATTTTTCCGCCTTAGTGATGAGGAACTCCCTGGGGTAGGGTAGTTCTCCCCACTTTTCAGCTGGAGGGGACACGTGTTAGACCTGGCACCTTGGCGTGAGTCTCCCTTCCTCTTTTTGTCGCTGTGCCTCATGGGTTTTTATGGTGTTGGCTGCTCAGCGCGCTGTGCCACTGCCAACCAGTGTCGCGGTGCGAGTGCTCCCTATGTAAATTTTATATGTTGGTTGGACTCCATGATTGGATTGTTTGATTTACTGTCAGACCCCAGTAAAGTGCGCCAGGAGCGCCAGGGCATGTAAAGGCAAATACCGCTGGTGGGCTTGCAGCACGGGTTGTGCCACCCACAGAAGCGGCCGGTAAAATATGTCTGAGGTCTGCCATCGCAGAACCTGCGTGCAGTCTGGTACTGACATGCTGACTGGCAAGTGCCCACACTTGCCGGTCCCTGAAACCTTCCCTTAGCTGCATGTTAGTCACCCCTCTGGTAGGCCCACGGGCAGGGTGCGTTGTGAGCCTAAGGTAGGACAAGCCTAGATGCGTGGGATGTCCTAGTAGTGAATTACCGCCATCTTGTTGTTCACTACTGCAAGGCTACCCTGCTCTCATAGGCCAGTATGGGCGGCCTGGATTGTTACACCCTATGATCCTAACCGACCCAGGGAACATGGTAGGAGATCGAGTTTAGTATGCCTGAACTCGGAATAATAAGGTACATCTTTTCGCAAGGTTTATTTTAATATGACGGGTTTGCAAAGGCCGCTTTTGGAAAGCTGGCCTTTGCTTGCCTAAACATTTCAGCCCACCTCTGCGTGATGTGTATCGGATGTCTGGCTGGTGTGAGTGACAGGGCTGGGGGAACCCAGATGGGCAGGGCTAGGTAGCCTGGTGGTGAATAGGACGATCGACAGGTAGATGGGTGGGAGGAGTGCTCCTAGGCACTGAATAGGACAGTGCTCTGCTACCTCAATGCCGGCTCCGACCCCTGTGGAGCGTCTGATGACTCTGCCCTGCACTCTGAAAGAAGAAGCCTGCATCGCGTAAACAAAGTGCTCAGAAACCGGACTGGACTAGGCAAGGGCCACCCTGGCCTGGGAGAACAAAAGATTTGCTGTATAAATGTAGGAGCCCTGCTCCTGAGAAACTAGATCCGCTTTTGACCAAGAAGAATCTCTGCCTGAGGAGGAGGCACCGGGAAAGCTGTAGGAGGAAGACTGTCCCTGTCCTGGGGGATTGGCCTGCAGTGGTGACCTTGCTGCCAAAGGGGAGAAGAGAAACTGTTGCTGAAGACTTTGCTTTATTTTTACTTTCAAGACTTGTGCTTTTCCAAAACGATCTCCAAGGGCTTGGAACTGAGCTTGCCCCCTGAACTGAGCCCCAGGACCATTGGGCTCTACCTGATCTTCACTCGCCTGCCGCTGGACTGTGGTGTCCTTTCCCTCGCCGGAGCTGTGACCCTCGTGCCCCAGTCCCTCCCTGAGCCGTGACCAGGACTGCTTAGCCGCCCCCGCCTTGGGAAGAGCCTCGCTCGATTGGAGCCGCTCCCCCTACGCTGTGCTGGGCTGCCCCTGTCACCTCGCTCCCTGGAGGCTCGCTGCGCACCTTCACCCTCCCGCCGGAATTGGCGTTGTGAGCATCTCCAAGCCTCGGACGGCCCGGACGTAATCTGCGTGCCCGGCTGCCCCGCTTTGTTCACCCGCCACCTGCAACACCCCGCTCTTGTCGTGAGCCTGAAGATCAGACCCTCATCGTGAAGTGTGGGAGCCTCGGACGCCGCCTCGCCCTTCTGTCGAAGAGCCGCTGAAATCCCGCACCCGCCTTTGCGTCAACAAACAAGGTACTGTGCTTACGAACTCGACCGCGAGCTCGCATCGGATCCAGGGTCCGCAACGTTCTGATTTCCCTGTCATCTGCCGTGTGCTTCCCGGTCGCCGCCTCAGCACGAAGTGCGCTGAGGCCCACAGTTACCTTGTGCCCGCCTAAAGAACTTTCCGTAACAAAGAGACTTTACCGTATTTCCGAGAATTGTGGCCCCATCAGTTCAACGTTACTGGGCCTTGTATTCGAATCTGCTGAATCTACATAAAAGCTTATTTTTATATACTACCTGATTGGTGTCCGTTTGTGGTGCATGCAAGGGGTTTACTGTATGTGTAATTGCATTTGCTTAACCGTGTACGCCTGAGACTTAGCCTAGACTGCTCGCGCCACGCACCTAGAGGGTGAGCAGGGGTTATTACTGGGGAGTCATCCTTCGCCCTGACAAGAAGTAAAGGGTCCCTGCTTGTTGTAGGTTCACACCTGCGTCAACCAGAGCCCCCTCATTTCTAACATATAGTATACCTATATCCACCCTTAATATAGACACATGTGTACCTATCAGCCACTCCTATGGCAGGCCTTAACAATCCTGGAGGCAGAGTGCTTGGTAACATGTGAGATGGTGCTCTAGCATGAGCTGAGCCTGTCTGCAGCTTTTGGAACCATGTCCTTATAGCTGTTCTATGATATAGCCTACCATATACTCTTAAAGTACCTAATAATCTTAAACGGTTATGGTAACTATGGTTTGGCTTTATCAAAACATGTCGTGTAAGGTGTCTAACACTTTGGAATAATACCCCCATACCATTTCTGGTAATGAGGATATTATTCCTCCCTTCTAGAGGGAGATACATGTTAAAATCCTACTTTGCTGTTTAACTCTCACCAAAGCCTCAGCATCACAAAATGGATGCTGCTGCCACAGACACGAGTCTGACCTCCTGCTGCTGGGAGCCTTCCCAGCCAGGGAGGCCTGGACAATAGGTTACCTGCTTGGGGAGGTGCTAGCACCTCCCCAGACAGACTTTAGTGTATTGGGGCAGGGAGGGCTGAAAGGAATGAGACATGCCTGGGGCACACAAGGTGTCCCATGCATAGTCCAGTTCAAACCGGTGCTGGGGCACTCCAGCCCCAGTCCTGGTCCCACCCATAAGGCGTGACCAAGCAGGCAACCCAGCCCCCCAGATTGGTATAAGTGTTGTAGCTGGGCCCCAGGAGATTAGATTATCCTGAACCTGCAACTTGAACAGAAACTCTGGACCTTCGACATTGGACGAAAGAAGAAGACTGAAGAATCTCCCTTGTGGCCAAGGAGTGGTCACCCTGTGCGAACAGGCACCATCAAGAGACTTACCCTTTGCTTTGCTGAAGTTCTACGAGGGACCGACTGCAGAGCCTGACCAGAGCCTTGACTTCCAGACTTCTCCAACCCTGATCCACATCCACAGCCGAGCTGAGATCCGTGGAGGCAACGAGAGACGTGGGACTGGCTACCTGGGAAAAGTGGCGAGTATCTTCCAGTGCAGCTTCTGAGGCACCCTCGAAGTTGTGCACCGGGGATTGAGAAGCCCCAACCCCAAGCACCATCTGCAGCGAAGATCAGCCCCCCACACTCCACGAGTCCTGCGTGGGGCCCTTCTGCATTTTCCTGCTTGCCGCGTCTATCCGGTTGCTTGCCCGTTGGCTAGTAACCTTTGCGACGACACACCTTCGATTTTCTACTGCTGGTTTGGCTCCTCCAGACTGGCTCCTGCTCCTCTGTAATAGAGAAGCACCCCAGACCTTCCTGGTCTGCACCAGAAGCAAGTCCTCCATTCTTCGTGGGTTCCGCTTGCCAAGGCTTGGTGAGTCCTAGTTCGATTTCGACGCCGCCGACAGTACGAGCCTTCGTGGGACAGCTCGCCTCCTGGTCCTGGTCGTCCTCGACGTCTCCTGGTACCCGTGGCTGCTGCGACAAGCTTCACCTCTTCACCTGCAATCTCCCGACATCGCCTGGTTCCTTCCTGGTTCCACGTGGTCACTGGCTAGTGACCCAGACTCTATCCCTTCTGCTTGCAGGTATCCTTCCTTCTTGATCCCGGCCTTGGGATCCACCGGACACTCTTCACTGACTGCCTGTCAGCATCTTTCCTTCAGGCATCCATAGGAGTCGACGACGAAACCCGACGCATGTTCACACCTATGCACCCGCAGCCCGTGGGCTAGGTAACTTGGGTACTCCGGTGCTCATCAGGGTATTGACTATCCTAGTGTCTAGTTCTCAAGTCTCGACTTCCTAGCTACTCCAGAAGTGTCCTAAATCTTATTAATTCTGAACTGTACTATTTCTATCGATTATACGCATTACGCGTGAGTGTTTCCACTCTGCACCTGAATCCCGTGGGCCTCCCACTTCCTAACCTTGGGTAGTATAGTGTAGCCCCAGCGATTCCCTAGGCCTAGGCCTATCCTATTTCCGTGACAGCGGTCCTTATACCACTTACTTAGTATATGGTTTGCGTGGCCCCTAGTGCCTAACTGTATTACTTACCTGTGTGACTTAATGTATGCTTGAATAAGACTGTGTTGTACTTACCTCGAATCTCATAAAGAGTGCTGAGGGTTTGACTAGAATAAATACACTTTATTTTATATATATATATCTGTTGTGGTGTCCTTTCATTTGGTATTCAAGGGGTTACAAATGGTATAACAGCTGGCTTCACATGCCATTCAGAGGTTAGCCTAAGACTGCTCTTGTCCATGCTACCACTAGGATAGCTGGTCTATAAGGTTGACTTTACAACCAATCACCATAAGGGTTGTTTGGACTGATACAAGGTGTACACTAGAATTAGTGACATCATATATCAGGCCAACTTCTCACACCAGTACAAAGGGTTCGCGATGACAACCATGGCGGGTTAGACCTCTTTGTTCAAGTCGGTGCCAACAGCTGATGAGGGGAGGCGTGTGGGCACAGAGGGGCAGCCCAGACGATGCTGTTGATCAGGAGAGTCCTGGCTGATCAGGACTGTTTTAAAAAGATTAGTTGTGCCCCTCATGGATCTATTACCAGGGATTGGATGACAGTCCAGGGACCGAGTTGACACACAGGCGGGATGGAGGAGGATCACCCTACCCATCCTAGGTTATGTTTGCAATCCCGGTGGCCGAGCCGCTGCCTTCCAGACCTTCTAGGAAAGGGAATAACCTGGTGGGGTTGCTGAGAATGTCCTACACTTGCACTGTCGAAGTGGTGCGTACAATCATAGGGAATCAGAAGCTGGCCGCTCTCTACTTCTCAGGGAGGAACACTGCTGTTCAGGGCCACTAGGAATAAACTGATGACCGCCGGACATGTCCTTGCACGGATACAGGCATAGGATATTCAGAATGCAGCTGCTCGAGGCCACAGAAAATATCTGTTGGACCTAACGTGCTAGAGGTAGCTTGGCTCCGATAGAAAGGCTTTACTCAGAAACGCATATTGTGCTTGCATCACACCCAACTCACACCTTAACGCAACACCACTTAAAAAAGGAAAAAAAAGGACACTACACCGATTGATTTTAAAGTTTACCAGAAGTCTTTATCTTTCCTTCTCAAACGTGGCTACTCAATTTCCCATTTCAGGATAAAACATTTCCTTACATTTCAGGATAAAACATTTCATTACATTTCAGGATAAAACATTTCATTTCATTTCAGGATAAAACATTTCATTTCATTTCAGGATAAAACATTTCATTTCATTTCACTTGACAGTAACAGTTCCTTTGATATTAACTCTAGCACAGCAGATATTTAAACACTCTATGTGGTTTCGTTTCCACCCTGGGCCTTGACTCTGGAGGGAATATTAAAATCCTCACAGACTGCGCTCTGAAGAACACTCACCTATTACCCAAGTCAGATTATCCTCTAGTCTAAACGGTGTTCTCCTGACAGCTAGTTTCTCTGCCTGCTATGCTTCCTGACTCTTAGACTGTCACTAACAATCAACTCCTTACATTTAGATATTAGCTGGACAACGAAAGTGCTGCTGGCAGTCAATTAGTTACATCCAGGCAGTTTACTTGTAGGTTACTTTAACACTGGGGCTAATCCATCCCAGTTAGGCAGTACACATGAACGCTCGCTGTTACTAGAGCTCAACCTGCTACCTCCAACACTAGGCCTGAACCTGCTATTCAATTAACCCCAGTCACCCGCGTGGTTGTGTCAAGGTGCCGGTATTTACAACTTGCCCCTGGCTTCCCCAAGGAACAACAACCGGTTCTAATGGGTCTCCATCAGGCCTTTAAAACGTACTCTCCTGTACCTTGTTCTCTCCCCTTTTCCCGTGCTATATTGCCCAGCTTACTGTATACACCTTGGGCCCTCCACCTGGATAGGTCAACGATGCTGGGAGGTGCGTTCCCTCACTTCGTGGAACGGAGCTCACTGGTTAGCCAAAAAGGGAGTCCTCTCTAGAGGGGGTGGAAACAGCGCACACCCTCCGGCCACCTCCCCCAAGGGGTTCCCTATGGTGTGGTCTCCCCTCGTTGACGGAAGCCTCTCTCTTCCGCTACCTCACCAAGGCTGATCCCCTGCTTCTTAGCGGACTCTACCGGCCAGGCGCCGTCGTAGGTAGTCTCTTCGCTCCTGCTGGGAGGCGCGTCCGCAGTTACCAGAAACAGCACGCCTTGCGGCGTCCGGCAACAGTGGGGCGGCGCTACGGCCCCTCTCACGTGACTAGGACAGCGGCTTCAAGGCCTCACGTCCCTCACTTCCTGACTGCAGTTCTCCTCACTCTGACAGACGCGTTGCCCGCCTGCCAGTCACACACACATGGGGCCAGTCTCTCACCTCAGGCCTCTCGGCGACAGCGGACACCCCCTGAGGAGACCCGGTAACCTCACGACCTCTGGGTGGTGGCGGCAAGGGTTCCAGGAAGGGACTCGAGGAGAGGGGGGGCTGAAGTTAAGGGTGCCGGGTTCACGCCGGAGCAGTTGAGCAGGACAACCAGGCTCTTAGTTATTGGGCTCGGATACCTCCCCTATTGTCAGGGATGGTGGCAAACGCCAGGCCAGTCCGACTGAGAATCCCAGCCAACAAGAGGAATGAGAGTAAGGTAGCTCCAGCCGGCGACTCTTCCCCTGGTCCAGAGTTTCAGGGATTCCAACTACCTGGAGGCCTTCCAAGGTACGATGACCTTCAAAGTCATTGGCTGCGTTCAGGGACCGGTCAGAAGGTTGAGGGTGGTGTCACTGATGAGGGAAATCGCGCAGACCCTAAGACCTGTCCATTCCCTATCTAGCGCAGCCACCTCCCCACTCAGGTGCCTTACTCCTGACTACCTCACAGCTCAACTCCGTCCTAAAATGGCCGCCCAGCCCTCACCTCTATTTATCACCTGGGGCCTGACTGGCCAGAGTGGCCCAGAAGGTTCCGGAACCTCTCATGACAGTCTATGGCCCAGGTGCTGAGGTGACAGTTGGAACCACCATTTTATTATTATTTTATTTATGGTTTTATAAAGCGCGTAGTCACCCAGTGGGTATCCCAGCGCTGAACCTTTTTTACTCGCAAAGGGGGTTTGGTCAGTAGAAGTGACAGCTTAGGGGAAGAGTAGGGTTTTGAGGGATTTTCTGAACCGAAGGAGGTTGGGTTCCACTCTGAGGCTCAGAGGGAGTGCATTCCATTTATTTCCTGTATTGACCGAGAAACGGCGGCCACCTATGCGGGCCTTTTTCACCTTGGGAATCGTAATGAGGTTTCCGTGCTCCGAGCGGAGCGCTCTGGTGGGTCTATAGGGGGTGATCCAGTTGTTGAGTATGGGAGGGCCGGTGTTGTGTAATACCTTGTGGGCGAGACAAAGGGCCTTGAAAGTGACCCTTTCCCTGATAGGGAGCCAGTGCAGCCTCCTAAGTGCGGGTTTGGCAGATGATCTAGCCGGGGTGTTCGTTAGGAGTCGGGCTGCGGCGTTTTGAGCTTTTTGCAGAGTCTGAAGAGTGGATTCTGGAGAGCCTAGGTAAATGGCATTGCATTGTAAATGGCATTTTGTGAGTCTAACCTCCCTCTTTCGGTTTCTTCAGTGAAGCACCTTGCGCCTCTCCCTCAGGTAGTAAGGATGAGGCGCCCAGAGCCTCTACATCAACACCCAAAAAGTAGTTAGTGGACAGGAAATAAAATTGAGAAGGGAAAGGGAAAAAAAAAATAATAAGAGGAGGGAACAGCCAAAAGGCTGACAGGTCTAACAATATCACATTCACCAAAGGGTAGAGGAGTTGGCCTAACGGCTAGGGCGGTCCACCTCAAATCTGGAGAACTGGGTTCGAGTCTTGGAAAGGACGTGTAACATCCTGTGATTCTGGGCAAATCACTTAATCTCCCTGTGCCTAGCAAAAATGTATGTATCCTCATGTAACACAAATGGTGCTTGTGTAAAGCGCTCTGGTACCCAATACATTCGGGCCAAGTTCATGGTATATAAAACTCAATTTAAAAAAAGGGGCAGAATTGTTGGTTTGTTTTATTGCCCCTGAAATTTTCCATTTCCTCCTCTACCGACCAGCCTAAGATCAAAATGGCCTATACCTGAGCAAGCCAACAGGCAATTGAAATAGAAAGCGAACAAACACCTCTTGAACCTGGAAATAAATATTGGACTGCCTAGAGGCGGCCATATTGGAACATTCACCAATACAGAGTTTGTGGCCAATCTATCAGGTAATTGTTGTATTATCTTTCGCAATTTTCTAGAAGTTCTAGTCATTCTATTTAGCAAATTCACCATTGATCACACATACTAAGTTTCCTGGGATTACATATTGTAAAGGGTAGTGGAGGGAGCGATAGAGGGTCTATATACTAACAAAAGCTCATTTTCAATATTGCTGGAGTTAGTTTGAAATCTGCAAGAAGTAACTCCTTCACTATGGTATACTCCCCGAACCTCCCCAGGAATGCAACCAAGCCCTTTAAACACAATTTACTGAGAAAAAACACAGAGACACTGATTTCAGATCCATACTTCAACATAAAAAAGGCATCATTGTAAATGACCTAATATTTTTCGCAAGAAAAATGGCAAAATAGCTCACAACCATAACAAAGTTATTGAACACATAAGAAATAAGAAACATTCCTAATGGCTCTAAGATATTGATCGCTCCCTCACAAAGACTAAGAGCTGATCTAAATATAACAATCTATAAAAATGGCACTGTACCTTTTGAATCAGCCAACAAGGATCTAATAACATTTTCTGACTATTTTGTCACCCTAAAAGATCACGTTTATAACAATACTTTCACAAGACACCATCAATGGACTATCACGCAAACTAACGCACAATTCAGCAGAGTTTCATCTAGGGCAGACCTTTGGATGTCAAAAGAATCCCAGCAGACTAAACCTACTGCAACAAACTTAGAATCTTAGGACAGCAGCTTTCCGCACTCAGAAGTCAATTTGTCACTGATCAGCAAAAGCTTTTTAAAATCAACCCGCAATGAAAGGTCCATCCCTCTACTCCCAAATATGATTTCCTCCACTCACGGAACACATGGTAACAATTGCCTAGAATCTAGTTGAAAAATAGTTAGACCGCCTTCTAAACCTCACTGCAAATCATTGTATGTAACATCATCAACAATACAAATTCCATATTCTACATCTTTAGCATCTAGTTCCCATGTTAGCCAGAGTTCATTGCATAATTCCATCAAAGGTCACTTGATCATCAGACTAAATAGAAAAAAAACTACAGGTGGATCAAAATGTAGCCCTAATTACACGGATGTTAAGTTATCAAGCAACCCTAGCTCAGGACTCATATGCACCTCTCATCCATTTCCTTCACCACAAATGGAACTAGAAACACTTAAACTACAAAATGACAGTGTATCTCAGAACGTTCAAAGTGCTATTCTCGAAATGGAGAATATTTTCCACCTGACAGAAAATTCCCTCTCAAAAATCAAGTTTATTCAGGAATCAATACATACTCTCCAAAGCAAGCTAAAATTTACACTCATGTCCTTATCAAATAGGCAATATCACCCACGCAAACACCTCACCAAGGGAGATGAAAATAAAATAAAATTGGTCCCAATCAATGCAAATAGAGCAACTTTGCCCAAGTATAGGAAGCTAAATGTTCATAATTTGAAGAGAATAACTTTAACTGCCAATAATCAAGACATAAACCCTGGTAATTTTTAGAAACCGCTCTTAGGCCTAGTACTCAATTGCAGTTCAGCAGTGAAGCATGCCTCAGATATCGCTGACTTCATCTTGAGTCAAGAAGTGGACGTGATTTTCCTAACTGAACCGGGGCTTACTGAATCATCATTGCCGTGCATGAATCTATTGGTTCCTCCAAACTACAACATTGTGAGACTAGACAGACTAAACAAAAAAAAGTGGAGGTATTGCTTGCATTCATCGCTCTGATTTCTCCGTTACTCAAATACACTCTGAACCACTTGACTCCTGTGAATACCTTGCACTTTCCATAAGAGAAACACGTAATCAACTGTGTAAATTTCATGCATTTTACTATCCCCCAGGTAAGAACGACCCTTTTATAGACCACCTAATGGAAATAAATGCAGCAAATTCTTCCCCGTACTCCAATGATATCTTCCTTGGGGACTTCAATCTTTGTTTGGGCAATTTGAATGATAATCAGGTCAATGTCTTTAAAGATTTCCCAGTAGACCAAACCCTTGCTCAAGCCTGCACTGTCCTAACTCACACAAAAGCCTCTACACTAGACTGGATCATCTCCAAAGAAAAGGCTGTTAAATTAATCTAGATGGTTTCTTGCGATTGGTCAGATCACCATATTATTGCCTTCCAAATTCCTGGTGTAAAAAAGAAAAGACCTACACAATCAGTCACACCTAAACAATGGGTACGGGATACAAAAGGCCTATACAATGAGAAGGATCTTCACCCAGCTAATAATATGACAAACATTAGCGAACTAACAGATCACTGTAACCCAACAATGTCAGATATAATTGATTTGATAGCTCCTTTAAAACTGAAAAGAATCCCGGATAAAGATAAAAGTCTTTGGTTTAATGGATCCCTAAACGAAGAAAGGCTACATCTGAGACTAACCAAACGGAAATGGA